>NC_134711.1:120587500-121837500 GCF_049634645.1 Pelodiscus sinensis
TGAACATCTTACTGCATACTGAAATGAAAGTGCTGCAGAATAGTGATCCAAGTAATTTGCAATAAAACAGCACAATTTACAGACTGTAAAAGAACGGCAGCACTTTTATTAGTTTCAGGTAGTTTGATAAGATGCTAAATTCACTGCTGCCAAATCATAGCTTCAGTTTTTGAAACTTTGCTTCCATTCCCCAGCTATAAAATAGTAATAATGCTAGTCAGGCACCTCAAACAGCAATTGAGAGGGTTCATTTATTAATGTTTGTTCTAAACACGGGAAGCTCTATTCATGAACTTAACAGCAGTTTAGAGATAAGGGAAGGTTCAGATGCGAGAGGTTATGGCACCCTGCTCCCTATACTCACTTCTCCCAGGCAGCACACTGGGTTTCCCTCCCTAGGATCAGCAATAATTATTGGAAGTAAAGTAGGCTGAAAATGTAACCATGGAGAGTCTTGATCGCCCACCCATTCCCAGAAGAAGAGATAGAGGGAAAAAATCTAGATCCCAAGTGTCCTCACACTGGGGATGGGAGGAGCAGTGAAGCAGAAGCTGTGACACTGCTGAGGTGAATCACTCAGGGGAGGTTTGTGTGTAGGGAAGAAGAGAGTATTACAGTCCTAGCAATAATAATAATTACAGGTAGGGATGTAAAATCCCAGTTAACCACTTAAATGTTACATTTAATCGGTTAATCGCTCGACCAGGATCCCGTGGCATGGTGGGCCCAGCTGGGCTGGAGCAGACATGCACCCATGGTGCAGTCGGCCCAACTAGGTGTGGTTCAGGTGTGTGTGTGGGGGGGGGATTGCTCCATGCTGCAGATAGGTGTGTGGGGGGGGGGGTTCTCCAGCCCAGCTGGGCCACCAGTTATAATCCCTAATTATAGGTGGACTGACATGGGTGGCTTTTGGACATATGTTGAGTTCAGCCACACTATCAAATCATAATATTTAAGGCCAAAAGGGGCCACCTGGTCCTCCAGTCTCACCTCCTGCACAGATTAGTGTTTAGATCTCCGCAGTGCTGGTAAACACAACCAAAATTAGACCAAAGAGTTACAGCCCATAGCCGATTAAACTATTATGTGCCACAGGCAGAGATTCAGAAGGACCAAGGTGCACCAATGCCTGATTGGCCTGCAATGACAAGGAAATGATTGACACACACCCAGATAATCGTGGCAAGTCACGTGTGCCCTGTGCTGCAGAGGAAGGTAAAACACCACCACCTCTTCTACAAGGTCAGCTGCCAAGTAGCCTGGGAAAAAATTCCTTCCTGACCCCACATGTAGTAATCAGTTAAACCTTAAATATGAGCGTTAGAACCAACCAGCCCCTCAGAAAGAGAGAATATGCTCACTATCACCTCAGAGTGCTGATTCTCCCAGTCTAATATTCCATCCACAATCATGACTACCCCATCCTTCAAAGGAAGATAATTAAAAATACATATACAGTAGAACCTCAAAGTTATGAACACTAGAGTTATGAACTGCCCAGTCAAGCACACACCTCATTTGGAACTGGAAGTACAGAGGCAAGCAGCAGCAGACACACAAAAAACGAAGAAACAAAACAAAACACAACCCACCATCACCACTAGCACACACATAATTTTTACATGTAAACTACTTTAACCAGGGGAGGGGTTAAAGACCTGACAAGATAAGGAAACTGTTTCTGTATTTGTTTCATTTAAATTAAGATGGATAAAAGCACCATTTTTCTTCTGCATAGTAAAGTTTCATAATTGTATTAAGTCAATACTCTGTTGTATACAAACTTGAAAAAAACACCATAAAGTTTTGTTCAGTGTTAAAAGTTTTCAGGAACCTCCATTCCCAATGTTTTAGTGTACATACACCAGGGGTGGGGAACCTCAGGCTCAGATGTGGCCCCTGGCTTGCCTGGATCTGGACTCAGGGCTCCCCCTGGCATTGGGGAACCCATGCTAATGCTCCAGCCCCCACCCCCGCTGCCTCCCTGTGGGGCTGGAGCACACAACTGCTACTATCCTGGTCTTCAAGGGAGTGTGGGGAGTAACTTTCTCCTTCTCACTCCGGGGCCACATCAGTGAGAGTTTGTTTTGAGGGTTTTTTTTTCTTTTGCTTCTCACTTGTGTGTGACCCCTGACTGATTTTTCTGTGGGTCACTGACCCCGATCCAAAAAAGGTTCCGCACTCCTAACATTCACACACATTAAATTTGGGGAGTATGGAGAGATCCCTTTTTGACACCTGTCACAGGCCCACTAAAACCTTGAGACATGAAGTCCAGGAACAAAAAACATAAACCAGAAGCGAACCTGTCCACCTATTGTCCTGTTTCCACTGAAATGAATTTGCTTGCCCACCTCTATTCCTCTTGGGAGCGTCTTCCAGATCCTCATGCCTCTCTTGGCTAGAAACCTTTTTCTAATGCCCAACCCGATCATCCCTTAGCTTATGCGGCCCTTTCTCCTCCCTCGTTTTTCTAGCATATGCACAGAGAGCAAACATAGTTCTCCCCCCCCCCCCCCCCCGGCCAGGCAAAACAAGACAAAAGCAGTTCCTGGGCTATGACACACACACACACACACCCGCTTTCCCAGACCCCGGGAGCTTCCCCAGGAAGCTCCCCCCGAGCCGTAGCACTTAGGGGAAGGCACAAGTGGGCCGGTGCCCCCCCAGCGGCATCCGAGAGCGGCACCCCACGATCCCATTGGCCAGTCAGGGCGGGGGGAGGTACCCGCTGGCGCCGCCCACGCCCACGCCTAACAGTGCGACGTGTCACTAACAAAGTTCAGGTCCCCCCGCCCCCCAATGCCGGGCTCTCGCCCCACCGCTGCCCGTTACCTTGTTGGTGGGGACGGCGCGGAGCCGCTTGAAGATGGCGACGATGTCCTGCTTGCGGGGCTCGCACATGGCCGCGGCGGGCACCGGGCTGGAGAGCGGAGGAACCGGCCGGCCACCCTCGCACACACGCAGCACGGAGGGACACTGGCCGGCCCGCGCGGGGCGGGGTCTGAGCGAGCGCGAGGGGGCGGGGCGACACGCCGTCCGCCGGCCAGTTCGGGCGAGGGGGCGGTGCTCGCGCGCACAACCCGCCGCGTTCTGAGCCCCAACCGCCACTTCGGCCAGGCGAGAGGCGGGGCGAGCGGGCTGCCGCTGGGACAGGGTTCGGGGAGGCGGGGCGAGTGAGCGGTCGCTGTAGCAACCGCGCCACGTCCTGCCCGGCCGCTGGCCCGTCGTGTTGCCCGACGGCTAGTCCCGCTGCGCGCCCACGGTGCCGTCACAGGCACCCCGCTCCCCTTCGCGCGCCTGGTGCCCGGCCGGGGCCGCGGCAGCGCTGGTGACTGACTGGAGCTCAGGCGTCGTGAGCCGCCCCAGCCGCTGGGCAAGTCACTTCGACTCAGGCTGCTCAATATCCCCATCTCCGAACCGTGCCCCGCTGCCTGCCTCAGCGCCACAGGACAGTGGCGAAGAGAGCGCCTCAGGCTGCAAAGTCACCCTCACACCGCCCGGGCAGCCCTACTGCAGCAGTGGGTTGAACGTTCACCACGCAGGGGGGTTGGAAGGTAAGGTTGCCCTCCTGGATTGTTCCCAGCACTTAGAGATTAATCTTTAATTCAATAGTGATAGAAATGTAGCCGTGTTAGTCTGGGGTAGCTGAAGCAAAATGCAGGACAATGTAGCACTTTAAAGACTAACAAGATGGTTTATTAGGTGATGAGCTTTCGTGGGCCAGACCCACTTCCTCAGATCAAATAGTGGAAGAAAATAGTCACAACCATATATATATTTTGTATCCTTTGGTATATATGGTTGTGACAATTTTCTTCCACTATTTGATCTGAGGAAGTGGGTCTGGCCCACGAAAGCTCATCATCTAATACACCATCTTGTTAGTCTTTAATTCAAGACAAAGCACTTCTAGTCTATTTAATTGTCCTCATTAGCACCCCTTCTACAATTGGCAGGTACCCTTCCACCCCCTTCTGTTTCTCTTAAAAATTCTGGGTTTGTATAATTCCTCTTCAGCTCATCTGATAAAGTAGGTTTTGCCTACACTAGCTCACGGTACTATATGGCTACATCTAAGGAGGCATAATTTTCCGCAAATGCTTTTAACGGAAGAGTTTCTCCGTTAAAAGCATTTGCGGAAAAGAGCGTCTAGATTGGCACGGACGCTTTTCCACAAAAGCACCTTTTGCAGAAAAGCGTCCTTGCCAATCTAGACGTGGTTTTGCGCAAGAAAGCCCCGATTGCCATTTTCGCAAAACAGGGCTTTTTGCGCAAAACAATACCGCATTGTCTACACTGGCCCTCTTGTGCAAAAGCATTTGCGCAAGAGAGCATTTGTCCGAACGGGAGCAGCATAGTATTTCTGCAAGAACACTGACAATCTTACATGAGATTGTCAGTGTTCTTGTGGAAATTCAAGTGTAGACAGCTGGCAAGTTTTTCCGCAAAAGCAATTGCTTTTGCGGAAAAACTTGCCAGTCTAGACGCAGCCAGTATGTTTTTGCTAGTCTCGGTGGTGCCACAGGACTACTCATTTGTACACAGAGTAACAGGCATGGCATAAAACCCTAGATATTGTGAGAAACTTGAAGAAAATCTGAGCCAAAGAAGAATAGTGGTAACAGTTATCAAGATGACTTTGGATGCCTGGATATTTTACTGGCAAACAGGGTCCTTATGCCAAAAATCTTATCTGAGTTAATGATTGTGAAAGTATTTCCAAAGGTTTATAAAGCACCTGAAAATATAAATTTAAAATTGAATATTATCCTCCTTATCAAGGAACTCCCACACCAGTTCCCTTTCCCTATGCCTTATTCTTTAATTTTAGAATTAGAGCTGGTTGGAAATTTTCAACTGAAAAATGGAGCTTTTACTAAAAAAGTTACTAACCTTGTCTGAAAAATGCAGCACAGACTAAAATCTTATTTTCCCACATGACATTTGGCAGCCAGCTAGGGGCTCCAGCGGTTAGTTGTGGTCAGGAATGGGGAAGGATGGGATTTTTTTCCCTGTAGGAGCTGCTCCCAGGGCAGGTCACACCCACCTCCAGGAATCCCTGCCAGGTACAGCTATCAACATCCCTTGCTAGGAGGCTGTTGGGAAAAGAGATATATGGTAACTTTCCCATCCTCCATGCCCTGCAATCCTTGCTTCTGCCCGGCTGCTGGCAGTGGCCCTGACTTTACAGTTAAGTGCCCCCAGGCAGCAGCTTTCCTGTATGGCTGCCCAGCTCTGAAGAAAGTACTGCTGCCTAAAGCAGGACAAGTAAGGGCTGCATTCACACAATAGCCTGGCTACCCTCCTGCATTTTGACTCTCGCTTGGTTCAGGAGAGTTAGGGTTACATCCTCATGACACTTCAGATGTAAATGTCAGTATCCTCCCCCCCTCTTGATATTGGCCAAAGTGGACTCTGAATTTGGTAGGCCTCAACTTATGAGTAAGTGATGAAGATGAGGAACACAGAGCAGGTTGAGGTAGAGCTTCCTATAATTTCAAGGGAGATTCCAGCACTTTTGCTTCTGTTTGGTACCAAGCTCCTGAGTTTCATGCAAACTATCCTAGCACCTACTTGGGAATTGGGAGGGAAGAAGGTACAGGTAAGATCTGATGGTGGGAGGAAGCCTCATGGGTTGTAATATTTCCATTTTTAGGGCATTGAACACCAATCTCTTTAAATTTCGTAATTGGCATGGATAGTTGTTACTAAAGATAACAGATTTCTTTGATTAAATGTAGCATATAGATAATAGAATTACATATATAAACATAGCACATGTACAATGACATTGTTTTCTGACTATAATGTGCACTACTTCAGTTTAACACACGTATGTGCCTTGACATAGTTTAACAAGGGGTTTTATCTTTTGGAGATACGTCAGAGAGCGATAGCTTAGTGTATGCTATTGGACCTAAGTAGTTAGCTGTGAAGGAGACCATATTGGTTGGAGCTGGGATCCACCTTGACGACAATACACTGATCCAAATTCCCTTGCATTGGAGAAATGAAGAGCAGAAAAGCCACTGTTCAATCTTGTAACCTCTCTGCAGATGTTATTCCAGCTAACTACAGCATGCCATTGGGTTAGGGTGCGACTGTCACCACTGAAAACCCAAAATCCAATTAGTTGGGCAGTGTGCAGGGAATGAGAGAATTTAATCATTGATATAATTTATAGCAAATGCAAAATATGTATTAGTCACATAACTAATAATATTTTAGTTAACCACTATAAACACATTTTAGCATATACTTTAGCCAATGGAACAGAACAGCCTTACGTTCAGCATTACACATGAATGAATAAAATAATCCATTTAGCAACATTACTTTCTTGCTGCCTTTGTACCAATAGTTTCTGATCAAACCAGCTGTAATGAAACTTAGTCCATGCACACAATTATTTTGTTATCCCAGCCTTTCTGCACTTGTACAAGCAGACAGTATTTCTAGAAGTATTACATCCTGATGTCTTCGCATACATTTCCTACTGAGGACTACAGAGTTTTTGCTTGAAGAATTGAACTGGGTGAATTAATTATGTTCCAAGGTAGTATTATCAGATTAATAGTGTATAATTTCCAAAAACTATTGCCCTTACGTTGTATTGTTTAATGAGTTAAGCAGTATTTTGAACGTTACTGAATTTTAATATAATTAAAACATTTGGGCCTAAATTCTGTGCTGATTTATGATTGGTGTATCCTTATTATATATTGAATAATAATAATTTAATCCAGAATCTGTAAAGCTAAAAAAAAATTAAAAAATACACAAGAAACAGAACAAAACAAGGATATAAAAACAGAGTAAAATACAAAAAAAATGGCAAAGTTCCATCCCACCAGATAAAGCTAGATAAAGTCAATAACAGAAATGTAGTGCTGTCTCAAGGACAGCCAATTCAAGCACTGAAAAGTGCAAGAATTAAGTTGGAACTGAATTACCTGATCTAAAGAATAGAGGGCAAAAAAATTAATGCAAAACAAAGGGAAAGGCATCTTTCAGCCTACCTTTCACTAGTTATCACCACAACCTTCATTCTGGACATGAGACATTTTAATCTAGATATCTAAAAATCCCAAACTGAATCTCACAGGATATAGGCATAACAATAACCACAGCATGCTTTCACTGCTGCATCCCTCCCCACTCTGCTATTTTATTGCCATTCATGGTAGCGCTGCAACTTAACACCTTGAGGCTGAAAATTGTTCCATACAAGTAGATATATGCCCAGACAGATTTCAGTGTGTGCGGGGGTGGGGGAAACTTGCATGCCGTGATGGGGGGGCAGACTGGGGCTTCAGGAGTGTTACTGAGCATGCTCCGTACAAGCCAAGCAACAAATGGGGAAGGCAGGAACCATCCCGATTCATCTCCCTCCCCTCCCGGATATATCATCTCTATCCAGGGGCTACCAAGGTACTGGAAAACTAAATTTTTTGGCAGACAACTTAGCAGTTAGCTGACAGGAGCACTGTATTTTATTCCTATATAAAAAGAAAAAAAAATAAGTATTAGACCACTCAGCTCTAACGCTAATATATTCTGACATCTTGTGGCAAGTCACTTAAGGGACACTGATGATTAGTCTTAACATATTAATGTATATTCTTACTTTGTTACTAACTCTGTGGAGAGAGAGAGAGAGAGAGTCAGGACTCCTGGGTGCGCTCTCAGCTCTGGAACAGAAGTGGGGTCTAGTGGGTTACAGCAAGGAGGCGGATACATTTCATTTCTATGTAAGAACATCAGAATGGCTGTATTGGGTCAGACAAAAGATCCTTCTAGCTCAGTATCCTATCTTCTAACAGTGGCCAATGCCAGATGCTTCAGAAGGAATCATCAGAAGAGACAGTCATCCTGATCTATCCCGTCGCCCGTTCCCAGCTTTTGGCAAACAGAAGCTAGGGACACCATCCCTGCCAATTCTGGCTAGTAGCTATTGATGGACCTGTCTTCCTTGAACTTATTTTGTTCTTACTGGAACCCTTTTATAGTTTGGACTTTTCCACCATCTCCTGGCAAAGAGTTCCACAAGTTCATTGTGACAAAAATAATGTATTTTGTTTCTTTTAAATCTGCTGCCTATACATTTAATTGGGTCAGCTTCTTGTGTTATGTTAGTTAAGGAATAAATAACATTTCCTTATTCTATTTTTCCACACCATTCATGGTTTTCTATACCTCTAACATATCCTCCCGCCCTTTAGTCTCTTATTTTCCCAGATGAAAAGTGCCAGTCTTATTAATCTCTCCTCATATCCCTAATAATTTCTGTTGCCCTTTCTGCACCTTTTCCATATACAATATATATATCTTTAGATGGGTTGACCAGATCTGCATACAGTATTCAATATATGGGCATACAATGACTTTATGTAGCGGCAATATGGTATTTTGTCTTATTTGTTCCTTTCCTGATATTCTGTTAGCTTTTTAGTTTTTAGACTGCCACTGTACATTGAACAGATGTTTTCAGGGAACTATTCACAATGATTCCAAGATTTCTTTCTTGAGTGGTAACAGCTATTTTGTATCTATAGTTAGGATTATGTTTTTCCATGTCCATTACTTTGCACTTAATACTGAATTCCATCCATCTTTGTGTTGCCCAATTACCCAATTTCATGAAATCCCTTTGTAGCTCTTTGCAGTCAGCTTTGAATTAGTCCCTGTTCACCCCTTTTTCAAGAACATTTGTAAGTTTAACACAGTAGCCCAAATGGAAATCCCAACATCACAACACTCATTCCTATTCCCCCCCCTTTTTTAAGTGGAGCAATGTTTTCATGATGAAGCAACAAGCCTTCAATTGCCTGAATGCCCAGCCTTTTATTGTTATTAATCACCCTGCCGTCCTCTTTTTAATAAACTCCCTACCCCAAAGGCAAAACTGGGAGCAGCTCAAACTCTTGCATTTAAGAACTGCCTCTTAAGTCAGGGCATGCAGCTTTAAGCAGACCTCAAGTATTAAACTCATAAGGGGGCTACTGCCCTGCCCTGGCCCCTGTGAATGGTGTCTTTGCCTAGATAGTACCTCACTGAAGTCAACAGAACGCTGCACTGGCAGAGAAGACTGGTCACACACAACAGTTCATAGGATCAGGACTCAGATTAGACTGTAAACTTCTCAGGCACAGGATCTGTAATTTCTAGTTTCTCAGTAAAGCATAATGCATGCTTGTGGTGCTGTATAATTGCAAGTAACCTCTTAGAATTAAAGTATTTCAAATGTACATCGTTCCAGCAGCAACACTTACCATAGTTAGCCTTACTTATAACTACAAGGAGTAAGGTCAGGTACTGAGAGCTCAACCCAAGAGGAGCTGAACACTTGCACAGAAGCTGAATACCACTTTCACCACAGCCAGCAGCTCTTCCAGTTCAAAATTGGAGCAGTCTGGCAGTAGCGTATAAAAGCTTGTTCTGGCACCTGGACTGCTGCTGTTCTAAAGATAAAAAATACTTGACCCACAGGGAGGGAAGAGGTCAAGGAATCCAGCCCTCAGGCATAGTAACATAAGTAAAGAGACTAAGAGGGGTAGCCATGTTAGTAACTTTAAAAATGAGTAGTCATGTGGCACCTTAGGGACTAACAAAAATATATAGAGAAGCATGGACTTTTGTGAGTAAAACTTCAGCCCTTCAAAACAAAACTTCAGATGAAGTGTGTTTTACCCACAAAAGCTTACAATTTTCTGTATTTTTTGTTAGTCTCCAAGGTGCCACAGCACTACTTGTTTATAAGTGAAGAGATATATCTGTGTGGCATTAAACCTAATGATTACTTTTTAGTATAAGTATTGTCTACTTTGTGAATTTTACCTACTTCTAAAAATTTCACTAGTTTTAATGTAAAATCAGAATTCACATAGCAATTTGCAAAGATTACTAATAATATACACTGGTTTCTACTCCATTGTCAGTAATGTGATTTCAGGGTTTATTTGATTAATTACGGCTGAAAGTTCCAACAGCTCAGTTTCCCTACAGTGAATCTGCAGCAACACTGAGGATGGATATCAATGTGAATGATTTGTCAACATGTTCATGACCTCATAGGTAAGTATCAAAATACAGTTTCGCTCTACATTTGAGATTATATAAAAATTAGGGATGTAAAATATCAAGTAATTGAATAGTCGTATAATCACATGAAATCTTTGAGGTTACACGACTATTTGATAGTCCCTAGGTGCAGGACCAGCAGCTAGTGCATTCCCAGCCCCACTCCTGGGGAGTCCCCTGCCACCGCAAGCTACTGCTTCTGTAAGAGAGACAGCAGCACGGAATGGCATGGGAAACCGGTCCAGGAGGGGAGCCAGTTTAAAAACCAGCTCCCCACAGAGACCAGCTGCCTTCTGCCCCGTGTTGCCACCTCTGATATAGGGGCTGCTGCTACAAAGCAGCCTCTGCCTGTTATGGGCCCAGGCTCATCGTGAACAGAGGCTGCTCTGTGGGAAGTGGAACAGTTTTGTCCACAGGATGCTTGGGGCCGCCACAGACAGAGGCAGCTTTACAGCAGCCTCCCCTATTCCCCACCCCAATGCAGCAGCATGCGGGGGAGAGGTAGCACCACAGAGCCAGTGCTGGGGAGAAACCAGCTGGGGGGAAAATGCATGTAATTGACAAGATTATTTAGGTAAAATTGTATAGTCAAGTACATGTTGACATTCCTAGTAAAAATTTACCACAAATAGCTAGTGATTGTAATCAGTGGAGGAATTAGACTGCTCAGTATATCAGCAGCACTGAAGCAGGTGCTGCTTAAGGTCTAAGGTAAGGCAATAATTCTATCAGAAGAATTAAAGACCTAGATTATACTTTTTCATTTTAATATTTCTGAATAAAAATTAAAGATGACATCAACAAATTTCACTACAAAAATCATTTGCTGGTAAAACCTCACTGAAATAATATACTACATAATGTAGAGTTCTTCATCGAGAGATGTCCCTGAGGGTGCTCCACAGTAAGTGCAGGTGCATCGCAGTACCTCAGAGCGGATTCTTGATAGCAGGGCATTGGGGGCCGCACACTCCTACCATCACCTATCTGAATCACGGAGACCTTGTGGTCTCCTCAACTTTTAACTCCCCATTTTTAAGTACTGACAAGCTATCTTATTCACCACGATCCAAATACACATAATCGTCTACTGTATTATCAACTGACGATGATGAGGATCCAGGGGTTCTCACCCCACAGCTATCCCCACACACAAAGGCATCGGGACGCTCATTTCATTCTGATGTTCCTGACTATACCAACACAGCCATGGCCCCCTAGGGCCCATATTCATGAATGCCACCACCCATTCCCTACCCACATCAATGGCAGTTTTGGAGCCCATGGCCTCAACGCCACAAGAAGAGACCATATAAGACGACGCATACTGCAAAAGCACTTTCTCCCCAACCCAATCCCTTCCAGTTAAGAGGGGACAAAATGAAATTGATGAATATCATTCTCTGAACTTGGATCCAGAGGCATTACTTGACACAAGCTCACCATCTGTGATGGACAAAGCTGTCAGGCAACCACCCTTGGCAACCACCGAGGACTCTTTTCAGGACCTTTTTAAGCAAGTTGCAGCCAATTTGAAGATTGACATGGAGGAAGTACAGGACATGCAACATGAACTCACAAATATCCTTCAGGCGATGCCTTCTTCAAAAATTGCCTTGCCAATTAACTCAGCCATACTGGAGCCAGCCAAAACTCTGTGGCAAACCCCTGCCTCAATCCTTCCCACCTGTAAAAAGGCAGTCTGCGAGTATTACGTCCCCACCTAAGGAGTCAGAATTTCTCTTCACTCATCCACCACCGAACTCCCCAGTAGTGGACGCAGATCAGCAAAGAAATAAGCAACAAAAAAACCACTCCACACCATCCAACAAGGATAATAAGAGACTTGACACATTCGGTAAAAAAGTGTCCACATTAGCCATGCAAATGAGAGTGGCCAACTATGCAGCATTACTCAACAAATACAATTTCAATAATTATGCAAAGCTTAACACTTTTATTGACAATATACCAGACACTAAAAAGGTGCAGTTTAGAGCAGTCATCACAGAGGGTCAGGCAATATCACAGACAGCCCTTCTCCAAGATGTTAGCAGTGGTCATGGCCCACCTCAGGAAACGTGGTGCCACCATTTATCTGTACCTTGACAATTGCCTCATCAAGGCAAGAACAAGGCACAACTCTTACCGGTGTATCCATCTGGTACAACTTTGTTTCCAATCATTAGGACTTCTGATAAATGAGCATAAATTAGTCCTTACACCCACTCGTCTCGACTCCACCTCAGCCATGGCCTCCCTACCTCCCAGTAGGTTCTTCAGGATCAGCCAATTAGCTTATTCACTCTGTGTAATGCACTTGTCACAGCCCACGACTGTCTACAACTCTTGGGTCACATAGCGTCTTGCAACCCCTTGGTCCCCAATGCCTGTCCATTCATGAGGTGTATTCAGGGATAGCTCAGATACACCTACTACCCACCTGCAGCCAATGACCAAAACACTGTCAGTCCCCGAAATAGTAAAGAGATCATTACTATGGTGGACAAAACTGTACAATCTATGCAGGGGCATACCCTTTCAAACCCCAGAACCCACAGTAGTTATTGCCACAGATGCCTCTCTCATCGGCTGGGGAGCGCACGTGAAAGAACTCACAACCCTGGGCCTATGGACTCCAACAGAAAGAACACTGCACATCAATGTCTTCGAACTCAGGGCTGTCTGGCTTGCATGCCAGTACTTTCTTCCTCACATCAGTGGAACCCATGTCAGAATATATATGGACAATACGGCCTGTATGTTTTATATAAACAAACGAGGAGGGGCATGATCCCAGGCTCTTTGGAAGGAAGCCATAGAACTCTGGAACTGGTGCCTCACTCATGTCATATGCATAAGCACTTGCCACCTCCCCAGTGCTCTAAACACAACAGTGGACACCCTCATCAGGGCCCTACCCCAAGACCATGAGTGGGAAATCAACAGGTCAGTCCTGATGGACATAATCATGCACTGGAAACCACCCCACGTAGATCCATTCACCGCCAAAGTGAACAAGAAATGCCCACTTTACTGCTCTAGGACAGGCATGGGGAAACACTGGGAGATGCTGTCACCCTCAAATGGAACATGCCCTTGCTCTACACATTCCCCCCTTTCTCCTCCTCAATAGAGTGTTCATCAAGATATGGAGGGACAAAGCGAGAGTTATCCTAATAGTACCTTGCTGGCTCCGACAACCCTGGTTTCCCCTCCTGAACAGAATGTTCCTGCATCGGCCAAGCATACTATTGCAACCAGGAACCGAGATTCCTCACCCTTAATTTCCTACTCTTCATCTCAAAGCATGGTACCTCCATGGTTCATGGAGGTAGAACTGCAATATTAACAACAGGTGCGTAAAGTACTCTTACACAGCAAGGCCTCTGCAATGAGGAAGACATATTAACAAGTGGTCTTGCTTTGTACATTGGGCTGCCTCCCACAAACATATCATCGGAGGGTGCCTCCTGCCTACAATCCTCAATTACTTACTGTACCTTAAGCAATCACAACTTTCCCTGAACTCAGTTGGAGTTCATCTTGCAGTAACAACCACCTTCCATATGGCAGTTGATGACACAACAGTTTTTGCACATCTTGTAACCAAGCGCTTCCTAAAAAGGCCTACAGGCCCTTTATCATGACATTAACGCTCCTTGGGAATCATGGGATTTACATCTGGTACTTAAAATGCTCATGAAACCCCCATTTGAACCCATAGCCACATATCTCTTTTCCACTTAACGCTAAAAACGGCATTCCTAGTTGCAATAACATCAGCACGTAGAGTAGGTGAGATGGCCGCCCTAATGGTGGACCCACCGTTCACCATCTTTTTTAAGGACAAAGTCTCTTAACAGATGCACCCCAAGTTCTTACCAAAGGTGCACTCCCTCTTTCACCTCAACCAAATGATACACTTACCTGTCTTCTTCCCAAAGCCTCATACCAACACCTTCGAGGCAGATGCATAACCTTGATGTCCACAGGGCACTCAACTTCTACGTCCACAGAACAAAATCCTTTAGATCATTTCCACGACTCTTTCTCCATTGCAGAATGCAACAAGGGAAGCCACCTATCATCCCAAAGACTATCTCATTGGATCTCTGACTGCATCACCATGCGCTACTCGCTCAATCATCTATCACCACCTACCTTTTTCCAGACACACTCTACAAGAGCAGTCGTCACCTTGGATCTTACCTGAGGAAGGTTCCCATCAATGATTTATGTGCTGATGCTACATGGATATCAGAACAAACTTTTGCTAAGCACTATGCACTTTCCTCCAGCCCTCTTTACTGCACAAGAGTAGCAAAAGCTGTATTGCAGACAGGTTACCTGCCTGATCCAAAGTCCCTACCTTCATAACACTAATTGCTTTGCAGTCACTGACTGTGGAGCACCCCCAGGGACATCTCTCAAAGAAGAGGGGGTTACTCACCTTGCTGTAACTGACATTCTTCTAGATGAGCATCCTCATTGGTGCTCCACTACCCTCCCACCCTCCCCTCTATTTCAGAAAAAAAAAAAGCAGCGATTTTCTGCTACACCGGGTTCCGGATAGAGGAGGAACTGAGGGGAGGGTGGCCACACATGCACGATGGTGCCGGGGGTGGGAGGGACCTGTGCACCATATGCGTGGCCCCCAATGCACTATCAAGAATCTGTGCTGGGATGCACCTGCACCTACTGTAGAGCACCCCCAGGGACACTCATCTTGAAGAACATCAGTTATAGCAAGGTGAGTAACCTCCTCTTTCTCAAAAAAATAGTTTGTGATGTTTCATGTTAATATTTGTAAAGGAAGGTTGTTTTTTGGGGCTTATATGGGAGAGAAGGATTTAAATATTTTCTTCTGAGTTTGCAAAAACTGCAATATTGTACCTGAAAATCTGAAAATGACAACAATTTAGTAGATTAATGTGATTTCATCATCCAAGCAGAATGAAATCCAAGAGGCAGCCAGGCAACTTAAATAGTGAAAAAATTGATTTGTAACAAAATGTTTAGATCTGTTAAACTAAGCTGTTATAATTGTTCATTTTTCAATAAAAATAAAGTATTTTAGTTGGCAGCATTCATTCCAAATAGGCGACATTGCTATGTGTATAACATGGCAGCAATGTTTTAATTTAGTGCTAATGAGAGAAAAACAACTAATACCATTTTAAAAACACCAACAATCTTTGGGAACTCTTCCTCTGCTTCTTTACTGAAGATTACCTCTTGGCCTATTCTTGCTTTTGTCACTGGTAGAGGCTATACAAATATGTCATCTTCCTCAGCATGTGTTTATTTTTCTTCTAAATTGAATGAATTTTGTAATGCATTGTCAGTTTTTTAAAAGGAAATCCTCTTCACATAAGAAGCACACCACTAAAAACAACAGTGAAAGCTTCCCCAATTATCTACCAAACCCTTGGCATAGAAAAACTACACGCTTGCTCTATAATGAATTCCTCTATATTCGTTCAACTTTTGGTCTCTGCTGAGCTGCCCATGAAATTGCCAGTCAATACCTATGGCAATGGGGACATCTGCTCTCTAGGAGCTCATTGGAGAAAACCAGATTAAAATTTACAGAAGGCAAAAATATCACGAGACAGCATCCAGTCTGTGCAAAATGGGAATCTATAAACCCACCCCACACTTTGTGAAAGCCCACAGAAAGCAGTATTTACCACTCACTGTTTGCCACCACCACCACCACCTTTGTATTTAATACTCAGAAGGCTTTACTTGCTTCACTTGTTGCCTCAGCAGTACTTAAATTGTGGGTTGCCAAGACCATGTTAGATATGCTGAGGCCAGAGGCTGAAGCCAAAGCTATGCCCCACTCCTGAGGCTAACGCCAAAGCCCAAGGGCTTCAGCTCAGGAGGGTGATGCTCAGGCACTGCCCCCCTCCCTCAGGTTATGTAGTCATTTTTGTTGTCAGAAGGGAGTCATGGTGCAATGAAGTATGAGAACCACTGCTCAAAGTGGGCTGTGCCGATGAAAGCTCATACCACCATCTACATGTTTTGTTAGTCCTTAAAGTGCTACCAGACTATTTGTTGTTTTTTAAGTTTTTCCTGTTACAGACTAACTCAGCTACCCCTCTGAAACTCATGGTAGGTAGTGGGCTTGGTTGCTAAGCATAACAGCACTGAATTTGTCTATTTGACTTTGAGAAAACAGTAGGAAGACTGAAGCAACAGCAAAAACATGTCAAGCAGCACATGAGTGCCAGGATAAGTAGCAACTCATAACCACACCAAGGGGAAAACAACAAGCTTGTTTGCTCAGGAGAATCCAGGTTGTTTGAGTCCTGTGGAGCTTCTTATCGCACTAAGGATGAATCAATCCCAAAGGAACTTTAGCTCATAGCAAGAGCAAGTATACACAACACTAGTGGGTGAACAGACAGATGTCAACACATTAAGGACCCAATTTACTATAGCAACTAAGTTATAGATGCTTATTTACATTCCAGAACCAGAGTATCTATTCTCTAGGCCAAAAGAAGTTTAAAAAGTCCATTTCCAGTGACTCTAATACATTAACTGTTTCATTGCCATCTCTTAGATCAGAAGCAGAATCTGTGATGCTTAGATTGGTCACCAGTTATGATTATTTAAGATATATTCAGCAAATCCATGATATTTTGACATGACTGTACATTGACTGCTGTTAGGTCTGCCAATGAAAAAAAGTTTGAACGAGAAGAAACGTCTGCCAAATATTCTATGCAATAAGTTAGTCAAGCCACCAGACCACCCTACTGGGACCCTCAGGCACACAGCTGCACGGGCAATTGGGTTGGGGGTGGGGCGGGTGCCTGGCTCTGGGGAAGGGAAGGTGAGGGGAATTGGGTCTGGTGGGTGCCTGGCTCTGGGGGAGGAGGGGAGGGGGCTTAGGGTAGGGCACGGGCAGGGGGGGTGCCTGGCTCTGGGGGAGAGGTGGGGGTTTGGATTAGAGCTGTGGTTACCAACCTATCAATCACAATCAACTAGTTGATTGCGGGGGCATAAGTAGTTGATCATGAGGTGTTCCACCCCCAAGAAGCAGTCTGCACTGATGCTACCACCAACAAAAATGGAGGTAGCATGCCAGCTTTCTGCATCATGGTGGGGAGTCCTGCAGCTACAAGCCAGAGCCGGCATCTCAGGAAGTGCGCGGGCTGCTCTTCCCCTCCCCTAAACAGACAGTGCACTTCCTGAAATGCCGGGTCTGTTGTGCCGCTGGGGACTTTCCCCCCTTCTGCCTGCCTGTGTGGGGAGGGGAAGGGGAGAGGAGTAGGAGTCCCAGGACTGCATACGAGCTCCAACTTCTCAGGAAGCACGTGACTGTCGTGAGGAGCAAAGGAAAAGCGTGTGCTTCCTGAGAAGTTGGAGCTGGTGCGCAGTCCTGGGACTCCTACACAGCCCCCCCCCCCCCACACACACACACCCCACGCGCAGGCAGGCAGCTAGCCACAGATTCATAACACTCCTGCACACACATATCCCAGATCCCATACCTGATCTCCCAGATCTCTCCCAGGCTATGTCCAGGCTGCCGGTATTTTTCTATCATACACTGGAACCCCATCCTGAGCCTCTCAGATCGCCAACCCAAACTCCTGCACCTTCACATCCACAAGCCTGTGGCTTGCTCAGCACCCCAACCCTCCACCTAACCCCAACACTCTAGCCTAGAGCCACCTCCCTGAGCCAGCATCCCCTTTACTTCCTCCTGCACCCAAATTCTCTCCCAGGCTATGTCCAGACTGCTGGGTTTTTTCAGCAGAAGATATGCAAATAAGAGCATGATTTGCATATCTTCTGCCAATCCTTTTTGCGGAAGAGGTTTTGTCAATAAGAATCCTTGTATAGACAGGGCCATTTCTCAGAAAAGAAAAAAAAAACCCTTTTTTGCAAGATCCTGTAAACCTCATTTTTGAGGAATATGGGATCTTGCAAAAGAGGGTTTTTTTTTTTTTTAACTGACAAATGGCCCCCTTTACACGGGGCTTTTTATCAGCAAAACCTCTTCTGCACAAAGGATCTGCAGAAGATATGCAAATGAGTGCAATTTGCATATCTTCTGACAAAAAAACCCAGTAGTGTAGACATAGCTCCAGAGCTTGTACCTCTTACTTCTTCCCACATCCAAATCCCTCATTCTCACCCCAGAGCCCACACCTCCTGTTTCAACACAGTGAAAGTGAGTAAGGGCTGGGGACAGCAAATGATGGAGAGGAGGGGAACAGAAAGCCGGGCCTCAAGGAAGGGAAGGGTCATGAGAAAGGGATGGGGTAGATCTTAGCTTGCCCTGACATTTAAAAAGTGATCGTGGGTGTAAAAAGGTTGGAGACCACTGGGTTAGAAGTGAGGGGGGAGTGCCCAGCTCTAGAGAAGTGGAAGGGAGATTGGGTTAGAGCAAGGGGTGGGGGACCTGAAGCACCTTAAACTCAAAGTCTTCATGGATGCAGAATAAGGCAGTCAACACAAATGTCATTTAAATTCCGGGGTAAAAAAAGACTCAGCATGTACCTGGTTTATACTGTTTCTTTAAAGAAAATTCAATGGCTATTGTTTGCCAGGCTGAAGCAATTAGTCTTTTTTATTAGTTTTTGTCCAAAATGCCCTGTAATGTTATTTTTATCACTACATTTTGTGTACTCTCGATTGATCAATAGATAAAAATAAATATATAATACATGGCTCTTTGCACTCTATCCACTGCTATTTTGGCTCTTTGTCTCTAATGGGTTGGCCACCCCTGGCCTAGGGGATGGGAGCAGTGCAAGTCTCTTCCCCTCTAGGAGCTGAGAGCCATATAGACACAGCAGTTTGCAGTTTTAAGTCATCTGAGGCTGCAGCAGTCAGAGAGCCCAGCTTGCCTTGGGGGTGCTGTAGGCTTAGGTAAATGCTACCCGGCCATAGCCTGCCTGACACCCCAAATCCCTCCCCCAGGTCACCATCCAAACCCTCTGCACCCCCTACCCCTGGTTACAACTCCCTCCCAGGCCCTGTACCCCCTCGCTCCAGGCCAGAATCCTCTCCTGCACCCAAACACCCTGCACCCCAATTTCTTGGCCCAGGTCATAATTCCCTTCTTCTCCCAAACATCCTCTCAGACCACACACCATCTCCTACACCCCAGTTCCTTACCCTGGGCACTCTTCTGCACCCAACCTCCATCTTAGACTTCGCACCTTCTCCACAGAAGTGTGGCCCTTGACCACTTTCCAGATTCTTGGAGTGGCCCTGCACCAAAAATTATTGCCCACCCCTGCGATATGGTGTTGGATCATAGGTTGGCAACCTATGGCTGGTGAGCCAAATATGGCTCTTTTGGAGCTCCAGCTTAGCCCCTCCAGCTGCCCTCCAGCAAGGATCCAGTGCTGATGCTCCAGCCTTGTGCCCCTCTTGCAAGATTAGAATTAGTGCCACCTTGCTGGGGGGGGCGGGGAGGAGGCAAGGAGAGAAAGCCCTGACCCTCACCACCAGATTATGCCTACACATCAATGAACTACTTGATAAGCTAGGCAAGGCCCAATGACCAAGCTGGGCTTGACCATCTGTCCTTTTTGGACTCCACAGGGTCCCAGTAACAGTTTTAATGACGAATGCATGAATTACTACAACCCCACACCAGGCATGCCACTCCCTATTTTGTGGATATAATCATCCATAGTCCTGACTGGGAGACTCACCTATGAAAAGTAGAAGCAGTGTCAGACGCCCTTAGGCCAGCCTTGCCACCAACCCTCCCAAGGGCATGGTCAAATTCATGGCCAGGTACCTCAGTTATGTAGTAGAAAGAGGCTTGGTGAAACCCCAGTGGAACGTGGTAGAGGCAATGCAGGGTTGGTGCGTCTCGCCGAGTATGCAAAAAGCAATTTAGAGCATTCCTACATATCTTGGGGTACTAGCATAGATTCATCATCACTTTGCCATGAGTCACAGCATTGCCTCTTCCCACAGCAGCCTAATCTGCTGCCAGGGTAGCAGGAGGACTCCAGCAGCTGCACAGGAGAGGAGGGGTGGGGTTGAGCACCCACTATGAGTGCCACTGAAAATCACTTATACCATGCATGCCATAGGTTGCCAGCCCATGACAGATCATTGTGGTTATGACATGGCAATTTCCTGCAATGTCCTGGACAAACCTTAATTAATTAAATCTTACTATATTAAATTTAATACTTTTGCTTTACTGAATATACAACTGTTGGTGTATATAACTGTAAATAACTTCTTTTGAAGGGGGTATATGCTAGTGTACTTCCTTTATCAGTCCTTTGACGTTTCACCAGGGGAGGTGGGCATTGTCTGGCTGATAACCTATTCAGTTTCTTCAGTTGTTCAAATTGGATTGTCTAGAGATCAGCAGAGAAAGACAGAACAGTTGGTTTAAATAACCTGAGATTAAAATGACTCGAGGCTTTTGTTCTGATCCAGCAAACTGACAGGACCTCCAGGTAAGGGAGAGCCCTAATCCTGAGGCCCAAGTCCTTCCGGCCTTTCTCTAAGGCCCCATAAGACTGGGCCCCCCCAAGCAAGAGCATGATGAACATGAAACCACAAGGAAACTAGGGATGTAAGCGAGTAGTTAACTACCCGATAAGCAAATGCTTATGTTTCCCCACCTTTGCTGCCTGTATCAGCCAGTTCCCTCCAGCACCGTCTTCGCAGGGGACAGAGGAAGCAGAGGGCAGTGGGGAAACGGCGCAAGCGGGGACTGAAACAGTCCCACTGCTGCTCCTCTCCCTTTGGAATGTACAAGAGCTGCCTGCAGCTCTTCTACATTTCAAAGGAAGAGGCACAGAGGTGAACCCACACCAGCAGGGACTGCTTCAGTCCCCACTGGTGCGAGTTCCTCCTGCATCCCTCCCTTTGAAATATAGAAGAGCTGTGGGCAACTCCTGTACCTTTCAAAGGGAGAGGCATAGCAAGATAGGGAGCCCCCTTATCGACTAATTGATGGAAATTCCATTGACTACTCAATTAGCTGATTAATCAAAATTTCACATCCTTAAAGGAAACCCCTTGATGGCATTTTGTAGGATTGCTTCTGCTGGAGTCCATGTTAAATTATGCAAATCAGTGGTGGGCAACCTGCAGCCCATTGGGATTCTATGGACAGCCCATGAGACATTTGTTTACTGTTGCTCACCTGCAGGGTTGCCACACTCAGCTGGTTTCCTTCCACCTAGGAAAAACCCTACTGCTATTATTAAAAAGACATGTATGTAAAGCAAGAGCATGTAAAGTGCACACGACATTGATTGAGAGCTGTGAGATTCCTCTTCATTCAAATAAAGCACTGATGTTATTCAGTTGGTATGCCCTGCAAGCGGAGTTAGGAAAACCACTCTATCCCAGGAGATTGTCTTGGTTATGACAATCTTGTGTTCCACTGAGATGGAGGGTCTCTTGTGTCCTACTCACTGCTGTAAATACTTGTTATTTGGACTCATCTCTTTATGCACATAAAATCTGTTTCAAATTTTAAATGTGGTTTTAAATGTAAAAAATGTAGTAAACCAAATATTTCTAAGTGTTCAGATTAGCCATAGTTGCAAAACCCTGAAGATACAACACACCTCAGGACAAAATATTTCTGACATTGATTAGTATTTTGTAAGAAGGTAGTATAAAGAAAAAACTGAAAAATAATTGAGAATTCTATCTCCATTTTAGAGATTGTGGATTTTTGTGCTGTGGAAGTAAACCATCCTGTGTAGATCCCTCATGATAAGCAGTCACATAAAATTTCCCAATATTGCTCTACTAATACATCTTAGTCTTGATTCTTAATATTTTTCTATGTTCTGAAACAGATGTGCACAGTTGACAGTTCTTGCACCAGGCTGACAAAGGTCTACTAAAAAGCAAAAATAAAACGAAAGACATTTCCATTTTAGTTAATCTGAGACTGAATTTCCCCACTCAGCAGTATTGCCTGGTTGTAACATAACAAAGAAGAGTCCAAAGTAGTTGAAAAACAGGACTTGCTTTTTAAGTCTGTTACCAATACCAACATAATTGCCAGGCAAGCAATCACCACCATAGGACGGTTCTATAGCAAGGAAGTTTGTCATTTTTCTTCCAGCACATTCATTTTTCTGACAGCGTCTTTAAGCAGAGTGAAACATTTTCAGAGCAAGGCAGAAAGATCTTGTGGAATGTACTGTCTGAATCCTGATGTGTTGAACTAACTTTATTTAACAAGCACATACCTTGATACAGACTTAGACATCACCTGTCTTGTAGACAGATGTAGTTACATTGAAACAATAATTAACCCTCTCCCATTCTACAAATGTGTTTCATTACAAGCTTTTGGAAATGCCATCTAAATTTGGTGCCATGCTTCCTTCTTTACCCAAGAGACAGCTTCTGTTCATATCAAGAGTGAGTTTATGAATTTTGTAGACTCAAATCAATTTTGGTTACCCATCTCAAGTTGCAGAGAAATGCATAGAATTTTTCCACTAATAAGTCAGAGGTTCATTTAAGAGATTAACAGATTTTATTTTACTAAAATATTTTAGAATACAAAGACCAAGACCTCAAATTCTTGACAGTTTTTGCTAAGTCTTTATCTTGTGGATGGTAAATTCTTATGGCAGACATACACTTCCTAAACTTGTACATTTCGACTCAAAACTACTGACTAAATAGATATCTATGATTTCAAAAAGCAAATTGTATAGCTAAGGAACACCTATTGTGTTTCAATTACATGAAAATAGATTTCTTAATTTGATTACAATGTAGCTTTCTAACATAGCGTTTTGACTCACCTGATAAGATTTAAAGTCAAAAACCTGCAACAAGTATAACCCAGCCTTTAAATGTCACAAATATATACTATTTGACACTATTACATATGACCGAGTTGTAGCTGCAAACAAAATGTAGAAGACTTTACAGTGTTCTGCTACAATAGTCCACACAGGGACTACTAAAGCTAGTTTATATTTGAATCCACAATTTACCAACCAATACAGTTTTAGCATATACTGTTGTATTTACTAGATTTCTGAGAGTCTGAATCACAGAATATTTGGCTCTATGACACTGCACAATAGGAAATAATGCAGATTTAAATATCCATATAATTTAAGATTTTAAGCGAAATCTAATCAACAGAAGGCTCACAAAATTAACAGTGGACACTTTAAATTCTGAATATCAAATTATATATACACATATACACAACATAAAGAGCCTCTATTTTTCAGTCTCCTTTGCTTGAAAAATTAGTCTTCATACATATTTAATCTTTCAAATAACTGATATCATTAATACAGAAGGTTAAATTTCTCAGCAAGAGTATGACTGAAATAGTTTTAAATATTCTGTTTTTCTTTTAGAGTGCAATTTAAGGTGTATTTGGGAAACTCACATTTAAATGTCAAAATGCATAAATAGCATTCGCAATAGAAATCCAACCATAATATATGCAGATATAGCTGCTACAAAACAATTTTCCGTAACAGACATTAAATACAATACTAGTTTTACAACTTTAATCCATGATGACAGCATGGAAAGATTAACATTACAGCATGGAAAGTTCTCATTCACTTGACAGGTGAATCATTCAGTCATAATTTAAGTATTAATTGATAAATCAAAGCATAAAAAAGGTGCTTACCTAGGTAGGATTTAAATAAAAAAATACTGCATCTGTCAGACATTGCTAAGAACGAACAGAAAATCAACAGTCTTAAAAGTCCAAGTTGAAAATTACTGAAGGTCACTTAAAATAACTGATTAAATGAAAAATCAAGATAGCCATATACCCAGAGTGGATAGGGCACCAGAACAGAAAATGCAAAAATTATATTAACACAGATTAGATAGGAAAGAAGCTAAAGAGTAATTTCCTTGTTGTACTATATTTTTCAATCTGATCCTTTTGTTTTGCAGTTTGTACACAATGGAAATTTGTTTTCAAATTGCAAGTTCTAGTTTTTGTCTCCAACACATCATAAAGTCAATATCAGTCCATCATTCCTTTTGCATTAATATATACATTCTGTAAATCATTCAGTTCTCCTTATTGTGAGCAACATGTTCTATACTGGCTTACAAAGTTATAGTACTTCCAAATCACAATCCTTTGTCACTGGATTGCTTCTACATAGTTTGCTGGATACAAGCCAACTTGTCCATTGTCCAGACGTCCTTTGCACCAACCTTGCTCATCTTCATCCTCTGTTTTAGTTAGCTCATCCCCTGCAAAATAAAATTTCACATCTGACAAAACTTTGCCAGTAACAGAAAATTTAGTATAAACTCTATCCTCGATAACTACCCTTCTTCTTTACCAACCTCTACCACCAATTCTTCTTAGATGCTCTTAACCATTTCTTTGATCTTGAAATATAACCCTTTTTATAGACAGTCACATATGATATGAAGGCATCCAATAAGCACTTTAAGATACTTAGAAAGGAATTTTATAAAAGTGAAGAATTATAATGCTAACATTTCAAAAAGGCAATAATACTTGGTTATATCAAAATGAAAATAACACGGTAAGAATTACATAAATGAATATTAACTTCCTACCTTTCTAGAGAACGTGGGTGGTCAAGGCTAATTTTGGGAACCATAAATACTTCTACCAAGTAAAAAAGGACTTTTTACCCACAAAAAGCTCATAATACTAGCTATATTTTTTGTTTGCCTCTACGGTGCTACATAACCACTCATTTAAGGTTTTTTTTTTTTTTAATTAAAGTTACAGACTAACATGGCTACCCCGCTGGAGATATTTAAGAGTTGGTTAGATAGGCTCTATCAAGGATGGTGCTTGGTCCTATCATGAGGCAAGGGGACTGGACTAGATTACCTCTCGGGGTCCCTTCCAGTTCTAGTATTCTATGATTCCATATTTCGCCCTTCATTTAATTTTTTACCTTTCCCTTTAAACATAATGGACATTGGTATTTAGCTTCTGGCCCCAGATATGCAACTGGAAGTTGATACATGGCTGTGACATCAGAAAGGCAAGTCAGATTTTGGTTTGAGATTGAATTGCAAGCCATAAATGAATATTATCTATTCTTGTTGTATAAAGTATTAGACTGCCCCCAATAAACTTGTTTTTAGCTGCTCAAGATGTGTGATTGCCTCTTTTCAAATATCCTATGTCACTTATTAGCTCCCACCCCAATGTCATAGTCAAGGTCTACATTGAGAATTTAGGTCAAACTCAGATGCATAAAATCAATTTTCTAAACAGAATCCACACCACCAGTCCTGTTTCATTGACTTCAAGGGCTGCAAAGTCAATTTCTGTACTTTTGCTTTCATGAGCAGTAGCCACTAATTCGATTTTGCCTGGTCAATTTTGTTGTAGTGCAGATGTGTATGCAAGGAAATCCTATTTAAGAATATTTACATACATTTACTCAAATTGATTTTGGAGAGATTAATCCCTTGATGACAGGCTTTTACGAGATTAGCCATATCCGAGCTAGAGAAGAGGCACATACTAGTTTGACTCGTGTGTCCTATAAAGCTGTTCCTCAAGAAACTTTTATGTTTCAAATGCTCAGTGTAATACAAGTCTCACTCATTCTAATACTGCTGCACAAAATCTATAAAAAGTTCTTTAGGGTAGCCATTCAATGCCCAAGCCTCAAGCATTTGGAATTAACCATCTAGTACGGAGAAACTACCACAATTGTTATTTTATTTATGTAAACCAGGGTCAGATTAACCTTTTCTGGGCCTGGCACCATGGGGACAATGAAGCATAGTGTGACAGGAGCAGCCCCATTCTGCCTAGCCCAGCCAGAAGGCACTGTTCACGAATTGGTAGCTGCCAAATGCACACTTGCCCACCTGGCCCTACACTACTAGTGCTTCCTTTCTCCTTGGAGGTGGACCTGGATTGTGCACTACACCACACTGCCTCCCGTCCATTTAGGGATCACCCCTTCCCACACACAAACCCTTATGCCCAGCACTTACCACAGATTCACCTCACCCTCATCACAACAACTGAATAGCACCCCTCACAGACAAACCTCCAATGCCCCCAAACACACAAACCTCTGTGGTTTGGAAGCATCGGAGGATGAAGATGCCACCCCCAAAATGATCATGACACCAGTATTTTTAGACCAAAACAGGCAGCCATTAGTTCCCATTATTTTTGATAATCCCAATATTAGAGCAGGAGTGTTACATTATATTGATTTAAGTTCAATTTTATAAAATTTTAAATATTGATGCTGATGTTAATCTACTGCCATTCACCTCATAAGAATTTTGCATATTAAATGTCAGAGGGACAACTCTTGATGCCAATAAGTGTGCCACTATCAATCAACATAGGCCAAAAACAAATGAGTATTAGGTTTGGTCTTATGCACAGAGGGGTGGAAGAATATTGTATCATAGGTGCTGACACAATAGAGATATTGATATAAACTGCAGCATGTAATGGAGCATAACTGATTTACTATAGGAAAAAATAAGAAGTTACTGTTAATATAAATGTTGCAAACAACAAAAAAGCTAAGAGTTACTTATTTTTAAACTGTTAAAGTAAAACAATTGTTTTGAAAAGGGCCTCATTTATCTTTCAGAAGTGAAAGCTCAATGGTGGAAGATGTGGCTCTATTAATCTTGGCTCTTCTGGGTATTTGTAGCTACGGGATTCTACTATGGTGGTACGAATTTAGGCAAAAGCCTTACAATAAAATAGTCTAAATCCCATCCAAACAGAAGAACCTTTGCCAATCACAGACAAACGAGTGTTTACAATTCCAGAAGCTAGGAAAACAGCAATTAAGGTAATAATGGGACTTGCTAGTGTTACAGAATTTACAGCACAGAATTATAGGAGTAAATGCTTTATCACTGATGATGCCCACAAATATGACATCTTATTTGATGATCAAGGGAAAGGACTTTTAATGCAAAGATATGGGAAAGAGTTACTACAGCCCTCAAATTGAATTTTGAAGTCAGAGAAAGGAATAGGTACCATAAGTGGTAACGTAGTTAGAACTGGATTATGGCAGTGTGCATTATAGGAAGGATTAAAAATAACTGCCTGATCAACTACCTTATTGTAGTAGTAAGAGATCCAGACATAGGAATTATGATTAACCAAGTAGCAATAATGAAACAATGGACTCCAAAATGAAAACAGTAATACAGTGGATCACACCTAGCAGTACTGCTTCACTTAATAGAATTCAGAATTGCAATTTCAAAATTTAAAAGATACTAAGCCTAGAACAGTGGTCCTCAGTGTAGTCTGTGACCGTCTTGCAGGTGGGCTGTGGGCTTGGCACTCCCCCTCCCCGTGAAGAGTCTGCACTTGCAACTCCAGCCCCCACTCCCCCCACCATGAGGTTGGAGCACTAGTGCCAGCTTCCCACTGTGGGAGGGGAGAGAAGATAAGCCTCACAGGCCAGATCTGGCTGGCAGAGGCAGGAAGCAACTGTGTGTGCTGCCGCTCCCCTCTCCTCAACTAGAGGATGTGGGGGAAGGAGGGTGGACACAGTAGCATAGGAAACCGCTCACATGGAGGCTTTCCCTGTTGCTCCATTGGCCAGAATCACAGCCGATGGAAGGCACAGAGCCAGGTGAGCATCCCCCATTTCCCCTCATACCCAGGCCCTGCACCGCCATCCCTGCTTCTGCACCCTATCTCCTGGCCAGACCTCATCCCCCATGCCCTCTTGCACCCATTTTGTTATCGTGGGTGGTTGGTTGCTGGCCCCTGAAAAGGTGTGTGTTGAGTGGGGTAGACCACCGGCAAAAACATTTGAAAACCACTGGTCTAGAGCCATAACAATTACAATGGGGTTTATAAAAGTTATAGAACAAAGTTTAGAGACAAGGAAGCAGATTACAACCAATTAGGACGCTCATAAATGTTCTATTACATATGGCTTCTACAGGTGAGGATGCTTAGTGACAAAGTTCTTAGTTAAAAATTATTTAGAAAAGCTAGACAAACAAATCGATGGGTCCGGATTTAATGCATTCGAGGGTACTGAGGGAGTTGGCAGATGTCCTTGCAGGGTCTTTGGCCATTATCTTTGACAACTCGTGGAGATCGGGAGAGGTCCCAGATGATTGGAGAAAGACAAATGTAGTGACCATCTTTTAAAACGGAAGGAGGACAATCCAGGGAACTAGAGATCCATCAGCCTCACCTCAGTTCCCAGTAAAATCATGGAGGGGATCCTCAAAGCATCCCTTTTGAAGCACTTGGAAGAGGGGAAGTGATCAGGAATAGTCAACATGGATTCACCAAGGGCAAATCATGCCTGACCAACTGATTACCTTCAACAGTGAGGTAACTGGGCTCTGTGGATAAGGGGAAGGAGGTGGATGTGATATACCTTGACTTTAGCAAAGCTTTTGATACAGTCTCTCAATATTCTTGCCAGCAAGTTAAGGAAGTATGGATTGGATAAGTGGACTGACTGCAAGGTGGCTGGAAAGATGGCTAGATTGTTGGGCTCAATGGGTAGTGATTAACAGCTCAATGTCTGGCTAGTGATCAGTTTCAAGTAGAGTGCCACAAGGATCAGTTCTAGGGCTGGTTTTAACATCTTTATTCATCCCCTGGATGAGGGGATGGATTGCATCCTCAGCAAATTTGTGGATGACACTAAGCTAGGGAGAGAGGTAGATATGTTGTAGGGTAAGGATAGGGTCCAGAGTGACCTCCTAGACAAACTGAAGGATTGGGCCAAAAGAAATCTGATGTGGTTCAACAAGGACAAGTGCAGAGTCCTGCACTTGGGACTGAAGAATTCTAAGCACTATTAAAGGCTGGGGACTGACTGGCTAAGCAGCAGTTCAGAAGAAAAGAACCTGGGAGTTACAGTGGATGAGAAGCTGGATATGAGTCAACAGTGTGCCATTCAAGCCAAGAAGACTAACGGCATATTAGGGTGCATTAGAAGGAACATTTCCAACAACTCTAGAGAAGTGATTATTCCTCTATTTGGCATTGGTGAAGCCATATCTAGAGTATTGTGTCCAGTTCTGGGCCCCCTACTATAGAAAGGATGTGGACGCACTGGAGAGGGTCCAGCAGAGGGCAATCAAAATGATTAGTGGGCTGGAGCACATGACCTACAAGGAGAGGCTAGGGGATTTGGGCTTGTTTAGTCTGCAGAAGAGAAGAGTGAGGGGGGATTTGATAGTAGTCTTCAGCTTCCTGAAGGGAGTTTCCAAAGAGGATGGAGAGAGGCTGTTCTCAGTAGTGATAGATGACAGAACAAGGAGCAATGGTCTCAAGTTACAGTGGGGGAGATCTAGGTTGGATATGAGGAAAAACTATTTCACTAGGAGAGTGGTGAGGTACTGGAATGGGTTACCTAGGGAGGTTGTGGAATCTCCATCCCAAGAGGCTTTTGAGTCCTGGCTTGACAGAGTCCTGGCTAGGATAATTTAGTTATCCCTTTGCACAGGGTGCTGGACTTGATGACCTCCTGAGGTCTCTCCGAGCCCTAGGATTTTATGAAATCCTGATTACCTAAATTCACCAAAAACCATCAAGATGTGATTGGGATGCCACTGGAAATATGTGAAAGACATATGAAAGGATAATAAAATCACAGCAATAGCAATGTATAATAATAGGAGGACACAATGTAATGGGATGATCAGAAAATTTGGCTATAGACGTGGCGTAAAAGCTGGCTTCCCACATGTACCAGCTCCTGCCTCTCCCCTGCCCCACCCCATGGCGCAGGGCATGCGCACAACCGTGAAGGTTAACTCATGAGCCCAGGCTCATGGGTTATCCATTTACATGTTTACATCCCTACATTATACTAGAGTTCTATGGATGTGTATGAAAGGTCCCTATGTATCCTGCATAGTAACTATATCTAGCTTAGGACGTCACTCTATTTTGTTGTATTATACTTAGTGTTTCACATTTCCATGCATGTGCACTAAATAGTGTATGTTTTCACTGGGAGTCCCATGAATACGTGAAAGGGGTCAGAGTGTGCCAACATTACAACACTGTAGCAATCACACAAGCACATTACTATTAAGCTGCTTTAACTTTATGATCTCTAACTACAGTATAACTGTTCTTTACTATTTACGGCACTGTTTTCTCTTGCCCTTTTAAAGTAAACAATTACAGTGTAGTTTAACAAACAAAAACTGTTTGCAAAGAACAACTAACTGTTTGTCAGTCCTTGAGTGGAGGGCTGTATCTGGGTCCTCCCAGGGGTTAGCAGGATTAACTGCTCTGGGGAGTCCTTGGCAGGTCATACATAACACTTCCCAGGATGAAGAGATTTTTGTAGCCAGGAGGATGGATTATTTGCAGGCAAACTACTGTAATGTGCATCTTTTTTTTTTTTTTGTAAAAATTCAAGTTTTTGTTTTAACCCTAAAGAGGAGAAAAGGCCATATTCTTCAGGAATTTTCTCATGTTTCCCCTTCTGACAAATATTTTAAATGAATGAAGTTAACTTACCAGCCTTGAAGCTGAGTTCATCATGCTCTTGACCCTCATAGTCATATAGTGCTCGTACTCTCACCTCCATGGCAGAGGAGGCATCTTCATCGAATGGGTTAGTTTCTCCATTTGCATCAGTGGAAGAAAATGGATTGCTAGTCTCTTCATCGGACCACTCTGTAGGGTAGCTTTGATTTTTCTCAGAGCTGCTAACACTAAAAACAATTTAAATTTTTCCTTTACTCTGAGATTACATACATCAATACAATAATACCAGCCTCCTATAGTTAAGTATAAACTTAATGGTTTATACATTAGAGGCAATGTTTCGTATTTCTATGGTAGTGTTTCTTAACATGTTTAGGCTGGGTAATACCTAAAGTCAAAATTTTTGTAACCTGCTTACATTTACTGTAAAAGAATAAAAAGTATACTGATAAGTATCTTATTTGTATGTTGAGAGATTGATAGAACACTTGACCTTGCAGAGGTAGTGGGAAAGGAAGATTTTCTTTGCTTTAGATAGTAATCTGATTGCTTTTTGTGACTTCCTATGGGTCACAACCCACCTGTTGAGAAACGTTCTAGACTCTAGAGCAGTGTTTCCTGATTTTATTTGGCCACGGAATCCTTTTCAGCTTAAAATAATTTCAAGGAACCCCTAGGGTTCCCAGAGTAAAATTTGGCAAGCAAAAAAAAAAGGAAAAAAAAGCCCCGCCAGAATTGGTTGAGCATAAAAACCTGCAAAATACTGTCTCTTTAAGAGGGGGCAGGGCAATGCCACGTTCTCGCGGAACCCTTACTTTTGCTTTGCGGAACCCTGGGGTTCCACGGAGCACCAATTGGGAAACACTGCTCTAGAGCAATACTTTTAGAGCAAGTAGTTTGTTTATAGTTAAAGAAATAGAAACTATTGAATGTACACACAACATTCATGCAATAATATGACACACCAGGATTGCTTCAATGAAACAGGAATTGAGAAGGTATTAAGAGGAAAGAAAATATTAAGTGGACTTTCTGGTGAGCACACACACAGCAGCAAAGCTCCAGCAGCAGTTTCACACATTTTAGAACAGTTAAATGAGAACAAGAAGCAACTGGCAAGTTTTGTTTCCAACTGCCAATAACCTCAGTATAGTTTAAAACCAGATGAAATTAAGTCCACATATACAATCTGTTAGAAAAAGAAAAGTTAGGTTTACAATGCTGCTTATATAACCATAAGGACTGTCATGCATTACACAATATGGTGCCTTTGTAGAAACCCGAAATTGGAAACCTTGGATAGAGAAAGAGCAAGTGTGAAAACAATTTAAAAAAACATTCTTTCACCGACTTTTTGATTTTATTGTCCTCCTTTTCACTGACAGTACTCCCCGTATCATCTTCGTCTTCAAAGGGATTGTAACTTGATTGTAATGACTGCACTGTATTACTCGGGACACTAAGATTGCTATTTGGGAGAGAAAAAGCATTAAGGTGACCCTATCTGCTCATGGAGTCAAATGTATATGTAATTAGTGTCACAATAAGAATGAACTATTTAGAATTACCCTTCTCCAGGCAGTAGCCACCAGTCAAGCACATTGCTTGGGTGCCTTAGGAAAGCATAGGGCCCCCCAAAAGTACTACACAAATATTATACACTTAGGGATAGCACCTTTTTCTTTAGCAGTGAAAAATGTGAAGGATTTAAAAATCTCCAGACTTATCAGAAAGCTCAGCAGGTCCTTCAATGACTATTACAATAATGAACCATCAAAGCAGACATGTCTAATGTTGTCATTTGCAACTGACTGAATACATTTTACTTAAATTCACAAAAAGGAGAAAGTTTAATTTCTGATGCAGATTTTTTCCCCCCCAATTCCAAGTTGAATGGCAGATAAAGATATGCTGAATAACTCCAAAATGAGGGGGGAAAAGTATTTTGTGAACTTGCAGGCATATAACCCTTTCAAAAAGCTGAAATTTAAGGGCTTTCTTGTTTGTTCCCTAGCCATAGAATACTGCAAAGCACTAAGTCCTGTTCTGAGACAACAGAACCATATTCCATTTACATAGGTGAGCAGTGAAATTTCTGACCTTATATCCACCTAATGTACATTCTTTCCCATTTAGCCTTTGTTTCTCCCAGACATAAAAATGTTCTACCTGCTTTGCTTGGTTTGCTGTGAAGCCTGATCTCCTGTCTGATTAACACCAGTTAGAGTCACTCCATCTGAAGCCTTCTTCTTCTCTCTTCTACTGAGAGTACGGTTCAAGTCTGCAGACCACTCCTGCAAAACAAATGCAAAAACAGCTGAGAGTTTAAGATAATTAGCAGCACAGTATGTAATTTTGAAATTCAGTTATATTAAGGTATCTGATCAGTTGTGTATGCCAATGAGAACAAAATACTTTAAATATTTCTAGTTTATTGTTAGATCTGTTCTTTTCTTTCCTTTGCCCTCCAGATGAGGGATCTGTGCATCTTTGCTAGACATCCATACTTCTCCCAGCCTCTTACACCATACCCATGACTATGAAAGCCACACAATATTTAGCTGCCCTTTAACCTAAGGCTAAATGACTGCCAAGAGAGATTGCTGGTGCAATGTATAATCAGATATACAAACAAATTATAAGTTCTGTACAAACAAGTTATAAGTTATTTCTGGCATATTTTATTTGGCATACAAATCTTGATTCTATTTAACTGTTAGTATGGGGGGCTCTCCAATGACCTAGCAGAAATCTTAGGTCACTTCACTTCCTATTCAGAGCCAATGGACAAATATTTTAAAAATATTTTAGCTATCTTAATGTTGTAGTGCAGCTGGAAACAAAGAGGATCCAGCAAACGCTCCTCAGAGCACTAGTGGTTCAAAGGCCATTATAAAACTGCTAACATAAGAACAGCCATACTGGGTTAGATCAAAGGTTCATCTACCCCTAATATCCAGTCTTCTGATAGTGGCCAATACCAGGTGCCCCAGAGGGAATGAACAGAACAGGTAAATTCCTAACTGTCATCCATTCCCAGTTTCTGGCAAACAAAGGCTAGAAATACCATCTCCGTCCATCCTGGCCAGTAGCCACTGATGCACCCATCCTCCACGAACTTAACAGAGTTTTTTTTTGAAACTTATTATAGTCTTGCATACATATTCTTCTTTTCCAATACCCTATATTTGACATATGTTTAGCCTACTGTTTTATAGAAGACCTACTCTTTGTTTTCTACCACCCCTCACCTTGTCTGTTTCTACTTCTAAGAAACAGTTATGAAGCCCAGGGGAGGCAGGAGGGGTTGGGGACAGCAGGACACAGGATCAGGACCTAGAGAGGACCAAGGCGCTATAGTGGGGACTTTGATCGGTGTAGGGAGCAGAACCCAAAAGGTACCTGAGCAGCCACCAGGCAACCTGGAAGTGGGCCAGAGTGCAGGAAGCAAGTCCCAAAAGGGCTGAAATGGACCACAAAGCAGGAATGCCCCCTCTCCCCCCCCCATCATGGAGCTGATTCCCCAAACATCAGTCCCCCCATTCATAGGGAGCTTCTACTCCCCACCCTGTAATCAAGGGAGGGAAATTCACTGTGACTTATCAAAACATGTTAATGTATCAAGTGAAAGCCATAAAGGAAAACCTTTAACTTGATATCTAAACAAAGGAAGGGTTAGGTAAATGGCAACAGAAAACTTTTAAATTCTCTCAAGTGAGAGCATCAAAATTCTCTTATGGTCAAGCTTTTGGTTCTGCAAGGGAACAGCCATTGTAGGATCCATAGCTTATGTATACATATAGCAGTTCTGCACAAATAGCATAAAGATTAAAACTTTGCCCTGGATATCAGCAACAAAATTAAGAGTCAAGTGAACCACTGTCAAGATCAGAAGCAATATGCTGATTTATAATTTGCCGTAACTGAAGTCTTACATTCTAGCTCCCTGCCTCTCAGGCTATGTCTACACTGCCTTTTTTTACAGCAGAAGATATGCAAATCACGCTCTCAGTTGCATATCTTCTGCTGATCCTTTTCACGGAAGCGGTTTTGCCACTAAAAAGCCCCGTGCAGAAGGGGCCATTTGTCGGGAAAAAACCCTTTTGTGCAAGATCCCTTATTCCAACAAATGGCCCTGTCTGCACGGGGCTTTTTAGCGGCAAAACCTCTTCTGCAAAAAGGATCAGCAGAAGATATGCAAATGAGCGCAATTTGCATATCTTCTGACTCAAAAAAATGGCAGTGTAGATGTAGCCTAAGAATGCCAAATTCCCCAATGTTCACTTAATCCAGCTGCCACTAATCTAAAATTAAGGGAGAAATCACAAAAAACTGACTCTATAGGTAGCAGAGTGCTCATCCACTGCTACAAAACAGCCGGGCACTGATAGTACACATAGTTTCCAAGATTTAAATTTAATAGATAAGCACATATTAAGAATGATCTATGGAGAAGTCAACTTGTTTAACAAGCAACTATTCTAGATGTGACCTATTGCATGAAATATGACGATTTTGCATTTCAATTTAAGCCCTTGTGGTGCAGCTCCCTAAGTTTAATAAAATATATATTGGTATTTTGGCACACTTAAAGGCATGTAGGTAGACAGGCAGGCATGACAGTGAAGATTTCAAACACAACTGATAGCTGCAAAGTCAACCCTGAATTGTATGCTAATTTAAAACATGAACTGAATGACAACAGTGCAGCAATAAAAAGGCCAAAGTGGACAGCCTACAGCAGTGTTTCTTAAACTGTGTTCCCCCCCCCCCATAACTTTCCCTCAGAATCCTCCCCCCCCCCTTTTTTTTTTGCTCAATAACTTTTCCCTGTCCTCTTTTGTTTGTTTGTTTGTGCTCAACAAGAAGTTCTTGGTGTTCCTCATAAAAAAATTGTTTGGTGTTCCTCCATCTTAAAAAGTTCAAGAAACACTGGTCTAGGGAAAATTCCAACGCACCCTATGGTTTCTTCTTCCTCCCACTTTTTAGGGTAAATAGTGTTACAAAGTCAGAGTTAGGCTGTTGTACAAAAGGTTGAAGAATTCAAATAAGGATTAAAATGAATCAAAGCTCAACATTCTGGTATCATGATTGGTTTTTTTACACAATTAATATGCTCCATCAGTCTTAACAAGCAGACCGCCATTTAATTTTAATAGAGGACAAGTTCTTTAAGCAGTTTTATATAGATAGAAATTGGAAGTTTAAATTACTATAACTTAAAAAGGAATGGACTTAAGCATACTTACAACATATGACAGCATTTCTAATACATTTGACCATAAAAAAAAAATCTTACTTACATCCTCCTTGTTGCATGTAAAGAAAAAAAATTCTATTAGAAAAATAATAACCTACATTATATTAGTATCTGCATCTTATCTATTAAGAGGCCTGGCACTGTCGATGAATAAACAACTCCGGTCATCTGAAGAAGTGGGCTGTGCCCACAAAAGCTCATGATACCATCTACATGTTTCGTTAGTCTACAAAGTTTAAACAAAAATCACAGCACATTAATGCCACCAAAACTCATTTTCCCCAGGAGTGATCTCAAGCAAGGTGTGTCTAATGTTCTCTTATGGAGGAAAGTGATATTTTAATTCTATCAACTCGGTGCTCAAATTAGGTGAATTTTTTAAAAATCTCCTACTCCTTCCTATTAAGCATACTTTTAGCACCCATTTTATTATTTGGGGTGGGAAGGACAGTGATATTAACAGAGCTCTTTTGGAAAAAGGCATACGTGTATGGTGGAAAAGGTTTTTTTTTCCCCCAAAAGAAAAGGCCTCCAGAAAAAAGCACAGGTGCCCTGGTGGTTACTCTGTCCATAGTAATCACAACTTTAAATGCGAGACAGTGTCCAATCAATGTGGATGCTATCTTTCAAAAAAAGTACATGGCTTTTTTGATGCGCTTTTGCTGTATGGACATTCTCTTTGGAAAGAAGTTTTTCCAGAAGATCTCTTCTGGAAAAGCTTCTTCCAAAAGAAGCCTACAGTCTAGACATAGCCTTAGTTGCTTTTTGATCAACAGGATCCAAGTTGAAGTGAAAGCCATAGCACATAAAAAATTTTTTGTTTATCTGTATAAAAACAGCCAAAGTATGGTTCAAAATATTAACTCACCCAAAAGCTATAACAAAATTAAGACAAACAGGGAGGCAAGGAATTCAGCTTTTTGAAACAAGACAAATAATTACTGTTCAATTAAGGGGAAGAATGAAAGACAAATCAAGTATCAAAAAAGCAAGTTTTTAAAGGTATAAATTCTTACCTCAAATTGAGGCCAATTCATTGACATCCCTGGACCATGATTAGCTCTAAACCACCTCAGATCTTCAATAGCATCTGCTGTTTTGATGTTCTGCTCTAATTCACGATAGATATTTTTGTAACTGCAAGATAAATTTGTTTTTCTATTTAATATAGATTTACTAGAATCCAGTAAATCAGAATAGAAAATTATATAGAGGTTGGACCTCCCAAAATTGGAACTTTCTAGTCCAGTAACATCCATGGTCCAGCAGGATCAGGGATATTCCTGGACCAGGGAGTCCTGACTGGGAGCCCAGTGGTAGGAGAGCTGGCAGCTGGGAGCCAGGTGGGGCTGGTGGCAGCACAACTGGGACCGGAGCCAGAGCAGCCCCGGTAGTGGAGCCGGGGCTGGGACCGGGGACATGGCAGCCCAGGTAGTTGAAGATGCAGCAGCGCAGCAGCCTAGCTGGGAAGGGGGGGAAGGAGACACACTGAACTGGTAGTGGGGAGAGGCAGTGGGCTGCGGACCAGTAGCAGGAGACCCCCCTCCCCGGTCCGGCAAATTCCCACATGTGAACGAGTCAGGTCCCGAGGGTACTGGGGCCAGAGAGGTCCAACCTGTATTTTTGCCGTGATTTACATGAGCCAAAACACTACTCTGTAGTGTAGGACAAAAGACATCTGTATGAAATTCTTGTGCAAATCTTAGCAATAGCAACGAAATAAAAAGAAAAACTATGTGGCCCACCCATTGAGTTTTTGATAAAATTATTTAACTCAAAAGGTTGTTTTTATTTATGTAGCATCCTCTGTGTAACCGTTAAGCAGTGATAGTTAACTGTAAGTGATAAATGTTTTAAACGCTTTTTAGAATGAATTCATTTATAATATTACCTAAAAATTCACTTAAGCAAAATTTTCATCAAGCTTGCCTAAACTAGAATGAAAAATTATAGTGTAAAACTAATGAATTCTAGTCTAAATTATGTTCATAAACGTATTTACTAGGAACATTAAGGTATACTAGAAAAACCTGAAATGCCAGAAAATCAAAAGTATAATTAAAAAAATTAACCCCAATAATTGGCTGCTGTTTCCTTACAATATATATTTCCTAACAATGCTGTCAGCAATTAAATAGTAATATGTTCCAGATAAGGTTAAAGAGAGATAAAAATAGCCTTCAGAATAAAGATGTGGGCAAGATCCAAGTGATGACAGACTAACATTTATCCCACATTTTAATCCATTTCAAATGAAAAATGGTTTCAATATCTCCAGTACTGCTTCAGTTTTATCTCTTTAACAATGATTGGTGTCAGACATGTTTATGCCATCATATCTGTGCACTCTGAAATTAATAGATTCTAGTTTTTCCTGTCAAAGAGAGACAGTTATGTACCTTTGGTAACTGGTGTTCTTCAAGATGTGTTGCTCATGTCCAGTCTTAGGAAAGCTTTTCCCTAGCTGGAACATGTAGGTTGACAGGGGAGACCCCTAGAGTGGTGCTAATCTGGCTAAGTATATAGCCTCCCTCAGTTTCTTCTTGCCAGAAGCTATTCCAACATAGGGGAGGTGGGAGGGTTTGGAATGCACATGAGCAACATCTCGAAGAACACCAGTTACCAAAGGTACATGACAGTCTTTTCTTCTTCAAGTGTGTCAAACCTGTTCCCCGCTCTAGCATTCCAAATGCAGAAGGTGCAAGAGAGCTTCAAATCCTTGCCTCTATAGGCACTAGTTACAAAAACTTCCCCCCAAAATCCTAATACACATATTTTGGGAAATTTGCGGCAACCATCAAGTGCTTTTGATCCCTAAAAAACCCAGAGGTGAATACCTGAAACCACCCCTACGGGTACCCCAAGCTCCTTTGCTCCAAAAGAGCTTGAAAAAGAAAAGAGAAAAAACAAACTGCAGTCTCTGGTAGCTGACCCCTAAGCCAGAGGCATGCTGATACACACATACAGACTTTCCAGGACACACGAATCAAATCATCACCTTAGAAGTGATTTTTATTACAAAACAAAAGATAAACTTGATACAGCATACTTGATTTGCTAGATGTTACAGAGCAACCAAGGGAAACATTAAAAAACCAGAGAAAAGTCTCGGCACAAAGTTTAGTAGTAAATGGGGGGAGGCATAGATTCACAGAGCAGTTCAAACCAAACCACAAAATAAAGAAAAATTACCCTGAACATGACTGGACTCACATTTCCCTGGCACTCACTTCTAATTTTCTGTTTGTTCAGTCCGCTCCCATGCTCTACATTCCCAGGGCGGGGGGGAGATGGTAGCCCTGCCTGGGTTTAAATCACTCCATCTCTCTCAACTCCTGGTTTATTTCTCCCACACAAAGAAAGAAGGCAGGGAATCTATATTCAGTTCAAATTTCAAGCCTCTATTGCAAATGGCTCTCCTGGCCCCTGGCCAACACCTTTGCTAGGTATCTGAGTTAACCCCTTAGTCAACGGGTACAGGTCAGCATTCCTCTTGTTCATAACAGAGTGATTGCTCAAGGTCATTCCAAGTTAGGGGATTCCCAATCTGCTATCTGATGGAGGGATTGGAGATCACCAGTCTGCAACACTACCCTTCCAAACGCAGTGTCCTCTCTAGCCTGATGTTGGATGGCAGTGTGGGACAAACGTGTGGACTGACAACCACATGGTTGCCTAACAAATGCCTTAGGCAGGAACATGAGCAAGAAAGGCTATGGATGAGGCCTGTGGGTGGACAACTAAGGGGTTGGGACCTTTGGCAAATCATAGGAAATGCAGATACAGGCTGTGATCCAGGAGGAGATCCTACAGGAGGTGACGGGGGAACCCTTTCATTCTATCTATCTGTTATGGCCACAAGCAATTGGTTGGATTTCCTGAAAGGCTTAGTGCACTCCAAAAGCTGAGGCACACCTCACATTCAGAGAATGCAGGGACCGGTCCCGAGAGGTAAGGTGAGGCTTGGCTTGGAAAACCAGCAGGAAAATGTCCTGGGACACATGAAAATGGGGGACAACTTCCGGGAGGAACAAAGGGTGGAGTCTCAACTGAACCTTATCTTTAAAGAAAACAGTATAAGGGGGTTCAGACAAATGCTTCAAGTTCAGAAACTCGTCTGGCTGAAATAATGATCACCAAACCCACAACTTTCTCAGACAAATACAACAAGGACAAATGGAGGGACCCACTAACCTTACCAAAACCAGATTCAGGCCCCATTGAGGCACTGGGTCCCTCACATGAGGGTATAACGTATCCAACCCCTTAGGGAACCGGCCCACTAAGTGATTTATAAACCCCGAACGTCCCCCAGACCCAGGGTGAAATGTCAATATTGCAGCTAGGTGTACTCAAGTGGAGGAGGTGCGAGCCCTTGCTGATTTAGCCCCATAAGGTATTCAAATGTCAGGGGAAAGTTGCTTGCAGGGGTTTGATGTTTTGCTGACAGGCCCATATGGGGAACCTCTTCCACTGGGAAATATATTGCCCACATGAAGGGTTTTCTACTACCCAGTAGGACCTGCTGCTCCTTCTCCAAACATTGCTGCACAATCGCAGAGCCTCCAGGCAGTCAGGTACAAGTCCTAAAGTTTATGATGCAGCAAAGGACCGTGATCCTGGGACAGCAAGATCCGAGACTGAGGTGAGAGGGATCGAAGGGGCCACTGACAACGCTAGCAGCTTTGTGTACCAATTCTGCCTGGGCCAGGCCAGTGCTATCATAATGGAATCTGCCCTGTCCTCACGGATCTTGATCAGCACCTTGTGAATTACAGGGAAAGGAGGGAATGCATATGGGAGCCTGACTCCCCGTGAACTTGGAATGCATACTGGGAGCCCCCTACTTGCTACAATTGGGGGCTCGGTGCCAAACAGGAATCCACTAGCACCCTGAACAGCTGAGTAGTGGGCATCTGCGACCCAGAGCCTGTGTGCTGCAAGGAAGATTGCACCTCCTACAGCAATCTTCCTAATGTTGCCAACAGTGTGCCCCTGCTGACAGAGGCGACCAACGTTGACCTCGAGCCCACTGTCTGTGCCTGATGGTAGGCCCAGGGGATCCAAAAGGGCAACTAGGGTGGCGCCTGCCACTGAGGAGGCCACTGCACTGACACCTCTTGCCTTTCCACATGACAATGCACAGATGAGAGCCGCCTCTTAGTCCTGCGGGTCTCTGGTTCCTACTATGATGTAGATGTCAGAGATCACTGGAAGGGCTCTACCTTACACAGGAGCCATCGCAGGATTGGTGCAGAGGTGAGTGGTCCCGACTTGGGGAATGGTACTGAGGTAAAGGAGACTTTCTCAACGTGGGAGGGGTTCCCCTTTGCACGCACTGGACCCAGTATGGGTGCCGGACCAGCAGGTAGGGACTCTCTTGGAGACGCTGACTGTCCCAACATTAGTTTGATGAGGTCCTGGGCTGCCTCACAAATTTTGGGAGTGGAAGGCATATCCACATCTCTCCATCTGGTTCTCTTGCGATGGAAAGTCCACCAGTACCGGACTTGACGGAACCAGCTGCGTGCTGCCAGAGTCAGCAATGCTGGAAGGGTGGGTTGTTTTGAAGGGTGCTCGGACTCAGGATGCAACCCTTCAAATTTCTTCACCCTCAAAGTAGGGGACCTGCCACTTTCCTGCCTTTGCCACTTCTGCTCCAGAGAATGAGAGCAGTGCCATGCAGAGGCCTTCTGTGCCAGTGATCACTGATGCAGGAGGTCTCTTCTCCAACTCCTTACACAGAGCCAGTGCACTCCGCACCTACAACGGTGCATTGTGCACGGAGGCCGATCGGTCCAATCCCCCATTCAGCACCACGGGCCATGGATCAAAGGAGACCTTCACCAAGGTAGTTCAGAGGCAGAACTCCCTATCACTGTGCATTCTTGAAGTGAAGGCCCTGCAGATCTTGAACTTATCTGTGAGGTGAGTCACTCCCAGACACTTAAGGCAGGAGTTGTATGGGTCACCCATAAGCATAAACTTCATGCACTCCTTGCACCATTTGAAAGCCCTAGAGCCGAGGCATGCCCCAGCCCTGGCATAGGAAAAAGCACAAGAAGTCCCCACAGAGAGCTATTACCTACTAACTACCAACTAACTTGAAAACTTAAGATCTGTCTGAAACAATAGCTAGGGAACTAATGCTTGCCCACAGCAAGATAAGCTAGCTCCAACGACCATCACTGATGGCAAGAAGTAACTGAGGGAAGGGACAGTCGGCAGGGGGCTATACACGTAGCCATTTTGGCACCGCTCTAGAAGTCTTCCCCTACTAACCTATGGGTTCCTGCTAGGGAAAAGCTTTCTGATGACTGTGCATTCAGCATGCACGCGCACACGCACGCACCCCTGTCTAGCTTGGAATGCACACAAGCAATCACTCAAAGAGCCAAGTGTTATTTCAAGCTACTAAAAGCATATTTTAACTGTCTCTTCTGCCATTTTTGTATTCTAAATTTTAAAGAAAGCCATTGGATTATCATCTTTCCAACATGTTGTCCTGAACAAAACTAATAAAGTAAATTACAGAAATGGCTTACTACTGAATTATTAAAACCTTTCTATTTAATGCCAGAAAAAAAGAAACATTTTAAAAAGCATTTAGTCAGATTGTAAACTCTACTGGATGCATAATATTTAATGGAAACATTAAAGCAATTTTAGCAAGAAATGTTTTAAATATTAAATTTACCTCGCATCATTAGACAAGTCAAGGTGTTTCTGAACTTCCAGTAACACTTCCCGGAAAAAACGCAGACGTTTTTCCTCAAACTGCTGACACTGTTCAAATACCTGCTCCATATTTTCCATATACTGAGGTGTTACCTGATCCAGGTCTTTCAGTGATTTTTCATACTTTTCTTTTGTCTGGAAAAAAAAATGCAATGCAAGTTGTTCTTGCTGTAACTATTTGCCTATTACAAGAGGTTCACAGAATGGTGAACTAGTCAGTAAAGTAACAGTCAATACTGAGACTATAATAGAAACATCTGCTTTATTTATCTTAGTAAAGTTTTTTTTTCTAGGTTATATGATTTGCAACAGCTCTGTCTACCATAAGGGGGATATTTTTATTTGTAAATTAATGAAATCTTTTAAAGGTGTTGAACACAAGCTAATGAGACCGTATCCCTAAGATTATCTAGATTCCTTTTTCTTTAAGCATTTTAAGTACCATATGTAGTAGTTCCAGCATCCAGAGAAGATTGTAAAGCTGTCACATTCAGATGACTTGAGGATGAAATCAGAGAAGTTACTTACCTTCCAGTAACTATGATTCAAAAATGTGTTGTCCATGCAGATTCCACTTCTACTATGCACAAGACACATGCACAAATCATCAGATTATTTTGGCTAGCAGCATCTGTTGGGACTGTGACTACTCTGGATGCTCTTGCCCCTCACCACGCAAAAACACAAAAGAGACAAGTCCAACTATTTCTCCGTTCCTTCACTAATGAAGAACCCAGATGGTATAGGACTCCAGAGCAGCAATGGATGGGGAGTCATGGAATCCATAAAAGGATGGATTTAATTTAGCTATATTGTAATATAATTTAACACAGATTCCCATTTAGACAATGTTTGGATGGGTATTTCCTGACCTTTAACCCTATCTACAAATGGCATAAAACAGCCCAGGGAATCTTCTGAAGGGTCTTATTCTATCCAGACAACATAGAAGAGCCCTAGACACATAAAGGTTGTTCAGTTCAGCTTTCCCTTAGTTTGTGGGGCTTGTGAAAGAAAAACTGGCAGCATCTGCTGATTTAAGTAAAAATAAAGAAATTTCTTCTAACAACTTAGGGTGAGTGCTAAATTAACTTTCCCTTTGTGAAACATGTGAAGTTGACCTGCCATGCAGAATTTCTCCTACTGTTCAAGTTAATATTGCAACAACTAAAAAGGCACTCTATGGACTGACCATGTAACAAGCAGGTCACTAGAGTCCAAAGAAATTCCCATTAAACCACCTACCACCATATTCAGGAACCCTTTCCTTTGTGGGTTCTCAATGGGGAAATACATGAATGAGAAGTCTATTAACAGTATGATGACAAAATACCATGCAACTCAACAGAAAATTAAGTGCCTCTGTTGCTACCGAATGTACCTTTACAGAGCCAACAGATGGTCCTGAATAGTAGAAATTAGAGCTTTTAAGGAAGATCTTTTCCATGTAGCTACATAGGTCAATCTTGTAGAGTGTTTTTGCTATACACTAAAGCATTCTTGCTTTCAACTGAACAACTTCTTTCAATGCTAGTTAACTAGCCAGCATTTGCGCTGTCAGAGGTAAAGATACTTTGTCTGGGTTACATATGACCTTTGTTTTGAGAGATCATGTCAGGTAGAACAGGTACTGTGATCAGGGATTGCGCTGACAAGTTAATAAAATCTAAAAAAAATCATAACTCTCTGGTCCATCCTAGGACAAAAACAATCATTACTGATGAAGGCTCAGTTTCTTCAAACTCTTAGTATTTATGACATTGATGGGTAGGTAGGTGAACCTGATCTCCAGTGTAAGGAGCTCTTGCTCCAGAGAAGACAGTAGAGCAGGGCTGGGCAAAATATGATCTGTGGGCCAATTTCGGCCTGCCAAGCCACCGAACCCAGCTTGTGAGAGTCTCAATAGGGTCCCTGTCTGCCCTACCCCCATTCAGCACTCAGTGTAGCTGCTGAGAGCAGTACAGAGTCATGAAAGGCAAGGATCCTGGCTAAGGAACCTGCTGGGCTGCTGGCTGGGAGCCACTTAAGTTCGTTCTCCAAGCCAGAGCCTGCCTCCTGCACCCTAGCCCCTCCTTCCCCTAACCATCTTCCCCTACCCCAAGTAACCTAAAGCCTCTGCACCCCTGCCCTAGCCTCTGACTGACAGAAGCTGGGACTGGACAATGGGATGGATCCACTCAATAACTGCCCTGTTCTGTTTGTTTCATCTGAAGCATCTGACATTGGCTGCTGTTGGAAGAGTGGCAACTGGGCTAAATGGACCAATCGTCTGACCCATTATGTTCATTTACCTTTTCCATTCTTAGGAGCCCTATTTTATCTGACTGGGAATCCAGGATTTTCCCTTAAACACAGACTCCACCCGAAAGTGAGCAGAGTCCCCGGGAGAGCCGGGTGGCCCTGGTGGCAGATGGACAGCAAAGGCCTGGTCAACGCATGGGCATTGCTTTAGGCTTTACGGGGAAAATCCATGCAAGACTGCCCGGGTGACAGCAGGAGGACAGGGAGGAGCTATAGCAATCCAGCTCTCCTAAGGGTCTCCCCTGGATTCCCCAGAATCCTTGTTGAAAATGTTCACCCTAATATCTGCCTTCATGCTTTGCAGCCTCTGACACTTTCAATACAGTGTTGTCTTTAGTTGGCCCCTTAGAATATGCAGTCAACTATGAAGCCTCACTCTGCTATAGGGGTGGGCAATACTTTTTGAAGGGGGGCCACTTCATGAATTTCAGAAGTGGTTGTGGGCCACTCTGGAAGAGATGGGGCTTCTGGAGAAAGGGGCAGGGCCAGGAGACTTCATGTACTCCTCACCCATAGACCCTGATTGGTTTGGGACAGGGGAGTGTGTGAAGTCTTTGCGTCCCGCCCCCATCCTGCAGGGGCGCATGGCGCCTAGAGAGAACCAACAGCTGTTTTGAACAGCTGGCAGTTCCTTCTGGTGCTGTGTACCCCTGAGCAGAGGAGGGGAGGGGAAATCTCTCGTCCCCAGGTCTTGTGGCCTGGGGTGGGAGAGCACCCACAGGCTTGATCAAGGGGCTTGGAAGGCCAAATCCAGCCCACAGATGCTATCTTGCCCACCCCTGGAGTACAGGGTCTTGGAGGGGAGGTAACCAGGGGCAGGCGGGGTACAGGGTTTGGGGGGGGGGGGTTTAAACTTGGGGTAAGCGTGCAGGAGGTGGTGCAGGGATTTAGGCTGTGACCAGGGATAGCAGAGGGGGGTACAAGGTCTGAGAGGGGGTTGTGACCTGAGGAGGGTATAGGAGGGGATGCAAATTTCAGAAGTGTCCGCAGGCCGACCTAGAAGGGGCGGAGCCTCGAGCAGAAGGTCATATTTGTTTTATCCCCCCTCTTAAGTACTACTCTTTCAGAAACAACTGTGCCACAGATTGTATTAAAAGCTACAATAGAAAAGCCCAAAGGGGGGAAGAAAACTGCATGTGTCACTAATGTAACATTTTCCAGTGAATACTTGATCATTTTAGTTTTGTAGAGCACACATCACTTTCATGAAGAGGCATAAGACACTTAAAATTAATACTTGGTCCTAATATGAGTGCAAGGGACTAAACTAAATGACTGAGTTGTCTGGGGTGGAGGCTTAGATTTCATATCACAGGGCTTGCAGCTCCTGCCCCCCACTTCTAATCTGTTGCCTAGAAGCTGCCCAGCAGGCACAAGCCCTTTGAACAGAAGCAGTTGAAAGGGCTCATGTCTCTGGGCAGCTCCCAGGCAACTGGCTAGTGGGGCAGAGCTGTGAGCTCTTTCCAATTGCTTCTGTTTAAAGGGCTTGTGTCCATGGGGTGACTGCCAGGCATTGCAGCCACCCAGCAGGTGATCCTTTTAAACAGAAGCAGTTGAAAGGGCTCACATCTCTGGCTTCCTAACACCACATGGGGAGGGGAGACCTGCAAGTCCTTTTACATGCTTTTATTTAAAGGGCTGGCTGGGGGAAAACACAAGAGCCCTTTAAATAGGAACAGCTGAAAGGGTTTGCAGATCCCCATGCCTTTAGTGCCTTGCCAGAGATGAAGGATTCCTTTGAGCTGTTCCTATTTAAAGGGCTCTCCTGTTCCCCCCCTGCTGCTAGGCAACACATTGTCTGACAAGGGCAGGGAAGGTGCCAGCCCTTTAAATAGAAGCACTTAAAAGGGCTTGCAGCTCCCCCAGCCTCTAAAGCTGTTGCTAGGGAGTTAGACTCAAGCCCTTTTAAGTGCTTCTATTTAAAAGGGATTGTTCCTTCCCCAGGGCTGCTAAGCAATGCCCTGCCTAGCAGCCTCAGGGAACAGGAGAGCTCTTTAAATAGAAACAGCTGAGAGGGCTCACAGCTCCCCACCATCCAGCCTGTGTTGCCTGACAGAGCCCTCTCAGCTATTTCTATTTAAAGAGATAGCACCTTCCCTATGCTTGTCAGGCAATGTGTTGCCTAGCAGCCCCTGGGAAAAGGAGAACCCTTTAAATAGAAACAACTGAGAGAGCTCCTCTAGAGGCATGTTGCTATGGAGCCAGAGCCAGACCCCCAGCCCGGTTCAGCTGTTTCTATTTAAAGGGCTTGTACTTTACCCACAGCTGCTAGGCAAGCCACAGGGAAGATGGGAGCTCTTTAAATAGAAGCAGTTTGAAGGACTTCCATCCCTCTCCTGTTCGGAGGCAAGGAACTAGGGGGCGGGTCCTGAAACTGCCTCACTGGCTGGATCAAAGCCCTAGGCGGGCCGGATCCAGCCCACAGAGGTTTTTGCCCACCCCTGGGCTAGGGACGCACACAGAACATGGGATTGCATCCATGCCCATCTTGACTAATAGCCATTAATGAACCTGTCCTCCACACATTTATTTTGAGCCCAGTTATAGTTTTGGCTTTCATAATATCCCCAGGCAGCAAGTTCCACAGGTTGACTGTGTGTTGTGACAAGCCAGGGCTGGCCTTACCATGAGGCAAACTGAGGCAGCCGCCTCAGGTGCCAGACTGGGGGGGTCTGTCAGGTGCCAGACTGCCACTAGAACTCAGTGTAGAAAATTGTGTCTGCTGCTGGTGCATATGTATTCTCTCTGCTCTAGATGCACTGAGATGGTGGAGTGCTGTGCTGGAGGAAGGAGGGCACAAGACACAGAACAGGCAGGCAGGAGAAAAGATGCATGGGGGTGTCATTTGAGTTCCCCACCTCAAGTGCCAAAATGTTGTGGGCCAGTCCTGTGTGAAGCAGTACTTCCTTTTGCTTCAAGCTTTTGCCTTTTACAGGTTGGAGCTCCCTTGTCCAGCACCCTCAGGACCTGACCCATCCCAAATGAGGAAATTTGCTGGACCAGGGGAGGCCCTCTGCTATCAGCCTCCCAGGATGCTCCAACTCCCTGCAGCTGGCTGAGCTCCAGCCCCACTGCCTCTGGCCTCCAGCCTGCAGGGCTTGGATTTGGGCTCCGGCCTGCTAGGGCTCCTCTGAGATGGAGCGGTGGGCCTGCTTCTCCCACATCCAACCGGGAACCCCAGGGATAGGGCTTGCTGGCTGCCTCACTTTTGCCATCGGCTTCTGTCCCATCTGTCCAGGGCTCCCCTGTGATGGGGCTTGCTGGCCCTGCTGCTGTCCTGTCCATCTGGGACTCACTGGTCCTCTTGGCCAGGGTTCCTCGGGGACAGGGCTCCCAAGCAGTTTGCACTCCAAGGCACCGGAGCTCTCTGATCCAGCAACATCCAGATGTTGCCAAACCAGAGAGTCCTGGATTTTGGAGGTTCAACCTGTAGTTTCATTCATTGACCCCTGATTCTCTTATGTAAAGGGATGCATAGTACTTCCCTATTCCCTTTCTCCACTCCCTCCATGATTTTATAAACCACTGTTATATCTCCTTAGTCATCTTTTCCAGACTCAACAGTCCTAGTGTTTTTAGTGTCTCCTCGTCTACATACTATTTCATACCCTTTAATTATTTTTGTTTCCAGTTTCAAATTCTTTTATATATTGCCAGTGCTTTTTTGTGACGGTACTGCCTGGTACTCAGTACCAGCATCTCCAATCAGAGCTCAACAATTTTTCCCCTGGAGTACCGGCACTTTTTTTTTTTTTTTAAACAAAAAAAAGCACTGCATATTGCTATGGAGAGAACAGAATAAAACACAGTATTCAAGGTATGAATGTATATAGTGGCATTATATCATCTTGTTTTATCGATTCCTTTCCCAATGTTTCCTAACACTGTTAGCGCTTGACTACCACTGCACCAAGCAGATGTTTGCAGATAATTAACCATAATGACTCCAAAATCTCTATCACGAGTTATACCAGCTAATTTAAATCCCATCATTTCATATGTATAGTTGGGAGTGTATTTTCTAAGGTGCATTACTTTGCATTTATTCAACTCTGAATTTCTTCTATTTTATTGCCCCACTACCCAGTTTTGCAAGATCCCTTTAATTCTTTTCAGTCTTTGGACTTAATTGTCTTGAGTAACTTTGTATCATTTGCAAATGTTGCCATCTCACAGTACCCCCTTTTCCAGACCATTTATGAATAATACCCTACCTAATTTCATGAACCTCAAAATTAGCCCTTCCCTATGGAATCTGATCTCCCCTGCTACTGGGCACCTGGGTCTTCTTCCTGCTGCTCTAGTCATTCTGTAGAGGAACAGGAATTGTTCTTCCCCTGCACAGCTGCTCTTGGTAGGGAGATCAGACCCACCTCGATGGGCAGTACAGAAATGAGGGTGATTCAACCTCACCTGTTTGCTACAGAAGCCCCGGTGCTGGGCTCTGGGCTTCTGTCACTCCCCAGCTCCTGACACCGCTCCAGGTCCAGACACTGAGCTCGTGGCTTCCTCCCACAGCTGCTTCTGCTACGCAGGGGGCTTACACTCTCACTAGTTCCAGCCTCCTCCCCTCTGTTGCAGCTCAAGGTTTCCAGCCCAGGCCTAGGGCTTCTCTGGCTCCCCTCCCCACCACTTCAGCCTGGGGCAGCCCAGTCCTCAGGATGTCCACTCCTGAGCTGCTCCAGACTGGGACTCCTTCCCCTATGTCTGCTGCAGAGTGATCTGATAGGGGTTTCTGCCCTGGGACTTCTCCCACTGCTTGGGAGGGGGCAAACTGACCAGCGGCACCTGTATTAATCTGTCCCTGGCATGGACTGCTAACTAGGAACCCACAGCAGCATGGGTTCTCCACCTCTCAGAACCTCTTCTAACTTCTGGGAGAGTGCTGGTCTCTGAAGGCAGCACAGAAGTGAGGGTAGCAATCTTGAGCTATGTCTACACTACTGGGTTATTTTGAAATAAGTTACAAGAAATCACTTCTGAAATAAGTATTAATCCTCTTCACAAGCAGGAGTTATTACTTCGAAATAACAAGCCCATTATTTCAAAACAGGCTTGGTAGTGTGAATGCTTAGTAGTGTTATTTTGAAATAACTCCCCAGTGTAGACATACTCTTAACAACCACTCTACAACAAGTTTGCAACTCCCCGTGGTCCCATTTTAGGTCAGGACACCCCATCGTTAAAACACCATGAACTTTCAGATGTGAACAGCTAAAATCATTAAATAGATCAATTTTTAAATCTTGTGGCCATAAAATTAATGTGAATGGACCATGAATTTGATAAGGCCCTATTTATGAATGTTGAATAGCACTGTTTCCAGTACAGATTCCTGCAGGACCCCACTATTTACCGCTCTCCGTTCTGTAAAATGGACCACTTTGCTAGCAGTCCCGCAGCTGCCTGTGTGTGCAATCGCCCTGACTGACAATCAGACATGTGCCGGCGGCTGTTCCCTCTGTTCCTTCTCTACGCCCAACTGTGTTAGCCAGGAGCACAATGGAGGAGGGTGGGTGTGGAGCATCCACGGGGACACAGCTCAAAGAACTCCAGTTACTGCACAAAGTGAGTAACCTTCCCTTCTTCTTTAGGGTCCCCATGGGTGCTCCACTTAGGTGACTACGAGGCAGTGTTCCTGCTTGGCGGTGGATGCTCCGTGATGCAGGACCAGATATTGGACAGGACCATACGTCCAAATCTAGTGCCTGAGTCCGGATAGGTCTGAATAGCGTAATGCTGTGCAAAAGTATTGGCCAAAGCCATGTTGTTGCCCTGCAGGTAATGTCTATTGGTAGGCCTTAAGGAAAGCAGTCATGGTAGATACTACTCTCATGGAGTGTGCCCGTTTTTCTGGGAGTAAGCCAACTGTATGCATGTAGAAATCCATTTGGATATTCACTGTTTGGAGACAGGTTGACCTCTGGACCTGTCTGCGCAAGCCACAAATAGTCTGAGTGTTCTTTGGCAATCTTGTGTGTGTTCCACGTAAAAGGCTAATACCCTGAGTACATCCAGCCTGGTTGTTGTCCTTGTGTGGTTTCAGAACACAGATAGATATGTTGGTTCATTACAATGGAATGAGGTAGGTATCATGGGGAGGAATTTCGGGTGGGTTCTAAGGACACTTGTCCTTGTGTAAGAGAAGACCCACTGAACACCATATGAGTGCTGCTATCTCCCCCCCTCTCCTGGCTGATGTTATTGCAATGAGAAAAGCTACTTTCATTGATAGGTGGAGTACCGAGCAGGTTGCAAGTGGCTCGAAAGGCCGTCTCATGATTGAATCCAGCACGACGTTCAAATCCCATGATGGCACTGGCTCTCTACCTGGCGGATACAGGTTCTGTATCCCTTTGCAGAATCTCTTAACGCACAGATGGGAAAAACAGAATGCACTTGTATGGGTGAGTGAACTGCTGATATAGCTGCTAAGTGTACGTTGATGGAACAAATTGGATTGTCCTGTGTCCTGCAGGTGAAAGATATATTCTAGTACCGTGGTCCCCAACATGGTGCCCGCGGGCGCCATGGCGCCCACGGGGGCATTTGTCTGCGCCCGCCAAGTGCTCAGGACTGGCCTGGCCCCGGGCATGTGGCACATGCGCGGTGCCGGAGCCGGCCCCGGGCGCCGCGGCGCACGGTGAGCGCCGGCCCCGGGGGCGCCGCGGATTGACCCCCCGCAGCGCATGGGGGAGAGGGGGGGAAGAGAGCACCAGCGCCGGCCCCAGGCGCACGGCGCTTGGGGGGGGGGGGGGGTGGAGAGCGCCAGCGCCAGCCCCGGGCACGCGGCGCTTGGGGAAAGGGGGAGGGGAGAGAAAGCGCCGGCCCCGGGCGCGCGGCGCTTGGGAGAGAGCGCCAGCGCCGGCCCCGGGAATGCGGCTATGGGGGGGGCCCCGCTCGGGGGGGCCCCGCCCCCGGGGCGCCCGGCGGGCGAACGGCCACGCCCCCTGGCGCCCGGCAACCCCATATGGTTGGGGACTACTGTTCTAGTACATCCAAAATCCCTGCCTTGCATAGATCCTGTGCTCGAACCGAATTCCTGGCCACAATCCTGGCCCACTTCTGCAGGTAAGTTCATCTTGTAGTGGGTCTCCTGGAATTAATGAGGATGTCTCTGACCCTTCGAGATAGGGTTAGCTTTTTGTTTAAGAGCCAACAAGCATCCAGGCTTGCAGGTTTAGTGTATGTAACCCAGGGCATGGTATACACCCCCATCCTGAGTCGAGAGGGTACCAAATTTGTCTCTGCCAATTGGGGGCTACGAGTATGACCCTTGATGCCTCCTGTTTGACCTTTATTACTGTTTGATGTATTAGAGGTATAGGTGGAAATGCATATGCCTGTGGGAAGTCCCAGTGTATTGCAAACGCATCTCCGAGAGATTGCAATCCAACGCCTGCCCTGAAACAATATTGTGGGCACTTGAAATTGATGTGCATTGCAAACTGATCTACAACTGGGTATCCCCCATCTCCTGGAAAGGTTGGTTATGATAGATTTATTGATCTCCCATTCGTGGTTCTGTGGGAATTGTCTGCTGAGGGCATCTGCTAGTACATTGTCCTTGCCCAACAAATGCATAGCGGTAGGTGTGATGTTGGGTAGAATACACCATTGCCATAGTTTTGTTGCTTCTGCACATAGGCTGCGAGACCTTGCCCCCCAACTGTTCATGTAATATGTTGTTGTGACATTGTCCGACAATATCCTCACAATTGTTTTATATGCATGGAAACAGTTGGGAGCATGCCCTTTTCAATGCTCTGAGCTCAAGCACTGGGACTCTTCGTGTGTCCATTGTCCCTGTAATATCACACGCCCCAGATGGGCTCCCCATCCCATTGGGGAAGCGTCTGTCGTGATAGTGATGGATGACGTCAGCGTCTGAAATTGAAGTCTTATACAGACGTTGTTTAAGTCTGTCCACCAATCCAGGGTGGCTTTGACCCAGCTGAGCACATGGAGTGTATTGGAGAGCGTAGCCATACCTAGAACGGCCTCATATGTAGGTGGGCATTCGGGACCACAAAAGTGGACAGATGCTGCCACATGTCCAAGTATTTGCAGGCATGTATGCGCCATTGTATGTGCGCCACTCTGTATGGACACGATCAAGTCGTGCATTCTCCACCATCTGTGGGTCGGCAGTGAGGCTATGTCCCAACTGCAGTTCAACCGTACCCCTATAAACTCCAGCATCTGGATAGGAGGGTTCACTTTTCCAAATTCAACAGGAGCCCAGGCATGTCGAATAACACTCTTGTTGACTCCAGTAATTATTCTGTGTCACCACAGGTGGACGCCATGATCAGACAATCGTCGAGATATGGAAATATGTTTGTTTTCTTTGCAGGTGTGTGGCTACCATTAACAAAATTTTGGAAAAAACTCTGGGGGCCGTGGACAGCCTGAAGGGGGGCACCCTGTACTGACTGTGTAAGTCCTTGATGGTGGACGTGAGGAATCATCTGAGAGCCAGGTGAACAGATACATGAAAATATGCATCCTTGAGGTCAAGGGCAGCTAGCCATGCTCCTTTTTCCAAGGCAGATATGGTCTTTGCCAGTGTGACCATCTTGAAGTGTTGATATTTGACAAACCGGTTGAGTGCACATAGGTCCATGATAGGCCTCCACCCCCCCGATTTCTTGACAAAGTATCGAGAATAAAATCCCCTCCCTCTATAGCGCCTAGTTCTAGGAGGCATGGCACTTCGTCCAGGAGGACTAACTCGTGAGAAGGGTTCCCTGAAGAGGGACGGGGCAGGGAGGTGAGTTGGTGGAACTGCTGTGAATGGTATGCAGTATTCGGTTTGTATTATTTCTAAGGACCCATTGGTTTAGGTGCTGCGTAGTCACCTAAGTGGAGCACCCACAGGGACCCTAAAGAAGAAGGGAAGGTTACTCACCTTGTGCAGTAACTGGAGTTTTGAGCTGTGTCCCCATGGATGCTCTACACCCACCCTCCTCCATTGTGCTCCTGGCTAACACAATCGGGCGTAGAGAAGGAACGGAGGGTTATCTCTGGAGGGAGTTGAATGAGGCTGTGACTCAGCCATGTTGTGGTACAAAAATAATCGTCTTCTTTGTAGCTCTCGCACCTTCTTAGAGCATGGGGCAAGCTTCTGACAGTGCGGGCAGTGACTGACAGGATGGTTTTGCTCTGGGCAGTGCAGGCACTGCTCGTGTCCGTCTACCGCTGTGATTGCTGTCCCGCACCCTGTGCACCTTTTAAAGCCCAGTGATACAGGCATAACAGGGTTTTTTCCCCCCTCTGTGTTGTCCTTTGGGCAAGCAGGACGCAGCAAAAGTGCCCGGGCACCATTTCGCCTGCTTTTCTGTTATTCTTTTCCTCTTTTCTTTTTCTTCTTTTTTTCCTTTTGATGCTGTTAGGGAGACTGACTAAGTGCAACCAATGCCAGCAGCGGTTGAGAAGAACTGAGTGAATGGCCATCATTGCATGTCTAACTGTTAACTGGGGCGATTGCGCAATAGCGCAACATGCGCAGGTGGCCGGAGGGCTGCTAGTAAAGATCTCCAGAGCATGTGCACAGCAGTGCTGACGCCCATGGAAACCCTCAAAAAACTAATAATTCTGTATCTTGAATATAGTTTCAACCAATTTACCTGGTACTGAAGTTAGGCTTACTGGACCAATGCCAGGATTGCCTCTGGGAACTTTTTAAAAAAATTGGTGTCACATTCGCTGTCAGTCATGTGATGCAGAAGCAGATTTAAGTGATAGGTTACATAACAGTTAGTAGTTCTACAATTTCATATTTACGTTCCTTCAAAACACTTAGAAGAATTACCATCTGGTTCTGGGGACTTACTATAGTTTCAAATCCTTCTCTGGCATCACCTCAATCTGGGATAGTTCTTCAGATTGGTCATCTAAAAAGACTGGTTCAAGAATAGAAATTTCTCTCATTCTTGGAATAAAAACAGATGCCATTGTGGAGAAGCTAAATTAATTCCTTGCTAAAGGAATACTCAAGAAAAGAATGTAATTTTATTTAGCGTCCCCACTCCTAATTCTTGAGTCTTTTGATAGTTACTCTTCAAATGTTTTTTTTTTTTGGCCTGCTTAATACTTTTACACTTGACTTGTCATATTTTATGCCCCTTTTTATCTTCCTCAGTTGGATTTAACGTCCAGTTTTTAAAGGGTGCCTATTTGACTCTTACCACTTTTTACTTTGTTGTTTAGCCATGGAAGTACATTTCTGGTCCTCTTTTTTCCAATTTGGGGTATACATTTAATATGAGCCTCTATCATGGTGTTTTAAAAAGGTTTCCATGAAGTTTGCAGACACTTCACTCTAGTGATTGTTCCTTTAATTTAACCAGCTTCCTAATTTTTGCATAATTTCCCTTTCTGATGTTAAATGGCTCTGTGGTGCCTTCTCTGGTAACCCTTCTCCCCCAAGGATGTTTACATTTAATTATATTTATAGTCACTATCAGGGCTTGACAAACAGCAGCAAAAATCGCTTGCCAGCCCCGTACTGCGCATGCGCAAGAGCCGTATTGCACATGCGCGTGCCACGGATGAACGGGGCGCGTGGCGAGTAGACTGTGTAGTTTGTCGAGCCCTGATCACTATTACCAAGTGGTTCAGCTAATGCTCCTCTTTGTGACGATCCTGTGCTCCACATAGGAATAAATAAAAAACTGCCTCTCCGCTTACAGGTTTCCAGGATCAGCTGCTCCATGAAGCAATCATTTATGGGGTCTCAATTATTTCTGCATCCTGTCCTGAGGAGACATGGACCCAGTCAGCATGGGGATAATTGAAATCCCTCATTTCAAACTATTGAGTTTTCTACTTTTATAATCCTTATCTCCCTGAGCATTTCAGTAACCACCACAATCTTGGTCAGATGATCAGTAGTATATTACTCCTGCCATGTGCTTATTATTAAAGTGTGAAATTTCTATCAAAAGATTCTATGGTAGTTTGATTCATTTAAGATTTGTATTACATTTGTCTATGCATTCTCTCACAGAGTGCCACACCCACACCAGCAGAACCTGTTCTGTCACATATTTTGTACCCTGGGGTTAATATTCTATTGATTATTGACATTCCATCAAGCTTCTGTGATGCCAATTACTGCAGTATCTCCATTTAATACCAGCTGCTCAAGTTCATTCATATTAGTATTTGGACTTAGTATGTTTATGCAAGCACTTAAAAAAATGTATCACTTTTTAGTTGTCTGCCATTATGCAATGTAACAAAATGGGACTCTCTTGCATTTGCACTTATTTGCGCTATATCTGCACTTCTTAAAAGTAAGGCTCTGAATATGTACAGAAACAGATACAATAAGCTTTCTAATCAACCACTACAAGAATGTAATGTTGAATCCTGAAGGGCCAGAGAAAGAAAGGGCTGCTTTCCCCCTCCTCTCTACACTCCAATGAATGGCATCTTGTATGGAGAATAAGTGAAAAAAAGGGAGATCAAAGCAGAGAGGATTTGAAGAGATAGAAGATGCCCAAATAGGGCAGCTGGTAGTGAAATTTCACAAATATATTCACTCTTTAAAACAGAGTCATTGTCTTTAATGCACTATTTAACTGAGTCAAAAAAGTACATTCTGCAATGAAGCATGACCATCTGCGTGTTGTAGGTTTTTTACTCACAGTTCATAGCCCCTTTAAACTAAAAGGACAATTCAGCCTTCACCCACTCCTAGAACTGCTCTTCCCCTGCTCCCCCCCACAAAGTAACAGTATAGACTCATATTATGGTTGTTTTTGTTACAAGCTTGCCGCTGACATGCTCTGGAAAAAGGGTAGTATCTGTTCTTGACACTGTGGCTTTGACACAAAGATCATAATTTAAAATAGTCTCTGCTCAATATAATGAGTTTATCACCCCCACATTGCACTTGCTCGTGCTACAGTTTGCTATATATGTATTCCACACAGATGTGCAGTGTAGCATACACAGAATGTTAAATGAACAGTACACTAGCTTGGAGAGTTCTTACCTTTAACACGTCTTGTTTGCTTTTTTCCACTTTGTCTTGTAATTTCTTAAGTTGTTCTGGATTCAGCGCTGGATCAGCTTTGCTATTCATTTCTCGGGATATAGCCAGTTTCTCCTCTTTGCATGCTGCATGGTATGCTTTTTTAGCAGCTTCCACCTACAAATGAAGTTTTGAACTTTTCTGTCTGGTACAATTTATAAATCATCAACAGCAGTTATGTATTAGTAACTTCACAGTAATGAAGAAAATAGTATTTGTTTGGGAAGAACCTTATATTCAGACCCATTCATTAGCTCCTTCTTGCTGGTAGCTCTGACCAAGGGGCAGAAGAGCAGGTAATGAACTGAACAGAGCAACACATCTTGAAGAACAATACAGGTAGTCCCCGGGTTACATACAAGATAGGGACTGTAGGTTTGTTCTTAAGTTGAATCTGTATGTAAGTCGGAACTGGCGTCCAGATTCAGCCGCTGCTGAAACTGATCAGTTTCAACAGCGGCTGAATCTGGATGCCAGTTCTGACTTACATACAGATTCAACTTAAGAAACCCAGGCGTCCCCAAGTCAGCTGCTGCTGAAACTGATCAGCAGCTGATTCCAGGAAGCCCGGGGCAGAGCAGCTCTGCCTCGGGCTTCCTGTAGTCAGCCGCTGGTCAGTTTCAGCAGCGGCTGACTTGGGGACGCCTGGGGCAGAGCAGCTCCGGTGCTGCTGGGTTGGTCCAGTAGCGCGGCCGCTCCTCGGCGCTACTACACCAACCCAGCAGCACCCCAGCTACTCTGCCCCAGGCGTCCTGATTCAGCCACTGCTGAAACTGATCAGCAGTGGCTGAATCAGAACTCCTGGGGCAGAGCAGCTGGGGTGCTGCTGGGTTGGTCCAGTAGTGCCAAGGAGCGGTGCTGCGGGACCAACCGGCAGCGCCCCACCTGCTCTACCACAGTCCCCAGGCTTTGCTCCACGTCTCCCTGGTCTGCTGGAGGGGGGGGGGCACTAGCTGCGTCCCCCCCCCCCCCAGCAGACCAGGGAGACGTGGAGCAAAGCTGCGGAGGACACGGGCTGGACCCGCAGCGCTGATCTGGAAGCACCGCGGGTCCGGCCCGGGTCCTCCGCCGCCTTGCTCCGCGTCTCCCTGGTCTGCTGGGGGAGCCAGCAGACCAGGGAGAGATGGGGAGCAGCTTTTCTCGCCCCGGAGGAGGCGGGCGGTGGGACCAGGCGTCCTGCCGCTCCAGTCCTCCGGGACGAGAAAATCCCCGTTCGTAACTGCGGATCCGACATAGGTCGGATCCGCGTAACTCGGGGACTGCCTGTAGTTAAGATAGGCAAGTAACAGCTTTTAATGTGAGTGCTTGCTCATGTTGATTCTAGTCTAGTGACTCAAGCAGTATCCCTGGAGGCAGGCTGCAAGTTCATGGGCATACAGCTTGCAGTACTTACTAATGAACTATAGTACAACTATTTACAAGACACTAAGGCTCGAAGCCAGAAGAGAGCATTGCTAACCCTTTCTATGCAAGGGAAAGAAGCATTCCAATCAACTAGCGTGGGTGATGAGACGGAACTGAGAATGTAGGGCCAGTAATTCCTCACCTATCAATGTATGAGTGCAGCAGTTGAGGAGCTATAGCTGCTCAACTAAAGCAAAAATCTGACAACTATCCACATAGATGCATGCACTTAGAATGGAATCAACATGAGCAATCACTAGAAGATGAATTCTATTTTTATATATACATAATTGGACATTCTCCTTCTATAGAAAATAAGTTACTATCAGTCAGAGAAGCTTAATAAAAGTGAGGGAAAAAAGATTTTCTGATGCCTCACAAAAAGCTCTGAATAAAATGGTTTGCTTGTTTGTCTCTCTTGTGAGTCCCCGCCCATACCCTTCTTCAAATAGACACAACATTAAAGTGACTCTCTCAATGTTTTTTCCATGAACATTTTTCCTGCAGCTTGTGCCTCAGCTAAGTCACAACCCTATAACTGTACAAACAGATACTGCTAGGCGGACAGAAAAATAGGTTAACTCCACCCTCTCCAGAACTTTGCTCAGGGTACTGAGGTTGGAGACAGGGCAGTGGTTACTGAGAAAATCTCCAGAGAAGATTTTTCTTCAGAAAAAGATCTAAAGCAGACAATGAATGAGAAAGGATCTAGACTGAGTTTTCCCACTTCAGTGATTTCTATGTGGCATCAATATATTGATATACAACCTCTAATTATGTACCTCTTTTAGCTTTTTTGCCCAGGGTTTCTGGGCCTTCCTATATAAATCGTCTGCTTCTTTCGTTTCCTTAAATCCTCCGATCATTTGCTTATGAAAGGCTTCCTTCTGCCAGTTCTTGATCTTTTCAAAGTCGTCGTTCATCAGTGCATTTTTTACCTCTAAATGTAATTCGCTCACTTTTTCTGCTTCTGACATAACTGCATACCAAGCCTTTTCTACTGTTCCATACTGTGGACCTAAACACAACAGGACACATCATTTTCAATAAGCCACAACACGCAGGACTTTCATCCCTAAAAAGCCATCTGAACTTCTCTTACTACAGAGTTCTTAAATGGTATTTAGTTGTACATAATCCATAATCCTACCTTATATTTTACATCTTAAATCCATTTTCTGACAAATTATGCAATTGCAGATTAATAGATTTTAAGTCCAGAAAGAACCAGTTTCATTATGTAGTATAACTATGTGCATAACACAGGCCATAACATTTAAACCATTAATTTTTATATCAAATCCAATATTGAAATTGAATGTTAAGTATCCGTCTAAAAACTACGCTAAATTCAATTTAAAGAACTGAACATTCTACCACATCCTGTGATAAATTATCTAGAGATGTTAAACAGTTTACTGGTATGCTTACCAGTTATCATGAGGCTTATGAGTATGCTTATTGGATAATTGGCCCTTGCTGATGAACTCTGGTAGGATTCCACAGCCACAGTGGGCTGGGTAGCAGGACCTAAGCTAAAATGGTTAACCGGTTAATATCGTTTAACTGATTAACTGTCTTAACATCCTTAGAACTACCCTCTAACAAATTACAGTTTGTTTTCAGTTTCAAGATTTAACTGCCAACTACTGGAACTTATTATATCTTTGACTGCGAGAAAGTTCTATATCATCAGATATTCTCTTCCCAGCTAGGTATAGGCCACCACCAATTTCCCTCTTAATCATCTCTTAAATAAGCTAAATAATTGAGTTCCTTAAGTCTCCCTATACAGTATGGTTTTCAGCCCTCCATCATTCTCTTTTTCAGCCCTCCATCATTCTCCTTCACCACTTTTTCCAAATTTCTGTGGATCTATAAACACCAGGGGGGGGGAAAAAAAAAACCCCAAAAAAAACAGTACTCGACTAGTGGCCTCACTAGTGCCAAATTCTGAGATAGTAATTTCCCCACCTGATGTACCTCTATTTTTATAGAACCTTGATAGCCTATTTGATGAACTTCTGTTCATATACACAAACCATATTTACTCTTTTGGCCCTACATTGAGCACTCATTCTGGTAAGCCACCATGATTGCCCAGATCTTCTGAAACGATCTACACTTTGTCACAGTCAAAGCACCCTTCTTTGAAATTGATTCATAATTCCTTCTTTGTTGATATACGATCACAACTGCCACTGACTTCTTAACATTTAAATTGCAGTCTTCATATCATGTGTCCTCTACTACTTCAGATAAGTAATATCAAATAGTTAAGTTCTCTGGTACTACATCCCTAAGAACCTCTGAGCAAACAAGGAAAGAGTCACTTCATTTGAATAATGGTCTTCATTTAACAAAAATTAAGCCTCTCAGAGTTTAATCTCATGACATTTGTTACCTTTTTCCACAAGTTGTTTCCATCTTTTTGCCCATTCTGTAAGCTGCTGAGCATAGACCTTCTCTATTCTTGCACGTTCGTGAATACAGTTCATGAGATCGCTGCAAAGTCTGTGACCATCATCAAATCGCTTTACTGTACGTTTATAATTTCCAACCTAGACATACAAAAATATTTAGGAATTGCTACTTGAATGCTGTGGGCACAACAGAGGCAAATCTCCGCTTTATCAGTAATATAAGTATGTGAAAACGTAAACCACATTATTAAAAGCAGTAACACAGATGCCACTGTTTATAGCATAATTTTCAATAGAAACAGTTGAAACTATGAAAAATGTATATTTTGTTTAAGTAGGAAAGCTGAATATGAGATTTCAATTTCAAAGTACTACATGGTTTATGGAAGACTATAGCAAACCATTTTCAACAATGCTCAAAGGTCACACTGCATGCTTTCCTGCTAAAAATAGTGGGGTCCACTTGGAAAGTTACACTAAGCAAAGACAAAAACAGAACCACAAATATACATTAAGTAAGCACTTCTGCACTAATAGAATCCAGAACTGTAATAATGTACGTATGCATCCAAGACTTTTGGTAATGTAATTATGACTGCAGTTTAGGATATTATTTAAAATATTTTTACCCCGCCTCTCTATTTAAAATATTCGAGGAGGCTTTAAAAATTTTAAACACACACACACACACACACACACACACACACACACACACACACACACACACACACACACCCCTTGTGAAATGAGGTTTACAGGAGCGGTAGACAAAGGCTCCCCCTGTCAACCAATCCGCTGAGCCGGCACAGCGGCCATTTTTATTTTAATGAAGCCGGGGATATTTAAATCCCGGCTTCTTTGACTATGTTGGGTAGACTAGTTTACATGCTTCTGTCGGCAGAGGCATGTAGTCTAGACATACCCTCAGAGACTAACTTAGTAACATGATCTAACAGGACCACTGCTGTTCAAGTTTTTTTTTTTTTTTAAGTTACAGACTAACACAGCTACCCCCTCAGACTTATGGAAACTATAGTTAGGGAGGAATGAATAAGGAGCACTGTAAAATTTACACTTAGTATCACAAAGGAAAAGTCCAGGGTAAAGGAGAACATAGTTTATGGATGTCACATAGAACAGCTCGATCACTTCAAGTCTGGCAGAGACACAGAAGATAGGCAACAGATTTTCAACAGTGAAAAATTAAAATGGAGTAAGTAGGTAACAGTATAAGTTACTGTAAAATTCTATTTGGAAAGGAACTAAGAGCCAATAGGAGATCCCATTAACAACATGCAGCCTCTAGAGAAAACTGAAAAATATCCACAGGCACTGTGAAGATGAACTAATGCTTTTGTAAACATTAAAAACAATTAACAGATTTTGTCCAGTTTATAAACTATGAGAATTAATTACTCAATTTGCCAAAAAATCCACTCAGCTGCAAAAAGAACACACTCTGATAGTTAGGTGGCAATTGAACTTATTTTAATATTTCATATTTAAATGTATATGACATTTTCAGATATGGACACAGTTAATGATTTGGGGAACTAAACACAATCTTTTAGGTTTGCTTTTTACAAAATTTTAGAACAAAATTTTGTAAATGACTAAAAACTGGACAAGACTGCAAAGTAACCTATGTGTAAATTCACTTGATTCTAATAGTTGCACAATCAATTCACAGGTGTACATTTTTAAAATGTTCCTCCCACTTTTGTAAAAGGGAATTTAACAAAAGCAATTATTTTCTACTCAAAGGTAAGTAAAAGGCCACACTTCATTTTCAGCTCATCTATGATGACTATGTCGACATTTCCATATAGAAATATGCTAAGTCAAAAGTGACAAGCTTGTTGGACTGATGACCACAGTAACCTGTTCAGCATTCCTTAGTTACTGGGGTATATCCATTTCCCCAAAGCAAAGGATGCCAGGTGGCAAAACCTACTCTCTTCCCTCCTGAAAAGCCAATTATCTAGCTTAGCTATGCAAAGGTGATTTGTTTTAATCTGGTCAAAGAACAGTGTATTCACTGTTAAATAACTCCTTACAGGTAGCAGACCATTTGTTGTTTTTTAAGTTTATCCTGTACAGACTAACTCAACCATCCCCTGAAACTTCCTTATAGGATATGTGAGGCTAGAAGCAAAGTTAACCCATCTCAAGTGAGACGGGTCAAAAGTGGCCCATGCTATATGCCTTTCATCTAGTAACACAAAAATTTTAACATTTTCCTTTATTTTCAGCAGAAAAACTGGGAGATGATTCACTTTAGACAACTAGGAGAACAACTGTACATAATTTACTTAATCTTTGTGTAATTAAAAGAAAAAAACTGAGCAGTACAAAAAATAGGCCTCCAGACTCTTGACTATGAAGGAACAGATATATTTGCTCCAGTTCTGCAAATGAATGCTATCAAAACTGGTTATGCTACCTTCCACCACTTAAGGAAACCTCATATAAGCATCAGTTATTTTTGTGTCTAATTACATATCCTAGGACTTATCGTAGGCTGTAAGTTAGATCATACATTTAATTTACCAATAATTAATAGGACTTTGATCCCTGGCTTATAGGATTCATAATGTAATATAGAGGCTACTAATTCTAGGTTTCTGAACATTTTGGTAATGGCTAAAGACTGCCACCCTCAAAAAATTGATCACCTACCTTTTGCAATTATTCTTCCAGGTATGTTGCTTATTCCACTCTTGTGCACACACAGTCATTGGAGGTTTTTGCCTTAACAGTATCCATAGACACTAGTGCTGTCCCCATGAGTACTGCTAGAGGAAAAGTCTCTTGCTCCAGTGAATGGGACACTTATTAGAAATGCATGTTTGTATCTACACAAAGAAGCAATGTGGACGCTAATAAGCTTTTTAGGTGGTGTAGCCAGACACAAACCCCATTTTGTTTTACACGAACCCCATCTTGTTCCCCCCCCCCCCCCTCCAGAGAGCAAGAGAAAGGCAGTCAGCCTTTGATGCCCTGGGAACGCAGGTGTGGTGCCTGTCCCTGACTCTACCATAAACAGAAACCAGACAGTAAATGGGCTAGCTGACGACTCAGGGCCTCCTGTCGCCCTGATGGCTAGTATCAGTAATTGACACACCTGCACTGTCTCAGGAAAGGCATCTTCGCCCATCACATACCAGAGGTGCCCATTGTCTGCATCTTCCCAGGTGTGAATTATGCTTTGCACCCTTCGTGGGAAACTTGGTGTTCAAAGCCATTTTTCCTAATTGGCCACTTAAGACCAGGAAGAAGCCTACATGACCCAAGGGGTATAAAAAGAGGTTCAGTAGCCCACCCCATTTGAGCTCCAATCATCTATACCTGCTGGCAGGTATTGATTGTCTCCCGAGGTCTGTGGGACGCCCAACCTCGCCCTACTTCTTCCCGAGGGATTGAGAGAAAGACGCTGGCCACGCCAAGTCTGGAATGCAGGGGTAAGAATATATACCTGCTAGTTGTCTATTTTGCATGCATTTAATAAGAGCTCAGAAAACCAAAAGGGTTTCATGGTACCTGTAAGTGACTTAGTGTAATTTCTGTCCTGTTTTTTTTGTAGTGGCTGTGTTATCTGCAACACAGTAGTAGCATTTAACAGCTAAGTTTACCCTGTAACAATAAAATAGTAACTGTTTAAGCTTTAACCTGACTCCTTCAGTTGCTGTAACAGAACCAGGCACAATTTAAAAGAACTTCAGCCGGTCATTAGGGACAGATATAGGGAGAGCTTGGGCGTTTGGATTTGTGTCACACCCAGGTGGCAAAATCCACTGGGGCACCTTTCAGTCTTTCCCCAAGGCTGCCCGCTGCGAAGGAATTACGAATTCTAGCAGCTGAAATCTAAGGTGTAATAAGCTCTTCCTATAAACTCGGGGCGTCTGAGAGCCTGTTGGCTGCCCTCTGCGATGGGACCTCAGTCCTAGCAGTAAAGTCACAGACGTTAAACTATTTTTCAGGGCGCCCTCCAGCCTCCTAGGCTGCCCACTGCAACGAGACTTTGTCTCAGCAGTTGAAGACTTGGGTGTAACACACACGCACACACTGCCCTGACCGTCAGCTGACAGGTGGTAGCCACTTTTATTGCTATGACCCCAGACAAAAGGACTATACTGCATGAAAGTGAAAATAAATTTCTTATTCCTCAGTGAATAGTCCAAGAGCAGGGTGTCACATGTTGAATTGGGACACAGTACTTCACTCTTCTGGGTCACTGAGCTTTCATGCAAGTTGAATGACTTTCACAGGGGTTGTCTAGATCAGTGGTTTCCAGCCTGTCAAACCGCAGGCCAGCAAACCCATTCGCAATTTGACTATGCAAATAAAATGTTATCGGTCCACCAAAAGCCCCAGCCCCCAGTGCCAGCCCTAACACCTAGAGCTCCCCACCCCTCCACTACTCCCCAGCACCAGCCACTGACCCCAGAGTCCCCGGCACCCAACCCCCCATGTCAGGCTCCCACCCTCAGAGCCCCCAGTGCCAGTCCCCCATCCCAAAAGCCTCACTGCCAGCCTCCCATTTCCAGAGCCTCACTGCACCCAACCCTCACACCAAGTCTGCCAAGTGCCAGCCCCAGTCCCCAATATTAGCCCCACCCCCAGAACCTCCCCAATGCCAGCTCCCCACCCCAGACCTCCAGTGCTCCCTAGTGTCAGCCACCCACCCCTTAGAGCTCCCCAGTAATACCCCTCCCCCCAGGCCACAGTGTCAGCCCCACCTCTTAGAGCCCTCCCATGCCTGCCTTGCCCCTCTTACCTAGCCCTGTGCTGCTGCCTATGCAGCTGCTTTAAGGCTGCCGTGCCAGGCTCTGCATGGCCCTTACGCCACACAGCAAAATCCTCTTCCATGGCCAGAAAGAGACTCTGCTCCTGCCCAGCACTGGTTGGTTGATGGGAGTGGCATGTCCTGCCCCACCTAACAACCACAGAAGGAGGGGAGGAGCTGGGTGATGTATCCCAGCCCCAGCCCTCAGAGTCGCCACAGCCTGGCAGTTGGGAACCACTGATCTATATAGGCTTCAGAGGGTAGCCGAGTTAGTCTTTAAAGTGCTATCAGACTATTTGTTGTTTAAGTTTATACTGATCTATATAAACATTTTGTTTCTAGCAAAATTAGCATATGAATCTACTCTGATCTAGTTTGCCATGGAGCAACTGTCACGTGGACTTGCTGACACACAGTAACAATTTCTTAACCTGATCTTACCTAGGGATGTAAGTGACTAGTCAACTATCCACTAAGCATATGCTTATCGGATAGCTGACTAGTGACTAGACTAGTCACTTACACCCCCACCCCTCCGCCACACACACACACTTTCTGCCTCTATCAGAGCGAGGCAGCAATGGGGATGAGCAAGAGCCTATGTTGGGGAGAGCCAGCTTAAAAACCAATCTCCCCCCCCCCCCCCTCCAGCACCATATCTGCAGGGAATGGGGGGGGTAGAGGAAGCAGGGGACAGGACATGAGCCAGGACAGCTGAATATCCGCTTGCACCTGTTCTCTCCTCCCCCCCTCCCGCTGTGCTTCAGCCTTTTCAATGTATTAAGTGCCTAGCGGCTCCCTGCTGAGGCTCTGCAGTCCTCCCCTCCCACTCAACTAATCCACTAGTCAATGGAAATTCCATTGACTAGTCAATTAGCTGATTAAATGCCATTTAACACCCCTAATCTGACCTACTCCCATTTTAAAAAAGACAAGATCAAAGCACATTCAAAACTGTTAATGCCCGTCAACAGGGTCCACAAGATAGTTTGTCTGTGGCATGCTAGCATGGGGTAGATTCATACCCTGCTTGCTGTGAAATAAATTTCATGTAGACAAGATCTCGTGACTCTTAAAAAGTCCCTGTGCCAAAAAGAGTCATTGTAATATGTGCTGAAGGCAGAGACTTGAAACTGCTTTCAGAGCATCAAATATAACAAACGGAATAGACAAACAACAAATATGGCTGTCTGGCTTAGGGATGCGAACAACTAGTTGACTATCTGATAAGCAAATGCTTATCAGACAGTCAACGCACTAGTCAATTAGTTGCTTCCCCCTCTTGCTGCCTCTATCAGAAAGCAGCAGCAAGGGGGTGGAGGGGAGGGGAAAAAAAGAAGGGGTGTTTCAAAGCATGGAGCCTGCAGTCAGCTGGAGACTCCCCCACTGACCCCGGGCTCCATGCCCTGACACTTTGAAACACCACAGGGAGCACAGGACCAGTGGGGGACTGCTTGAGTTCCCTGCAGGCCCTGTGCTCCCCCTCGCAGTGCTTTCACTTTTGAAGTGTAGCAACAGCCCCGACGCTGTTGCTATACTTCAAAGCAAAGGCACCCTCATTGACTAATTGAATAGTCGATGCAAATTGCATCAACTATTAGATTAGGGATGTTAAATTTAGATTAATTGGCTAATCTTGCTTTTATACTCTTCTGGTAATGGGCAGCTTGTTGACCACTAATATTTAACATTTCTCAAAAATTAAGAAGTGCTGAACAAATCCTAGAAAAGGAGGACACTGACAGTAATATCAGTTTGGTCTGGGAAAGCTGATTACCTCTGAATATTCACTGAAATCAAACTGTATAGCTGGAAGGGACCACAAGGAGATCATCAAGTCCATCTTCTCATGTTGAGGCAAGACTATAGTTCTCCTATTAAATTCTTAATGACAAACAAAGCTCAGTTAGGGAGCATACCAACAAGTTTTTTAAAAAAAATTCTATAGAAAGCAAATTACTTATTGTAATAATTGCATCAAAAACAAATATATGCATCTCATCTGAACTGCTGTTGTATGCAGTCCATCCCAACTCAGAATTCCCAGCTGGTAATGTTTTCTACACTTTTGTAGATCTCTGTCAGAATATGATATTTATTTTTGCTTGATACGAGATACAACTATTTTGCCTAAAAAGGCAATTTTTCACTGGATGTTTCCCATAGTTCACAAAAATAAATCCTGAGTTGCTTTTACATATTACATACAGGAAAGTTGCTAACTTGGAGACAAGAAAAAAAAAATCTAGATTTTTTGTCTGGGGGTCATCATTTAGTGGAAATTCTCACCTACTTTGTTAGGGGTTCTCTTAAAAACACAAGCGCTAAAAAAATCAGAAGATCATAATACCAACAAAGCTGCCAATGAAAATTAAACTACCTTCCTCAGGGTAGTAGTTTTACATAAGATATGCAGAATTCTGAACTGCACTGCTTCTATTTTGACAACCATCAAACTTTATCCTTTTTAAGAAGCACTGTTCTAAAGTCTGGCAGACAATTCTAAGAGTCAGGTTGGACTGATTTCAATCATGGCTATTTAAAATCACTGGTCTTAATCACGAGTACAATATTTACTAAATGAGTTCACTTTCAAGATTGAAATAAATGATCCTCCCACCTCCACCCCTTTAGCCATTTTCTTATTCGAGCCCACTGATCCTTACCGGGAATTTTCAGTTTCTATACAGCTTTATAATACAGCTACATAGGTAAGGTAATGCACGCTATTTTTAGTTTTACCAAAACTGAAAATTCTCAATTTTAATGGACAGGTCAGATCTAATGCACCTGGTAATACAAATAAGTTGTTTTTGATTGGGGCAAAACTCTAATCTCCTGCAAATTCATGGGCACAGCTTTTCATGGCGATGTTGCCTTTATGCCAAGCAATAGCAGAAATTTGCCCAGTGTCAGTTTCCCATTTGGCGTAAAAATCTATGACAAAATAAAATCTGATATTTGTAAAATATACATTAGTGCAGTTTCCCTAAATAGCAGTAGAAACAAACCATATATAGAGATTTGGGGTTCCTACAAAAGATGCTAAAAACCACTGTTTTGTCTCAAGTTGCATCTATTTCGAACAGCTGCCTCTCTCCAAAAGCCTGGCAATCAAACACAGACTACAATATTTCCATTCAGAGAGCAAACAAGCTCACATGTTCTGACTACTTAATGCATAACTTTGTTCCAGCCAGACTTATCAGAAACCAAGGAAATTCCATTAGCTCTACACTGTCCCTCTGGACAACATGGTCTTCAGGTGCCCCCTCACATCAGCCCTCTCCTTTATTTGAAGCTGTTTTACCGCAAGGGAATCTAAAGGTATAGCTGCACTACCAGATCAGGTGGAATTCGTTACAGTTGATTTAACATCTGAGTTTATAAAGTCAAAGGTGTATGTGCTCATTGGGCATATAAAGTTGACAGAGTGTAACCCCCCGTAGTGTGTCTACCTTCAACTTTAACAGTGATGCATCATGGGTAGTATCCCACAGTTCCTGCCGCAGGGATGTAAAATCCTGTTTAATTCTTAACCAGTTAACTAATTAAATACAAGTGGTTAACTGATGGCTAGCAGAGTCACTGACACTTCTGAGGACCACTGCTGCTTCCTGGGGTTCAATGGGGCTGGAGCAGCCAACGGGCACTGTTAACCATTACTGGTGATGCTTACTAGGGTAACCAGCCTGATGGGACAAAAACATTGCAGCAGGTGCTTCTGGGTACATCAGCAGCCCTCCATAATGCACTGATTTCCTCCCTCTTCCTCCTTGCCCCTGCTTGAAAGCAACAGCAAACAACCTTCTGCACCCTTTCTATCCTAGTTATCCATGCTGCCGCTATAGAAGCACAAGAATGGACCCCATTCAACTTCAAACTACTGCATTGCAAGCACCTTGCATGTTATGCTACGGCAGGGGTCAGCAACCTATTGCAGACATGCGGGAGCTCAGCCCCACCCCTCTTCCCCCACACAGCCACTGGAGAGAACTCCCTCCTCCCTGTAGCAGGTTAGGCTGTGGTGGAAGGAGGCAGCGCTGGGCCGAGGCTCCTCAGCCATGCCTTGGCCGGGACCAGAGACACTTCTGCCGCAGCCATGCAGTCCAGGGACAGCCCAGAGTCACATTGGAGTGGCAGCAGGACCTTCAGAACAAGCCCTGGACTATGTGGTTGCAGCAGCAGCAGGGCTCTGGGGCCAGCCCCAGACCATGTGGCCACAGCAGTGAGGCCTCTGGGGTGGGCCCTGGACCACTTGGGCCCTAGCAGTGGCAGCGGGGCCTCCCTTCGTGGTAGCCCAGGGCAGTGGGGCCACAACTGTTGCTACAAGATCCCCCTTCGTGCCTAGACCCTCACACACTCCAACCCCTTCACTCCCCTTCTCCCACCAAGACCCGGCATCCCCAGCTTGTTCTGTTACCCTCCCTTGTTCCTGCACCCTCCCGGCCAGACACTCCAACCCTGCTCCTGCATCCACTGTTGCTGCTGCACCCTCTTACCTGGCCATACACTGCATCCCCCCCTTGTTCCTGCTTCCTTCACCTAACCAGGCACCCTACTCCTAGCCTGCTTCTGTACCCTACCTCCCACCCAGACCTCGCAACATCTCTCCCTTGTGCACCCCACCCCTGTCCCAGATCCTGCACCTATCTCTATCCTACTTGCTGGCAACCCTGTCTTGCACACTGTACCCCTCATTTTTGTCCCTACCCCAGAGTCTAAGGGGGCCAATAGAATTCACTAACTCCAGAACCCCAGAAAAGTAAATCTGGTCTATGGGAAGCTCTGAGCCTCAGTGCCCCCCTTGCCTTCTTCTCACCCCGTGGAGCTGGGGCATTAGAGGAGTGAGGTGTCTCAGCTGGAGGCCACATTAGTGAGGGCTGGGGGTTTCTGCAGTTTTTTGTTTCTCGCTTGTGTGGGCTCCAACTGATTTTTCTGTGGGTCAGTGATCCCGACCCAAAAAAGGTTCCCAATCCCTGCCATAAAGAAAAAAAACCATGGAAACCTTTTGTGTTGGACATAATATTTTACTTTATTTAAAATGAAGTTTGATAAACTAATATGAGAAAGTTAAAACACTTAATCAGTTTCATAATTTAAATTAAATCATTCTCCCTAGCTGCAATTGGTTCAGAAAATACCATCACCGTACCCAGCCTGCCCTTGCCTCCCATCTCCTCCCCCCAGCAGACAGATTTATGAATAAGTTAAATCTTGGTATGGCACTTCTGAAAGGTTGCCGACCCCTGAACTATAAAAGGGAAGATCCGCAACAGTGGTAGCCGCCAAGGTTGGGATAAGGACATTCGCATGAGTTGAGGCAGCCAAGTTTGTCGGGGCCAAAAGGGTGCTATCAATATCACTGTTGTGGCATCTGCAAGAATCTTCGCTATCACCCGTGATATCAACGGGATGGGTGAAAAGGTGTATAGCAGGTGTCGTGCTCCCCAGTCGAGGAGGAAGGTATCTCCCTGCGAGTTGCTGCCTATGCCCATCCTCGAACAATAAAGGCGGCACTTTTTGTTGCATCGAGTTGCAAAAAGGTCCATGTCTGGATAGCCCCAGACTACTCCGTTGAGCAGCTCCCATTCGTGCTGCAAATGGAAGGTTCTGCTCAACGCACTGGCGATGGTACTGCTCTTGCCCGGAAGATATGTGGCCATGAGTGTACTTTGGCGTTGGATTGCCCAATTCCAAAGGTGTATGGACTCTGCACATAGGGATCTAGATCTGGCACCACCCTGCCGGTTGATATAGTAAATTGTGCAGATGTTGTCAGTACGAATTTATACCGTAGTACTGTGCACGTTGTGAAGGAAATGTCTGCAGGTATTGAAGACTGCCCGTAACTCCAGAAAGTTTATGTGGAAGAGGGATTCGTGATGGGACCATAGTCCCTGAACCTGAAGGTAGTTCATATGCGCCCCCCAGGCAAATAGAGATGCATCCGTGGTGATCTGAAGAGACTGGGTCTGAGCGTGAAAGGGGACACCTGCCAATGTATTGCTTGGGTCGCGCCACCAAGCTAGGGAGTCCCTGACACAACTGGGGACTACCACACATCTGCGAGTATCATCGGTACCTAGCATATAGATTACGAGAAGCAAATGCTGAAGTCATCACATATGAAGTTGTGCATGTGGAACTATGTACGTTGCTGCCGCCATGTGCCTCAACAGCTTCAGACACATGAGTATGGAAAGCCTTGGAGCCGTGAGCAAGGTATTTGTTAAGTCCCGTATGATGTGGGATCTGTCAAGAGGTAGGTATGCGGTAGCAGTCCTGGAGTCCAGCCTCACTCAATGAACTCCAGGGACTGGGACAGAATCAGGGAAGGCTTTGGCACGTTGATGATGAGGCCCAGAACCTCTAACGGGTCTCTGGTGGTATCGACCGCAGCTTGTGCCTCGCGTGCTGTGGGAGCCTTCAGCAAACAGTCGTCAAGGTAAGGAAAAAATCGCGATGCCCGAATGGCCGAAGGTGAGCAGCGTCAACCACTGGAGTCTTGGAGAAAACTCTTGGCAATGCCGACAGTCCAAAGGGGAGCACCACGTACTGATAGTGGCCATTGTCTAAGGTAAAACACAGGAACCTCCTGTGGGCTGGGTGAACAGGCACGTGGAAATACGCGCCCTGGAGATCGAGGGATGCGAACCAGTCCCTTTCGTTCAGTGCTGGAATGATAGAGGCTAGAGTAACTATCTTGAAATTGTTTTCTTAGATGATGGTTTAGACCACAAAGATCGAGGATAGGCCTCCACCCGCCGGACTTCTTTCGCATGAGGAAGTACCGTGAATAGAAGCCTCTGCCTCTGAACTTGTATGGAACTGTTTCCACCGCTCCAATGGTAAGTAGACACACAACCTCCTGTCGTAGCAGGGTGTAGTGGTCAATTGCAGAAGAACTTTGTATGTGTTAGTTTAGGGGTGGTGAGGCCTGCATTCCTTTCCCCCTTTTCCCTATATCTGATGAGCCAGAAGGAAGTATTTGGCAACATACGCCACTTAAGATAAGCATTAAACATAAGAACATCAGAACGGCGGTACTGGGTCAGACCAAAGGTCCATCTAGCCCAGTAGCCTGTCTGCTGATAGTGGCCAGCACCAGGTGCCCCAGAGAGGGTAGACCGAAGACCATGATCAAGCGATTTGTCTCCTGCCATCCTTCTCCAGCCTCTGACAAACAGAGGCCAGGGACACCATTTCTATCCCCTGGCTAATAGCCTTTTATGGACCTAACCTCCATGAAATTATCTAGCTTCTCTTTAAACTCTGTTACAGTCCTAGCCTATATTGTTGCCAGTATAGCAGGAACAAGTATGAGACAAGGGCAAGAACGCATAAACAATTCTGTTTACCCTACTGTACTGATCACAGGGCCAGAGAACAAGTAGAACTAGATCAGAACCAGATCGATAACTAACAGCTAAGCCCTACGTCAGCACATAATGAGTAAACCCTAGAAATTTCCAAACTGCCAAACAAGGCAGGAAAATTGTATTTAAGACTGCCTCAGAGCCTAGCAAATCGGACCTCACCGATGGGCTTTGGGTACCGGCACCTCAGAAGCTGAGACAACTTCCCACTTCGTCTGCAGCCTACCCGGGGTTCCAGGCTTGCAGGAAGGGACGTAAGATATGCCACTTCTTTGTTATGTTGGTCTTCCAGTTATGGGGCACAGCTGTTAACGGTCAGGAAATAAACTACTTGTGTTTGGCAGATACCTGTGTGGTGTATTTTGTACCTTGAGAGTCCAGTGTCGGACCTGAGACTTACTCTGGCCGGCTACACACAGGCTCTTGAGAGGGGCCCCTGAAAAGGGACAGAGAAGGAGGAGTGGGAGGGGGCAGGGTGGAAAACGGAATGGTGAGGCCGGAGGTCATGATCTCTCTGACCCATCGGTTGGTAGTTATAGTGAACCAATGGGGATGGTAAGGCCTCAATTGGTGGTGGAACGGCTTGGTTACTTTGCTGGGAGCCTCTCAAAGGGGAATAGCGCACAGTCCCTAGACTGACATGTCAAACTTGCTGCCGAGACTGTTGCTGATTCAACGCCTTAGTAGGTTGCTGGCTCCATCTCTGAGGGCGTTGCCTTTGCCTCTGCTGATCATAAGGCCTGAAGCGCAACATGGCATATGAAAAAGGGCCTCTGCTCGTTGTAGGGGTCGACTCTTACGCCTGAAGGGCGGCGTGTACATCCGAAGTATTCTCAGGGTTGTTCAGGAGTCCTTTCCAGAATGGAATAACTGGTCGGTGTTCTGTGCGAATAGGGAACGCCGGTCAAAAGGCAGGTCCTCCACTTTAGGCTGGAGATCTTTGGGCACAGCGGCCAAGTGAAGCTATGAGGCACGCCACATGACCACTGATGTTGCAGTGGTTCTAGACGTAGCATCAGCGATGTCTAGTGAGATTTGGAGTGCAATGAGGGCTGTTTTATAACCCTCTTGCACTACCGCCCTAAGGAGCTGCTTTTTGGAGTCGGGTAAATGCTCCATGAGTGGCACCAACTTGGAGTAGTTGTTGAAATCATGGTTCACAAGTCGGACAGGATAGTTGGCCATCCTTAGGGTGGCAGTACCTTCCAAGGAGGTCTAGTCGTTTAGCTTCCTTGTCAGGAGCTGTGGTCTTGCTTTGTGAAGATCTAGACTTCTGTTGGGCAGCCTCGACAATGATGGAATTGGGCAGGGGATATGTAAAAAGGAATTCTACGTCCTTGGCGTCAAAGTATTTCTTGTCGGTGCGCTTGTTCGTTGGTGGTACAGAAGCTGGCATCTGCTATATATTGTTGGATATCTCCAAAATTGCCTTGTCGAAAGGGAGAGTCAATTTTGCCCCGCTAGAATGCCGAAGAGTTCTCAGAAGAGCATGCTGCTTTTGAGGCGCTTCTGAGGTATGCAAATTCTGCAAGTGGGCCACCCTCCTAAAAAGTTCTAAGAAATTGTTTATCATCTATTGGAGAAGAATCGTCATTGAACACCGGATCATCTGGCGAAGACGATGATAAATTGGTTGGAGAGTCCAACTGTTGTTGTTCAGCAGGCAGAGAGTGGGCATCGCCGCCATGGTGGGTAGAATCTAATGGGGCACTGCCTATGGGTGTCGGAGGCACTTGAGCAGGAGGGAGAATGACCTGAGTCGGCAACTGTGGCGAGTGAGACCGGGGACTGTATGATGATAAATGTGGCAACCATGTGGAGCAGCGTGGGCGATCCCAATAAAAAGAGGCATCACAAGTGTAGTGGTGATGTCTATGGTATGAGTGTCCAGGAAAGTATGAGCTCGCACTCCTATAACGGCAGTGGTGCAAACGAGCCAGGGAGATCGGTGAACGTGACCAGAATGAACAGTGAGACAGGGATCTGGAATAATAGCAGTGATAACAGGGAGACTTAATAGATTGTCTTGGGAACCTCCAATAACGCCTTGAGGGCGATCGGTGTCTGTCAATCTCATCTGTCACGTTGTGGTGAGGTCGAAGGCTTAGGCGAAAACACTGCCCTCTCTGGACTGGGCGAAGGTGTACGCATATGCCTGGTTTTCCTCTGGGCTTTGATAGGAATTGTCGTAGGTGATGGAGGCACGGGGGCAGGACTACCGGAGACTGAGATGACCGATCCAGACTCGGATTGTTCTTGTCCCAGGGATGATGATCTAGTCAATGAGGCCAGTGAAGGCGGTGCCAGGCTCACTTCTAATGGTGCAAGCTGTGCCGGTTCCACGGATGGTGCCGAATGTAGCTGCAGTGCCAAGTCACCCCAAGAGACTCTTGGTGTCGGCTTGTCACGCACAGTGCTCGGTACAGAGCCACGCGGAGCAGAGTCCTGTGCCAGCTTTCTCCATGCTACCCTCAGTGTCATCTCTGCCCTCAGTGCTGTTGGTAAGGCAGGGGCGACGCTTGATGCCATTCTCAGCACCGGCTCCGGTCTCAGTGCCACCAGCAGTGCCACTGCAGGTGGCGATGCCGCATGAACTCTCGATGCTGCTGCTGGCGCCAACTCGGGGCATGGTGCTGGGCGGGACACCGGCGCTGACATCGACGAAGGCACCAGGCTAGGCACTGATGTACTTTGGGCCTTAACAGGTTTTGCCACGCCATGCCTTGAAGCGAGTCTGGACATGCTCGGCGCGTCACCTGCGGTTACACTCCGTGATGGAGTGGAGCTTTTAGTCTGGTGGGCCTTACGAGGCATCGGGTAGCCCACCTGTTGTCCCGCCGGTGGCAGCTGAAGTGCCTTGTTGAAAAGCAACATTTTCAGGCACATCTCCCTGTCACACCTGGCCCTGGCGGTCAGCTTCGAACAGTGGCCGCACTTTTGGGGAATGTGGCCTTCCCCCAAGCAGCGTATGCATCGGGAGTGGCAATCCGATGCCGGCATACCTTCGCCACATGAGGCGCATTTTTTGAAGCCCGGAGAGCCGGGCATGGTGAAGGTTGTCCATCGGGTGAGTCCTAACGTGCCCGCGGATAACGGTAATGGTGAACAGGAACCAAACTTAGTTTAAAAACTAAGAACTAACAGTAACTTTAACGAACTATAGCTATGAGGAAGGGGACTAACTGGGACAAACGAGTAACTAATTTCTCCTCAGAGCGGAGCAGGAGCTTGTTCCAACTCTGTCTGCAGCCGTGGACGGTTGTGGAAGAACTGGCGCATCGGACCGCGTGACAGAAAAAGCACGAACAGTGCATGGAGTCTTCTGCGCATGCGCGGTCCACCGGGGGCTATTGCTGGGAAAAACTCTCCAGACTGCGGCGCTGGTACGAGTCCAACACCTATAGTGGAGCACAGGGACACTACTCAAAGAGGAACAATTAGCAGTGTCTGCAAAAAAATTTTTTGCGTATTAAGGCCACTTTTACTAAACTTTAATTATTTCCCCCCACCCTGAAGCACAGCAATACCAGAAAGAGACCCACTTTGACAGTTGAGAAGCAAGTGGCAAAAGCCCTGTGGAAACTTGCAACGTCAGATGGGAATCAATTCAAAGAAAGTAAGTCTACAGTGGAGGCTGCTGTGATCCAAGTAGCCAAGACAATCAATACACTTCTGCTGCAAAGGGTAGTGACTCTGGAAAATGCAAAGGTCATAGTGGCTGGGGTTCTCTAACTGTGGTGGGACGAGTACATAAACTGCAAGGAGTACTTCTCAATGGCAGGTGCTGGTAGATCACAAGAGACATTTCACCAACATCAGCATAGGATGGTTTGGAAAGGTGCATGACACACACATTTAGCAACTTCGGTCTCTTTGGAGAGGTGCAAGACAAAACTTTCTTCCCAGACTGGAAAATTACCATTTTCACGAAGCATAAGAGAGCGGTCAACAAAGGCTTCCCTTATCAACCGATCCGCATCTAGACTGCCATGCTGTGCCGGATCAGCTGACTGTTGGCACAACGTGGCAGCCATTTTTATTTTAATGAAGCGAGGATTATTTAAATCCCCACTTCATTGACTATGTCGGGCAAACTAGTTTACATGGCTCCATCGACGGAGCCATGTAATCTAGACATACCCTTTTTGTTGTACTGGGTGGCGAATAGGTCTATATTGGAGTATCCCCAGTGCTCAAAGAGGTTGCAGGCCATGTCGTTGAGCAGTTCCCACTTGTTTTGTGGGGGAAAACACCTGCTGAGGACATCGGCAATAGTGTTGTTCTTACCGGGGAGGTACGCCGCAGTAAGGGTGATCCCATGTCAGACAGCCCAATTCCGTAAGTGGATGGATTTGGTGCAGAGGGATTGAGAACCATCCTGCCAGTTGATGTAATAAACGGTGCATATGTTGTCGGTGAGGATCTGTACTGTGGTAACTCGTATGATGTGTAGAAAGTGTTTGCAAGCATTGAACACCACCCACAATTCAAGAAAGTTTATGCGCTGCAGACACTCCTGAGGTGCCCACAGACCTTGAGCATGATAGTTCCGTAAGTGGGCCCCCCAACCAAGTAAGGATGCATTTGTGGTGAGTTGTGCAGCTGGTTTTGGGCCTTGGAATGGAACGCCCGATAACATTCTTGGGGATGCACCACCACACTAATGAGTCCCTAACATATCTGGGAACAGCAACTGCCTTGCGCATGCTCTGGATCCCTGGCACATATATAGTAAGTACCCAATGCTGAAGGCACAGTAAATGGAGCCTTGCATGAGACAAAACATAAGTAATAGCAGCCATGTGTCCCAGCAACTGTAGGCAGGTAAATATGGGGGTCTTGGGAGCGACCACTATGGTATGTACCAGATCTTGGATGGTATGAAACCTGTCTAGGGGTAAGTATGCTCTTACAGTTATCGAATCCAGCCTCGCCCCGATGAATTCCAGAGATTGGGACAGTGTTAGGGAAGATTTTGCCAGGTTGATAATTAGCCCCAGGGTTTCAAATGCTGCCCTGGTTGTGTTGACCACCAACGTAGCCTCATCTAAGGTGGGGGCCTTCAATAGACAGTCATCCAGATAGGGGAAGATCGTGATGCCAAGATGTCAAAGGTAGGCAGCAACGACTGCTAGGGTCTTGGAAAATACTCTGTGCTGCCGAGAAACCAAACAGTAGCACTCTGTATTGCTAGTGTTCCATGCCCACTACGAAACAGAGGAACCTCCTGTGGGCTGGGTGTATCATTATGCGAAAGTACGCATCCTATAAAATGAGGGACATGAACCAATCCCCTTTGTCTAGAGCTGGAATGACTGAGGCTAACATGACCATTTTGAATTTGTGTTTTCGAAGGTGGTGGTTGAGCCAGCGCAGGTCCAGGATAGGCCTCCAGCCTCCATTCGGGTGAGGAAGTACTGGGAATAGAGTACTTTCCTTTGGAATTGATCTGGTACCCTCTCCACTACCCCGACTGTAAGGAGGCATGAAACATCTTGGTGCAGAAGAGGTTCGGGAGAGGGATCCCTGAAAAGGGACGGGGAAGGAGGGGCAGGAGGGGGCAGAGGAGTGAAAAGGATGGTTAAGCCCGATGTGAGGATCTCTCACGCCCAACGGTCGGTGGTTATAGCGAACCAGGGTGGGTAATATGGCCTCAACCAGTGATGGAATAAACCGCCTGTGTTGTGCGGAATCTCTGTAAGGGGGATGGCACGCAGTCCTTCAATTGACATGTCAAACCTGCTGCCCGGCGTCTTATTGATTGGACGCTTTGTTGGGCTGCTGGTGACACTTCTGTGGACGTTGTCTCTGTCTAGGTTGGTCATATGGCCTAAAGCGGGGCGCGGCATAAGAGAACCATCTCTGCTTATTGTATCTCCTGCATCTGTACGGTGGCGTGTACATTCTCAGCATTCTCAATGTGGTGCAAGAGTCTTTGCCCAGGTGGAATATTTAATCAGTATTTTGGGCAAAAAGCAACTGCTTGTCAAAAGGTAAGTCCTCTACCTTTTATTGTAGGTCTTTTGGGACCAATGCGAGGTGGAGCCAGGAGGCGCACAGCATGACCACCGAGATGGCCGTAGTCTGCAATGTCGAGGGTGATCTATAGCGCTGTATGAGCTGCTGTATAGCCTTCCTGGACAACCGCTTTCAGCATCTGCCTCTTGGCATCAGGTAAGTATTCTAGTAGAGCGACCAACTCAGTATAGTTGAAGTCGTAGTTGGCAAGGAGAGCCACATAATTAGCCACTCTCAGCGTGGTAGTGGCAGACGAATACTCATCCAGAGTCCATCTGCGGCTGTGGACGGTTAGGAGGAATTGGCAGGGCCAAACTGCGCGCCACAAAGGAGCGTGAATGGCGCGAGATAGCGAGCTCACATAAGCAGTCTGGCTGGGCTACTGCTAATGAAAAATCTCTAACTTGCAGCACAGGGACGAGCCTAACACCTTCAGTGCAGCAACCATAGGGACACTACTCGATGAAGAAACTAACTATCCAACTACTAAAGAAACTAACTACTAACTAGAAGAATTGCTATTTTATCTTCTCAAACCAGGCAAAACACTGACGTGGATCTGCAGCCAGGGACGCTAGAGAAGGAACTGATGGGTGGCACAACTGTGGACATGATCCAGTAAGGCGCTAACACCTTGAGGTGCTTACGGCATATGCACAGCCCTGTGACTAATGCTAGGGAGACAGTGCTAGGGAGAACTGATTTAAAAGCCAGTTTCCCCACAACACTGCCTCCCACTCCCCCCCCCACCCCCGCCACCTCTGATAGAGGCAGCAAGGGGTGAGGGAGAATGCAAGTGGTCCAATCAATTACCCAATCGCATCCATAATCTGGCCTGAGGCCCTAAACCTAAATCCTCCCTGCCCCTTCCCCTACCATGGAGCTGGAGCACCAGGGGAGTGAGGTATTTCAGTTGGGGGGCCAATAAGAGAGGGTTAGGGGATTCTGGATGTAGTCATCCCCCCCCACTTGTGTGGTCCCCAACTGATTTTTTTTGTGGGTCAGTGGCCCCCAACCCTAAAGACAATGTTGAAACCTTTTGTGTTGGACATAATATTTTATTCTATTTAAAAATGAAGCCTGGCGAATAAGACTCCAATTGGCCCAGCCCCCATCTGGCCACAGCATCATAACACTCCTGCACCCCCCTCAAACCAACCCTGAACCCATCATATACCTGAACCCCCTGCCCTGAGTCCCTTACATCTCCACATTCCCAAACTCATGCACCCCCACACTCCCAGTCCTCTGCCATAACACTCCTGCAACCCCACATACCATAGCTTTGTGCCCTGAGGCCATCATACACCCAAGTCCCCTGTCCTAAGCCCTTCATACATCCCAACCCAGACTCCTGCACCCTCACATCACCAGTCCCCTGCCATAAGAGTGACAGAAGATAACCTGAATGCACACATAAAGCTGGATTTCATTTCTGCTATTATTAATCATTATGTCAATTATCAATAATAGTAAGTTGCATATTTTCATTCATGCAAATTGACATTCTTATATGGCTTTTTGTTGTCAACTTGTTCTGAATTTTGATGTAGTTTGGCTCTTTGGTTTGAAAAGGCTGCCGACCCACTGCGCTAGAAGGAAGGAAATTCTTAAGAAAATGGGCCTTAATTTACCATTCTTTGCTCAGAAAAATCTATTGTTCCATTACAATGGGATATCCAATAGCAGTGTCAACAGAGAAAGAAAATAAATGAATAAGATAGAAAATAAGTGAGAGATGCATCTATTTAAAACAAGGGGTGATCATAGTATGCAAATCCCTGTCTCCAAAGGCAGAAACTAAGGGAGACAATGCAATTAATTTATTAAAACACACACACACACACACACACACACACACACACACACACACACACACCCCTTAGTGAAGCTCTTAATGTTACCTGGTGGTCACCCTACTTTTCTGTATGCTGGATATGCTCCTTCAGGACAGGAGGGTACTATGGCTCTGAATAAATGAGCATGCATATTTGGAGGGCGGGGAGCAAATTGGCTTCTACCTTTTACAGTTTCTGAAATATAACAATTCAGTCATCTACTAATTCAAGCCTTGCTAGATGTTATTAAATTTATTATCTGAGGTTTAGAGATCACAGCTATAGAATTCCTGAATTGGATTACTGCACTCAATGTTAATTTTTAGCACTCCGACATGTCATTTGTGCCTGGAGGTCTTTAAGGTGTTTCGTCCACATGGGCATAAAACAATTTCTTGTAACCAAGTTAATTTTGGGAATAATGATTTAGAACTATGCCTCATGAGAAATGCAGTAATCCAGTGCTTAGTTTATAATGAAAGATGTAAGGGCTCACATAATTAGGTACCAGGGCCGAAGTAATTTTTTTTTGTAAACTTCGTAACTGACTCAAACTCCAGATGTCCTAGGCCTACAACCTGCCAAGCCTATAGATGCCAGAGCTCAGTCTGGACAAAAATTAAGCACTGCAATGTTGTCTTTCCTCAATAAGATCTTAGTTTCAATAAATGTTCGTTCCTGAAGTAACTGCACCCAGTATGGCAACCTTTAAGGATAGCAAATCCATGACACTTCTGACCATGAATTTTACAAGATGCTTAGAGCACTGGATACAAGAGCTAGCTTCCAAGAGGAGGTCCTTAATCGGTATGGATTTGAAATGTATAGCACTGAAGAAAACATGTCTGCATGAGGACAATCCTCTCTAGTGAGCTGGAAATGATTAAATTTGGATTTTAGAGTCTAAGGCAGGGGTTCCCAACCTGGGGTACACATACCCCCAGGGGGTACGAGAAGCTTGCCAAGGAAGTACGGGGAATATCTGGTAAATAACTGGATTATCCTAACTGAAATATTCTAAAAGTAGTAGTGTTAGTGAAAAAAGTTGTTGATTCTAGAGTCTAGAATTTATTTCCTTTCATATTGAATAGGGGGCATGGGAAGGTTTACTAAAAGCCAAGGGGGTAGGGGGACCGAAAAAGATTGGGAACCCCTGGTCTAAGGGATTAGTACAATTTTAAGATTTTACTGCAAGAGCTCTTTTAAAAAATTGTTCTGCCCTTGCATTAACTGAATCCATCTAGATAGATATGACCCTCAAAGATGCCCTGAATATTTTAAGTATTATATTTTATTATATTTATTATTTGCAGATTATTATTTTAAAGCCAAACGTGTTACAATCTAAATAGTGTTTTAATTGACACTTACGTATCCACATTTTTTTCTGGGTTTGGATACAGAAATTTGTCTTTGGGAGCAAATACTTGTAGAGGAGACATAACTGAGGGTAGCTATCAGTAAATTGACCATGAGAACCAGAACAATGTGGGGCCACTCAACTTACTTTCGTGTGTGCACACTTCCATCTTGGAGAACAGCGTGGGCAATAAACGACAGACGCACATTTTTAGCTAGAAAAGAATATCGCTACAATCATGCCATCTGAATAAGACCTGAATTTCTTTGCTGGGGTTTGGAAACAAATAGATCAACTGAAGGCCAGACTACTTGAGAAGGGCTGTACACTTGTCTCTCCTGGATTTATCATTTACTTTCTTAAATACTTGCTATGATGTTTATTCTCATTTTGCATGTAGTGCTTTAGAAAACTGAAGATGCTTCCTCTTTCTTTTACGGTAGGAACAGAGACAAGGTTGAGGATCTGGTACCTTCTTCCTCATTGATAAAAGCCAGTGCTGAAATGTTAGAAGACATCACCAGTACATCTTTGCTAGCCAGGACTGGAGCTATCATCAAATAGTTCTAAACCTGTGCCTACTGATACACTGGAGGTCTGTTCTTTCATTAGTCTAGAATGGTATTGTTCCCTAAAGCTGACATTTACTACACCAACCCTCTCTGATTTCAACATACTGTGACCTTCTGCATATCCCTTGGCAATGGGACAAAAGGAGAATGGGGATGATGGATCCTGCGGGCTCAAGAAAATTAGAGGGACTTTTAGAGAAGAACCATGTAATCATTTTTCTCTCTCCCCCTCCTTTCACCCCCTTCCCATATTTATTCTTGACAGGAGTGTTGTAAGTCCAGATCCATCTGAAAAGTGGGTTGTGCCCATGAAAACTCATGATACCAGCTGCGGCTACGTCTAGACTGCAAGCCTCTTTTGAAAAAGCCTCTTTCGAAAAAGAGCATCTAGACTACAACCAGTACTTTCGAAAAAGCAAGCCGCTTTTTTGAAAGAGCACCCAGGCAGTCTGGATGCTCTCTTTTTGATTTACTTTCGAAAGAACACAGCAGTAGTCTAGACGCAGGGGAAGTTCTCTCAAGAAAAGGTCACTTTTTTCCAAAAAACCCTGTAGTATAGACACACCTGCCATGTTTTGTTACTCTTTTAAGGTGCTACTAGACAATTTGTTTTTAAATTTTTTCCTGCTACAGACTAACTCTGTTACCCTTTGAAGCTTTTGAATATGTAATAACACACTGAAGTATGTTGATGAAGAGACCTTTACTCTCAGCCAAGACATCAAAGCCCTGATAGATGCAACTGGAGTTGTAACAGCACAGTAAACTATGGCCACAAGCTTCTGAATATATCAACTGCACAGTGACTGTTTACTCATGGATAGTGACAAATCTGTTTTATTCCATGACAAGTTGCATAAAGGCTGTTTTGTGGGCTTTTCTAAGAAGAGTGCACCAATTAGATTTTAAAATATGTACAAATGAACCAAAGAAAACAATGATAAAACAATGAAATGTTGGTAATCTCATGAAGGCTGGAAAGTGTAATAGTCACCTTTTATTCAAATTAAATGTAAGAAGCACTTAAGTTGCTTTTTGGACTAAAACAGATGAAAAAAATAGAATTAAACACCTAAAGACACAGGCCACATGTAAGGGCTAGTCAAGATCCAAGTTACATGGGTCAAAGGGTTCTACAGCAGACTTAACAGAGGTCTAGGTGTTGTTTTGGTGGAAGGGCAAAGGTGTGCAAACATACACACTGCCAGAAATACTGCAGACACAGAATAAGCAGCAGGAACACAAGGACATCCAGATAAGTACCTGCAACATGAACCTAGCAAAAAGTGGGATCTTTTTCAGGTAGAGTACTGTACTGACTGGAAAGAGGCTTAGAATATTGTGGAAGCAAACTATCCCCTGTGAGATTCCTAATATGGTCAGGAAAACAGGACTTTGCCTACATTGTAAAATAATCAAAACTGCATCAGAAAATACACCTATCAATGTCTTCTGCAAGACCTACACTGGTTATCCACTAGTGAAAACAAGTTAATACTAGATAGCACGTTGGAAGATGCTCTTAAAGAGAGGCCAAAAAGGTAAAGCAGCATACCAGTAATGCCGGCTACCTTTGAGAGATCTCTGGGTGGTTCATATACTATTGTGTAAACAAGTGTTCTTTGGCTCAACTAGTGGTAGAAAAAACTCTATTGTAAATGGCAGCTCTGGTGTAATTTAGGATCTCTATCTTTAAACATATGACTTCTGCAAGAATCCGTTAATGAACAGATTGAATCCTCACGTCTGTGGAATGCTTGGCATTGGGGAGAGAATGGGTACAGCTCAAAGGCTGTGTCTACGCTGCCAAGTTTAAAGTGCTGCCGTGACAGTCTGGTAGCGGCACCAGTGCTGGGGGCGGGTAGAAGGGAAAAAGGAGCTCTCCTAGCACTGTAGGAAAAACCACCTCAATGAGGAGTGTAGCTAACAGCACTAGGAGCCTATTTACATTGGTGCTTTACAGTTCTGTAACTTGCTACGCAAGACAGTTACAGTGAAGCAAAGTGGCAGGATACACAAGCTTTAAGACTTTTCCCCCTCCAGGGAAAGCAGTTACAGACTGAAGCAGAGGCAATATTTCAGTCTTCATATTTTCATGTTCTTACATGGAGGAAGAGGAGGATAATCAGTGACATTGCTGAAAGTTACATTTTATCCAAAAATATACTCCAGGATGGATTTCTTGGCCTAAGATTAATTTTTCAGGTGTAATAATGAATCACATTGCATATTTCAAGGAAACAGTTACAGGTGGACACTGTGTGAGGTGTTCTCCGAAATAAGGGAAGGGAGAAGTGGCAAGAAATCTGAAGAGTGTTTTCCCACACTAGCGCCTTAGTCTTCATATCAATTGGTATATTCAACCAACTAATTAGTCCTCCAGTACTTCTAAATGTGATTTAAAAAGTTCAAAGACACACAGTAAGTTCAGTATTTCTTTGAGATACACGATCCTTACGTAAATAAAGGTTACCTACTGCTCATAACTGTTTAGAAATGTGTTGCTCATGTCCATTTTAATACGTTTGAGTGTCCCATGTGCATGATCATCAGAAAGCTTTTACCCTAGCGGAACCAGTCAGGTCAACAGGGAAGCCCCCTGGGAGTGGCACCTCCATGTTGGCATATAAAAGACACTGCTGACCTTCCCTCTCTCCTCTCCCCCCTTCTCCCTCCCCCCCACACACAACCTACCCTCTCAGTTCCTTCTTGCCAGAATACTCTGACAGAAGGGAAGTGAGTGGGATTTGGAATGGACATGAGGAAAACATCTTGAACAACAATTACAAGAGATAGATAACCATTTTTTCTTTAAGTTGTAGTTCATGTTCATTACAATATGTAACTCACTAGCAGTTTCCTTGGAGGAGGGGGTTGGAGCGCACCCCGTAGCCAAAAGAAAGACAGGCCTACTGAAAGCAGTGTCATCACTTGCCTATTGTATGATGGTATAATGGGATGTGAAAGTATATAGACAACCATGGCACTGCCTTACACATCTCCTTTATGGTGAAGTGCGTTAGAAACACTGACAAAGAAGCCTGTGCTCTCATAGCGTGCAGTCAGCAATGGGGGCAGAACTTTTGCCACGTCATAGCACATCATTATGCAGACTGTGATCTAATAGGTGATGTGCTGACAGGAGATGGGAAGTCCTTTCGTTCTCTTGGAGATGACAATAAAGAGCAATGGTGACTTACGAAACTGCTTTGTGCTCCCAATACAAAAAAACAAAAACACATCAAACTTCCAGAGTGGAGTATGCAGTCTAGTTCACATGAAACTGAAACCACATTTGGTAAGAATAACTAAACTTTATCTTTACAAAATACCATGTACCCAAAGCTCGAAGTCCTGATGGAGACCTCCTGGCTGATGTGATCACAACCAAAAAGGCCACCTTCCAGGATAAGTATGAGAGGGGACGAGTGGCTTTGAGTTTGAACAGTGGACACATTAGTTTGGACAGTACCAGGTTACCAGATTGTACCCACGTCAGGCAGTCCACCTTGTCCCTAGTGCCTGATCAGGCCGGGGACTGTGGAACCAGGTGTTGATGGGAGGTCAACGTCTTCCCCACATTGTTCCTTAGACAGAGAAACCGCAACGATTAAGCTTAATGGCAGAGCCAGAGCTGCTACGTAGCTTATGGGTGCCCTGACACCAGGCAAACCCCACTTGAGTCCCTGAGTGGTGACTTGATAGGCAGCTAGCTCCCCTCTGGCTACTTGTGTTGCACCAGGGATTGGAAGTAGTGACTGTGGGTGGTGTTTCTTTGGTGCAGAGCTGTCCCATAGTATAGCAAGATCACCGACACAAGCTCCTCCTGATGGAAGCAGCATGTCAGTGCTGCTCTTCCTTCACTCAGGGATGGAAGCTACAACAAATAGGGCACTTGTCAATCTGATGGCCCTTACACAGACACTTGAGGCAAATCAGTGTGGCTTTAAACCCTTGGGAGCACAACATACCCCAGTAAGGGAAATTAAGATGGGGAAACCCCTAAACAACTACAACTGCTAGCTATTCTACCATAACTAAAACCACCAACTAACTGGGCCTACAAGTAGGTTAATTGCGAGACACTTGCGAAGCAAGAGACTGGAACTGTTCCAACAACCATCACTGGCATAAGAACTGAGAGGGCAGGGAGACAGCAGCATCTTTGCATACACTGCCATGGAAGTACCACTCCAGGGGACTTCACAGCTGACCCAAGAGACACCAATGGGGAAGGATGGGCAATAACTCCAGAAGGGGCGGTGGGCCTCAGGCAGAAGGGGTGAGGTTGAGAGCTACCCTACCAGAAGCTTTGCTTGGCCTGGGGTCCCCGCCCCCCTGACTTCTGGCCAATGGAAGGGACCTGGAACTGAGGGGAGGGTGCCAGAGGCTAGTCTCCTCCCAGAGTTGTCTGGGATGGAGGCTTACATTCCCATATAACAAGGCTTGCAGCTCCTGGCCTAGAAACAGTTGAAAGGCCTCGTACCTCTGGGCAGCTCATAAGCAATGGGCCAGTGGGGCAGAGCTGTGAGTTCTTTTCAATTGCTTCAGTTTAAAGGGCTTGCGCCTGCTGGTGATTGCCAGGCATTGCAGCCACCCCATAGGAAAGCCCTTTAAATAGAAACAGTTCAAAGGGCTGAACTCTGGCTCCCTAGCAATGCGCTAGAGGTGCAGGGAGCTGTGAGCCCTTTTAAGTGCTTCTATTTAAAGGGCTGGCACCTTCCCTGCACCTGTCATGGGGAACACAAGAGCCCTTTAAATAGAAACATCTGAAAGGGCTCGCAGCTCATCGTGCCTTTAGCACATTGCTAGGGAGCCAAAGCTGCAAGCCCTTCTAACTGCTTCTATTTAAAGGGCTTGCTCCTTCCCTGTGGCTGCTAGGCAAGGCCTGGGGAAGTCACGAGTCCTTTAAATAGAAACAGAAGGACTCGCGTCCCTCTCCCGCTCCAAGGCAATGCGCTACAGGGCGGGATCTGGAACTGCCTCGGGGGCTGGATCAAAGTCTTCAGCAGGCTGGATTTGGCCAGCTGAGACGATTTTGCCCACTCCTGCGCTAGGGTGAAAGCTTTCAGTGAGGTGTGCATGTGTAGCGCACACCTATTTCAAAGTACACGAACCATTTCTCAAAGAAATAAAGATTAAAATAAAATCTAAAGGTTCTCAGGGCATCTCCATTTATAGTCCAAAAGAGCCTGCCTCCTCAATGCTTAGCAGTAGCCAGTACCTCCTTGGCCTTAAGATTCAGCTTCCCATAGCATCAGACAGAGCCTATGTGATTTTAAAAGCTATAGCTCATTGCTTTTATTGCTGGAGGTAGGAGACAATCTTCCATGACCGTTACTACTAAGGAATTCACTCTCAAGGAACGGTCCTAGTCCAGAGGACAACAGGAACAAGTATAACCATTCATTCATGGCTCTAGCATAGTGGTTCAACCATTTTTTTCATTTGTGGACCCCAAAAATATTACAAATGCCAGTGTGAACCCCTTTGGAAATCAGTCTGCGGATCCCCTAGTGATCTACAGACCACAGGTTGAAACCACTGCTCTAGCACAAGACCTAGAGCCAAGGCTGGTTAGATATTTTTAAGATAAATGCAATACAAAGACTTGCCATATAATCAACCTGAGATTAGGTTTATATTGATTTTGGGAGTATAAAACAGAATAACTAGGGTGGACTAACCACCCTTCTCTCCCAGGTTTCCTTTTTCAGGAACTTACTGAGTAGAACATGAGCCTGCATAATACTCTTTCAAATAGTTTCGATTGACTTTTCCATGACAAACTGACTGTGGTTCCTCCTCTGTGGATTATAGTCAAGTCTAAAAAAGGCTGCTCTTACTCCCATCAAGATGGATATGAGAAGCCTCTTTACACTTCCTAGAGCCTCTCTTGTCCCTATTAGACACTTTACCCTCCAAAATTGTGTATGATCGTGATCTAGAAAAGGAAGTCCCTGCACCTCCTTCTCCCCTTATACTGAGAAAATGAACCTTAGCAATTTCTCTGTGGATCAGCGACTCCTATTATCAGAATCTGTAAGGTCCTTCCCTGATGCCTTATTCTTTCCTTTTCCAGTTGGTCAGATTTACAGGAGGTAAGTGAGAGAAATCAGCTTCTGAAAGCCTAACCATTGACTGTACAATGACTATGCACAGTTCCCCCTTATTTGTAGGGCAGAGAGAGATAAACTAATAAAATAAGACCTGGAGAATCAAACTTACTGATGTGCTATAGATGCCTAATTGACTTGTTGAACATTATATATGCTCCCTATGGTCCAGCTCCAGGCAGAGGTAGGGAAACCCTTTACCTGGAGCAGACATTGTGTCTCACGGAATCCTAAGCGAACACGGCAGAGTTCCATAAGAGCAGAATGACACCTTGTTAAAGAGGCAGGCAAAATACAAATAAGCAGCAAGCTAGAAAGATCCTTACTGACCACTTGTTCTTGTATGTCTTGTTCTTTTATGTTCTCCCTCTCTTTTTCTCTAAGGTTGGCAGTATGGAAGAATTAGAAAAAGGCAGGATATAATCCATTCACAGCATGACTTGATTTCAGTGAGCTCAGCAAGTGTGGCATGGCTGACCCAAGGCAAGGGCATTTTGGACCTTTTTCTGCCAGCCTCCCTATTCTTCCTGTTGTATTTCTGCCTGAGATAGCTATCCATTCCACTCTGAAAACTGATCGAGTCAGTTACCTAAGCATCAAAAAGCTGTTTCCAGGAACCCTGCTGTAGAGCCCTCACAGTTAAATAAACCAGTAATGCTTAGATCCAGTTAGCTGAATTGCAAAAATAAAAAAGGATCCCTTTTTAGTTGTTTTGCTTTTTTGTTGCTCTAAGCAGATCTGGTAAAGCTGTGTGACCTCCCCTACAATTGCTGGAGAAAAATTCATGCTTTCTGGCCAGGTCTTCAGGGCAGTAGCCAATCACAGCCTGCTTTGACTGACTAGTCTGGTTTCTGCTTAAAGGAGCTGTAAGTCAAAATAAGATCCACTGTGCTGAAACTGCAAACATTCATTGCAAAGACACTCCAAGAGAAGAAAATAGTGATCTAAAATGTTCTAAAAAATAAATGGAAAGCCCATTCGAGATTTTATGATGTGGTATCCAGAGTCTTCGCAAGAGTGCATGGACTATTTCAACCACAGAAGTCTTCCAAGAAGCTATACAGCAGCTGGTTGAAAGTTGTCCAATAGAAGTCTCAACTGGTCAAACTAAGCATTCCCTTGATATCTGATCCAACATCAAAATCCAATAACCTCTGCTAGCATATAGTCTTGGAAGGATTAGATTCTTTTAATCAATAAGTGTCAGTACACATCACTGTGCACAAACTAACGAAAAATACATCCACCAAAATAAAAGTTTACAGATACACAAAGAAAAATGCTTTCAAAAGGTCTTTTAATCTCAATGCCAATGGTCATTAAATTGTCTGACCTCCCCTGTAACTTCCTGCAACTGTGAGTATTTAAATAGGTCAGAATGGGGAAAAATGCTTAAACTCAATTTTTTTTAGAAAATATAAACATAAAAGCTTAAAAATAAATATTGATAATATCCATTAAGATTGTAAAAAAGACAACAAAAATTAATTTTTGCCAAGCCTACTTGTGAACTAAGCATATAAAATCATCAACTACCTGATGGGAGGCCTGATCCCACCACAGCATCACAAACCAAGTTATCTGATAGTGCAAGATCACAGTTATCGAAATATTTAAATATCTTCCTTCACCCATTTGTCTCTGCTTTGCCACAGATCAAAGCCATAAGTATTAGTCACAAAAGTACTTCATTATAGAACACTGATCTTTCTCTTCTATTATTCCAAAGCTCTTATACTCATATATTTCTTAACGAACTTCAATGTTATAGCATTTTAAGTATCTATTTTATGAAGATCAATACATTCAGTACATTTTAATACAATTATTTTCACTGACTAAACATCTCCATTGAAGACAACTTTTTATTTCAGAAGGTTGAAAAATCTACTAGGGGAGAAGCTGTTCTAGATTTGATTTCAACAAAGGAGGAGGAACTGGTTCAGAATTTGAAAGTGGAAGGCAAGCTTGGTGGAAGTGATCATCAAATCACAGAGTTCATGATTCTAAGGAATTGTAGAAGAAGGGAGAACAGCAAAATAGAGACAAATAATTTCAGGAATGCAGATTTTGGTAAGCTCAGAGAGCTGGTAGGTATAGTCCCAAGGAAAGCAAGATTAAGGGGAAAAACAACTGAAGAGAGTTGGCACTTTTTCAAAGGGACATTATTAAGGGCCCAAAACAAGCAATTCCGCTGTGTAGGAAAGATAAAAAGTATGGCAAAAGGCTGCCTTGGCTTAACCAGGAGATCTTGCATGATCTAAAAATACAAAAGGAGTCATAAACAGTGGAAACTAGGACAAATTACAAAGGATGAATATAAGCAAACAATACAGGTATACAGGGCAAGATTAGAAAGGCAAAGGCACAAAACGAGCTCAAACTAGCTACAGATATACAGGGAAACAAGAAGACATTCTTTAAATACATTAGAAGCAAGAGGAAGACCAAGGGCAGGGTATTCCCAGTGCTCAGTGAAGAGGAAGAAACAGTAACAGGAAACTTGGAAATGGCAGAGATGCTTAATGACTAATGCCTAACAGTGAACGCTAGCGGGAAGGGGTAGATTTAGAAGATAAAATAAAAAAAAAACGAACAAGTTAAAAATCACTTAGAAAAGTTAGATGTCTGCAAGTCACCAGGGCAAGAACAACCCAGGAAACTACAGACCAGTCAGTTTAACTTCTGTGTCAGGAAAGATAATGGAGCAAGTAATTAAGGAATTCATCTGCAGACACCTGGAAGATAATAAGGTGATAGGTAACAGCCAGCATGGATTTGTAAAGAACAAATCATGTCAAACCGATCTGATAGCTTTTATTGATACGATAACGAGTCTTGCGGATAAGGGAGAAGCGGTGGACATGGCATACCTAGACTTTAGTAAGGCATTTGATACAATCTCACATGATATTCTTATCAAACTAGGCAAATACAACTTTTTGTAAATGGGGCTACTATAAGGTGGGTGCATAACTGGCTAGATAACCGTTCTCAGAGTAGTTATTAAAGGTTCACAATCCTGCTGGAAAGGCATAACAAATGGGGTTCCGCGGGGGTCTGTTTTGAGACCGGTTCTGTTCAATATCTTCATCAACGATTTAGGTATCGGCATAGAGAGTACACTTATTAAGTTTGCAGATGATATGAAGCTGGGAGGGGTTGCAACTGCTTTGAAGGATAGGGTCATCATTCAAAGTGATCAGGAGAAACAGTCTGAGGTACATAGGATGAAGTTTAATAAGGACAAATGCAAAGTATTCCACTTGGGAAGGAACAAATCAGTCTCACACATACAGAATGGGAAGTGACTGTATAGGATCGAGTACTGCAGAGAGGGATCTAGAGATCATAGTGGACCACAAGCTAAATATGAGTCAGTGTGATGCTGTTGGGAAGGGGGGGAAAAAAAGGCAGCAAACATGATTCTGGGATGCATTCATAGGTATGTTGTGAGCAAGACAAGAGAAGTCATTCTTCCACTCTACTCTGTGCTGATTAGGCCTCAGTTGGAGTATTGTGTCCAGTTCTGGGCACCACATTTCAAGAAATGTGGAGAAACTGGAGAAGAGCAACAAGAATGATTAAAGATCTAGAGAACATGGAGGAAGACTGAAATAACTGGGCTTGTTTAGTTTGGAGAGGAGAAGTTTAAGGGAAAACATGATAGCAGTTTTCAGGTATCTAAAAGGGGGTCACGAGGAAGAGGGAGAAAAATTGTTCTCCTTAGCCTCTGAGCAGGGGCAGCCCTTGAGTATAGGCTGTCTCCTAGGGCGCCGCCTTCAACAAGTAGCCCCATGATGACATCACACCATTAACAGCTGTGCAGGCGGGGGTGCCAATCGTGCGTGCCACAGCCTGCCTCAGGCCACCCCTGCCTCTGAGGATAGGACAAGAAGCAATGGGCTTAAACTGCAACAAGGGAGGTTTAGGTTGGACATTAGGAAAAACTTCCTGTCAGGGTGGTTAAATACTGGAATAAGTTGCCTAGGGAGGTTGTGGAATCTCCATATCTGGAGATATTTAAGAGCAGGTTAGTCAGACATCTATGAGGGATGGTCTAGACCAGGCATGTCCAAAGTCCGGCCCACAGGCCAATTGCGGCCCGTGTTCCGGTTTAATACGGCCCCCCAGGTAATTTGGCAATATCTATCTTTTATTGCCCCCAACGAATCCCCGAGCGCCGCTCAGGACTAAGGATGAGCTCGGGTGTGTTTGCAGCTCCACGTACCCGAACCCGCCGGGAAGCTGACAGCACGCAGCGCTAATCACAGGTACTGAGACATTTTCCCGGTCTGCAGCTGCAGAGATCAGGAAATGTCTCAGTACCTGTGATTGGCGCTGCGCGCTGTCAGCTTCCTGGCGGGCTCGGGCACGTGGAGCTGCGAACACGCCCGAGCTCCTCCTTAGACTCTTCACCACACACAGCCACAAAGGCAAGAGAATTCTTGTTGGGCAGTGTATTAGTGCTCGGACAAACACACTTAGACCAAAACCTCTGGCACTGCGCTCACATGATCCCTTCCCCTTCTGGTCAATTTCAAAAATGACAACTGTAAATAAGAGAAGGAAAGTTGACAGTGAGGGCCGCCGCTTCCAGGACAGGTGGAAAGTGGAATATTTCTTCACTGAAATACGGAATCACTGTGTTTGTCTGATATGCCAAGAGACTGTGGCTGTTTATAAGGAATTTAATGTCAAGAGACACTACCAGTCGAGACATAGCACATACGACAAGCTAACAGGGCGCGACCGCAGTGAAAAGTTGAAGCAACTTGAAGCTGTTTTAATGTCACAACAGCAATTTTTCACAAGAGCCCGTGAGTCAAATGAAAATACCACAAGGGTGAGCTATGAGGTGGCAACGTTAATTGCTAAAAATTGCAAATCTTTTGCTGAGGGTGACTTTATCAAAGAATGCGTTATGAAAATGGTTGAGAATATCTGACCCGAGAAGAAGCAAGAGTTTGCCAACATTTGCCTGGCTCGTAACACTGTAGCACGGAGAATTGAAGAGATTTCATCAGATATTAAGAGACAGTTGACATCCAAAGGAGTGGATTTTGACTTCTTTTCAATAGCCTGTGATGAAAGCATGGACCTGACACAGCTCAGTTGCTGATTTTTATGAGAGGGGTGGATGATGAAATGAATGTGACTGAAGAGCTACTTGACCTCCAGAGCCTTATGGACCAAACAAGAGGAAAAGATTTATTTGTTTCTGTTAGTTCTGCCATAGATGACATGAAACTGCCTTGGAACAAAATTACTGGGATTACTACTGATGGGGCACCTGCCATGGCTGGTGAACAAAGTGGATTATCAACCCTAATCTGTAACAAGGTGATCGAAGGAGGCAAAGCTATTAAACTCCATTGTATCATTCATCAACAAGTTCTCTGTGCTAAACATCTCAAATATGATCATGTTATGAAACCGGTGCTAAAGACTATTAATTTTATTCGCTCTAAAGCCCTGTATCACCGCCAGTTTAAACAGTTTCTACTGGACATCCAGGCTGAATATGAAGATGTTTTATATCACAACGATGTAAGATGGCTCAGTCGGGGGTCTGCACTGCAGCCTTTCTACTCTCTCAGAAAGGAAATCGGAGAATTCTTGGAAACAAAGGGACAACCAATGCGAGAACTATCTGATCCTATTCGGCTGGCTGATTTGGGGTTTCTAGTTGACATAAAGCATCTAAATGTACTGAACACGAGTCTTCAGGGGAAAGATGCAGCGGTGAACCAGCTTTATTCACACCTCAAAGCCTTTGGAACAAAGCTGCAACTTTTCATAAGGCAGTTGTCACAAACACAGCCCAATACCATACATTTTTCAGCGTTGCAGGAAATAATGAACAGTTTTCCACAGGACAATATCAGTGCGCAAACGAGCAGGTATGCAGCAGACATCGCATCTCTGGCTGGGAAGTTTAAACCGCGCTTTCAGGATTTTGCAGCTATTGAAAGGAGATCAGCCTTTTCTCCTCTCCATTCTCTGTTGACCCCGATGATGCTCCAGATCAGCTGTAGCTCGAGCTCATTGAGCTGCATTGTGACAGCGAGTTACGCAGTCATCACCAACAGCTCTCTCTTGTGAAGTTTTACCGCCAACTGGATAAGAGCCGGTTTCAAGACATTCGAACATTGGCTAAGAAAATGCTGAGCTTGTTTGGCTCAACATATATGTGTGAGAAGACATTCTCTGCAATGAACTTTAACAAGAACCACGTGAGGACAAGACTAAGTGACTCTCACCTGCGTGACATTTTGCGCATCAAAACCACTGCCTTTGAACCAGACCTAGCCTACGTGCTGCAGTCCAGATCTCAGTTTCACCCTTCACATTAGTGCAGGCAAGTTTTTTTTTCCAATTGAGATGAATACATTGTAAAATCTCAGTTAATGTCAGTTGGTCTAAATCAGTTATAAATATATTTGGACACAACATGTATACTTGGTGTTATGTTCCTGTTCATATTTTTTTAACTTAAAAGTTGACAGACAACCTTTATTACCAATAATATGTAATGTACTTTACAATGTTCCGGACATATATTTCAGCTTCCTGGATTTTTTTTTCATCTGGCCTTCAGATATGAAAGAGTGATTTAACACCTGTTTAGATTTGTCATCCACGTGACGAAATGAAAAGTATGCCGTTTGCAATAAACTTTGCATAAAATAGTTAATTTGCATTTAATTTTAATAGTTCAAAGAATGTCAGGCAAAATGGTCGGCCCTCACGCATGTTCACTTCATCAAATCTGGCCCTCTTTGAAAAAAGTTTGGACATCCCTGGTCTAGACAGTACTGGGTCCTGCCATGAGGACAGGGGACTGGACTCGATGACCTCTCGAGGTCCCTTTCAGTTCTAGTGTTCTATGATTCTAATTACAATACCTTTTCAGTACACAGGCTGAACTTCTCTGGTCCAGCAGGATCCCATATGCTGCTGGACCAGAGAGCCCTTGCAGCAGAGCCCCAGTGCCAGGCTGGCCTCAAAGCTGGGAGCCCAGCAATCTGACAAACCCCAGGAGAGCCCAGAGTTCATTTGCAGAGGGGCCAAACTTCCCTGGTCTGGAAAACTTCCTCCTTCGGGACCAGTTAGGTCCCAACAGTGCCAGACCATAGAGATCCAACCTGTACTCTTTAGCTTTCATCAATCTCTAACTACAGAATGAAGTATTTTACACAGACATCCCTAAAGGTCAGAAAGATTAACCAGTTCAATTGCATACCATATCCTACTAAAATGGATGGAGTTTGTGATGTTGTGTCCACATTTTCATTTTATAAACTTTTAACGTGACAGAACTGGGCCAAAAATTAAAGGTCACTGCTGTCTTCAGAAGTAGCCTTGAAGTTTAAAATAACCACACATTTCTCGTACACTGCTACAGTCTTCAGTTGCTTAACTTGGTGCACAGAAGTCACAGTAATATGTAGAAATGAGATTTAGATGCAAACAGGATAGCGTGTAATAAAGTGTTCAGGTTACCTCCCAGAAGCTATCACTAGAAACCTCTACTCCAACAGAATCATCATATGATCCAGACATTTCTGTGTTTGGAGAGCTTGCAAGTGTTCAGTGTTCTATTACCAGCACCAGATCTTCAAAATCTGTAGGGAGGAAAAAAGAAAAACATTAGTAAAAATTAAATTTACCTGTAAATTTATGATTTTCATGATTCATTTCTGCCATAATTATTAGTCAAAAAGTTAAATGTCACAAGAAAAATTTCATTGTCCCTCTAAATCAATATAGGCTTAATTACTGTTTTATTTAAGAAATCAAATAAAACCATCTAGATAGTGAACACACTTGCAGAAGTAGATATAGAAATTCCTACTCTCCAGGCACTGTAAGGCCCAATATCCCAGTCAGAAGTTGGTTTAATAAATGTTCAAAAATCTTCTATCTTCCTGTGTGTAAAAGCTGTCCTTTATTAGTGCACCCATAATTATTTTTCCAGAAACCACCACAAAAGTAAAGATAAAAATTACAGCATTCAATACACCTCTGTTAGGTAGTACAAAACAGACATACAGGAAGCCTGCTGCAATGATCTCACAATCTAAACATCTCCCTCTTATATTACTGATAAGATGTACAATCTAACACACTTCCTAATGCCTCTAGGCCAAAATTGGTATGTACTATGTCAGGGGTAGCCAGCCTACAGCTCTGTGCTTAAAGCAGTGGTCACCAACCGGTAGATCCTGATCTACTGGTAGATCTTGAAGCCTTTGACAGGTGATCCTGACTGGTTTGGTCAGGAGGCTATCAAGCGCTGGCACGTCATCTGCCCCTCAGCACTGTCATGATGCTCCTGTCCTCTGCCTTGGAGCTACCTCCCAGCCCTGGGAGTCTCTTGCTTACTATGCAAGGCAGAGGAAGAGGGGCGGGAGGTGACTGATGTCTGGGTACCCCTCCCTTCATCCTATACCCCATCTCCACAGGGCAGAGGGGGGCCAGGGATGGAGAGAGTTTGCTGGCTGCTTTTGGGAGTGGTGCAGGGCCAGGGCCAGGGCAGGGGTGAGACTGTTTTAGCTCCCTGCACCACCACACCAGCAGCCACCTGTGATAAACGGTGCCCAGCTGGAGCCTACATTTCAAACCCTGGCACAAGTCCTGAATCCCTCCTGCACCCCAAACTCCAGCTCTAGCCCTGAGTCCCCCTGCACCCAAACTCCCTCCCAGAGCCTGCACCTCAACTTCCTTCCCCAAGCTCATCTCAGAACCCCTCACACTCCAAATCCTTTAGCCCAAGATCAGAAACCGCATCACCCTCCCTCGCACCCCAGCTCTCTACCCCCAGCCTGATAAAAGTGAATGAGGATGAGGGAGGGAGAATGGAGTGAGCAGGGGTGGGGCCTTGGAGAAAGGCTGGGAAGGAGGCCTGGCAAGGATATTTGGGTTTGAGGTGGATCCTGGATTGCACTTAAATTCAAAAAGTGATCCCATGCTTAAAAAGGCTGAAGACCACTGGCTTAAAGAAATGCAGCTTTTGCTACTTCTGCGTATGCGCCCCAGCACCTGGAGGGAGAAGTGCATGACGGAGGCGGCTCCAGGACCCAGGCATTGGGTTAGAGCGAGGGGAGAGGGGGTTGGCGGTGCTGGGCTGGGCTCTGGGGAGAGGGCGGGGGGGAGGCATTGGGTTAGAATAGGGGAGGGGGGCACCTGACTCTGGGGGAATGAAGAGGGGGGGTGTTAGAGCAGGGGGCTGAGGGTGCCTGGCTCTGGGGGAGGGGTGGGGCATTGAGTTGGGGAGGGGTGGGAGCTGAAGCACCTTAAAAAACAACTAAGTCTACATGGACTTAGAACAAGGCAGACAACACAGATGTCATACAGTAAAACTCCATTAGTTCGGCATCCAATGCTCCGGCATTCCTGATGGTCAGGCACCATCAGGAACCCGGAAGTGTTCGGGGCAGCCAGACAAATGGAGCTGCTCTGCGCCCAGTTTCCCTGATTCAGCCGCTGCTGAAACTGACCAGCAGCTGAATCGGGCAAGCCAGGGGCAGAGCAGCTGGGGTGCTGCTGGGTTGGTCCCGTAGTGCTGCCCCTCGGGGCTGCGGGATTAACCCGGCAGCACCCCAGCTGCTCTTGGGGACGCCTGGTGCAGAGCAGCCGGAGTGCTGCCGGGTTGGTCCCGCAGCGCCGAGGGCCAGCGCTACAAGACCAACCCAGAAACACCCCAGAGCAGCTCTGCCCCAGGCTTCCCGGAGTCTGCCACTGATCAGTTTCAGAAGTGGCTGACTCTGGGACACCTGGGGCAGAACAGCTGGGATGCTGCCGGGTTGGTCCCATAGCGCTGCCCCTCGGCGCTGCAGGACCAACCCAGCAGCACCCCAGCTGCTCTGCCCCTGGCTTCCTCCATTCAGCTGCTGCTGAAACTGACCAGCAGCGGCTGAATCGGGGATGCCTGGGGCAGAGCCAGACTTTCGGACGGGGGGCTATGAGGGGTCTGGGGTGGCTCCCCCTTCTGATAGTCTGGCATATTTGATAATCCGGCACCCCCTGGGTCCTAAAGGTGCCGGATTATCGGAAGTTTACTGTATTTAAATTCCAGGGCTAAAAAAGAATCAGCATGTACCTGGTTTACACGGTTTCTTTAAAGAAAATTCAAAGGCTATTGTTTGCCAGGCTGAAACAATTATTCTGAGATATGAGTCTCTCCCTTATTGTTTTTGAACCTCTCATATTTGCAATCTGCGACAGACCTGAATTTTTAAAACCATAAAAAAAGCTATAATCTTCGTAAGTAAAAAATAAGAGGAAACCATACCAGAGATCAACAAGCTAGAATGAAACAAGCACTTCAAATTGTGCCAATTTACTTCTCAGTTCAGTTTAATTTTAAAAAACTCACAGGACATAATAGGGCAGTACTGTTAAATTGAACATACATGGTGGGGATGCTTTTTTTTTAATTTGATGTTTGTTCCTTGTCAAGTTCTCTGAAGATCTATGGACTGGCTGTGAATTTAAGTGACTAGTGACTTTATTGGTTTTTGTCCAAAATGTCCTGTAATATTTTTATCACTACATTTTGTGTACTATATCTATCTAGATAGATATATTTTTATATAATACATGGCTCTTTGCACTCTAGCCACAGCTATTTTGGTTCTTCATCTAACTGGTTGGCCACCTCTGTACTGTGTCAAAAAGCAATCTTGAGAGAGAGAGAGAGAGAGACAGAGAGAGAGAGAGAGAAAAAACCATTTGTTAATTCCCCTAGCAGCTGAAAGACCTGGACACTTTTGCCCTTTGACAAGTTTTACCATATCACAATATGTGCTCTTTTACCACTTAGCATAACACTATGTTTTACAAAAATACTAATCACTAAATCTAAAAAAGGTACGCCATATCTGTTTCATGACACTGCTGATCCTTCACACTACAAACAACAGCTGAAGAGAAAGGAATGTGTGATGTATGTTCCCTGGACAGAGGGTGTTTTCTTTGGAAGATACTAGACAACTGAATTTAACAGTACTATTTCTTTAAAACATTTAATAACTAGCTGTTAGCAAATTCTCTTTGACCAATATCACAATTAAAGTAATTGTTGCATGATCAACCACTGCCTCTGTAGCCAGAAGTATTGACAAGGTACTTTTTCATGAAATACACACAAAATAAGTCAATGTCACTAAAATATAGGTAGTATTAGTAGATTTTTTCTAATTAGTAAGACACCATGCACAAGTATTTAACTAACATTTCCTAAAAAAGAAATTGATTAGAAGAAATCATTCTGCCAATATAAAAGATGAACAACAGTGCCTTCAGGTAAAAGTCAACTTATTTTCCGCAAGTGTTCACTTAAGCTGAAAATATCAATTTTAAAAAGTCAACATTCCTTTGAACAACAAGTAGCCATCCTGTGGCACCTTACAGATTAGTAAATCTAAGGTGCTACAGGACTACTTGTTTTTCAAATTACAGACTAAAACGGCGACCCTTCTGATTCCCTTGAAGTTCTATCAATTGATGTGGCAGTGCGACTATTGAAAGAAATGCACCCCTAATACGTAACTAGAGACCCATCGTTTACATGCAATAGGACTGATAACATCTCTTGAGTACTCATCTTTTAAACATGTCCTAATATCTAACCTCAATTTTCCTTCCTCCAGATTAAGCCCATTACTTCCTGTCCTATCTTCAGTAAACTGGGAAAAGAAATTGTTACCCTCTTTATAACATCCCTCAGAAATATTAAGGACTGTTTACCAGATCCCCCTTCAATCTTTGCTCAAGGTAAATATCCCCCTCTTTTTTAAAAAAAAATCCTTCCTCCGTAGGTCAAGTTTTCTAATCCCATCGTTTTTCTAGCGATCCTCTGTATTGGCTCAAATTTGTCCACATCCTTTTGACATGTGGCATCCAATACTGGACACACTACTCAAACTGAGGCCTCACCAAAGCTGAGTAGAATGGGACAGTTACTTCCATTTTCTTACATGAAATGCATATAATAAAACCCAGAAAGATATCTCCCTATGCAATTGCAACAAAGTGTTCGTTTACATTCAATGTGAGCCCACTGCGAGCCCCAGATCCTTTCCTACAGTACTACCACCTAGCCAATTCCTTACTTTGCATTTGATTTTTCCTTCTTATATGTAGTACTTTGCACTTTATCATTGAATTTTATCTTCTTGGATTACTGAACAATACTCCAATTTTGTTACGGTCCAGAGGAATTCTAATCCAGTCCACTTCAGCTTGGCATTATTTTAAAATTTAACTCCATTTTATTACCTAGTTAGTATTTCTTTAAAATAAAACCTTAATACAGCGAGTGTGGGAGTTTGTTTGGTTTCCTCAAATCCACAGCAAACAGGCTTCTTAAGAGAGTTATTTTACTGGTCACTAATGTTAAATTTGGAAAAAAGGTTCTGTAGTAATGATGTAATATCAATTCACCTCCAGTTTAAAGAGTTCAGAGTATTTTACTTTAGGAACGTCAGTTGATAAATTAGCTGGAAAACTGAAGAAATCAAGGCAGCAATAGAACAATATTTCCTAAATCGATTCAGAGAACAGGTGTTTGTGGTTTTTTAAATAAAACTGCATAAAACAAAAGCTATCCACTTTTTCCCACAAAAGTATGAAAATAACTATGATTGAGGAAATTCTGTTTAATTGTAAAGTTTATACATGCCAGATACGATGCTATGAGAAAGTATGAACAAGCATATTAAGGGAAATATTATGAAGTCATGGCAACAACTAGCACAGAAACTCTAATTGTACAGCACTATTTAAAAATAAACCAAATACTGACATACCAACATTAAGCAACAATGAGTCATGCTGGCCACTTGAAATATATTTACTAGAACAGACAGTCCTTTAAAACACATTTCTCTTTAGGGTTTGGTTCTCTCCCCTCACAAACCAATTCAAAGGTTTGCACAAGAGAAAAGTCTAAAATTCGTGTCTCATACTTTTAAGTGTATTAACCACAAAAAGAGTTAAAGTATTTTATGCCCAGTTTTTATTCCGTCAATCAAGAATACCAAACGGGAAGAGTCTGACTATCTATGCAGAATCAACTTTTCATCAAGTGTGCCTGGTTATCCACCAAAAAGGGGGGGGGTCATGCCTGTAATATGTAGATTTATACTTCTCTCTTAGAAAGGTCAAGCAACAGAACACTCATACTGAAAACCCCTTCTTTTTTCTGGATTTCCTGAGTAGTTCAGCCTTTTTGACATAGCCAATGAATTGCAATATAAAAGGAAAAATGTAGTGGTTTCAGAGAAACTGAAAGACTAAAAAATGGCTCCTTCAGCCAGATGTTCCCTTATGTAACTTTGGGGAAACTGTGGCATCTCCAAATATTTGAAGGTTCAGTAGTGAAAAGCTTATTTTTCCATGGCAACATAAGGATGTAAATCATGGGAAATGAATGATGCTAACAAGAAAACTGAAGCCTTTGATTGGTGCTGTAAAGACTTTTGACTATTCCTCAATGGAAAAAACAAATGATTTTGCTAAAAACATCGGGGCTACGTCTAAACTGACATGATTTTCCGCAAATGCTTTTAACAGTAAAGTTTTTCCGCTAAAAGCATTTGCGGAAAAGAGCATCTAGATTGGCACGGACGCTTTTCCGCAAAAAGTGCTTTTGCGCAAAAGCGTCCGTGCCAATCTAGACACAGTTTTGCACAAGAAAGCCCCGATCGCCATTTTCGCCATTGGGGCATTTTTGCACAAAACAGTTTTTAGCTGTCTACACTGGCGCTCTTGCACAAAAGCATTTGCGCAAGACGGCTTTTTCCTGAGCGGAGCAGCATATTATTTGTGCAAGAACACTAACAATCTTACTTTAGATAGTCCGTGTTCTTGCGCAAATTCAAGCGGCCAGTGTAGACAGCTGGCAAGTTTTTCCGCAAAAGCAACTGCTTTTGCGGAAAAACTTGCCAGTCTAGACGCAGCCTGGCTGTAGCAAGTTTGTCAGAAATCAACAGGGGTAAACTTATGTGTTTTAATCACATCAAGCATAGAGCTGTAAATAACCTCAAGAAATTGGCAATGGAAAGAGTGGTGGCATGTCATCATAGTAGGGAATGACCAGCAAGGAGATAGCATGCAGCAGATCACTGGATACTGAGAGCTGAGAGTGATGGATCCAGGCAACTTCCAGAAATTCTGCTATGGCAGCAGTCAGCAACCTGTGGCACGGGGGCCAATTTTCTGTGGCACACAGGGTGGGAATTCAGCCCTGCGAGCCTCAGGACTGCCATGCAGCTGCAGTACCAGCTTTGGCTTCCAGCTGGAAGGGAGGACAGGGCAGGATAGGTGTATGGCGTGGGGCTGGGGCAGCCCACTCCTGAGAGCTATGGGGTTAACCTTCTTCTTCCCCCCCCCCCCCCCCCCCATGCTACAGGCTCTGCCTCCTGCTCTGGTAGGGGAGGGGTCAGAGCTGGGGCTGCTCCTCAGATCAGGATTGGGCAGTCAGTCACGTGGGATGCCGGGGCCCGGGCTGCAGCGCACTGCACCCCATGGGTTGTGTGCGGGGGCAGAGAGCCCCTCCCCCAGCACCCGGCTGTGCCTGGCCAGGCTGGAACCAGCCCCGAGCAGCCCCAGGCTCTGCCCACCTCAGTCCCAAAGCCACAGCCTGAAATTGAGGGGTGAGCCCTGGCAAAGGGCTGGGCCAAGCAGGGAACGGACTCTTTTGCCTCACCCCACTGCTGCTGCCGGGGGGAGGCTGCAAGTCCCAGTGCTGCTGCCCTGCTAGCGTGCACGCTGGGGGCACAGGAATGGGGTGGGAGGGGTGAAGCAATCTGGTTTGCATTGGCCCAGGTGATCCATGGGGTGTGAGGCGCGGCACGGCCCAGGGCAGGAGGGTTAAATCTTGGCATGCCACTTGAGAAGGGTTGCCCACCTCTGTGCTATTTTGTCACCAGTATTCAGACATAAATAAATGTTGATAATTTTGTCTGCCTTGCAAGTTATCTTTCATCCAAGGCAGATATTGATGTAGAACTCCAACATCACCTGAGCTGTGCCAGTGCAGCCTTTGCTCATTTATAACACTGGGTTTTTCAAGATCACAGCATTCAAACAGACACCACGTTTCTTGTTGATCAATCCGTCATTCTCTCAACACTGCTGTATGGGTCTGAAACCTAGGCAAACTACAGACATCACTTGAAAGTCCTTGAGAGGTGTCGCCAACACTGCCTCCGCGACATCTTGAAGATCAAATGGGAAGACAGGCACACCAATATTAGTATTCTGGAAGAGGGAGAGACCACCAGTATCAAGACAATGGTGATCTATCAGAAGCTTTGCTGAACTGGTCACATTGTTCAGATGCTAGACCATCGCCTCTCAAAACCGGTCCCGTTTCCTCAGCTGAAAGAAGGATACCGTAATGTGGGAGGACAATAGAAACATTATAAGGACTTGCTAAAAGATAACTTAATCAAGTGCAACATTGACATTGACACTTGGAGGCACTCGCCCAGGATTGCTTAAAATGGAGAGAAGTCTTACACAATGGCTCCCTTCATTTTGAATTTGTCCACCGACGAGCTGAGAAGGAGAAGAGACACAGGAGGAAGGAGAGACTGGCTACTAGTCATGGTCAACAGCCTCCTGCTGTTCCTGGAAACATCTGTCCTCAGTTATAGAATTTCAAGTATTGGCCTATTCAGCCATCTGAGAGTTCATATCTCCCTTGGAAGAGGACCATAGTTGGCAATGAGTGATCTCCCAACATCATTCAGACATGAATAAATGTATTTGTATTATTTTCATCCTAGGAAAACCTGGGAAAGAACAAGTCAGATGACTGGGACTAGACACTGTAGCCAACCTTTTGTTTTCCTTTGCCGCAGGGGTGACAAGAAGAACCTCTTGCTTCCTCTTCAGTTAGGAACTCCCAGCAATAATTCCCTGGACCCACTTCTTTTTGCCCAGTACTGAAATCCTTGTGTACACCCCTTGATGAGGAGACTGAGTCTGCACAGCATGGGGACACTGCTGGAGAAAAACTGCTATTCCAGATCCATGCACATGCTGCTAAATTTGAAAAATGGACACTGACGACAACGAAGCCTCTTAGGAGGGACCAGGCTCCCAACTTGAGCATATCTGGGGACTAAGTACTGGAAGCAGGGGAATAGGTCTGTGGACAGAATGAAGCAACCTCTGTCTGAGCAAACAGCAGGCTGTTGAGAAAACCTCTGGAAGAAGGGAGGACAGATCTCAATTCTGTACTCCGTGCTCCTTGACTACTTCTCCCACATCTAATTCAGCTCTCTCACCTCAAGCACTTCTAAGCTGTAAGGAGCAATGGCATAAGAAGGCCCACAGTTGTAGCCATGCACATATCTACCACCATAAAAGGGGGAGTTTGTCTCATTCTTTAGAGAGGTCTTGAAGTTTTTCCTGTAGATGTGGGTTCTGAAACTTCCTTCAGGATCCAGTGTTCTTGCTCCTAGTTCAAGGCAGGGATTTCATGAAGATACTTGTTCCAGATGCCTCTAGATACCGGACACATTGAGGGATGAAGGGTCAAATCCATACACACACAGCTCTGTCAAATGGCTCACCCAGCTAAATTTCCTCCTTGCAGGGCAATTGAGTTGGGGAACTATTCTGGACAGAGAAGCAGAGACAGGATCTTCTCAACAAAAATCCATCCAAATTTGTCTAGATTATAGGCCTTTGAGGTTGGGGAGGAAGCAGTATGTAGGCTTGTTAGACCTTATAAGCTAAATTATCAGAAGATAATGTGTGTGATAGGCATGATCCAATCCTGGAGCTTCTAGAAATGAAGGGCCTCTGTGGCAAAAGGAGCAGGAATTAAGTGTAGGGAGACCATCTCTCCTGCACTCCCTATGCTTCCCATCTGGTACACAGAAGGAGGTGGTGACATGGCTGGAATTCAGAAGAATAAGCCAAGGGACGACTGAAGAATAGGGCAGGAAGATGGGACACAGAGGTAAGCTGCCGGGAGTACATTTTAGGGGGAAGAGAGCGCGCATTTGGAGTGGAAAAGATCTAACCCCAATATAGCACATTCTGTTCCAGAACCTGGAAATAGAACCAAGATTCCAAGTTTCAACATTCCTTTGTTGTCTAGCTAACAATTGTGAAACCCACTGGCATATTGTGTGTCATCCCCGTCTTGTTGCTAGTCCCCAGAGGATAAAAGTGTGTGCTACCGATATCAGTTACTCTTGTAACTGAAATAGAGGCCTGTACAGTAAATCTAAATGATCCACTGGAGGGGGGAATTAACATGATGGAAGTGAGCTCTTCAGGGTTTGGTTTGTTTTTTTTAAACTTACATCCAAAAAACCCTATATTACAAATACATTAATGATTAGGGGTTTTGAACGGGTCCCATATGAAGAGAGGCTAAAGAGACTGGGACTTCTCAGCTTAGAAAAGAGGAGACTGAGGGGGGATACGATAGAGGTATATAAAATCATGAGTGGTGTGGAGAGGGCGAATAAAGAAAAGTTATTTATTAGTTCCCATAATAGAAGAACTAGAGGACACCAAATGAAATTAATGGGTAGCAAGTTTAAAACTAATAAAAGAAAGTTCTTCTTCACACACAGTGTGTAGTCAACCTGTGGAACTCCTTGCCAGAGGAGGCTCTGAAGGCTAGGACTATAACAGAGTTTAAAGAGAAGCTAGATAATTTCATGGAGGTTAGATCCATAAAAGGCTATTAGCCAGGGGATAGAAATGGTGTCCCTGGCCTGTGTCAGAAGCTGGAGATGGATGGCAGGAGACAAATCGCTTGATCACTGTCTTTGGTCCACCCTCTCTACGGCACCTGGTGCTGGCCACTGTCAGCAGACAGGCTACTGGGCTAGATGGACCTTTGGTCTGACCCAGTATGGCCGTTGTTATGCAAAAGTCAAGCACTCAAAAAAGTTAGAAAGTACCAGAATAAAGGTTACCTATGTAAGTGAAATTCAGCCCCTTATGTTGATGCTTTAACATAGTCTAATCATATGATCGGTAGTTTTTTCCTCATTCTGTGTCCTGGATACACAATGCTCAGGAAACGAACTTGGCTGTGTATAGTGAAATAGCAGATGTACTTGGCATTGCTCGGGTGTGTAAATGACGGAATGGTCTTTATGGAAAAGTGAAAAATATACATGTGCTATTTCAACTATTATATTTTTCTAAAATAAAGAGTGTTCAGAAGTGAGAAGGGGAAAGGAGTAGGTGGCTTAGGGCAGAGGGTTGTGAGGTGGCAGTTGAGCGCAGGGGAGCGAAAGGAGCTGCTGAAGCCAAGGCAAGTGAAAGTGCAGGACTCAGGTCAGGGGCTGCTTACTGGGCGGCGGCAAGAGTGGTGCTGCTCCAGCAACAACTCCTCCCATGGAGCCAGAGCAGCACTCCCCTTACAGCAGTCCTCCCCTAACTGCCCTTCCCTGCAGTCTGTTTGCAGGTGGGGACCAGGCTTCAGAGGCTGCTGCCTCCTCCATCTGCCTTCCCCCCAAGTCTGCAGGTTGTCTGGGGGTGGGGAGTGAGGATCTGGGGAGTGCCCTCCCTGCAGTTGGTCTTTGGAGGGGACAAAGCTCAACCCCCCCCAACTCTGATAGTATCCCAGGGAAGGGGTAAGCTCTGGGAGTTGCTCCCTCCTGCAGCTGACCCCTGACGCATATCTGGGCAGAGGCCAGACTCCAGGTGCTCCCCCACCCCCAGCAGCCTGCAGACTCTGGAGGCTGCTCCCGAGGGGAGGCAGGCTCCATGTTTGGGGAAAGAGGGACACAACCAAACCCTGACCTTGGCTTAAGTTAGGGTAAGAGGAAGCTGCATATCAAAATGTGGTAGTCCTAGTTCTTAATGTTTAGGAAGCATTCTTGAACAAATGGACAAAGTGATTCACTCTCAAATATATAGACACGAAACTGTTGTCTGTAGGACCTCTGCCTCCTTTGTTGCAGCTGCATGGGGAGGGAGGGAGGAAGGGAGGGCGGGGGGCTACATGTAACCATGACTCATCAATTAACCCTTTACACGTTTACACTTTTACATCCCTAGCAAGCAGTGGAAGGGTTAGTAATGGTAGACAGACAATGACCTTCTGCGCTTTGGCAAATTCTCTGGTTTGACATGGGTGAGGTCTCCAGGGTGACCTCAAGACTAGAGAGGTTCAACCTTTACCATATTGTCAGATCACTGAGCAAGCAAAAAAAAAAAAAAGTACTGCCTCTATAATCACCATGCCTTTTATCTTTCTTCCCCATCCTCATCCTGTTCCTTTTCCTTATCTCTGCACATCCTTCATGGCAACAATTCCCACTCATTAGCTTCACCGTTAATCCCTTCCTATTCATCCATGACCAGTTGAAAAAAGCCTACTATGAAGTGGTTTAATTGCACTACCCTCTAATTCTATAACACAATAAATTTCATGAAAACATAAGCCTCAGTACTTATTTTGCAGAGACAGTTTTATTTTAGCTAACAAATTATGACAAGACATATGTTGTACATTAAATTGCTAAGAGAGATCTACATAGTTTTCTATGCAGTTAGAGCTATTTAGAAACAAACACATGAAGGTTGCTATATCTACAGTGCTATAAAATGAGCCCAATTTTCCTCACTTTGTAGCACAAGTGATATTTCTGGCACATAAAAAGAAAACTCAAACATGCATATTTATATACAGTTACAGTGCTGCTTGATACAACTGGCCTAGATGTAGTAGCTTTAGCTATTTTAGGAGATAGGTTGATATCTTATGGACAATTAATTTCCATGACTGAATGATGGCAATGCCATTTACATAACAAATGGATGCAGTGCAGTCTGCAAAATTCAGACTCATTAGCTGAACCACAACTCCTGCTGGTGGCTACTCTCACTTTTTTCCTAAAATATTAGCTATAAGAGAACTAAAACAGATAACTAGGCATAAGTACACACTCAAAGCATTGTAATTTAACTACTTCTTGCTAGTAAATCAGTTGAGAGAAGTGATATTAATCAACATACAGTAAAACTCTATTGGTCCAGAATCCAATGCTCCAGCACTCCTGATGATCCGGCACCATCTGGAACCCGGAAGTGCTCTGGCTGCCGAACAATTGGAGCTGCTCTGCGTCCGGCTTCCCCCATTCAGCCACTGCTGAAACTGACCAGCAGCTGACTCGGGGAAGCCGGGGGCAGAGCAGCTGGGGTGCTGCCGGGTTAGTCCCGTAGTGCTGCCCCTCCGGGCTGCGGGACCAACCCTGCAGTACTCCAGCTGCTCTGCCCCAGGCGTCCCACATTCAGCCGCTGCTGAAACTGACCAGCAGCGGCTGAATCGGGGATGCCTGAGGCAGAGCCAGACTATCTGAAGGGGGGGGCTATGAGGGGTTTGGGATGGCATCCCACCCCACCCCAGACCCTTTATAGCCCCCCCCCTTCCGATAGTCTGGCATATCTGACAATCCAGCACCCCCTGGGTCCTAAAGGTGCCGGATTATCAAAAGTTTACTGTACATGCATTCCTTTCACAGACTGTGACAGCACCAGCAACCCTGGGGACAAATTGAGCCCGGTTGCCGGGGGGGGGAGGGGGGAGGGAGTGGTGAGGGGAGGAGAGTGGAAGCAGAAGAGGCTGGGGTGATGGAGTGGCTGAGGGAGGCAGATGGAGGTTGGAGCCTGAAGTCCAGGGAACTCCAAGGGTTCGAAACTAAAGCTGTGTAGCTGAAGTCTGAAGCCTGCCATTGTGCATCCAGAGCCTGGAGCCCAAAACCCCACAGACAGAGCCTACCATTCCAGGGCTGAAACCCAAAGCCTAAGCCCCACTGCCCCCTGGAAAACTCACCAGCTACATACTCTGTCACTGTTGTGCCCTACGTGTCTCCAAAGGAAGGGGAGGGGGGCAGAACCAACTCCTGCTGATAGACAGAGCAATGGGATTGCATGGGTGCATGTGCATGCGTGAGAGCACGGGTTGGAGCTGTAATACTTTGCCCACCCTTCACCCAGCCAGCTGTGGCGGTCCTGGAAGACACATGCAACCACAGTAGCCACATTTGAGAAACACTGTGCTAGTGTGTCTTTCAGGCAAATAAGGTATTTGAGAGTATTAATACTGCCCTCCCACCATTCCTTTAAGCCAGTGTTTCTCAAAGTCTACGTACCAGCACCAGTACACCTGAGATCTTCCTGACAGTTTAGGAAGGCAGCATTTTCTGGTACCAAGAAAGGTTGAGAAAATTGCTGTACATAACTTCTGTAGTAGTACAAAAATCAGATTCTGATTGTGGAGGAAACAGCAGTCAGGTAAATAGCAGAACGAAAACTAAACTGAAGTTGAGACCTAAGTTACAACCTTTTATAATACGGCTAAAGTATTTTTTTTTTAAAGCAGATATATTAAATCCCTGGAGTATGTTTGATATCTGGAAATCCAGTGCTGCAGCCTGACTCCCTGATCAATGCTTCTGATCAAATCAGCAGTTAATGAAAGCATTACTGAAATGCCCTCAAGAAGTCCACTGCAGAACAATCTATGATGCAAAGTACCTTAACATTTCATATTGAGTCAAGACTATGTAAACAGTAAGTGAGAAATGTTCTTGTTTATGGGTACAAAAAGACACTATAGTCAGTCCGCAAAATTTCAAAAATCTAAATACAATTACTTTTTAGTTCTATGCATCTCAATACACACCAATCAAGTACTGGGGGATAGGGATGTTAAATTTTGATTAATTGACTAATTAGTCAATGCAATTTTCCATTTTATTTGATCATCATATACAAACAACATTTCTAGGAAGCAGTTTAAAATCAACGTAATTAATGACTCAATTTTTTTCTTCATATTTCATCTTCAAGCACAATTTAATACAAGCCATTTCATGGTGAACCTGATGTAACATAGTAGGGTTGTTATTACCCTAACTTTTTCCAAGTCTTTGTTTCAAAAGTCTTTAAGTGATTCTATGTTTGTGAAGCTTTTCAAAGGCACAGAGACTGTGCTGAAGTGTTTGCCAACTAAGGAACAAGAACACCTTTACAAAGGCCAACTACAGTAGAGCAGGGGTGGCCAACCCGTTACAGGTGAAGATCTCGGGGGCGGGGGAGGGGGAAGAGTTGTCAAGCAAAAAAACAAACAAAAACAAAACAAACCTGCTCCTTTAAAAGGAGCCCCCCAGCCACGTTTGGTCAAGGCGCCCCTCCCCAAAGGCCTGCCTCTTTAAGAAACATGTTTAGAGGCTTTTTGGCCACATCAGGCTCCCATCAGCCAACGCCATCCTGAAGATGCCATTTTTAATGGCTGCGCCGGACAGCTCCTCCACCCCTGAAAATGTCTCCCTGTGCTCACCGGGGCAGCTTCACAAGCCATGGGGGCAGCTTTGCGAGCCACGGGGTTGGCCACAGCAGCAGCCTCTAGAAATTCTCTGAAGTCAGAATGTTAACAAAGAGCAGCGCTACCTAGAGTCCGTTCCCTGAAATTTCATGTTCCAGTACTCTCAGTGAAGTCAATATCCTATTTATTAGCTGTGACTATTTCCTTTCAGTTGCAGTTTGCAGAAAAAAGTTTAGAAAAAAAAAGGAACAAAAGGGTAGAAACATGTAAAAAAAATAAAAAGTTACAGGTAAAGAAAGTAAATCAGTTTCCCTCACTGGGCCATGGATGCACAAGACGACACCTCACAGCATTCACTCCTTAGTGCAGTGGTCTCCAACCTTTTTACACCCAAGTTCGCTTTTTAAATGACAGACCAAGCCAAGATCTACCGCCCCGCCCCTTCCTTGAAGCCCTGCCCTCTCTATTCTCCTCCTCTCCATCACTTGCTATCCCCAATCCTTATACTGCTACTTTAAAAAAAAATTCCCACCATTCCTCGCAGCTACTCACCTGTGCTGTTGCTCGGTGAGTAGCTGCTCCTCAAATGAGGAAATCTAATGTAAATACACTGTGCAGGCGTGCAGTTCAGAGAGGGCTCAAGAGCTACGCTTAGAGCCCCTGAGATCTACTGGTAGATCGCGATCTACTGGTTGGTGACCACGGCCTTAGTGCCTCACACATGTGACTCGACCCTCCCCGCCCCCCTTTCAGTTCCTCATCTACATGCAAGTAACTAAGACTCTGAATAGAGGGGTGGCCGGGAGGGTAGTGGAGCACCCACAGGGACACGTCTCAAAAAACAGTCATTATTGAATGAAGTAACTCCCTTTTCTTCTTCGAGTGATGTTCCTGTAGATGGTCCACTGTTGGTGACTACGGTGTTCAACTTGAACGGTGGGAATCGGAGTCATTGTTTGGCAGTGGAGGACAAGACTGCCATAGCCACTGCTGAGTCCGATGCTAGCTGAGGAAGAATTGCATAAAGTCTAGCGAAAGTGTGATCGGAGGACCATGTGGCAACATAGTAAACGTCTTTGAGGGGGACACTGTTCAAAAAGGCTATGGAACCCACAGTAGCATGAGTGGAATGTGCCCGTGATGGGTTCAGTAAGGGTCTATTGCAAAGAGAATGGCATTTGATTATGCAAATCAATAACCACTTAGAAATGCACTGGGCTGAAATTGGTGTACTCTGTGATAGAGCATTCTGTGATAGAGATAAAAAGGCACCGAGATTTGTGGACAGCTTGTATTCTCTCTAAAATGAAGGCAAGTGCCTGCTAAATGTCCAATGTGTGCAGCATCGCATATTTGGGGGGGGGGGGAGGGGGCGAGGGAAGAGATGCATGGGGCTTCAGGTAGAAGGTAGGGATCTTAAATTTAGATTAATTGACTAATCAAACAGTTGATACAATTTGCATCAGTTATTCAATTAGGGCGCTTCAGCCCCAGGGCTGTTACTACAATTCAAAGGCAAAAGTGCTGCCAGGAACATGGAGCAAGCAGGGGACTCAAGCAGTCCCTGGGCTTCATGCAGCATTTCAAAGTGGCAGTGCCACATGGAGCCCACAGTCTGGCCCCGGGCTCCATACAGTGCTGCTGCCGCCGCCTTTTTTTTTTTTTTTTTTTTGGAAGCACCCCTTCCCCGCCACCTTCCTGCCTCTGATAAAAAGAAATGACCAGTCAATTAGTGTCAACTATCTGATAAGCATTTGCCTATTAGATAGTCGACTAGTCATTCACATCCCTAGAAGAAGGTAGGCAACACAATGGGTTCATTAATGTGAAATGAAGTACACATTTTTGGCAACAAATGGTCTGGTAGCACTGTGTTGGTTTTTTGGACAGATTAACTCCACTACCTCCTGAAGCTTCTGAACATTTTTGGCAGAAAGGAAGGTAGTCTCGATCGAATTCTGTCCTTTGTAAAAATCATATGGGGAGTCCGCCATGAGGGCCCCAAGCTCACGGACTCTTCTTACGGAGGTGATGGTGATTAGAAAGGAGACCTTCATAAAAAGCAAGGGGAGTGAAATGGTGGCCATAAGTTCAAAGGGAGCTCTGGTCAAGCAGTTTAGAACGAGGTTCAAGTCACATGAGGGTAATGGAGCCCTATGAGATGGGTATAAGTTCTGAAGACCTTTAAGGAATCTTTTTGTGACTGGGTGTGTGACCCCCCCCCCCCCCCTCCGGATGGCAGCCTGCAGCAAGTGCAGCCGGGCTGATGGCCGAGTGCTGTGATGTGCCGAGTGTGGGCACTCAGGGCACTCCAAGCCAGGACTGCTTTGCAAGCAGGGAACCCCTGAGAACTGTCTGTCCGGGGTGGGGGTCGGGTCCCTGTAAGCACAGCCCTCAGCTAGCCTGAGACAGCAGCTCCACGCTCTAAGTCCTCATCTGATGCCCTGCCGGCACTGCTTCCGGCCATCCTTAACCTCAGTTCAGGGTCCACTCAGTGTGGACATGCTAGTTCGAATTAGCAAAACGCTAATTTGAACTAGTTTTTTAAGTCTAGATGTGCTAATTCCAATTAGCTTAGTTCGAATTAACTAATTAGCTTAGTTCGAATTAGTGCTGTAGTGTAGACATACCCAATGAGATCTTGAAAGGCTTTGAAGAGCTGCTGAGGTAAGTAGGCACAGGTTGAAACCGAGTCTAGGTGAGTGCAAATAAATTATGTCCTGCACTGGTTGTAGAGTAGATTTTTGCTCATTGATAAGAGGGCCAAGACGACCAAATAGATACTTAGTTTTGCATCTCATGGAGATGGTTTCCTCGCGTGACCACCCTTTTATAAGGCAGTCATTGAGGTTTGCATCAACTATTCGATTACTCGATAGGGCGCCTCTGCCTTTGAAGTGTAGCAACAGCCCTAGAGGCAAAAGCACTTCAAAGGCAAAAGCACTACATAGAGCCCGGCGTTAGGCTCCTTGTGGCATTTCAAAACGGCAGAGTCATGGGACTCCCCCACTGATCCTGGACTCTGTGCGGCACTGCTGCTTTGGAACACTGCAGGGAGTCCGGCATCAGGCTCCCCATGGTGTTTCAAAGCATCAGTGCTACACAGAGCCTGGGATCAGCGGAGGAGTCTCCAGCTGATCCCGGGCTCCACACAGCATTTTCAGTGTCAGCGCCATGTGGAGCCTGGCTCCAGGGTCCATGCAGCACTGCCACTTTGAAGTACTCCCTCTTCTTAAGTTGAATTTGTATGTAAGTCGGAACTGGTACATATTGTAGGGGAAACTCTAGCCAAACATTTCTCCAGAGCTCAGTTTTATTCTCCCACACCTCACTTCCCTCAGTCCTTTATTCTCAAGCTGAGGTGTCTGCTGAGAAAAGCCGCTCCGCGTCTCCCTGGTCTGCTGGGGCGGGGGGCGCTAGCTTCGTGTCTGCCTGGTCTGCTGGGGGAAGCAGCTAGTGTGGGGTTGCCTCACCCCGTTTGTAAGTAGGGATCCGATGCAAGTCGGATCCATGTAACCTGGGGACTGCCTGTAATTTGAAATTGTAGCTATTTCCTGTCTTTATTCCTTTTTTAAGGAGAGTTAGGAATATTTCTGTTTGTTCTATAATTTTTTTAGTTATTCAGAAATTTAGTTGAGTAAAAGTAGGGAGCTTACAAATAGACAAATCTCTCAATAACAATAATGGTGATTAGAGCTGATTAGTTTCTCCTTTACCTCTTCTGCTTTCACCACCCCTGAAAACCTGAACATTCACCAGAACACCAGTCATTCCAGCTTATATTAAATCTTTACAGAATACTTGCACTTTCTATACTGACAGTTAAATAGAAGGGTGGGAGTGTTCACATACTGTATCCATATAAGCACTTAATACAATGTGTGCATGAGCATGAAGAGTTAGACAGGACTACTGTCTGTCTAGATGTCATACCCCATACTTTCATTTGAGCAATGGCCCCTTTAACATCCAAAATTAGCCATGAAAAAATATGATGCAATATGAATGTGTTAATCCTTGTCTGGTGATAGACAAGACTGAAAAATTATACAGAATGTTGCGCTATAGAAGCTCTTTCAAAGGTGATCTCAACAGAATTTTAATTTTTTATTAAAATATTCTGGAGGCTTTTAAGTTTGGGGTCTTTTTAACTGCTTATTTGCTTTAAAAATTAACAGGTTTTTTTTTGGGGGGGGGGTGCTGAAGAAGTACTCTGAGATCTCAGGGACAATAGGAGTTTCTGTACCATAACTAAAGGAGCAGGGGTGTGTAATGTTTATCAGAGGCTTCTTTCACTTAAAACTCAGTTACTGAGGCTAAATCTCTTGTCTGAAACATCTGTGATCTGAATACCTCAAAAAAGGAGCACAAGACTATTTCCATATGCAAGTTACCTTTGAAAAAGCATTTAATTGTCAGTAAATCTTTCAGTCAATTGAGATTGAAAATGGTTTAATTAATTTGGTGTCCCAAATATTAAACTTCTCAGTAGCAGAGTTATTTTAACAGTGCATATAGAAACTATTATTGAAAATGTTGCTAAGTATAAATAAGACATGCTACATTTTAAATCTTTACAGAATTTATTCTTGTTTATACATATTAAGTTACAAAAATATAGAAACCTGGAAGAGTATCATTGTATAATCTTTGTCCCCCTTCACCTACTATAAATTAAAACAAGGCTGAGAAAAAGCTCAACTGTGATTCATTGTAGTAACAGAAAGGACTAAGATTTTTGTCAAAGTTTGTGGACATCTTACATTTATTAAGGCTAAGTATTAAAATCTGTTTGCTCGGTGCTTTAACCCCTTTTTGCCATGTAGGAAACTCAGACTTGAAATTAGCAATATGACTTGCACAAAACGAAATGGTAGTTGGAAGCATGATAGAGTTACGCTGTTAGCCCCTTGAAGATTAAGTTTTTGAATTTGGGGTGAGCAGGTAAGTAGTAAAGACGGTAGAATAAGAAGGAGATATGAATTTTATGTATTCCCTAGCAAAAAGGCATGAAACAGCATTTACTGTAATCTTGGCAAAGTAACTGTCTGCTTCCCTAATTGCAAGAAAGAAAATATAGCAAGATTGTATTTTAGAGGGAACTGGGAAAATCATAACAGTTGTAGTAACCCAAAGATGAAGAATACAAGATATGCTGTCAAGTAAAACACTCAGAAATCTAACAGAATATATATTTTGCGATGCAAGTACCTATCCAGATAGCACTTCCAAAAATACAAACAATGCTAAGCAAAAGCATAAATCCACAACCTGAATCACAACCTGAACCATCTACATTTTTTGTTAGTCTAAGGTGCTGCAAGACCATTTGTTATTTACATTTTTTTAAATATCAGTATGATGATCATATTAAAGTAAAAGAAGGCTTCCATGGATTTTAGCCAATACCCTACCTTATTAACAGAAGGTAGGGTATTATATTATCCAACTCATTAAGTATTGGTTTAAACCAACTAGCTAAAAACCCATTCAATTCAGCCAAAATAGTTTCTAACTAATTATACTACATAGCTGAAATCTAGTGGGGTCTGGAAAAAAATTAAAGCTGTTTAACAATTCATTAAATATGCAGTTTACATAAGATTTATCTTAATAAAATGTTCACCTCACATTTGTCTTCCAGATGCCAAGTTCAGTTGCATAATTTCACAGATCAGCTTCAGTACCTGTCTTTTCCCTGCACAGCTCTGTATGACCTCCAGTTCCTCAAGCAGAATTCTCTCACAGTACATTTCATCATTTCCTGTTGGCTGCCGAAATCCTTATAGCTCAAACTAAGGTCATTCCTTCACACTGCAGTACTCATACAGATCTCAGGTTTTTTCCACAACCATTCCTGGCATTTACCTTCTGCAGTAACACTCTGGACTGCCTTTTCTACACAATATAATAAATCTGAATGTTCCAAATTTAAATCTTTCTTCAGAGTATCAATTCACTAAAGACATTTTAAGTGTTTAACTCTTCGTTAGCCTAACGAAGAGTTAAAGGATAAAGTTTTTTTTTAAAACTGTGCCAGTAAGATTGAAACTACTGTGCTACCAATTTCCCAAATACACATGCAGAGTCCTAGTTAAGAATTAACTACAACATTTCTATTTTTACAGATTTAAGCAGTTGGATTACTGTGTTTCAGTAAGAGCATGAGTTATAATCACTCATCAAATACTGACATGGAAGAGAACCAAGTCCAAGCCTGTAAAATAAATGGAACCAATTTCAAAAACACTATATTGTTTCACTTTAAAGTTCTACTAGAGGATTTCACATTAAAAAAATAGTACATTTGAATCTCAGTAATCCAGGTGTCCCTAACTCAGGAACACCTATGGTACAGAGGAGGAAGTGGCTCTGAGCATTGCCGCTCTCCTTCTCCCACCACTCCCCTAAGATGGGGGAACAGTAGCGCACAGAGCCTCTTCCTTTGAGACTTTTCCCCACCGCTCCCATTATCAACATGGGGCACAGAGCCATGTGTGTCCCAAGAAGCCCAGCAGCAGGTAAGCACCCCATCCCCTCACACCCAGCCCCCACAGTACCTCTTTTGCCCAGCAAAATCTTTAATCTGGTATACTCGGTTTCTAAGGATTGCCAGATTAAAGAGGTTTAAGTATAACCAGATACTTGATTTTTCATGTAGATCTATTTTATCCCAGAAAATCATCCCTAGCAAAGATTTCTTTCTTGCCACTATTACCAAGAACTGACTGGCATGGCATTCTACCTATACCATAAGGAAAAATTTAAACAAATAGTCATTAAGGTGCTGAAAAACTAACAAAACATGTAGATGGTATCATGAGCTTTCGTGGGCACAACCCACTTCTTCACATGAATGGAGTTATTAAAAGTCCAGTTTCAAAATAAACAGAGGATGGGGAGGAGGGAAGGAAATAAAACCAGAAGGGTTTGCTTGAAATAGCCTAAGGAAATCTAAAGATGAGGAAAGCAAAGCAAGATTCTTACTGGAAGACATTTGTCTGGGTTGATATTTTTGTGTGCACGCTCAAGCAGCGAGGGCAGAAGAGCTCCATTCCCATTTAGAAGGCAATTTTAAATTGAAAATTAATGACAATGTTGGGGAGTTCACTGAGTTAGTGGCGTGGGCTGATATATAGCCAGCACTCTCCCACAAATATTATTCGTATTTAGAATTTGACACGTGAACCCATCTTTACTATTACCTTTTCCCCTCTAAATCTTGTGACCTAAACAGATGAAGGGAGAGGCCACCCAGTAAGAGGGGAAAATAAGAAATCTAGTCTTCCCACAGATAAAGCAAACTGAAGGAAATAGGGAGAGAAAGGCAGACACAGACCTTCCCTTGGAATTTTTTTTCCTGAAGATTGGAACAAGGAATAAAGGCTGTGTCCTTTCCCTGTATTGTTTAAGTCCTATGTTACATTTAAAAAGGCTTCCAGCATGGGTATAATCCCAAAACCTTCTCCTAGCATAGGCAGCTTGCACCAGCCAAAACAGTTTGGTAATACTGTATTCATGTAAGTGAAATAAGTTATATTGGGAAAAGCACTTTTTTGCTGGAAAACTAGATCCACATTAGGACTTGTGCTAATATAGAAGTGTCAAACAGTCTCATTCCCTAACCAGCACAACTATACTGGCAAAAGATTTAAGAGTAGACTGACCTAAACACATCTAAACAAGTATTGAGACAGAGCCTAAGGGAAGAAATTACATCTGTCACTGATAGATGCTTACCCTTCTGGGAGAAAGCAGGTCTAAGAGCCTCAAAGATAACTTCATAAATCCTCAAGGTACATATCCATCTCTTTAGACACCATACCCCAGCTCCCAAAAGACATTTAAGTGCAACCTAGTAGAGGTGTTAAAACAGTTAACCAGTTAAATGAAATCACTTAACCTAGGTTCCACAACCTGACCCCATGGTTGTGTTACGGCCCTATCACTCTGCATGCTGCTCCCCCTCCCCCAAGGCTAGTGCTGCTCCTGCCCGGTGAGGCTGGCCACCATTGGAGTTAACTGGCAAGGGCCAGTTAACCAGTGAGCATGTCAGTAAGCTTCATGCTTATTGGTTAGCCATTTAACATCCCTATAATCTAGTTACCTTTGTGCTGTCAACACAATAATGAGTATAACTTTTAGCACTATTTAATTGCTTAAGCAACTGGAAAGTATTCGTTTGCAATCTCAATAGTTCAAAAAGATTAAACCTTAAAAGCAATCACTTCTACTTCTATTCAGCAGAACTTTTGGCACCAGTGCAGAACTTACTGACTCAGACCTCAGAGGAATGTAGTTTTCACTCGTATACATAGAAGAGACATATCTGGCCTTTCTAATTCTTGTTTTATTTAACAAAGAAGTGATCGGTTCCTTTTAAAAGGATCAACAATGAAGCTTTTTATCCAAACTGTTTCAAAATCAAGATCTGGAAGGTTGAAGCCCAGACTGTAGCATTATCACAAGAAAACAAAGTTATTTAGATCTGAGAATAAAGATATTTAACAACACTTTAATGCTAAAAATAATTTAAAACATAATTCTTATCTAAATGTACTTTCTCTAACCTTTAAGCTGAACACCCCAAACTGTTTTTAGACATTATATCTTTTGACTCTTATTCACTGTGGATCAAGACAAACGAAAGATGGGGTTTGAAAAGAGAGTTTCTGAATCATGTTTGAACCATAAATGCAGTTCCAACTTAAACCATAGTTTAGATATAGTCAATCAGAAGGCCCAATGCAGCAGCTCTTAAAACCATGGATCATGACCCCAAAGTGGTATTTTAATGGGGTTGCTAGGTTGCTGGGGCCCAGAGCTCAAGCCAAAGCCCACAAGGTTCAGCCTCAGGTAGCAGAGCTCAGGCTCCACCCCCACCATCAGGACAGGTCATAGTAATTTTTGTTAGAAGAGGCTGCACTACAATGAAGTCTGAGAACCACCTATACTAACAAATTTCACTTTCAGATTCTCATACTTCACCATACTACTACAACATAAGTTTGTCAACACTGCAGGGGATATTGACTACAGGCAGTCCCCGACTTACGCAGATCTGACTTACGTTGGATCCGCACTTACGAACAGGGCATTTCTCGCCCTGGAGTTCACGGGCGGCGGGTTGCCACCCGTGTCCTCCGGGGCGAGAAAAGCTTCTCCCGGTCTCCCTGGTCTGCTGGGGGCGTCCAGCAAAGCCGCTGGACCCCGCCAGCAGACCAGGGACACCCGAGCAAAGCCGCCGCCTGGGCAGCTTTGCTCGTTTGCCTGGGAGCAAAGCCGCCCAGGCGGCGGGACCCCCGCCACCTGGGCGGCTTTGCTCCTGTCCCCCTGGTCTGCTGGGGGGGTCCAGCAGACCAGGGGGACAGGAGCAAAGCCGCCCAGGTGGCGGGGGTCCCGCCGCCTGGGCGGCTTTGCTCCCAGGCAAACGAGCAAAGCTGCCCAGGCGGCGGCTTTGCTCGGGTGTCCCTGGTCTGCTGGCGGGGTCCAGCGGCTTTGCTGGACCCCCCCAGCAGACCAGGGGGACAGGAGCAAAGCCGCGGAGCACGCCCGCAGCAGGACAGCCCGGGCGCACTTGAGCTGTTCCGCTGCGGGCGTGCTCCAATGCTTTGCTCCCTGTCTCCCTGCAGACCAGGGCTGAGGAGCCGCGCTACTGGAGCAACCCAGCAGCACCCCAGCTGCTCTGCCCCAGGCGTCCCCAAGTCAGCCGCTGCTGAAACTGACCAGCGCTGACTACAGGAAGCCCGAGGCAGAGTTGCTCTGCCCCAGGCTTCCTGGAATCAGCCGCTGATCAGTTTCAGCAGCAGCTGACTTGGGGACGCCTGGGTTCTTAAGTTGAATCTGTATGTAAGTCAGAACTGGCATCCAGATTCAGCCGCGGTTGAAACTGATCAGTTTCAGCAGCGGCTGATGCCAGTTCCGACTTACATACAGATTCAACTTAAGAACAAACCTACAGTCCCTATCTTGTACGTAACCCAGGTACTGCCTGTACTACAACAAGCAATTACAGGGAATGATAAACATTTATATTAATGTCAGTACAAATCTTAACCTAAATATGTGAATTTAACTATTTAAGAAATTACTACATACTAATTCATGGGTCTTAAGTACCTGAGAATATCCCTTTAAATACTATATCATTAACAATTTCAAAATCTTACAAACAGTTTTAACGAGACAAGCAGAATGTTTGTTCAGGCTTTCTTGTCAGTCACTTGAAAGCAAAAGCAGTTAACTAAAATGTTCACTGTGTACAAGGCTTTGTTTTAAGAAAACATCCATTCAAGATTACACAAAGATGGTTCCAGTTTCTCTTGTGCTCTAAAGGCTTATAAAAACCTTAAACAACATTAAATATTCTAACTAAGGATGCATTACTGTAGTAGATTAACCCAATAAACCAAAGCTTATAGGTTAACACTATAGATTACGTAAATTCCCACTACCCACCCCTCTTTGCCAGTAAATTTTTTTTTAGCAGGCTGGTCCAGCAGCCTGGCTCAGTCCCAGCTTGTGCTGGGTCCAGGACCTACCCCACTTGTGGTTCCTAATATATTGCAACGTAAGCCCGGGGTTAGTAGAATTTAAATTAGCAGGCCCTGAGGAGTTTGCTAGGAGTATTAGGAGCCAGGCAGGCAAGCAGCCCAGTTCAGTTCTGGCTTACACCGGGTCTGGACCTCAGAACCCTCCAGACAGGAGCTGCTGCCACCCTGCGCCGCTGCCTCTGTATCAGAGGCAGCAGCGTGGGGCAACAGGTAGTTGTTCTGTGAGGGGAGCTGGTTTTTCAACTGGCTCACCTTACGGGCCAGCTCCCGCCTAGCACTCTATGCTGCTGCCTCTGATACAAAGGCAGCAGCGCAGTGTGGCAGGAAGCTCCTCGGGGGTGAGGTCAAAGTGCACTGGCTGCCAGCCCAACCCCTGGGTACTATAGACTAGTCGAGCAACCAATAAGAATTCATAAGGTTAATCAACTATTCAATTAACCGATATTTAACATCCCTAATTCTAACATCTAATGTTTTTTCCTTCATAATTCCAAAACAAGCAACTACTAAAAACCAGAATCCCTAACTCAGGAGCGCAAATTGTATATAAAAAGTTCAACCTGGAAATTTATTAGTATCAGAGAACTCATCCCACATAGTCTTTTCCAAAATGATGTAATCGTTTCCACCCAATTTTCAAAGAAAGATTGATTGTAATACAAATAAATTAATCACATCTAAGCCTATGGTCAAATTCTGTCAGGCTCATGGCAATTAGCACACAAGGCCTTACTGGCTACTAATTCTTTGCTATGACTTTTTTTTTTAAATCAATGCAATATAATTATGAAAAACACCCTTGTCTTGTTTTTACCAGTTCCAGTCTCCAAAAAACACACACACACACACACACACACACACACCCCCACACACACACACCATCCTAGAAAATTCTCTACAGATAAGTTAACAACCACATCAGCCAACACAGGAAACTAAAAATCTTACACAGTTAACAGATGAGCCTGGGCTCATTAGTTAACATGGATGGTTACATGCAGGCTCCCCGCCCTTCCACCTCTGTATCAGTGGCAGCAGTGGGTGGGTGAAGGCAGGAGCCAATGCTTGGAGGGAGCCAACTTAAAAGTCAGTTCCCTGTGCATGCCTGCCCCCATCATGTGTAACTGAATAACCACTGAAATTCAGTAATTACACGTTTACTTTAATGAAACAGGTTTTAACATCCCTAATTCAAATAATTACTTTATTATTTTCCTGATTGTTAGAATTTATTATTTCCTGTTTATAGGTCGTTTTTCTCTAAATAGAGATTATGTTGAAGTTTACTTCTTCACCCAGTTGTGCTCTGACAAAAATTTTACTCTGCCTAGTAATCCAAAAATAAATCAATACATGAAAATCAGCAAAGTTAAGACTCTTATTTTTCTGATCTTCTGATAAAATTACTGGTCAAGAAGTGGGGGTCAGTGAACATTCTTCAGGCTAAAACTCTAAACAATATTATTTAGAAACGATAGGGTTGACCTAGCATTGCAAAGCAAGTAGTATGACAACATTAGAATATGCACTCAATTTTAAAAAAAATCTCCCTTAAGTTCTTATCCATAGTGATGAGGAAAGTTAAGTTGCCTATTTCAGCAGCATTTAACATTGCATTTAAAATGTTATGTTTCTAGACTTTAAAAATACCTTTTGAATGTTAACTGATGCAACCCAATCTGTCTACAGATTAGGAGGTCAGTATGTAGTCAAAGCGACAAGGAGTCCTGTAGCACCTTATAGACTAACAGATGTATTGGAGCGTAAGCTTTCGTGGGCAAAGACCCACTTGGTCACATGCATGTAGTGGAAATATCCAGAGGGAGGTATAAATATGCAGGCCAGAATCAGGCTAGAGATGACAAGGTTAATTCAATCAGGGAGGATGAGGCCCACTTCTAACAGCTGATCTGGAGGTGTGAATACCAAGAGAGGAGAAGCTGCTTTTGTAGTTAGCCAGCCATTCACAGTCTTTGTTTAATCCTGAGCTGATGGTATCAAACTTGCAGATGAACTGTAGCTCAGCAGTTCATCTTTGAAGTCTGGTCTTGAAGTTTTTTTGCTGCAGGATGGCTTCCTTTAGATCTGCTATTGTCACTGACATCTGCATGGCACTCTCACTGAAGGACTGTCTGGATATGTGGACTCTACTCAGACCCTATGCCACCAGCACTCTCAGCTATCTCTGTGATACCACTGATTTCCTGAGAAAACTACAGTGCATTGGTGATCTTCCAGAAAACACCATCCTAACCACCGTGGATTTAGAGGCTCTCTACACAAACATCCCACACATAGATGGAATACAAGCTGTCAGGAATAGTATCCCTGATGATGCCACAGCACAATTGGTGGCTGAGCTCTGTGACTTTATCCTCACACACAATTATTTCAGATTTGGTAACAATATATACCGCCAGACCAGTGGCATGGCTATGGGCACCCGCATGGCCCCACAACATGCCAACATTTTTATGGCTGTCTTAGATCAACACTTCCTAAGCTCTCGTCTACTCACGCCCCTTCTCGACCTATGCTACATTGATGACATCATCATCATCTGGACCCCCTGGGAAAGAAATTCTGGAAGAATTCCACCATGATTTCAACAGTTTCTACCCCACCATCAGCCTCAGCCTGGACCAGTCTACACGGCTATGCCTACCTTCATGCCTCCAGCTTCCATCCCGGACACACCACACGATCCATTGTCTACAGCCAAGCACTGAGATATAACCACATTTGCTCCAACCCCTCAGACAGAGACCAACACCTACAAGAACTTCACCAAGCATTCTTGAAACTACGATACCCACACGAGGAAGTAAGGAAACCGATCAACAGAGCCAAAGACTCCTGATGTGGGACAAGCCCAAGAAAGAAGCCAACAGAACGCCACTGGCCATCACCTACAGTCCTCAGCTAAAACCTCTCTAATGCATCATCAGTGATCTACAACCCATCCTGGACAATGATCCCTCACTTTCACAGGCCTTGCGAGGCAGGCCAGTCCTCGTCCAGAGACAACCCGCCAACCTGAAGCATAGTCTCACCAGCAACTATACACCGCACCATAGTAACTCTAACTCGGGAACCAATCCATTCAACAAACCTCGGTGCCTACTCTGCCTACATATCTACACCAGCAACACCATCACAGGACCTAACCAGATCAGCCACACCATCACTGGTACATTCACCTGCACATCTACCAATGTAATATATGCCATCATGTGCCAACAACGCCCATCTGCTATATACATCAGCCAAACTGGACAGTCCCTACGTAAAAGAATAAATAGACACAAATCAGATATTAGGAATGGCAATATACAAAAACCTGTAGGAGAACACTTCAGTCTCCCTGGACACACAATAGCAGATCTAAAGGAAGCCATCCTGCAGCAAAAAAACTTCAAGACCAGACTTCAAAGAGAAACTGCTGAGCTACAGTTCATCTGCAAGTTTGATACCATCAGCTCAGGATTAAACAAAGACTGTGAATGGCTGGCTAACTACAAAAGCAGCTTCTCCTCTCTTGGTATTCACACCTCCAGATCAGCTGTTAGAAGTGGGCCTCATCCTCCCTGATTGAATTAACCTTGTCATCTCTAGCCTGATTCTGGCCTGCAGATTTATACCTCCCTCTGGATATTTCCACTACATGCATGTGACCAAGTGGGTCTTTGCCCACGAAAGCTTATGCTCCAATACATCTGTTAGTCTATAACCGTGGTCACCAACCCGTCAATCGCCAGGCGTTTGGGCATGCCCACCCTCCATTTTCTTCCCACCCCCGAGAAGCCCCACTATCTACCTCTAGTGTAGTGCCAGCTTCCTGTGGGATGGACGGAAGTCTTGTCCGAAGCCCGTGTCACTTCCGGGGGTTCCGGAAGTGCGTGGGCTGCTCCCCTCCCACAGTTCTTTTGCATCCTGGGGGAGGGGGCGTCAGCCCTGGAGGAGGAGTGTGGCGGCTTCCCTGCACAGGAGGAGTGAGTCGTGCGCAGGGCTTTCCCTGCGCCACGGGAGCAGGGGTCGGCCCCGGGGTTTGGCCGCGCTGTGAGACGAGAGGGGGTTGGCTGGGCCGCGCCACGGGAAGGGGGTTTGGCCCTGGGGCAGGCACCCGCGGCAGTTGGCCGTGCCACACCGCGGGAGAGGGCATTTGGCCCCGGGGCAGGTGCCCACGGGGGTTTGGCCCTGCCACGGGAGTGAGGGTTGCCCCTGGGGCAGGTGTCCGTGGGAGGGGGGGTTTGGCCCCGGGGCAGGCACGTGCAGGGTTTCCCTGTGCTGGAGGGGGCGGGGGGAAGAGAAGAGTCAGGCCCGGAGGAGGCACATGCTGGCTTCCCTCTGGGGGGAGAATCCTGGGAGGAGGCAGATGCAGGGGACTCTGCTGCCACTGGCACCTCGCCCCCTGTCCTCACTCCCCTGTCCCCAACTACAGAACTCTGTCCCTTTTCCCGTCCCCACTCTCCAAACTCTGTCCCCACTGGCACCCTGACCCCAGCTGCATAACTCTGTCCCCACAAAATGTATAATTATAAATGCTTCATTTTAGATTTAAATAGCATGACTAAAAAAACAGACCATTTATTTCATAACTATAAACACGTGATTTTAATTTTATATATCGTATAATTTAAAAATAAACTGTTTATCAGTGTGTAAGTAAGGGCTGGAGATAGCAAGTGATGGACAGGAGACTAGAGAGGGCGGGTCTTCAAGGAAGGAGCGGGGAGGTAGATCTTCGCCTGTTCTGAGATTTAAAAAGTGATCTTGGGTGTAAAAAGGTTGGAGACCACTGTTCTATAAGGTCTACAGGACTCCTTGTTGCTTTTGCAGATCCAGACTAATACAGCTTATCTCTCTGATACTTGGAAATATGTAGTCAATTACATGATTAACCAATAAACCTGGGTTTATCAGTTAATACACCACATACTCCCTTCTTGTCTCTGTATCAGAGGCAGTACAACTGGGGAGGGAGTGGGGCAGGCATCAATATGCGTGGGGAACCTCCCCATGACCTCCCACAGAGGCAGCAGGGCATAGGTGGGGGGGACAAAGGAGCCCATGCTGATAGAGAGGCAGCACCATGAAGAGTGAGGGATAAAGCAGAAGGGGGCAGAACAGAGAGTGAGCTGCTGCCTCTTTATCAGAGGCAGCAAGGGGGAGGGGAGAAGAGACAGGAGCCTGTGCTCAGAAGGATCATGAGAACCAGCTTCCACCTACCTGCCCTCTGTCTAAATATGATGGAACACCTACAATTTCTAGCAGTTACACATTTATACAAGTACCTGATAGTTAACATCTTTACTACAGATTCAGGATGGCAACTTCAGTGCCTTTGCTGCTGCTCATAGCTTTCTGAAGCCCAGGAGATTATGCCTTAAGAAGAGAAAGCTCTTTCAGCAGATCAGAAAGCTGTCTGATGCGTGCAGTCTGCCAGAACAGAGTCCAAGGACAGCAAAATTCCAATACCCCCCTCCAAACCAGTGCATGATAGTTCAGGATATGCTAACTCATCAGGGTATTCACCCTGTATTTAACTGAACCCTGCAAACATTTTTCATATGGGCTGCTAGCTAGTAGACTATGATACTAGACAATACTCAGAGAAGTGCTACAACCCCAAGAAACCACAGACCCAGAAAGCCAAATTATCCTGCATTAACTGAAGGAATTATATATATCCAAAAATTCTACTATGAAGGTTGGACCCTGTGTAAGGCAAGACTTGAGGTACGAAACCCTCAATTTTGCCTGAATTCCCTCTCAACTTCAAAGCTTCACAGCTGCCTATAAAGCTCTGTATAGAGACGCTCATCTCTTGGCTCCAACGCATCCATGGCAGGAATCTGCCATCGACTGGGGAAGAGGCACCTCTCCCTCCGGATGCTGCTGCGGGGGTGGGGGAGGGAGAAGAGAGATCTCTCCCCCATTGCAGCTCCCAGGGCAACCAGCACTCCAAACCCTTCATCCCCAACCCCAGCCCAGAACATACAGCTAGAGCCCTCACCCCCCCAATCCTTTGCTTTAGCTCTGCACCCCTCACCCCAAGTCCCACCCTGAGCCCTCACACAACCCAATCCTCTCCCCTAGGCCTGAGACTTCCTCCCATACTTCAAGTCCCTTTCCCCCCACCACCACACTAAGTAAACTTCCAATGATCCGGCACCTTTAGGACCCAGGGGGTTCCGGATTATCAGATATGCCAGACTATCGGAAGGGGGGGCTATGAGGGGTCTGGGGAGGATGGGGGGGCAGCACTGTTGGACCAACCCGGCAGCACCCCAGCTGCTCTGTCACTGGCATCGCCAACTCAGCCGCTGGTCAGTTTCAGCAGTGGCTGACTCAGGGACGCCCAGGGCAGAGCAGCTGGGGTGCTGGGTTGGTCCCGTAGCACCGCCCCGCGGGACCAACCCAGCAGCACCCCAGGTGCTCTGCCCCAGGCGTCTGGAAGTCAGCCGCTGCTGAAACTGACCAGCGGCTGACTTGGGGAAACCCAGGACAGAACAGCTCCAATTGTCCGGCTGCTTGGAGCACTTCCGGGTTCCAGATGGTGCCAGACCATCAGGAGTGCCGAACCACTAGATGCCGGACAACTAGAGTTTTACTGTATTAACTGTATTATGTGCACCAATATGGAGGTGACATGTCATAAGTGGGAAAAAGTAGCCGCGACACTGCTTAATGCCAGTTTTTGAGAGAGACTCCTAGTTTACTTGGAGATTTCTGATAACTTTATCCTACTCCAAATGCCAACTTCTACAGTTGTTAATAACATCCAAAATTACTCAGCGTGAGGAAAATACGTTTGTATTTTTCCGGTGTGACATCAGTGTCAGTTCCCTATTGTGCAAACAGTTTACAAAAAACAGAGAAGAGAAACCTTCTTTAATAGAAAAAAAACAAGGAGCCCTGTGGCACTTTAAATACTAACAAATGTATTAGGGTATTAGAGCATAAGCTTTTGTGAGCTACAACTTATCTCCTCAGATGCTGAAGAGAAAGAGACGGAAAGATTATGCCATTCTTAATGTCTGATTTGTATACATGTATTAATTTACATAGAGACAGTCCAGATTAGTTAGCAATAAATACACACATACAGCTCTTCACAGCTAAAGATTTTTAGAAAAACTGTTTGAGGCTTTTTCCATTTATGCACAGAATTTCATTTATCCCGGGGGCAGGGGAGGGGGGAGTGGGCACTTGTCAGTTCCAGTTTCTGGTTCCCATTCGTTCGTTAGCACAATACTGCAGCATTCCCTGAGTACAATAGGTTTTGCATTCCTTCAGCTTTATGAATTTTGGATCACAACTATTTTCCGCATCCGTTTAGTTCACAGTAAAGAGTTTTATGAACTTTTAACCTGTTTTTCTGGTGCCATGCATTTAAATTCAGCCAAGACCCAGTAAATGCATGATAAAGCAAGTGCCCTTATATATCATCCTTGTAAGAATGCAACTGCCAGATACTAATCAATGTTTGAGCTCACACAACATGAGTTACTGAAGAACAATGGAATTCAGCTATAATTATGAGTTTTACTGCTGTATTTATACAATCTTTAAAGACCCATAACATAGAGGGTGCTAACGCCCGTCCCCCCCATGGTCCTCTAAGTAAGTGTGAGGCTGTGGCAGCATGTTGCCCTACCCTCCCTTGTGCTCCAGCTAGCCAGGGGAAGGCTGGGGCTGATTCCTCCCACCCCCCGGCCCAGAAGCAAGGCAGGGAACAGGGCTGGATGTGGAGGGGCGGGACAGTCACTAGCCCCTCCCACGACTCGGACACCCCCCCCCCCACACACACACAGAGAAATTCCTGCATATGGGCCTCATTACCACTCCATCTGATAGATCCTCTGCAGCATTTGGCATAACAGTGTTAATTTCTTAAGATTTAAATAAAAAACACTTATACAAAAGCTCTACTATCCTAATATTTAATCTTACACATAATGTACTGTTGGTTTTTAATATTGTGTACAACTGAATACTCCAAGTTATTTGTCCTTTTAAGTTACACAAAAAAGGGTCAAGGATTATATATAAAAAATGCCATCAGTTAGCACTTCTACAAAATACCAGGACAAGGTGTCAGATGACATGACAGCCATATGCTCAGGTAGATGTTTGACAGAACTGAAACAAAAAAATAAGGAAAGGGAACAAAAAAAATCAGAAAGACTCATCCCAAGTTTCCAAATACTTCTACAAGTACTCATTTTATTTGTGTAGAAATGGAACAGCTTCATTTAACCATAATTAGTTTAGCAGAACACCAACATTCCATGCATGATTAAGTTTTCATTAAATTAATTAGTGGGAATTTTAAAATGGAGGGGAAGGGACCAGCAGTATTAACAGTAGAATTCTTTGTAATCATAGTTACAACTTGAAGTACAACAGGATTGACTGGTGTTTCTAATTAACAAAAGATCATCTCTCTCAATCTTCCCTGACAGTCCATTTTTAGAGACTTATTCCCAAAAGTGACTATGCTAGGCATAATGCACAGAACATGTGCAGCTTATCCTGGCTACGCAATTGCCATCTTCCAGAAAGAAAAAAGAAAAAAAAAAAAACCTCAGAATACAATTCTTTTGGGGTCTAATAAAAGGCTCAAGTACTAAATATCTACATAGTCCACCAGACTGAAAAGTTGTTCTCCATGAGTTTTCAAAGTTAATTTCAAACTCAGGTGTATGACTTAAGAATATTTCTAAGTGACAAAATGACTTACATTTTCTACTCTGGAAGAGATGTCCATTCTTAATTTTCTCTACAAATAGGGTTATCTTATTGTTATGATGGATGTTAGCAGTAAGTCTCATCTACTGTACAGATAATCACAGACCTGGTTAATGCTGATGGTTGTGCTCATCAGACATCTTTCAGGTGAAGCAGAAGCAATTAAGCTGTTTACACTGTTATAGCGGATAACAAAGCCACCATCCAAAGAAAAAGTCAGATGACAAGGCCTGATCAGAAACTAAGCCATGTAAGCCAAGAGGTTCTCCCCTCTCACAGCTTGCCAAACAGTGAAGTAAATTGCCTAGAAATCAAGTTGAAAGTGAGGGAAACAGTTGTGAGCGCAGACATTTCTTTGGGGGCAAAGAACTCGCTAGCCTGGAAATTGTAAGCAAGGGAATGGCTTGCTGTTTGTTTCTACTATGGTTAGACAAAACAGATTTTGGTTTTCATTTTTTGTAAACAAACAGAATTCTAAAGAATACACTCAACTCAATTTGTCCTCCTAATGGAATCTTCCTCGCAAAGTGGGCAACATTAGTTAAGTGCTTGGGCCAGAAAGGTCTCCAGCTGCAGACATTTTCAACTCACATTAAGGTTAATGTTCCTTTGGAGGGCAGTTTACTGCTTGATTGTTCCTTTGACAATGTATCAGTGTTTAAATGCTACGAACCTGACCATATTCCAAGACCAAAGTATTTTCTTAATGCACAAGGATTAAGCAGAGAGTCCTGTGTACAGTAAATGGGTCCATCCTCAGTCCCTATAGCTAGAACTGGTTTCTACTACTGTGGAACAGGAGTGGCATATTAGCATGGAATGCCATAAGTCCCTTGAAAGAACTCCAACTAGTAAAGTTAATGCCAGATATTACCCCACTGTCAACTTGGTGTAGCTGCCATTTCAAGGTTAAATGCAATTTTATAAAGTTTGAATTAGATAATGTGAACAAGAATAAATCCCTTGAAGCTTTTGTTTAGGACCAGTTGAGTACTCTTTCTAGCTGTTAAGACTTTGAATACAACACAAAGAGGATTAATGAACTAAGAAAGGCAACATGATAGTTACGTAGTTTATTTTCTGTAGAGTATTCATTTTAAACAATATTCACATGGATTCATCAAAAACAGGCAAAGGTGCCTTAACCTATTCATACCTATTTGGTGGATTTCTTACATCCCTGAAAAAGAACAGTGTTATTATTTTGAAAAGTGACCTAGGTATTTGTCAAGTTGCCAAGAAGATTCCTATTAGCAGAGAAGACTGGAGGCATAATATAGGCATCCCTATGATTTTCAAATTGATTAGTCCTATCATTCATTTTATCACAAACATCTATACCCCAAGTTCCCCATTTAGAATTAGCTTGCCAAGGGATGTCTGCTCGCCCTTGATGTTAGCTATAAATTCACTGCCTTTAAAAACAAAAAAAAAAGCACAGCTTAAAGGAGTAACAAATAGCAGCTGTATGTATTCCTGACTTAAGATACTAACTCCTTACACCAACTCAAAAGTCACATACTTTGCTACATCCCTAATAACTCCATTAACTATGCTAAGAAATGCATTCTGTATAAACAGTTACAAATTTTCAGTTTCCAAGGGTCATGCTAATTGACTATATTCTGCAATGGCCCTTCAGAAAGTAGCATGCCGTGACATGAGTTACCAGTTAATGAAGTCATTCCTGTGGAAACTTAATACATATCTGCAGTTGGCACAATAGTTAAATAGCAGTGCAGCATGCTGCTACTCAGCAGGCCAATGTTTAACATGGCACAAACAAATAAATGAAATTCATAATTCAGATGTTTGTGTTACTGCCACCATATCAAAGACACGATAATATAGGAATGCCAAGATACTGCAAATAAGGCACTTTGTAGTGATTATAATAAGATTATATTTATTCTATTTTATACTTTGTAATTAGAGTCCAAGATTTCCACGCATATTGACAGTGATGCTTGTCAGAAAACTTAACATTTGTTTTCCCAGAGGTGCTTAATATCACCAACTACTTGGGAACCTTGCACATATTCCTGTGGAATCGGTTTTTCTTTTGTCCTGCATCTGTAAGTATTCCCCTTAAGAAATAGGTATGTTAAATTTTGATTAATCAACTAATCGAGTAGTGGATGGAATGTTCATCAACTACAGGCAGTCCCCGGGTTACGTACAAGATAGGGACTGTAGGTTTGTTCTTAAGTTGAATTTGTATGTAAGTCGGAACTGGTACATATTGTAGGGGAAACTCTAGCCAAACATTTCTCCAGAGCTCAGTTTTATTCTCCCACACCTCACTTCCCTCAGTCCTTTATTCTCAAGCTGAGGTGTCTGCTGAGAAAAGCCGCTCCGTGTCTCCCTGGTCTTCTGGGGGGAGGGGGAGCGCTAGCTTCGTGTCTCTCTGGTCTGCTGGGGGGAAGCAGCTAGTGCAGGGTTGCCTCACCCCGTTTGTAAGTAGGGATCCGATGTAAGTCGGATCCATGTAACCCGGGGACTGCCTGTACTCAATTAGTCAATAACAGGGGTGGCTCACTATCTCACTGCGCCTCTTCCTTTGAAACGTACAAGAGCCACAGGCAGCTCTTGTACATCTCAAAGAGAGGCACAGCAGTAGAGATGTCTCTGCCTCCCCTGCCTCCAGCGAAAATAATGCTGGGGGGGGGGGATACAGATTTTAAGCCATCTCCCCCTTGCTGCCACTCTCTGATAGAGGCAGCAAGGAGGAGGGAAAGCAACTAGTTGAGTGACTACAGTACTCAACTATCTGATAAGCATATGCTTATCAGGTAGTCAACTAGTAGCTAACATCCATAATGAGTGCTGGAAAGAGAAATTAGTTTTAACGCTGATCATATGCACATAAAATAGGATTGGAACTATGCTTCAATGTGTTCTTTCCATCCTATCCTTTTCCTTTCTATTCCTGAAGCAGTGAATAATAAACTAGTTTACAGTGAACCCTCGTTTATCGCGGTAGATAGGTTCCAAACCCGACCGCGATAGCTGAAAATCCGCGAAGTAGGCTTTGAAAGCCGCGGAGGGGCTCCGGCGGGGGAGCAGCCCAGGCGCGCCTGGGATGCCCCCCCCGCCGGCTTCCCCCGAGGCTTTGAAAGCCGCGGAGGGGCTCCGGCGGGGGAGCAGCCCAGGCGCGCCTGGGATGCCCCCCCGCCGGAGCCCCTCCGCGGCTTTCAAAGCCTCGGGGGAAGCCGGCGGGGGGGCATCCCAGGCGCGCCTGGGCTGCTCCCCCGCCGGAGCCCCTCCGCGGCTTTCAAAGCCTCGGGGGAAGCCGGCAGGGGGGCATCCCAGGCGCGCCTGGGCTGCTCCCCCGCCGGAGCCCCTCCGCGGCTTTCAAAGCCTCGGGGGAAGCCGGCGGGGGGGCATCCCAGGCGCGCCTGGGATGCCCCCCCGCCGGCTTCCCCCGAGGCTTTGAAAAAAGTCCGCGAAGTCGTGAATCCGCGATGGTCGAACCGCGAAGTAGCGAGGGCTCACTGTACCATACTTTCTTTCCCTCTTAATTATTGGGCACAGGGCAGAGACTCAAGTTTAATTGCCAGCAGTGTGAAAGGGTTAATGCCTTGCATTAAGCTCAAACCAAAAACTCTTCATGGTACACATTTCCAACATTGTGAAAATATTTATACCATGACCACAAATGTGATCTGAATCAGGATAATTTTTAAACATGATTTAAACTTGTGAACAAAATTTCATCACAATGCTTTACAGATATTTTATTTGAATGTTTATCCATATCCATTTCTATACCTGTTTAGGGATGGGTGCCTTCTCAAATAGGGACTCACCCTGTCTGCTCAATATCTTCCTGTGCCATGTGCAACAGCTAACAACAGCTCTCACAGACTTGCTTCTACTGACCTGATTCTACCCCAACCTTCCCTCAGGAAATATGGTACTCTGTAAGATGTCAGATAAAAGAAGAAAGATTCAAGATATGATGATCTTTACATTATGAAAAATACATCCTAAAGTACAGTAAACTTCCGATAATCCGGCACCTTTAGGACCCAGGGGGTGCCGGATTATCAGATATACCGGACTATCAGAAGGGAGGACTATGAGGGGTCTGGAGTGGGGTGGGAGGGGATGCCACCTCAGATCCCTCATAGCCCCCCCTTACCATAGTCCAGCTCTGCCCCAGGCGTCCCTGATTCAGCCGCTGCTGGTCAGTTTCAGCAGCAGCTGAATCGGGGATGCCTGCAATAGAGCAGCTGGGGTCCTGCCGGGTTGGTCCCGCAGCGCCAAAGGACGGCGCTGCGGGACCAACCCGGCAGGACCCCAGCTGCTCTGCCCCAGGGGTCCCCGATTCAGCCGCTGCTGAAACAGATCAGCGGCTGATTCCAGGAAGCACCGGGCAGAGCAGCTCTGCCCGGTGCTTCCTGGAATCAGCCGCTGATCTGTTTCAGCAGCGGCTGACTTGGGGACCCCTGGGGCAGAGCAGCTGGGGTCCTGCCGGGTTGGTCCCGCAGCGTTGAGGGGCGGCGCTATGAGACCAACCCCACAGCACCCCAGCTGCTCTGCCCCAGGAGTCCCCAAGTCAGCCGCTGCTGAAACAGATCAGGGGCTGATTCCAGGAAGCACCAGGCAGAGCAGCTCTGCCCCGGGCTTCCTGGAATCAGCCGCTGAATCGGGGACCCCTGGGGCAGAGCAGCTGGGGTGCTGCCGGGTTGGTCCCGCAGTGCCTTCCTTTGGCGCTGCGGGACCAACCGGGCAGCACTCCAGCTGCTCTGCCCCAGGCGTCCCCAAGAGCAGCTGGGGTGCTACCGGGTTGGTCCCGCAGCCCCGAGGGGCAGCGCTACGAGACCAACCCAGCAGCACCCCAGCTGCTGGTCAGTTTCAGGAGCAGCTGAATGGGGGAAGCCTGTCCGACTGCCCCAGCACTTCCGGGTTCCTGATGGTGCCGGACCATCAGGAGTCCCGGAGCATTGGATGCCGGACTAATGGAGTTTTACTGTAATTGTTTTTCTTCTGGAGATGCACAATAGGTTGTTTGTCTTATCAAGTTTAACTTCAATCAAAATAATTTCTCAATTCTGATGTGCTAATCATCCAGAAAACATACACATTTCCACAGAGTATTAAAATCAAAGTTACACCTAAGCAGATTCAGTATTTAGATGCATCTCAGTATCACTATTTCCTGCTGTATTCCACTTAGGGATGTCAATGTGTAGTTGACTACTCAATTAACCAATAAATCTGGGTTTATCAGTTAATCATGTCAACGAAGCGGGATGGCAGGCAGGAGCCCGTCTGCACAGGGAGCCGGTTTTTAAACTGATACAAAGGTAACAGCGCAGGGTGAAGGGCACTCTCTGGGAGTGGCATCGGAAGCACACTGGCTGCCAGTCTCACACCCAGGAACTATCGAATGGTCATGTAAATCACTAAATGAACACACTACAATCGCTAGATGCGGTTACATGATTATTCAATTACATGGTATCTAACATCCCTAATTCCCCTTCATATGCCAAAAAACCTCATGATTTTAAATGTAACCCTAAACTGATATTTGTCTGACTGAAAATTAGTTAATATTAAACAAAACTTAAACCAAAAATTGGTACCTATGAAACCTCTGTGGATAAAAACAGCTTGTTAGCATACTAATTTCTGTAGGACAAGGAAAATTTGCTCATTTCTGTCAGTATGTCTATAAATCAAATTGAAGGAGCACCCTTCAAAAGTAGATGCACCAACATATACTTTTACCAAACACATTTGAAAATTTAATGCAGCCAGATAAATAGTTCTTGAAAAGCTGAGCACAGAAAATAAAATTGATTCCTGGAAAATCTAACCTGTTGTCCATTTGAACCAACCACTAACATATAAACATTAATTAATTCGATCTAATTAGAGAATGGATTACATTAACGACAGACTGCTTGAAGGATAAAATAGTTAATGAATAAGGCTACTTATTTCATGAAATTGTAAAGGGCATTCTGAGCATCAAACCATAGAAGTGTTTTTAATTTTAAAAATCCTACACTTTAAAGTTAGGAACTGAGAAAGTTATTACACAAGAGATTCATCTGAAATAACAGGCCAGAGCCTGAAGTATATAAAGAAAGTTCTAGCCCTCCAACAGCAAAAAACCATCCTATCACCGTATTACTCTTGAACATAGGATAATTTATGAGTGACAAATATCATGTAGCTCTGTAGCAGATCCTGGACTACCCTGCATTGACAATAAAAGGTGATTATGTGCCTTGAACACAGCGCAGATCCCTAAAATGCAAAACCCAGGTCTGTCTCAAGTCTGGTGCACATAAGCATGCAGGCAAGGTTTGGAAGCGAGAAGCTGAGAGAGGTAGGAATGTTTTGAACAACAATGCAGATTAAGCATGGTACAGCGAGGCCATGTCGAGAACACACGACAAGCAGTCTTGTACTGTTACTTGTTTCTGATGAGCAAAAGTTACAGATGCAGCCATACAACTGTCAACTACGCACATAATAGCAACATCCTGAGTGACAAGATGTACTCCAAATAGGGTATTTGGGTATTTTGCATATCCAATACAATACTTAATCAATTGGTAAATATTATTAGAACAACCAAGCCTCGCTTTCCTATAAAATGGACTAGTAAGAACAATGGATGAGAGGAATTGGGAATGGGCACTATTGACCCACAGGTCCTGCTCGATGTAACTAGAAGTAAATAGGCCAGGGGTGTCCAAACTTTTTTCAAAGAGGGCCAGATTTGATGAAGTGAACATGCGTGAGGGCCGACCATTTTGCCTGACATTCTTTGAACCATTAAAATTAAATGCAAATTAACTATTTTATGCAAAGTTTATTGCAAACGGCATACTTTTCATTTCGTCACATGGATGACAAATCTAAACAGGTGTTAAATCACTCTGCCTTTCATATCTGAAGGCCAGATGAAAAAAAAATCCAGGAAGCTGAAATATATGTCAGGAGCATTGTAAAGTACATTACATATTATTGGTAATAAAGGTTGTCTGTCAACTTTTAAGTTAAAAAAATATGAACAGGAACATAACACCAAGTATACATGTTGTGTCCAAATATATTTATAACTGATTTAGACCAACTGACATTAACTGAGATTTTACAATGTATTCATCTCAATACATATGGATTCGTTGGGGGCCATAAAAGATAGATATTGACAAATTACCTGTGGGGCTGTATTAAACCGGAACACGGGCCGCAATTGGCCCGCGGGCCGGACTTTGGACATGCCTGAAATAGGCCCTTCATACTGGCAACCCAGTGCATGGTATTCCATTACATGGGAAGAAAAGAAACCACGACCTCCTGCCTGGAACTGTAGGTAGCATACGAGTGAAGTGCACGTGAATTAGGCTTTATTATTGTTTTATAGTAGATCTTCTATTAATTGCTTTTGCATTGCTTTGCGCTGTATTAATTGCTTTAGAATGTATAGTATTTAAGGTTTCAATTGTATAGTAATTGTTTTTAAGGCTTGTAACACTTAGACAACTATGTTAACTGCTTAAAGCTTGCAATAAATAAGAAAGTGGTTAAGTATCCCTGAAGTGTGCTGGTTTCCCTTGGATCTAAAATAAATTGAACCACACAACAAGCTCTGTCACCCCCTCTCTACGGCCAACACAGAAGACATGACATTAGGGTCACTGGCAGTTTGAGACACTTTCAACAACCCAGAATCAGAGGAGAACTCAACTAAGTTAAGGACATCTCTGCAAATGACTCTCCTTAGTCAAGTCAATATCTGAAACTACTTTTTCAAGGATGAATCCAATAACTAAACATACAAAAATTGTTTTTAAATCAATACACTCATGGATAACTAAAAGAAATTGCTTCATTAGCCACATTTATTAAAATAACTTCTACATTAACAGAAGACAACATTATCATGTCAAGATATAGAATTATCTATACTTTTCCGCTGTGGAACATTCTGTAATTAAGCCTCTCCCTTAAGGATTGTCTACGTTCCCAAACCTGACCTTTAGTTAAAATATTTTTTCTATAAAAAGAGAATAGGGGTTCACAGACCCAAATGTGAGAACCAGAGGCATAAAGAACAAGCAAACACCTTAAGTTGACAAAATATTAAAGTCAGACTTTTTCTGAAAAATGTATTTAGACATTCACAGATCAAATATTTCTTCAGGAAAACCACAGCATAAATTCCTATGTTGTACAACAGCATACAGTGAATGTCATTATATAAATTTATTTACAAAATGGAAATATACAAAAAGCTAAAAAATAAAATGTACAATGGCTGGAGTACTATTGCCACATAATTCAGGCAACTCATGAGTTCTGTAGGCCTTCCCAGATACCCAAACAAATGTGTCTACAAAAATAACTTTACATCATCTATGTCCACATGGAGATGCATCACCAACTCAACACCACCCACACAGTTAAACAATCTTATTTGTTAATTCAGCATTAGCTATGACCAATTTAGATCCTGAGGCCATATGCCTTTTTGGTGGAAGGGAGCATCAAGCAGAAAAGAGATGCTTATCAAAACTATTTCAAGACAGGTCTGAAGTACCATTAATGGGCTGCTTCACCACAAACTGTACATGTGGTATGCACTGCTGCTTGACCTGTGGTATGCAGCTGCACTCCTCAGGTAATCTATATTTAAAGTATGGGTTCCAACACACACTCTTGTTTAAGTTAGTTTAGTCATAATTAGAAGAACATATAATAAATATATTTGTCTCAGAACACAAGTAACTCCAAACAGGAAATGATAAAGGGTAGCATGGAAGATTAATATTAACTTAATATTTAAAAACATAAGACAACCTGCTCTGATCAATATCTATAATTTACATGTGGCCTTATAATTTCAGTATAAAGATGAGAATTCAAACTAAATCAGCCCTTTTTGTATCACCCTGAAGAACAAGAAGAGCCAAAAAACAATGGGTTGTACAGAGCTTGTCTTAATTATATCACACTGATTGAATAAAGAGACCAACAGACAAACTAAAGTCACACTATTTACTCATTTGTCAAATACAATTACCTTCATCAACAGCTCAAAAAGCAAAACATTAGTATACCTATTAACCTTTTAGAACTATTGGCCTTGTAATTTTAGTTCACATAACCTTGCATGGGAGCTGGCCAAGCTCTTAATTAATTAAAACAAGCACAAAGGAAAGTTTCCAATGGAGACCAAGAGAAAATGGTCCAATTATCTACTTTTTAACCAGTGTGTGGATGGGAGTCAGGTGTAAGTAGGAGTAAAGATGTTAAATTGCATTTAAGTAACTAGTTGATACCAGGGAGCAAATAGTTGAGTCACTACTGACTATCCAATAAGCATATGCTTATCAGATAGTCGATTAGTCACTTACATTCTTAGATAGGAACATGTTAGTATTAGGAACATTTACTCTGCACGCTGTCTAGTGTTCCAAGTTATGTGGGAGAAAACTTATCAAACTTATTGGAATTATTATAGGCAAAATAAATTTACTTCCTGAGTCTCAAATGCTCAGTCTATAATTTTAATTACAAGGGTGGGCCACCAAAAAAGCTGAGTGTTTTAAACTGTGTAAACGAGTATCTGGGATCACGTTCAGGTTTCTGGTATCCTTTGCTCTTAAAGAGAGAGAGCAAAGGGAAGCATGCATGCCAATTTCTGAATCCCTTCAATCAGAGTTAAACCTACTGGCTAGGAAGGACAGATACATCCAGACACTGTAAATATCAGTCAGTCTCAGTGGACTCAACCCACATTAAAGAGACCCTGGCTGCTCACTTCCAACAAAGTCTAACGATGTTTCACTATGTAGGATGAGGTGATTTGATTCTTCCTGGCAAAAAGCAGCATAGAGGAAATGGGTGGTGAGACAAGTAAGTATGGCCTAGTTGTGTCATTACCAATATTTAGAAGACATTACCCACTCTGATATTCAAGACTTAGGATAGACTTGCACTTGCTTGCTTTATTTGTGGGATGTCTGTGTTATGCAGGGATCGCTACAGTTATTGCATCTGATTTTCTTAAGATTTGGGGACCGAGGAACAGATCACTTCAGTTTTAGAAAAAAACAGCAAGCAAATGGTCTGGTAGCACTTTATAGACTCACAAAACATGTAGATGGGATCATGAGCTTTTGTGGGCACAGCCCACCTCTTCAGATGAGCAGAGTTATAGAGCTCTTCTCCCCTTGCTATCAAATGGGTCATTGAACTTCACCAAGCCGGTCTCAACTTCCCTGGTACAAAGTAAGAAACTTCCCAGCTGTCAACCTCCTTCCCCTGCCCTCCTCAAACTTCCCCAAGAAAAGCTCTCCCTTCCGCAGCTCAGCTACCCCAGACGGGACCAGGGAGGAGTGACACCAACAACCCCAGGGCCGAACAAAAACAAGCCAGTGGGACAAGGTAGCAGAAATCGACAGTTCCCCCTCGATCCCCATCGCCCAGCTCCCTCGCCCCCATCCACACCCCCCGCGCAGGCACAGGGCGAGCTGGGGACACGGACACACGCCCCCCGCACCCAGAGGGGCGCATCGCACGACAGAACCTTCAGCCCCTGCAGACCCCAGGCCAGGCCGCGGTCAGTAACCCGGCCACGCTCCGGTCGCCTCACGCCAGCCCGGCCGCGGGGCAGACAGCGGGCCACTGGAGGAGGCAGCCCCAAGGAAGCCGGGCTGGGGCAGCGCCCGGCGCCCCACGGAAGCAGTGACCGGCCCGCCCGGCCCCGCCCCGCCAGGATGACCCGGGTGGCGGGGCTGCGCCCCCTCCCGCGCTCCCTCCCGGCAGCGGGATACGAGTCCCGCCCGGCGGCGCGTCCCCTCACCTTCAGCTGCTCCCAGTCTCCGCTGCGGCCGAGTCTGGCGCGGGCGGGAAGATTCCCTGCTTCGCTGGGCTCCAACCGCACCAACTGCCGCCCACCCCGCTTGCGCCAGCCCGCGCGCTCCCATTGGCTGCCCGCAGAGACGGCCTCGCATGGAATCACGAGAACCCGCCTCCAAGTGGCGCAGCGAAGAATCCCATTGGTTCATTTCACTGTCGCTCAAAATCACTTCCTAAGCCACATAGGTTTGAGGAAGCCAAGGGGAGAGCCCGCTGGGGCAAGGAGCGCAGGCGCTGACGCGCAGTGACGGGTTCTTAGCCCTCTACTGCGTGTCCCTTCTCTAGCTTCAAAGCATTTGCCTTGGTGCAGCCCTGCTAATGGCATATTGGGGAGCATTAGGAGGATCAGTGCCAGCAGATCCAGAGATGTCATTATTCCCCTTTATTCCGCTCTGGTGAGGCCACATCTGGAGTATTGTGTCCAGTACTGGGCTGTCCCGTCCCCCCACTATTGAAAGGATGTGGACGCGTTGGAGAGGGTCCAGCGGAGGGTGACCAAAATGATCAGGGGGCTGGCCTGCATGACCTATGAGGAGAGACGCAGGGATTTGGGTTTGTTTAGTCTGCAGAAGCGAAGAGTGAGGGGGGATTTGATAGCAGCCTTCAGTTTTCTGAAGGGAGGTTCCAACAAGGATGGAGAGAGGCTGTTCTCAGTAGTGACAGGTGGCAGAACAAGGAGCAATGGTCTCAAGTTACCGTGGGAGAGGTCTAGGTTGGATATTAGGAAAAACTATTTCACTAGGAGAGTGGTGAAGCACTGGGATGGGTTCCTGAGGGAGGTGGTGGAATCTCCATCCCTAGCGGTGTTTAAGTCTCGGCTTGACAACGCCCTGGCTGGGTTGATTTGGTTGGGATTGGTCCTGCCTTGGGCAAGGGGCTGGACTTGATGACCTCCTGAGGTCTCGTCCAGCTCTATGATTCTACGTGCACGCTAGTATGGCCAAGCTCTGAGAAAGCAAGAACTGAGCACCCCTGTGGTTTTTTGTATTAGCTGAGTGTGTTGCAGCACCAATGCAGGGTGGCCCAACATTGATAACTGGACTCCAGGAAGGCCCCATCTTACAAATGGGCTGTGTTCCAAAAGTGCGTTTGGAAGTCGGATGTTTTGGAACTTGGAACAAATTTCCCCATAGAAACAATGTTTTAAAAGGCAGGTTCCCAGGCTAGACCACAAAAGCCTATTTTAACCCATAACTGCAGCTGACATCTATACATACATTTTTAGAGTGTCTGTGAGTCCATCCGTGTGTCCGTTTGTTCAAGAACTTCTCCTAAACTGTAAGAACTAGGACACCAAACCAAGGTCAGAGGTTGGTTGTGCTCAGAAAATGGGAAGTGTTGGGTGTGATGGTCTCCCCCCCCCCCCCCCTTTCATTGCTTTAAGAAATAGACTAATGGACACTGATGCATGCATCTCAAAGGTGCTTTAACAAATTATTTTATTTAACCAATCAATCTTGGTTACTTAGAATAATGTACATGGGATTGCTCAGTGGTTTGAGCATTGACTTACTAAACCCAAGGTTGTGAGTTCAGCACTAGAGGGGACAATCTGGGGCAAATCTGTCAGGAATGGAACTTGGTCCTGCTGTGAGGGCAGGGGATTGGACTCAATGATCTCTCAAGGTCCCTTCCAGATCTATGAGATAGATATATCATGATCCATTGGTTCTGTTTATCTTACTTTGATGTATGTATAATTTTTGTGCATAAAATTAGATATATGGAGTGGGGAATACTTTGTGGGTTTTTAATGTATGAATGAGAGGCATCCAGGGTGTTACACTCCATGTCTTGATGAGCAACTATTAAACAATCTCTTTTGTCCTTAAGTCTGAGCAGTGGTAGGTAGGGAGTGGCCTCAATTCCTTAAAAAAGAATAGGAAAACAGGGGTCTTGGTCTTTCCACTGGGCTGCACCTGAGGGAAGGAGCCAAAGACTCCTGCGTGGGGAGACAGCCCTGGTTTGGAGGGACAGCTGGAAAACAGGTTTTAGGGTGAGTTTGAAAAAGTTTGTACTGAGGTTTCAGTGTAGAATTAGCCTAGTGTTTTTGTTTCTTTTGATTTGTAATCTATTTTGCTCTGTCTGTTCTCACTTATTACCGCTTAAATCCTACTGCTTGTACTTAATAAAATCACTTCTATATTCTGTCAAACCCAGTGTAAATAATTGTTACCTGGGGGAACAATCAGTGTGCACATTCCCCCTTTCATTGCTAAAGGTGACCTACCTAATCCTTTGGGGTTTGATCCCATTTGGGGAGTGGTATCCCAGGAAGCTGTGCCCTGAACTGTACTCTCCTGGGATCTGAAGAGGCACAGTGTCTGTACTGCTTCTCAGTGGGGGAAGGGATCTCAGTTCTGGGCCTTGGCTGGGGGATACCAGAGAGCTGGCCCAGCACGATAAAGTGGTAAGGAGCCCCAGAGAGTAGAAAGGCGAGTGGCAGTGGCCATATCAGCACTGCAGGAGGCACCCCTGAGGAGTTGCCTGTGACCTCATCCAGTCACACGGGGAAAATGACTGTTTTCCATAATATGGAAAGGGAGGGAGCAAAGAGAGCAGCAGGTTATGATACTGAGAGTGGCCATTGGGGACAACTGCAGCACCAAGAGAGTGACCAGCAGGGTTAGGGCATCGCCATTTTGCCTGCCTCCCTGCCCCAAACCTGGAGTCTGCTCCCGCTCTCTGTGGAAAGCCTGCAGGTCATGGGGGAGTGGACGTTGGAGGGAGACACATTTCCCAAAGCCTGTCCCATTATGGAGAGCCTGCAGACCAAGGAAGGTTCAGCCACTGGAGCCTCAGCCCTCCCCAGACAGCAGCCTGTAAGCTTCAGGAAGGGCTGCTGGAGGCATTCCTCAGAGCCTCACCCCCACTCTCCCGCAGCAGCCTGCAAGCCACAGGGGAAGGGTCTGCTGGAGGAGGAGGCAGCCCTTGGAGCCTGGCCCCCCTCAGACAGCCTGCAGGCCACGGGGGGGGGGGAGCGGGGTAAATGGGGCAAGCTGTGGGCATTGCCCAGAGCCTCGCCCCCACCTCAACAGCCTACAGGCCAGATGGAGTGGGGTGGTCAGGCCAGGAATTGGTTTAAGCCAAATCCTTAATGCACAGAAAACAAAATTCATGGAACTTAGTGTTCCTGTCTGTCAACTGCATGTGAGATTGAGGTTGTCCTGGAACAAATCACTTTTAAAATAATGTTTTTCGGTTATTCCTCTATCACTGCAGGTGCACTGTACTTGAATAGTATTTACTAATGGTAAAACTTTTCTCCTATCATAAGAACGTATCTTATGATATCTTTTGTATTTAAAAGGCTGGAGTGCAATGAGGAGGGGAACCCTGCATGAGCCAGAAATCCACTGTTCCAGCTTACGCTGGGTCCTCCGGGCTCCTTTTTAATGGATTAAGAGCCTATCAGATAAGCTTACATCCCTACTCCTGTCACTCATTTCCAGATTCTGACAGACAGAGGAACACCATTCCTACCCATCTAGGCTAATATGTATTGATGGACCTAACCTCCATTAAGTTATCTAGTTTTTTTTTGAATCCTGTTAAAGTCCTGGTCTTCACAACATCTTCTGGCAAAGCATTCCACTGGTTGACTGTGCAGTGTATGAAGAAAAACTTCCTTTTGTTTGTTTTAAGCCTGCTATCTATTAATTTAATTTGGTAACCCCTAGTTCTTCTGTTACATATGTTCACTGACACTCAAATTAATCCTAGCAGAGAGGCTTTTAAGCAATGCTTCAGTGAGGAACATGTTTTGAGACCTCTGCATTGGTATGAATTTTACCCTTTGAAATTATACCCACAGAAATATGATTCACATTCATTATAGTTATAGGACATTTGACATTGGATAGGAAAAGGTCAATGCGTCTTAGTTTAAAAAGAAGTCTTATTTCCCTGTGGCAACTTTCCCACTGTAATATGAAATGAAGCTTTGTATCAATCAGTTCACTTCACAAAGGATTACAAACTATTTCACAGTATCATAAATCCTATTAGGTTTGCTCTGAGTCAGATTTTCATTTTGCCTGAACATTACTAAGCTAACACTCACCTTTGCCAAAGCTCTTATGCCTAGATCCTCAAAGTTATTTGGGCACCTAACTATCATTGATTTCAGTGCCACTTAAGTGCCTAAATACCTTTTTTAGGCTCTGGGCCTTACATTTTCCTCATCCTCCATCTCCCTCAGACACTAGTTTATTTCTTTAGCTGGGATGCATCAAACTTGTTAGATGCTCAAACTTGTTAGAAGTTTTAGAAAACAGAATGAACCAGAAACTAACTGTAGTTGACTGGTCCACTCTTTAAGTCCATACTCAGGCACAATGAAATCAAGGGAAGTCTGACTGAATAAGAACTGTGGATTTGGGTGGAAAAATAACGGGAAAAACTTATTCCTCTGAGACATGATTCTTCACTGCCTTGCACCTTCTAAGCCAGGCATGTCAAACAGGCGTCTGGCGGGCCGCATGCGGCCCGATTGAAGTTTTTTGCGGCCTGCCACTACATTTTTATAAAAGAACAAAGTACGGCCCACTGGCCGCTTTGAGCACATGGCTGAGTGCAGATCACAGCCAGCCAGCCACTCTACGCACTGCACCCCAGTGACTGCTCAAGGCTGGCCTGCCTCTCTGCACTCCAGCATGTGCTCACAGCTGGCCAGCCACTCTGTGTGGGGCATCAAGCACCTGCTCACAGCTGGCCACTCTGCTCACGCACTCCCGTGCCTGGAGGAAGGAGTATGGCAGCGGCTCTGGGACCCAAGCATTAGGCTGGAGAGGGGACTGGGAGTACCTAGCTCTGGGGAAGGCGGGATGCATTATTTTAGGGGACACTGGGGGAGCCTGGCTCTGAGGGAGGGGTGAGGCATTAGGTTGGGGGGCACAGGGGGTGCCTGGCTCTGGGGGAGCAGTGAGGCATTAGGTGAGGGGGTGGGGAGTATCTGACTCTGGAGGAGCAGAGGGGGATATTTTACTTTTTTTATTTATTCCCAAATAAAATCACAAAATGTACTGTATTAATTGTATATCAATAAATATGTCCTTTTTTGCAATTGCACGAATTATATGTTTATGCAAAATCTCAAATTTACAAAGTATCTGAAATTTTCACAGAAGCCTGTTCTATTTGATTAACCACTGTCTATACTTGTTTTTATTTCAAAAAGTTATGTACTATATAAAAAATTAAAAAGTATCTTAAATTTATATTTAAATTAAAATATATGAGCAAATTACAATTTTACACATCAAATTATTGTATTATAGTCAAACAAGACCTGAAAAAATATTTAAAAATATGCCTAGAACATAATTTATAATAATAAATAATTACAACTTTCCGAGAGGAGTACATTTTCTTTGGTGGCCCTGAAAGCTATCAGTTTTTGTTTGTGCAGCCCTCGGTAGGCTTCGAGTTTGACATGCCTGTTCTAAGTCATTGCACTTATTCAAAATGAGCAGCAAGTGTATGTAAAACATGATCACTTGAGTAAGTCAGGAGATCACTAATTTTACACCAATGTCATAATAATGTAAATGACTAAACAAGGTGCAAGGCTATATAAAATCAGGTCCCAGGTTCATTTGAAAAAAAAAATCAGAGCTGACTTTTTAGCTAAAGATGACAATTCTTTATTCCTCTAAAAATCTGTCAGGGTATGTCTACACAGCAACATTATTTCAAAATAACTAGCATTATTTCTAAATAACTTAGACCATGTCTACACAGCAAGCAGTTATTTCAAAATAATGTCAAAATACTGGCAAGCTGGAGGAATTCTTACTCCATATCCTGTAACCATCATCGTATGAGGACTAGAGGGAAGTCAGAGGAAAAGTGGGCTATTTTGAAATAAGTGCTATGTAGACACTCCCAATTTCAAAATAAACTGCGCAATTGATGTAGTTCAATTTGCGTAGCTTATTTCGTGTTAAGCCCTGCAGTGTGGATACACCCTCACTGTGCGTGGACTTGTACATTCCTCATTTCTCTATACTTGTTTTATATTGGTGGATACACTAAATTGGCCCTCCTGCAAAAGCAATATGCCAGTCCCAGTCCTGCAAGCCCAGCCCCTGCATAGGGAACTCAAATTGTTTAAATGGTACATAGAGAATTTCCAAGAGTGGGCTCCAAAACCTCAACATCATGTTAAACTGAAAATCATATAACATACTGTCAAGCTTGTGAAGATGCTTTAAAAGGATCTCTAGCTAAAGTGTACATAAATGGAAGAATGAACAGAACTGAATATTTTTGAACAGTTTTATACTAAAAACTGTACAGAGATTTTAACACTGCATATTATGACTAGTATGAGATTACATAGTCAAATAATCACATTTGCACATTTTCCAACATTTCACCTTAATTTCTCATATCTGTAATAAGCTCTACAAAGTTACAATGATAAACTTAAGAAAATCAAAAGAAAATATAAATTAAAAGGAAAACAGAAAGAATAAAGCTATATTTGAGAGAAAAAATAAGAATTTGCACAATACATCTTAATTTAATATGGTATTCCAAGGCAACCATTCACATATTAAGGATTACTATTTATGTTTTACGTGTAGCTAATAACCTCTTCTGGTCATAGAATGCCTCCCACTCTTTCTTAAAGTTTGACTGTAAAGTGACAGGAAGTGTCTCTCACATCCACAGAGGCAATAATATAATAATATAATTTGAATTGCACTTTCCCTATTTTCTCAGGAGTAGTTTGGAAGCAATTAAAATGCAACATTGTTAAAATTAATCAGTTTGTATCTTTGATCAGCTCCACTGACTTTCACATAAGTTATACTTTACCTCTAAGAGCAAAATTTGGTTTTTTATATATATATATATATATATATATATATATATATATATATATATAGTGTGTGTGTGTGTGTGTCCTTGCACATGCACCCATGTCTCACACAAACACACACATGGAGAAGTCCTTATTCTGCAAGCACCTATGAACATACCATACTTTTCTTGACTTCAGCAGGACTATTTACAGTACAAAGTTAAGCATCTGTTTAAGAATTTGAGAAATGAGAGTCATACGCGTTATACACTCAAATCATAACCACATGTCAACACTACACAAACATTTTCTCGGGTAATTTTTCCCATTCCCAAAAAGTGATTTTTAGATTAAGAATCTGTTTGTATATATTTAGGTTCACAAGATTACTTAATGAAGTGAGACATATCTACATATTTCTGTATCTACTGCCAGTTTGAGAATCCCATGGTACCCATCTAGCATGATGAAAAAAGCTAAAAAGTTCTGCCACCATAAGGCCATCAATGATTTCTTGACAGATGCAGAAGCATCTACTAATAAGTTACATAATTTTGACTGGAACAATTTTTTTTAAAATCTAATTTTTCAAATTATTTTCTGGTGTCTTCAGAGCACCAAATGGCCAAAATAACAGTAATATTAATTCACATGCAAATTAGTGGTGGGTTTTTATTATTCACACTTTTTTGAATTGAGTTAGTGTATGCTAGTAATGGTTGCAATTTTGGCCTGGCAAAGTTTATTCAATCTTGTTTTTAATTGGGAAAGCAAAATGTTGATAGCTCACATAAGCCTCCTGGTGGACAAATAAATGCTTGGTTTTGTTATTAGGAACAGAACAGGAAGTTGCCACAAAAGATCTGATTTCCTCTCAACTCTGAGAGTAGTGGATAGTTTATTTTCTTTTTCTTTTTTTTTTAGCAATACTAGCTATTTTTAAATATACTTTTGTATCCTTTGATATCTCTCATAGTTCAATATGTTCTATTATGTATTGATGGCTTTCTCTGTATAGAAATTCCATTAACAATCCTTCAATAAATAGTTGCATGTTATATAGCTATGATTCTGTTATTCTTATATTTATATCACTTCACTTACTATGTTCACATATTCTCTTCAGAATGTTTATGTCCCAGTAAGAGTCAATTGTAACTACAAAACAAATATCTGTAATCTTTTAACATTTTAACATGTTGATATATACTCTCTCAATACATTTGGAAAGAGCAATTAATTTAGTCCTACTACACTCGGTTCATTTGATGATGCAAATGATTAACTTATTTGGAAGGTGCCTACTTTTGTAGGGATAATTTGCTGTAATGGTACTAGATGAAGACTTATACGTTTATTTGTATCTAGGATTTCTTTCAATTTTTTAAAAAAAGTTTACTAAAATTTTACTGAAAAATTGATGGGAATTCTGTCCTAGCTCTTACTTACCATTTAGGAAGAGGCGTTCTTGATCAAAGACAAACTCTCTAAAATATATAGTAGATAATTAAAGCAGCTGGGCATCATTGCACTAATTCAGGGACTCATCGTGTTAGGCACTTGACATATACACAGTAAAAACCTGTCTCTTCCTCAAAGAACTTATTCTTTAGAACAGGAAAAACCCTGGTAAAATTTGAATTTCGTTTCCTGTCTGGCCAGCATACCTCAGAGTGGACAGCACTCCTGACCATGAATAATCCAGAGTTGCAGACAAGCACCAGCATTGAACATGCAGGGAATGCTGGAACTCATTGCTGTGTGGAGAGAGGAATCTGTCCTCGCAGAATATAAATCAGCAAAAGAAATGCAGCTAGCTATGCCAAGATCACAAAGGGCAAGGAGGAGAAAGGATATGCCAGGGATGCCCAGCAGTGCTGTGTGAAAATAAAGGAACTGAGGGCAGTCATACCAGAAGACAAATGAGGCAAAGGGATGTTCTGGATCATTGCTGCAAACATGCCACTTCTATGAGCAACTGGTATCTGACTAGCTTCCCTAGCTAGTATATGGATTCCTCCCAAGATACTCCTCTGCCTCATGGAGGACAGCGTGGATGAGGAATGAGGAGCAGGAAGACAATTGTCAGCAGGCAAACAGGACAACTGATGTCACTGACAGCCAGGACCTTTTTATAACTTTGGAGATAATCCCCTCCTCCCAGGATGTCTCAGAGTAGGGCAGGAATCCTGGGGAGGGCATTTCTAGTGAATTCAAATTTTTTTTCATGCTACAAGTGGGGTAAGGCAATTGGGTGTGATCTGTGGTGGCCACTGACTACACAGCACAAGGTCCCCAGAAGAGCTTGTTAATGTGTCTGTAGACAGAGAAGGAATCCTCCCTGCATATCTCCATAAAGCTTTCTTAGAGGTATTCTTTGATCCTTCTTACAAGCTTTCTGGGGAGGCCTGCCTTATTCTGTCCTTTCCAAGCCAAGCCAGCAGTAGGGATCTAGTATCACTGCAGCATAAGGTTCAGGTTTCTGGCCACATTCAGTCAGCATCCTTATTTTGTGTGATTCAGAGAAGACCAAAATCTTGCAGGACAATGTGAATGAAGCAGGGAAGTTGTGTTACAGAGATCACTGAGGCAGTCCACCTTTATTTGCTCATTCCCAACAAAGCATGGTTTTCTGACCACAGTGACTGCGTGAGAACCAACCCTGACCTGTAGCCACTCCTGGCCCTCCTCTTCCTTGCAGGCTCCTGTGAGAAGGGAAAGTTGTACTCTCCCAGCAAATGGGGGATGCTGAACACACCACCATAGCCCCCCTTTACAAACCCAGACACATGCCTACCTGTGGGAGCTGCTATTTGCTGCCATTGTATCGCACATGCTTTCAAATTGGAAGCAAAAGAGGGAGGCCTAACCTATTCCTTCCCATGCCTGCCACCAAAATGAGGCCAGATGCTCCCTTAAAATCTGAGGTGTACCTGCTGTATAGTGGGCACTTAAAAGCATAACTCCAGCTTTGTACATAACACATGCCTATTGTGTTGGACAGACCTTCTTTTATGCAAAGTGATTGGTTTCTGTGCTCTACAATGTATCTTCACTAAAGTCTACCCTTCACTTTTCTCATTACTGCAGGTGCAGCAGTGAGCCTCTTGCCCTCTCCCACAGCTGTTAGCCCAGCAGAGATCCAAAGAAGAAAACCTAATTGGGATGACCTGTTCAATGAGCAAATACAATCTGCCCACATGGACAGGGTGCAATTCAATGGATGGAAAATGATGCTGCAGGAGATGTGAATGGAGCAGGAGAGGAAAGCGTGTAGGAAATGTAAAGTGAAGACACAAGAGGAAAGCTTGAGGCTTGTGGGAGAAAACAGAGCTGCTGACATGCCTGGTACAGCTACAAGAGAAGCAAATGGAGCACAGAGCCCCCTCCAACCTAAGGATGTAAGTTTTACCTGTTAACTGATAAACCGATGCTTATTGGTTCCAGCTACTGATTAAACTCTTGCAAGGCTGGCAGCCTCCAGGAGCCCTCAGTGCTGGTGAGGCCAGTAACATTTAACCATGTAACTGACTGAATTGTAATTGGCTACACAGTTAACATTGTTAAACCATTTTTACATCACTATTTCAGCCCATGCAGAACCACATGCCCTCCTCACCAAGTTCCATACTCTCCCCTCCCAGGTACCCTAGAATGGGGGAAAAGAGGGGAAGTCAAGGGCATCCTTCCACTGAACCCCCAGGGATGTCTCTAGGAACAGAAGGGTGTCATTCTGTAACCTGTGATTGCTGAACAGGGAGACTTAAGATGCAGCCTGCCCTTGACCCCCAACAAAACTGCTGCCCTGAACTCATTTTCTGTCTTTTTCCTTGCGTTTCCCTAAATAAAAATGCATGATTTCTCAACAACGGTATCTTTATTGCTTGAGTTGAATGGAGGAGAGGGGTGGAGGAAGCTTTATAGAGGTTACAGGCCAGTACATTTAATGCAGGGGACACCTCGTTAAGAGCAACATGCATGACTGACCAGACAGTGACATGACATTCACGAAGCTGTTTTCAAAGTCTCTCTGATTTGCAGTGCCCCTTCCTGTGCTCTGCTTGCCTGGCTGCTCATAATTAGTGGCTAGGAAATCTGCCTCAACCACCCCCTCCCTAGTAAAAAATTTGTCCACCTAAATTTCACAGATATTATGGAGCACAGAGCAGGGTACCACAACAATGGGAATGTTGCTTTTAGGAGATCGAACCTAGTCAAACTATGAAACCTTCCCTTAAAGCCGTGGTCACCAACCAGTAAATCACGATCTACTGGTAGATCGCAGGGGCTCTAAGAGTAGCTCTTGAGCCCTCTCAACTGCGCGCCTGCGCAGTACATTTACATTAGATTTCCTCATTTGAGGAGCAGCTACTCACCGAGCAACAACACAGGTGAGTAGCTGCGAGGAATGGTGGGAGCTGGGAGGTCAGGAGGGCTGAAACACCCCAGCAAGCTGACTGTGGCTTTCAGCTGAAAGATGCTGCCCCGCGCTCCAGCTGATCAGCAGCTTCTCCTCTGCACCTGCCCACGTGGAGCGTGGTGCACCCTGGCTGAGAGCCATGGCCAGCTGGCCGGGCAGCCACTTCTCTTCCCTCCAGCCCGGCTGCCCTGCGCTCAGCCCGGGAAGCTTGCTCCAGCACAGCTGGAGCTAGGCGCAGCCTCCCTGGGCTGAGCGCAAGGCAGCCGGGCTGGAGGGAAGAGAAGCAGCTGCCCGGCCAGCTGGCCATGGCTCTCAGCCAGGGTGCACCACGCTCCACGTGGGCTGGTGCAGAGGAGAAGCCGCTGGCCATCTGGCTGTGGCCTTCAGCCCGGAGGAGGCTGAACGGGTGGCTTCCCCTCGTGGAGCTTGGTGCAGCCTGGCTGAGCGCCATGGCCAGCTGGCCAGGCAGCCGCTTCTCTTCGCTCCAGCCCGGCTGCCCTGCGGTCTGTCCGGAGGGAGCGCAGGTCTGAGGCTTCCGTCCATGTCTGGTGTAGGGAACTCCCTGCCCCCCAACCTTATTCCCTCTCCTCTGCCCCAAACCTGTCCCCTGCCCTCCTGGCCCCTTGTTCCCTCTCCCTTGCCCCCCCCATCCCGCTGCAGAAACCTCCCCCGCCTCTGCAGAAACTTGTCCCCCGGCACCCTGCCCCCCCTGCAGAAACCAGTTCCCTCTGGCACCCTGACTCCTACTGCAGAAACCTGTCCCCCTGCCTTCCCACTACAGAAACCTGTCCCCCCCAGGACCCTGTCCCCTGCTGCAAAAACCTGTTCTGGCACTCTGCCCCCTCTCCCCTGTCCCCACAGGCACCCTGTTCCCTGCCCCAGAACCCTCTAGCACCCCTCCCCAGTAGTGTCCCCTGCTCCCAAATGACTTCTATGGGTCAGTGACCGCTGACTGAAGGCAGGTTCCCTGCCATTCTCATAAATAAAGACAATGCAGAAACTTTGTGTTTAACATAGTATTTTATTTAAAAATGAAGCCTGGCCAACAAACCCCCGATTGGGGCCAAACCCCCATCTGGCCACAACCACTCCTGCATTACTCCTTCCCCAGACCCTAGATCTGAGCCTATCAAACACTGGAACCCTCTGCCCTGAGCCTCTCGCATACCCCAACCCAAATTCCTGCACCCTACATCCACAAGCCTGTGGCTTGCTTACTATCCCAACACTGCCCAGCCTGGAGCCCCTCCCCGAGCCCGTGTCCCCTTCTCCACCTCCTCCTGCATCCAGATTTCCTCCCAGAGCTTGCACCTCTCACCCCTTCCCACACCCAAATCCCTCATTCCCACCCCAGAGACTACACATCCTGTCTCAACACAGCAAGGGTCCAGCAAGACTACAGGGCTGTGTCTAGATTGGCCACTTTTTCCGGAAAAGCAGCTGCTTTTCCGGAAAAACTTGCCAGGTGTCTACACTGGCCGCTTGAATTTCCACAAAAGCACTGACGATCTCATGTAAGATTGTTAGTGTTTTTGTGGAAATACTATGCTGCTCCCGTTCAGGCAAAAATCTTTTTCCGAAAAACTTTTGCGCAAAAGGGCCAGTGTAGACAGCTGAGATTTGTTTTCCGCAAAAAGGCCCTGATCGCGAAAATGGCTATTGGGGCTTTTTTGCGGAAAAGTGCGTCTAGATTGGCCACAGACACTTTTCCGCAAAAAGTGCTTTTGCAGAAAAACGTCCTGCCAATCTAGATGCGCTTTTCCGAAAATGCTTTTAACAGAAAACTTTTCCGTTAAAAGCATTTCCGGAAAATCATGCCAGTCTAGACGTAGCCCAGGAGTTTTTCAGGATTCTAGAGATATCCCAGAAAAACTCTTCTGCATTCAGAGTCGTGTTTGTTCTTCCACTCTTTCGGTCACCCCTATATTCCTCTTTCCACAAGGAATAAGGTGGCTTCCAAAAGAAGGGGTTTTTTTTCTGACATTTGGTCCAGTCTAGACAGGCCAAATGTTGGAAAAACCTCTTCCCACAGAAGAATTTTTTTTAAAGCAGCAGTATAAGGATTGGGGATAGCAAGTGACGGAGAGGAGGAGAATAGAGAGGGTGGGGCTTCAAGGAAGGGGTGGGGCGGTAGATCTTGGCTTGGTCTGTCATTTAAAAAGTGACCTTGGGTGTAAAAAGGTTGGAGACCACTGCCTTAAAGTGTTCAAAAGCACATTTTTACCACCATTCTGCACTTGCTCAGCTTGTAGCTGAACTGCTCCTTCCTGCAGTCCGGGCTGCCCCTCTGTGGCCTCATTAGCCATGGGAGAAAGTGATGGGCTGAGTCTCCAATGATCACTATTAGCATTCAGTGCCTCCAATGATAATTTTCAAGTCTGGAAAGAAAATTCCATCTTGCAGCTTTCTGAAGAGACCGGAGTTTGTAAAGATATACGTCATGCACATTCCCAGCAATCCCATGTTGATGTCAGTGAAATGGCCTTTGTGGTCCACTAGCACTTGAAGCACCATGGAGAAGGATCCTTTGCACTTTGTTTTCTTTGCTATCTTGACACCTCACCACCTTGCCAATGTGTTTTCTATTACCTCACAACAGTTAGCGAACCCCATCACTGTAAAGATCTCCACTGTATCCTGCATGTTTTCCAGAGTCACTCTCCTTCATAGCAGAAGATATTGACTTGGATCACAGCAACCCCCACTGTAGATTTACTTACTCCGAACTGATTCCCAACTGACCGGTAGTGGTCTGGCATTGTAAGCGTCCACAGATATTGCTACTTGCTTCTCAACTGTAAGAGCAGGTCTCATTCTAATATTGCTCTGCTTCAGGGCGGGGGAATGCAGTTCACAAAGTTCTATGAAAGTGGCCTTACACATGCAAAGTTTTGCAGTCACTGCTGATTGTCCCATAGGTGCATAACTATGCAATTTCACCAGTCTGTGCTTGTCTCGCAGTACCAGAACTGTGCTTGTCTCGCATTCCACTGTGTCAAGAGGTTCAACAGTCACCAGCATCTGCTGATTGCTCCACTCAAGTGTTTCATACATTCTATGTTTGTGGCCTTCTCTCATTTGTCCTCGCTCTGGTGGCTCCTGGCTAGTCTCTGCACATACTGCAGCATAAGGTGCAAGGTGTTTGAATGATTACCAAAGCACTTTGAAACTGAATGGGGTCCATGCTTGCCCTGCTATGTCATCTGCATGGATAATCAGGGAAAAAATGGCATGAAAAGATTGTTTGTTGCTTTTAAGCGGTGGGGGGGGGGGGGGGGGAGGAGCAGGGAGAGAGGGGGAAGAGATGAGCACATTATAGGACACTGACAACATATATCCAGAACCACTTGCTGCACTGTTTTTGTCCCATCAGGCATTGGGGGTCTAATCCAGACTGCAAAGGGGTGTCAGGAATTGTGGGAATGTTACCCGCAGTGCATCAGTCACGTCAACAGTAGCCATCTTACTGGGAATACACAACACCTAACTCTTGTGCACAGTGGGGACTGCACCTTTGTTATGTAACAGTCATTCTCAGTCAGCAAAAGTTAGAAAACCAAGACTGAATTAGTCAAAAAAGAAGCTGTCTATTGACACCACGCATGCCTGCATAAGATCATAACCAGGGCTCAACAAATAATGTAATCTACTCGCCCATGGCAAGCAGATTACAACCCGGAAGAGTCGGCGCAGAGCGATCTGTGCATGCGCAAAGCACAGAACCACATGGCTGGCGAGCAGGGCTCGCCATTGCTTGGCGAGCTCTGATCATGACAGACAAAGAGAGAATGGAATCAGAAATTAATCAATCAGGAACACCATCCCCAATGACAGCACTGCACACCTGTTTACAGAGCTCTGTGACTTTGTCCTTACCCACAACTACTTCCAATTTGGAGACAATTTGTATCTTCAAGTCAGCGGCACAGCCATGGGCATCTGCATGGCATCACAACATGCCAACGTCTTTATGGCTGACCTTGAACAATGTTCTCTCAGCTCTCATCCTCTAGCACCATTAGGCTATTTATGCTACATCGATAACATCATCATATGGACCCACAGGAAAGAGACCCTTGAAGAATTTCACAGGGATTTCAACAACTTCCACCCCACCATCAACCTCAGCCTGGATCAGTCCACACAAGAAATCCACTTCCTTGATACTACAGTACAATTAAACAATGGACAAATTTCCACCATCCTATTCCGGAAACCTACTGACGGCTACACTTACCTTCATGCCTCTAGCTTCCATCCCAGACACATTTCTCAATCTACTGCATACAGCCAAGCCCTAAAATACAACTGGATTTGCTCCAATCCCACAGACAGAGACAAGCACCTACAGGATCTATATAGAGCATTCATAAAATTGTAATACCCACCTGGAGAAGTGAAAAAACAGATCGACAGAGCCAAAAAAAGTACCAAGACATGAACTACTTCAAGACAGACCCCAAACAGAAAACAACAGAATTCCACTTGTCATCACCTACAATCCACAACTTAAACCCCTCCATCGCATTATCAATCTACAATCTATCCTGGAAAATGACCCCTCGCTCTCAGAGGCCTTGGGGAAAAGTCCAATCCTTGCTTACAGACAACCCCCTAACCTCAAACAAATTCTTTCCAATAATCTCCATTGTAATCATCCAGGGACCCACCTGTGCAATCAGCCCCGGAGCCAACTCTGCTCACACATCTATACCCAGCAATCTCATCACTGGACCCAACCACAGCCACCAAATCAGAGGCTCATTTAACTGCACATCAACTACTCTAATGCCATCAAATGCCAACAGTGCCCCACTGCCATGTATATTGGCCAAACTGGACAGTCTCTACAGCAAAGAATTAATGGACATACATCAGATAGCCAAAAAGGCAATAAACAAAAACCTGCTGAAGAACACTTTAATCTACCAGGATATTCATTAATGGATCTCCAAGTCACCATTTGTTTCAGGCAAATTCCACAAGCCAAATACACAGAGAAGGATTGGAACTTAACTTCATTTACAAATTTAATTCTTATGCAAATGTTATACAGAAAGACATCTGCTGGCTCGTACACTACCTTCCACATCCTATGACTTAACCTACCAACCAAACAATGGAGGTGCTAATGGTTCTTATCAGCCTTTCATAACTATTTAGTCTTTAAGGTGCCACTAGACTATTTGTTGTTTTTTAAGTTTTTCCTGTTACTGACTAACTCGACTAACCCTCTCAAGCTTATCTACTCACTGTCTCTGTTTTTTCTTCCTCCCCTCCTTTTTTCCCCCCTTCCCCCTCTCCTCCCGTTATTTATTCTTGAATCTGGACTTCTCACACTCCTGTCATCTGACAAAATGGGTTGTGCCCTCAAAAGCTCATAGTACCATCTACATGTTTTGTTAGTCTTTAAGGTGCTACTAGACTATTTCTTGTTTTTTAAGTTTTTCCTGTTACAGACTAACTCAGCTACCCCTGAAGCTTTAGAAATTAATGTGTTGGACATTAGGCCTAACTGGATACAACCTTTTGGGTGGACTTCGAGAATTAAAACGGCAAGTAGAGTTGACTCCTAGGAATGTCCCATTCAAGAGATTGTGTCCTTCATTGGTGACCCTCAGTCATCAGGACATCCAGACCTGCCCATAAGTAACACCACCCTGTTATCTTTAATGGACCAGGAAGTACCCCAGCCTGATGCATGAAAAATCCTGCTTTCTTCCCTTCCTATCTCTCATTATTTTACTCCGGTCCCTTTCCCTGTTTTTCCACCTGATCCAGAGAACAACAGCACTACAAAGCACCAGTATGATGGGATGAGAGTTCACCCAGCTCTGTCCAGCCTGAGAAGGACCTGTAAGAAAGGTACTTGACTAGACAACCCAGGTAGGATCCCAGACTGGGAAAGTAAACTAGGTTTAAGAGCAACAGCTGTAGTAGCTGATCTTCCAGCCCAGAGTACCCATCTATATCTGAGATCAACAAAAACAGTATGCATTTCCCTTACCATTTTGCTATCCTTTCTTCTCCCTATTTGACCGTCTTGTCAAAAAAACAAGAAAAGTAGTAATCGCTCAGAGCAATCCCCATGGAATTCAACAAGACTTTACTGTTTTCTTCCCCACTAAAAAGGATTGCTTGACAGAATAAGAAACTAGTAGTTATTCTCTCTGAAAAAGGGCCTTTGATAGATTTGTAAATGTTTTGCATAATCCATTTCCATGTGCTTTTTAAAAGAATTTTCTTCTTGTGTATCCTACTCAAATTTTCCAAACACTTGTAATAATTTTCTAACTTGCTTGCCATAGAATGGTCAATGTTCCTGTACTTTAAACCTCAAATCATGATTAACAGTGTACAGTGCCAGGATCATGCTATCTTTTTACACTCTAGTCGAGACCCCCTTTATTACATTGACATTAATACAACATACCCCACGCCTATCTCTGCTCTTCCACATTAGTTCTATCTTAGAAGCAGGTTTAATAATGTCTCAATGACTTATGGATAAAACTTCATTATACATAAAGGCAAAGAGTTTGAACTTGGCTGCAAACTGATTATACCATACATCATCTTCACCTTACAAAGTCCCTTCAACTACTCATATAGAAAAAGGGTAATGAGGTAATATACATGCTACATAACAGTAATACCATTAGAGAGGCTACTGTAACAGAACCATGAGAAATAATGTAGCTAAATGCTACCACATAGATGCACTGTGGATAGTGGCAATGTAGAAAGAGGAAAGAGAGACAAGAATCAGAGTTTGAATGTACTGTACAAGAGTAAAAAAAGGACTTCTAAGAGATTAAGAAATCAGCCGTGCTGTAAAATACTCCTGTTGACAGCAGTATAATATTTCCCAAGGCCTACACTATTGCACATTTCCTAGCAATAGGTGCTTAGGAGGTGGAGGAGGAAACATCAGCCCTTAAACAAGTCATCACTAATACGGCATTCAATATCTGACTATAGATCTATTCCAGCCATGGCTCTCATCCTGCCAAGGCTCAAATGTACAAACAAGAACCAGAGTAAGGGACACAACAATACAGAAGGGAGCTGGAGAAAATCAGGCAAATTTAATTTCTTTATCATGTAAAAAGTACTGCTTAATCTCAAATCAAGATACAACTTTCTGATGACCTATTACAGTGCTACATCATAAATTGTAAGGATCAGAGATTTGGTGGGAAGACATACCAAAATCTGCATTTGACTTTTTATACATAAAACAGAATACAAGATTAACAATGGATAAGAATTTCATATAAAATTGTCCCTCATTCATTTTATGTAGGTATTATGCCTTCCATGAGATCCAGGTGAGATTTATTATGTTAATACAAGTACTTTTGGAGATTTCCTTCTCCCCCAAAATTAAGCAGCTGTGTGTATCTTCTTACTGAGTGCTAGAATTATGACATCAGAGGCAATAGCTAAACTGACTAGTTTATATAATGTTCTACTATAATAGTATATATAGTTTATATAGTTAAACTATAATAATTTCCTTTTTAAATTTCTCTTGCTTTATGATATTTGTAGCTATTGTACCTTCTGACAACAGTGATTAGAAATGGCTTAGTAGATGCAATGAAATTTTGTTACAGAACATAAAATATGTAACATACAGACAAATGCAGAGCTGTATAGATGCAAGCAAAGATTTACAGGTATTACTGAGCAGTGGGGTTGACATTTATTATATTATATTCAAGTGGCAAAGCAGGAAGACATTTAGTCAAGTATGTCCAAAATCACCTTGTATGTAAAAATAAATGTCAAATGTGATAGCACAGCAACTGGTTATGTGGTTCTTCCCGTCTATGTAATTTTAATTTCTGAGGAGTTACAGTTTGAATGAACCTGACAATCTTAGCATTTTGATATTTTTTTATTTCAACACTAACTAAAAATCATTAACAATGCATTAGTTTACAATCACAGCTCAAGTAGGTTTGTACTGTATATGTTTCCAGAAGGGACTGCACTTGTATCAAGGAATTTAACTGTCATCAAGCCAGTGTAAGCTATACAATGATAATGCCCATTACCTCTGACCTTTCTGGATTCTATTTTCAAACGTAATCCTTGAACACAAAGGAGTGACATTCTAAGGTGCATTTTTTTAAGAAAAAGTTTTACAGAACCCAGCCACTCTGATCAAGAAAAGTTACACATTTAATTAATTACAAAGGAGTTAAAAGTGTATAATAAATTATAAGTGTAGAGACAGATTACTTACATTATACAGTCTGGAAAACAAAATCTTGAACACCAAACCAGTGGCTCATGTAAGTAAGAACACTTTTAGTTAACACCAGATTTCTTAAGAAGATTATTTAAGAGACCTATAAGCCAAACCAGCCATTTGTTGAAAAGAATCCTATTCTCAAGTCTGAGAACTTCTGCTTTTAAAAGTTTAATGCAATTAATATTAATTCTTTATATTACAATAGATTTGCTATAGCCACATGCACCATAATACTCTTGAAGTAAACTTAAACTAGTGAATTTACTATCAGAACAGCTGATTGGGTGCACCACTCATACAAAGTCTGTGTCATACAGACATGTCTCATATCAGGACAAATATTTCTTTGCTGTATTTTCTCTGGAGTTATTAATTCCCACACACTACACAGCAGTTAGTAAAGAGAAGGAAGCTGTCCAAAGGAAAAACAATGGTCCAAAACCCGGTGTTCAGTTCAAAATTTCCAGCCAAGAGCATAGCTCTGAATTTCAGTAAAGTATTACTGATTTGATATTCATTTGATTTTGTCCCTACTTCCATGTGGTGAGCACATGCTTTACTGAATCTCTTGCTCTATTCCCTTTTAGTCCAATGGATTGTCCAGAACGGCTTCTCAAATCACGATCAGCTCCATCGCTTTGTGCCATCTCTTCATCATACCTAAAATAAGATAATTTTTCAGTGTCTCAATCTCCTAATCACTGTATAACAGAGATGATAAAAATGACCTTTCCTAACTTTTTTTGTTTAATATTGAGCATTCACATGTTTAAAGTATCCTATTCCATAAACACTCACCACATGAGTGTGTTGTTGTAAGATGCAATTCCTCACATAAGTTATTCATTTGGTTAAGTGTTCACAGGACTGGACCCTATAACACTATAATAAAATTAACCTTATTATACTTCAGTAGCTATTTATGAAAAACAGGCACCACCATCAGCAACATTTCTACTGTAGCAGGCAAAAATAACTGTAGAGCTTTCAAAACTATTTGAGGCTTATATTTCTGCATTGCTTTTCTTAGCATTTTAATAGATTTGTGTGTAAATAGAAATATTAACTTGCTGATTATTCAGCAATGTTACAATCCAACATATCAAACACAGAAACATTTGTAACATCAGAAAAAACTAGACTCTGGCACCAGTTAACTGAAATAAACAAGAAAAGTGGTCTGATTAAAATAGTCAAGATACAAGATTCAATCTGAATACAAATCTATCAACACCAGAAGTACAGCACATCAATTTAATGTATTCTTGCTGATACAAATTTTGTAAAGTTTGCCACAGTCATGAGTACACCTTTAAATGTACAAACTTAATATGGCCTGAGATAATCTCACTATCCATTGATTTAACAGTTTCTGGATGCATCCAAATGCAGAATTTGACTCTAAATACATAAACATCAATAATCAAAATAGAAAGATACAGCTACTATATTTTTCAGTCAAACAGGATTCCCTCTGTCCTTTTTAACTAATATTAAATGCAGATCTTCATAGTGATCACAAAGCTAATAATAATTATAAATGTATGCTTCAATCTTGCAAACATACATAAATGTTTGCAGAATTGGGGCCCTATATAAAACAGATGGCATGGATTAGTGGGTTAGCTAACATACCCTACTTCAGAACCATTAATTACTGATGAGGGTCTCAAACCTTTATCTTTTGAAACTGATTCCAAATGGAATAGGGAATTTTGATTACAAGTTCAGCATCCCCCTATATGCATAAGCCCGTATCATGCTAACCCATTACATATATTAAAACAGGGGAGCTCTTTTTCTAACTTCCTCCATCACACATTCATTATACCAGGTTAAAAACATCATGCAATTAACTATTTTAACATCCCATCACTAAATCACAACAGTTGGGTAACATCATTCCGATGAATTAAGAGAGTTTTCAAAAATTTTCTTGGGACATATAAAGCATTTAATGGTTACTTAGGCCTTATACTCAGTCTAAAATAAATACTATATATATATATTATCTATATAGTTAAGAGTGAAATTCATTTAATCATATACCCTAAATAAACCAATCTTTTTGCAGGTGAAGTGTAGGACCTCATCAGAAGGGGACAACTACCCACAACTAAGGCCTAAGTCAGGAATGCAAACTCTTGGGCTGCGTCTAGACTGGCATGATTTTGCGGAAATACTTTTAACGGAAAAGTTTTTCTGTTAAAAGTATTTCCGCAAATGTGCGTCTAGATTGGCAAGTGCCTTTGTGTAAAAGATTTGCTTTTGCGCAAAAGCATCCGTGGCCAGTCTAGATGCGATTTTGCGCAAGAAAGTCCCGATCGCCATTTTAGCCATCGGGGCTTTTTTGCGCAAAACAGTTCTTCCTTGTCTACTCTGGCCCTCTTGCGCAAATATTCTTGCGCAAGAGGGCTTTTTTCCCCAAGTGGGAGCGTGAAAGTATTTGCACAAGAAGCATTGATTTTGTACATTACAAAGTCAGTGCTCTTGCACAAATTCAAGCAGCCAGTGTAGACAACTAGCAAGTTTTTGCACAAAATCTTGCCAGTCTAGACGCAGCCTTGGAAGCAGCTATTCCAGCCTTAACATGGTGATTAAGTAGCACTTTGTTTTTTCTCCCCAGTTGGATGAATTTCATCACATCTACATGATTCTAAATTAATCTTCTCTCAAAAAGAAAAAAATGTTCATATTTACATAGGACACTGCTAAAACTTACAAAATTTCATAATTTCCAAGAACTTCTTTTGGTGGAGATTTGTTCCATTTACAGTCTGGAATTTCACCATTAGGGACAGCAATGTTAAGCGTGTCGTTAATAAGATTATATTTAAGGATACGATCATTGGCTGTACTGGAGGTAAGAGAAGGGGAAGCATTGACCTGTTAAAAACAAAGACATTTCATTTTAAACAACTTCTATGTGTGAGAGATATGGTCCTACAGACAAATGTACAAGGACAATGACTGTTATCCTATAAACTAATCAATATTTCAACACATTGCCTTTTCTTTGAACAAAACCATTGCAAGGAATCTGTGTGTTTCCTTCAGATTTTATTTTTTAAGAATCATTAATTCTCTTCGGAGTCTAAGAGTTTATTTTTGTTGGAAGCAGGTTCATCTATGCTAATCCCCAGATGCTGCTTGATTCATACCTTTAGTTCACACAAAATAAAGAGGAGGCTTTGCTCCTTCCTAACAGTAGTTACACATGGACTTGTGTGGCCAGATCTGCGGAGAGTAATTTCGGGCCCTGGGGAAGAACAGTCAATGGCCCCCATGCAGACACAAACTGTGTCTGCATAGTTACTACCCCCCCCCCAACATTTAGGCAGTACTGCACCTGCAGTGGTTGGTGCCCAGTGAGCTACGGGCTATGCTGCAGCCTGTGATTTTCTGGCACAGACAGGGTTTCCACCTATCCACCTGGTAGGGTTGCCAATTGTCTAATCATGCAAACCCAAAGACACTTGCCCTGTCCCTTTTATTAGGCCACTCCCCTTTCCTGCTTCTTCTCTGAAGCCCCTCCCTCACTCCATTCCTCCATCCTCACTCACTTTTCCAGGCTGGAGCAGGGGATAGACTGGAAAGGAGGTGTGGGCTCTGGGAGGGAGTTTGGGTATGGAAGGGGATGTGGGTGCAGGCTCTGGGCTGGGGCAGGAGGTTATGGTGTAGGAGAGCGTGTGGTGTTCAGGCGCTGGGAGGGTGTCTGGATACTGGCTTTGGACTGGGGCAGGAGCGTAGGAAAGGCTGTGAGCTTTGGGAGGAAGTATGGGTATGCCACGCAGATTCAGGAGCCCCCCTCACCCTGTAAGGACCGGCAAGTCTTCAGCTGGCAACATAGGTAAGAAGTCTCACCACAAGCCTCTAAATTGTACTGCATTATTAAGGATCCTCTACTTCATTCAGATCCAAATTTACATGCATCTTACATAAATCTGGTCATGTTTTATGATTACAGGCAGTCCCCAACTTACGTGGATCCGACTTATGTCGGATCCGCACTTACGAACGGGGCTTTCTCGCCCCGGAAGTCGGGGCGAGAAAGCCCCGTTCGTAAGCTGCTCCGGTGCCCCTGGTCTGCTGGAGACCGTCTCCAGCAGACCAGGGGCACCGGGCGGGTTCCCGCGCTTCTGAGGCTTTGCCAGAGCAAAGCCTCAGAGGCGCGGGGAACCGCCGCTGCTGCCACTTCAGTCTGGGTGCCTGTGGTCTGCTGGGGACCGTCCCCAGCAGATCACAGGCTCCCGGACTGAAGCCGCAGCCGCGGGGGGGTCCCGCGCCTCTGAGGCTTTGCCCCGCTGCCGCTGCGGCTCTGCTCCCCGTGTCCCTGGTCTGCTGGGGGAGGGGGGGCACAGCTAGTGTGCTCCCCCCCCCCAGCAGACCAGGCTTTTGTTTTGGACTCTGGGGCAGAGCAGCTGGGGCGCTGCCGATTGGTCCTGCAGCGCCCGCTCTGGGCACTCCTGGACCAACCCGGCAGCACCCCAGCTGCTCTGCCCCAGGTCCTGATTCAGCCGCTGCTGGTCAGTTTCAGCAGCGGCTGAATCAGGACGCCTGGGGCAGAGCAGATGGGGTGCTGCTGGGTTGGTCCAGTAGCACCGAGGAGCGGCGCTACTGGAGCAACCCAGCAGCACCCCAGCTGCTCTGCCCCAGGCGTCCCCAAGTCAGCTTCTGCTGAAACTGACCAGCGCTGACTACAGGAAGCCCCAGGCAGAGTTGCTCTGCCCCGGGCTTCCTGGAATCATTTGCTGATCAGTTTCAGCAGCAGCTGACTTGGGGACGCCTGGGGTTCTTAAGTTGATTCTGTATGTAAGTCAGAACTGGCGGTCAGTTTCAGCAGTGTCTGAATCTGGACGCCAGTTCCGACTTACATACAGATTCAACTTAAGAACAAACCTACAGTCCCTATCTTGTACGTAACCCGGGGACTGCCTGTACCACTATAAATTCACATCAGAATAATGAACCCATATATACAAAAATAAGATGTAGGGAAACGAATAAGGAAATGATACATTAGATTTGGAGTTTGGATAGGAGTCAACATACCAGAGAAGTTTGTAGAATCACACAATAAATGTATACAATCCTGAACTACTTCAAGCTTATTCTTCTAATATGTTGATCCCTTATTTTCTAGCTTTCTTACTGTTTCAGCTGTGCTATGCACAATTCCTGAGCTTAAGCAAAGGTTAGATTTACGCTGCACTAAGTCAGTGCCAGTCCTCCAGCTACTGGAGCACTAAGGTAGGGATGCTGGCATTCAGACTGTTCCTTGAGTCCAAATGCACCTGCATTTGATTTTTGCTCACCAGACCAAAACACAGGTTTCACCTGAAATCTGATACCCTGCAACTCCCACAACCCATTTTGTTGCCTGTTCCAAGACCCTTCCCAAGTCACTTTCATACAGAAAAGGGAAAACTCAAAATCAAGCTTCAAAGAGCAAATATATACACTGTGAAATGAAACAGTGAGGAGAGCTGTTTACAAAAACATGAATGTTTTACCTCAATAAGCCATGGTTTAAGCTTGTCATCAATAATAATATCATATCCATAGCACTCAAAGCAGTGTTTATCATTGTTCATTACAGGCTGAAACAAGTTGAGAAGAAATGTATATATATTAATTGACTAAGTAACTTGAAAGATTATAAATTATTATATTTCTCTAGGTAACATGTACAAATATAACAATTGTTTATGGCAGTTTTGTTTGTGCAAGTTTTCTGCTCTGACTCTCAATACAATCTCTCTCTCTCGCTCTCTCTCTCGTTTTTCTGTGGCAAAGCTCCATCTATTCCCCATGAGTCTCACGCTACTGGCAGATAACATTAGCCTCACAGGCTTGCCATGGCCCTCCACACAGCCTCTTTCTCTCTACTAGAGGGAGGAGCCACAGCCTACTGAGCCACACTGATCACAAGCTAGTTCATAAGTTTGAGATAAAATTCCCTCTGGAGTCCAGATCTCCCTTCTCAAGACAGAGACTGAGATGTTGTGGGGAAACCCAGGCCCACCTGCTACTCCAGGTTCCGACCCAGGGACCCTAAGGCAGCAGCAACAGGCAGGGATACTACCACTCACAATCTGACAGTTTTTCCCTGGGCCAGTTCCTCAAATAATCCATCCTAGTACCTTTAGTTTGGTACCTGTTCGACTGTCCTTGGCTCACACCCACACAGCACTTCCTGTCCTTCACCCTTTTCTTTCCCCCCTTCCTTGTCTGGGGGGGAGCCCTTTTAAATTAGCACCAGAGGCCTTAATTGTCTGCAAGTGTCTAATCAATCTGTAGCTTCTAGCAAGCTCTAACTGACCGCAGGTGCCTGCCTGATTATGCTGCAGTTAGGTTATAGGCTTTCCTTTACTCAGGGAAAAGAAAGTGGTTCACCCAAGTCCCAGAATGTCTTCCCTCCATCAATGTGCGGCAGCCAGCTACTCTTGGTCTGTCACAATATATATATATATATATATATATATATATATATATATATATATAAAATGTGTAAGTATTATCATACTAATCAGTGTATTAACAGAACATATTTGACTACTTAGTTTCCATTTAATTTCACCTGTGCATCCTACATCATGTGGAGAGTATGAAAACAGGAATGTTAAGTCTTTCATGCCATAGGTGAAATTAAAAATACACTTGAACCTCCTTAATCTGGGTGTCCATGATCCAGGAACACCTGTGGTTCGGGCCTCCTGCATAGCCCTCACAGATCCCACCCCTACACCATAACTACCTTCCAGACCCCACAGCTTCACCCCTCAATAACAACTGAAATACAGTGCATTAAGGATTTACCTTACATGTTATACTTGTACAGTACTCTACTATACACAAAAGCTTTCGTAATAGACTTTGATTAATCTTCATTCTGGTGAATATCCATGGTCTGGAAAATTTCATAATCTGGCATAGCCTACTTCCCAAGGTTGCCAGATTAAAGAGGTTCAAGTGTACTCATATTTTTAAGATATAAAAGTACAAATTTACCTTTCACCGTCAAATTAAATGTGACTTATTTGAAGACACTTGTTTATTATCCCAATTATTGACTAGCTTCTTGTATTTAAAATACTTTATTACTACATCATTATATTTAGCTCAAATCCACTGGGGTCATGAAAACTAAGGGACTGGGATGAAAATTCTCAAGAGAATCACTCAGGCTGCAGCTGCACTGCACTCGTAGCTCGAAATAAGTTACACAATTTGAGCTACACAAATTGCATAGCATATTTCGAGTCAAATTTGAAATGTCCCTTACTCCTCATGGAATGAGGTTTACAGGGACATCGGAATAGTGAGCCCGTTATATTTCGAAATAATGGGCGTGCTCAAAAGACGCAGAATAGCTATTTCAGGCTACCTCTGGTATCCCGAAATAGTGCTGCAGTGTAGTTGTAGCCTCATTGTCCAGCATCAGCTCAGAACGAATATCAGGGCACCTCTCCTGTATAACACTTACCAGATCATTTAAAGCAGTGGTTCTCAACAATAAGTACACACACCCCTGGGGTATGCAGAGGTCTTCCAGGGGGTGCATCAACTCATCTAGATATTTGCCTAGTTTTACAATAGGCTACATAAAAAGCACAAGCAAAGTCAGTACAAACTAAAATTTCATACAATGATTTATTTATACTGCTCTATGTATTACACACTGAAATAGAAATACAATAGTTATATTCCAATTTATTTACTCTCTCATTTTTACCATATAATTATCAAGTAAGAAATTTTCCAGTAACAGTGTACAGTGACACTTTTGCATCTGATTTTCTAAGCAAGTTCTTTTTAAGTGAGATGAAACTTCGGGATACACAAGACAAACCAGACACCTGAAAGGGGTACAATAGTCTAGAGAAGTTGAGAACCACCAATTTAAAGGACCCTTTGGAAAGTTAGTGGAGATTGGTTCCAAAAATTAATATTGAAAGTTTTTCTATCTTGCAGGACATGAGGAAGGAAGGAAAAGCATGTCTCTCATTACGTATAGGAAACAGAACGGGGCACTGAAGCTATCACAACACTTCCTCCTCTGTACATTGTTTATTTTCCTTCTGCTTTTCACATTGTTTCTCTTCTCTCTTTTACAATTGGGATGAGCTGCCTTTTCTTTTTGCATCTAATTTGGCACTTTGGGAAACTACTATCTGTAAATGCCTACAGTTACCCATATACTATATAGTTCTGTCAAGCTATTCAGGAGGAAAGGAGATACTTGATGGTGCCATAGTTTTTTGGCATGAATTTGGGATAACTATATAACTCACATATCAGAGAGCTGAAAGTAAGTTACACAAATTCTCTAAACAAATGGAAGAAAGAATCCTAACACCTTTGCATTTTGTTTAGCAAATTGTCTTCCCAGGTTATTTCCTCCATTACTACTGAAACAACACAGGTCTGGAGAGTTGTTTGGGCAATACATAATGGCAATATTAATTGACTTTAAATGAGAGTAAGTGTTTGTGATGAATTCAGCACCTCATATATTTATTCATTTAATATACACACAGTTTGCCCACCCAGTCAGGTTTCTCGAAGGGCTCTAGGCTTTACAGGGACACTGAGAAGTAACAGAGTTTTTAAAGGCAACGAAACAACAACAAAATAGCATGAGAATTCAAAGCAACAATCTCCTGATGGGAAACAAATTGCTTTAGTTTTTTTCTTTACTGTAAAATTTCATGACTACTGAAAGCTCGCAATTATGATGATGGCACTGGCAATATTCTATTAGCACTACTCACTGCAACGGCCTTCAGCGACTGCACAATTATCCAATGAATTTCATCAAACAGTTTGCTGGTGACTTCCTTTCCACGTGTACTCTCTAGATACAAGCGCAAGTTACTCACTGTCCATTTGCCTCCGTGGATATGATTGTAGTCGTCCTACAGAATTAAGGAGTTAATTCAGTTTCAGAGTTTGCAATTCATCAGCCCTTGCATTCTTGTCCATATAAACTTACATTTGTTTTTAACCACAATTTTTTAAAACTATTTTGGCTGTATGACATTTTGCAGGATCTGTAAGGCCCAGAAGTCAAAATAAGGGGATGTGCCTGGTGCGCTGCTTGGCAAGCACCAGCTGAGCTCCGGCAAGACGGTACCCAGAGTGGGGAGGGCCAAATTGGTCTCTGTTTGGCCTCAACAGCCCAGCCCTGGTCCCAATCCTGGGGAAGGCCACACGCTCTGGCCCCGATTTGCCACAGGAGGGGCTGGCGGTGGCCCCCATCTGGCTGCAGCAGCCTAGTCCTGCCACGATGAGGGTAGGAAGGGAAGAGGAATTGGCCATGACGATACTGGCATGGCCCCTATCCGGCTGCGGCTGCCCAGCTGCAGCGGCCCAACCCTGGCAAGCCCCAAGGCCCCTGCCATACACTCTCACCCCTACCCCAAGCCCTCTGTCCTGCCTCCTGCACACACACCCCAGCCCAACTTTCTACCCCGAGTCCCTCATACATGCCAAACTTGACTCCTGCATCTCTCACGCCCCCATCCCCGACTCTGGCACCCCGTATACCTCAATCCTCTGCTCTGAGCCCCCCATGCTCCATCCCGCTCTTAAATTTCTTAAGGTACAGCGGTATCACAACATCTCCCCTGCCCTGAGGCACCCTCTCAAGCAGGGATAGGTTGTGATAATACAGTACGGCTGTGTCTACACTGGGCCACTTATTCCGGAAAATCAGCCGCTTTTCTGGAATAAGCTGCGAGCTGTCTACACTGGCCCTTGAATTTCCGGAAAAGCAATGATGCTGTACTGTACAAAATCAGCCGCTATTCCGGAAAAACTATTCTGCTCCCGCTCGGGCATAAGTCCTTATTCCAGAACACTGTTCCGGAAAAGGGCCAGTGTAGACAGCCCAGTAGTCTTTTCTGGAAAAAAGCCCCGATCGCGAAAATGACTCTCGGGGCTCTTTTCCAGAAAAGCGCGTCTACATTGGCCACGGACGCTTTTCCGGAAAAGGGCTTTTCCGGAAAAGCAGCCTGCCAATGTAGACGCTCCTTTTCCGGAAAAACTTAAAACGGAATACTATTCCGTTTTAAGCAGTTCTGGAAATTCATGCCTGTGTAGACGTAGCCTACCTGTAAGAAATGTAAGTGACTTTCACACCCCTGCTAAGATCCCAATTTTTACTTGGCATTGTCTATTATGTAACACAGAACACATTTTAAATCATTTAAATCCAATTACATAGCAAATCACAAAAACAAGTGTTAAAACTTGTCTTATGGTACCTACAATTACACAAGTACAACAATCAACAGAAGCTGCATTTTGATAGCTAACAATATAAAGAGGACACAGGAAATGTAGCTTGGGATTGGAATGACTGGGCAATCATATATTCAAGACTAAAAGGAAAGGATTACATAAGGGGTTGTTTCACTGAAGAGGAGAAATAGAAAAGTGGTTCATTTAACCATGGCTAAACCATGGTTAAATTAAACTTTAAAAAAAATGTAGCACTGAAGTTTAAAAAAATCTATGAAATACATGAAATATGACCAGTCATTTCTAGTGTGAGTAATTAGTCTTTTTCCCAACCGTATTCACTCAGCGACACTAGGGATGTAAAATCATGGTTAATGCCCATGGTATAAATGGTTAACTAATTGAAAGCAGGATGACAGCTCCAGTCCCGCTAGAACAGACCCCAGCCCATGAGGCATCCATTTCCGCTGCCGGATATCAATGCAATGCAGGATGTCAATTATGTATAAAGTTCTAAATAACTTTGGACCCAGTTACTTCCAAGACTAATTCTCTTTATGTTCCACCTTATTAGTTAGCTGTCTGGAATATTTTTGGGAGCTAAGTTCTCAGATAACAAGGAACATTCAAGTACTAGAAAAAATTATTAATTGGTGAGTCTTTCAAAATTTACTCCTGCTTATAGCCACTAAAGCCAGAATTAAACTGAAAATATCCACGATATCGCTGCATTATGTTCCATCTATTATCTAATGTGCTTTTAAAGTAACATAAATCAATTTTGTTTTACAAATAAAATACAGAACAAATATTTAGCTCAAGGGACTTAATGAGGAGGAGGGTGAAGAACAGAACAAAATGCACAAACACTTATATTCCATTTATATGCCATTTAAAATAATCCAGTTTACTACTTAATTATCATTTTTAAAGCTCACTTACCCCATGTTTCTGAATGGCAACATTTGTAAGATGTACAAACATATTATCTAATTCACTTGTACTGGGTGTATATTTTACTGTGCAAAACCGGCAAAATCCAAGCTTATACCTTAAACAAAAAAAGGTATTTAATTTGTTAAATAGAACTAGAATAGAGGAAAACAGCATCCTAAAATACTTCATGCTTGAGAAATTTTTCAGTACACTGAGCACAGAATCTTTTGGCTGAGTACATCTTCACTTTTTTTGTTTTTAAGAGCTAGAAATCAGTATGATCTTACATGTAACACCTCAGCGGACGATATGTAGACACTAAAACATACAAACGCAGGTCAAATTTCTTCCCACCAATCAGTAATGGGTTGTTGATATAGAGAGAAATCACATATGCTTCTTTAGAAGATTGAGATACAAACCTAGAAAAAGTAAATATTTTATGTTTCAGAATATGTTGATTAAATGTTAATGTTTTCCCTTCATTAAAAGAAATCTCTCAAAAAGTAATGAAGTTCTAATTTTACTAAAATCCTATATCACACTTTCATTAAATTTTAATATCATTCTGATGAATGTGTGCAGGGCACTAGGTTTCAATATGTACAAAAGCACAGATAAAACAAATGAGTGGGATAAGCTGTCCATTTAAGCTTTTTTTACATTTCACTGTTATAAGAAGAACATTTAGGCTCCAACTCAAACTATTTTATTTAGCAAAGCTCTTAAATACAGACTTGAGTGCGTCACTGATTGGGCCCCTTTGCAATTATGTTGGTAAGTAGTCAAAATCAGTGGTTCCCAATCTTTTTTATATCGCGGACCAGCAAACCCATTCACAAACTTTTGGAGAACTGGTAACATTTTACTTGCATATTCATTATGAAAATTAATTTGCAAAAATTATTAGGATCAGAGTCTGCAGATAATCTGCAACACTAAAAAAAATTATGTTAAAAGAATCCTCTCTTATCTTAGCCATTAACACCTATGTAAACTTTCCTTCAAATGTAATCATGCAAATGTCAGGAGGTAGGCCTTTTGTTCCAGTATTCAAAAGCAGCCTAAAAGCTTTTAACCCACCTAAAATTTTAGCACCACCCCATACAGCAAGGGTCTGCAACCTTTTCACACCAAAGAGCCAAACTACATCAAAATTCATAGCACATCGTCAACAAAGAGCCCTATAAGATTGCCCATTTGCATGACAGAAAATATACAATGTAATATTATTGATAATTGAAATGATTAATAGCATAAATTAAATATTGTACTCACACACTTTATTTAATGAGATTTCTGCTGCTACATCTTCTTGCACATTTGACTTTTCCAGCCCTGGCCCCCAAGGCTGCTGTGAACAGTTGGCTTCAGCTGCGGCAGCTGCCCACCACATGGTGGCTGCCAGAGCTGAAGTTGGCTGCTGTGCAGTGGCTCAGGGGGATGGAGCTAGGGTACACCCCAGCCCACTGAGCCACTGAACAGCAGCCAGCTTCGGCCCCAGAGCCGCTGCGAACAGCTGGCATCAGTTCCAGCAGCTGAGGGCCACGCATTCGGGGTTCAGCTGAGGATGGGGTTGTGCACTGTCAAACAACCTTCCTCAGGCTGAAAATGAAGTCACTGACTAGAAATGAAAGCTTTCCTCTAACTCATAATTCAACATTATTCCAGTCTGCCCATGCAAATTTATTCTTCACATAGCTAGGTATACAAACACTTCCCCCCCCCCCCATCCTCCTCACAGAAAGTGTATTTATATATTTGTAGCTCACTGAATTAGTGGTTGTGCCACATGGCACCAAATGCAATAACTGGCACTAAACGCTGTTTGAAGCAGGAAGACATTAAATAAGAAATAGCAACTATAATGAAGTAATGCTAAATGATCTGGTGTACAAAAAGAATTATTCATTAGCGAGTTGAAAGAATGCTCCTTTAGCAAGCACGAAAGAATTAGGGCTGCTGATTAACTGCCATTCACCCAAAAAATTAATCACAATTATACTATTAAACAATAGAATCCCAATTAAAATTTAATAAATATTTCTGGATTTTTCTACATTTTCAAATATATTGACTTCAATTACAACATAGAATACAAAGTGTACAGTAATGCCTTGATATTTTTAATAAAAAATGTTCACATTGTAAAAAAAGGAAACAGTATTTTTCAATTTGCCTCACATGTATGGTAGTGTACTCTTTTTATCTTAAAAGCGCAACTTACAAATGTAGGGGGAGGGGGGTTTGGTTACATAACTGCACTCAAAACCAAAACAGATTAAAATTGTAGAACCTACCAGTCCACTCAGTCCTACTAAAACAAACTAGTTTGTTTATATTTATAGGAGAGAATGCTGCCTGCTTCTTATTTACAATGTCACCTTTTGAAGCCAGCACTGTAAGGTATTAACATGCCAGATATGCTAAACATTTGTATGCCCCTTCATGCTTTGGCCTGAATTCCACAGGACATAATGATGCTCATTAAAAAAAATGTGTTAATTAAATTTGTTACTGAACATCTGGGGTAGAACTGTGCACCTTCTGTTGTTTTCTACCTGCATTCTGCCATATATTTCTTGTTAGAGCAGCCTTACATGATGAATCAGTACTTGTTGTTCATTTTAAGAATTCTTTCACTATAGCTCTGACAAAATGCAAAGAAGGTACCAATGTGAGATTTGTAAAGATAGATTCAGCACTGACCCCCAGGTTTAAGAATCTTAAGTGCACTCCAAAATCCAAAAGGCACATGATGTGAAGCATGCTTTCAGAAGTCTTAAAAGAGCAAGACTCCAGTGCAGAAACTACAGAACCCAAACCACCAAAATATAAAACCATCTGCTAGTGGCATCTGACTCAAATGATACACATGTATTTGCTTCTGGTCCACAATGTTTGGATAGTTACTGAGCAGAACCCATCATCAGCATGGACATAAGTCCTCTGGAATGGTAGTTGAAGCATGAAGGAGCATATGGATCTTTTGTGCATCTGGCATATAAATATCTTGCAACACTGGCTAGGACAGTGCCATGTGAATATGTAGTCTCCCTTACAAGTGACATGTAAACAAGAAGCGGGCAGCATTATCTCCTGCGAACATAAACAAACTTGTTTATCTGAGCAACTAGCTGAACAAGAAGTAGGACTAAGAAGTTCCTTTATTGACATGAAGGAACTTAAGTTTTACACTGTTTTATTTTCAAATGCAATGTCGGGGGTAGGAGGTGTTATATACGGTTTTATTTTCAAATGCAGCGCTGGGCTTTTTTTTTTTTTTTTAAACTTAACTCCACCTTTATAAGTTCAACTTTCAGATTGCACTACAGTACTTGTAATGGGGGAATTAAAAATACTATTTCTTTGTTTTTTACAGTGCAAATATTTGCAATAAAAACTAAGCATAAAGTGAGCATGTACATTTTGTATTTTGTGTTGTAATAGAAATCAATATATTTTAAAATGTAAGAAACATCCAAAAATGTTTAAATGAATGGTATATTATTATTTAACAGCATTATTAATCACATGATTAATCACGATCATTTTTTAAATCACTTGACAGTCCTACATATAAAATTACGAAATACAGAAAAACTGGAGAGAAGGAGGTTAAACTTACGAAGATGTTTTACTGTCTCGAGACCACTTTTTAATTTGAGAGAGTTTATTGATGAGAAATATCCCCTTTCCTTGAGCTTTCCCACAAGGTTTCATAATCCAGGTGCTAGATGGATTTTTTCTGAATTCTTCAACAAACAAGTTGTAATCGGCAGGAAGCATAAAGGTGACAGGAACAAAATCTAAATAGGTAAACAAAAAGTAAGATTTAGAACACTAGATATAGCCAGGATACAATGTCTTTGTATTGTTCAGCATAGATTGATTACTGTCCCCCCTTATCAGATTTATCCCTTCCGATATGAGAGAACATAAGACCATAACATAAGAACGGCCGTGTTGTGGAAGACCAAAAGTCCATCTAGCCCAGTATCTTGATTTTCTAGAACAGAACAGCAATAACTATGAATGATCAGTCCAGTATAATCCATTCCAGGATTCTGGCAGTCAAAAATTTAAAGACACGAAGAGCATGGGGTTGCATTCCTGAACATATTGGCCAATAGCTATTGATGGACCTAACCTCTGTGGACTTATCTAATTTTTATTTTAACCCAGTTATAATTTTGGCCTTTACAATGTTCTCTAGCAACAAGTTTCACAGATTTACTGTGTTGTGTGAAGTACATCCTTTTTTTTTTTTTTAATACCTGCTGCCCATTAATTTAATTGGGTTACCCTCATTTATGTGATACAGGCAGTCCCCGGGTTACATACAAGATAGGGATATAGGTTTGTTCTTAAGTTGAATTTGTATGTAAGTCGGAACTGGCTCCAGATTCAGCTGCTGCCACTGAAACTGACCAGGGGCTGACTACAGGAAGCCCCAGGCAGAGTTGCTCTGCCCCCAGCTTCCTGGAATCAGCCTGATCAGTTTCAACAGCAGCTGAATCTGGAGCCTGGGACAGAACAGCTGGTGCGCTGCTGGGTAGATTCCCACAGGACCAACCCGGCAGCACCCCAGCTGCTCTACCCAAGGCGTCCCGCAACAAAAGCCTGGACTGCTTGGGGGGGGGGGGCGCACTAGCTGCGCCCCCTCCCCCCCAGAAGACCAGGGAGACCCGAGCAAAGCCGCCCAGGTGGCGGCTTTGCTCGGGTGTCCCTGGTCTGCTGGGGGAGTCCAGCGGCTTTGCTGGACCCCCCCAGCAGACCAGGGAGACAGGGAGAAGCTTTTCTCGCCCCGGAGGACACGGGTGGCGACCCGCCGCCCGTGAGCTCTGGGGCGAGAAAAGCCCCGTTCGTAAGTGCGGATCCGACTTAAGTCGGGGACTGCCTGTATATGAAGGGGTAAATACTTCCTTAGATTCAGGTGCCCATAATTAACCTGAGCTAAGGACTTTCACTTCACAGGAGAAAGGCTTTAATTATTCTATTACTGATATATCTGCCTTCAACCACACTCCTGGAAGACCTTTGAGGAGCAGTGGGCGCTGTCCAGGGTTCTCTTGTTTTAGCCCTTTAACCCTCACACCCGTCCCTCTTTTTCTTTTTCCCTTGAATCAGTTGGTGTCTAGGGCTCTTTAGATCCTCCTTGTAAGCTGGGAGGGGTGAGGGTCCTTTAGATGTGGATAAGCTAACACCTGCCCACTTCCCAAAATCCAATAGGACCACACTCCTAGAACTGAAGGGTCTAGTTATGACTAAAAAGTGAGAAAATTCTTGATCTCAATAAAAGGGAAATAATGGCGCTCTCTGACAGTGATTCAGAGCAACATTTAAAAAGAGACTACACAAAGTATTTCTATTTAAAATAATGTTAGCTTTGTTATCAGCACCAGTTTAGAAGCTTAGAACATGTGTCTGCAAATTGGATTTGTTTTGATCTGTACATGTGACTATTGATATACAAGAGGGGCATATGGTTCAGTACTCTGATTTTAGGACCAGCGAACAGAAACACGCAAGTGTTAATCCCAACTATTAACTACCTTTGAAGCACTGAGCAAATTACAGCCTCTTTCTCTGTGTAGAAGATTTATCCACTAACTTTCAAGGCAATGTTTGAGAAGAGGTTTGAAAATTCAATATGCTATTTAAAATACTAAAAGTTATTTGTGTTGTTCTTGCTTGTTGAGTTAACCATGAAAATTTTTACTCCCTATTTTACATGCAAGAATGTAACTATATCTAGGGTTGCCAGGTGTTCGGTATTGTACTGGACAGTCCGGTATTTGCGCGCTTTGTCCGCTAAAAAAATCAGAAAATACCAGACACGTGCAATGTCTGGTATTTTCTGATTTTTCCGGCTGCGCACCGGATGGAAGCCTGGCGTGGGCGAGGGGAGTGGCTTTGAGTCCCAGCTAGGAGGCGGGGCCACGATTGCCACCGGGAGCCCTCATCGGTTGAGTGTGAGGAGGAGGGGAAGCCTCCTCCTCGCTCATGCATCGCCGGGAGCCTGCGCGGGACAGGCAGCAAGTGCCCAGGTCAGTCCTGCTCCCTGCCAGCCAATTTGCTCACCCCCCCCCCCCTCCCGGCCAGCTGGTTCTCCGCCACTTCCCCTCCTGATTTTCCCCAGCCAGCCCCTCTGCATCCCTTCCCCCAGCTCTGCTTCCTGCCAGCCCGTTCCTCTTACTGATCTCCCCAGGCCAGCGACACTGCACCTCCCAACCCTGCCAGTTCTGCTTCCCGCCCACCCTTCCTCCCGGCCACTGATCCCCCCCAGCTGTGCTTCCCGCCCCCCCCTTACTCCCGGCCAGCCCTGCCCCGTCCCATCCAATCCCCTTCCCCCGATATCCCATGGCCAGCCCCGTTCCGACTGACACCACCCCCCCCCCACCAGCCCTGCTGTCCGGGTATTTGATTTTTTTTAAAAAATGACTACCTGGTAACCCCTAGCAGTGATCCAGGTTCCCCCCCATCAACTTTGGTCTCCTCCCCCCCCCTTTTTGCTGCAACAAATTTTTTTCCCAGTGGTTTATTTTGGGGGGGGGGGGGGGGGGAGTGTTCGGTATTTTTGTTTCAGCCATCTGCAACCCTAATCATCACATGCTGCCATAGAAATATTTTTGTTATTGTTGCTCTCTTCGATGGTACGTAGGGAAGTTAGTGTATTGTCGTCTGAAGTGGCAGCAGTGCAGGGGCTGGGGGGCAGGTGGGAATGGGTACATGTGGGAAGCCGGCTTTCAAGCTGACTCCCTGAACATGTTGGCTCACGTGGAGCTGCCTGCCCTGTCCTGCTGTCTTTATATCAGAGGCAGCAGCATGGCAGGGGGAAGCAGACAGGATGCCGAGCAGCTGTATCAGAGGCAACAGCTCAGGGAGACAGGTGGGAGACGGTCTGCATGGGGAGCCGATTTTTAAACTGGCTCCCTTGCCACCTCATGCTGGATGCCAGGAGGCTCCCCCAGGAGTAGGGATGGGCACCAGGAGCACACTTGCTATAACCACGTAACCAGTAATTTTTTTTGCAACTACACAATTACTAAACTAAATGTTAACTAAAATCTCTAGTGACACGGGGAAGGTTTTTGGGCTGCCATGTTTTCAGGGGTTAACTAAATTAATGTAGTACACTTAATGGTATGCAAACATCAAAAACCTATTTTAAAAATCTGGGGGATTCTTGTTTTTATTTTGCAATTTTGTGCACGCACGCACGCACACACACAAACACACAAAATGAACCCTATAGCTCTCCTGGTAAACCATCCCCAAACACCAACCAGATCCCAGTCCTTAAAAAAAAAATTAAAAAAAAAAAAAAAAAAAAAAAAGCTCCAACTGAATTACCTTCCATCTAATGATTTAACATATCAAACTTTAGATACAGCCACAAAAGCACCACAGATCCAACCCAAACTCTGACATAATTAATCATCAACCAAATACAATATCATAGACACTGGAATGGAGGCTTAGCAGTGAAGCAGTGCAGGGGGAGAAAGTTACAGGATAAATGAATAGGTGATGAAGCCTTTTAACCAAGACACTGGTTCAAAAAAAATCCATCAACCAAAGCGGTATCCTACATCTGTTACCATCTGATGGCCGTTTGAGAACAAAGAAAGAGGAACTGAGTTATTGATTTCAGCTCTGTCACATCACTGAACCACTACTATAAATGTACTATTGATAAGATACTAGCAAAGATATGAATATTGAATTATGGATTCCTTAAAATAGTCTTTAAAGAGCAGCACTGAGGCACTTTGACAGATAATTTGGTGATGCTTGCATTTTTATTGCCCATGCCAAACCTACTCTGCAGATAAAAAAAATATGCAATTTTAGTTTCCACGACTGACACCTTTGAGCATAAATTTTGTGAATACATCATGCTCAAGTTGTGACTTACAAATTTATCTATCTTAGGCAAGAATCCTAGACTGATTCCAACATCCAGTACTGCTTTTGTTTAAAATGCATTAATCTGAAGTTTTAGCCTACTATTATCACAACATCAATTTTCTCACATATAATCCCATACATAATCTATGTGTGTTAATAAAAAGAATAATGCTGGTAGTTAGAAATACATACCTAAATAAATATATTTTCCATTCTCATCTCTCTCAGCAAGTGGACTCCCTTCTTTTTCTAATTCCTTCCTATACCTCTTGATATTTTTCACCATCAAGTCCTTCCTGGTCAGCTCATAGTGGTTCGGGAAATGATTGACAATTTGGTCATCAGAAAGGCGGTAGCCAGTTTCTACACTGAAAACATTTCGGATAGTTTGTACACTCATCCTGAAAGGTGAAACAAATGTCAGATGATTTCCTGCCAACCAACAGCATTCAAAAGGACAATCAAGTTGTTGTCTTCTTTATTTTCTAATTCCACTTTGGTTAATGTACTGAATTTGGAAGATTTAATTAAAAAAAAAAGGGGGGACTTACCATACCATAATATTAAGGAATACTATTATGTTAAGGCAATCTGTGCCCTCGCTCTGTCTTTAATATTTCTCTTTATAGAATGGATACTTTAGTTATTACTGAAACTTCAACAGACCCTGAACTAATGTTAGTTAGTGAAACCAGATGAAAGTTCACCAAACAAGACTGCAGGCCTATAGGCACTGTTAATTTCCACAACAGGTCTGAAGCCAGGGCTTGGACAGGAAGGAGTCAACTTTTACTCCTCCTATCCTGGCACTATCCGTGGCCAATCAGTCCCCAACAGGGCTTGGAAGTACCCAATATATGGTCGTATGCAAAGGATGGGCAATAAATTTTGGATGGAGTGCCTCGCCAAGATTCTGGTAAATGGGCAAGGGACGCATTTATCTATGGAGGGGCTGTGGGTTCTGGGACAGAGGTGGGGTGTGGAAGGGAGCTTGGGGTAGGGAACTGGGGTGCAGGAGAGGGTGTGGGGTCAGAGAGTTTGGGTGAAGGGAGGGGGCTGTGACCTGAGGCAGGGAGTTGGGGTTCGGGGTCCAGGAGGGGGGTATGGATGCAGGAGAAGGATTCTGGCCTGAGGGAGGGTTTACAAGGGGTGCAGGGTCTGGGACGGAGTTGGGGAGAGGGAGGGACTGAGGTGCCAGAGGCAGTCTGTGGCTGAGAGGTGCTTACCGAAGCAGTTCCCAACCAGCAGCACTCTTAGGCAGGCTTCCCCACAGCAGTCCCAGACTGCTAGCTAGCCATGCCTGTGGCTCTTTGAGCTATCGGAAGGGGGGAGGTTGGGAGAGGCTTCACATGCTGCCCCCACTCTCAGCAAAATCTTTCAGCTCCCACTGGCTGGTTTCCGGCCAACAGGAACTGAGAGAATTTGCTGTGGGGCAGGAGCAATGTGCTGAAGCCTCTCTCTCCCTGCAGCACAGAGAGAAACATGGAGTAGCTAGCTGCTTTTATTGGGGCTGCTCCCTGCTGCAGGAGTGGGCATGGGTTGGATCTAAAGGCTTGGTGGGCCACATTCAGCCCACCAGCCATATCTTGCCTGCCTCTGCCATATGCCACAGCAGCACCTCTCTGGAGCTAATATGTTCTTCAGAATCTCAACTGCCCTTTTCTATAAAAGGAAAGGAAATCTAATTTATGGTTTGAAGGAAACTTCAAAAATATTAATATTATTCAGAGATATCTGCTTGTCTGCAAAAAACATAAAACAATAGCTTTGAGAGGCGTGAATTTCACATTTCATCTCAGTAAGGTGTGGGTCCCATTTTGACAGCCAGATAGCTAATTATTTCATTCCTGAATTGAAAAATGAGAATTCTTACATGTACTTACCAGTAAAAATTCCAGTCTTCATTTTCTGCCACCTGAATCCAGCCTCTCTTTTCAAAGTTATTTATTAGCACAGACTTTTCTATGTCGGTTACCCATTTCACTTTTCCTGCCATTATCCTAAAGAAAAAAAACTTCTAGTGTTGCATAGTTTCAAGATTTCCTCTTTCGTTTTGTACTTGACACAGATCAGGTAAAACCAAATGGGGAAATGAAAGTGTATCCACATGGTAATTTGCCTTTAACTTTTTTAGATAAAGAAGAATACATTCATTCAGTGTTTGAGAAAGATGGCTCATTTGCACCAGACATTGAAGTCCTATATTTATTCCCAGGATATAGCACTAGCAGCAGTAGTTGCAAGCTTCTTACATACTGCCCTAACAGTGTCCCTCAAATCTCACCTAAGGGACCACATTTAGGAATGAGACAATAATTAAAGTCTTTATGGGCTCTCCATGACTATGAGCAAGAGTAATAATTAGCATTCACTGTGCCAGTTAGGGTACATCTATTCAGCAACATTATTTCGAAATAACTAGCATTATTTCAAAATAACTTAGTCTGCGTCTACACAGCAGGCAGTTATTTCGAAATCATGTCGAAATACTGTCAAGCTGGAGGACTTCTCTGACTCCTGTAACCATTGTAAGGGAGTAAGGGAAGTAAGAGGAAGAGTGCTCTGTTTTGAAATGAGTGCTGTGTAGATGCTCCCAATTTTGAAATAAGCTACACAACTGATGTAGCTCAATTTGTGTAGCTTATATTGAGTTAAGCCCTACTGTGTAGGCACACCCTTAGAGATCATCTGTCCACTGAACTGACACAACAACCTTGCCTTTATCTTGTGTAATGTTTATAAAATATAGAGCACTTTAAATGTTATCACTTATAAACAATACTTAAGTAAAAATATGTCTCTTAAATGGCAGATATTTCCTGCCCCATCTTACGCAGAAACTATGTAAAGCAGGGGTCTCAAACTCACTGCCCATGAGCATCTGTGGCTCATGCAAGTCCCTACGGCTCTGGGGGCAGCGTATGTTCCTTTCCCCTCAGTCTAGCCCCTGCTCTGCCCCTCCCTCTTCCACCCCACCTCACCCCTTCCCTCAAGCCCTGCCTCAAGGGACACAACTTTGGGAATTACCACAGGGCCTGTTGAAGGATGGCAGCAGGAGTCGGGCCCCTCGTATTCAATGCAGTGGCAAGAGCTGTGGGAAAGCCAAGTGACACCGTAGTCTCTGCTCTTCTCCACTGCTATCTCCCAGGCCAGTCCCATTGCTCCACTTCACCATAGCAGTGGAAAGCTGAGCACCCCAACCAACCCCAGTTCAGGCTGGCTTGGGAGATAGCAGCAGAGCAGAGCAGGATGATGCCTAACTCGGCTTTCCTGCAGCTCCCACCGCCACACTGAGCGTGAGGGCCCCAATCCCTTTAGCTGGCCCCAGCCCACCAAGGGCCTCATGGGCTAACCTGAGTACAGGGGACCATCCTGTCTATAGGATGGTTGGGGCGGCTGCGGTGGGGCCCAGGAGGGCTACACCTGAGCCATCCTAGACAGGATGACTATGCACACACCTCTCCTGGGCCACAAGGACATATTGGCAGTAGCGCAGAGCTAGCAGCTGGAAGCCAGTCTAGTCCCACTTCACTACCAGTAGTGGTGCCAGGGAGTGAGTGAGTGAATGAGTATGTGTATGAATTGGGAGGGGCAGGGGGCAAATGTTTAACCGGTTAACTGACTAAAAGCAGGATCTGGGCCGGGGACCACTCCAGCCCAGCTGGAGCAGCCCTCAGGCTGGGCGGCCTCCTGCTCCCAGGCACTGTGCTGGGGCTGCCTCCAGTTCCCAGCTCCCAGCCCACTGCCAAAACAGCACCTGACTGTGAAGCGCCTGGGCCCGCTGCGGACTGGGACTGCTCTGGATGGGAGCAGCCCATATCCGCAGTGGTCTCCCTGCACATCTAGAGCAGCCCCCTGCCCACAGCAAGCCTGGGAACTGCTTCAACCCCCACTGGTTACCAGTTAAGCAGAACTGGTAAGCATCACCTGTTTCACATCCTTTGTATTGAGAGATCCTCCTTACTGTAGTATCTGAGTACTTCACAAATGTAGGTGAATTTATCCTTACATCACTATTATGAAGATGGGAAACATCCCTACCAGGACAAGAGAGATGAGGGAACTTTTTGAAGGTCATAGGGCAAGTGTGTGGGAAAATCAAGCACTTAATTTAACCCCCAGTATCTCAACCACAACACCATCCTTCCTCTTATTTAGGAACATGGGATCACAATGTCCCTATTTTTAAAGGGCTCAAGATGCAATGGGAGAGCACTATTACAAGAGATTCACATTAATCTCTCAGGATATTTGGATGATTTCATTATCCTCAAGGATGTGAAATTAGCCTGTTTAAAGCTTTGTATTTTTTATCATTTATTTACAAATAACTACAGGCAAACTTATTTACAATTAACTGGTTAACTAATGAAAGGGGATTTTACATCCCTAATTAAAAGACATAGCATTACCCACATGCAATTTAAAAAAAAAAAATCAGCTCCAAGATATTGAAGTGAGCGGGCCCTTCAGCGGTGTCTATCTACATAGATAAAATATATTTAGATGTCTATTGTTATCAAATAGGTCACTTAGGATATACCAGGAGTCCAGAGAAAGAGAGTGGATGTAGACGCCTCACTATACAGCCCCGTGACGGGGGTTATCGCGACTGCAGCACTGTGGGTGGGGCGGGGCAGAATCTCCCCTCTGCCACCCAGGGATGGAGGAATCAGGAGGGGAGGGGAGGGCTAATCCCCCCCCCCCCCCCCAGGCGGGCCGGGCTGGCGTGGCTGTCCCCGAGAAGTGAGGGGGGGGTGCAGGGGAAGACACGCCCCACCCCCAGCCCGCCGCGATGGGCCCCTCCCCTGAAGGCCCCGCGGAGTCTCCGGCTCTCACCTGCCCGCGGGAAGGGCTGCGCCCCCGGCTCCTCCTCACACCCCGCCCGCCGCCGCCGCCCGCCGGCCCCATGCGCCCCGCTGCAGCCTGTGCGGCCGGGAGGCGCCAGCCGGCCCGGAGCATCCCGCGCTGCGGGGGAGGGGAGAGCGGGAGCCGCCGCCCCTACCGCTTCCGGCCCTGCACCCTGGTAACGGGAGACGCGGGGGGTGAACTTCCGGGGTGGGAGGCTTCTAGAGCCCCAGTGAGACAGACCCAGCCACCCCCAACCACCGAGACATCAGAGACCCCTGGGCCCTGCCTCGCAGCCCCCCCCCACCCACACAGCCACCCCCAAACTGCTGAGTCCCCACAGACTGCTGCCTCCATTACTACCCCTGAACCCCTCACCCTGACCTGCCACCCCTGGATCTCTCTCTCTCACACATTCATCCTTAGACCAGCAAGACTCCTGGATCCACAGAGCCACCCCTGAACCTCTGAGATCTCACATTGCACAGCCACCCCCTGAACCATAGCAACCTCCAAAGACCCCTGTAACCCACAGCCATCCACTGAATCACAGAAACCTGACACCCCAGCACTGCATCACTTGACCTCCAGGGCTATCCCTAGGGTATGGTGAATCACGGTGACCACTCTAGGCCCCACGCTTTGATGGGCCCCGTGGACTAGCACAATTGGCCAGTGTGGTCAGTCCCCAAAGTGATAGATATGTCACTTCTGCCCCTGCTGACAACCCCCTGCTGAGACCCTCTGCACTGGGGAACTGTCAGATCCCTACATCCCTCAGAACCACTCTCTCACCCTATTTTTTTAAAGTATGCACTTATAAGCCACAGTCACAGACAAGGACCTCATTGTGTTAGGCTCCATAAAAACACAGAACAAAAGACAGTCCTTGCCCCTAAAGAGCTTGCAAAGTGTATGTCAAGATAACAGGAGAAGACAACCAGGCAAATGGGAGAGCTGTCTATCTGCCACCATGATAGGCCACAATCTCTGCGCAATGCTGCTACACTGATTATTTTCAGGAATAATGGCATTGCGCAAGAGGGTTTTTCTTGCGCAAGAAGGGGCAGTGTAGACAGGTCCTTCTGGCGCAAAAGCTTCTGCAAAAATGGTGGCTCATTAGGTATGCAAATGAGGCTCCGCAATCTTCCATGCTTAGCCTCATTTGCATATTTCTTGTGCAAGAAGCTGCAAGTGTAGACATAGGCAGGGCTCGACAAATAATACAATCTACTCGCCACGGGAAGAGCTGGGTTCGGGCGATCTGCGCATGCGCAGAATGATTTGCACATGCGCAGATCACCGGCGCAGCTGGCGAGCGGGGCTTGCCGCGGTTCGGCAAGCCCTGGACATAGGCATACAGCCCTTCCTCCCCCCCTCCCATTACCTCCATGGAAAAAAAGCAATATGTAATAATGTAATTAAAGATTATATCATAATTAAGATTAATATTTTGCATGATTATTTTTAGTAAAAGGGACAGGTCACAGGCCATAAACAAAAATTCACAGAAGCCTGTGATGTAACCTATCAGGCTAACCTGCTTGCTTGCCTCTAAATAACATTTCTTACAAGTTTGACCACTCATTATAGGTTTGTTAATTGTTATTAGAATAGGTTTATCAAGTTGTATTAAAGTATTTTGTCTGTATTTGATTATTTTAGCTGCAATGCAAGAACATTATAGGTCACATCCTGTATGCTGAGCTAGAGCAAGTTAGCATACACATATCTAAGAGAGACAAGGATGAGCTAGAACAGTGGTCACCAACTGGTAGATTGCAATTTAGCTGGAAATCTCCTAAAATTAGGCTTGATTTCAAGGAAGCTCCTGCAGCCAAACTGGGAGATGGGCCACTAATGTCTGGCCCGTCAGTGGAGCTAAGGAAGGGGTGGGCAATAATTTTTAACTGGTCTGCCCCAGAAAGGGCGAGGCCTCAGGCAGAAGAGGCGGGGCCAGGACAATTCTGTGCTTCCCCAACCACAGACCCTGATTGGTCTGGGGGTGGGGAAGCATGTAGTGTAGACAGCTCCTTTTTGCACAAGAGCCTCTTCTGCAAAAATGGTGGCTCATTAGCTATGCAAAGGAGGCTCAGCAATATTCCATGTTTAGCCTCATTTGCATAGTTCTGGTGCAAGATCGCGCCAGTGTAGACATAGCCCCAGACATGCCACCACTTAATGGAGTGAACTGGGGCCTTAATCCACTGCACTGCCATCCAGGAAATGTCTGAGGTAAGAGGCACCAGGCTACAACCCATACCCCAAACTCCTACAGCACTCCGACACCCTGCCCCAGTCCTAAGCCCCTCTGTACCCAAACTCTCAGGGCCTATGCCTTGCACCCCAAACCTGTGACTCCTCTCCCAGAGACGCCCCCCAGCTGCTTGTCCTGAGGCCCCTGACAGAGCTCACACCCTGTTATTTCTACATTTTCTTTTAAGTAGATCCTATGTTACACTTAAATTCAAAAAGTGATCTTGTGCTGAAAAATGTTGCCGGTCACTGAGTTACAGCATGCAGTATATATCCTTGGGACCTTTAACGGAGTTAAGTAGGCAAGCTAAAGCAAGATGTCAGATAAAGCCACCCAAGTTCATGGCCTTTTTCAGACTGAATAGACACACCACAAAGAACATGGAAACAACTGTAAAGTCAGAAATAACACAGGTGAGGAAGAGTTAATGGTCACTAATACTAAGAGCCATCCCATCCATAGGATGGTCCAGGAAAGCGACACCGGGCCCCATGGCGACCACCTCAACAGTCCTATAGATGGGAACTAAGGAGCCCAAGTCACCTGGGGAATTACTTGGGGAGAGAAGGGGGGGCTGTGCGGGGTGCCAGCAGCAGGGGTAGCCCTCTCCTGCACTCACCATGGTGGCAGGAGCCAGACCAACATAGCAGCTCCGCTCTGCTCCCTTCTCCCCGCCTGCTGTGCTCTGCTTCACCATGGTGGTGGCAAGCAGAGCAACCCGGTCTCAGCCCCAGCCCACTTTGCTCCCGCAAGCGAGGCAGGACTTGAGGAAGCAGAGGGGAGCAGGCTGGAGCCAGGTTGCCTGTTGTCTACCGCTGCACTGACGGGTGGGGGAGTGAAGCAGGCTGGTGTGTCGCTTGGACTCCTGCTGACACAAAGAGTGGAGGGGGGGGACCTCTGCCAGGCCCCCCAGGTAATCCTCTGGATTGTGTAGCTCGGGGAGAGGTCTTTGTGGAAGGGGTGCAATGGGGGCAAGAGGGAGAGGAGCAGGGGCAGGGTTTGGAGAAAGTAGTGAAGTGGGGTCAGGAAGGGACCTTAGCTGAGGCAGTGGGAGGTTGTGCCAGGCCTCCAGGAACAGCCTTGCTAATACTTATATGTCACTAATACGTACAAACATACCCAAAATAATATTTAACCCTAACATTGTTGTGGGTGAGGAAATTACATTTGGACATGGAAGGAGGGCACATAAGGCTCCCACCATGTAGGGTAGGTTCAGCTCATTCATTGTTAGATTCTATAGTTTTTCTATAGCTTTTAATCCTAGCTTCTTCTAAGTTCTTCACCTCTCCTTCAAAAATTCAGGGACCTGGAACATCAATCTTTTGACATGCCAGATCTGTGATCAGCAGGTAATCTGGGAAGGGTGTGTTTTTTAAACCACAGAAAATTATATTAAATTACAGGGTTTATTTTCACGAGAACAGGAACAGTTACATCCCTGACATTAAAGCAGCCCTAGATAAATTTCAAGTCCCCACTCCAAGGCATGAATGCATTAGAGCTTCTAAAAAACAGTTTAAGTAAATTTTGAACATGACCAAAAAATTGCATTTTTCCTGAATCTTGTTCTGAGAAATGGCTGAAGCATTTGGACTGAAATATTAAACAAATAAACTCAGCCTGAGGTGAACACTCTGTCTGGAAAATTTCAGTCCACATGGTCAAAGTTCAGCAAATGTATTGCAACTGAAAACATGGTTTTACACTGAAAGGGTCACTACATGTTCCTCTTCCTCCTTCAATATATTAATTAGATACTGCTTTGTATTATCTAACATAGAATATTTTGCTACTTACATCCATTAGCTGGCCATCTTAGAAATATTTACATTTCAGATGAAAGAAGTGGGTTGTGCCCATGAAAGCTCATGATACCATATAGATTTTTGTTAATCTCTAAGGCTACGTCTACACTGCCCAGTCTTGTGCAAGAACATATGCAAATGAGCCACCATCTTGCACGAGAGCCGTTCTGCCTGAAAATAAGCAGCAGACCAGCTCTTGCGCAAGAGGGGGATTTTGCGCAAAATGGCGGCTCATTAAGTATGCAAATGAGGCATGGCGATACTCATTGCTGGGGCTCATTTGCATATGTTCTTGCGCAAGACTGGGCAGTGTAGATGTAGCCTAAGATGCTACAGGACCATTCCTTGTTTTTTTAGTTACAGACTAACATGGCTACCCCTCTGAGACTTTTAAACAAATAAAGAATAACACACGCACTTGCTGACATGAATAGTCAGCTGTGCTATGGAGGACCGTGAAAGAAAAGATGCCAGTAAATGGGTGAGTCATGCAGCTAACAGATTAGTGGCACCAGTGCCAGCATATGGCAAGCAACATCTATTTTAAGATTAGACGCTATATAGTGGACCTCCTTGTCAGAATGTCAGTAGAATGATAAAGAATCTGACCTCCAGTGATAAGGTTAATAGAAAACTAAGCAGATAAAACATAACAGACTGTAAAGGCTTGAAGAGTTATAGTGGAAATAAAGGGGGAAATTAATCATTAATAGTAATGGATGTAGACAGTTGATCACATTTAAAAATAGAATATCCTGGCAATAGCTGAAATAAGTTAATTGCAGTATGCTGGAATTGAACAGCTACACTACTAGATAAATAACAATTTCTAAATTCATAAATTAATCTGAATTTAATATTTTGACTTTTTGTTCAGGTGATAAGGTCAGTCCAGGGATGCAATTGTGAAGCAATAATTGAGTCCAATTATATGAATTCTTGGAAGACACAAATAATACTCCATATTTTTTTTAGAATCTACGGGTCTACAGCTTACAAAGCACTTTATTTTCTTGGTTGTGTCGTATGCAGTAAAAATGACATGATACAACAGTCCTGGGAAGCGGGTATCAAAGGCTAGGGCAGCTAAACCTCCCCTAATCTAGGTTGTGGCCCCACCCATGCTATATACCCTGGGGCCCCATGGTGCCTTCCTCTTTACCCTCAAGCCAGCTGGGGCTTACTCAGCTCTAGCCAGCAGCCTAAATCTCGGGAATGCTGGAGGCCAGCAGTGGCCCAAGGTAGCTCTGGGGCTGGCACTGAGGCCAGTGGCTTGATTCAGTCCTGGGGCTGGCAGTAGGGCTAATGGCTCAGCTGGCCCTTCAGGCCAGCCTGGTGCTGGCAAACTAGCTGTGGAATGCTTGGTCAAAAAAAGTCTGGTTGATGGTGCAGTGGAGCTAAGACAGGCTCCCTGCCTGTCCTGGCTCCACGTGTCCAGCATGTCCAGCTCCTAGGTGTAGGGGGAGCTACATGTATTGCCCCTATCTCAAGCAGCAGCTCTGTAGCTCCAGGAACAGTGCTTGTGGGCTGTCCCCTGGCACCGCTGCATAGGAGTCAGACATGCTGGTCACTTACAGGAGTTGCCTGAGGTAAGTGCTGTCTGGTCAGAGCCCTCACTCCAAACCCTCTCCCACATCTAAACCCCCTACTCCAGCCCTGAGCTCTTCCTGCATCCAAACTCCCTCCTGAAGTGTACACCCCACACCTCTTCCTGAACCCCAACTCCTCATCCCTCAACCCACACCGGAGTCCGCACTCCAACCCCCTAACCAGCCCTGAGGCCCTGCCTATACTCCAAACCTCTCAGCCCCAGCCCAGGCCCCCTCCTGTACCCCAAGGCTCACAGCCCACCCTGGAGCCTACACCTCCAGCTAGATCCCTTGCCCACTCCCACACCCCAGCCCTCTACCCCAATCCATCAAAAGTGACCAGATAGTGACTGGGTAAGGGTGTTTGGTTTTGTGTGATTAGTAAATTGGCAACCCTAGGTGGGGCCTGGTTAGAAAGGGCAGTCCTCACAGGCTAGCCTCCCCAAAGGGGAGGGCTTTATCTGCCACCCATGACAACAGTAACTCTAGCAAGGAGTGATAACAGTCCTGGAGAGGAAGTCCTCTTAACCATTAAAAAATCTCTACTGTGCTTCAAGACAGAAGCAGACTGTGAGGGACTCCAAGAAGATCGCACCAAACTGAGTGATTGGGCAACAAAATGGCAAATGAAATTTAATGTGGATAAGTGTAAAGTAATGCACATCGGGAAAAATAACCCCAACTATACGTACAGTATGATGGGGGCTAATTTGGCTACGACAAATCAGGAAAGAGATCTTGGAGTTATCGTGGACAGTTCTCTGAAAACTTCCACGCAGTGTGCAGCGGCGGTCAAAAGGCAAATAGGATGCTAGGAATTATTAGGAAAGGGATAGAAAATAAGACCCAGAATATCTTACTGCCCCTGTATAAAACTATGGTACGCCCACATCTGGAATACTGTGTACAGATGTGGTCTCCTCACCTCAAAAAAGATATTTTGGCCTTGGAAAGGGTTCAGAAAAGGGCAACTAAAATGATTAGGAGTTTGGAACGGGTCCCATATGAGGATCATAGAATCATAGAATAATAGGACTAGAAGGGACCTTGAGAGGTCATCGAGTCCAGCCCCCCGCCCTCAAGGCAGGACCAAGCTCCGTCTACACCATCCCTGACAGATGTCTATCTAACCTGTTCTTAAATATCTCCAGAGAGGGAGATTCCACCACCTCCCTTGGCAATTTATTCCAATATTTGACCACCCTGACAGTTAGGAATTTTTTCCTAATGTCCAATCTAAACCTCCCCTGCTGCACTATAAGCCCATTACTCCTTGTCCTGTCCTCAGTAACCAAGAGGAACAAATTTTCTCCTTCCTCCTTGTGACACCCTTTTAGATATTTGAAAACCGCTATCATGTCCCCCCTTAATCTTCTTTTTTCCAAACTAAACAAGCCCAGTTCATGAAGCCTGGCTTCATAGGTCATGTTCTCTAAACCTTTAATCATTCTTGTCACTCTTCTCTGTACCCTTTCCAATTTCTCCACATCTTTCTTGAAATGTGGCGCCCAGAACTGGACACAGTACTCCAGCTGAGGCCTAACTAGTGCAGAGTAGAGCGGCAGAATGACTTCACGAGTTTTGCTTACAACACACCTGTTGATACAACCTAGAATCATATTTGCTTTTTTTGCAACAGCATCACACTGTTGACTCATATTCAACTTGTGGTCCACTATGACCCCTAGATCCCTTTCCGCCATGCTCCTTCATAGACAGTCGCTTCCCATCTTGTATGTATGGAACTGATTGTTCCTTCCTAAGTGGAGCACTTTGCATTTCTCTTTATTAAACCTCATCCTGTTTACCTCTGACCATTTCTCTAACTTGCTAAGGTCATTTTGAATTATGTCCCTATCCTCCAAAGAAGTTGCAACCCCACCCAGTTTGGTATCATCTGCAAACTTAATAAGCGTACTCTCAGAGAGTTAAAGCAACTGGGACTTTTCAGTTTAGAAAGGAGGAGACTGAGGGGGGATATGATAGAGGTCTATAAAATCATGAGTGGTGTGGAGAGGGCCGATAAAGAAAAGTTATTTATTAGTTCCCTAAATAGAAGAACTAGAGGACACCAAATGAAATTAATGGGTAGCAGGTTTAAAACTAATAAAAGAAAGTTCTTCACACAGCGTGTAGTCAACCTGTGGAACTCCTTGCCAGAGGAGGCTGTGAAGGCTAGGACTATAATAGAGTTTAAGGAGAAGCTAGATAAGTTCATGGAGGTTAGGTCCATAAAAGGCTATTAGCCAGGGGATAAAATGGTGTCCTTGGCCTCTGTTTATCAGAGGCTGGAGAGAGATGGCAGGAGACAAATCGCTTGATCATTGTCTTCGGTCCACCCTCTCTGGGGCACCTGGTGCTGGCCACTGTCGGTAGACAGGATACTGGGCTAGATGGACCTTTGGTCTGACCCAGTATGGCCGTTCTTATGTTCTTATGTGGCAACTGACACATGAGAAAAATTAAACTGGACTTGGTGTGGCAGTATCAAGTCCCTGAGCAACGGCATCCATCATTCTTATGAAAATTGTGAGAACATAAAATAATTCAATCAGAACAAAATTAATTTTTATTGTCATACTAAGTCTTGAAAGACCAATCTTATGGTCCTGCATCAACAACATTAGACCCTTTCAAATTTGTCATTTTGCAGTCTTGCTGAAAATTGAAAATATTAAAAATTCATTTGTCAATATACATTATAGCTGCAATTTACCAATGCATTTATTCAACTTTCTATCGTATATACTTTCATTTTAAAAATTATAGGAAGTATTGCAAAATTAAGGCCAAACTCAGCTTTGTTACCAGGATGCTTATAATTATTAAAGTAGTTCTACAGCATCAATGCAATTCTGCAATCATTTACCCATGTGTTTAGTTTAAAGCATGAATAGTCTCACTTACTTGAATGAGACTACTTATAGACTTAAGTACGTGTAAAAGTGTTTGTCTTATAGGGTACGTCTACACTACAACGTTAATTCGAACTAACGCGTCTAGAACTAAAAACTAGTTCGAATTAGCGTTTTGCTAATTCGAACTAGCATGTCCACATTAAGTGGACCCTGAACAGGGCTTAAGGATGGCCGGAAGCAGTGCCGGCAGGGCATCAGAGGAGGACTTAGAGCGTGGAGATGCTGTCTCAGGCTAGCCGAGGGCTGCGCTTAAAGGGACCCGACTCCCACCCCGGACAGACAGTTCTCAGGGGTGCCCCGCTTGAAAAGCAGTCCTGGCTTGGAGTGCCCTGAGTGCCCACACTGGGCACATCACACCACTCAGCCATCAGCCCGGCTGCACTTGCCGCAGGCTGCCATCTGGGGAGAGGGGGCAATTGGGGGGCTGCAAGAGAGCTTCCACCCCCAGAAGCCCGTAGAGCCAGCCCAGTCCTCCCCATCGGGGGCTCGTACCCCATTCCTCCCTCACCTCCTTCCACTTACCCTTCCCTAGCCCCTTTTCTTGATGTACAAAATAAAGGACAATTGTGTTCAAAAATGGAATCTGTCTTTATTGAAGAAAACTGGGGGAGACTGGGAAAAGGAGGTGGGAGAGGGGAAGAGAGAGGCTGGGAGAGGGGAGGGCAACTACAATGATCAGGGGTTGGGAACAGATCCCATATGAAGAGAGGCTAAAGAGACTGGGACTTCTCAGCGTAGAAAAGAGGAGACTGAGGGGGGACAGGATAGAGGTCTCTAAAAGCAGGAGTTGGGTGGAGAGGGTGCATACAGAAAAGTTCTTCATTAGTTCCCATAAAGAAGGACTAGAGGACACCAAAGGAAAGGAATGGGTAGCAGGCTTCAAACTAGTAACAGAAAGTTGTTCTTCACAAAGCAAAGAGTCAACCTGTGGAACTCCTTGCTGCAGGAGGCTGTGAAGGCTAGAACTAGAACAGAGTTTAAAGGAAAGTGAGATCAAGTCATGGAGGCTGGGTCCATGGAGTGGTATTAGCCAGGGGGTAGGAGTGGTGTCCCTGCCCAAAGTTTGTGGAAGGCTGGAGAGGGATGGCACGAGACAAATGGCTTGGTCACTGTCTTCGGTCCATCCCCTCCAGGGTCCCAAGGGTTGGTCGCTGTCGGCAGACAGGCTACTGGGCTAGATGGACCTTTGGTCTGACCCAGGACGGCCATTGTAAGGTCAGGGCTCAGGGTCGGGGGTCTCAGTGGACCCCCTTGATTTTCATGCACTCCTGCTCTTGGGTGGCCAGGCTGGCAGCTCTCCTGCCCAAGCCGGCCACTTTCCTGTGCCTAGTGCGGAGATCGTGGACAAGGTCCACGATCTCCGCACTAGCCCAGGCGGGTGCCCGCCTCTTGCGGTCCCAGGCAAGCTCCCGGGAGCCGCCAGCCTGGTCCCGGGAAGAGGGGGAGGGCTGGGGGGCATCGGGTGGCTGGCTCGATTCGTGCCAGGTGCAGGGTCTGCTGGCTGGGTGCTGGCAGGCTTGCACCTGGCACGGGCACCGTAGCCAGCCCGTGCCCCTTTAAGGGGTCCGGGGCCGGGAGGGGGGCATAGAGTTTCCCTGGTGTTGGCCAGAGTGGCCACCAGGGAAACCTGGGGAGGGCTAGCCTCCCACTAGTTCGAATTAAGGGTCTACACAGCCCTTAATTCGAACTAGCTAGTTCGAACTAGGCTTAATCCTCGTAAAATGAGGTTTACCTAGTTCGAACTAAGCGCTCCGCTAGTTAGAATTAAGTTCGAACTAGCGGAGCGCTAGTGTAGCGCCTATCAAAGTTAGTTCGAACTAACATCCGTTAGTTCGAACTAACTCTGTAGTGTAGACATACCCATACTTAGCAAAACAAAACCAAAATAGGGTTCAAATCAGGGATGGGGAACCTTTTTTGGGTCGGGGGCCACTGACCAACCCACAGAAAAATGAGTCAGGGGCCACACTCAAGTGAGAAGCAAAAAAACCAAACCAAACCAAACCAAAAAAGCCCTCACTGACGTGGCCCCTGAGAAGAAGACACTCCCCACATTCGGCTCTCACACCAGAGCCTAGGGTGCCCAGCCTTGTGCATTTCTCCAGCCCCAGGGGGGAGGCATTGGGGCGGGAAGGGAGGAGGCTGGAGTGCCAGCATGGGTTCTCCAATAGTGGGTGGGTGGGGCTCTGAGCTTCCTGGGCCGGATCCAAGCAAGCCAGGGGCCACATTCGGTCCCCATCCCTGACTTAAATTATCAGAAGATTAGGAGGCACATTCATAGCACTTTTTATCTGAGGATTGTACATTTGAAACATTATAGAGTTATAAGTCTCATAATTTTATAGCGTTAAGGCCTGATCCAAAGCCCCTTGCATTCTTGAAGGCAATGGAAAAACTTCTGTCAAGAAGATCTTTGGGGATCACTCTGTAGGGATAAGAAAGGAAAGCATCTATTTCTTTTTTTTTCTTTTACATTTAAAAACATTGTGTGTATATCTCCAGACACCCACACTTTATTTACAATTCTGTATCTATGATACTGTTTTGCCTTTTCATGCTGTTTACCTTCTGTGCCTAGAGATGATATCACACAATAAATAAAGGGCAAAGTCCTTTTACAAGCACGAATTGATCCAGTCTCCCTATTTGACAGAACAACAGTTTTGTTTTGCCCTTTTACATTTTTTTCCTGGAGTGAAAAAGTTCACCCTCACTAACCTCAGTGAGATCGGTGTGAGGAGGGTAGTCAGAGGCTGATAGCTGGAGTATAGCAAGTAGACTCCATCTTTCTTACCCCCTCCTTCAAGTAGGAGAAACATTTTAACTTTATTAGCACACACACAATAGAAAGGATTAGTTGCAGCCTGAGTGCATATCTGAGTGCAGCTTCTCTTTCCCGCTTAAACTGGAAGGCAAGAAATTAACCAACAACATAAATTTACTGTCTTCTCTAGGCCATAGGAATAAAGCTTGCCTCTTCCACGCCCTCCTTTCTGGTAATGTCGTAACTGCAATAAGAAAACACACCACTATTATCTCTGGAGGGTGAAGAAAATCACTACTCCCAACTCCCTTTCTACCAGTGGGACCACAAAGAGAAACAAAACCCACAACTCCATTCACAATATGGGAGAAGGCAAGTCTCAAAATAGCTAGATAACGCCATGCTGAATGTGAATTGTCTGCAAACTTGCAGTTAGCATGAATATTAACCTTGCCTGAGTAAATTCTAATATATATTTTTATTGCAAAAAGGCCTTTGTGTTTGTATTTATATATAAACATGCATAATTTATGAATAGTAATCTTTACTACCTCAACAATTTCCAAGACTTTGTTCCACCATGAGAAACATCACCAAAAATGTTAAAATGTGTATTTTCATGTTACTTTAATATTACCTTCTCATGTATTCCTTGATTCCTTATTTTTCTAACACAGCTTCAATCTATCACTAGTCGTTCTTAATTCATCTCTGCTCTTAAAAAAATCCTTCTCTTTTCCATTACTACCATAAAAACCTTAGGAAAGTCTTTTCATACTTTGCATCTTGACAATATGACTTTTTTATCCTCAGAAAATATGGAAGGATGGGTCTCAAAGATGTGAAAGTAATCAACACCTCCAAACTTTATGGCCACATGTATCCCCTCCTAAAGGTCAGTCAGAGATAGGATTAAATGTACCTCAGAGTTGCTTTCTTTTGACACCAGAGACATTCTTCAGACTCCATTTTATGTCCCTATCTTTTATTTTGAATAAGCAATTAGAAACTGAAGGTCATATGCTAAGGTCATGCATAGCTCTGAGGTAAACAAAGGCAGTAAGCATGTGCTGAGTGATTAGAATATTGGCATGCATCCAAGAATGAAGCAATGTTGGCATGCACTCATAGGGATAAGACTGTTTGGCAGGAACATGAGCAGAAAAACTCTGGTTAAGACAATGAGCATGTGCAGTAAAAGGGATAGTTGAGTGGGGAGTGGATGAGGGGATCAGAGATAAGTTAAATAGACAAGAGGTAGAGAGTGGATGAACTGGCAAGATCTGAAGAGAACTAATTAAGAAAGGTAGCTATAACTGCAGCAGCAACAGAAATTGCAGGTTGGAGGAGTTGGCCTGTCTCTACTGATATGCAAAATACACAGTTGCGTAAGACACCATGAAATTTGCTCCAAATTTCACATAACATAACTTAGGGCTTCAGCAGAAAGTGTGTATAGTTTATGTATGTATGTACCATATGAGAGTATGTTAACTGTAATTTACATATGTAAAACTAAATATACTATTTAAGAACTGCTGCCAGCAATCTGTTGCAGACTGATCATCCGTAACAGAGGGCAACAACTTAGAATCACTTGGACTATATGGAATTGAAGTTTAAATGGTCTTTAACCTCAAAAAAGGAATCTGTTCTATTTAGGTTTTTAGATTTACTGTATTAGGGATTATTAGTTACAGTAATAAAAAGATACTTTGTTTTGGAAAGAATACTGCCTATGTCAATAACTTATCAGAAGATTGCATGTGTCTCCCCAAGTTTTTTTTTTAGCTACCTGGAAATCCATACCGTAGAAAAATCAGATCAAGGGGGTAATAGGTTATTCAAGTGGCCAGGATTGCTCCCAGAAATGTTGGTGCCCTTTGAGGTGGGTTGGGGAGACTGCACTAAGAGCCGCAGGGGCAGGAGCTATTGGAGGCAGGAGCAGGTCAGGGATGCAGCAGGGGTTGGTCCTGTCCCTACACTCACCAACAGTGGAAGGAAGCAGCACAATCTGGCCCAGACCACTCTGCTCCCCTAGCTCCCAGACTCATCACTCAGGGAGGGGGTTTAAGGGAAGGAGTGGGACCATCGCTCCAATCACTGGAGGCGGGAGAGCGATGCAATTGGGAGCTGGGAGAGCAGAGCAGGCTGTGGCCTGGTTGCTCCACTCTTCCTTCACCCCCTCCCCCGCCAATATTCCCTCTAATCTTTTCCATCCATGTGTGGAATAATTTTTATGTGCGCCAAGGCATGTGTGAATGAGCACCACCAGTAGAAACAAAACAACCTAGCTGGGAAAACTCTGTTAATCAGCTTAGCGGGGGCATTTGTTTCTTTCCTGAGCAGCCATACAAGCTCAGAGCTTAAAGAGAATACTGCCCCTCAATAGCTCCCCTAGCCATGTCACATGCGGGAAGAGGTGTAATGGGGGTGGTCTGGGGGCAGAGTAGGGAGGTTTCCCTGCTCCTACACCCCATCCCACAAGTGATGGATCTTCTGGGTCCAGACTGCAGGGGGGATGCAGTGGAATGGGGGTGAGCTGGGGGCACAGCTAGGAGATTTCCCAGATCCTGCACTCAAGGGCCGCTCTTCTGGGTGCAGACATCAGGTGGAGACACAGCCAAGGGATGGGGCTGGCCACTGGAGCTGGCACTACCCCCCACACAGCATGCAGCTGCCTAAGGCACCATGGAACCGAGGGGCAATTTGGTGCTCCAAATGTTGCGGTGCTCCCTATGTGGTTGCATACTTTGCCTATTGGTAGAGACAGCTTTGCCAGTGGCATCCTAAAAAGCCTAGTTTTGTGTGTAAGACTCCAAGCAAAGCAGGTAAAAAAGTCTGTGGAATAAAACCCTTCTCTCACTACATGTAATCTTCCTTGAATCCTGTGGGAATCCTGTGACGTGATGAACTTTTAGTACTTCTGACTGTAACAAAAGTCTACGGCTTGACAAGCTGCCAGTGTCAAGTCCTTGGGACACAATCCAGCAAAACACTTAAGGCATCTGCTTAATTTTAAACAACCAAGTAAGACCACAGAAGTTAACTGGACTATTCCTATGCTTAAAATTAAGCCCTTGTGGTGTATTGCTGGCTCCGGCCCAGTCCAGGCTACAGCATGTCAAGGTGCTCAATTCCTATTTTAAACAAACGTAAACACAAAGAGGGAGTCAAACTGGAAAAGCTTCCTCCCCAAACCCTGCTGCGCTCCACCAGCCCCCACTCCGCTCCGACACTGCTCCCGCTGGCCCCTCAGCTCCTCCCCACCCCGCCACTCCGTGTCGCGCTGGGAACACTTGGGGGCAGGCTCGGCCACGCTCCGTGCAGCCCCGGGTGGAGGGGTGAGGTTCGCAGCCGCTCCGAGCATGGGCAGAAGCACCGGCGGCACATGCCGGGGCTGGGCAGGCGGCTCCGCGGCGACACACAGGGGCGGGCCGGGGAGAGGTGGTTGGAGCTCCGGGAGCAGGGCGGGGCGCGGCGCAGGAGCCTCCCTGGGCGAGTCGGCGGCAGGCGCAGCGCGGGCACAATAGGGGCCGTTCTGCAAGTGACGCTGCGGTGAGTAAAGTGGCCCGGGAGCTGCCCGCGGGTCAGCCCCTGCCTTGTCCAGGCCGCAGGGGGGCTGGGGCGCGGTGCACTAAGGCCTGTGTCTCTGTGTGTCTGCAGGGCAGCGGTCGCTTCCACACCGGCCAGAGAAGGCGGGCGCAGCCAAGGTAGGGGCAGCGGCACCCGAGGGTTTCGCCTGCCAGGCGGGGCGCAGGGAGGGGGCTGGGGCTGGAGGGTGCGCTGGCTCTGGAGAGGGGCGTGCTTGTCGGCTGGCCCCGGAGCTACGAAGAGTGAGGGGCTCAGCCCCTGCCCTCAGTGCACATGCAGGAGCGGAGACCTCAGGAGGGCAGTAGGCGCTGTCACGCGGGACGGCGTGTGGAGCGAGTTCAGCTCCCTTCCCTTCACCTTCGCAGAGCTAGCGCCGCGTCGCTGCAGCGCCTTTGCTTGTCTCGAAGTGCGCTGTGCACGCTGGCGCACTGCGGGCGGCGAGTTTGCTGGTGAGGGGAGCGACTGTCTAGAACTGTGATACGTTGATAAGCTTTCGTTTTAGTCAAATCTCAGCAGGGTCAGTTTATTTTTCAAACCCATTCTTATTGGAGAGACACTAGAAACCTTAAGAAAGTTTTTTTTTTTTTAAACAGCGAAGGCAACATCAGTAGAAACCTATCACCTGTTACAACCATTAAAAAGCTTTTATTTTAAAAGAGGGAAATAACCGAGATGTATGGCTTAATATATTGTGTTGAACTGCCTTTAAGGATCATGTGCATGTCAAAGACGTTTCCTCTGAGAATCCAGTCCTGCATTTATTTAAAGCAACTGGTATTTTTAATAGATGTAGAATGAGGCCTTTAGTGCCTGGAAAATAAAATCTTTATAGGATTAAAAAAAAAAACCTAGAGTGACTAACTTTCATTATTAGTAACTTGAGTGGATCTATTAAATTTTCATAATGCAAAAGGTACGGACCCTTTTAGGCAATAAATGTGTTTGTTTTTAAGATTGATGGGTAGAGGGCAGAGGCCTCGATCTGATACTGCTGTATGGAAGAGGGAGGGGTTGAAGATTTTCTTGGATTGTTTATTTTTACAGCAGGGTTTTAAAAGGGAAATATACTGTATATTTTTTCAAAAAGTGTTTCTGGTAGTTTTTTTTAACTCCACTACTATAGTCGAGGTGTATTCTAAACAAATTCGTTGAGAATTTGTACTTTCTCTCAGCACACCAGGAAATAAAATTAAAATGGCCTGTTGAGGAAGACTAGAGTTTGTGGCTACATTTGTACCTAGAGATTGTCCCTGGAAATGTAAAAAAATATTGTTCAATAGCTTTTTCCCTGTCTTCCTCTTTAGTTTGTAAAAATGTGTACATTTCTTGAGTGCTGAAGTTATTGACAGCAGGATTCTTGAGCTGTTAGAATTAATAAATTCACACAATCTTATGGACTCTTGAATCCCTGTTATGACTGCAACTAAAACAAACAATCTTTTGACTAAATTCAGGCAGTGATATAATAAAGTCAGTGTGGAGGAGAGAATTCAGATGTCTAGATCATATCAGAAAGTGCTGTTACACAAATGTGGTGAAAACTGATAGCAGGCCTATTATAAATCATATTCACATGGGTTTAAGTTGAGAGGTGACTATTAACCTCTAGTTGAACTGTACTATTTTATGTCTTATCAGAAATCCTCTTTCCTTTTAGAAAAACAAGACAAGTGTTCCTCATCTTCATTCCCTTCACACACTGCCATGCATAAAAAAGTGCTCTGGATAATGTTGCATTAAAAGTTTGAGTGTTCTATAGCCTATAAGATTAAGTTACTTACCTGTCATATTGGCTAATTTATACTAATTTATCAATGTATTAATTATTTAGATACAGTAGGTATTGGTATTAAGCTGTAATGCAAGAAACCTACAGGCCTGTATCCTGTATGTACAGCTAAAGCTTATTTCAGTAAGTTTGCATAATCAACCTCTGTCCCAGCTATAATGCTTACTCAAATGTCCCTCAGCTTTGGGGGAACCAGATAGGTATAGTTCCTCTATTTTGAGCTGGTTCACCCGACACCAGAACCAGTCAGTAACCGCAGAGACAGCAAAGCAAAGAAGTTGCTAGACAGTTCAGCGTTAATGGTTTTGGGAATGAGATAATCCTCATTAATATGTGGTGTTAAATATCTTCTGATCAAAGACAGCCAGTGGCAAGCCATAACAACTAGCCCACATCACTCAGGTCTAAATTTTTGTAATTGTATAACTAAAAATAAAACGTTCTCAGCCCATTAGCTGAAGGTGCTTTTTCCATTTTGATATTAAAAAGCCAATTTAGATATTCTCATGATCTAACAAAAAGCAAAAAATTAAGAAAGTCTGCTGCAATTTGGTCAACTTGTTTTTCCAGAACTATCCTTAAATGGGTTTTGGTGCAGATCATGTCAACATAAGACTGTCTATAAGGTGACAAAAGGCATAATTATGGTTTCAGTTCTGCAAACCCTACTCATGTCGCACTGGACAATGGTGTTATGTCTACACAGCAGCATTATTTCAGAATAACTGATGTTATTCTGAAATAACCAAATCCGCATTTACACTACAAGCAGTTATTTTGACATAATGTCAAATAATGTCGAGCTGAAGGACTTCTTACTCAGACTCCTGTAACCCTTGTTGTATGAGGAGTAAGGGAAGTTGGAGGAAGAGTGCTCTCAGACTTCCTGCTGTGTAGACAGCGCCAAAAGCTGAAATGAGCTATTTCCGCTTAAGCTGTGCAATTGACATACCTCAAGTTGTGTAGCTTATTTTGACTTTAGCCCCGCTGTGTAGACGTGCCCTGGGACCACTAGCAGATTAGGTTCTACATTATGGGCTTGATCCTGCTCCCATTGAAGTCAGTGGTAAAACTTTTATTTGTTTAAGAGATTTAGGATCAGACCTAAGGTGAGTAAAGATGGCAGCAGTGGATCCATAGATATCACATTCAAATCTAATCCTTCCGTTTATTAAGGATGAAATACCCTAATTTTTTCCTGTTTTTAAAAATAATTACAAAAAAAAATTGATTAAAATGGGAGTGCCACTTTCTTTGGTTTGTCACAACTGATTTGACTGAGTTAAAGACACGTAGTTATCTTATTTTTCTTGAAAAAATGTTGTGACTAAAATGGAGGAACTGTAGCTTTTCAAAGTTTTACATTATTCAGAAAACAGTTTGCCTTTCAAGTGACATTTCTAACAGGTCCAGTACATTAAATAAAATGTGGTTTTGGAGGTTTTTTTTGGCTTCAATTAGTTTACAATCATTATGGAATTGTTGCTTACAAGTCTATGGTAACATGACTTAAGGTGGTGGTTATCAGTAAAGCCTCTAAATTGATCTATCCTTAATGGAGGACGCAGCAAAATGTACAATGAAATAAAACTTTCTATTTCTGTTGTCATCTAAAGGTGCTTTTGTGTTTGAAGTATGGAGATAGATTGTAATGAGTAATTTTGACTTTCTCTGCCCGAAGTTGAAAGGATTAAGGCCCTAATTCAAAAAGCATCCTTTGAGGAAGGGAGCTCAAACAAATGCTGACATTACTCACCTGAGCCTTCTTTGGATAAGTGACAGAAATTTACTAAGTATAAAGATGGACATGACAACCACCACAGTGAACATGATGGTGAATTCCAACAGTGGTGAATATTGTGTTTAAAACAAGGGGATATGGTAATAGCTGTCCTGACTTCTCTTCCTGTTTGGAAACTCAGGTTGCAGTTACTTCAATTAAGCAATGTTGGCTTCTTCTTAAACCAAAGACTTTGATTTACATACTGTGTCTCTTGAGATGCTACACATGCTGCTAATTTGAATACCATTGGAGAGATGCTTTAAAATGCTTTGACTGGCAAAAATGTGTAGCACAGAGTTCCCTCACAGTTAACTACCAAAAAAATCTGTTCTTTTCATGTGGTCATGATAAACTCAAAGAGCTCAGTGCAGATTAACTGAGAGAAGATTAAGGGTGACTTGATTAATATACATGGGGATCAAATATTTAATAATGGACAATTCAGTCTAGCAGGAAAAGGCATAATATGAGCCGATGGCTGGAAGTTGAAGCTGGGCAAATTCAGACTGGAAATAAGGTGTACATTTGATTGTATTAACAAGGAGGAATCCTGTGGCACCTTAAAGAATAAGCACATTTATTTAGGCATAAGCTTTTGTGGGCTGGAACCCACTTTGTTTCCAGCCCATGAAAGCATATGCCCAAATAAATTCCTTAGCCTTTAAGATGCCACGGGATTCCTCCTTGTTTTTGTTGAAACACACCAACATGGCTACCACTCTGAAACTTCTGACAATGAGAGCAATTAACTGTTGGAACAATTTACCGAGGATTCTGGTAAATTCTCCACCACTGACAGTTTTTAAATCACGACTGGTTGTTTTTCTAAACTATCTGCTCTAGGAATTATTTTGAGGAAGTTCTCTGGCTTATGTTAGTCCAGTCTGCCTATATATAACAATGGTCCTTCCTGAACTTAGTATTATGACCATGGTTTTTTTAAAAAAAACCTAAACCTTCAATGTGAAAAGATACCACCACACTATAAAACTCTTTATTTTAGAAGAAATGTATACCCTAATAGAAGAAAAAATATTTTCTGCTGCTTTGTGGTCTACCCACATTACCAAAAAAACATGTTTTCATGTCTATCTTCCACAGCTTGTATGAAGACAACTTTGATAATTGTTTTTATGTCATTTTAAAGATTTGCATTTTGGAGGGGCTGAGGAAAGCAAAGGACAAAAGTAACAATGCTAAAGCAAAACTTTCTGGGGGGGGGATAGAAAAATAATACTAGCATAATTCTTTGATAGCAAGTAGAATAAAGCAAATATAAAAAGATCAGTGATATTTCTGTAACACATATAATTATCACAAAACAAAGGAAATTCTGTGTCTGCCAGTGAGATACCTTTTTCCATGTAGTTATTGATCATATTAGGGATATAAATGACTAGTCCAATAGTTGACTACCTGATAAGCCTAGGCACTAAACTACTTGTTTTTCCTCCCCGTTCTGCCTTTACATCAGAGGCAGCAAGGTGGGGGGGAGCAGGAGCTGGTGCCGGGGGAGATGGCTTAAAAGCCAGTTCCCCCCAGTACTGTCTCCGCCATGTGGGGCAGGAGGCAGAGGCGCAGCAGTCCAGGACCCGACAGGAATCAGGACTGCTCATTCCTGGCTCTCATCGGCTTCCAGGCTGCTGTGGCTCTGCATTTTAAATGTCGTAAGAGCTCGTGCCGGGTCTGGGACCTACCCCCACTGTGGCTCTGCAGTTTAAATGCAGTAAGAGCCGGGCTGCCTGTGCACCCAGCTCCTACTACATTTAAACTGCAGAACCGCAGTGAGGCCCCTTATCGACTAATTGTGTAGTAGATACAAATTGTATCGACTACGCGATTAATCAGTTACACGATTCTTAACATCCTTAGATCACATGTGGGATTCCTTTATAGGAATTCAGTATTCTTGGTTCATCGCCTAACATCCCTTAGAAATTTCATTTTTCTACCAGTATGGAGGTTATCATTGTTATTTTAGAAGTGGGCTCCCCCCTCCCCCTCCCCCGTCCATGGAATTAACTGGTTGATTCATTAACTTCTGAGGTAAAGGCTTTTATATCAATATTAGTTGTACAAAATGTTGCAGGAATGATTAAATTAGTGAATATAAAAATATAATGGAAATGAAAAGAATAAAGTAAACAATGCATATTATAGTTCTAGGAAAAAACTGTGTCTTTATAGAACAGTTTGAGGCTGTGTTAAGTACTATTTACATTTAAACAGTGGTCAAGATCATTAAAGTTGCCAGAGAAAATGGTGGGAAGCAAAGGACGAGCAGATCATTGCTTCTGACCAGTTAGGGAACTGAGACTCCTGAAGCTTAACCAGAAAAATGAGTAGCGGTCACTTACCCCTGAATTTTAAGCATCAATAGTATCTAGAACTTCCTAAAATGTAATAACTTGGGGCTTAGAATATTTTCCTACAGAGAGAAATGCTAATATACTACTTTTTCTTTTATGTTAATTAGCTTTTAATCTTCCATTGTACAAAAGAGGTGCCTGTGTAAAATCAATAGGATTTGTATTTGCAAAGTTGAGCATGATGTCATGTTTTGGAATAGTAGGCTATGTAGTGGAGACATGTATGCAAACAACCAACCCTCTATTTGTTTTCCATTTAAATTTCAGTTTGCATACACAGATGGTGGAATCTGAAACAGTTTGAGATATGCCTTGATACCTTACAGTAAAGAGTAAGGAGTAAAAGGTCCCATCCCACAGTCCTTACTTACATGGGTAGGCACCCGGAAAAATATCTGAACTACTCAAGTGAGTAAAAACTGCAGGATTGTCTCCATGACTTGCACTGGATCTGTCAGCTGTAGTTTACTATTTTCAGGCTATGTTTCCTCCACCTATGACTGACACATCACATCATCCCTTTAGTTTCATTTTGTTTTAGCAAGGCATAGCTCTGTTAAATAGAATTTTGAAACTGCTTCAATTGCAAGATCAGGGTGACTCTCTTTTTCAATTGGCTTAGATTTCTTGTTGGCAGTATCTTTTAAAAAGAGTTCAAATTAATTTCAGGTCCTGTGTTTATCCCCAACCGCCTCTGCCCTAACCACATTTCCTATTTTTAAATAAATGTTTTCCTGTCCCCTTTTGCTGAGTGGAAATACCACAAATAGAGATAACAGACTAACCACAAAGAGTTGTCAAGTCTACAAAAGGAAAGATTTTCCCCCTTAGCCATCTAAGATTACTTGAAATCTTAGATGTTACTTATAACAATAATAGGTAGTATATTCATAATCATTGTGCGGTTTTTTTAGTTGTCCACTAAAATTCAGGAGACAGAGTTCAGATACTATCTCTTCCAAAGATTCTATGTTACGTAACTATAGTTATGTTCATTCAGGGCCTTTATACCAAGCCTATAGAAGTACTGATAATTTAAAAAAAAAACATCTGGGTTTAAGCCTTGATTCAGCAAAGCACGTTTAACTTTAAAAAACCATAATCTTAGCCATTGGCGTCCATGATGCCATTAAAGTTAAGCATATGCCTTGCTGAATGAGGTCCTTGCACAGGAGAATGACATTTGGCAAGTACTCTAGTTTGATTTTTTTTTAAACACACTTTCCCCTCAGAGTTGAAAAGGTTAGATAATGTTTGAAATGTTAAGGTATTCACAGTGTGCCTACATTCTACAAGTCAAATACAGTTTGCTTCTTACACACTTATGTACCTGGAAAAAAGAAGGGACAAGTGGAAGTTACGCCATTCATTCATTGGGCTCACCAAAGTCAAAATTCACACTCCGCAGACTCTCCAAAGTCATTTCAGGAGTGTTCCAGCAAAAGGAAATTTTTCACTTGCCCAGTTCTCTGTAGGGCTGTAGTCAGGATAGAAAACAGGCCAGATTAACACTGCTTTTGCAGAATTAATATGCCATTTTGTGATTTGATTTTTTTTTAATCAATATAGGGACTGATTCAGAATATTTGTTTTTAAACTTTAGGACTGTTAAGTCTGACACTATATAGCGTATTTGTATCACATGTCTTTAGCATGTCAGTCATGGTAAGTCTGCCTCTGACAGGGCAGTCACAACACCATGGAATACTATTATAAATACCTTCTTTGTTATAGCTTCCTTGCTCTAATATTCAGACAAGTTGGTTGGCAAAAACAGCATACCAGGCTGCAGCTGAATTCTGAGCAGCATGATCTAATATATGACAGTTTCTTTTTTAGCCTGTGGGAGGAAGGTATTATCATAACAGGTGTGAGGTAGCATATGTTGTGCTTTAGGCTTTTGTTAGGATATTGTATGGTTTGTTTACATGTCTGATTTCTGTAATGCATAGTCTTATTATAGGTCATTTTCAGACCTCAGTTTTTATCTCCTATAGATGAAGAGCCATACAGTGGAAATGTCTGTCTGAAACCAACCTCTTTCTATTCTAGATATGGAAAAAAAAATTAGAGAAGTTTCCTCGATGCACTATTGTTCGGTCCAGGGACAGTTACTGACATGCAGTTTTAATATCAGCATTTAATACCTTTTGTATTTTACTCCATATAATAATCCTTTACACCTCCACAGTACCTTATTCAAGAATCTAAGTGCTTTTAAGTATTGCAAAGACACTGAACTTAAATTTTCAAATGGAAGTATGATTTTTATATCTTAGTATTGCAAGAAGCACTGCTGTTTAGAAAGTATTTTTTCTCTTGTTTTACAGTGTTCACTGTGTACATTTGACAGTACTTTTTGGACAGTTAATCTATAAGTGATTTGTACAAGATAATGCAACTCAGTGGCAGAGTCTGCAATAAAACTCAGAACTGCTGCTTTTATTACCATATATTTAAAAAAATAGTGAATAGTTTGGCAAATACAAAGCATATGATAAAAATTGTGTAGCTATATTGAACTTTAATATTTGTCATGCATAACTGAGCCATCACATTCCTTTCTATATAAATATGGTAATCATTAAGTTTTATTAATACGAAGATTCTTTAATTTTGTAGAGTCAAATACTATTAGCTGTTCGTTGGCAGGTTCCAGTTATATTTGTGGCTATTTATGCAAGAATGTAGATGTAATATTGTTAAATATTTATGGTTGTACTGTACCCATTAACTACAGAGGCATTTTCCCAAATACTGAAGAAAGACATAGGCCATGTCCCAAAGAGCATACAATCTAGAAAAAAACAATTGCATATAAGGAATGCAGATTTTTCACATTTTATTAGCATTATGTGAAACAAGTTAACATGATCAGCATGGCAGATACCTTTGCCTCCTTTAGTTCTGTAACTGAGTAGTCTATATTACTGTTTTTCTGTGGGACTAGTAAAATGTACCTAAAAGGACAAAGAAATCGGGCTTAAGGAAAAGCAATTGACCAGCCAGTCTGCCAACAAAAGAAATTCTCAGACTAATTCAAGATGATGTAGTTTGTCTCCTCCCTTACCTTTTAAGGCAGTAATAGGGTAATCTTAAATATGTCATCCAAAAATAAATTATGTCCTAAAGGCAGCTAATGACTTCAGTCAAGAGCACAAAGGATCAAAGAGATCCAGCATAGCCAGCTTGTCTGTAGAAGTAACAAGGGATGACTTAAGTGAGCGAGGTGGCTGCTCAACTGTTTGTACAGTTTCTTAAATAGTCTCATTGCACAGTCCTGTCATCTTACTTGGTACTTTCATTCAAGTTTAAAAAAACCCACTAATGAACACTGCAGTAAAAGCATATTCTATACTGTTGGGCTATGTCTACATTGGCAAGATTTTGCGCAAATACTCTTTAACGGAAGAGTTTTTGCGTTAGAGTATTTGCACATGAGAGCGTCTATGCTGGCATGTGCCTTTGCGCAAGAGATGTGCTTTTGCGCAAGAGCATCTGTGCCAGTGTAGACATTCTCTTGTGCAAGAAAGCTCTGATGGCCATTTTAGCCATCGGGCTTTCTTGCGCAAGAAATTCATGTTGCTTGTCTACACTGGCCTCTTGTGCAAGAACAGTTGCGCAAGAGGGCTTATTCCTGAGCGGGAGCATCATAGGTCTTGCGCAAGAAGCACTGATTTCACACGTTAGAACGTCAGTGTTCTTATGCAAGAACTCCACGCCTGTGTAGACAGGCAGCATGTTTTTGCGCAAAGGTGGCCGCTTTGGCGCAAGATCGCGCTAATGTAGACACAGCCTTGGTGTCTTGAGTGCTGCTTAATAGAGAAGATCTTTAGCATTTTTTGGTAATTAGGTAAAGCTTCCAAAAAGTACTTAAGGGCTTGTTCCTGCCTCTTCTGAAATCCATGGAATTTTGCCATTTACTTTAATGGGAGCAGGACCAATTTCTGCCATGGGACCTAATTCAGCAGAGACTTAAGCATACTGGTAACTGTGCATACAAGTAGTCCCGAGAGAGGGGGAGCTGGGGGGGGAAGGAGAGCCATTTCTACACTAGGGATGTTAAATTTCATTTAATCAACTAATGGACTAGTCAGTGGATTTTCTGTCAATAAGTGAGGGAGCCACAATGGGGTTCTCAGAGCCAGAAGCTAACCCCGCTGTGGCGCTGCCTTTTAAATGTATTGAGAGCCTGCCAGCTCTTAATGCATTTAAAAGGCTGGTGCATAGTGTGTGTGGAGGCGGCGGGGGAGGGGAGAGGGAGAACCTGGTGCGAGCCAGGCCAGCTGATTCCTGGCTCACGCCAGGTCCCCCCTGCTGCACTTCTGCTTTTTAAACATATTAATAGCTGGCAGGCTCTTAATACGTTTAAAAAGCAGAGGCACGGTTTCTCTGGGCACAAGTCGGGAATCAGCTGATTCCAAGCTTGCACCTTGTCCCCGCTACCCTACTGCCTCCCGCAGAGATGGTGCTATGGGAACTGGCTTTTAAGCTGGCTTCCCCTAGCACTGGCTCCTGCTCCCCCCTTTGCTGCCTCTGATAGAGTCAGCAAGAGGAGAGGGAAGCAACTAGTTGAAGGACTAGTCTACTATACAATAAGCTTTGGCATATCAGATAGTCAACTAGTCGCTTACGTCCCTAATCTACACTGTAATTTAAAAACAACCGTGATTGGCCCATGTCAGTTGACTCAGGCTACTGGACTGTTTAACTGCAGTGTTGATGCTTAGGCTAGAGTCTGGGCTCTGGGACCATGGCAGGTCGAAGGATCCCAAAGCTACAACCTGAGCCTGACCATCCACATTGCAATTAAAACTAACAAACAGCCCTGTAGCCTGAGCCCCCACATGCTTGAATTGGCTGACTCAGGGCAGTTGCAGGTATTTAATTGCAGTGTAGATATACCCCTGAAGTCAATTGGACTGCTCATGTGCATGAAGTCACTCATATGCTTTAATCTTTGCAGGGCTGAGACCCTACACTCTGATTCTGTAATGAGTTCTTTGTAGCTTGGATTGCAGCCTTAGGGCCCAGCTCAGGAAGATACTTATGTGCCTAACTTTAAGCATGTATGTAGTAGGGATGTAAGCGACTATCTGATAAGTATATGCTTAACGGGTAGTCGAGTAGTGACTCTACTAGTCGCTTCCCCCTACTTGTTCCCTCTGTCAGAGAGGCAGCAAAGGTTGGGGGGAGCAAGAGCTGGTGCTGGGAGAGCTGGCTTAAAAGCAGGTTCCCCCAGCACCATCTCTTTGGGAGGGTAAGGGAGGCAGAGGCTGGAGGTGGAGGGAGGGGGAAAGAGACCAGGTGCGACCCAGGAATCCGCTCTCCCGGCTCACACCTGGTCCTAGACTCTGTGCCTCTGCTTTTTAGAAGTAGAAAGAGTCACTAGGCTCTTAATACATTTAGAAAGGTAGAGTTTCAGTAGGGTTAGCTCCCTAAGTCTGGGAGCTAACCCCGCTGCGGCTCTGCAGTCCCCCCCATCGACTAATCGAGTAGTAAATGAAAATTCCATCAACTACTCAATTAGCTGTTTAAACACAATTTAACATCCCTATAATGTAGTCCCATTAAAGTCCGGTGTGTGTTTAGGTATCTTCCTGAATTGGGGCTTTAATCAGGCCTTGTCTATACTGGCACATTTTGTTGCCAAAAAATGTCTTTGAGACAAAACAGAGTGTTTACACTGCAGTGTGACTTATCGAAAAAACACCCAGTTTCAGTGAAAAAAAACTTCCACCCCACAAGAACATTTTTTTTTTCCTCTTTATTGTCAACAAAGAGCCATTATAGACTGCTATTTGTTTCTAGCAAGGTTAGTTTTTTATAGTGCCTGCCTTGGTGTCTGTGTTCAGAGTTTTGTGATCTTTGCTGCCTTGCAGGGATGCACTCCTCCCATGTCAAAGCTCCAGGAAGTGTCTGACAGCTGAGTAACCTGCTCCATTTGGGGAACAAACAATAAATAATTAGAATACTCCTGTTCTGCCCTGCTAGGAACATAGAGGCAGGCAGGCCGCTGCTACAGGGGGAGGGCTGGAGAGACTGCTGTGCTGCTTTGACATTCCTTAGCACAGAGAGCTCACAGAGCTACAAGGGAATCCCAAGAAGAACAGGGATCAGCTCTGTTTCCCCACAACACTGCACTGTGTGATGCTTACCCATATTACCAATACCCTGTCATCAGAGCAAAGCAGCGTGGCCATGAAATGCCAACAATGGGAGGTTTAAAAACTGGTTTGACCGGTTTTGATGTTCGGCAACTTTTGCGTGTCATTAGCACTTCTGTCCCAAACCTTTGCAGTGTAGACGGAGCATCAGTTGGAGTGATTTGTGTGTGAAGGAAGCTCCCTGTAGTAGTGCTGCAAACGTAACAGGAGGGCATCCTGATGTATGTAGCCTATTTCTAGAATATTCTGTTGCAGTTCGGAATTTCATACTGTTTCAATTTCAGCTAACTGAAAGCTACTGAATATACTCGTTTATTTAAGTCTTCTGAAAATTGTCCATGGTTCTTTGTCTCTGCCTTGCAATGTAGAAATACTTATGTTCTGAAAGAATAGCTAAATATTTAAAACAGTATTTGTAACTAAAATGAAAGATATTCCACATGACAACACATTTGAACACAGAATGTTAAGGCTTTTCCTTTAATTTCCTTTAGAATAAAGTATGTCTCAGCCAAGAAGAATCCCCAGGCATTTTGTTCTCTCTCGTAACCAAAGTGGAGCAGCAGTACCAAATGAGGAAAGCCACAGTAGACTCTTAACGCTTCCAGACACCATAGAGCAAATGGAGTTGAATATCAGGTATCATATTGTACTAATTCTCCCCACACAGACCTCCCCCCCCATCAAGAATATTTATTGAGCTAAATAATTAGTGAAAATTCATGATACACAAAATAAACATAGTTGTAGGTGACCTGTAGCCCTGTTATGCATTAGACGATTTCAACTTTCATGTTCAGCATGAAGTCACAGATGTGGCTATTCATTAGGAGCCCAGCTGTTGTAATAAGCAGCTGAGGAAGCCATGTTTTTACAGTTTCCTAGCCACCTCTTGTGAGTAGAGATTTGGGGGAAGAGACTTGGCTTTTGTTAATGGCTTCTGAAATATATTTTGTTTCTAGGGGTCATAATCTGTCTTCTGTGCTTGTGAATATTTTTCTATGTTGTTTGAGAAATAAAACAAACATTCTCCTCCAAAAAGGAATTGTAAACTGAACACCTGTGTCAGTGGCAAACATCTACCTGCTTTCCTGCCATGGATTTATCCTTCTTGCCTTTGAAACCCTGTTTCAAGTTTTCCTGAGATTTTTTCCATAAATCTTCCAGTGCAAGACTCCATAATACAGTAGATATTTGCCTACCCCAACTACTGAATACAGTAGACTTCCGATAATCCGGCACCCTTGGGACCCAGGTGGTGCCGGATTATCAGAAATGCCGGACTATCAGGAGGTACTCTGGCAGGGGCGGGTCTCATCGGAGGGGAAGCGGGGGAGGGGGTGGGAGTGTGCCAAACCCTCCCTCCTGCTGCAGGGAGGCAGAGCCTGCGAGTGGTGGGAGAGGAGAGGCGGTGACAGGCAGGCAGCCGCATTCAGGACGTTCTGGTCAGTTACAGTCACTCCGGCTGGATCCACAGACGACACGCAGTTAATGTAACTTTCCTCTCTACTGCAGGGAGGGGGGGGGGCAGGGGAAGATAGGGGTCGGTGGGAGAGGGAGAACATCCTGAATGCGGCTGCTTTGGCACACCCTCGCCCCCTCCTCCTCCCCCACCGATCTCTACCCCCCCCTCCTCCCGGCAGTAGAGAGGAAAGTTACATTAACTGCGTGTCGGCTGTGGATCCATTAATCAATTACTCTAACAACTTGAAGCAACTGCCGGAGCACTTCCGGGTTGCAGTTGGTGCCGGACCATCAGGCGTACCGGACCACTGGATGCTGGACCACCGGAATTTTACTGTATATACCATTAGCAGAGGGATATAAAAAACAATTTCCCCCCAATTTCTGTGATCCAGTATTTTACAAGTTTCCTGACAAATTATTTTAATGTCTATTTAGGAATATGAAGTATTTTCAGATGTTTTGTAGCATAAGGGTAGCATAATTTAATTGCTAGACTGCACTTGCTTTCCAGAAGCTAGCATTGGCAGAACTGTCCACAGATAATAACAGTATCAGTAATAGATTAAGACATCACTCATCAAAATGCTGCACAGAGTAAGTATCTGTACTATAACTTGTTTTGAAGATTACTTAATTCTGATAGATCACCAAAGGAAATTGATTTGAGCCCACGGTCTACAAAGAGGTCTGTTCAGCCCCAGCAATTGTCTCTGGAAGTTGGCAGTAAGACATTTACACTGTCATGACTGGTAATTTAAAAGGTCAAGAGAGGCAGCCTTTTAAATTACAAAGGGTGTGATTTTCAGATGTGCCTAAATGATTTAGGACTTCAACCTGGGTTCCTAAGTCATTTTTAGGCACTTTTGAAATTCCTACTTCAAATCCCAAACCATCACGCTTTGCACTTAGTTACTCCTTTATATAACAGATATTCGGGATGCTTTATAAAGACTGATTAACAAGATACACAGTCTATCATGGATGTGTATCCAAGGACAGGATTTCATCATATGTATATGCACTTAGAGCATGGTTTTTTTTTTTTTTTTTTTAATTAAAAAAATGTATGATTACAAGTAGGCTCCTAGCTCTATATTTACTGGGAGTTAGCTGAAATACTTCAAATGAAAATTTATCCTGTCCAAGAAGCACCATTTTCTGACACCAATTTTTTTTCCATGACAAAAGTGAAAACTTAACTTAGTCTGAAACATTGACATGGCAAACTTGCCATGTTGGAGTTTTCTGAACTCTGGTCCAGAAAAAAGTTTAACTTTTTCAACTTTTCATTCCTATTCAAGAAATGTTGAGATCACAATTTCCGAGGGGACAAAAGTTCTGTTTTTTCTAACACCCTCTGATAGTTCTACCTAAATAAGTGACCTAATTCCAAATGCTGAACACTCAGATAAAATACCTGGTTTTCTTAGGTACCCAATGGGATTTAGGGGCCCAATTCTGGATATACATTTAAAAAAATTCTTGGGGATAAATATTTGTGTCCTACTTGTATGCTTTGTTAGTGAAGTAATTATAAACTAAGTTGTTTGATAATCAGCACTTGTTTGTAATGTTTTACATCTTGAGTGCTTTTTGACGTATCATAACTGTTTTCCTTTTTGACAAATGTGCTGACTACTTCTTACAGCTCTGCCACCCAAGTTGGCCATCAGCTGGCAATCATTGGGGATGAATTCAACAGCACATACACGAGGAAGTTAGAGGATATGCTGTTTCATCTTGCACAGGGGTAAAACATGTTGTTGGATATTTTCAGTGTTCAGATTGTCATCTGCAGTACTTGATGAAGTCAGTGCGCTGTAATGAGTCATTTTTCTATTGAACCACTAAATTTAAAAATTACCTGTTATTTACTACTGTTAATGTACATAGAATGTCTTAAAAGGAATTGTCCTGGATTTTTCTACTTCTGGTATATTTTTGGGGAGAAGGAAGAGTGGGGGGGTAAGAGAGAAATAAAGAGTTTAATGGTACCTAATGATTTCTTTGCTTCAGTCTTCACGGCTGAGGACGTTGGGGAGATTCCCGAATCTGCACCGTCCTTTGTGGGTGGTGAATCTGAGGAACTGTCCCAGATTGAAGTGTCATTAGAGGAGGTTTTGGAACAAATAGAAAAACTTAATGTTAACAAATCTCCGGGACCGGATGGCATTCATCCAACGGTTCTAAAAGAACTCAAATGGGAAATTGCGGAGCTATTATCTGTAGTTTGTAACCTATCCTTTAAATCGGCTTCCGTACCTAATGACTGGAAGGTAGCCAACGTGACACCAATATTTAAAAAGGGCTCTTGAGGCGATCCTGGCAATTACAGACCGGTAAGTCTAACTTCAGTACCGGGCAAATTAGTCGAAACAATAGTAAAGAATAAAATTGTGAAGCATGTAGAAGAACATAATTTCTTGGACAAAAGTCAACATGGTTTCTGTAAAGGGAAATCCTGTGTTACTAATCTATTAGAGTTCTTTGAAGGGGTTAACAAGCATGCGGATAAGGGGGATCCAGTAGATATAGTATACTTGGATTTTCAGAAAGCCTTTGACAAGGTCCCTCACCAAAGGCTCTTGTGTAAATTACATGGCCATGGGATAAGAGGAAAGGTCCTTTCTTGGATTGAGAACTGGTTAAAAGACAGGAAACAAAGGGTAGAAATAAATGGTAAATTTTCAGATTGGAGAGGGGTAACTGGTGGTGTCCCCCAAGGGTCAGTCCTGGGACCAATCCTTTTCAACTTATTCATAAATGATCTGGAGAAAGGGGTAAGCAGTGAGGTAGTAAAGTTTGTAGATGATACAAAACTGTTTAGGATAGTCAAGACAGAAGCAGACTGTGAGGGACTCCAAGATGATCTCACCAAACTCAGTGATTGGGCAGCAAAATGGCAAATGAAATTTAATGTGGATAAGTGTTAAGTAATGCACATTGGGAAAAATAACCCCAACTATACGTACAGTATGATGGGGGCTAATCTGGCTACGACAAATCAGGAAAGGGATTTTGGAGTTATCGTGGACAGTTCTCTGAAAACTTCCACGCAGTGTGCAGCGGCGGTCAAAAAGGCAAATAGGATGCTAGGAATTATTAGGAAAGGGATAGAAAATAAGACCCAGAATATCTTACTGCCCCTGTATAAAACTATGGTACGCCCACATCTGGAATACTGTGTACAGATGTGGTCTCCTCACCTCAAAAAAGATATTTTGGCCTTGGAAAGGGTTCAGAAAAGGGCAACTAAAATGATTAGGGGTTTGGAACGGGTCCCATATGAGGAGAGGTTAAAGCAACTGGGACTTTTCAGTTTAGAAAAAAGGAGACTGAGGGGGGATATGATAGAGGTCTATAAAATCATGAGTGGTGTGGAGAGGGCCGATAAAGAAAAGTTATTTATTAGTTCCCTAAATAGAAGAACTAGAGGTCACCAAATGAAATTAATGGGTAGCAGGTTTAAAACGAATAAAAGAAAGTTCTTCTTCACACAGCGTGTAGTCAACCTGTGGAACTCCTTGCCAGAGGAGGCTGTGAAGGCTAGGACTATAATAGAGTTTAAAGAGAAGCTAGATAATTTCATGGAGGTTAGGTCCATAAAAGGCTATTAGCCAGGGGATAAAATGGTGTCCTTGGCCTCTGATGGTCAGAGGCTGGAGAGAGATGGCAGGAGACAAATCGCTTGATCATTGTCTTTGGTCCACCCTCTCTGGGGCACCTGGTGCTGGCCACTGTCGGTAGACAGGATACTGGGCTAGAAGGACCTTTGGTCTGACCCAGTATGGCCGTTCTTATGTTCTTATGTAATGCAATTTGTTTCCCTTGACTGAAGCTACGTGAATGCCACAATTAAAACAAAGTATTTAATTGTTTTTTAAAAATGGGTACCACATGGCAAGAGGGTCTTTAACCATACTGCTGAGCAGGAAGAGGTGTATAAATGCATCACCCCAATACATTTATACTTCAGGCACCCCTCAGATACAATTCTGCCTCTTTCCCTCCTTCCTGATCCATAGTAGGAAAGTAATTGCAGCCCTTGAAAGCATGTAGCTGACTTACTCTCCTCTCCCATAGCTGGATGGATACTCAGCAGCTAGAGGGCACTTGACTATATCCACAAAATAGGGCCTGCACTTTACACCAAACCTGGAACCAAGATCCAGACAGGTCTGACTTGACCATGAAGCTAGCCTGATTATCCATTTAATAGAAGAGCACAACCCAGTCCTAGATTGCTGCCCTGGGACAAGGTTCATTGGGAGTCAAGAGTAAATTGTTAAAATTGCTCAGCTATATGTTTTAAGGAGTAAGGATGGTCATGTGGTTACGAAACTGGATGCTACCCTCCACACCACTGCATACTTCGTTGTGCAACCTTAAGTAAATCCCATTCTTTCTCATCTATGAAATAGAAGTGCTTCCTTACCTGGGGAAGGGAGACATGAAAGGATAAATACATTAAGACTGAAGTGGTAAGATACTATAGTGAAGGGGAATAAATAAGCCGATGAAAGAATATATGAAGTACAACAAAATCTATTCTCCCTGTTTCCAGATGATCACGTTTTTGGGGGTTTTTTTGGGTGGAGGTTGTTGGATTTTTTTGGGCGGGGAGTGCACTATTGACTTTCCAAAGTAGAACATTGAGAGGAACTCATCCTTATCCCTTTGCATATTATGTGCAGAACTTCTTTAATTTGCTGAGGGTATTATATAATATACAAGATTGGTCAATGAGAGGAGGGGAAAAAAGCTTTTAATTTTATGTTCTGTTCACAAGTCTTCCTAATTTTTAGGGAAGTGATGAGGTAGTTTAGATTTATTTTAAAACAAATCATTGTTCCTCCATTCCACTCATTTGTAAATTGAATCTCAATTAGTAGGATAACTCTTATCCCACTCTTGTTTTCTGTGTTAGCAGGATGGCTGTGAATGTTTTAAAAATACTCCACATGCATGTTTGGGAAAGTTTCAGAAGTCTTTTGAACAATGGTTGGACTAAGAGAACTATTGCCCATGGAAGCTGGGTAAGGTTTGTTTGTTTTTTTACATCCTTCCAACTTTCTGTTTTAGGAAAGTGAGTAGTAACAAAAGCAGCAACTGGAGTTTGACTTTTAGGTCCTGTCTTCTTTGAATGCCTAACTTGTTTAGACATCAGCAAGCTAAGCATGTAATGTGACTGTGGAATTAAGCCTATTTTTTTTAGCCTGTGTACTTTGTTCAAGCTTTCCCTGAAAATTCCTTTTGATACAGAAAAAAACCCACCCTATGTCCAAGTGCCTTTAGAGCACTGACTAAATCCTGATTCTGCAATTGGATTCGTGAGGGCAGATCCTTGTGCCTGCCTAGAATCCCTTTGACAGCAATCTAGATCCTGTCTGGATTAATTCATTTGGATGAACCAAGGGACTTTTCAGTGTAAATGGGTGAAACAATTCCTATTCTGGATGAAAAGTTCAGCTGTTGGTTATATTTGTATATATCTTGGGTCCTGAAGAATCCTTAAGTACCTGACAAATTATGGTATACACATTTAATAATCAAAAACTAAAACCCAGGAGGTCCCAATTTTCAGTCCCTTGCTCCAGGTGTTTGTCTACTCTTACTTTCTATTCTGTGTGAATATTACCTTTTCTGTACTACTCATGATTTTTAATTAAGCTTCTGTTTCTTCCCCTTCCCCCTTCATTAACAGATTTCTAGGCTTCTTCTTAAGTCCATGTGCCTGAGGTTGATGCCGGCAGCCCTGTTTGTCATCTTATTTTGGTGGACTGTCAGTTATGGATTGCAGAATTAATATGAAGCATTGCAATAAGAGGTCACTGCTGGACTCTGACCATTGTACTTAACACCCAGGTGGTGGCATTTTAGTTTTTTTTTTAAGTGTTAATGAAATCCCTATTATATTTAAAACCTAGGCTAGTGCTGGGCCACTGCTGTTTCATACTTTTTTAAAGAAAAATGTTTAAAATAATATGGGGTTGTTGCTGGATAACTGCCTGAACTGCTAGTTTTTAAATATATAAGTCTAGGTGATTAGAGAATTTGTCTCTCTATGCAACAAATTACATAATATTTTTAAAGGTAATGTTGGTTTAGAAGGAATGCTGGTCATCCTTTAACATGTACATTGTTAATCTTACAGCAAAGATGAAAATCTTAAAGATTTTTTAATTAAATGAAAATTGTTGCTTGAAATAAGTTTTTCCAGAGTCATTATTTTACTTCTCAAAATGTGGAAGTGTATAGTAGAAGATAAGACAGCACAGTGTCCTTATAATGACTAACATCTTAATTTGTCATCTAACTCTAGCATATAAAATGACAGTTATGTAAGCAACTAAGTTGTCTGAAGCTCTGCCTCTTTATCCTCAGTCCAGTCATGTCTTGAATAGTCCTTTCCCACTGGGCCTGCAAGGATTCCCTGGTAGGACATGGAACAGAAAAGTTTTATATAGGTCAGAGCCTATAATCTTGATGTGAAATCATTGGTGCTTTAGAAGTCAGTGGCAAAACTCTGAGTTTGCTAAGGGCTAAATTTTACCTGTCTGCTTTGAGGTGTCTTCCCCGCATCACTCCTCCCAAAAATTAAAGGGATTATGAAGAATCAACTCCTGGGAATTTATTTTGAACTATATCCTATTATTTTGAAAGCCACAACTGTTTAGTGAGTACAGTTTATGCTAAAACCAGTCCAGTTTAGCAAGTTCCCCCTGTTTTTCCCCTCCCCCATTAAGGCACAGGTGTTATTAAGGAAATTTTACTGAAATGAATAAGGAAAAGGATACTTACGGCATGGTGGCTGTTCAACCTTTGATCGCTCATATGTTGTTGTGGTTCACTGAAATTCTAAACATCTCTGGCTTTAAAGAATTTACACAGCTGGGGCAGAATAGGAAATTCAATTTGTATCAGGTTTCTAAGCATGCCAACTTTTCTCAGTGTGAGGCCTGAGAATGTAAGTTGTCTAAATGGATCCAGGATCAGTGAAATTCTGGTCCATAACCAAAAAGAATGGAACAACATTTTGTTCAGGAACTACAGGCAGTCCCCGGGTTACGTACAAGATAGGGACTGTAGGTTTGTTCTTAAGTTGAATCTGTATGTAAGTCGGAACTGGCATCCAGATTCAGCCGCTGCTGAAACTGATCAGTTTCAACAGCGGCTGAATCTGGACACCAATTCCGACTTACATACAGATTCAACTTAAGAACCCCAGGCGTCCCCAAGTCAGATGCTGCTGAAACTGATCAGCAGCTGATTCCAGGAAGCCCGGGGCAGAGCAACTCTTCCTTGGGCTTCCTGTAGTCAGCCGCTGGTCAGTTTCAGTAGCGGCTGACTTGGGGACGCCTGGGGCAGAGCAGCTCGGGTGCTGCTGGGTTGGTCCAGTAGCGCGGCCGCTCCTCGGCGCTACTGGACCAACCCAGCAGCACCCCAGCTGCTCTGCTCCAGGCGTCCTGATTCAGCCGCTGCTGAAACTGATCAGCAGCGGCTGAATCAGGACTCCTGGGGCAGAGCAGCTGGGGTGCTGCCGGGTTGGTCCAGTAGCGCCAAGGAGCGGTGCTGCGGGACCAACCAGCAGTGCCCCACCTGCTCTACCACAGGCCCTGGGCTTTGCTCCACGTCTCCCTGGTCTGCTGGGGGGGGGGGGGCACTAACTGCATCCCCCCCCAGCAGACCAGGGAGACGCTGAGCAAAGCCGCGGAGGACCCGGGGCTGGACCCGCGGCGCTTCCAGCTGATCTGGAAGCGCTGCGGGTTCCGGCCCCGGGTCCTCCGCTGCTTTGCTCCCCGTCTCCCTGGTCTGATGGCTCCCCCAGCAGACCAGGGAGATGGGGAGCAGCTTTTCTCGCCCCGGAGGAGGCGGGCGGCGGGACCAGGCGTCCTGCCGCTCCAGTCCTCCGGGGCAAGAAAATCCCCGTTCGTAACTGCGGATCCGACATAAGTCGGATCTGCGTAACTCGGGGACTGCCTGTATTTGCTTTATGTATAGTAAGAGGACTGTGCAGTAAATTCCATAAATAAAATATTTTCAAGTAAATATTTAGTGGAAAATTAAAAAATTCCATAGATGGATTGTGCTCTTAGTGTTGTCTATACTAGAAGAGTTCAATCTGCAAATTTGACAGTCTTCTTGGTCAAAACATTCCAGCAGTATACAAGATTGCATTTCTTCCTGCTGGCTCCGCAGAGTTTGTATGGTAGCTACTGTTTGCACACATCAGGGATGCATAGAGGGGAGACTTGTATGGTCTCTTGTGTGAAGACCGCAAGTAGAATGAATTTAAATGGCTTTAAAATTATTGTATTGTTTGCTGCAGTCACAGTAAAGGAGAAGCAAGCAGCAGAATTGTTATCAAGTATGAACAATTAAAATTCACAGAAACAAGGAGAATATATCTAGATTCCAAAAGTTACCAGCCAATGGCTATTTTTAAGAAAAGCTTGTTAGCAGCATTTTCAGGGGATTATAAGCTCAAGTCATTTGACTCTCTAGTACACCTTTTTGCAGCCTGCTTGTCCTCTCTCCAGTGCAGAGGAATTACACTGCGTTTGATTCTTGTGCTTTGTGTCTGTGAGGTGGAAGGATTGGAGTATACCAGTGGTCTCCAAACTTTTTAACCACAAGATCACTTTTTCAATTTAAGTACAATGTAAGATCTATCTCAAACCCAAATACCCTTGCCCCCACTTCCTTCCCACTCCTTTTCAAGGCCCTGCCCTTGCTCCACTCCTTCTCTGAGGCCTCAGCCTGCTCACTCCATTCCCTGTCCTCCCTGAATCTCATTCGCTTTCACCAGGCTGAGGTAGGAGGTTGCAGTGCGGGCTCTGGTCCAAGGAGTTTGGAGTGTGGGTGGGGCTCCGGGCTTAGCCCAGAGCAGGGAATTGAGGTCTGGGAGGAATTTCAGGGTGCAAGCTCTAGGAAGGCATTTGGGTGCAGGGGGACTCATATCTGTGGCAGGAGGTTGGGTGCAGGAAGAAGTTCAGGGCTGGTACAAGGGTTCAGGAAGCAGGCTCTGGCGGGGCATTGTTTAACTGAGATGGCTTCCTGGTGGTGGAGTAGTGGGGTTAAGGCAGGCTTACTCCTGTCCTGGCCCTGTATCATTCCTGAAAGCAGCTGGCATGTACAACAGTGGCTCCATGTGCTGCCCTCATCTATAGGCACTGAGCCCACTGCTTCTACAGGCCAGTTCCCCATTACTGATCAATGGGAGCTGCAAGAGTGGTGTCTGCAGGCAAGGACAGCACGTTGAGACCCTCTGCTCTGCCTTTTCAGGGGCTGCAGGGACATGCCAGCCATGTCCAGGAGCAGCAATTGTCACAAGGATAATTACTCCAGCCATGACAGGTATTTTAGAACTCACTGCTCAAAGAATTAAATGTAAGTGTAAGAGCCAAATGAAAACTATGAAATGCACAGACCAGTCAAAATCCTAAAATAACCCACTTTGCAAGCAGTAAAAGTAGTAACAACCCCTCATGTATGTATTGGGTCGGGAGATGAGAGGGAAGGACAGTGTGTGTTTGTGAGTGACAGAGGCACACACATTGTGTGAAAGGGACAGAGATTTGCATTGCCAAGCTCCCTTCATCCCATTCTCTCTGTGTGGAGACAGGGTACAGAAGTGGGGAGAGGAGGGACATGCTGATATCAGCATCTCCCTTCTTCTTCCTCCCACAACCTGCCCAGAAAGTAGGAGGTTCCCTTGGGGGCAGCTCCAAGGCAAAGGGCTGGAGCAGCATGACAGGGTGGAGGGGCAACTGAAGTGCCAGCGGTTGGCCAGAAAGCTATCAAACCAGTCAGGATCACCTGTCAGAGGCTCCAAGATCTACTTTCTAAAAAAAAGTTGAGAAACACTGCTCTAGGTTAAGTCTATACTGCAGCCTTCTTCTGCAAAAACTTATGCAAATGAAGCATGAGGTGGAAGATTGCTGCACTTCATTTGCATAATTAATCAGAGGTCCTTTTTGCACAAAAAGGAGCTGTGTGGATGGCTCCTTTTTGCGCAAAACCCCTCTCTCGTGCAAGAGCTGTTCTTCATTTTTTCAGGAAGAATGGCTCTTACGCAAGAGGGTTTTTTAGTGCTAAAAGGAGCCATCGACACAGCTCCTTTTTGTGCAAAAGCCTCTTACACAAAAACGACTGCTAATTAATTATGCAAATGAAGCACAGCAATATTCTACTCCACACATCATTTGCATAAGCTTTTGCAGAAGAAGGTTGCAGTTTAGACTTAAGCTCGTTAACTGACACAGGCTAACAAAACATAGGCCAGGTAGCCCACAACAGCCTTCTTAAAACATAGCCTGCATAATCCCCACTGCACAGTTCTAAAAATCCTGCTCTTTTCATCAGGACCCCCCCCCACTCCCTCTCCCAGCCTCACCATACTTCAGTGTCATCCACCACAGGCAGGGTTATCATCCATCTTTTTCTGTTCCTCTGCAAGGACAGCCACCCAGTCCTTACAGTTAGAGGACAACCCTGCTCTTACCAGTGAGAACCCCCTAAAATTTCTATGCTGGATGAGAATCTTTATAGGGAAGCATTCCTTACGCCCCTTGGCCCTTTTAACACTGGGGAGCTGAGTCTAGAAGAATAGTGAAAGATATCCACAGTAAGTTTCCCCCCTACTCCATCCCTACCTTCAGACCTCCCCACTACTTAGCTCTGGCAAAGGGGAAGAAGACAACTCCTCCTCCTCTTGCTGCTGCTACCACTGCCTCCAGCATTGTCCAGCCTTAACCTGGGAGGACACCACCTAAGCAAACTCCTTAATCTCTTTACCTTTCACTGGGATCCACTTCTGTCTCTCACAGCTGTCATCACCTGACTCCCGAGAGCCCCTTTTATAGCCTCTGGATTGCTGCCCTACCCTCTTAATTGGCCCAACTGTAAGCATCTGGACTGTAACAAGAACACTGAGCCCAGCTTCATTTAAGGAGCCACCTATCCTTTTACAACCCTCAACAACTGAATAACCCTATCTTTGTAGGCAATGGGATTTTATCAGGAGAGCTACTGACTTTTAATTACCTTCTGCCTAACAGCTATTAGGGGCCTGGTGCATAGACCAGCCTTCATGGAAGAAAAAAAATGTTATGGACAGTTTTTAAGAGGGACAAGTTCTTCAAGCAAGAAAGTCCATCAAAAGAAATACAAGATAGTGTGGAGGAGCACTGCCTTTCCACAAAAATAGTTACAAAATCTCAAGACCCCTCTGGAGCAGTGCATTGTGGGGGGGGGGGCGAGATTGTGTTCAGGCATTCAGTGCCTTGCATAGCTGCGTAATTCTCTTGTGCCATCTAAAGATGTTAAGTGTCAAGTAAATGACTAATAATGTACATGATATAACTTGTATCCCGTATATACCTAGTCGCTAAGGGGCCACTGCGGCTCTGCAGTTTAAATGTAGTAGGAGCTAGGCATGCAGGCAGCCCTGCTACATTTAAATTACAGAGCCACAGCAGGAGTAGATCTGGGACTCTGCCCAAGCTGGGACTGCTTCAGTCCTGGCTCACACTGGGTCCAGACCACTGAGGCTCTACCTTTTAAATGTAGCAAGAGCTCACTGGACCCAGTGTCCAATGCTGCACCTTTGCCTTTTAAATGAAGTCAGAGAGCTGAGCAGTTCTTATTACATTTAAAAGGCAGAGCCACTGTGCCTCTGCCTTCTCTCCCCCACCCCTGGCACCACGAAGATCAGCTCCTGTCTCTCCACCCCCCCCCTGTTGTCTCTAATATAGAGCTAGCAAGAGGGAGGTGGGGAAATGTGAGTAGTTGACTCGATTACCTCATAAGCCTAGGCTTATCAGACAGTTGACTATTCAAGTCCTCTTTTACATTCCCTAGTCTGGTAACCCTCTACTACAAGGACTCAGCTAAGATGTGACAAGAACTTCCCAGTTTTTAAACTCTTCCATTTTGATGGACCTAATTACAGGCAGTCCCCGACTTACGTGGATCCGACTTACGTCGGATCCCTAGATACGAACGGGGTGAGGCAACTCCCGCACATGCGCAGCAGCATTCCCGGGGCTCGCTCACCTGGGTCCTAGGATCCTCCTCCTCCTCGGGCCGGCTCCGACTGGGGTCCCGCAGAGCTGCCGGGCAGAGGAAAAGTGCCTCCCCACGCCCGCTGCCCCCTCCCCTGAGCAACAGGCTGCCGAACAGCAGACAAAAGCAGCCTCTCTGCCCCTCCTCCCCTCTATACATGCCGGGCTCCCGGAGCGCAGCAGCGTCCCCGGGGCTCGCTCACCTGGGTCCTAGAATCCACCTCCTCCTCCTCTTCGGCCGGCTCCAACTGGCCTCTGCCTGCAGCAGCTGGCCACAGGGACAGGGATCCCGCAGAGCTGCCGGGCAGAGGAAAAGTGCCTCCCCACGCCCGCTGCCCCCCCCCCCTCCGCAGCCTCGCATCCTGCACACCTCCCCCCTCCCCCCCTGCCAGCAACAGGCTGCCCCCTCCCGAGCAACAGGCTGCCGAACAGCAGACAAAAGCAGCCTCTCCGCCCCTCCTCCCCCTATACATGCTGGGCTCCCTGGGCAAACAAAGACTCCACCAAAACAAACAAAGTGCTGGCCTCATTGTGTTAGCAAAAAAAGGACCCTCCTCCTAGAACCCTGGGTGGTGTGTGGAAATAAAGCTATTAGCTCAAAGCATGGTGCAGAGCTGTTTGGTATTTGATGAGTTACTCCTTTAGTCCTGAGTTTGTCACAGGGACAGAAATAGATGTGAAATCTTCTGAACAGGGGAACAGACAGCAAAACAAACATTAGAGGGGAGTTAACCTTTCCCTATGCTATCCAAAACTAAAAAAAATGTTTGGCTAGAGTTTCCCCTACAATATGTACCAGTTCCGACTTACATACAAATTCAACTTAAGAACAAACCTACAGTCCCTATCTTGTACGTAACCTGGGGACTGCCTGTAGTCACTTCATCTGCCCATGCCAGAATGGCTCTTGAAAAGAGCTACAGAATGTCAACAGGCTGATATTACCATCTTGTAGTTATACCTTAGTAGCAATTCAAAGCTTCCTGTTCAGGAGCTTTTAGTAGGTCTGCCTTGGAAGAAGAGATGATGTCCTTAACCTTTCCTTGCAGCTGTTGCCACCTTGTTAACAAGTCTTTTTGCCTTCAGTAACAAATAGAATTGCTTAAGCATTCTATTTGTTTGACTTTGGTGGAGAATTTCTCTTCAGTCTTTAATTACAAAAGCATGCACAACTTTTTTAATTGGATGGACGTACTCCATTGCACGTGGTTTGGATAACCCCTCTTCCCCCCTGCTTGTGCTGAAATAATCATCCTGGGCATTAAGCTCTCTCAATAGTTGCCCAGGAAATAAACTTGTCTTTACCTTCCTCTTCTTCCCCTAGTTCAGATTCATGGGTATGTCTCAAGAGCCTTTAGGATAATTAGGATGATTTGCTATTGACAGATTTGTCAACTTACTTTTTTCTGGGGGTAATCTGGTACTGTCTGAGAGAGATAGCCACCAGATTCTTTTCTTTAACAATAAAAGCTTCAGTATCCTGTTTCCCTGTGGCGATGCAGCTAGACTGAATTAAATGATTATTTTGAGTTCAGCACTGTGTTTTTTGTGGTTTTGGATTACATTTAAAGTTAATAGATTGTGCTTTGAGAGGACTAGCTTCCAAAGGGCAAGATTAATTCTTAGACACTCTGGCTATGTCTACACTGGCAGCTTCTTGTACAAGAACAGCCGTTCTTGCGCAAAAACTTGCCTGCTGTCTACACTGCATGAGCATTCTTATGCAAGTAAATTTACAGTATCGCGTTGTAAAATAGGGCTTCTTCCGGAAGAGTTATTCCTTTCCCCATGAGGAATAAGCCTTCTTGCACAGGAGCACTTCCACAAGAGGGCAGTGTAGACAGGCAACATGAATTTCTTGCGCAAGAAGCCCTTATAGTTAAAATGGCCATCAGAGCTTTCTTACGCATGAGAGCGTCCACACTGCCATGGATGCTCTTGCGCAAAAGCACATGGCAGTGTGGACGTGCTCTTGTGGAAGATTTTTTGCAAAAGAGTTCTTGCGCAAGAAGCCGCCAGTGTAGACATAGCCAATATGTTTTCATTTAAATGAATGTGTGAAGCTGGACGTTCATTAATACACTAAGAAACAAGCAAAGAGCCTGTTTCATAGAAGGCCTAACGTATCTGCTGGCAAGAAATGCTCCCTACAGAATATGGGTAAAATTGGTGGGTGCCACTGCCTAATCCAATATGCCTGAAGTATAACAATCACTCACCCCATAGAGTAGAATGCCATGCAGGGCTAGAGGGAAAGTACCTCCATAACAAAAGAGGTAGGCTATAAACAGCCACCATAACACCTCCAGTGACACCTCCACTAGTTGGGAGAAGGGGCCTAAGACACCATTATTTATCCTCAGTGTTCAGAGAGCCTAGCCCATCTCCAACGTAAGCCTATGGTCTCTCTGAGGAAAGCAGCAGCTGCAGTGATGCTGTTTCAGTTCCTTAATCTGAAGTGAAAACTTGCAGAAGAGGCCAACTGTTTGTTTCAGCTGCACCTACTATGGCATAAAGCAGTGTTTCTCAACCAGTGGTACGAGTACTCTTAAAGGTACTTGAGAGAAGTCTGGGGGGTACATCAACACAAATGAAACTGAGAGAAAACCGAATTTGTTAAGTTTTACAGCGCTTTATTATTTGTGTATTTTTTACACCCAAAAATTTCATCACCCACCCAGGTACAATTAAGTTGTTTAAACAAATGTGTTGCAATGGTAGAAAAAAAATTGTGGGTCTGAAAACTGTAGGTAGTAGAAGGGGTACTTTAAAAAAAAGTTGAGCAACTCTGGCATAGAGGACCCAGATGATCTATTCATCAACTTAGTAACCTCCAAACCACAAGTAGAATGGGATGATCATTTTAGGGTTGCTAGAGGGACCTACCTCTCCTACTGCACCTGAATTCCTCTTCTATTGCTATGGCAAAACACTCAAGATCAGGGCTGTAGCACATTTTCTAGCCCTAACCTTCCAACTCTGTACTAAGCACAAGGGTAAAGAGAGGTTGATATTTTTCTGCTTCCTTAAAGGAAGTTCAAAGGGTCATTTGGCCCAATGAACTAACTAACTGGCTAAGGACAGGAAACTTACACCTACTATTTACACCTATCTAGTGGTAGAGAATTTTGGTAAATCTGACTGACAGGGGTGGCTAAGGTGAAATGTCATATCTACCTTAGACAACTTAGGAAATGAAACCCTGTATAATGATTCTGAGACACAGTGAGCCCAACAGAAGGAAAATACTTCCTTCCATAAATGGACTAAGTGTAATTACTACACCAATGATACTAATTCATGGAGAAAAGCCTCATAAATAATTTATTAATAATTCAACATTAAGAAAATTGTATCTTTAGTAATTTAACTTGACTCAAAAAAAAAAAAACTTTGCCTGTGGAAACAAAATGTAAAGAAAGAGCATTTCAGTTATTTGTTCCACTGATTAGATACTTATAAAACAAAAGTCGTGACTGAAAGTTATAAACCAATAGTTTATCTAAATGAATTCTTGATCCTAGTTAACAGATGTTCACATGAGAAACTACTATTAAAAAGACCTAATTCTGCAATTAGACCCAAGCAAAAAGACTTCAGCTTGACTCCATAAAGATAAAAGGGCCTGTATGTGTGGATTTGCTTGCAGGACTGGGCACAAATTTAATAGTAAACTGGCCTCACTGTTGGCCCCTGAAGGAAAAGACAAGCTGAATGGCTGAACCTCACGAATAGTGAAGTCAATGTGAAGTCTGTCACATGCTGGCACATCATGAGAGGAAGGAAACCCTTGCGTTGCAACTGAGTGTGCTGAGTTCTTCTGGGGATAAGATAGAGGCACTTAGTCTTCAGGGATGTCACGTCTGCCTCTTTCAGGAGTGATAAAATCAGTTAAAAGTATGTAGGGGAAAAAAAAGTATTGTGGATTTTCCTTCAAAACTATGTTTCCTCTTCTTCCTCATCTGAAACATCAATATGTTTATAGAGCTTCCAGGCCTTTAAATTGCAGTTTTTAAGGATTGCTCCTAGCTGCTTCCCAGGCCCCACTTCATATGTATAAGGAAACTCTACTCCTTGTTTTCTTTCATATATAGCATGCATAGTCTGTTCCCACTTAACAGGTGAAACAAGCTGCTTTACTAACAAACGCTGAATATGTTTTGAATGCATATATTTTTTGCTATCTACGTTTGAATAGACACAGATGAATGGTTTCTGTATCTCAACTGATTTTAGAACGTCAGCCAAAGGCTCTGTTGCTGATTCCATAAGTCTTGTATGAAAAGCACCACTGACTGGAAGCATTTTTGTTCGCTTAAAATTATATTTTCGGGAATTCTCTTGCAAGAACTCCAAAGCCTGAAAGAAAAAACCCCCCAACTAATTATTCACTTTACACAATTGTGGGCAAAATTATATTAATCCAATTTGCCTTATTTGGAAAAAAAAACCACCCACACATACTAAACTCATCCTCCCCCACAGACCTAAATCAGACAGTTCATAGAAAAGTACTACTTGTCCACAACATATGATTGGACAAGGACTGCAGCCATATAGCTGCAAACCATATAGCTTGTTTGATGTGTTAATATTGGCAAAAGTTGAGCCAAAACTGTTAACTTCCTACAGATCGACAGAATGGTAAATTATTAAAATGTGTTTAGATGCTTATTTTAAAGTAATACCTGCAAATGTCCTGCAATGACTCTGCTATCTGGAGACAGGTAATTTGAAACTTCACACACAGGACTTTCTATACCCAATGATTTGCAGTGTTCACGAGCTTCCAGGCAGGCAAAGTTGTAATTTGACTCACGGTGACCAATAACTGATAGCATCCCACTTGGCACAGCTTCTGATGCCTTTTGCATAGCTTCAGCACGCACTTTCACTGCATACAAGGCTAGAGACAGAACAAAAATTCTAAATAATCTTAAACCTCAGAGAAAAATGGTTAAGATCATTAAAATACATTGTATTGTAGGTTTTAAAGATTGCAAATAATAACATTAATAAATTGTATTTATCCCTCATATATACACACACACACACACCTCTTTGCTGTACAGAAGTCCAACAGTGAATACTTTTTAATAAATAATAATAACATGCTTTTCTATGTTAAATTACTGGTAATTTAACAGATATATAATTTACACTTCTCATGGTGTTGAAGTCAGTAGTCAGATGTTCTAAAAATATGGAGTTTAGCATTTCTGAATTTGATGGTGGCAAGTTTAAGACATACAAAAATATTTAACTTTATGTACAAAATTTTAATTTTCACAAGTGATCACATTTTAAATTTGTTTTAATATTAATATAATCCTCTTTTATGGTAGTAAAATACAAGTTTCCTAGGCTTATAGTAAAATTAGTTTATTTATATTTATAGCTTATTTAATTTTTTTAAATACATAAAGTTAACATCTTAATAGTCTATGACAAGGTGAATCAATAACTAAGCTAGCTTTAAACGTAGGGACCAATTTTTTTCAAAATTTTTTCATTCATACGCAACAGGATCAGGGGCTTAAAATATGTTTATTTTATTACTATGTATATAATATGTCGTTTCTACTTACATGTGAAATATATATTAAGTAGTTTAGACAAACTGAATTTAGAAATTTATATTCAGAAGAAAAGGAAGAGAAGCAGCAAGGAAAAGTTGTCATAGATGAGTGTTTTGGAAGGGTAGTATGTGTGTGTACAGCTGGGATGGGCAAAGGGGCTGGCAGTTCTCTCTAGGCCGGGGGGCGCACAGGGGCAAAGACATCACATGCTCCCCCACCCCCAGCCCAATCAGGGTCTGTGGGAGAGGAAACATGGAAGGGTCATGGTCCTGCCCCTTCCATCAGAGGTCACGCCCCTTCTAGGGTGGGCCAGGGCCACTTCAAAAATTAGTGAAGTGGCCCCCCATCTAAAATTATCCCCGGGTGGGGGAAGCTACGCAGAAATAGGATTCCTAATTTCTTTAAGTACCTTCTGTATAATCTAAGGCTCCAGCAAAAACCAGAGCTGCAAATTCTCCAACGCTGAAGCCAGCAGCTGCAACACAATTCTCAATTACCTGAAATGATAAAGCCAATAAAAACCAACAAATTAGACCATATCAAGATGTCCTGAGGGGAAAAAAAAGAACTCAAAATTTCAGAAGTAACCATGTCATTTTTGGATGCCCAACTTTAGCAACTTGGGCCTGATTTTCCAAGGTGCTAAGTGCACACATTTCCCATGGACTTTCACTCAGAACCAGTACAGGCACATCATATTTTCACTTAAAAAAAGAGAAACCTAAAGTGAGGCCTCACTTTGGAAGATTTGGACTTACATGTGCAGAACGATCCCCAGGTGACACAACCCTTGACTAGCTCAGGGAGGGATCTTCTTTAGTGCCCAATTTACACCATAGGCATAGCATCTTAAACTCCCTCCTGCTAACCTTCATATTGCACATGTTAGGGTGCATCTACACAGCAGCCTACATTCAAATTAAATATGCAATAAGATATGCAATTTGCATAGTGCATATTTCAAATTCTACTTCAAAATAGCTTATTTTGAAATTTGGCACCTAGCGCATTATTTTGAAATGTGGTGCTATTTCAAGCCTTTCCTTATGCCTATTTCAATATTTCAAAACAAGTGGCCTGTGTAGACACTGGGGTAGCTATTTCAGGATACCTTCAGTATCCCACAGTTGCCATGCTGTGTAGCAGCCATACCAAAAGCTAGGCACCTGCCTACTGTGCCTAACTGGAAATACAGCTCTGGTCCACCCAACAAGGCATGCAAACCCTGGCGATGGATACCCCTGCCTAGAGAGAGCCGTGCTGTCCTGGGCCCCTGTGCATCGACCCCCGCACCTCGTGATGAGCCTGGACCTGTTGCTAGTGACAGGAATGTGGAGGGGAGTCCCCCGGCCGGCACTGGGAGCCAGGCGCGCCCCAGCCACTCACGCTGGGCTGCTGGTGGTTGAGCTTCTCGACGGCGGCCAGCGAGGTGACGAAGACGGCAGGCTGGCAGTGCAGGGTGCGGTCCAGCTCGGCCTGCGGCCCCCGCAGACACAGCGAGAGCAGGTCGTAGCCCAGCACCTCCTCGGCCGCCCGGAACAGCTCCCTGACGTTGGGGTAGCGCAGCAGCCCCCGGCCCATCCCCACGAACTGGCTGCCCTGGCCGGGGAAGAGCAGCACGGTGCCCTCCTGCGGGGGCCGCCGCCGCGCCGCCGCCGGCTCCTCCGGCTCCACCGAGCTCTGCAGCAGCTCGGCCAGGCTCACGGCGCGGCCGCCGGGCCACGAGCTGCCCCGGCGCCCGGGGAGGGCGGCGCGCGCGCGGCGGCAGCAGCAGCCCCGCGGCAGCCGCCCCCACCACATAGCGAGCGGGTCCCGCGAGGGAAGCGAGGCCGAGTCAGGACCACGCCGAAGCCCGCGTTGCCTCGGCAACCGGGCTCGGGGGCACCGCTCGGCGCTGGCGGCCCCACATGGAGTCCCCGGCGCGTGCTGAGGCCGGTGAGAAAAGGCTTCCCCGCCCGGGAAACAGGACCCGAGAGAAAGGTTCCGCCCAACTAAAAGCCCCCCCCCCCCATACGCTCCACCCACCGGACTCGGAGAGCCCCAGAGGCGCACACCAGGAGCAGCCCTCCCCCACCCACTGCCTCCCCTGCAGCTTTCCTTGACCACGACAGGGCCTGCCTCACGCCCAGTCCCACTTTGTATCAGGGTCACTCACAGTCTCCTACAACCAATATTTCAATTAAAGTGGGGGTAATAAGGGCTCCCCCCAGACCAGGCAGTAAAAACCACAGAAATGAATCCGAGGGGTACACTCTGAGCACTACTTTACTAAAGTCCCACTCCCACATTATGACAGACCCCCTCACTTTTTTCAGACCACTGTAAACAATATAATACTTACTGTGCTTATAACACACCAAGGAATATCCAGCACATGGAGTCCGTCCCCCTCCAGCCTACACTAAGGGCTGGCCTTGACTTCCAAATTGTTCCTGTAAATTATTTATTGGGACAACCTGTTTACCAAATGACTGCAGAACATTTACAACATGATTTATTAAAATTCACAATCAGGCTTCAGGGCAGGACGCATCATAGATAAAGCAAGGTTGGAAGTGTTACACAGTGTTGTTTTGGACAGAAGCCACCACCACACATTTGATACTGTTAGGCTACGTCTAGACTGGCATGATTTTCTGGAAATGCTTTTAACGGAAAAATTTTCCGTTAAAAACATTTTTGGAATAGAGCGTCTAGATTGGCAGGATGCTTTTCCACAAAAGCCCTTTTTGAGGAAAAGCATCCGTGGCCAGTCTAGACGCGCTTTTCCGCAAAAAAGCCCCAATCGCCATTTTCACAATCGTGGCTTTTTTGCGGAAAACTAATCTCTGCTGTCTACACTGGCCCTTTTGCGCAAAAGTTTTTCAGAAAAAGACTTTTGCCCGAACGGGAGCAGCATAGTATTTCTGCAAAAACACTGACAATCTTACATGAGATCGTCAGTGCTTTTGCGGAAATTCAAGCGGCCAGTGTAGACAGCTGGCAAGTTTTTCCGGAAAAGGGGCTGATTTTCTGGAAAAACTGGCCAGTCTAGACACAGCCCTAGAGTCACTGATGGCTCTCAGTTCTACCCAAGGGAGCCAATAACATGATGGTATTAAGATGTCCAAAGAGTAAATGGGGATCCACTCATTCTTCTAAGATGCTCAGAAAAATTGATTGTAACTATGTCTCTTAATTCATCTTAATGTAATAGTTTAGGCAAGTCCTGAAGGTGAGTTCTGTGTCATAGAAACCACAAATTCAAACAGACTTACTAAGAAGTACATGGTTGCATAACTGGCCCAATAAAGTGGGCTTCAAAGAGAGCTGCAGCTTTGATTTTCATAATCCCCTCGGACATATTCCTATTATTGCTAGGTAGTTGCTTTTTCTGAGGTATTTATTACATAAGCCTTAGGTGTTGTGCTCTAAATATTGGAGCGATTGGATGTTTTTATTGGTGAACTAATGTTTTTCTTTGTTTTTATGTCTCCTAGGATATGGAGATGGAAGTAGGTAGGGTACCCTTCACAACTCCTTCTTCTCTTTATTGATAAACAGAGGATTCATAGAATCATATAACTGGAAGGGACTTCACGAGGTCATCGAGTCCAGTGCCCTGCCCTCATGGCAGGACCTAGTGTGGTTCACTGTCCAATGCAGTGGCACTTAGACCACAGCAACAGATAAGAATAAGAGACCTCTACAAAAGTGGTCACCAACCAGTAGATCAGGATCTACCAGTAGATCTTGGAGACTCTGACAGGTGATCCTGACTGGTTTGGCCAGGCAGTTACCAAATGCTGGCACTTCAGTTGCCCCTCCACCCAATGTCATGCTGCTCCTGCTCTCTGCCTTGGAGTTTCCCCTCCTGCTTTCTGTGCAGGTTGTGGGAGGGAGAAGAGGGGAGGTGCTGATATCAGGATGTCGCTCCTCTCCCCATTTTTGTACCATATCCCCACACAGAGAAAAGGGGATGGAGGGAGCTTGGCAATGCAAATCTCTGTCACTCTCTCACACACTGTATGTGTGTCTGTCGTTCTCACAAACACACACTGTCCTTCACTCATCTCCTGACCCAACACATATGTGGGGGATTGTTGTTACTTCAAAGTATGGTATTTTTGTTTTTTGACTGGTCTGTGCATTTCATAGTTTTCATTTTTCTCTTATGCTTAATTTAATTATTTGAGTAGTGAGTTCTAAAATGCCTAAGCTGTCATGTCTAGAGTAATTATCACTGTGGTAATTACTGCTCCTGGATGTGGCTGGCATTACTGTACATGCCAGCTGCTTAAGCCTGCCTTAACCCCACTACTCCACCACCCAGCAGCCGTCTCAGTTAAATGGTGCTCAGCCAGAACCTGCTTCCTGAACGCCTGTTCTAGCCCTAAACCTTCTCCTGCACCCAATCTCCTGGCCCAGATATGAGCCTGCACATAAACATCTTCCCAGAGCTTGCACCCTGAAACCCCGCCTCAACTCCTGTCCCCCACCCTGGGATAAGTCTGGAACCCCTTCCACTCTTCAAACCCCTTGGCCCAAGACTAGAGCCTGCACCCTAACCCTTACCACAGCCTGGTGAAAGTGAGTGAAGATGGGGGAGGAAGGGAGATGGAGTGAGCAGGTGAGGCCTCAGAGAAGGGGTGGGAAGGAAGTGGGGCAAAGGTATTTGGGTTTGAGATAGATCTTACATTGCACTTACATTGAAAAAGTGATCTTGTGGTTTCAAAGGTTGGAGACCATGGCTCTACAGCATGGATTGCGCACCAGCTGGCTTTTAGCTCAAAGTGTTGTACTTAAAAGAAGTACTCGGGATCTTTTTCAGGGGGATAAGGCAACACGCCACATTTATTGATCACACATAGAATAATTAACAGTTATCATATGCATATGATATATATATATATATATAAGTCACTCATGCACTCACACACACACACACAAGCACACTCCGTCTTGCTGTTGTTACCAACAAGTTGCTCCCCTTAACTGCACTGGCCAGGTGAGTTAGATGGGGGAGGGGTGGAGCCAGGCTTCTGCTGATCTGGATCGATGCTCCGATGGTGACAAGACGAAACCCGGGGTCCTCTGCAAGACACCTCACTTTTATAGCATCCCTCTCATATGCAAATATATATCCCAGATTCAAACTCTGGGTCTGTGTCCATTGGTCCCTTTGTGCTGCAGAGAGGGTGTTTTCCAAAGAAGGTGCCTGCTTCTAATCCCCAAGGCCGTCAATATGTCTGGTCTTCTTTCTTCAGCCCACTTGACACCTTGGGTCTGGCTTCCACCCCCCCTTCAACTGTTGTAGCTGTCTGGAGGTGCTTGGCTCCCAAGTCTTACTCATTCACACCTCATTCATTCAACAGGGCAATTAATTACAGAGTGGGGGAAAGAGAGTGGGGGAAAATCTTATTCTGCTACAAGTTTTCTATATAGGGTTCTAATACAAAGTTACAAGGTTATATGGATTAATACAAAGTTACAAGGTTATATGGAGAGGCACAATGTCAAGTCATATGCAGCAATATATAATACATAGATTTATATGAAGCAATATGTAATACATAGATTTATCTACAAAAGGGTAGAGGCTTCTTTACTATGTTTCAGAGGTCCCAGGTTTAAATCCCAGGCAATTACACAAACACTGTCTTAGATCATCCCTGACAGGTGTCTGTCTAACCTGCTCTTAAATATCTCTAGTATAGAAAATAACAACCCCCCCACAAGTATTTTATTCTAGTATTTAACTACACTGACAATTATAACTATGACATTTTTCCTAATGTCCAACCTAAACCTTCTTTGCTGCAATTTAAGCCCATTGCTGTTTGTCCTATCCTCAGAGGCCACGATTAATTGTCAAAGCTGTTTAAAATAGTTTTGGCTTTTAGCTTTTATTACCCTTCTGCCAGCTGTGGTTTAAAGTAAAAAGGTTCGGAAATGTGGCTAATCCCAGGGAGGCGCAGAAACAGGCAAACTATTACTAAATATCTTTTAAACTTTTATTAAAGGGCTTCTACGTATAAATTATGATTTTATCAATTTCTTACATACGTAGGCACCAAATAATTATTAGAATGACCAATAAGCAAAATGCAATACAGTAAAGAAAATTCCCTGAGGTTTTTCTAAATCCCAATAGTTGTTAACAAGGGACCAGGGATTATTAACAGTTACATTTACATCAGTGTTATTTATAAGACTAATTATGTATCTAAAAGTTTTAACACTACTACTTAATAATACCGCTAAACAATTTCAGATAACAATACTTACATTTAACAGACACACAAACTACAACAACAACAACATATTTGGTATTCGTTATGTTTGGTATACGTTACGCTCTACAGGAACTTGTTTGGTTCGGTGAGCGGGAGGTGGCCCTCGGGTGATCAGTCCTCGGACCTGGCTCATATTCTGCCATCCAATGTTTATTCGGGATTCCTCAATTTGATACAGGAGGGGAAGCTGTTTTATAGAGAGAGCTTTTGTGTGCTTTTTGTGATAGGCTAGCAGACCCTGTCTGTTAAGTGACAGGAGTAAGGGGGTGAGATGGTTTCCTCTGTTTTTCCTTTTCTGCCTTATCAGGCATGGCACGGTCAGCACAACCAGCACGAACTTTACGTGAACTTTTGGGTCTGGTTTTGGTTCCTGTTCGTCGCTGATCTTTAAGTTACATAGTGTAAGGGTTTTTCATCAAGGGGAAGTTGACCTTTTGCTTGGATGGCAATACGCGCGAGAGGCCCGGCCAGCAAAGAGCCTGCTTCCACACCAGCAGAGCCATCAGCAGCCAGGGCCAGGTTCAATATAGGGTTCTTCTTCATCCAGCCAACATAGAACTGGCTTGAGGTCCCACCAAGTAACATGGGAAATTCACACACCACTCCTGTACTCTTCTAAGAGGCAATACTTCCCCACTCGCAAGCACAGAGTCCAAGTGTAGAAAAGAAACTTAATAAAAGGAGGGAAGTAATTTGGCATTAACTTGGGAAAATCACCACAAACAATTAATAAACAAAACCATGAGTAACAGTCCCGCTCAAAGTAGATCGGGCAGTGTCCTTTTCCTCTCAGGTTCTTAAGTCCAGCAATCTAAATGTCCCCTTCACATGTCCAACCCTTCTTTGCACCCCACTCACAGTTACTACCCTTGGTCAGTGCAGACCTAGAGTTCAGAGGTGCATTCACCGAGTTCAGCTCCCATCCCAAGTGGGGGGAAGTAAAGAAGTATCTTGTTCACTCCGCTGGTCACTCACCATCCACCTGCTCACTGCTCTCTATCACAACCTTGATGGTCATTCATCTCACCACCTATCTGTCATCACCCTGCTAGCTGCTCATTGAAACTTTCAGTCACCACCCTGCTAACTGCTCCTTGTGGTGCTATCATTCTACTGGCCACTCTTTGCATCTTCCCTATTGGGTCTCAATCACCAGGGCTTGACGAATGCACTCACCTGCTCGCCCGTGGCAAGTAGATTTTACCAGCTGGCAAGTGCAGGGGCGGGCTGGCCGAAGCCTGCACTACAGGCGGCGCGGCCCCATCCGATCCGCTGGCCGGCGGAGGAGCACAGTGCTGCTGGGAAGGGGGAAGTGTGGAGATTCTTCCCACTGGGCTACCTGCATGCAGCTCCGGCACGAGAAGGTGGGGCAGGATGCTAGGACGCTGGCGTGACCTGTCCCTGCTGATTTTAAAGGGCTGCGGCAGCTCAGCTCTGGCCGCGTGTCTCTGGGAGCTGGCTGCGGCGCGCGGCACAGCCAGGGCCCGCCCCACCGACTCCAGTCCTGCCACGGCCCCAGACCCCCTTTGTCTCCACATCGCCTGTTCCCCTGCACCCTGGACCTCCTGCTCTCCCTCTTCCCTGTGACTCTTTGGCTCTGTGCCGACCTTACACCCCACACACTGCTCCCCCCGATCCCTGCCCCCCAGCTCTGTGCTGCCCATTTCCTGCACTGCCCCTAGACCACGATCCCTCTGCCCCTCCCATTCTTTGCGTCCCATTCCCCGTGCCCCTGCATTTGAAGACTCTTTCACTAAGGCTGTGTCTAGACTGCAGGGTTTTTTCAAAAAAAGTTGCCTTTTTTTGAAAAACTTCACCTGCGTCTAGACTACAGCTGTGTTCTTTTGAAATTAAATCAAAAGAATGTGGCTTTTCTTTCAACAGTGGTACTCCTCATTTCACGAGGAAGAACGCCTTTTTTCGAAAGTGCTCTTTCGAAAAAAGGCATTGTTGAATGCAAACAGGGCTTTTTTGAAAGAGAGCAGCCAGACTGCCTGGGTGCTCTCTTTCAAAAAAGCGGCTCACTTTTTCGAAAGAAGAGGTTGCAGTCTAGACGCTGTCTTTCGAAAGAGGCTTGTAGTCTAGACGTACCCTAAGTGTATGTCCCCTTTAGTTTGGGACAATTTAGCACAGATCTACTTTTCTGTATTCCCACAAAATTACAAACATTGGTCACCATATTTCAGCTGTCCCTGCATTTAATACAAACATAGCTGGTAGTGAGTCACGAATTAAATTGAGTACAATGAGTAAAATACCATTCTATCTGCTGAATATCTAATAGGGATGTTAGAGTTTAACCAGTTAAACTCCTGGCCACCAACAGGAGCCCGCAGGTCTGGCAAGCGCCAGCAGCATGCGGGGCCAGCAGACATGGGCATCCTCTGGTTCCAGGAGCTCACTGTGTAACCGACTGAATTTTAGTTGATTACATAGTGTTTTTTTTAATTACATTCCTAATATCTAACACCTAAGCAAAGCAGGAGCAAATTGTATTTACATAGACACACCCAGGGTCTTGCACAAGAGGTGGTTTTTGCGCAAAAAGGAGCCATCTACACAGCTCCTTTTTGGGCAAAAATGACCCCTAATTAATTATGCAAATGAAGCATAGTGATATGCTAATCTGCACTTCATTTGCATAGGCTTTTGCGCAAGACCAGGTGCAGTATAGACTTAGCCATAGAATGTAGGGGTTCTTTTAGGGTCTGGTTTATGTTGGCTTTGTTTTGAAATGGGATTGGCTTGATTTTTCACTTATTGTGAAAGTTGGACACTTATTCACAGTGTGTGAAAGTTGGCAAGCCGACTCAATTAATTATCAGGAGATTAATGGAGATTTTCGTGTTGGGTGTCGAACATATAAGAGCACGTGTAAAGTTTCACAAATGTTACAAGTAACAATTACAAGTACAGCAGATAGAAGAAGTCTTATAACCATCTGGGGGCCCCTATTGCCCAGGCTCTAGGGCTGTCCCTAGAGGGACCCAGGGCTACCACCCTGCCCTATGCCCCACCCCATTTCACTTCCCTCCCCCCCAAGCCTGCCCCTACTCCATCCCTGCACAGCCTTTAGGTTTGCCAGATGGTTTCAACAAAAATACTGGACGCACTTGACATTACATCACAATTTACATTACAATGTTATTTAGAAAATATGGGACATTTTTATTTTGTCATTTATATTTTTTCAGTTTGTTTCCCAAATAGAAAGCTCAAATACTGGACTGTCCGGTTCAAAACCAGACACCTGGCAACCCTACCAGCCTTTGCCTTCACTGCATCCCTCCCCTATGCAACCTGAGCTGGAGGGTTACCAGGTGCAGGGTGGCAGCAGGGGTTAGCCTCCTTCCATACTCACCACAGCAGCGGGAAGTGGAACTCCATGGTCCCAGTCCGCTCCCCCTAACCCTACATCATGCAGTGGAGCGAGGCCAGGATGCCCGCCTCCTGCTGCCATGGTGAAGCAGAGGGTAGCAGGCTGGGAGATGGCGGTGGGATGAAGTAGGTTGTGGGGTCACTTCAGCTCCTACTGCCATGGTGAGCGCAGGGAGGCCCAGACCCCTGCTGTCACTGCATGTCAGACCCCCAATACTCTTCTAAGCCACCCTGGGCCCACCACGGATGAGATGGGGGACTGTCTCATGGTCCATAGGATGGCTGAGGCAGCTGCTGCAGGGCCCCCCAAAGTGCAGAGCCTGGAGTGGCTGCCCCCAAACTATTCTATGGATGGAACAACTCTGCTGGACTCCACCAATATCAGGGCCAGATCTCTTCCCTGGCCCCATCTGTCACCCCTGTGGGCCTCTCTTTGCATGTCCCTTAGCTCCACCAAATAGCCCCCCGCATGCCTCCCCAACCCTCACTTGATCTGTGCCCTGGGCAGCAGGCAGCTGCTCCTGGGCCCCCTGCACTCCCTCACCAGCTGCTGCAGCCTGGTTGGCTGTAAGGAATGGGGCCAGCAATGACAGGCTGACTGCTGCATTTGCAGAGAAAAGGGGGAGTAGGGGCATGCACCCCCCACCCCCGCAGGTGACTCAGAGTGGACTTCTTCTGAGGTTTGAGTGAGTGCCAGGAGGGGGAGGAGGATCTGCCCTCTCTGGCTTCAGCCCCAGGGCAGCCTGCCTCCTGGACTTCAAAGTTTGAGCTCCTCATTCCTGTCTCATCCCCATCCCAGAGCCCTTACCCCCTTGGCCCCAACCCTCTGCTCAAGGCTTGAGCCCCTCCCAGACCCCAAACCCGTCATTCTCAGCCCTCCCTCACTCCTGGCCCATTCTGGACCTCACCAAGAATTATACAAACCTGTCCCCCTAACCACTGCAGTCTGCGCTGCTTCAGTGGGAAGAAGCATTTTTCTGCTCTAGACTGAAGCAAAGGCAGCCCTGTGATGAGTTCAATTGCTCCTCCAAATAGAGGTGCACGATATTACTCCCCTTCCCCCCATTTTTAGTGTAAGCTTAGAGCACTTGCTGTCTAACCTCCCACCCAGACCCAGCAGAAATCGTGACTGTAGGCAGCCGAGCGTGGCTTAGACCCCTTTGCATCAAAATCAAGCCTCTTATTAAAAGTCAAACATGGGGCTTATTATTTTCACTTTCATTTTTAAAACAGGAATTCTTCCTTTTATTTTTTTAACCCACCACGCCTCCGCCGCCCGGAACACGCACTGCAGGAAGGGAAGAACGAGGTCTGGAACTGCCCAGGAGCTGCTGCCACTTTGAGCGAGCGCCCTTTTGCCCGCGACAGTGTGAACAGAAGGGGCTCGGGATCTGCGCGTGAAATCTCCGCGCACTCAGCCAGGGTCGCTGCAAACGCCGCCGCCTCCTCCTGCAGCGGGACAGACTGGAGCCAAACAACACAAATTGTGAGTCTAAGACGCTCCCTAACCCTCCCCCCCCCGTGCGCGCTGGAGCTGTGCAGGGCCGCGCCCCGCTCCCCCCCAAGCACACGAGGCAGAGGGTGCAGCCAGCTCCGCCCCCGGTTGCCCTGCTGCTCCAGCTCCCGCCGCTCCGACGCGCGTAGGAGGGACACGCGCGCTCAAGCCGCACCCCTGCTGGGTCCATAGAGCAGCGCCCTCGGCCTGTCCTCTGCTCTGCTCCTTGCCGAACTCCGGGCTGCAGCAGGTGAGTGAGTCTCCCCCTGCCTTCCCCGGGCACGAGCTTCTGCTTGAGACTCTCCAGCGATTCCCTATTAAGGCGGCGGGAGGAGGGAACTGCTAGTTTCCAAGGGGAACGGCGGGTCTCTCAGAAACCACAGTTGCGCCAGGAGGAAGCAGGGAGAGTCAGCGGTGTCACTCTATGGGCCTGGATCTAGCAGCAGGGGCGGAGGAGCACTTTCTCCACCACATCTCGTGGCCGAGGAGACATTGGGAATAGCACGAGGGGGTTAGCCCCTGGGTGCCACACCGAGTGCTCGGAAATAGCAACCGGGAGGCGGTGTTTTGTAGTGCCACACATTGCCAGGCAGCGTTGGGACTGCAGGAACAGCCCTGTCATGCAGTGCCTGATAGGCTATGTCTAGACTGCAAGCCTCTTTCGAAAGAGAGCGTCTAGACTGCACGTGGAACTTTCGAAAAAGTGGCTTGCTTTTTTGAAAGAAAGCACCCAGTGAGTCTGGATGCTCTCTTTCGAAGAAGCCCTATTTACATTCAAGAACGCCTTCTTTCGAAAGAGGAACTTTCGAAAGAAGGCGTTCTTCCTCGTGAAATGAGGTTTACCGCCGTCGAAAGAAAAGCCACGTTCTTTCGATTTAATTTCGAAAGAACGCGGCTGTAGTCTAGACGCAGGTGAGGTTTTTTTCAAAAAAAGGCTACTTTTTTGAAAAAACCCCTGAGTCTGGACACAGCCATAGTGAAAGAGCCAAGGAGTGGGATTCCTAGCCTCGGTCCAGTCTTAACCTCGGTTAGTTCATCTGTAAAACACACAGTATCATTTAAGAGGCACTTTATTATTATTAATACAAAATGCTATACTGTACGGTGTATGCTAATAAAGTTGCAGATAGATCAGTAGTTAATTTATAGGGGGCTTGCGATTTGTCACTAGCATTTGACATTTTGCAGTTAAAATGTTAAAGAAAGTTGTTTCCTTTTCTCCCACGTTTATGTGAACACAGAAAGAAAACATTTGGGAAGGCTCGCTGACTCTAGGAAAGAATGGGAAATAGTGCTTAGTAACCTTTCCTTATGTAATACAGGCTTCTGCTGGTGGAATTTGGACTGTAGCAAAGTATCTCCACAAGTGTATTTATTCCAGTCTAAATGCCCATGATACCTGGAGCTGACCCATGAAGCACAGTTAGTGGGAGGTGTCAAACAGGCAAATAGCCAAAAGATTTACTAAACCAGCCTTTAGTGCTAAACCCCATAGTAATTTAAAGCTGCTCTACCATTGTAGAACCCCTGTGCAGTTTGGGTCCATTCATTCAGCGGCAATGAGCCAGACCCTAGCTAGTGAACTATTACACATTTAACAAAACTAATAGCATTTACTCCTGTTCCTTCTTGGCCCAGTTGTATCTCATTTGGCTTCATAGGGGCCTTGAACTTTATCCTCACATCCAGAATTTCATGTGGTCAATATTTACTTTTTTTCCCCAGTGAGGTCGAGATAGTTTTGAGTATGATTTTAAACTAGTAGCATTTACCCGTCAATAAATCTCACAACTGGCTATATTTATTGCAAGCTTATTCTACCTGTTAGTAAGAGGGGGAAAAGAATATGCTTGTTTTTGCTCTTTTCTGTGACACTATGTAATGAAATAGAGTAAATTCATGAAAGGCTAAAGTGAAACAGACTTTAGTTAAGTGATCCCTAACTGAAGATTATAAGAAAAAAGTATAAAAGTCTGCATTTGCACTTGTGTAATCAGTGGGCGTTACTTTGGTGTTCTGAAACAACATCAAACAGTGAGTCACATTTCATGGAGCCATTTAATAAAAGGAATTGGGTCATTTAACTCACTGGAGTGAAAATGAACCAGAATAGCAAACAATACAGCTGGACCTTCAGAGACCAAAGAGTCATTACGGGAAAAAAGTTACTTTACCGCCAGCACCTTCCTCTATGCAATCCCATTATGTGAAATCTCAGTCTTCCCTTCCATCTTATTCAGCATTGGAGAAGCCAGTGAGACAATGTGGACTGAACTGACAACAGAACAGAGACACCACACAGCTCTTCTCTTGTTTTTTCCCCTGCAAGAGGTATAAAGAGCAATGCTCCCCTCTGAGTTGAGATACATTGGATGAAGAACAGCACTCAGGCCTAACTGAGGCAATGCTGGTGGGAAGAGACATGCTCTGAATAACTCACTTCTCTTAGCATCCCCCATTATCAAGGGCATCTACTCTCAGGTTAAGCCAAGCTCAGCCAGAGCTGTCTCTTGGGTAGGGCAAATTGGGGAGACTGTTCCAGGGCCTGCACATTTAGGGGCCCCCATTTGCCAGTGTGATTGGTCCCGAAAGACAAAGCCATCACGTCCACAGGTCCCACCATCTTGTTGGCAGTTGAGAGACAGTGCTCAATTTGGTCACCTGCGTTTCATTGCAGTGAGTCCCCCATCCTGACTGGCGTCCTAAGGCACTGTAGCACTATGGTTAAGAATATCCCTGTAATAGATGCCAGGAACTGCCAGCAGCAGTATGTGGCCTAGCACCAGGCTGGATCCATCCCAATGACCCATCCATCAATGGTCCCCCCTCATTGGTGGGGACCTATTTTTTCCTAGATACTCTCCCTCCCCAAAACCAGCAGTAGTTGCTTTGTCCCAGGCCCCACTAATCCCTAAGGATGGCCCTGTCTACAGTCTAGGGTTCCTAAACTCCTCTCTGCTGTTAAATGACCACATAGCTACAGCACAAAAGCTACCCATTTCTGTTTGGATGAAGTGTAATTTTTTTACTAGTCACAATTAGACGCCAATCTAGAGATGGTGATTCATCCCTAATGAGTGTAACCAACTAACTGTGTAACAATTATCATTAAGCTTATCGGTTAAACTCAAACTCAGCTGGCAGGGACGCAAAGCTTCCTCCCCAGGGGCAGGACTGATGGCCCCGCTCTTGTGGAGGCTTTGCTGTGGCCTCTGCAGTATAAAGGCATGAATACTACAGCTCATATCTAGGAATTAAGTGTGTCTCAAAAGTATCCAGCTGGTAGAAAACATCACAGAAGCATATCTACATAACAACAAGAGTTCACAGTAAGCAGAGCCCTGCAAATCCGTGGATATAAATTTTGTATCTAGAACCCTGTAAATTTGTGGACATCTGCTTTATATCTGTGGTATTCACATCTGCAGATATTGATGCTGATATCCACGGATAATTTTTGCAGATATGGCTATCAATTTTGTATCCACATGGCTCTGACCACACAGGTACCTCTCTCCAATGTCATTCTCTCCGCACTGGTCCCCACTGAATACAGAGTCCAGTTCAAGGTCTCTGCTCTGATAGTCAGAGAGACGACCTACCCAACAGAAATCACATCTATTTCTAAGGCTATTACTTTCTAAAACAGTTGCATTCTATTATAGGCAGGCTCTTGAAGCTGGGAGAAAAAATTTCCATGCTTCTGCAGAGGCCAGCTCCTGTGAAACTCCCAACCAGAAGAGATAAGATTAATAGTCTGTGTTACCACATTTAGCACTAAGTAGTAAACACCCATTTTAAAACCTACCTTCCTCTCTAAACCTGATTCCCATATTTCTTAAATATATTTTACATCAATCTTAATTGTTATCCAATCTTTGCCATCAAATTAGGGATGTAAAATTCCATTTAACTGGTTAACTGATTCAAGGGGTGAGTAGAGGGACTTCTGTGTCCAGGCAGGAGTGGCTCCCTGCCTACCTCCCACTCATGGATGGCTAAAGCAGATGCTGAGTGCAGGATGACTAGGCTCATCATAGACAGAAGCTTACTGAATTTCATCTAATTGATTCCAGACCAATTTTCCAAGGTCATTTTGTATTCTAATTCTCCAAAGTGCTTGCAATTCCTCCCAGCTTGGTGGTATCTACAAATTGTATAATGGCTCTCCACTATAACTCACTAATGAAAACATTGAATTGTCTGACTAGTCTATAGTTGTCCAGGTCCTCTTTGTTCCCCATTTTAAAGATCATTACTCTGATTGTTCATCATCAGTATCACCTCAATTAACTTGCACCACCTGATAAGCCTTAGCTTCATCCTCTAAAATTTACAAAAAGTAACAAACAAATTTACTGTGAAGCTATTAAATCACTAACCCATTCCACAATACAATTTAGTAAAAAGGGAACATAGTTTAGTTGCTACACCATAGTTAAAAGATACATACTTTCAAGATTTAGATACAAAGCTACACACACCAAATACCAGTCATTCATAGAATCATAGAACCATAGAGCTGGAAGAGAACTCAGAAGGTCATCAAGTCTGGCTCCCTGCTCTAGGCAGGACCAAACCCAAATAAATCAACCCAGCCAGGGCTTTGTCAAGCCGAGACTTAAACACGTCTAGGGATGGAGACTCCACTACTTCCCTAGGTAACCCATTCCAATGCTTCTACCCTCCTAGTGAAATAGTTTTTCCTAATATCCAACCTGGACCTCTCCCACCACAACTTGAGACCATTGCTCCTTGTTCTACATCTGTCACTACTGAGAACAGCCTCTCTCCATCCTCTTTGGAACCTCCCTTCAGGTAGTTGAAGGTTGCTATCAAACCCCCCCTCACTCTTCGCTTCTGCAGACTAAACAGACCCAACTCCCTCAGCCTCTCCTCATAAGTCATATGCTCCAGCCCCCTAATCATTTTGGTTGCCCTCCGCTGGACCCTCTCCAATGCATCCACATCCTTTTTGTAGTGGGGGGCCCAGAACTGGACACAATACTCCAGATGTGGCCTCACCAAAGCCGAATAAAGGGGAATAATGACATCTGTGGATCTGCTGGCAATGCTCCTCTTAATGCAATTCAGATTATATTAATAAAAGTACTTTACTACAGGCAGTCCCCGGGTTACGTACAAGATAGGGACTGTAGGTTTGTTCTTAAGTTGAATCTGTATGTAAGTCGGAACTGGCATCCAGATTCAGCCGCTGCTGAAACTGATCAGTTTCAACAGCGGCTGAATCTGGACACCAGTTCTGACTTACATACAGATTCAACTTAAGAACCCCAGGCGTCCCCAAGTCAGCTGCTGCTGAAACTGATCAGCGGCTGATTCCAGGAAGCCCGGGGCAGAGCAACTCTGCCTCGGGCTTCCTGTAGTCAGCCGCTGGTCAGTTTCAGCAGCGGCTAACTTGGGGACGCCTGGGGCAGAGCAGCTGGGGTGCTGCTGGGTTGGTCCAGTAGCGCGGCCGCTCCTCGGCGCTACTGGACCAACCCAGCAGCACCCCAGCTACTCTGCCCCAGGCGTCCTGATTCAGCCACTGCTGAAACTGATCAGCAGCGGCTGAATCAGGCCTCCTGCGGCAGAGCAGCTGGGGTGCTGCCGGGTTGGTCCAGTAGCGCCAAGGAGCGGTGCTGCGGGACCAACTGGCAGCGCCCCACCTGCTCTACCACAGTCCCCGGGCTTTGCTCTACGTCTCCCTGGTCTGCTGGGGGGGGGGCACTAGCTGCGTCCCCCCCCAGCAGACCAGGGAGATGCGGAGCAAAGCGGCGGAGGACCCGGGCCGGACCGCGGCGCTTCCAGATCAGCGCCGCGGTCCGGCCCGGGTCCTCCGCGGCTTTGCTCAGCGTCTCCCTGGTTTGCTGGGGGGGACGCAGCTAGTGAAGGAGGGGATATAGGACCTGGGAGGGAGTTTGGATGAAGGAGGGGGTTCAGGAATTTGGGTTGTGATCAGGTAGGGAATTTGGCTGCAAGGTCTGGGAAGGGTTTGTGACCTGGAGAAAGGATATAGGAGGGGTGCAGAGTCTGGGAGGAGGTATGGGTGCAGGATTAGGGGGGGCAGACAGTTTGGGTTGGGTGTAGGAGAGGGATAGAAGTTTGGGGGATAGAAAGGGCTGGGGTACTGGATGTAGCTTCTGGCCAGGAGGCTCTTACCTGGGCAGCTCCTGGCCAGAAGCCCAGCTGCTTCGTCAGCCAGGGTCCCTGTCTTCCATGCCCTTGCACTGGCTGCAGAGGGCGAGTGCTGTGAATCTGGAGGGAGAAGGAGTATTTCTTGCGCTGCCTGCCCTGCAAACAGGCAGCTCCCTTTTGCTGGAAACTGGCCAATGGGAGCTGCAAGATCTTGCTGGGGACACCTCATTCAAGAACATAGTTTATTGTGTCAGGTATCAGAGGGGTAGCTGTCTGAATCTGCAAAAGCATCTGACGAAGTGGGTCTTTGCCCACAAAAGCTTATGCTCCAATAAATCTGTTAGTCTATAAGGTGCCGCAGGACTCCTCGTCGCTTTTATAGTTTATTGTGTGTTGTACACTCATGTAGTTGCTATTGGGGCATTGAGTGCATTATAAGCATATGCACAACTAATGGATCTTGAAAGGCATTTTTTGGGAAAGGTTCCTAGCCAATGGGAGCTGCAGAGCCAGCAGCTGGGGAAGGGACAGTGTAGGGGGCCCCCGTAGTGCTCCTGTGCCTAGGAGTCAGAGATGCCAGCAGCTTTCCAGGAACTGAGCAGGCATGCTGCCTGCCCCCCTGCAAGCTGCTAGCTCAGGGGTGGGCAGAAGGGTCTCCACAGGACAGATTCGGCCTGCCAAGCAGGTTGATCTGGCCCATGGAAGCCCTACCGCTCCCCCGTCCCAGGCCAATTAAGGCCTGGGGGCAGGGGGAGGGGCACAAAGTTTCCTCCGCCCTGTCAGGAGCACGTGGTGCTTTGAAGTGCCATGCGCTCCTAGCAGGGCAGGAGGAGACTTCTCGCGCTTCCCCACCCCCAAGCCCTGATTGGCCTGGGGGCGGGGGAAGTGCGTGCAGTTTCCTCTGCCCTGCCCCCGCCCTGCAAGGCGCGTGCGGCACTTAGAAATGCCACTCGCTCCTGGCAGGGCAGGAGGAGGCTTCATGTGCTCCCCTGCCCCCAGTCCCTGATTGGCCTGGGGTGGGGGAGCATGGGAAGTCTCCTCCCACCGCTGGGGACATGGGTGCTTAGTGGGGAGGAGGGGGAAAAAGGGGCTCCCCCACTCCCAGACCAATCAGGCTCTAAGGGTGGGGAAGCCCAAACCATCCTGGCTCACCCCTTCCTTTTGAGGCCCTGCCCCTTCTGATGCAGCCTGGGGCCACAGTAAAAAATTATTGTCCACCCCTAGGCTAGCCAGACTTGCGACATCTTAGTCAGCAGTGCTGAATAGAGCTGCTAGGATCCCTTTTTGACTAGACGTTCTGATAGAAAGCCAGCCATCTGACATGTTTAGCTGCAGTCCAAGCCTGAATATCTACATTGCAGTTAAAACAATCTGTTAGCCTGAGTCCTGTGAGCCTTAGATAGCCAGCATAGGATTGTTTGTAGCAATGGATCTATGGCCACAAAATTTGGGGTAGAGCTTTTCCAGCCTATTTATTTATTCATTCTTAATGCTACTTTTGCTAATTTAGCTAGGGCAACATAAGGCAAGATGCAACACCTCAAGGATTCTTTCCAGTTTTTCTTTTACACAGAGTTTTAATGTGATGTATTGTTTATGATTCTACCAACCAAGATATCTTGATCAGTTATCCAGTCCGTCAATCACTGCACCCCCATGCCCTGCTTGCTTTTCAATTCCATCTTAAATAGACTCTCCAATTGTCTGGAGCAGATCCTTAGCTAGTGTAAACTGTTTTAGCCCTATTGACACAAGCTGTTTATCTTTCAGTAAAAGGTTTCAGTGTTGTCAGGCACTGAACATCCACAATTCCCTTTGAGCTCAATGGGAGTTGAAGATTAGTGCCTTGTTAGATCAACCTAAAAGACTCACAAATCTGTATTTGGATGAATTGTCACTCATTTCCCTCTTACCCCAATTACTTGTACACTGGTGACACTATTCGTTTCTGTTGGCATAGCATTTTACCGAGATGAACGGTTGTTTGGTGAAAAAGATGAACAATCCTTAATAAAGTTTTAGAAGTACAATTTATATAGTGTTGCATTATCCCTCACTTTATTTATCCATGAATGAACATCTGTGTATGTGAAATTCACCCATGTGCAGAGGGTAGCACAAGAGTGAGGAGCAACACAAGGCCTCTAACCAACAGTGGGTGTAAGCATTGGGGGTGAAGTTTGCCTTGTGGGTCAAGTTTCTTTGTTAAATGAACTCTGGATCAGGCCCTAGAAGAATGAAGTATTACAATAATTATCTTTAAGTCTCTTGAAATTAGTTTTATTCTAAAAATCACCTTGCAAACAAACATTCAGGTATTTGGGATTTTGTTTCAGATTCAGCATCTACCGTGGAAATGGCACCAACATGGGCCCCGGCTGTTGGTTTCACGCTCTTGCCGCATGTTGGAGGGTTTTTGGGAGGCATGATAACAAAGAGAGAAATCCCCATATGGTATGAATCACTACAGAAGCCATCCTGGCGCCCACCTAACTGGATGTTTGGCCCTGTCTGGGGAACTTTGTATACATCAATGGGGTAGGTCCTTTGCTTGTGTATACACTTATGTAGTCTGATAGTTACTTAATATACAGTAGCAAAACTAGATTATTAAAAGAATCATACCTTATAATGTCAGACAACTGTCTTATTGCTTATATAAGATACACGAGCTTATAAGTAGCAACTTAATGTACAACTGTTGTTCCTGCACTGTTCAACAGGTAAGGATTCACTTAGGATACACTGCCATTTATCTACACTTATGCACAAAGTGGTGTATTACATGCAGGAATCCAGAAAACTGCCATTAATTTGCTTCTGCCTGCCTCAATAAAAGAAAACTGAGTAGAGTGCTGACTGATTGAAAAAGACGGTTATTCATCATACTTCAAGGTGTGTTATTCATATCTAGTGTAGGGATGTTAAGGACTAGTCAACTGTCCGATAAGCAAGTACTTATCAGATAGTCAGTTGATTAGTCGATTTCCCCCTCCCCCCTCTTGCTGCCTCTATCTGATAGAGGCAGCAAAGGGGTTGGCGGAGGAGAAGGGGTACTTCAAAGCGTCCGCACCGCACAGCTGAGCCTGGGATCAGTTGTGTGGCGCTGTACCTTTGAAATGCTGCCTCAGCGTCTGAAAGGGACAGTCCCACACAGCTGAGCCTGGGATCAGCTGTGGTGTGCTGCCACATGTGAAGCCCGGGGTCCCCAGCTGACCCTGGGCTCCATGTTGCACTGCCACTTTGAAATGCACAAGAGCCCCCCGCTGTGGAGTCAGCAGGACTTCCCACAGGCTGCATGCAGAATTCTGCATTCCTCCTTTGAAACGTAGAAGAGCCCCAACTGGGAGCTCCTGTATGTTTCAAAGGAGGAATGCGGAAGTGCCTATCGACTAGTTGAGTAATCGATGGAAATTCCATCAACTACTTGACTAGTAAATTAACGGATACTTAACATCCTTAATCTAGTCCAGATAGGTGTGTGCACGCCAGATGCATGGCTGTCTGAAGTTTTTCCCTTGCAACTATCCATTGGATTGGCGTGGAGTCCCCTGAAGTGGTGCTGGTAGGCCACTCTGTGTATAACCCTGCTGATCCAGTGCCTTCTCCCTCAGTTCCTTCTTGCTGCTACTCAAAGAGAGGGTGGCTATGGAATAGATATGAGCACCACCACTAAGAACAAGAGTTATGAGGAGGTTAGTAACCATCTACTCTTGAGTGCTTGCTCATATCGATTCTAGTTAGGCAGTTCCCAAGCTTTACCAAGGCAGAGGGGTCAGAGTCAACAAGTCGCTGACTACAGTACTGCCGTGCCAAAAGCCAATCCTCTCTGGCCTGATGCACAATGGCATAAGAGCGACATGAAGGTATAAACAGACAATCAGGTTGCCACTCTGCTGATCTCCTGAATAGGGTCGTGAGCTAGAAATACAGCTAAAGAGGCCTGCGGGCTCATGGAGTGTGCAGTGATAGTAGATGGGATGACCTTAGCCAGATTGTCGCATATATGGATACAAGCCATGATCTAGGAGGAGATATGCTGCGAAGAAACTGGCAGCCTTCTTGTGCATTCTGCTACTGCCACAAACTGTTGTGTTGCCTTCCTGAAGGGGTGAGTACAGGCGATGTGTAAGGTGAGCATCCTTCTGATGTTGAGTGACTGCAGCTTCTTTCTCATGGGTCTTTGACGGTCTTCGGATAAACTGCTGGCAGGAAGATAGCCTGACAGGCATGGAAGTAAGTGAGACACCACCTAAGTAAGGAGGCCACAAGGAGTTCTAAGTTGGACCGTGTCTTTATGAAAGACTGTCCAGGATGATTCTGATGTGAGGGCTTGAAGCACCGACACACGACAAGCTGAGATAACATCGTAGAAGGTAGCCTTCCCGGTGGCTAGGTACAGAAGCAAGCTGCTTGCAAGGGGTCCAAAAGAAGGTCCTATGAATGAAAAGAGAACCAGGTTAAGATCCCATGTAGGCATGGGGTGCTTAATTGGTGGAGTCTGTCCTGGCTTTTCAAGAAGTACCTAACTAAGGCTGTGTCCAGACTCCATGCCTCCGTCGACGGAGGCATGTAGATTAGCGAGATCGGAAGAGGGAAATGAAGCCGCGATTAAAATAATCGCGGCTTCATTTAAATTTAAATGGCTGCCCCGATCTGCCGATCAGCTGTTTGTCGGCAGATCGGGAGAGTCTGGACGCGATGCCCCAACAAAGAAGCCTTTCTTCATCGACACAGGTAAGCCTCGTGAAACCAGGTTTACCTGTGTCGATGAAGAAAGGCTTCTTTGTCGGGGCATCGCGTCCAGACTCTCCCGATCTGCCGACAAACAGCTGATCGGCAGATCGGGGCAGCCATTTAAATTTAAATGAAGCCGCGATTATTTTAATCGCGGCTTCATTTCCCTCTTCCGATCTCGCTAATCTACATGCCTCCGTCGACGGAGGCATGGAGTCTGGACACAGCCTAAGGGGCTTGGGAATACTGAGCAACCTGCTTTGCCTGAGTGGGAAGTGGAAATTGCTGCCAATTATACCTTGAGGGTGAATCCTTGTTTGAGGAACATAAGGTACTTCGATATGTCTGGAATGGAGTCATGGGCAGGGTCTGTGTGTCGCTGGGAGTACCAACATGTGAACCTTTTCTATTTTGCCAGGTACGTGGCCCTAGTGGAAGCTACTGAGGCAAATGTGCTGGGCCTGCTCTGAGCAGCGAGTGCTGCCATGTTCAAACCATAGTCTCCAGGCTGTATGATGGATTGCAGGTCTGGATGGTGAAGGCGACCATGGTCCTGTGTGATGAGATCAGGCAGCAGAGACAGCTGCATAGGTGGTTGTACTGACAGGTTCAGTAAAGTGGTAAGCTGAGGCCACCAGAATGTCTGCCCTGTCCTGGCGAATTCTGAGGACTGGTGGGAACATGAACAGTAGGTGCCAATTCCAAAGGACCAGGAAGGCATTCATCAGCAACCCCTGGCTGTGCTTCCTGAAGGAGCATAAGTGAAGGGGGTAGGGGGATGTTGTTGCAGGTGGCAAAGAGGTTGATCAGGGAAACCCCTACCTGTGGAAGTATATGTGGATGATATTTTGATGACTCAACCACTTGTGGTTGAAGAAGCACCTGCTGAAGTGGTCTGACAACTGGTTTTGAACCCCTGGTAGGTATGAGGCCTCCAGGCGGATTGAGTGGTCTATGCAGAGCTCCCATAGCTGGAAGGCTTCTTGGCATAGGGGGAGACAAGCGAGCTTCGCCCTGTTTGTTGATATAGAACATGATGGTTGTATTTTCTGTCATCACCACTATGCACCAGGTCGTGAGATGGGACAAGAATGCCTGGCACACCAGGCAAACCACTCTGAGTTCACAGACATTCTTCCACGGTGCCTGGGTCATCCGATCTGAGGTGCAGACACATCTGTAACCTGATTGAGTGTGGGCTGCAGTGCGTGGAAGGGAATTGCACACACTGTGTGTGGGTTCAGCAGCCAACAGAGCATCTTGAGTATACAACGAGGAAGCGTAACTACCAGGTCTATGCTGTCGCAGTGCACCAACGCTAACCAGGCTTGCAGTGGTTTGGATCTGAGTCTGGCCAATAAGATGATCTATGTGCAGGCCAGAAGTTGGCCTAGAAGTTTGAAGCATTGTCCAGCCATGGCGATGGGGAACTTGGAGAGGGACAGAATCATCTGTGATATGGCCAAGAAGTCAGAGGAAGGCTGCAGCCCCCACCATGCATTTGGTAAAGATGCAGGGTGCTGTGGAGAGCCCTAAGGGGAGGACTCAATGTTGGGTCCTGCCTCCGCTAGGGCCAAAGGGCAGACTCCATTAGGAGCTGCTTGTGCAAGGTTTAAAAGCTTTGCTGATCCTGCATTTCTTCCAGACATCAAAGACACAAGTCATGGGGGTGGGGGAGGCATGCATAGGCACAGCCTTCACCCAGGAACTGCAGGGCTGAACCCCTGAAATCTGGGAATGCCCTAAGTCCTAGCGGGGACGTGGCCAGGAAGAGGAAACCCCCTCGCATGCTTTATGAACAAACAGACTAACTAGAAGCTACTAATAACTACTAGGAACAAGATGAATGAACTAGAGAACACTAGGGAAAATGTAGAACATGTGTGATGCAAGAGAGCGACTGTTCCAACAACCATCACTAGCGGGAAGAGGGAACAGCGGGAGTGGGGGGGGGGTATCAGCATGATCATATATAGAATGCCCCTCCAAGGGGCTCCATAGCCAACCCAATGGGTAGTTGCCAAGGAAGAATCTTCCAACAGCCGTGCATGAAGCACATGCAAGCACTCACAGAACAGTTTTAATGTTACCCCCTATGTCCTCTTACAGTTCTAGCCTAAAATTAACTGTAGAAGTACACAAAGGGTTACTTATTGAGGTTTGTACAGCTCTAAGTAGAGAGTAAGTTAAATTTAACTGGAAGCCACAACCCTTATCTTATAAAAACCTATAAAAAACCCTTGCTTTTGAACTGTGTCACATGGTCTGGTATAATCTGCTACTCTCTAACAATTAGTCTAAAGTGTTGATGCCAGCATAGGCTCTTACTGTCAAAAGAAATGGGCAGTGTTGAAAGGCATACATTTGTGTATTGGACCAAATATCAGACCTTTTTAAAAGAAAAGCTGAAGAGTAATACAAAAATATATTGTAATCACAATACCTCATCTAAGAATAGCTAAAATATTTATCAAGTAGATTTTTTTTTCTGGACTGTTTTGGACAGTTATGAACTCACACACACATTACCCCAGCAATAGCCCAGCCAAGAGACTGCTTTTCTCCCAGTCCCATTAACAGATGTCACCAGGAGGAGGCCAGGGTAGAACCATAGCAAATGCCCAATCTCCAAAGTGACATTCAGTCCTTCTAGTTTGTTTCACTTTCAGGCTAAATCATCCTCTTTATGGAGGACTACCCCGTATACCTTGTTTAGTGCATTTGTGTTCAACCATAGTTGCATTATTGTGGATCCCAAAGTAATTTTTCTTTTAAGCGGAGATGTTTCTCTCCCCAAAAACATGCTACAATGCCCAGCTTCTCCATAACTCACATATATCCAAAGGGATTTTCTTCAAATTAAAAGTGTTATTTTCCCCCTCCTCATGCACACAAAGTATTTGTTATTTTGTTCCCTCCCATATATTCAATAAGTTCTCTTTTAGTTAGCAGCAAAATCACAGTGATGTCAGATTAGACAGGAAGCAGCTTTTTTTTGAAAAGTAAGATAATAGACCACTGAAATGAGACCAGATAGTCTTTCTATAGAAAGATTGTCAGATGGCCTCCTGGCAGAACATGCCCTAAGAGTTATGTAACCAAAAGGACTATTTGTGAACTATGCCTTTGAATGAACTATACAGTATGCAAATAATGGTATCTGCGTTTCTGACTATAAACCAAGAGAGCAAGGTGCCAGTTTTTGTTTAAAGATCCGCACTTTGAAGTGCTCCTGTATGTCCTCATGAGAATAGTACATTCTGAGATACTTAGACGTGGTTAACATCCTAAATCATACCTGTTCTTGGTGAACAATCACACTGATGAGCCTAATCCTACAGGCAGTTAAATGTTTCTTCCTAGAACCTAAATCATACTCAAAACCAGATAATTGTGTTCTGTGTATACTTAACCCTGTAGAGATTCCTCAGAATGTGCACCAAATTCAGTTCCTCTATTTGCATTTGACACATGCGAAATTCTGGTGACTCTGTTATGCAATACTAATATCACATAGCAGAACACTAGTGCTCCTGAAGAATTGTGTAATGAAGGGGCTGGACCTGAAATAAGCTTTGTAAATTTGACAGAAAAATCTAAGTAAGGATCAAGAGCAGAAGCCAAAAGTCGTATCTGAGTGCAATTGCTTGTTAACAGTAGTTCACAAATCATCTGGAAGCAGAACTGTGTTTAGGTATCTCCTAGTGATGGAAAAACATGAAACTTTTTTAAAAAACATTTGTTTGACAGGATAGTGATCAGATTGACAGGATATCAAATTGTACCCTTAAGAAAGGAACAGCCAGCATGTAAACTTGGATTATTTACTTCAAAATAAAAAAAAATTAACTCAGGGTACAGCTAGACAAGTTTTTGTCAGAAAAAGGTACGCAAAATGCACTCCGCGTTTTGCATACCATTTCCAATTCTTTTGTCAGAAGAGGCTTTTCTGACATCGGGCCTGTCTAGACTGGGCCAAATGTCAGAAAAAAAACTCTCTTTCAGAAGCCCCCTTCTTCCTTTTAGAACGAGGAATATAGGGGCTTCTGAAAGAGTATGTTTGCTCTTCGACAAAAAAAAGCGGAAGAGCAAAACACGTTCCCTGGATGTGGCAGAGTTTTTTCGGGATAACCCTGCAGTCTAGCCATCTAGCCATACCCTCTGCCGTCCTACATTTGAGTGAAGCTGAATTCTGGTAAAAACATGTGGAGGACTAAAATGTCTGCCTGCAGCTAAACAACTAAAAATCTCTTGCTTTAAAATGTGCGGGTGAATTTTTAAGAAGTCAGGAGTATTCATGGAGCAAAGCTTGCAATGCAGAGCTCCAGAGCCTAGCTAGGTGCACAATTCAATTTGCATTCTTATCTATAAATGTAGATTTCATCTCCACATAATGCTACATTGACACAGGTGGCAAATTACTAACAGGAGCAGACTGTCTTTTGGAATATATACTTGGCTGACCCTAAAATCAAACATTCACTAATATTTAAAGTTGAACTCCAAAGCAAAAAGTAAAAAAGTTAGAGGAGCAGGGTTATGTGTTGAATGCTCCAGCTAACTAGGCTGTGGGAGGCTTTCAGCAAGCAAACTTTAGCTTCACATATACTGCCCCTCAGTGATCCTGTCTTAACTTTTTAGTTCACTGCATATATTCCAGAATTAATGCCATAGAATGGTGCAAAGGGCATTGATTGCAATAAGAATTCTAGTGTGCTTTCAACTGAAAAATTGTATTCCAAGAGAGCTTGTAGTAATCAGTATCAAGAGGATTTCACTGTCAGGAAAAAAGCTCTTCACTTTTAGTTCTCTTCACTCTGATACCTCCTTTCCAAAATCACATGTGGTTATGAAAATATCATTTCGATGCAGATGCTACCCAAATCTATTTTAACGCCTGTTCTCGCCTCAATTTTTTTCCTGTTTGCCTTAACTTCCATTAACTCATTTTAAAAAAAAGCAATACCATAATAATTACCAACATTTCATTAGAGGGAGGTGAAGTGACTTTTAAATCTAACACTTCATTCTCTAATTAGGAACCTGCTCATTCAACTTAACCACCAGATTATCTCCTACTTTTGAACATTTGCCAATGTAACTTTGGAAATAACAATCTATGTTCGCCACACAATGAACAGTTTGTTACTGAAACTCTTACTGATGCTCTCAGTTCAAGACCAATGCAGTTTCTTCCTTTGTAGTCTTCAGGTCTCAACTCAAATTTATATTTGTCCTAAATGCAGTTCATCTTCTTCCGTAGCCCCAGAAATTGAAAAAAAAATGCTGTGGCTGTTTTCACTTGCTTCTTTTATTGGATTGTTCAATACCACATATTCTCTGATTTTTTTCTGAATTGCACAGGGGTGTGAAAGCACTTACTGAAGGTCCCACGGTAAATCAGTTCTTCGGTTTTGGATTTTAACCCACATCCATTGCTGTTACCTCTAGTTCACGCTTTCAAAATATTTTCAAAAATCACTTAGACAAGCCCACGTCTCTTGCAAGTCAATACACTTAGGCTCCTGACTGACTTTTGAAGATGAAGAATCCTAAGTTTCAGAGGTCTTTGAAAAATTTACTTGCCTATGAAAGTCTTTTATTTATAATTAGGTATTGTATAATTTGCCAGAATACATGCATTGTCACATTCATTTTATTCAGATATGGTTCTTACCTGGTATGGAAAGAGTTGGGAGGTTTCAATGAAGATTCAGTGGTTCCACTTGGGCTGTATGCAGGGCAGCTGGCATTAAATTGGGCATGGACTCCCATCTTCTTTGGAGCTCACAAAATGGGATGGGTAAGTAATATTGACATTTAAAGTTTTATCAGCTCCTGACACCGTCAGTTATAAGGTGCCATCTTTGGAATTTTTTATTCTGAAAATGAATTTCAGTAGATCTAGAAAAGAAATATCTGGCTTAAAGTAGCAGATTTTTAAAACTCCCTTATTTATGCTCTCATGCAAGATTATGCACAAATGTATCTATAGTGTCATTAGACTAAGCTCTCAATTGAGTGTTTCTTCCACTCTTTGATGGTAACAGAAGTTATAATTTATGCGACAATTATGTCAAGGTAAAATGTTTAGGGATCCTGTAGACAAAAACTTGTGAAAAGGGATTTACCATGAGATGACTCATGTAATAGTGTGTCAATTTTAAACAATACTAATGATTTTTTGCTGTGTGGGGGAGAGAGGCTGGTTTGTGACCTAAAATAACAAAACAACCACCCTGTGACTACGTGGCTGGTTCTTACAACACAGCTCTAGCTTAGATATTTATTAGACCTCTTTACCATAGTAAGGTAGCACCTTTCAGTCTTTAATGTATTTATATGCATAGCCCCCCATAAGGTCAGGAAGTACCATTATCCCTATTTTATGGATGGGGAATGGAGACATTAACTTGTCTCAGGTCACAGAAGAAATCTGTGGAACAGCAAGAATTTGAAGCAGTCTCTTAAATTGCAGCTGACCACCCTAACACCACCTGAACAGTTAAGACATTAAAACAAAAACTTACCTTTTGGAATTTTGTGCATTATTTAATTTAGCATTGATGAATAGGAATGCTATGAATTTAATACATGAAATTTCAGACTTAATGTTGCATTAATTCTAGCTTTGTACATATATTCTATCCTCCCTGCTCCAGCACCCTGGGGTCCTAACCAATCCTGGATGAAGGATTTTGCTGGACCAGGGGAGGTCATTTCTTGCCCCCTATTTCTGGCCTGATCATTGACCCAGCTCTCTGGCAGTGCCGCTGCCGGCTGAGCTCCCAGCCTTCCACCAAGACTTTCTGCTTCTGGAACATCCGTGATCCTGCTGGACCACGGATGTCGTCAGACCAGAGAGTCCCAGTTTAGAGAGGTTCAACTTGTCTTTGTATGAAAATGTCTCAGAATGCCTCTTAATGATATGCTTGAAGTTTTTAACCACATACTCGACATTGTATGTTTCAGAACTCTCTACAAAGAGATTCGTCTGAATTTGCGCAAATACCTAAGTACTGTCTTGAACAAAAAATGCAGCACGTAGAACCACACTAACCACCTTATTTTATTTCAGGCATTGGTTGATCTCCTACTCACTAGTGGTGCAGCAACAGCTACAACTGTCACCTGGTACCATGTCAACAAGAAAGCAGCATATTTGATGTTCCCTTATTTAGCTTGGTTAACTTTGGCTTCTGTGCTAAATTACCGCATTTGGAAAGACAATCAAAATAAGAAGCAATCTTAGTACAGAAGCTTCTTGCAGCAAATATCAAAGGCAGAAGGTATTTTTTAAAATGCATTTTTCCAAATAAAATTACAATCCTGTTTTACTATGGCTTGAAGTACTTATTGTATGAGAGTTTAAAAAACCCCAAAACAGCTATCTACAGTCTGATAGGGCAATATTTATTTCAACATTCAAATACTAGCTTATTACACAATTGGGCTAAGTCTACACTACTGATTTTTTTTGGAAAAACTTCACTTAGGTCCACACTACACTCATGTTTAAAAAAAAAAATCAAAATCAAAAGAACAGAGGGGTTTTCCTGACATTGGTAAACCTCTTTCTACGAGGAAGAAGCCTTTTCCCGAAAGAGCTCTTTCCAAAAAAGGCATGTGTGGAGAGGAAGTGGGAGTTTTTGAAAGAAGAGGGAAAAAAGCACAGGTGCCCTGGTGACCACTCCCATCCATAGTAATCACAGCTTAAATGCGAGATAGCGTCCATTCAGTATGGACGCTATCTTTTGAAAGAGCAGATGGCTTTTTCGAAGCACTCTCTCAGTGTGGACACTCTCTTTCAGAGGTAGTTTTTTTGGAAGAACTCTTCTGGAAAAGCTTCTTCCGAAAGCCTGCAGTCTAGACATAGCCTCGGAATAGAATGTGTGCATGAGTGATTTGAAAGCACAGTAAATGAAGTGGCTTAAGCTGCCCCCTTTCATATTGCCCCTGCTGTTGATTACATATAAAAATCATTTAATTAATAATACTTTACCTATTATTGGCAATTGATGTGAATTGGGGGCTGATCATATCCAGAAACAAAAGTACATTATGACTTTCAAAAGATTGTTCCTCATGATAGTTTACTCATAGTGGGCCTGATCTTTCAGCCATATATCACTTGGCACAGTGCTTATTCAGTGTCTGGTTTCAAAGGGCCGTGCATAGAAATTAGGAAGAATTGCCATATTTGTGCATATAAACTTTGAGAGCATTTTATAAGTTGCAGCCTTGATCATTAGAGTTGAGACGTACGGAAGGTTTCCAACCTATTAACTAACTTACTATGTCTTATACCATTTTTTTAAAAAGATGCGTAAGCCAAAAGAATGTTGCAGTCTAGAACAGGGGTTCCCAAACTTTTTGACATGGGGACCAGTAACATTCATTTGCATATTCAATAAGCAAATGATGAATATTCAAATAAGTTGTTTCTGGTCCTCCCAAAGCCCCCCCAGTGCCAGCGTTAGCAAAGCTTTTGATACAGTGACCCACAATATTCTTGCCAGCAAGTTAAGGGAATATGGATTGGATAAATGCCTATAAGATGGATAGAAAGCTGGCTAGATCAGGGTTTCCCAAACTTTTTACTTTAGTTGGAACTCGTTTTTTTTTCTAGTACTGTCTTTTGCAGCCCAAAACCATACATGCATATGAAAAAAAATGAATATGAAAAAAATGAATAAATTTTCAGTTTTACCTGGCTGCATCCCTCCATCCAGCTTGGGCCAGGGCTTGGGGGACCCGGTGCCATATGAGCACTTCAGGAGGCGGGAATAGGAGCAGATTGGGGGGTAGGGTAGCTGGCTAAGAGGGAGGGTGCAAGGAAGGGTAGGGTTGCCAGGTGTCTGGTTTTGTACTGGACAGTCCAGTATTTGAAGGTTTTGTCTGGGAAAGAAATTGAGAAATTACCAGACATATAAAATGCCTGGTATTTTCTAATTAGGTGTATTAGTCCTTAGTTGCCTGGCTGGTAGATGTGCTCACACTGTCTGAGTGTGTCTACCTGCCAGGCAGTTTGCAACTACTCCAGGGAGGGCGGGGGGAAGAGAGGCAAAATGGAATCCCCCATCAGACTCACTCATCTGCCAGGGTCTGGATGTGCCCAGGTCAGTCTCCCCCCCCCCCCCCCGCTCCCTTCTCCTCCCAATTGCCTCAGTCCAGTCCTGCTGCCCCCATCCAGACCTGCTTCCAGCAGCTGGTTCCCCCCACCCCCCCACTAATCTCCCCCGGTCAGCCCCGCTCCTCTGACAACCCCCCTTCCCAGCCCTGCTGCTCCCATCCAGCCCTGCTTCCAGCAGCTAATTCTCCCGTCCTCCTCCTCCTGATCTCCCCCGGCCAGCTCCCCCTCCCCCCGTGCAGCCTTGGTTTTGCTGCCTGCCCTCTCCGATTTCCGCCGCCGAACAGCCGCGCTACCCCCAACCCTGCTTCTGCCGCCCGCCCGCCTACATGCCCCGATCTCCATGAGACAGTGCCACTCCCAGTCCTGCTTTCGCCACCCACATCTCTGCAGGACAAACCCCCTGCTCCCAGCCCTGCTTTTGCCGCCTGCCCAGCTGGATCTCTGCAGGACAGACCCGCTGCCCGCCCACCTCTCCACCGAGACAGCCTCGCTGGCCCCAGCACTGTGTCCCAGCCGCTGGTTCCTTCCCCCCTGCTCCTCTCCTGGCAGCCATGCTGAGGCCCAGTATTTTTTTTCCCACAGCCCGCTTTTTTCAAAAGCTTCCCAGAAATCTGTTTGATAGACATTAGTTCCTCAAACTGAATATTAGGGCTACTCGTTTAAAAAAAATACATTGTGACAATCAACCCTTTTCTGCATCTCACTTCCTTGACATCAATACAAGGTTAAAAACCATCTATGCTTGCTGTAGGTTAAGATATGTAAAAGATACAATTTTAAACTTTGGCTCATCTGCAATTGTTACAATGTTTGTCAAAAATAAAATTTAAATAAAATGTTAACTTTAAGGCTATAATATTTCAAAAAGTGTAACTTGTATTTAAAGAAGAATATTAATGCAAACTATCTGTTCCTCAGCACTAGGTTTATTTGCACAGTACTACTGAGCAAGAGGGTGCAATTCAAAGCTGTAACTCGATTGCTGATAAAAAGGATCCTTTGTTCTTGCATTGTTTGCTGAAAATAACACACTATTCCACATCTTTTCAGACTTCTGGCAAAAGATATTTTCTCTCAATTGTAATGCCCCCTAAGCCAACCCCTCCAATGTCTCCATTATCTCATTATACTGCAGATCTTCATTATTCATTTATTTTGCTAGCTCAGCTCAAATCCCTAGTTAGGTAAGACTTCCATTAACCTCAATGAGAATTTTGCATGACCATATTCTACCTAACTGCAGTGGAAAAGGAATGAATTGCTTGATACGTGAAAGGTGCTCTAGTTTCCATCTAATTTCTGCATTACTATGTGTGACGGGGCACCAAGACCCTGCATCCAACCCCCAAGACTTTGTGCCCTTGCAGAAGGGCAGCGAGGCACCTACTGCCGCTGTGCCGTCTGCTCGCACGCCGCGGCTCAGCTGAGCGAAGCCACGACTCAGCTGATTGGCGCCGCCGCTCAGCTGGAGAGACGCGGCAGCACAACTGAGCGGGGCGCGGCCCCGCCAGGGAGGCGGGGGGGAAGAGGGCGCACTGCGGTGGACGCAAAAGGGGGGCAGGGTGCGTAAACCCCCCCGGGCCGGCGGGGATCTTTAAAAGCTGGCCGGCCGCAGGAGAGCGGGGGGAGCGCAAAGAGGCTGCGGGAGCACTCCCCGGCGGCGGAGGAGCCGCAGAGACGTCTACGGTCCCGACAGGAGTTGACGACGGTGGGAGCACCGACACCCTGGAGACGGGGTAGGGGAGAGGAAGGAAGTAGCCCAGGGCAGGGCGGCGAAATAGCCCATGGGCTGGTGTGTTTAGGGGCACCCCCCCGCCAGTCAGACAGAGACTTACGGCTAGTCTCCGTCCTCAGGGCCCTGGGCTGGGGCCCGGGAGTGAGGGCGGGCCCGGGTCCCCCTTCCTTCCCCCCTCCCGAGGGAACCATAACCATAAATGGGATCATCGCCCGAGGCTAAAGCAATTAACCGAAAAGACGAGTGACCGCCCCCCCAAGACGGTCCAAGGACGGGGGCACGGTCACACTATGCTTGCTGAATGGCTCCAAACTACGGGACTGGTATGTATTTATAGAAATCATTCCATTTTAAAAAGAGGACAGCAGTTATGACTAGCATTTGAGAATGTATAGTTGCCTTCAATTGAAAAACACTATTGTTGTTGTAATACTTTATTAAAAACAAGCTTCATAAATGTCTGTTCATCTGGTAACTCCAATGAAATCTAAAACACACAACCTAAAAGTTATTTTACATAATCCTCTGTGGAATAAAGCATTTAGTGCTAGGATGACATTGGTATTATGCAGAAAGGAAGAGATGGGTGACCTCAAACATCATGATACAGTAAATTATCCTAATGCAGACAGACACAGGAAAGTTGTATAACACTTCCTGCTATGCAAGTAAGGTGTACAAGGCTACCTACAAAACAACAGCTGATTTGCTCCAGTTACTATTGTATTTTTCCAGGCTTCCATGAGACATTTAAGTCAACACAAACTGATGATATAGAACTAAGCAAGAAAATGCACACTACTGATTACAAGTACAATATATGCCCATTCATCTGATGAAAATTTTTCGTTACCTTTATAAGAAAAGTCACATAAGCAGCTCATAGAACTGAAATATAAATATTGCTGTTAAGCATATCTAAAAGGAAATAAAGAACCAGATCAAGTCTTCTAGGCCTAGACAACACATGTCACATGACAATTATTTGTTTCATCCAGAAATAGAGTGCTAAACACATCATTAAAAAAGGTAGGGTGATATTTGCAGGCTCTGTCACAGTCAGGGTTGAAGTTCACCTCTAGGATCTGAGGCTGCATAGTTCTTTTCCCTGAAGAGAAACAAAATATTACATTTTAATACAGGGAGCCACCTCCATTTGCTGTAGTAGAAATCATAGAAAGAGGATGAAGGTTGTGTCACCTTTAGTACATATGCAGGTAGGGTTTTTGAGGCCTACAGTATAATATGGTGAGACACCAAACCCATTCCATTCTGTCCACATTAGAAAGATGCACCGTTTTAACTAGGTCAGAATTAGTGCATCTATTTTATTTAACCACAACTCTTGAGAAGCACCTTCCATAAAGGACTGCTTCCTCCTTGATTTCTAAGGGAACAAGTCTCCTTTGTATGGCTTTATTGTTCTCTCTAGTTCACTTGGTATGGAAAGAGCTGGGTTCCTAAGCTGGAGGACAAAAATCTTTCACCTCCCAAAGTCAGAAGGGGACAATGTGAAAGTGATTCTGTTCTTACCACCTGTACAACACAGGCCACAGAACGCCCCCACTTAGCCGTCTACTTCCTCTCATCCCTAAAATAAGGCCAGGCGGTTGAGCTGACATTTGAACAGTAAGAAAAATGCATTTTGTACAGATGAAGACAAAAATGTAGATTCTTACCCATCTGTATTGACATTGTTGTTGAATTAAATCATAGGGTTTGTTAGCATTACTTTTAGTAAAAACTGCTCTCATGGTTATATTTTAAGTTATAATTAGTTTTTACTGCATATGATTGTGGACTGGCCACAAAGAGTAATCAGAAAAGAGGAGGTAGCCACACCTGTGCATAACAGGTGTACGACCATCACAATAGAAAAAACCTTATTACAATTAATAGATAGCTGCAAAGCATAATCTATTCTCTCTAGTTCACTTGGTATGGAAAGAGCTTCACAAGTTTATATCGGAATAGCAAAAGCAGTGGCAAAAATGGAGCCAATAAAAAGAATTAGAGGTGTGGCAACCGCTTCAATATTTTTTATTACTAACAAAAAGACCAAATTCTATCCTCACACATATGAAACCTCAAAGATACATAAACATTCTGTTTATGTATAGACATTGAGCCCGTCTTGCTGTTTTTTTTTTTAAAAACAGCAAAAATGGAGAGCACCCCCAAGTTTAAAGAACAAAAACAGAGAATAAATCAGTCTCTCAAAGAACAAAAGCAGCTTACCATCTGTGGTAGTATCCCACTTAAGCATCAGATCAATGGCATATACTGCTCGTGATGATGGATAATCACAGATGCCAAATGGTGCAGGTTTAGCTGAAGCAGCTTGGAATAATTCAGCAAATGCCTTAAAAATCTCTGCCTATTGCCAAAAAAAAAAAAAAGAAGTAATTGCAATAAACTCCTCACTTTTGTAGGTGAAAATTTCATTTATGAGTCATATCAAACACCTTAAATATTGTTACAAATGACAAGCCTGAAGACAAGAACCTTCCACATTTCAGAAGGGGTCAAACTGCTTTAGAAATAATTTGATAGGTTCCCCCACACTTAATCAAATCCAAGATTTTTAAAAATAGGGGGCCTAAAATTAAGCTTCTAGAGCTGTGTGTGTGTGTCTAATAACTGGCCTGATTTTTTCAAAGTGCTGAGTACCCAGAATTGAACTAATTACTATATACACTACAGAAATCCATAAAAATAAAAAAGTATTATAATGCTGGAAATGAATCCATGTTTAGGTCATTTTGTACAGCACTACACTTATGAATCCTGCTCAGTGGGAGAAGTGCAAACTTTAAAAGGTAATAAAAGCTGTTCTGTGCATAACAGCTACAGCACAGAAATTCTGGAAGCCAGTCTAAATCAATCCACTTTTCTCTCTCTTCCCCCCCCATCATTTTACTATCATAAATAGAAGGTTCCAAATTAAAAAACAAACAAACAAAAAACAAACAAACAAAAACACAACTTTTTTCAACATTATCACATTGTGATGATATTTCTGGATACAATATGGAAACCAAATAAAGGGATGTAAAAGACTTATGGTACATGGACTTGTTAATATCCATTGAGTAAAATGCACTTCTTGAAAAAGTTTAATCCTTAGTACTTTGCCCTGAAAACTCCTTGAGGGGCACTTTGTCCCCTACTGTTTAAAAAAAAAAAAAAAAAAAAAAAAAAAAAAAAAAAGATTTTTCTTTCTGTAAATTTTAAGGCTCATCCTACAACCACTAGTAAAATAAACTACAAAACAAGAGTACAGGCAGTCCCTGACTTACGAACAGGTTACGTTCTGAACACCTGGTCGTAACTCGATTTGGTCATAAATCGGAAATACCCTTAAACGCACCGCTCGCGCTGTTTGAAAAACTTGATGTACATGGTTCTCAACTCGAAAATATTGTAATAGGGTTAATGGGAAGTTGGTCGCAAGTACGGATGGTTGTAAGTCGGTGTGTTCGTAAGTCGGGGAGTGGCTGTAAGCAAAGTTACTCACATGGAAGTGTCTGCAGGATCAAATTAACCATCCCTGCACTTCCTGGCTCTTGATAAATAGGAAAACAAACTATTGACTAGTTACCTTTGCCTTTAACTTATCTGAACCACCCACCACAAAATAACCCCCAGTAAATGCTTCACAATCCACTTTCTATTTTCATTTTAATTACAGGCAGTCCCCGACTTACGCGGATCCGCACTTACGAACGGGGCTTTCTCGCCCCGGAGGTCGAGGTAGCGGATTGCTACCTGCGAGCTCCGGGGCGAGAAAGCCCCGTTCGTAAGCTGCTCTGGTGCCCCTGGTCTGCTGGAGACCGTCCCCAGCAGACCACAGGCACCGGGACTGAAGCCGCAGCCGCGGGGGGGTCCCGCGCCTCTGAGACTTTGCCAGAGCAAAGCCTCAGAGGCGCAGCACCCCGCTGCCGCTGCGGCTCTGCTCCCGGTGTCCCTGGTCTGCTGGGGGGGGGGGGGGCGGCTAGTGTGCCCCCCCCCCCCCCCAGCAGACCAGGCTTTTGTTTTGGACCCTGGAGCAGAGCAGCTGGGGCGCTTCCGATTGGTCCTGCAGCGCCGCTCTGGGCACTACTGGACCAACCCAGCAGCACCCCAGCTGCTCTGCCCCAGGTCTTGATTCAGCCGCTGCTGGTCAGTTTCAGCAGTGGCTGAATCAGGACGCCTGGGGCAGAGCAGCTGGGGTGCTGCTGGGTTGGTCCAGTAGCGCCGAGGAGCGGTGCTACTGGAGCAACCCAGCAGCACCCCAGCTGCTCTGCCCCAGGCGTCCCCAAGTCAGCCCCTGCTGAAACTGACCAGCGCTGACTACAGGAAGCCCGAGGCAGAGTTGTTCTGCCACAGGCTTCCTGGAATCAGCGCTGATCAGTTTCAGCAGCAGCTGACTTGGGGAAGCTTGGGGTTCTTAAGTTGAATCTGTATGTAAGTCAGAATTGGCGGTCAGTTTCAGCAGCGGCTGAATCTGGACGCCAGTTCCGACTTACATACAGATTCAACTTAAGAACAAACCTACAGTCCCTATCTTGTACGTAACCCGGGGACTGCCTGTAATGGAGTCTTAATATTGGAGCTTCCGCATGGCTGTATATTTAAAACTTCTCAACATTAGAGAATCGACAGTGTTTAAAGTATTTTGTTGTGGCAGGACATTAAGGAGTCTGTCTTTGTGTTAAGCTCTGATAATCTTCACAAGTTTAGAATTACATGTTAAGAGTTAGCTTAGAGCAGCAACTGAAAATTCAACCCAAAAAGGGAAAATTTTAGTTTCAACAAGTTTGATGAAGGGTCTAGTTATAAGACTAGAGAGAAGAGATTTTTAAACTATGAATTTGCGCTTTGTTTTCTTGTAATAATAATAATAATAAAAAAAATCGAAACCCAAAAGGCATCCAAATGTAGGCTCTATACAATCCAGCCTTATAGCATAAGCACATCAAGAGTGGCGTACTTGGCATAGCTCTCCTTTTCATATGCTATGCCAGAATAGTTAATGTATGCATACACAGCAGGCTGTACAGAAGTGTGTACGCTACACAGCAAGAAGGACCTAGATTCTGTAAACAAAGTCCTCAAAAGCTGTTTTGTAAGGGTGCTGCAGAATTCAAATCAAGCATCAGCTTTATGTAGTTCATAGATTACCAGAGGGCAGTAAACCCAGCTCGCTATGCTCGAATCACCAACCCCCCTTGCCCGGGGAGGGCAGATCGAGGCGTGGCAGGCCTGGCCTGCCCTGGCTCCACCTCATCCATGAGAGGAGGAAAGCCACACAGCCCTGCAGCCAGTGGGAAGGGCACAGAGCACCAGGGAAGGATAGAGGAGGTGGAAGGGAGGGGCTGAGGGATGCAGAGTGCGTGATGATGGTGTGCTGTCATCCCACAGGAAAAAACATTTTTATTTAAAAAAAATAGGAAAAAATCAATTCCAAAATCTCGATCACTATAGTAAACTTACTATAAAATTAAATAGTTCCCCACCTTAGGACTGAGGTCAGCAAAGATTCTGAATAACTTTGCCTAAACTTTTTTTGTTTCTGGACTTTAACACTGTTGGTATTTGAATTGCAATTTTTCAATATCAGCATTAACCCACTGAAATGGAAGGACAGGTTCACATGTTAAGAACGGCTGTTTCAGGCTTCATGTGGATATCATTGCAGCCACTGACTGTTTATAATCCAGCTTCTGTGGTTGTTAAGTGTTTTAAATGAAAGTTTATATTCTATGCACCATTCTGGAGCTAAGGGTAAGTCTTACAGCAAGTTCAGCAGCATTTTGAAGCATTCAATCTCCAGTGTTCGTCCATCAATACCAATTTTATTCACAAGCATAAAAATGGAGAAAGCTTATACCCTAATATAACAGTAACAGACAGCAGAACTTTTTGTATTTGCAGACTTTAAAATTCTGAGACTACTAACTTTTGCTGCACCAAAGAGACATTTGCTGACTACTCAAAGGCAAAAGCACACGAGCCTTTGAAAAACATCTTTGCTTAAAAAAAAAAAAAATTTATTTAGTGGCCATTTCATATGGGGAAGATGGATTGGTGACTTACTTGCACATTTTTCCAGGAATATTCAGGATACTGCTTCTCAAATAGAGGAATAAATTCATCACAGTGAACCTAAAATAAATTAAATGGCATTAGAAATTGGTTTGCTAGACTATTCACATTGTGAGCTAGGATTTTTTTAAAGGGTAGAAAAAGGACTATAAGCTGCAGACACTATAAACACATACTATAAATTCCAAATAAGGTCCTGGGGAATTTTACCACCTATACAGGGCAGAAATGAGAACTATTTGTTCCAAGCTTTTCCCATTTCTACCAAACAGTGCTTTTTACTATGTGGTGAAAATACTACAGTAAAGCATCAGTTTGGGATTGGTAAGATGTTCTTTTAATATGGATTTGATGAGAGAGATAAATTTGTGCCATAACCTGTAACTGTTTCTTCTGGGTCCCCCAATTTTAGAAAATAGCTGCAGGGCAGGTACAAGCTGTCAAGTTTATTTAGATAGCTATGCATTAGGTATGCATCTGATGACAGTCATAGATACAGGATCAGTATCTTGATTGGATGGAAGACATTTGCGTCTCACTTGCTTACCTGTTTTAAGGTTACACCAGGAGCATAGTTCATGACGGTAAAATGCTTCTCATAGTCATCCAAGTCATCAAGAGAAAATGCACTATCAAATAAAGGAAAGAGACTGTGTTAATTACGTAAGATCTTTGAAAGGCAAGGCATCACAATTTAACACCGCTAACTCCTTCACTCCTAGGGGGGGGAAGAAAAAAAAGTTATTACCGATTTGAGAACCGCAGCCAAAAAACATCATAAGCATACAGGTTGAGTGGCTTTATGGATCGCAGAAGCACAACGTAACGAATGTCAAATTTAACCATCCCCACATCTTCCCGGTGAAACAACACTGGGCTCTCAATATACTTAGATACTACCTAAAACAAAAACAGAGATTGGACACAATTAAACCCTAAGGAATGAAGATGCATAGTAGGTGATGACAGAAACAAGCATCAGTGGATTGGGACAGTCCCAGATCTATTCTACCAGCATGCATTAAACCTACTTTTCCTTTTCATAGTTTCTCAATATAAGCAATTTAGCCTTTGTTTGTAACCAAACAGCCTGAGTGTACTCTTTCTTCAGACTGGGATATAGAACTAAAGTACTGCCCTCATCATTGCACTGAAGTCTGTTTTATTCTCTGCTTGCAAATAAATCTTTTCATAAGTTTCAATCCAATATTTTTTTTCCTCCTTAGATGGCCTAACTGTAACACATCATCTCATTGTCCTAGAATACTTTTCCAAAAAATAAATGACAACATAATTGCTTTTATTCCAGCTCCTCAGCCCTACTTATCTAGGAGAAGAGGAGGTATGTGACAAGGCTAGCAATGGACACAGTAAGCATTGAGGAAGGGTAGATAGTGAGCCATCCAGGTAGAGAGTGAGGAACATTTATAGCTATCAAGGGGCACCAGCAATGCTACATGCAGCCTTATCTAGGGATGCCATAAAAGTTAAGTATGTCCTGCAGCACCCAAGACCGGGTTCTAGTAATTTTATCAAGGTTCTCAGTACTATGAAATATTTTCCTTTTGTTTATAAAATGCTCAATAAGATGCAAAACAAAGTGCTTTAACTTCCTAATTCCACACTGCTTAATTTGGTTTACTGGTAATAGAAACACGCCTTTAAGATGGCTTTTCAAAAGCTGGCTAGTTTACAGAAACACTTAATGCCATACTTAAAAAAAATTAACAAACAAGTCTCACTTTATAAATCAGCTTTCTTCTGAACTGAAGTGTTGCTGTAATTCTTCATGCATTTTTATTTTGAGATATGAATTCCAAAAGAGGCATGCAATTCAAAAGATAGATTCTATTAAGTCTCTAGACAAAGCTTATGTAGTAGTCTTATGTAAGACCACACTGTTGGCTTATAATATAAAGTCACGTGTCATTGTTGAAAAAGCATTTTGTGCATAAGAACACTCAAAGACTACCTGAGGGAAGCAGCACTCACTCACTTTTATATTTACAGCCAACAGACACTACATGCAAGTGAGAATTAATTATCTTCTTTGATTTCTTACTGAGTGGCACAGAAGCAGCAACACAGTAATCAAGACTTGAACGTAAGGGCGCATTTTATTTCTGTCCTAAAGAGACAGGTCTGCTATGAGCAAATAGAAAAATATTCTAACATGGCCTTGGCACAATGTAAAGATATTTATTTCAGGATGCCTGTGCTCAAACATACCAGCTGTTACAACTTTTTGAAGGAGGAAACTAAATTTTCTTCTTTTTTTTTGGTTGCTCTGTCAGAATAAACATTAAAAAAGTGCTTCAAGCCAAGTGGGAAGCCCACTGTCCTCTACCTTTGGGCTGCTTTCCCTGTGCCTGATGATTATGTTAAGATTGTTGGTTATGTGGGTGTCTAGGCTTCTGGCCAAGTTCCATGGTTTGCATATCCAGTGATTATCTTCTCCCCTACAATTAAAAAAAAGAAAAGAAAACCACAACCCAGTCAAGGCCACAGCATGTCAGTGTGTACATCTCATTTGTCAGTGGGTGAGGGTGCAAGAACAATGAACTCCAGGGTCACAGCTATTTAGAATTAGGATTTTGAGGTTCTCACTTTCTTTTTCAGTAAGGGCCCACCACGCGTCTGCTAATAAATCCCTTTTCCTTTCACACATACCATGACTACATCAAATGCTTGTTGCTAGATCAAGAGACCACTTTGACTAGCTGGTCAGAAAGTCTGAGACATTCTTGGTGGGTGCTTTAAAACTTGTAAATCAGATTCTCTGCAGCCACTTCTGAGCCAGCCAAGTTACATTACATATAGTTATTTTCTCTGGGGATTGAGCATTGAATATTGTAAGATGAATCCTCACCCAAACACGTCTGTCATGCTCAGGAGAGTATGCTTTCTCCTCACTCTCTCCTACCTAGAGCAGTGATCTCCAAAGTGGGGTGCACACACCCGAGGGGGTGCATGTGAGAATCCGAGGGGGTGTGCGAGACGATCTGAGATAGCACATGCTGCTGCGCAACAGCTGAGAAGGGAGATGCCTGGTTCGCAAGACATCCGAGGGAGCGCATGCGCAGCGTGTTCAAACACCCGCACAACAGATGAGAGGGGAGATGCCCAGGCACGCTGTGACGTCAGGGCCTGGGACTTTAAAACCATGCGGCCCACCTCACAGACTCAAACTGGAAGGAAGGGGGTGGGGGTGTGGGAAAAATAGGGGGAAGGGATGGGAGAGGAAGGGGCTTGTGCTGAGGGAAGGGAAGGAGAGGGGAGGGGAGGGGAGGAGAGGAGGGCAGGTCAGGAGAAGAAAGGGGAAGGCACCAAGGGACAGGGTGGAGGAGAGACAAATGCCAGGGGGCCAAGTGGAGACAATGAGGAAAAGGGCAGGAGGGGAGGTGTCAGTGGGAGGGGGGACAGGGTGATGCTGGGAGAGAAGAGGGCAGAGCTGGCCCAAGCTATGGGCTGACCGGGCGATAGCTCGGGGTGCCCGATTGTAAGGGGCACTGTGCGGTGCTGCCGGCCAGGCGGGGGCGGGGCCGCGCATGCGCCGTACGCCCGGGGTGCAAGAATGGCTCGGGCCAGCTCTGGGAGAGGGCAAGGGCATTGGGGGCTAGAAGGGGGAAGGAGAAGTGCTGGGATAAGGCTTGAAAGAAGGGGTGGGTGTGAGGAAGTTGGGGATGGAGAAAGGCATGTGAGAGGGCGGGCATCAGGGAAAAAGAGGGCAAAGGGGGCAGGGATAGTGAGGGAAGGAGGAGGCACCAGAAGGGTGCAGGGGTAAAGGAAGGTGCAGGTGCCGGGGGTTAAGCAGAAGGGCAGACACTTGTAGGGGAGGGACCAGCACTAGAGGAGAGAGGCAGGGAAGATGTGTAGAGGTAGGTAGCTCACATGATCAGAGTGGGGCTACTGGAGGTGTGGGCCCAGCGGGGAGAGAAGGGCTGGTGGAGGGGGGCAGGTCACAGGAAGGTTGAGGGCAGGGAGAAGGGCAGGAGTCAGGACAGCAGAGGAGGGTGTGGGGGCAGCAGGCATCAGAGGAGCTGATGGAGCAAGTATAGGAGACATGGCAGCAGAGGGAAAAGGTAAAGGTTTATACGATATTTATTAATAACTTGGGTGCCACAGTGGTACATCCAAACAAGCCACATGAATTCAGTACTGGTGCACAACACAAAATTCATTCTGCTCACGGGAGGAAACGGAGGGAACACTTCCCCCAGCCTCTCTGTCCCCTCCACCCCTGAGTTAATGTTACACACATTGGGTTAATGCAACTGCAGGATAGTTGCATGAGGAGGTTTGGTGCGGCCAAACTAATCCCTATTGGTAGGAGGATGGTGGGAAAAGTCCTTAGAGAGGAGTCACATGACACCTTTTACTTCTGGTCATGTGTCCAGCTTGCCCTGAGAGTGTTACCTCCTGAGGCCTGGCTAATGGAAGTCAGGGGGTGTGGCTAATGGGGGTCAGGGCATGGTTAACAGGGGTCAGGGTGTGGCTAACGGGGGTGAAAGTAAATTAAAAAAAAAATTGTATAAACAGATACATACATATATTGGGGGCATGTGCTCAAAATTTTTTTTACTGATAGGGGTGCATCATCAAAAAAGTTTGGAGACCACTGACCAAGAGATCTGAAGAGCTGGACTCTTTGAAAAGCTTTGCCCAAGTAGGAGTAATATGCATGTCTACATAATGTGCATGCTACTGAACAGTGGCAGTGCGACCTTGAAGCCCCCACCTTCCCCAACGGATTTGTGAAGGCATGCAGAGAACGTTCTCTGGGTTATCTGAAAGGTTGCCTGTGGTTATGTTTTAGTACGAGAATACTGTACTAGTTATAGTGAAAGATCTGTGTTTTAACCGAAAGTTTATTTTGAAACTCCCTCCTCAGTGCACACAGCTTCATGATCACTTATCGCATGTACACTTGGGTTACATCTCCACTGCCACTTTTTTTGCAGAAGAGGAACTGCAAATGAGTGCACAATATGCTAATTAGCACTCCATTTGCATATTTGCTTCCAATCCTTTTTGCGGAAGAGGTTTTAGCGCAAAAAAAACCCCACAGTGTAGGCGGGGCCATTTTGCGCAAAAAACCTCTTTTGTGCAAGAACCCTTATTCCTCATGGGGAATCATTATGAGGAATAAGGGTTCTTACGCAAAAGGTTTTTTTTTTTTTTTTTTGCACAAAATGCCCCCATCTACACTGCTTTTTTTGCGCAAAAACCTCTTCCACAAAAGGGATCGGAGAAGAATATGCAAATGAGAGCACAAAATATGCTAATTAGTGCTCTATTTGCATTTCCTCTGCCGCTTTTTTTGTGGAAGTGGAGACATAGCTTAAGTGTATAACCAAGAACGCTGCACAATAAGAACATACATTTAAAATTTCCCCTTATGGTTAAGCCCATTCAGGAGTTAAACAATATCTTGAGAAAAGGGGGAAGCAGCTAGATGGTCACAACATCATCATCATCCATCAATCACAAACCCGAGAAGAACCAGAGAATTAAGTGCAATACCAGATAAGGATTATTTTGATGGAGGAGCAAGACATTAACTTCACTTCTCCCTCATCAAGGCTATGTCTATGCTTATGACAGCATACAAGGAGAGGGACAAATGTAGCTACACTCTGCAGTGAAATGCAGCTGTACATACTTGTCAATGCTGCTACATTCCACAGTGAAAGGCTTCGGTAATTGGAGCCTTTCCCTGCTGCCTATCCTCTGCCGGAACCTTTCCCCACAGCGGGAAAAAGCTCCGGCAACAGGACACTACCCTGCTAAAAAATAGTAGTGTAGACAAGAGAAATGCTTCTTGGGAATGTTAAGAGCCTGTGTGCAGAATAAAACCCGGCAGTTGAGGTGTCTTTTAATCTACTCTGTTTGCCTAAGTCATGTCTCACAGTGTCAACTGTATATCCAGCTGTAAGTGTAGACATATCCTAACAAACATTTCTTGTTATTATCAGATCTCCTGGATACAGAGGGGACTATTGTGACAGGAAGTTGACTATGAGAAAGGTAACATAGGACGCATCTGGAGAACAGATTCAGTTCTCTTAGTCTCTTGGAGGGCACATCTACACAGCAGGCAAAAGTCAAATTAAGTTACGCAACTTCAGCTATGTCAATTGTGTAGCTGAAGTGAAATAGCTTAACTTTGTTTTTGGCGCTGTCTTCACAGCAGGAAGTTGAAGGAAGAACACTTTTCATTCGACTCACAGGAACTGGATGGAGCAAGAAGTCCTCCAGCTTGCCGGTATTTTGAAATAACGTCAGTTATTCCGAAATAACACTGCTGTGTAGACATACCCTGAGGAAGTCCAGCATTAACCCTAAATTTGATTTCTACTTTCATGTGAAAATGAAGTGTTTTAAGCAAGAAAATTTGGACACCACCACACTAATTTTAACTAGGGATGTAAGCGGCTAGTCGAGAAGTAGCATGGACTTATTGGGTAGTCAAGTGACTACTCGACTAGTCGCTTCCTGCCCCCTTGCTGCCTCTGATTATTTTCCACATTGAAAAATTTAAGCCTAAAGGGATGGGGGGGGGGGGGGGGGGAGTCATATTTCTGTGTTTGCCTCATTGCAGTCATGCTATCAAGGAAGTGAATTTCATCTTACAGATACTGAAACAGCACTATGTTAGGGTGGTATGCAGCAACACCCCCAATTTAAGATGTTTACCTTTAAAGCTAATTTGAGAAATGTAGTAAGAATCAGTTACAAAATAAGACTAAGTATTATCTACATCATTCCTCGCGTGTATTTGTCTAACCTTATATTCAGAAGGGCCACAACTAAAGAACAACCTTGTGTAGGCCAAAACAGATTTAAAATCACCAGTGTTGATTTATAAATGTAACTTGTGTTTTTATCTAAATATATATGAAAGAGTCCCCTATGTACAGTATATGTGATTTGTCCTTTTCATATGTGTTCACTTTTTTTAAAATTGTATCCTTTGGTATATATGGTTATGACTATTTTCTTCCACTATTTGATCTGAGGAAGTGGGTCTGGCCCACGAAAGCTCATCATCTAATAAACCATCTTGTTAGTCTTTAAAGTGCTACATTGTCCTGCATTTTGTTTCTATGTACAGTATGGTCTTAAAAGCAGGTTCCCCCCAGAACTGTCTCTGCGGGGGGCAGAGGAGGGAGAGGCACAGTGGGTGACTGGGCACGAGCCGGGAATCAGCTCTTCGAGCTCACGCCCAATCCCCTGGTGCATCTCTGCCTTTTAAAAATGTAGTAAGCGTCAGGCAGCTGTTACTACATTCAAAAAGGCAGAGCCACAGAGGGGCTGGCTCCCCGGGCTAGGAGCTAACCCTGCTGTGGCTCTGCCATTTCCCCCTAATTGACTAGTTGATGGAAATTCCGCCTCAATTAGCTGATTAAACAAAATTTAACATCTCCAATTTTAACTGCTTTTAATTGCTATTGACCCAGAGAAAGCTATCTTAATCATTTTTTAAATGCAATGGGGCAAATGCTGGGAATTTTGCCACTGACTTCAATGGAGTTATGATTTTACCCTACATATTTCAAGGTATGTCACATTACATATTTTTGAGCTATTAACACTGGTACTTAGAGAAAGTTGGATAGGAAATTGCAAGACAAGCAGCAATAGCAACATGGCTCACCTCCTCTCACGTTGCTGAAAGTAGCTGATAAATTGGGGTAATTCTGTGCGAAGGTTAAAAGTACGAGGCAACCATTTTGGACCCTCTGCCCCTCCAGCTCGTCTTGATATAGATGCTAGGCAATCCTTGACAGTGAGTAGATTCTCACACGGAAACTGATTCAACATCACATGGGGTCTCTCTGCACTTAGTTTCCTACAAGCGATAAGAGGACACTTAAAGGCCATTCCATGGAATGGAGCTTTTTATACGACAGCTAGATTATGTGTACTTGCAAGGAAAAAGCTGTAACCTGTAATCTTTGAAGTGGGAAAAATTGTAGAGGATATCTGCTTCTCCCTCATCTTCTGTGAACTCAAAACGTGGGTGTTTCAAGTTATTGATGACTTGAGGAAGGTCTGTGTAGACCCTGGAAGAAAGGATATACATACTCTGTTAACATGAGAGCAGTTTCTCCTCCTTAAACCAAAATTAATGGCTCTCAGAAGACATTTGTTAACGGACTATAACTTAAGCCAATTTTTTAAATTCTGCAAATATAACTGATGGTGAGCACTATGGCCTATGTCCCTCTGTTCTTATTCAGAGCAGCAGATCTTTATTTTCCACTTTGAAAAATTTAAGCCAAAGAAAAGTCATATTCTTGTGTTTACCTCATTGCAGTTATGCTAATGAGGAAGTGAATTTCATCTTACAGATATTGAAACATTGACTAACCTTATATTCAAAAAGGCCACATAACTAACACACAGCCGTGTGTAGGTCAACCAGATTTAAGGTCACCAGTGTTGTAGGCCAACCAGATTTAAAATCACGAGTGTTGATTTATAATTTAAATTGAGCTTTTTCATACAGATTAAGATAAAAGCCATCTATGTACAGTATGGTCTATTTGCTTGTACAAATTAAAATGATCATATGAATGAGAACAAAATGCTAGTCAGTTGTTAGTATATGGTGTTGAAGCAGACCACAGTCCTTATGAAAAATTCTGATTGGATGTGCATGGCCCACAAGTTGTAGGCTGGGCAACCTGTGACCTAAGTCAGACATTTTAAGTTTGGAAGTGCCCAAGGGAGGTTGCCTGTGCACTGGCTACAGTCTTGAGCCTATGTACTAGATATAGTCTTTAGTTACATGATCACATAGTGTTTTTCCCCACATCTCATGAGAATTTGGACCCACGATAAGAACAGGGCCTCCAGATCCATGCACAGATGTCTCCCATTTGAGCTATAGGTGCAAACAGTAGCAGTGCTAGATTATCATATGTGATTAAGTCCCTACAGCACAGTATGGAGCACAGCATGGAAATATTTTACCAGCTGGCTACATAATTATTGGAGGAACAGCATTGGAACACTGGCTATCAGGAGTCCAGGGTTCCATTTCCAGCTCTGCAAGAATACTGTTCTTCAGTGATTAGAGAGATGGATATAAGGAATTTGGTAGCATGGTTGAATTTGGATCTGTCATGTTACTATACCTGTGGTCTAGTGACAGCTCTGCCTGAAATAAGGTAACAGAGGTTGCACAAGGTTCTCTGTCAATAACAGTTACTCTGGTTCAAAATTAGTGCACAGAGATATTAACACCAGACATTTGGAAGAGCTGGAATGAGGAACTCCTCCTTGCAATGTGCGTAGTATATAAGGTATAAACAAAGATCTCAGTGGGCTTAGTGGAAATACTGGCTAGTAGGGATGTTACAGATGAATTGAATAATTGTGTAACTGCACAATATATTATCAGTTACATTACTATTCAATAGTCCCCGGAGGCGGGGCTGGCAGCCAGTGCACTCCCAGCTGCACTCGTGGGGAGCCCCTTGCCACTCCAAACAGACTGCCTCCCGCCTACTGCCCCACGCTCCTGTCTGTGGCCGGGGTCCAAGCTGCCTGCAGACAGGGATTTTCTGATACCATTCGGGGAAGATATTGCTTTCCTTCAGTTTGCCCTCACCAACAGGACTTCATTTAAATCTGCTCATTCTGTGAAGTGGTGAGCATCACAGCACATACCCATAGAGACACTGCCATTAACAACCTCAGCAGGGGCGGAGTACAAGCCTAGCCAGCAGAAAGAACATGTCCTAAAGCTGGGAATGCATCAAGTATACTTTTTCTTCAAAATAAAAACCCCCCTACAGCCACAGAAGAGAACCAACAATGGAAACACACCCTCCTCTATTTGGTGGCTAGCACTGAGCCAAAAGACAAGACATTAAGCTTTTAAATGGACAGTGGAGAAGGGCACCTCACCCTTTCAAGGGACAGTAAATGCCCCTGATATCTCCACTTACCAGAGGTTAACCCATAAAGCTGATGCTTACTGGTTAACCAGTGTCCATCTGAGCAGGAGCAGCCCCCCAATCACCCATTGTTTAAGTAATTAAATGTTACATTATGTTTAATTGATTCAACGGGATTTTACATTCCTACTGGTAAGTCTTCATTCACATGATGTTTAGGCATCATTTTGTCTGGCTGGCTATTCTCTCTTAAAAAGAATGTAAGTCATTCCACTATATCTTAATAGACTTTTGCTGCTAGCTGTGCACCAGACATTTAGTCTCCTCAGCAGAAAAGCTGGATGCACTTTTTACTGATTAATAATTCAACTGACAAGTGTGTCACCTTCTCCCAGCACAGTAAGATTTCAATGAATCCATTTCCCATGAGTATTAAGTCATGTAGGAAGTCTCCATAAGCCTCAACACTGCACAGCATCACAGGGAAACGTAGAGTACTCACCTAAATATAGTTAGTCTATACTGCTGGGTTAAAAAGAGTAAGCTCTCCCTTCATAAGTGCCATTCAAAAAGGGGATTTAAAAAAAATCCTGTAAGCATGAAAGCAATAGCCTTTACCAAAGACAAAAAACAAAACAATCTCCTGCTATCAAGGAACACTTGTCAAGGTAGTTCTTAACACTGACCTACATTTACAGAGAGACATGGAAGATATTGCTTAAAGGGATATTGCTAACTGAACATTTATTTTCAAGTCATTCTTGTTTTACCTCTTTCAGCGAGTACCAGGGCTCCTGAGCCCACAAAGGGTACGTCTAGATTACATGCCTCTGCTGACAGAGGCATGTAAAATAGGCTACCCGACAGTCAATGAAACGAGGATTTAAGTATTCCCGGCTTCATTAAAATAAAAATGGCCGCCACATTATGCCGGCTCAGCTGATTCTCGGCACAGCGTGCGAGTCAAGACACGGATTGGTCAACAGGGAATGCCTTTGTCAACTGCTCTCTTATGCCTCGTGAAACGAGGTTTACAGGACGGTCGACGAAGGCATTCCCTGTCGACAGATCCGCGTCTTGACTCGCGCGCTGTGCCGACGATCAGCTGAGCCGGCACAGCGTGGAGGCCATTTTTATTGTAATGAAGCCGGGAATATTTAAATCCCCGCTTCATTGACTATGTCGGGTAGCCTATTTTACATGCCTCTGTCAGCAGAGGTATGTAATCTAAACATACCCAAAGTTACTAGTACTCATGGAAAAAAGCCTCTGCTTTTGCAGAGCTTTTAAAGTTAAGAAAGCACCATGGAAATTCGTATCCCAGGACAATACAACATTGATACGGCCAAGGAATTGAAAGCATTTTGAAGGCATTTAGTTTATAGATACATACTTGAAAATTTTATTCCTGTCATAAACTGATGGATTTATAGCCACAGGTAGTTTCTCCTTGTTGTTGTTTAATATAGCCTAAAAACAAATAAAAAAAAGCAAGCTTATGCTAAGTAAAGTGAGCAAACTTTCAAACCCCACAATCTTAACATGTTACAGGTACATATACAGTAATTTAGACCCAAAATTGAGGTTTTTTTAAATAAAAGTACATGAAAACAGAAGCTGTAAAAAGGAAAATTGAAAAACAAACTTACAAAAGTATTAATATAAACGATAAAAATTCAACTGGACATAAAACAACAGTGCTTGGGTGTTTTAGTAGTATTGGCATATGAAAAAGTTTCCCTGAAGCACAAACATTTCAGAGTTCATCCTCTCTTCCTTCTCCTATTTAAAACATTAGGATCAGGTTAAACAGTTTCCTTTGCACTGTGGCTAATCAGTTTTTATTTTAGCAAATGATAAGACTCCCTTAGGGCTCTAATTTGAGAAATGTACATTGATTTTTTTAAAGTAGACAGCCAAGGTACAGCTCAACTTCATGAATGATGGCTTCACACACTGCAAACTAGGGAGGCGGACTAAGCATCACATAGTGGTGTTGACCTCACTCTGCTGTTACTGCAATAAATGGGAGTTATCACTGACATTAAAGGCGTTCGTGCTAGGCTCAGAGTGCTTTGGAAACCCCCACCTATGTCATCACTAGCATATCTGGTTATAAAAAGAAAAAATTGTCACACTATTCATTGTAGCAGCATAACCCAGTTTCTTCTGTGTATCTGGGATGAAAAGCAAAGGGTCTCTTATGGAACTAGGGTGGTTGCAAGGGATGTTAAATGGTGGTTATCTGACTAAATCATGTGGTCAATACAATTTGTATCAACAACATGATTAGTCGATAAGGATCGCTGTGCAGAGCCACAGCAGGGGTGGCTCCAGGAGCCAGCTCGACCAGGGACTGAGCAGTCCCGGCTCTGGGAGCCACCCATGCTACAGCTCTTACTACATTTAAACACTGGACTCTGACTACATTTAAAATGCAGAAGTGCAGCATCCCAGTCCAGCGCGAGCCAGAACTGCTTGGTCCCAGCTTGCACTGAGTCCAGCAGCCCCTGTCTGCCGCTGGAGCAGCCTGTTTGCCACGGCCAGCTTTGTCTGATGCCAACAGAGGCTGCTGGAACCCCCACGGACAAGTGCTGATGCCGGAGCAGCCTCTGTCCATGGCAAGCCTTGGCCTGCCACGGGCAGAGGCTGCGTTGCAGCAGCCTATACCCACCTGCTGCCTCTGATGGGGGGAGGGGGGGGAAGAGGGAGAGGGCAGGTGGCACCATGGAGATGGCACTGGGGGGAAAAACAGCTTTTAAATTGAATCCCCTCAGCACTGGATCCTGCCTCCCCTCCCCGCCCCATTGCCTCTGAAAGGCAGCAAGTGGGGGAGGAGGGGAAGCGAGTAGTTGATACTCCAGCTTATGCTCATCAGGTAGTCGACTATTCGCTAACATCTCTAGTGGCTGCAGCTATCAAACAGTTCCTCTGGATACAATAACAGCTCTTGAGAATGGAGATTTGATTGAGACATACACTTACACCGTCCTCATATACAACACTGCTGGGACAGACAATCCAGTTCATATTCATGGTCCTAACCCTTAAGATTTACTGTTGCTGGGGATTCAGTTATTTATATTTAAAAAAATCCAAAATAATATAAAATTAAAAAAAGCTAGACATCCATCTCTAAAAGCGATTGGATTGCGGGCATATAAACTGCTTCTTATTTTCACTGCCCACTGAGAAAGTCTCATACCAGGGGGTCTCTCTGGAGGCAGGACGGGGGGAGGCGGGCAAGAGGGAGAAGCAGTGGGGCGTGGGCCATTTCTGCATGGCACCAAAAATTGTAATCCAGACCGGTGGAACCCTTAGCTCAAAAAGTTTGAAAACAACTTCAGGTGCAAGAAGGGGGTAGCTGGGGCTGTGTATGGGTAGGAGACAGTTCAGAGTGTATACTCAGAGGGGTGGGTAGGGGCTGTGTGCTGGGGGGGGGGGAGGGGATGGGAAGGGGGAGAGCCTCTGCAGTCCCTGTTCCCAGAGAGGTCTGCCAGCCATACAGCCAGATCACCCCACCCAGGCGGCTCTTACCAGCTGCCTTGGTCTGAGCAAAGAGGGCTGAGAGCCAAGGAACAGCATCAAGCAGGGGCACCAATAGGAGAAGAGAGACACTATGGGTGCGTCTACTCGAAATAAGCTACGTTAATTGTGTGGCTTACTTTGAACTTGGAAGCATCTACACAGCACTTATTTCGAAACGGAGCACTCCTCCTCCGACTTCCCTTGCTCCTCAGACAATGAGGGTTACAGTCCTCCAACTTGATAGTATTTCAACATTATTTCAAAATAACTGCCTACTGTGTAGACACGGACTAAGCTATTTAGAAATAATGTTGCTGGATAGACGAACCCCAAGGCACCAGCAAGAGCAGCAGCTGCTCTGCACTGGCTCCCTGCCTCCAACCTGGCCAGGTTGTGGGGAAAGTAGATCGGGGATGGGGGAGGTGTGGGACTGCCCTCTGGACTGCTGTGCTCTGGCTTTGCAGGTTTTTTGGGGTTTGGGTGAGGGGGCGGGGGAAGGCAAATACCCTCTATGTCCCCAACTTTGCCCATGGGGTCAGAGCTTCTGCTCCACAAGGAGTACCCGGGTTCAGAACTCCAGTCCTGTGACTCCTGGGTTCAGGCCCCCCAGGGGGCACCAGAGATCAGGGCTCCGCCTTCATCCACATGGAGGGGAGGAGGATGATATTTGAAAAACCCCAAGCCATCCACTTTGAAATGTTGTTCCTGATGTAATACTGAATTGCTTTTGGGCAGATCTATACTACGGGGTAAAGTAGACCTAATTTACACAACTCCCACTATGTGAATACTGTAGCTGGAGTCAACATACTTTAGGTCAAGTTACTTCAGAGTGCGTGCGCGCACTGGTGCAGTTTCGGCGTTGACAAAAGAGTGATCAGTGGTCAACCTATCGTATCTTCACTGGACTTGCTAAACTTGCCCCTAGAGAATTGATTGTTGAAGCGCCAGTCACCAGATAAGTGTAGGCAAGCCTTCAGATCACAACAACAACAACAAGAATAAGGAGGCTAGAAATAAGATTTTGTTCCTTACATACAAAGATTACTCTTCCTATATTTTTGGATTGACCAAAGATTCTGTAATAATAAATCCAATAGCAATTGCTCCAACCTTTGGGTTTGCATGCCGAATTCCATATAATTCACGGGGCTCGACAAACCACTATTTCTACTCGCCCATGGCAAGTAGATTTCAGCCGGTTGCTCCGTGTGCCCATTCTCCGGCTGGAAAGTAGCTCTTGCCACAGTTTGTCGAGCCCTGATAATTCGGGTTTATATATTGTCGGACAGAAGCCTCTAGACTACTTGGTGCCTCTGTTATGATGTAGGCTAGCAAAGGATACCACAATATGTCACATGCCACTATTGTTTTAGTTTTGGAATTGCTATTTATTTCTGACTTTACTACATGCGCCACCTTTACATAATTTAAATTCTACAAAAGGCAGTTTTTTAGATTATGAAATCCTGATACTTCATATTGCACATTGGAAGAGAAATAAAACCTGGAATTACTTTGGCCAAATAAAAGAGGAACCCTAAAGAAAAGATGTATTACAATTATACCTGATAGTGATCTTCTGATGGTTCTGGAGTGGAATAGTTAACATCCAATACCTCAGCAGGAGCCCATGGCAACAACATACACTTTCTGATTAAACGATCAGTTTCCCCATAGGCATAGTCTCGAGTCACTTCTTCTACAGTGGAATATAAAAATAATTGTAGCATTGCCAATCATTTTCCACCAACAATTTTTCATGCAAATGATATAATACAACCATAGATTAAGTGACAACTGAAAGGATTAAAAAATATTTTTAAACGTGCAATTTAAAACATTACTAAGTGCTTGACTTTGCAACCTAAAAACTCAGGTTGTTCCTTGTGACATTTCTGGACCAATGAGAGCCATCACATCCTCTTGAATAAGAGTCACAATATGTATGAGAAAGGTTATCTATAATATATTTGGTCATTAATTAAAAAAAAACCTAGTAAGTCTTAAAGAAATATGCAGGATGTTTTGAGAGAGGTTGAACAACGCCCCCCCCCCCCACCCAAAAAAAAAAAAACCAACCACCCCACACACAAACCACCTCATAACAGAATTGAGAAAAGTTAGAACTGCTGTTTTTGATTTGTAAATTCAGTGGAGTTCCATTCTTTGGGTAGAAGCAGATAATGTACTTGATGTACAGACATACTTACCACCAGTTTCAAGGTCCCTTAAAGGCCAGAGCACAGTGTAAGCAATTTGCTGAGGTATATAAAATAAAGGTGCTGTTGCAAAGGTAGGTTCATCTGAATGCTGAATTCGAGATCCAAATTCATCCATAATATACCAGACAGGAACCTTCTCCTCTGCAGTCTGGTGGGGAGCAGGGGAGGAGGAGGAAGGGAAAAAACAAAAACAAAAAACCCACACTCATTACACATCATACTATTAATAAAATGCTGCTAAAGAGAAGGGGGTAGGAGCTTATGCTAAAGCCATATTACTATGCTCTGTTTCAATTAATCAAGACTTGATTTTCCAATGAAGGAAGAACTAATGATAGCATGAAACATAAGGCAATTTTGGATTAGCAGAAAGTATAGAATGCTATTACTACTAGCCTTTTCATCAGTAGATTTCCAAGTGCTTTACAAAAGCAGGTCATAATTTCCATTTTACAGATGGGGAAACTGAGGCACAGAGCAGTCAAGTGATTTGCTCATGGTCACCCAGCATGCCTCTGGCCCAACCAAAAACAAAACCCAGATCTCCTATGTTCCAGTCCACTGTTCTGTTCTCTAGGTAACTCTGCCTTCCATAAGAATATTTAAAAAACAACAACAAAACTTGAAGAAGTGACAAGTATCAGAGGAGTAGCCATGTTAGTCTGAATCTGCATAAACAATCTATAATGTGCCACAGGACTTCTTAACAGATTTATAGGAGCATAAGCTTTCGTGGGCAAAGACCCACTTTGTCAGATGCTCGACCTGACGAAGTGGGTCTTTGCCCACGAAAGCTTATGCTCCAATAAATCTGTTAGTCTATAAGATGCCACCAGACTTCTTGTTGTTTAAAGAAATGAGTTATCCTAATATTACCCTTTCACAGCTTTATCAGCATAAAAATCACCACAGTATCTAACAGAACACCTACACTCACTGTAGTTTACATACATGACTGTTGCTAACAAATGCACTTAGTGCAAGTTTATTTTTTCAACTTACTTGGTTGTAAGAATTTATTCTCTTGCAAATTATAGCATATGTTTAAGAAAGGAGCAGAATGAGCAATCTGAGGTCATTTTCTAACTCTTCTTTGATGCACGTGCTTCTTTGTTACATGAAACTTGTAAACGTTTTCCTCCTAAACTGATGGGTAGCCCTTTGTTAACAAGTTGGCAACTTGCCACTGCTTTTTTTTTTAATATATATATAAAAACACAAACTGCTCGGCATTGGCTGTCCCTTTTCTGAGTAGCAGTTCTTTCTAAAATGGCTCAAAAAAAAGGAGTGTTTTTGTATTGGAGAGAAATCTGTATTAATTATCCATGTATTGGGTATGGTTAAATTCAGGATCTAGCAGAGCTGTTTAATATTCTTGACTAGAGGAGTCACTCACCCCTTGAGACAGCTGGTAGGTCTGATTGTATTTCCACATTTCTTGCAACACCTGCTCAATAGCTCCCTCATCTGCAACTTCTCCATGAAAGTCTATTCCCATGAGGTTTGCCATCCTATGTAGCAGACCGGGAACATTCAACAGCTGCTGGCGTGCATGTTCAACACGGTACGTCCAGGCATGATCGATAAGGAAAATGCTAAAGGAGAGAATTCCAGTAACATTACTACTATAAGCCTCTTGTCTAAATACAAAGCAAGATGAATTTGCTAAAAAAGGGTAGGTTTTCATGTAGAAGGGTAAGCGGCCAAGTTACTACTTCTCCAAAATGAGAATTTTTACATCACCAGAAGTAGGGTTATCTTTCACTTTGTATTTGCTCTACCATATACTTCACACAGCCAAAGGTACTATTTCCATAAAAGGTATGGCCAAAACCTTAGGCACAAAAAACAGAACCCCCAGTTTACAATTCTAGCTCTCCTCTGAAGCCTGGATACAGATGTGGGGGGGAGGGGAGAAGAGAATAAGCGATTAGTGTAAATTGGAGCTAACAGTGCTTACCTTGTAATGAGCCTGTGGAGAGGAATTCATGTTTGAAGAAGGAAAAGTGCTACATACTTAGGCTTTATAGGAGTACAGGCAGTCCCCGGGTTACGTACAAGATAGGGACTGTAGGTTTGTTCTTAAGTAGAATCTGTATGTAAGTCGGAACTGGCGTCAGCCGCTGCTGAAACTGATCAGTTTCAACCGCAGTTGAATCTGGATGCCAGTTCTGACTTACATACAGATTCAACTTAAGAAACCCAGGTGTCCCCAAGTCAGCCGCTGCTGAAACTGATCAGCAGCTGATTCCAGGAAGCCTGGGGCAGAGCAACTCTGCCTCGGGCTTCCTGTAGTCAGCCGCTAGTCAGTTTCAGCAGCGGCTGACTTGGGGACGCCTGGGGCAGAGCAGCTGGGGTGCTGCCCAGTTGGTCCGGAGCGGCGCTGCGGGACCAACCCGGCAACCCCCAGCTGCTCTACCCCAGGGGTAGGCAAGAAAAGCCTGGTCTGCTGGGGGGGGGGGGGGGGGGGGGGAAGACTAGCTGCACCCCCCACCCCCAGCAGACCAGGGAGCAAAGCCGCGGAGCATGCCCGCAGCGGGACAGCCTTTAAAAGGAAAACAGAAAATATTTCCCTGCCTTAATTTTAACATGCACATGATCTGGTCAAATGACTTAGTGGAACTTTGAAAGGAAAGGAATTCTTGAGGAAAACCAAATAAAAAACCAAACCATATAGCAAAGTGTTTCTTAAACTTTTTAAGACCGAGGAACACCAAACAAAATTTTTTTTTTAAAATGAGGAACGCCAAGGATTTTTTTTATTGGGGGGGGGGGGGGGGGGAAAAACAGTGGTGGTGGGGGGAGGGGGTCAGAGGGAAAATTTGTTCAGCAACAACAACAAAAAGTCGCCTGCCCCTTTAAGGGTGGCTATCTTGAACTCTGCTCTCCGCAGCACACCTCCAACTGCCTCGCCGCACACCAGTGCGCCACGGAACACAGTTTAAAAAAAAAAACAAAAAAAACACTGATATAACACATTAGTGGTTCCTAGGTGTGTCATTCCCTGAAAATGACGAAAAGCTCTAGCTTCCCCCTGCCTTTAAGAAAAAAGAAAAAAAGTGTATGAAGGCACACTAACACCTCACCCTCAGAAATCTAATTTCAAACCTTGGCGAGGTGACAAATGTGAATGGATGAGGTCAGGACCAGAACAGCCACATTTCAACAAGTTGGTAGTTTACACTCAAAAGAAGCACGCAGTTGGAATATCTCAGGATTTGAAGATCAAAAGTTAGGTGTCCGGATAAATTTATAACATGTGAAGGACTCCACTGTTCCTCTGCCTGCCTGATCAGTGCTAGAAATGTCTGTTTAAAAACAGACTTTTCCTCACTTTTTGGAATATTTAGGTTTGGATACAGAATTGTGTTGCATTTGGATGAGATGGGGTAGGATGCCATCCCCATTCTATGAACTCATGGTCAATGGTTAAATTTAATAGAGTGTACATTTTTGATAATTGTCAGATTTAAAAAAAAATATGAAGTGTTACAGTGAGCAGCAATAGTCATAGAAATTACTTCTCAGATAATATTTCTAATGTAATGAGTTTCTACTGCATCTTGTTTTGTGCATAGGCAGTAGTGTGCGCCCCTGATCCCATCCCTTACAGGTTATGGCCATGTAACATTTCAGAAGGCTGAGAGTCTAGGGGCTTCAGTACCACCTCTTTTGTACTCCATGGGAGGGGTAGAGAGGTGTTTCTTTTGTTTTTAGTGGGGTTTTATACCTCCCCCCCCCCATCCCTCCTTGCCCCTACTGACTGGGTGCTTGAACTTGTCTGGAGGTAAGAGTTGAAGCAGTTGTATATTAAACTCCAACCAAAACCAGCAACACTAACTCTCTTCCTCATCTTTTCTCATTGTGCTATAAAACCCCAATGGGTCAGAGAATATTTAAAAGTCAAAACAGGCAAACAAAAATAAAAATGCTGTATCGGGCAAATATATAGGCCAGTGGTCCCCAACGTGGTGCCTGCGGGCACCATGGCGCCCGCTGGGGCATTTGTGCGCGCCCGCCAACAACCTGGGCCGGCCCGCCCCAGGCGTGCGGCGCACAGGAGAGACATGCACTGGCGCTGGGTGCGCGGCGCTCGGGCGGCCCCAGCCCCGGGACACACGCAGGCGCGCGGCACACGGGCAGCGCTGGTGCCGGCCCCAGGTGCGCAGCTCGGGCGGCGGCGCCAGCCCCGGGCCCACGGCACAAGGCGCTCGGGCGGCCATGGCCCCGGGCGCAAGGCGCTCGGGCAGCCCTAGCCTCGGCCCTGGGGCACATGCTGGCGCTGGGTGCAAGGGCATCCCCGTCCCCTGGCGTGCCCCCAGACGCATGGCCCTGCCCCCGGGTGCCCGGCGCGTAAGTGGCCCCACCCCCGGGCGCCTGGGAGTCTCTAAAGGTGGTGGACCACTGATATAGGCTATATCACCATCACTAGCAAAATAGTGGAGATAGAGAGGACTACAAACAAGTCAAAATGTATTTACAAATGGCCAAGGCATAACAGGTTACAGGCTTTGTTCCAAGTAGTTTCGCCATCATCTTCCTTTTCTAGTAATAACAGACTAGCCCTTAGCCAGGATCCTCACACTATCTATGGTGCTGGTTTCCTTTGTCCGTGATGTCTGGTGTAGACTTCAGGCTGACCTTTTGCCCCTCTCCCCCACTTTTGATTTTTACAACACAATGATTTCTTCTTACAATCTTGGATACAAACAAATAGCATACTGGTTTTGGCCACACCCTGGTAGGAAGTGTTAGTTTCTCTCTCTCCTTTTTTTGAAGAATTTCTCTTCATCAACTCTTCTGACATCTCTGGTTTAACCTTTTAGTCACAGACTGTAAAGCATAAAGTCAGCAACTGTACACAATTCCACATATAGCATTATCATATTCATTTTACAGTTATATCACTGATCAAATTTACTAGTTTTCAAATAATACATCACAAGACATATAATTGTCCAAATATAACTGAAGTAGCATGTAGGGTATGAATACAAGGGTGCTGAGGATCAAAACAAAACAAACATTAAATTATGAGGCTCATTTTACAACAGTGGTCTCTAACCTTTTTAAGCAGGAGATCACTTTGAGTTTAAATGCAATCCAGGATCTACCTCAAAGCCAAACACTCTTGCCCTGCCTTCTTCTTGCCCCTTCTCCATGACCTGGCCCCTACTCACTCCATCCTCCCTCCCTCCTTCCCTCCCCTAGCCTCAGTCACATTTATCAGGCAGGTGGAAGAGGGTTGGGGCGTGGAGGAGGTGGATGCAGACACTAATCTTGGACTAAAGGATTTGGAGTGTGAGGGACTCTGAGCTGTGCCTAGGGCAGGGAGACGGGGTTCATGGTGCAAGCTCTGAGAGGGAGTTTGGGTGCAGGGGGACTCAGGGCTAGGGTAGGGGTTTAAGGTGCAGGAGGGGTTCAGGACTGGGACTGGCATTTGGAATGCAGGCTCCAGCTGGGCACCACTTACCACAGTTGGCTTCTGGGTGGTGGTGCAGGGAGCTAAGGCAGGCTCAATGCTACCCTGGGTCTGCACCACTCCCAAAAGCAGCCAGCAAACTCTCTCCATCCCTGCCCCCCTCTGCTCTGTGGAGATGGGGTACAGGGTGATGGGAGGGGCACCCTGACATCAGCACTCATACACTGCACAACAAGCAGGAAGCTGCCAGGGGTGGGGGCACCTCCAAGGCAGAGGGCAGGAGCAGCATGGCAGTGCTGAGAGGGGCAAATGAAGAGCCAGAACTTGATCACCTCCTGGCCAAACCTGTCAGAGGTTCCAAGATCTATCAGTAGATCCCAATCTGGTTGGTAACCACTGTTTTACAAGATGTGTGTTTCAGGAAAAAGTGAACTATCTGCAATTAGGGAAAACTAGAACCTACCCGTTGGGATCTGCGGCTTGTAATCCAGTCTCATTTGTTACAATAACCTTGTAACAGAGTTCATTTCCAGGATTGGGTTTCTTTTTCAATTCATCTTCAATTTCTTCATTGTCCTCTTCCGCCCCCTCCTCCACCTCTTCTACTTGCATTATTCCGAAAAACTCTCCAGCATCAAACACCTGAGAATGAAAGCACCATATAACCATACGCATTTAGCTGAAGTAGTAGGAGTACAGTCTATTCTGAAGTTTCCAGATATACATAGTCCAATGTGTACCAACTAGTCAAGTTTGGCCTGGGATTCATAAACCTTTTTGGAAAGGAACAAATGGACATCTTCAGCACTACCTATTCTTTCACATTCCTGGGGTGGGGATTATTTAAAAAAATGTCCTCAGTTTACATAGGTCTGATCTACATTACAAAGCTGGGTCCACATATGTCAATGCAAAGCAGCTTATCTGTGCATGTTTCCTGACTTGTCCTTGCTGCAGAAGTGGCAGCTTTCACAGCAAAGCAATGTAAAAGGCACCCCCCAGGCTGAACAGCTGTGTCCCCTCAGCTATATAACAGCCCAGATTGTACTCTGGGTATGTCAGTTATTGTCTCCGATAATCCATCCACGCTTGGATAACCACAAAAAAGTAGCCCTTTTTACTGACGCACTCTGTTTTTACTTTGGCACTCTGGGGCCAAAGTAGGGATATGCATGTTCTCTATTGCCCAGTTAGTGCCGTTCAGAACCCTGTTGCTGTAGCAAAACCATCCATTACGGCCTGCATACTGCTGGAAGTAACAAACACTGGACAGCAGGAGATGACTAATGATGCTGCACACCTCCATGGCAACCAGCCCCTATGGTGGATTTTTCAACTTTAAAATGACTTCCCACTGACTGGTAGCAATCTGTCACTACAAGTTTCCACAACCAGATCGCCACTGGCTCCTCCACTGTCAGTGCTTCTCTTATTCCCGTGTCCTTGTGCTGGAGGGTTGAGGTGAGCTCTGCACACAGAGGCAGAGTTGTGACTGTGCATCTGACAGCTCTGCAACTAGTGCTGGCCACCCCAAGCAGTAAGATGCAATCCCTCCAGCCAGTGCTTGTTTCGTGGGCCCAGAAGCAATGCTCCATGACCACCACCTACAACCCTGAATTTGTTCTTGCAGTGTTCCATGCTGACCTTGTTCTTCTTATGATTTAGCCAATACAGTAGGATTGTGCACCCTGAGCTTGAAACGCTTGTGAGAATAGTGCAGAGCCATGCAGGTTCCATGCTTCTGTCAGAGATGGCAGACTGCAAGGAGGGCTGCATATGTTCAAAAGATACTTTATAGAAGTGCAAAAATAACGGAATATAGACAACATTATGGAATGCAGGCAGTTGTATGAAGTGGGCCCCATGCTCCCAGTCACCCTATGCTACCCATTTGTCCCACCATACATTGCCAAAACTTCCACATCCGCCAGTGCCAAGCGCATAGCCATGGATTTGCAGGGCTCTTGTGATATATTAACTGCTGTGGCTTTGAGCTGAAGTAACCAAAGTCTGCATTGACCAAAGTTTGTCTGGTAGACATGGCCATTGACAGGAAGTTTTTGTTCCACAGTCTTTAGTAATTCTGTCCCTTTGCTTACCCATCTCAAACGTTAGAAGCTGAAGACACAAGGCCAAATCCACTTGTGATTTAACTCCACTAAAGCCCTAAAATGTCTGGGTATAATATGATGAAAGACCAATCAAAGCACTTTGTTCCCTTGTCTCTTTTCTGGATTGTGTTGATACATTAGGAGTCCTGATTTAGTGAAGAGGAAGTCTATCTTTACAGTCGGTTCTGAAGTAGTAAGAGAGTTTTCAGGTTAGCTTCTTTTTACAAGTTATATTAAAAATGCATTCTACATTGTAGACTGACTTAATGCAATGCACATGTTTACTCATCGTTAACATGAGTTGGGTTGAATGATTTAATCCAATGCTGCTAATTAATTTCTATGCAGTTACCGCTATTCCTATGCTCAGAAATTCTCTGATTTTTGTTTGATCCTTCCTATCACAGCTGCAGGATCATGATCTAGAATCAAGAGTAATTATATATAGGATCTCAGAAAAGACTTGCGTAGTAACTAGAGATGTTAAATGTCAGTTAAATAGGTAACCCTGTAACCACTGAAAATCTCAGCAGTTACACAGTTATACACTGCAGGAACTGCAGTATAAAACTTAAATAAGCTTTATACTTCAGAGCCCAAGCTGCTACTTCTCTAACCCAGTTACACATGATAACCAGGGAGATCATTAGTTCTCTCCATGTCGTTTAAGGCAGCATTAGAATATTTGTACAAAACATTCTCAGCTAAATTATTGGTTTAACATGTCAAATCAGGGAACGAAACCAAACCTTCAAAAAAGTTACACTAATTCTAAGCACTAACAGATTGCTACTCCAGGGAATTCACTTTAAGTAATGAGTTTTAATTTGCACCTCACACAAGGCAGTGTTTGCTTCAAGATAATTATTTCTATTAATCCTCTTAGCTGGAGAAACAGGGTGAAAAAAAAAAAATCAATTAAGCACCTATGAAGCAAGATTAGTCAGGAATCAGACCTCTATATTCTACAGCAGCGTTTCCCAAACTATGGGCTGTGGCAAAAAAAATACCAGGCCTCAGCATGGCTGCCGGAAGGGAAGCAAAGCAAGGCGGGCTGGGAAATGGGGGGAGGAACCGGCCATCAGGAAGCAGTGCTGGGGGCAGCAGGACTGTCTCGGTGGAGATCCGGGCAGACGGGCGGGCAGCCAAAGCAGGACTGGGGGAGTGTCGCTGTCCCATGGAGATCCGGGCATGTGGGCGGGCGGGCGGCAGAAGCAGGGTTGGGGGTAGCGGGGTTGTTCGGCGGCGGAAATCGGAGAGGGCAGGCGGCGGAACCAGGGCTGCATGGGCGGAGGGGAAGTTGGCCGGGGAAGATCAGGAGGAGGACGGGAGAATCAGCTGCTGGAAGCAGGGCTGGACGGGGGCAGTGAGGCTGGACTGGGGAGATCGGGAAGAGAAAGGGGGGAGCGAGACTGACCTGGGCACATGCAGACCCTGGCAGACGAGTGAGTCTGGCGGGGGATTCCATTTTGCCTCCTCCCCACCGCACACATACCCTACCTGGGGTAGTTGTGAACTGCCTGGCAGGTAGACACACTCAGGCAGTATGAGCACATCTACCAACCAGGCAGCTAAGGACTAATACACCTAGTTATAATAAAACGTACCTAATTAGAAAATACCAGGCATTTTATATGTCTGGTAATTTCTCAATTTCTTTCCCTGACAAAACCTTTAAATACCAGACTGTCCAGTACAAAACCGGACACCAGGCAACCCTACTCTTCCTTGCACCCTCCCTCTTAGCCAGATACCCTAACCCCAATCTGCTCCTGCTCCCACCACCTGAAGTGCTCATATGGTACCAGGTCCCCCAAGCCCTGGCCCAGGCTGGTTGGAGGATGCAGCCGGGTGAAACACTGAAAATTTATTCATTTTTCATTCTTTTTTTTTTTTTAAAATATGCGTCTATATTTTTGGGCTGCAAAAGACAGTACTAAAAAAAAAACGGGTTCCAACTGAAGTAAAAAGTTTGGGAAACCCTGATCTAGCCAGCTTTCTATCCATCTTACAGTCTATTTATCCAATCCATATTCCCTTATCTTGCTGGCAAGAATATTGTGGGTCACTGTATCAAAAGCTTTGCTAACGCTGGCACTGGGGGCTTTGGGAGGACCAGAAACAACTTATTTGAATATTCATCATTTGCTTATTGAATATGCAAATGAATGTTACAGGTCCTCCAAAAGCTCGTGAATGGATTTACTGGTTCCCTGTTCTAGAGCAGTGGTCACCAATTGGTAGATTGCAATTCCCTGGTGGATCACAGAACCACTGACAATCTCAGTTTAGGGTTTCCAGCCCTCCAGGTTTGATAGGGAGACTCAGAATTGGGCTTGGTCTCCCGGAGGCTCCTGCAGCTCAACTAGGAGATGGGCCATTAACAGTCCAGTGGCATAGTGGGGCAAAGGCAGACTCCCTGCCTGCCCTGACCCCATGCCACTTAAAGAAGCAACTGGCACATCCCTGAGCAAGGTACTGGCGGTCTCCACGTGCTGCTGTTGCCTGCAGGTAATACCTCTGCAGCTCCCATAGGCCAGGAACATGGAACCACAGCTAATGGGAGCTGCAGGGGTGGTGTCTGCAGAAAGGGACAGTATGTGAGGGGCAGGTGGCTCCACACACAAGGATAAGCTGCTGTATGCTTCTACGAGCAGCGCGAGGTCAGGACAGGCAAAAAGTGTTCCTTAGGGCTACTGTGCTTACCCCCAACTCCTCCGTTCCTCAACCCTGAATCTCATCAGGCCCAAAATCTGTCCAAGAGTCCCCACCCCATATCTCCTTCTGTACCCCAACCCTGAGTCCCCTCCCAGAACCCGCACATGGCACCAAGTATTACACTTGCCTCACAGCTGCTCACTGCAAGACTTCATCCAGCCAACTTTTTCAAAATTACAACCCACATTTTAAGACATTGGCAAATAGCGTGCAGTCACAAGCATCAGCCTGAGACTCAGTAAGAAGGGAAAATGTATAACTGATGTATGTTAAGCACTTCATTTCAGCTTTATATAACAAGCTTACTCCTACATTCTCTTTGAGGTACATCCTGGTTTGCACTTAAGTGATCTTGTGCTTAAAGGTTGGAAATGACTGGTGTAGCCCCTCAGAGTATGCAAGTGCCATCCACGCAAAACCCAATAGGAACAATGAAGTCCCTAGTGCAGAAGTGGGCAAGAAGAGGCCCGCTGGCTGAGGCAGTTTGCCAGGGTTAGTCCCTGGCAGGCTGCTTATGCTTTATTTACCTGAGCATCTGCTAGCATGGCTGCATGCACGGACCAGGACTCCGCTTCCCACAGCTCCCATTGGCAAGCAATCTGCAGCCAACAGAAGCTGCAAGCAGCTATACCTGCACATCCGCAGGTAAATAAAGCATTGGCAGCCTGCCAAGGGCTAACCCTAGCAAACCGCTTCTGGCTTATTGCCCGTCTCTGCCCTAGATTTCATGGAGTCTCTAGTACTTCCCCTGTATGGGTCAGAACTCTGCTTGGGGTACGGTTGAGGGATAGGCTGTTTAGAGAAATATTTACTAGAACTGTATACATTGGCTGGAGTAAAGAGGACTAGAGTTTTTAAAAGCAACATTATTGAAGTTATATTAAATTAGGAACATTTTTTGCTGTTATGCATTCTAGTGGACATCCCAACTAGCAAGCTAGTAATTTCAGTCTCCCTTTAATGAAGATAATCACTATTGTAATTTGGGTAGCGGTGGAAAAACACAGTTGTTTAGTAAGAGATATAACCTTGATTAACCAGTTCAACAAGAAGTCCACAACATACCGACTGTGTGCATGTATGGGGCAATATGTTTAAAAAAAACAAACAAAAAAACCTTCTGGTGTATCACATTTAAACTAACACTTTGTTCTTCCTGCTGCAGTTTTCATTAGGCCAGAGAGTTTTCCTGATCTGCTCATTAGCTTACTCCCCACCTCAAATTCACAGTGTACACTTACTGTGAAACACTGAGCAATTTATCACAGAAACCAGCTAACACCCAAAACAGTTTTCTTGACACATTTTTAAAATCTGACAAGATGTGAAGACATCTATAAGTGAACAGCTAAAGGGCGCCCTCTTTTTCCTCGCTGCAATGTTATCCTTCGTCACTCGCTATCACCTAAAAATGGACTTACTCCACCCACACGCAGTTGATGCTGCCAACTCCTAGCCCACACAGGCTGGGAGCCAGCAGTCCCTTGGGCCCGGACCACCCATCTGCCCATGGGTGGAAGGAGGGGAGGTAGGGGCCTCTCCCAGGTAAAGGTTAAGATTACCTAGTAAGCATTGCCCGCTACCTGATAACTGGTAACCCACTCACATCCCTGGTCTCCGTCAACCTGATCTGGGGAAAAGCCTCTTTCCAAATACGTGGATCAGATAGACACTGAGCATGTCAGCAAACCCCACCAGCCAAGCACTTGGGAGAGAATGCACTGCAGTAATTCAGAGGCCACTCCAGCTAATGTCCCATTTCTGCTTATGCAGGGATTTGCTACTAGAAGTTGCAGCTGTGCCACATGCCAGTTAGACAATCTTATACCATCCCGTCCAAGACTTCATCAAGCTCAGACTTCAAATCAGTACGATTTTTTTGCTCCAACTACTCTTCCTGAAAGGCTGTTCCAGAACGTCACTTCTCTAATAATCAGAAACGGTCATCCAATTTTAAGTCTAATCTTGTTGATGGCCATTTGTTCTTGTGGACCAACATTGGACTATTTGCTTACATCCCTAGTCTGCAGCAGGCCCAGGCTCGCTGAAGACAAGGGCTGCTGCCACCCCGTGCTGCTGCCTCTGATACCGAGGCAGCAGTGTGGGATGGCAAGCGGAGCCGGTCTGCACAACGAGCTGGTTTTAAACTGGCTCCCTTCTGCCTCCCCACACTGCTACCCCTGATAGAGAGGAAGCAATGCAGAGTGGCAGGGGGCTCCCCAGGAGTGGGGCCCGGAGTGCACTGGCTGCTGGCCCTGCCTCTGGGGACTATTGAATAGTCATGTAACTGCAAAAATTTGATGCGGTCACACGACTGTTCTATTACAGGCTAACATCCCTAGTAAGCACTAGGGATGTAAAAAAGTATTATCTGTGTAACCAATGAAAATTCTATCAGACGGCTAACAGCAGGGCTCGATTGTTAGCTGCCAGCCCCATGGTGCACTGTGCCCAACTAGAGCAACCTCCTTCCCCCCCACCGTGCTGGGGGCTGCTCCAGCCAGGCACCGGTTTAATGGGTCAACAGCACCCTTAGCAGTTAAATCCATAGTAAGCACTTCCCAGCCAGAGCCTGTACCTCACACCCTCTCCTCCATCCCTGTCCTAGCCCTGACCACTCTTCCAGAGCCAGCATTCCACATCCCCACCTGCACCCCAACACTCTACCCCAGCCTGGAGTCTAGCACCCCAGCTCCCTCCCAGCACTTGCACCCCTCACCACTTCCTGCACCCTTATGCATCAGTCCTAGCACAGAGCCCACAGCCCCTACCCCAGCTTACTTAAGAGTAAGTGAGGATGGGAGAGAGCAAGCTGGGTTGATTTAGTTGGGATTGGTCCTGCATAGAGCAGGGGGCTGGACTTGATGACCTTCTGAGGTCTTTTCCAGTTCTATGATTCTAAGTGATGGTGGTGGAAATAGAATGGGCAGGCTCTTGGGGAAGAAGTGGGGCAGATCTTCGGTTGCCTTGAAATTAAAAAAAGTCTTAAAGGTTACATCCCTTATAGAGGCCACTACACTAGTGCCTTATATAAAAATACAGTAAACTTCCGATAATCCAGCACCTTTAGGACCCAGGGGGTGCCAAATTATCCGATATGCCGGACTATCAGAAGGGGGGGCTATGAGGGGTCTGGAGTGGGATGGGATGCCATCCCAGACCCCTCATAGCCCCCCCCCCCACGATAGTCAGGCTCTGCCCCAGGCGTCCCTGATTCAGCCGCTGCTGGTCAGTTTCAGCAGCAGCTGAATCGGGGATGCCTGCAATAGAGCAGCTGGGCTGCTGCCGAGTTGGTCCCGCAGTGCCGAGGGGCGGCGCTACGGCACCAACCCAGCAGCACCCCAGCTGCTCTTGGGGACGCCTGGGACAGAGCAGCTGGGGTACTGCCCGGTTGCTCCCGTTGCGCTGCCCCTCGGGGCTGCGGGACCAACCCGGCAGCACCCCAGCTGCTCTGCCCCAGGGGTCCCCAAGAGCAGCTGGAGTGCTGCTGGGTTGGTGCCGTAGCGCCGCCCCTCGGCACTGCGGGACCAACTCGGCAGCAGCCCAGCTGCTCTATTGCAGGCATCCCCGATTCAGCTGCTGCTGAAACTGATCAGCAGCGGCTGAATCGGAGACCCCTGGGCAGAGCAGCTGGGGTGCTGCCGGGTTGGTCCCGTAGCGCTGCCCCTCGGGGCTGCGGGACCAACCCAGCAGCACTCCAGCTGCTCTGCCCCAGGCGTCCCCAAGAGCAGCTGGGGTGCTGCCGGGTTGGTCCCACAGCCCCGAGGGGCAGCGCTACGGGACCAACCCAGCAGCACCCCAGCTGCTCTGCTCCCGGCTTCCCCGATTCAGCTGCTGATCAGTTTCAGCAGCAGCTGAATGGGGGAAGCCTGTCCGGCTGCCCCAGCACTTCCGGGTTCCTGATGGTGCCGGACCATCAGGAGTCCCGGAGCATTGGATGCCAGACCAATGGAGTTTTACTGTAGTACTAAAAACTTCCTTGTCTCACCTGCTGCATTAGCATTTTTCAAGGCCATAACAACATTGGCAGGTGATAGTCATCAACAAATGCACCCAGATGTTTCTCCTTCTGTGTTGCTTCCAACCACCAAGTCCCAGTTTACAGCAAAAATTTGTTAGCCTGAAAGTACATGACTTTACACTCTTAAATTCCATCTAATTTGTTTTACTCCAGTTTTCAAGATCATCCAAATGCTTTTGTAGGATACTCTAGTCTTCCTCCTTATTGGCAACACCTTCCAACTTGATATCATCTGTAAATTTTATAGCCGCACTCCTACTTTTTGTAGCATCATTAATAAAAATGTTGAAGATTGGTTCCTAGATGAATCCCCAAAGAACTCCATTAGTAACTTCCCTCCCATCTAGCTGTTCACCTTTCAGCATGACCCACAATAATCTCTGTTTTAGAAGAGTAGTCGAGTTAGTCTGGAACAGGAAAAAAAATTAAAAAGCAATGAATAGTCTAGTAGCACCTTAAAGACGAACAATGATACTATCTGATGTGTTTGTCTTTAAGATGCTACTTGACTATTCGTTGTTTAAATTTTTCCTGTTACAGAATGATACCATCTAATAATCTCTGTATTTGCGACAATAGCCATGAACATGTACAAGTTTTCTGAATTGCTCCCAGGTAAGACAAGCCACACTCAACGAGTTTACGCCTCGTTCATATTTTCGAAGGTCATCTGCATTCACCACAATGGGGCATTTAACCGCTGAAAACTAAAGGTGACACTTAAGTATTTAATTGATTACCTTAGCAGAAACATTAGTTAAATATGCTTATATCACAACCCCAACCTACTTCCTCATGCCAATAACTGTCTTCTATCTAGTGGCCAAAACCTCCAGCATCCCTAATAATTTCCAAAGTGCATTTGTGCTGCCAACCATACAGAAATCTTCAGCATGCTGCAAGTGTAGGAGGCACTCTACAATACATTAAATGACAAAGGCTGTTAGAACTGGTCGTATTATTCTTTTTCCAGCTTCATCATAGCATCAATTTTTAGCTGAAATGAAAACTATTGAAAAAAAAAGTGTCTGCTTGCTATAAATTAGGGATGTCAACATGTAGTCGACCAGATGATTAATTGATAAGCCTAGGCTTATCGGTTAGTCTTCTCGACTACATGCATTTCTCACCCCTTGCTGCCTCTGTATCAGCAAGCTTAAAAGCTGGTTGCCCCCCAGGACCGGCTCCATGGTGCCATCTACCCCCCATCCCATCCCATCCCATGCTGCTGCCTCTATCAGAAGCAGCAGTGTGTGTGTGTGTGTGGGGGGGGGGGGGGGGGAGGAGCGAGGGAACGGCAAGGGAATCTGCCACGAAACAGCCTCTGTCTGCAGCGGGCCTGAGTGCCCTGCAGACAGAGGCTACTCTGCATCCCACGGAGCAGCCTTTGTCCGTGGCAAGCCTGGGCCCACTGCGGGCAGAGGCTGCTTCGTGGCAGCAGCCCATCCATGGGGAACTCAGACCCTTCCCCCCCCTCCCCCCCGCCAGGGAAAGAGGCTGCTGCCATCCTGCCCTGCTGCCACTGTATCAGAGGTAGCAGCACAGGGTGGCAGGCAGAGGGTCTGTGCAGGGAGCTGTTTTTTAGACTGGCTCCCCTTGCAGATTGGCTCCACCTTCCATCCCGTGCTGCTGCCTCTGTTACTGAGGCAGCAGTGCGGGGTGGAAGGGGACTCCCAGGAGTGGGGCAGGGAGCATACCGCTCCCAGGGACTATCGAATAGTCACGTAACCGGAAAGATTTCATAACAGTTACACAATTATTCAATTACCCAATATCTAACATCCCTACTACAAATGAATGTCCCAAGATCTAGAGGCCTTACTACAGAACTGAACTTCCACTTCCGATAGAACGCACTGGATCTTCTTCATAGGATAGCATGTGGACAGAATAGCAAAAATTATTATAAATATAACTGGATTCCTCTGTTGAATTTCATAGATTTATGCAAGCTATGCAAACTTGTACTCAACTATACTATGTAACTTTTTGGCAGTACAAAAATACAATGCATTATACTACATTGGAAATGAGATTTTGTAATTGCATGTGTGTGTGTGTGCGCACATGTGTGTATGTATATATATACACACACACACACACACACACAAGATGCAAATGTTAGGAGGGGAAAAATATGATATAGCTGTGGAGAACTGGCAGGCTTCCCACTTGGGTACGTGGAACATTCATTCTTTTTCAGGGAGCAAAATTTCCAAGTATAGAATTTTATTAATTGTGTGAGACGTGGTTTTCAGCTGTTGGCAGGGTCCTGGGAACACTTCTAAACTTTGTTTTAAAAAATTATTGTTTGGAAGATTTCCAATTTTTTGGAAGGAGAAAAACAAAACAACTTAAGTACAAATGACTCACAGTAGAGGAAACCTGCTCCAACATATCTTAGGACGACCATCAAAATGGAATACCTGCATGTTATGGCACATTCAATGAAATTAGGGAAAGAGCTCTATTTGAGTGGATTTTAGGGGCACCAATGATGAGAAGTGAACTTTTATTTACATAATACACTAAAAGTTTTTTATTGCTAGAAAATTTTAAGCTTTGCTTAAGTTCATGTACAGACAAGATCCCTGTGTTTGATAGGATAGAAGGAAACTTCCCCTGTTCTACTTCATGACTCACTGGTATTCTTTAACATGAAAACCCTTTCACCCCTTCCTCCCCATGTATTCATTTCTCTTTCCTTCCTGAGAGCTCCCCAGCCTACATATGGAAACATGGCTCAGTGTCACTCTTCCCCACCTGACGGTCCCAGTCCACTTACTCCTCCTCGTAATCCTTTCTGAATTTCTAGCCCTCCCCATAAGACCTTTTATCCCAGTTGTAAGGGTGCATTAACATCTTCAGGAGTAGAACCTGGAATCATGTACACATATTACAAGTGATGACCATTGCTCTGTATACACAGACACAGTGATCTGGACCACAATCATGAGCTGAAGGAACAGAAAAAACATGTATAGCATCCTGTCACCATATGGCAACTCTTTGAACAGAACATTTCTCCACTTTGTCCTAACAGGCATGGAGTCAGGACCAGACATATTTTACACTTTTTAACCCGCCCCATCTTTGACCAAACAACAAAATCCACAGTCTATTTTCAGCAGAACAACCTGACAATTTATGAATTACAGGCAGTCCCCGGGTTACACGGATCCGACTTACATTGGATCCCTACTTACAAACGGGGTGAGGCAACCCCGCACTAGCTGCTTCCCCCCAGCAGACCAGGGAGACGCGAAGCTAGCACCCCCCCCCAGCAGACCAAGGAGACGCGGAGCGGCTTTTCTCAGCAGACATCTCAGCTTGAGAATAAAGGACTGAGGGAAGGGAGGTGTGGGAGAATAAAACTGAGCTCTGGAGAAATGTTTGGCTAGAGTTTCCCCTACAATATGTACCAGTTCCGACTTACATACAAATTCAACTTAAGAACAGTGATAGAAATGTAGCCGTGTTAGTCTGGGGTAGTTGAAGCAAAATGCAGGACAATGTAGCACTTTAAAGACTAACAAGATGGTTTATTAGATGATGAGCTTTCGTGGGCCAGACCCACTTTGGGTCTGGCCCACGAAAGCTCATCATCTAATAAACCATCTTGTTAGTCTTTAAAGTGCTACATTGTCCTGCATTTTGCTTCAACTTAAGAACAAACCTACAGTCCCTATCTTGTACGTAACCCGGGGACTGCCTGTACTCCTTACTGCCATGACAAGGCAGCCACTTAGCACTCTAAGCCTCTTCACCAGTTTTTTTTTTTTTTTTTTTTTTAAACTGCTGCCTGTTTATATCCCTCCTTCAATAAACTTTTTACTTAACAATTCCTCTGCCTTCCTAGCTTGGTGCCAGAGTATATAAGTTCTATTCCAAGCTATTTTTATTATTCTTTCCACACACTATCACAGACTGTTCCTGCACAAAAATGCATGTGTATGTGTGTTTGTGGGAAGGAAAAATATGACAAAAAAAGATTACTAAGACTTCAAATAAGGATGTAAAAGATTAGGTGACTACCCGATAAGTATTTTGACTAGTCAATATCCCCCTCTTTGCTGCCTCTATAAGATAGAGGCAGCAAAGGGGCAGGGGAGGGGTACTTCAAAGTGGCAGTGCTGCACAGCGGTGCTGCCTCTTTGAAACCCCAAGACAGCATTTCAAAGGGGCACCTTAGATCCATAGATCAGCTGTGCAGCCTGCTGCCCCTTTAAAATGCTGCCTCTGCGCCTTTCAAAGGGGGCAAATTTGGAGCCCCGGGGTCAGATGATCCCAGGTTCCAGGGAAATGCTGTGGGGAGCCTGGGGTCAGCTGGGGACTCCCCAGCTGACTCTGGGTTCCCCACAACCCAGGATCAGCTGGGGATTTCCCTGCTGGTTCCAGGGAAGTGAGGGGGAACCTAGGGTCAGCAGGGGAGACCCCAGCCTCCTAGAGACATGCAGCATAGCATGGAGCCCGGGGTCAGTGGGAGACAGAGTCCCCCGCTGACCCTAGGCTCCACGACTTTAAAATGCAGAAGAGCCCCTGCTGAGGACTCTTTTGCATTTCAAAGCTGGCACCTGCATGAAGCCCGGAATCAGCAGGAATTCCTGTTGGCCCCAGGCTGTACGTGGAGTTCTGCATTCCTCCTTTGAAATGTACAAGAGCCACAGCGGGGGCTCTTGTACATTTCAAAGGATGAATGAAGAAGTGCCTATCAACTAGTCGATGGAAATTAACTGCATTTTAATATCCTTAGCTTCAAAGTCAAGCACTCAAAAGTTAGCTGATGTCAGAATTAAGGCCGCCTTTGTGAATTTAGTTCAGTTCCATTGCACCCATGTATTATGGCTTTAATTACATGAACACATACCATTTCCCCCCCTCTGAATTATGTACTGAATGAGGCATGAGTCCTAGTCGTGTGTGTGGAGAGAATGTGATCATATGAGCATGGGTAAAACACCATGGCAGATTTTCTACATGCACATCTCAGTAATAACCACCCCAGACAAATCCCTGCACCAAATCAAGAGCTGTTCAGATTGGGGGGGGAGGGGGAGGGAAGGGGAGGAACCACCATTTCTTGTTTTTAAATACAGACACTAAGTAAATAAATAAATGCATAATTCGCAGGCCTCATTTTTGGAGACATATAGGCAGTTTGGACTATAATTTTCCAAAAAGTTCACCATGGGACAGGCTCCAACATGGAAAATTGTAGCCCAAATGTTTAAAGTTTGGCAAATTCATACGCAACTTGAAATAGGGCCTTATAATAAGTAAGTGTCTGACAACTTTAACACTGTATTACCAAGCTTGCCTATAATAGGATTATAATTTCCCCCACTAATTCCCTCTAAAACATGAATTTCTGCCAATCAAGGCCAACAAAAGTTGTGAAGACTTACAAATCTGACTCTCAACCATGCATGTTGGAAGTCATAAAATAACAGAACTGGAAGGGTCCTTCAGAGGTCATCAAGCCCAGTCTCCTTCACTCCGGGCAGGACCAAGCACAATCCAGATCAGCTGTTTTCAAAGTATGGGTCGTGACCTAGTACTGGGTCACGGAATGCCAGCACTGGGTTGCCTTGCTGTTGGGTGAGTAGCTGACCAGCAGGAGTGCTAAGGTAGTCTTCCCATTGGTCTTGGCACCATGTACCATGCTGTGCCCCAGAAGGGACCAGTAGCAGGTCTGGCTCCTAGATGGGGGGAGCTATGTGGATGCCAAGCACCACCAATGGGAATTGTGGTGTGGTGGTTGATGCCTGAGGATGAGAGCAGCACTCAGACACTTGTACACCTTTGCCCTGGAGCCAGACTTGCTGCTGGCTGTCTGAGGTGCAATGTGGTCCACAGAGCCAGGACAGACAGGAAACATGCCTTAGCACCCCCACTGCACCACCAACCGGGAGCCACCAGAGTTAAGCCCACACCCCAAACCTCTACTCCAGTCCTGAGCTCCTCCCAAACCCGGGGTCCCCTCTTGCACCTCAGACCCCTCATCTCAGCCCTCATCCTTTAGCCCGCATTCTAGTCAAAAGCCATAATTATGTTATATCACCGGCATCAACAATTTTCAACTGGGTCATGAAAGAAAAAAAAAGTGAACATCACTGATCTAAGACATCTGTCAGGGATGATCAACCTGCTCTTAAATATCTCCAATGATGTAGATGCCATGATCTTCCCATGCAACTTATTTCAGTGCTTAACCATTCCGACAATTATGAAGTTTTTCTTTGTGTCCAACCTAAGCTTCCCTTGCTGCAGTTTAAACCCTTTGCTTCTTGTCCTATCATATGTTAAGGAGAATAATTTTCTCCCTCCTCCTTGTTAAACCCTTTCAGCCCTGGTCTTCAAAATAACCAGCCCCTTATTTCAAAACAACAAGCAGAGAGCATCCATGCTACCAAACTCATTATTTTGAAATAAGGGGCTGGTTATCATGAAATAACTCCTGCTTTCCTTGAGGAATAAGCTTATTTCAGGAGTTATTTTTTTCAAAATAACTTATTTTGAAATAAATTTCCTAGTGTAGACTTGCCCTCAGGTACTTGAAAGGTATCCCTGCCACTCTCAGTCTAATGTTTTCCAGAGTAAACAAATGCAATGCTTTCAATCTTTCCTCATAGATCATATTTTCCAGACCTTGAATAGTTTTTGTTGCTCTTTTCTGGACCTTCTCCAAAATCTTTCCTGTAACATGGTGCCCAGAACTGGACACAATATTCCAGCAGAGTAGAGCAGGAGAATTACTTGTGTGTCTTGTTTACAACACACCTGCTAACTCATACCAGAACGATGTACCACTTTTTTTTTTGGGGGGGCAACAGTGTCACATTGTTGACTCATATTTAGCTTGTGGTCCACTGAGACCCCATTCTGCAGTACTCTTTTGTAAGCAGTGATTTCCTATTTTGTAGGTGTGCAAAGAAATCAATAAGAAATTATTTAAATTACAGCATTTCAGAATGTTTGTATTTTTTGGATTTCCCAGGAACGTAGCAGCTAATGATAAGATGTTCAGTCAGATAATCAGGTATTAAATTATTTGGGGGAAATTATGTAGATGAATATGGAGCTGTCTCCCACCCCTCCTAGTTTGTTTTAAAAAAAAAAAAATCAGGCTAAGCATAAAGTTAAAAAGTTTCAAAGGGGTAGCTGTGTTAGAAAAAGAAACAACAACAAATAGTCTTGCAGCACCTTAGGACTCATCTAGACTACATACCTCTGTTGAAAGAGGAATGTAAATGAGCCCGACTGCAGATTCACTTTAAAAAAAACCTTTTTGAAACAGCAATTGGATGTAAATATGCAAATGAAGCACAGGATATTTAAATCCACGCTTCATTTGCACTTTCGATCGGACTCATTTACATTCCTCTTTCAACAGAGGAATGTAGTCTAGACAAGTCCTTAGAGACTAACAAAAATGTAGATGGTACCATGAGCTTTTGTGGGTACAACTTACTTCCTCAGATGAATGGAGTTTTAGCTAGTTTCTTGTAACTTCAAAATGACTCCTATCAGTCTATAGTGGGGGGTAGCTGCTGGATACGGCATGAACCAGGACTGAGACAGTGTGCCTACCCATCAGCTCTTAAAGTATTTCTAGTTAGTCTTTATTCAAGCCCAGGGTAATGTTATTAAATCTGTAAATGAAGTCCAGTTCTGCACTCTCTGTAATTGGTTAGTGAAATTCCTTTGTAGAAGAAGAATGGCTACTTTTAAATCCATTAATGAGTGACCCAGCAGGTTAAAATGTTCCCCTACCACAAGAGTTCTCAACTTTTTTCGGTCCCTGTACCCCCTTGGCTTTTAGTAAACCTTCCCATACCCTCTATTCAACATGAAAGAAAATAAATTCTAGAATCCACAACTTTTTTTCACTAACACTACTACTTTTGGAATATTTCAATTAGGATAATCTAGTTATTTACCAAATATTCCCAAACCCCCTTGACAATCTTCACATACCCCAGGTTGCAAACCCCTGCCCTACCGGTTTGTGTGTGCTGCTATTTCTGATGTCTGATTTGTATTAGGGATGTTAAATTTAGATTAAATTAACTGATCGAATAGTCAATAGGATTTCCATCTACTATTCAATTAGTCTATAAGGGCACCTGTGTCTTTTAACAGTTCAAAAGTAGAAGCCCCTCAGGGACACTGGGATCAGCTGAGACCTCCTCTCCCAGGCTCCCTGCCATGCTTCAGCCTTTGAAATGTACAAGAGCCCTGCTATGAAATATACAAGAGCCCTAGTGGGACTCATACATTTCAAAAGCAGAATCCAAGCAGAAGCAGAGGGAGCACACTGCTTCAGTCCCCACTCACAGGGTTTCCTGCTGTAACTCTACCTCTCCTACCCCCCATGGAGCTGGTGCTGGGGAAAAACTGGCTTTTAAGCTGGCCCCAGCAGTGGCTCCAGCTCCCTGCCCTTCCTGCTTCTCTCTGATACAGGCAGCAAAGGGGGGAGGGAGAGGAAGCAACTAGTCACTTACATCCCTGATTTGTATCCATTTATCCTTTGTCATAGAGATGGTTTCATTTGGCCAATATACATGGCAGAGGGGCATTGCTGGCACTTGGTGGCATAGAGCACAATAGTGGATGTGCAGCTGCATGAGCCCCTTATGGTGTAACTTATGTGGATAGCTCCTGTGATGGTATCACTTGTACAATTCAGCTGCCTTTCACAGGACATGAAGGTTTAGTTAGCATCGGTTCATCATTTTAAAAAGGTACCCTTGCTTACAGACTGTGATCGCGTCGAAAGTCATTTCTAAATGCACGTGTAAAAGAGCCCAAAGAAAAGCATCTCTTAGATAGTGCTAGCCACAAGCTTGGTTCCTCCCCTAGGATTTAAGGGCACACCCAAACCCGCCCTCCTCCCCTAAATCACTCCAAAGCACCCAAGCGCCCGTGCCACGCCAGTCTGAACAAGAGAGCCTGAAGACTAGCCGCGACCGAGCGAGCCCCTGGGAGATGGCCAAGGAGGCTGAACGAGACGAGAGCCCTGCTGGAAGAAAAGCCCCTTGCAGCCAGGAGAGCGCTGCACAGACGCACCCGCAGGGAGCATGTGCAGGAGGCCGAGGCGCGAGCAGCAGGCAGCGCCTCTCGGCTCGGAGCCTTGGGCGGCGGGAGGGGAGGCTCCGGCGCGCGCGCCATGTGCTCCCGGGGGGGGGGGGGGAAGTCCCCGGAGCCCGCTCACCCACCTCGTTCTCCAGCTTGTGCCACAGGCGCGCCCAGTAGCGCGCGGGCACCCCCGAGGCGCTGAGCGCCGCCGCGTGCAGGGCCACGAACGCCTCGTGCTCCGCGGGGCGCGCCCCCTCCATGTTGCCGCCGCCACCGCCGCCTTGGGGGCGGGCGTCTTCTCGCTCCGTGGGAGTCCCGGCGGCACCGAGGCATGCTGGGTGGGGGCTGGCTTTAAAGGGAAAGGGCTGCGCGCGGGGGAAGGAGCTCCCCGAGCGCCCGCCGCGGCGGGGACAGCCCAGCCCCCTTGCAGCCCCCGGGTGAAGGACGAGCAGGCGCGCCCGACTGCTGCCCTCGCCCTTGAGCTGGCTGCCAAGCGCCCAGCCTGCGCCGTGATTCTGCTCAGCCGCATCTGGGGGGGGGGGGGTTGCAGAGGGTGTTTTTGGTTTGCCCCTTAGCGAGCCAGGCAGGGCTCCTTGTGAAAAAGGTGGTTCGATCCGAAATGTCCAAAGATCAAGGGGGAGCGGGGGGGGGGGGAAGCTGTTTAATTCAGGCCAGTGTTTAATTGAGACATGCCAATGTGGTCCTGTTTAATACGTGGATTCATTTCACTCCATTCGTGCCTCTTGCATTGCTTTTTAAATTACTTCTTCATAGTCCGTGGGATGCCAGTCACACCCTTAATTATTCTTTTCATGGGCTTTCCAAAAGGGCTCCCAAAATCCTGCACTCAGTGCAGTCTGGAATTCAGTGTCACAGCTGTAACCAGACCAAAATGCAGGACAATGTAGCACTTTAAAGACTAACAAGATGGTTTATTAGGTGATGAGCTTTCGTGGGCCAGACCCACTTCCTCAGATCAAATAGTGGAAGAAAATAGTCACAACCATATATACCAAAGGATACAATTAAAAAAAATGAACACATATGAAGTGGTATGGTGTTTTATAATGGTTAGAAAAATGGAGTCTGGGACCTCCTTAGGTGCTGAGAGAACAGGGAGGAACTCTACAGGGAGGGAGCTAAAGAACTGAAACAGGGTGGATTTTCCCTGCTCTTTTTGCCTGAAGTTTCCATTTACCTCAGGCCCTCTTCCCACCAGAAGGTCACCTGATAGAAAAGGACCTCAGAGGTTTCCCACCTGTGAGGCTATATAAGGCCTGGTATACCAAGCAAAGATCGCTGTCCATCCCAGTGGCAGTAATCTGCGCAAGTCATAGCACTTACCTGAGACATCTAGGGACTCATTGTGCAGCAGCCCAACAGAGGGAGAAGAGGACACCCATCCGTCCCACTTATCATCTGGCATCTGTTCCATCTGCATACCATCCTCTTGGTTTCCGGATTCATCATCAAGGGACTCCCCAGTTTTCCTCTCTGCAGGCTCCCAACCAGCCCAAAGGTAAGAGGTCCTGGACAGTGCACCTCTAATGCAGCCACTGACTGTCCTAGAAAAGGAAGGGTATTGTAAAATGGGGTATCTTTTACCATTTGTTTGTACATGGAGTCCAGTTAGGATACAATAGGGCCTGGACTTTGTCTGATACTTGTACCGTTCACTTCCATAATTTATTCTGAGTTATTAATTTGCGTCCGGTTCCCCTCCTCCCCATTTCCCAGAATTGTAAACAAATCCCTAATACACTTCACTTCTGTTTTCACCCTTACTCTGAGTCTATTTTCCTTTCTTTTGGGTTCAGAGAGGAGAAAGTTTTGGGTCTGTCACGGGTGGTAGACCCCGAGAGAGGAGCCGAATCTTCATCTTTCTGGCTAGGGCATGTACCAGCAGCGGCTTCTATCTTTCTAGATTATTTATTATCTTAGTTCTAGGAGTAGCATTACTGTTCCTCTCAAGTCCCCCAGTATTCCCGTGAGTCTCTTCCACTGCCCTTTCTCTGCCATATCTCCAGTTCCTCCTCCCATGCTCCCTACATTCATCTGTCTCCTCATGGTTTCCTGGCCAGCGTCCTGCCCATAGAGTGGCAACTCTCTTCCTTGAGGGCAACCTAGCTTTAGTCTTATTGAAAACAATGGGGAATGGCAGCCAGAGGGAATAAGGGAAAACTCACAAGTTTGATGCAAGCACTCATGGGAACCCATAAAGTATTGCAAGCTGCATGATAAAAAAATCACAAGGGTTGACAACTTTGGCCCAATATCTGCCTACTTACCTAAAAAATAAATACATAATAAAGTATGTCAAGAAGCTCAAGATACCTCTAGCATCAGTTACAAAACTAAAAATAGACACAAATAGCAGCTTAAACCAGATCAGGGTTGTTTTCAAATGAGGTGGAGGAGTTTGTTGCAGAGCTCACAGTGTCTGCTGCACCACAAGGCCTCTAAAATAAAGTGGGATCTAAGTTGAGCACCTCTGCTGATGACATTGCTGGAGCACTATGGCACAGGGATAGAGTTGGTGTCAGAATCTTAGAAAAGGGCTCTATAAATCCAACCCATAAATCTAACACCATAAATGCAACCCAGACACCAATAGGTAGTCAGTGCAGATGATGAGCTGCAGATGTCATGTGCTGCTTGCAGAGAAGACTTGCTTAGTAGGCTGGCATTTTCTTATTGCCCTATCATACATTTCTGGATTGATTTAAGGTACAGCCCCGTGTAGAGCACATTGTGGTAATGGTAATAAAGCCATGGCTCATGGTAGCGAGGCCCATATCTGAAAGAAACAGTAGCAATCTCTTGCCCAGGAGCAGATGGTTAAAAAATATTCCTGTGTATTGCTGCTCTACAGTCATCCAGCTGCAGTTGAGGATTCAACACAGCCTTCAGATTGGACACCTGCATGGAAAAGATGGGCAAGCACTCATAATCAAAGGGGGATAGGTCGTCCTTGCCATGTCCTCTAGTTGCTTCTCTGACCCTAATACAGTGGTCACAAACCAGTACATCGGGATCTACCAGTGATCCTGACTGGTTGGGTTGGGAAGCTTTCAAGTACCTGAACTTCAGTTGTCCCTCTACCCACTGTCATGCTGCTCCTGCCCTCTGCCTTGGAGCTGCCCCTCTGGGTGCCTCTTGCTTGCCATGCAGGGTGTGGGGGAGGTGCTGATGTCAGGGTGTCCCTCCTCTCCCCACTTCTGTACCCTATCTCCACACAGAGAGAATGGGATGGATGGAGCTTGGGAATGCAAATCTCTGTCACTGGCACACACTGTGGCTACGTCTACACTGGAAGCTTCTTGTGCAAAAACTCTTCCACAAGAGAGTGTCTACACTGCCATATGCTTTTGCATAAGAGCATCCATGGCAGTGTAGATGCTCTTTTGCGCAAGAAAGCTCTGATGGTCATTTTAACCATAGGGGCTTCTTGCGTAAGAAACTCATGTTGCTTGTGTACACTGGCCTCTTCTGGAAGAGCTCTTGTGCAAGAGGGCTTATTCTTCGTGGGGAGAGGAATAACTCTTCCGGAAGAAGCCCTGTTTTCCAATGCTGTACTGTAAATTTACTTCTGGAAGAACGCTCGTGCAATGTAGATAGCTGGCAAGTTTTTGCGGAACAGCTGTTCTTGCGCAAGAAGCTGCCAGTGTAGACGTAGCCTGTGTGTGTGTCTGCAGGGGCAACCCATGCCTATAGGCAAACTAGGCGGCCGCCTAGGGTGCCAAGTTACATGGGGCGCCAAATTCCAAACCCTGCCCCTTCCATTTCCCCTTCCCTTTCCAGTGCCTTACCTGGAGCACAGCTTCCCTGCGGCCAGGAGGGGGGTAAGTACTGGGAGAGGCAGCACGCAGGGGAGGAGGGGGTCCCCTGTGCCGTGGGAGGTGGGGGTCAGCCCTGGGGGAGGAGGAACGCGGGGGGGGGGTCGGCCCCGGGAGAGGAGAAACACGGGGGGTTTCCCCTGTGCCGCAGGGAAGGGGGGGTCAGCCCCGGGAGAGGAGGAACATGGGGGGGGTCCCCTGTGCCTCGGGGGGTGGGATCGGCCCTGGGGAAGGAGGAACGTTGGGGGGGGGGTTGCCTCGTGGCTTCCCCTGCACCGCGGGGGGAGGGTGGGTCGCCCCGGGAAAGGCGCATGCCGGCTTCTCTCTGAGGGGGTGGGATCTTGGGAGGAGGCGGGTGCAGGGAACTCTCTCCCCTGACTGGCACCCTGCTCCCTCTCCCCAGCCCCCAGCCAATAGAACTCCATCCCCAGCCCCCCCCTCTCCCCAGCACAGAACCAAAACCCCTAGTCGGTATCTGCCCTTGGATTTGGGGGAGGGGGGTGCCGATTGCATGGTTCGCCTAGGGCGCCAGTTGCTGGCAGCTAGTCTAGGGCCGCCCCGTGTGTCTGTCATTCTCACAAAAACACACTGTTCTTCACTCTCCTCCTGACCCAACACATACGTGGGGGCTTGTCGTTACTTAGTTTACGGCTTGCAAAGTGTGGGTTTTTTTTTTTGTTTTTTTAATGGTTTGGGCATTTCATACTTTTATTTCTCTCTTATGCTTAAATTGAATTATTTGAATAGTGAGTTCTAAAAAGCCTAACCTGTCTTGGCAAGAGTCATTATCCCTATGGAAATTGCTGTTCCTGGAAGTGGCTGGCATGTCCCTGAGAGAGGCAGAGCAGGGGTTCTCCACATGCTGTCCTTGCCTGCAGTCACCACTCCTGCAGCTCCCATTGATCAGTAACGGTGAACCGTGGCCAGTAGAAGCTGTGGGCTCAATGCCTGTAGATGAGGGGCAGCACATGGCACCATGGAGCCATTGCTGTACATGCCAGTTGCTTTTAGGAGTGATGCAGGGCCAGGACAGGAGTAAGCCTGCCTTAAACCTCCTGCTCTACCACCTGGAAGCTGCCTCAGTTAAAGAGAGCCTTCAGCTTGCACCTTGAAATCCCTCCTGGACCCCAATTTCCCACCCTGGGCTAAGCCCTGAGCCCCTCCACACTCCATTGCCCAAGACCAGAGCTTGCCCCCCAACCTCCTACCTCAGCCTGATGAGTGAGGATGGGCGAAGAAGAGGGATGGAGTGAGCAAGGTGAGGCCTCAAAAAGGGGTGGAACAGGGGAAAGGCCTCAAAGAAGGGGCAGGAAGGAAGTGGGGCACAAGTATATAGGTTTGAGGTAGAACTTACATTGCACTTAAATTGAAGGAAGTGATCTTGTGGTTAAAAAGGTTGGAGACCACTGCCCTGACGCCATGAAGGTTTTATTGTGAAGGCTATGGATGTTGCGATTAAAATATGTTGGACCATGGGACGTTGCTTAGACACTGCATTGTGGTTGAGATATTTTTCTGATTAGCTGTTTTTCTTTTTCTGTCTTTGCCATAGACTCAACACATACACAGATATTCTCTTATAGCCCAAATCATCGAGTCACATCACAATAATCAGTAAACACAACACAAGAGATTCATTGGCCAACAATCTTCCTCCATGTTTGATTGTCTTCGTACAACCTTGAGAAGCAGGTCATATCACAGTTTGTCCAGGCAGCCACACAGTCAAACCACATTCACTGCAGGTGCTCCTGCTCCAGCACCTATCACCAATACATGCACAATTTGCTTTCACAATCTTCCTCAGCTCCTGCAATTTGTGTCTCTGACAAACTCAAGTTTTCTTTGTCTCTGATGATCTTCAAGATGTCCAGTTATTACTCCAGTTATAATATGCTGTCAATCAAGGTGATTTCCTCATCTCTAGTTTGTGTGTGGAGTATAAAAATATGTAGCAATTGCCTGTAGCATTCCAGTTTGATGTCAGAAAGCCTCTTAATATCCTGTTTCCTTAGCATCCATGTCTTGCATGCATATAACAAGATGCTGAAGGCAAGCAATTTCATTTTATACTTCATGGTAATTCCTTTTTTCACCAGATGTGGTAGAGGATTGCTAGGAGCAACAGTTGCAAGTCCAATTGTATGTTGAATCCGTGATGTGTAGGGTCCTTTATGGTCATATTACCTAGCTATTTGAAGTGCTCAGTGCACTCCAGTACTTCCCCAGATTTGAGTAGGAATAGCTTCAGATCGCTATTGCTAGAATTCTGGCTACTGGCCAGCTCTTTGCATTAAGAGTGATTTGTTGCTTTTGCAGTATGTGGAGGAGTTTGAACTATAGTTGACCAAATGAAAGCAACCTGGAAAGAAAGCAACATGAAATCTATAACCTATCCTGGAAAACGATCCCTCACTCTCACAGACCTTGGGAGGCAGGCCAATCCTCGCCTACAGACAACCCTCTAACCTGAAGCAAATTCTTATCAGCAGCTACACCTCACACACACTCACCCAGGAACTTAACCCTGCAGTAAACTCTGTGGCCAACTCTGTCCTCATATCTATACTAGCGACACCATCACAGGACCTAGCCACAATATCAGAGGCCGATACAAGTGTTCATCCTGTAATGTGATATCAAGTGCCAGGAATGCTCCTCTGCCATGGATACTGGCCAACCTGGACAATCTCTATGAAAAAGGACAAATGGACACAAGTCAGACATCAGGAATTGTAACACACATAAACATGTAAGGGAACATTTTAACCTATCTGGCCACTCATTAATGGATTTAAAAGTAAGCCAATCTTCTACAAAAATAATTTTACAAGCCAATTAGAGAGTAAGTGTAGAACTGACCTTCATATGCTAATGTGTCAATTTCCCTGGGCTTGAACGAAGACATTAACTGGATGGCACATTATAAAGCCAACTTTCCATGCATTTACATCAAAAGCTAACCATGGGACACTTCCAGATCACTGAATTAGCCTCATTAGCACTGGTACTACTATCGACAGATAATTCCCCCCTCCCCCGTTTCTTTTCTGTTATAAATTCTGGGTTCCTATTATTTCCAGTCCTGTTGCTAGCTCATCTGAAAAAGCGAGTTTTTTCCCCCACTAAAGCTTTTGATACTATATATATATTTGGACAAACGTCTAATTGAAGGGGGAAAATCTCGCTCCCCTGGGGTACAGAGCCCCCAGAAGGGTTCGAGGCCGGAGGTCAAATCAGTGAGGCAGGAAAGAAACTTAGAAGAGAAAACTTTATGATGCATGCATGCAGGCTGTCACTTCCAAGAGTGAAGCAGCAGCCCTGACAGACAGATTCAGGTATCCTTTATACAGAATGCTTAGACAGCTCAGTTGTGGATTGTTCTTCTTTAACATATCAAAGTCTCAGCAGAAGTACTTTGAGACTTCTGTTCACCCCAGGAGTGCTAGAAGTAAGTTTTTACAGTACACAAAGCCACATGAGAACTTGAGTGGAGGAGTCTACAAGGCAAACTGTGACAAAGATAAGGGTTTACATGACAAATTGTGACAGACTAGGAGTATCCATGAATTTGAGATAGGCATTGTAAGGGTCTTTGATTAGAGTTAATTTGATTCTCTCTGTTACAGGGAGAGAGGCCTGGAAAACTTTTAACCCTTACAACAGTTTTCTTTAGAGTTTTGATTTCTGCACAGTCCCCCCCCTTTAGACACAATTGGAGTTATTGGATTTTCCCCACAATTCCCCCCTTTAATACTCCTATTGGAGTATTACTCAAAGTTATTTTAGACATTCTTAAGTATTCTTCCTTTGCTAGGATGAAGTCTCATCTTAGAGGGAGGTTTTCTTTATCTGCTGGGTAAATAACCCACTGCCCATTCACCCCCAGATCTTTACCAGTGCCAATATTGCTTTTAAAACATAAGGGAAACATAAGGGAAGCATTCCCTGATGGATGTAATGCTTGAGTAAGGGGAATCCCTGAGGCAATCAGATTTTTATGCCAAATCTGCCTGTTCCCCCCCATGACTATGTACTTCTGGCACAGTGTTATCATTCTGGGCATCTACCCACTCCCGCTCTCCTGTAGAGTACTGACTACCAGTAGATCTGAATTTTAGGGGTCTGGTCCACAGGGAGGCAGGAGTTGGGATAAACTGTAATGGTAAAAGGCCTTCAGAGCCTTCTATAAGCTGTTCACATATCCAACAGTCACTTGTATCACTTGTATTGGTGAGGGACACAACCTTTTGCAGGGCTTCCCAATAAGGGTGGGGAAAGTTATATACTAAGGCTATTCTGACTACTAAAAGAAGGAAAACAATCCCCATCTTATTATAGTATCTTAAGTCTCTAAAGTAGAAAGGATAATAATAATATAGTAATTAGCTAGCAACTAGCAAAGCAGTCTCTTTAACTAAGCTTAATCAGTTAGTATTGTTTGGCTTGCCTCTGCAGGCACTCTTCGAGATTTCGTAGTCTCTTAGTTCACTCAATACTGGAATGGATTTCCCTTTGTGAGAGCTACAGGGCTCCAGGCTCACCTGTAGGTCTTTGCTGGTACAGTCCTACCTCTCAGGTTGTACCTCGAAGCTCCTGGTGGAGGCCGGTTTGGTAACAGTCTGGTTTGAGAGTCTGCCGCCTCGGTCCGCTGAACCTCGTCCTCAGGTGATTCCTCCAGGGAGGGGTCCTGGGTGACGGGGTCAATCAGCTCTGTTGGATCTGCAGTTCGGCATACATGACTTGCGTGGATCCACGAGGGGCGCTCCTTCACCTTTACTGCTGTGTGGGTGATGAGCAGCAATTGGAACGGTCCTTTCCACCGGGCTGTCAGGGAATTCTTTCTGCGATGTTCCTTCACGAACACGTAGTCGCCTGGTTGGATGTTGTGACACGGTACATCAGTAGGTACTGGGAGGGCTTCCTTTACCTGCAGGTGCAAGCTCTCCTAACCGTCATTTTATGTCTAGGTTTCTTCTTTCTGTGTGGCTGCTAGCCTGTGGGCCTCCTGCAACATTAAACTGCTTACAAATCACACATGAATTAGATATGAATTAGATATTCTTGAGACAGCTTCTAGGTGCACGCCTGGGGCGTACCATTGTTTTGGGATTTGTGAGGCCACCCCCCTTTTGCTAATGTGTGTCATTTGATGAGACACCTGAGCAAGCTGCCGTGTGAGAGATTTTTGGGGCAACTGGGCAGCCATCAGGTGCACCCATTATCCCAGCTGGGGATAAGGAGCAGCCTGCTTTGTCCCAAAGGTTTTTCTCTGCAGGTTGAGTAGCTTGCTGTAGTTTTATCAGGTCCTGCAAAGAAACAGGGAGGGAAAGAGAGACCAGAATCTGAAAGGGAGTCAGAGGTCTATGTGCTGCCGCATGTCTGGCTGCTGCATCAGCACTCCCATTACCCAGAGAAACAGGATCAGTGGCACCTGTGTGGGCTGGGCAATGGGTAATAGAGAGGGATGTGGGTAGCTGAATAGCATCAAGGAGTTGGGAGATAAGGGGACCATGAGAGATAGCGGAGCCAGAGGAGGTAAGGAAACCTCGTTGTTTCCAAATTTGTCCTGTGGCATGACAGAGAAAGCATAGTTTGAATCAGTATAAATGGCAGCAGACTGTCCGGAAGCTAAAAGGCAAGCACGAATTAAAGCGATAAGCTCAGCAGCCTGAGCTGATTTGATTCCTGGAAGAGAAAAAAAACCTCTAAAACATTATCTGAGACCACTGCATGTCCAGCCTCTACTTTACCAACTTTCTTTTCTTTTACATGAGCTATCAGTATACAATACAAGATCTGCATTTTCCAGCAGTTGAGCAGACAAATCTTGGGGAGGCTTTACACAGTGCTCAAGCAATTCTTCACAGTTATGGGTATGTGCTTTACCAGTAGAGGGTAAAGGAGAAAAAGTAGCTGGGTTAAGTACATTACATCTTTGAATTACCACATTTGGGGAAGAGAGGATAACATTCTCATACAGGGTTTGTCTCTGAACAGATAGGTGCTGAGTGTGGTGTCGCTGTAAGAGAGCAGAGACAGCATGAGGGACCTGTAAGATAATGCTGTGGCCTAATGTGACAGGTTGGGCCTTTTTAAAGTAATTCAGCAGCAGCTGCAACAGCCTTCAGACAAAGTGGGAACCCACGGGCTACTGAGTCCAGTGTTGCAGAAAAATAAGCTACTGGACGAGGTGTGTGTCCAAGGGGTTGACAGAGAGCTCCAGCTGCAATTCCATCCTGTTCATGACAAAACAGAGTAAAAGGCTTGCTATATTTAGGTAAGCCCACTGTGCAGAAGAGTTTTAAGGGAAAGGAAAGCAGATTCACATTCTGGGGACCAGGTCACTGGGTCAGGAGCTAAGATTAAGAGTAGAATAGTAAGGGGTTTGGTGAGTTCAGAAAAGTTAGGAATCCATTGTCTGCAATATCCTGCTGCACCCAGAAATTTGTATACCTGACTTTGGTGAAAGGGTGAGGAATGGAAAAAACTTGTGAAATTCACTCAGGTGTTAACTGGCGGCCATCTCCTGAAAGTAAATGTCCTAAGTACTGAACTCTTTGTTTTACAAACTACAATTTGGCTTTGGAAGCCTTGTGACCCTTATTAGCAAGACACTTTAACACATATGAGGTATCAATTTTACATCTTTCCTCAGTTTCACTAGCAATTAACACATCATCAACATACTGAACTGCAGGGAAGAGAGAGAGAGTTAAGGTCAGCTTTTTAAAAACTGAGAAAACAGAGTAGGGCTTTTACAATAACTTTACAAAAACATGTCCAGGTTAATTGATGACCCTGAAAGGAAAAGGCAAAGAGAAATTGGGAATTCTTATGCACTGGAATAGAAAAGAAGGCAGAACATAAATCTATTACAGAAAACCAGGTTAGGTACTACTGGAAATCTAGGGATTACAAACTTATTAATGGCTCTTAGGTCTTCTACAAATCTATAGATTTGCTTTTTCACAGGTAGTATAGGTGTATTACATGGTGAAGTTGTATAAACAAGTATCCCTTGTTTAAGGAGGGAGAGATTACAGGCTTAATGCCCTCTTGTGCCTCCCTAGCCAATAGATACAGGGGTACCCTCGGGAAAGGCTTGTTGTGTCTGTATGTCATTTGCACTGGTGTTGCAGAGGCTAGCAACCCCACTTCATTCACATGGGCTGCCCACAATGTCTCTGGGACATCTGAGAGGTCCAGGAGGGGTGTATGTCCTGAGGTCTCATCAGATTCCTCTGAGAGTAGTAATGCCATCAAATTTGGAGCCTGATAGGGGGAAGGTCAACAAATATCCCTTCCTCTCTACAGAGAAGGTTTGCACCCAATTTACACAACAAGTCAGGTCCCATAAGGTTTACAAGAGAAAAGGGAGATAACAGGAAAGAATGTTCAGCTGACAAGGGTCCAAAGCGGGGTGGGGGTGCAGATGGCACATCTGGGGAATCAAGCTGTTTAGAGAAGCCAATTCTTGCTGCAGCTTTTCAATAGAATCTTTTTTTTGCTAGCCATAATGCTCTGATTATTTATTTTTTTTACTGCCACATCCTCCCAGAGGCACCAATATTCCATCTGGTTAGGATGTTTTTCCTCGAGGAAAACTCTAAGATAAGAAAGCTTTTGTAAGTCAAAGTTCTAGTTGCCATTTATTCTGGGAATTCCCCTGAGTATAGCCATTCCAAATGCTCAATAATTCCTTAAGTCTCCTTAGTTTCAAACCTGCAGGCAATACCTAGCTGACTGATCATCTGAGACAAGGGAGTCCCAGGCTGTGAGAAACCTTTTCCCTCAGTAGGAGACAGACTTGAGGGAGCAATCTTATCCATGTTAGCACTGTCTTGTCCAAGGACAGCGCAGGAGCCCAACAGTACTACCCTCTCCAAGGATAGTACAGGCGTCCAGCAACACTACCCTCTCCAAGGATAGTGTGGGAGTCCACACAAACTAAACTGTCAGCTTCACTCATACTCCTTATGTGCCGGGGGAAACCGCCCTTGCTTTCAGCAGCTGTGCAGTGACACTGACAGCACTGGTGCGGCTGCAGTCCCACTCCGGACTTCACTCACTCAAAACCATGCGCTTGGACTCGCCACCAATTAGTCAGCAACAACAACAACAACAAAATCCAACCCCTATTTGGCTATACCCAGTGTTTTCGTTTTAAATTTCCCTCAAGCCTCTTAACAAAAAATTTTAAGTAAAAGATGACTCTTACCGCCAGCCGGTCCAGCTGGTGACGAGAACAGGGAGGCGGACCGGGGGATTTTAAATGGATCCCTTACCCTCCAGATGCGCGCTGTAGTCCGTTCCCATTCCCCGTCATCAGCCTTTCCAACTGGAGTTCCAAGCCATCCCACTTCTGACACCAAATTGAAGGGGGAAAATCTCGCTCCCCTGGGGTACAGAGCCCCCAGAAGGGTTCGAGGCCGGAGGTCAAATCAGTGAGGCAGGAAAGAAACTTAGAAGAGAAAACTTTATGATGCATGCATGCAGGCTGTCACTTCCAAGAGTGAAGCAGCAGCCCTGACAGACAGATTCAGGTATCCTTTATACAGAATGCTTAGACAGCTCAGTTGTGGATTGTTCTTCTTTAACATATCAAAGTCTCAGCAGAAGTACTTTGAGACTTCTGTTCACCCCAGGAGTGCTAGAAGTAAGTTTTTACAGTACACAAAGCCACATGAGAACTTGAGTGGAGGAGTCTACAAGGCAAACTGTGACAAAGATAAGGGTTTACATGACAAATTGTGACAGACTAGGAGTATCCATGAATTTGAGATAGGCATTGTAAGGGTCTTTGATTAGAGTTAATTTGATTCTCTCTGTTACAGGGAGAGAGGCCTGGAAAACTTTTAACCCTTACAACAGTTTTCTTTAGAGTTTTGATTTCTGCACAGTCCCCCCCCTTTAGACACAATTGGAGTTATTGGATTTTCCCCACAACGTCTCAGACACTTCGCCAAAGAATCAATGCCCACAAAACAGACATTAGACAGGATCACAAAGAAAAAACAGTTGCTTGTCATTTCAACCAGAAAGGACACTGTCTGAATGACCTGCTAACCTGCATCCTACTTCAGAAGACATTCAAATCTGCACTTGAAAGGGAATCCTCTGAACTGGCATTCATGCTAAAATTTGACACTCTCCGCAGGGGAATTAACAAAGACTCCAACTATCTTACCCATTACAAAGATAGCTTCCCCAATTATCACCTCTAATATTAACTCACAGACATTTCCCCTTCCCCACCTCTAATATCATTAACTCACTGGCATTCACCTTCCTTCCCCTCTCCCACATCCCCCTTCTGTTCTGTAATGTGATTTGTCCTTTTCATATGTGTTCATTTTTTTAAAATTGTATCCTTTGGTATATATGGTTGTGACTATTTTCTTCCATTATTTGATCTGAGGAAGTGGGTCTGGCCCACGAAAGCTCATCATCTAATAAACCATCTTGTTAGTCTTTAAAGTGCTACATAGTCCTGTATTTTGTTTCATATATATATTTGTTAGTCTTTAAGGTGCCACAGGACTTCTAGTTGTTTTTAAAATGAAAGCAATAATTAAATCCACCATGATCTCAATGTGAATCCATAGTAAGGAACACAAATGTTAGTAGACAATCTCTGGTACAAAACAAATTACAATCAAATTCAAGATAAACTTAAAAAACAACAAATAGTCTAGTAGCAGTTTAAATACTAACAAAACATGTAGATGGTATCGTGAGCTTTCATGGGCACAACCCACTTCTTCCGAAGTGCTACCAGATTATTTGTTGGTTTTTAAGTTTAGTCTGTACAGGATAACTCGGCTGCCCTCTGAAGCTAATAATCAAGTTCAAGTATCCTGATTGCTTTCCTGGGAACTCCCACAGGATTTATAGAGCCTAATGCTGCTGTACTTATTCAAGCAAAACTTCCATTGATTATTATGGGCATTTTGCTTAAGTGTCTGTAGCGAGACAGGAACCCCCCTTGTAACATCAATTTTTGCTTGCCTGGAGCATACAGGGCACACAGAGCAGAAGGCCCAGGCTGCTGTGACCGTGAATGGCTGTAAACAGAGATACGGCAATTGCTGACCAAGAGGCTGCCAAGGAGTGCCCTTGACTCAAACCCATATTGATACGAACACACATCCGTCCGCGGGGGGAGGAATCTCTCGCCCAGTAAAAAATGTCTAGTATTCACAATTTAGTTATCTCTCTTGCAAGTGTAAATTAACTTGAAACTTGCTTGTAAGAACTGGCGCCACAAAACGGACCAGTACAATTCGGCATCTTAGATAAGAAAGAGGATACGGGCCCCCAGGGGTATAAAGATGGGTCCAGCAGCGCATTTTCTCTGAGTGTCAATCTACCATCTATCTGCTGGTCGGGTTAGGTGTTTGATCTCCCGAGGTTCCAAGGGGACGCCCACCTCATATTCGTCACATGAAAGACCACAGAGGTGCTAAGACACATAGCTTGAGATTTTCCCTAATGCCTGAATGCAATTACAGGGGCCAAAGCTATGATTGGTTGTAGCTGTGTGTGTGAGAGAGAGAGAGAGAGAGAGAGAGAGAGAGAGAAAGAGGACGAAGCAGTGAGGACCTGGGAGAAAAGGGAAAGACAGCTTCTTTTGGGCTTAATAGCCGTTGCAAAGGCAGATTTGGATTTCTGAATAACGAACAAAAGAACATTAAAAAAAAACCACCTCCTCTTTGTTGTGTGTTTAGGGAAACAGCACGGCTGTGTCTAGACTGGCAAGTTTTTCCGCAAAAGCAGAAAAACTTGCCAGCTGTCTACACTGGCTGCTTGAATTTCCGCAAGAACACTGACTTTCTACTGTCAGAAATCAGTGCTTCTTGCGGAAATACTGTACTGCTCCCGTTCGGGCAAAAGTCCCCTTTGCACAAAGCTTTTGCGCAAAAGGGCCAGCGTAGACAGCTCAGATTTGTGCTTTTGCGGAAAAGTGTCTGTGCCAATCTAGATGCTCTTTTTTGCAAATGCTTTTAACGGAAAACTTTTCAGTTAAAATCATTTGCGGAAAATCATGCCAGTCTAGATGTAGCCCACTTGTATACTGTGACGGGACCCCCGCCCATGGTTTTTGAAATGGACTCATGGACATGAATGTACATAATGCAAAGATGCTTTGAGCGAATTATTTCGTGTAACCCATCAATCTTAATGTCATGATCTGCTGGTTCTGTTTATCTTACTCTGTTGTACATATCACCAGGGCTCGACAATTAGGGCAATCTGTTCGCCCAGAGTGAGTAGATTTTAGTTCGGTGTGGCCGCGCAGCGCGGTGTGTGCATGCGCAGCGTGCCAAACTGCGCAGCTGGCGAGCGGGGCTTGCCGCCGCTTGTCAAGCCCTGCATATCACTTTTGGGTGTAAAATTAGGCACATGGAGTGGGGAATACTTTGAGGCTACGTCTAGACTGGCATGATTTTCCACAAATGCTTTTAACGGAAAAGTTTTTCCGTTAAAAGCATTTGCTGAAAAGAGCGTCTAGATTGGCATGGACGCTTTTGCGCAAAAGCACTTTTTGGGAAAAGTGTCCGTGCCAATCTAGACGGGGTTTTGTGCAAGAAAGCCCCGATCGCCATTTTCACCATTGGGGCTTTTTTGCGCAAAACAGTTTTTACCTGTCTACACTGGCCCTCTTGCACAAAAGCATTTCTGCAAGAGAGCTTTTTCCTGAGCGGGAATGTCAAACCATTTGCGCAAGAAGCACTGATTTTGGACAGTAGACCGTCAGTGCTTTTGCGCAAAATCAAGCGGCCACGGTAGACAGCTGGCAAGTTTTTCTGCAAAAGCAAGTGCTTTTGCGGAAAAACTTGCCAGTCTAGACACAGCCTGAGAGTTTCAGATGTGTGAATGGGAGACATGGAAGGTATTACCCACAACTTCTTGATGAGCCACTGTTAAACAATCTTTTGTCCTTCAGTCTGAGCAGTGGTTGGTAGGGAGTGGCTGCATCTGAAGGAAGGAGCCAAAGACCCGAGGGTGGGAGGGGCGGGGGACTGCCCTGGTTTAGAGTGGCAGCTGGAAAAGAGGTTTTAGGGTGAGTGTGAAGAGTTTGTACTGAGGTTTCAGTGTAGAATTAGTCTAGTGTTTTTGTTTCTTTTGATTTGTAACCTACTTTGCTCTGCCTGTTCTCACTTATTACTACTTAAATCCTACTACTTCCACTTAAGAAGATCATTTTTATTTTCTATCAAACCCAGTGTAAGTAATTGTTACTTGGGGTGCGGGAGGAGAAACCAGTGTGCACATTCCCCCTTTCATAGGTGGCTTACCTAATTCTTTGGGGTTTGGACCATCTAGGGAGTGCTATCTCAGGAGGCTGGGCCCTAAATTGCACTCCCCTTGGACCTGAAGAGGTTCAGTGTCTGTACTGCTTCTCGGTGGGGGCAGGGACCTCATCTTTGGGCCTTGGCTGGGGGGAGACCAGCGGAGCTGGCCCAGCAGAAACAGGTGGTGATGAGCCCCACTGAGCGGGAATGCGGGTGGCAGTGACCGTGTCTGCATCCCGGGAGGCACCCCTGAGGGGTCATCTGTGACCACACTCCATCACATATACATTCTTTGTAAAAATATAGAATTGAACCAAAGAAATATCTGTGTTGTATCATCAGTTTCTCCTCCAAATGGAAACAAGGCAAAGCCCCAAATGGTGGCTGCTTGTTCAGGCCAAAAATACAAAAGACTTTGTAGTGATAGCAAGAGAGTTTTGTACAGGTGACATATCTTAGTATTAAAAATACTGCTTCTTTTACTTGCTTCTAGAGCTGGTCATGGAGTCTAATCCCACACTGGTACACTGTCTCAATATTTACTGGCGAGGCAGGAGTTCAGTACTATATTAGAGGAATGTTTGAGTGCTCTTTGGCTACGTCTACTCAGCTTCCTTCTTTCGTAAAAGCCTATGCAAGTGAAGTGTGGATTAGCATATTGCCGCACTTCATTTGCATAATTAAGTAGGAGCCGTTTTTGTGCAAGAGGTTTTTGCACAAGAGCCATGCTTCCTGAAAAAATGAGGAAGAACAGCTCTTGCGGAAGAGGGAGGTTTTGCGCAAACATGGTTCCTAATTAATTATGCAATTGAAGCATGGTGTGACGGGGCGGGACCCGCATACCCCCTGGAAGCGGGCCCACCCCGCACTGACCTCGCGCTCTCCCTTTCGCTAATGGGGGCAGCGCGGGGCTTGTTAGCGGCGTGCGGGCAATGTAGCGCGGCTGCAGCTCAGCTGAGTGGCGGGGCAGAGGTAGCCATAAGGAAACGGTAGGCGCGTAGCAAGGGGGCGGGACCGCAGGAGTTGGCGGCGGTCGACGCCGGTGACGTCAGTCGCCCCGGACGCGACCGCGGGATCTTTAAATGGCGCGGCGGAGGATAGGGGAGGAAGGAAGAGAGAACGGCGGGAAGCAAACGGAGAAAGGAGAGAAGCATAGGAAGTAGCCCAGGGTAGGGCGAGGAGACGGCGCACCAGTGGGTTTAGGGTCTTTACCCCTCTGGTGGGACAGGTCCGTGCGACTCTGTCCTTAGGGCCCTGGGCTGGGGTCCGGGAGTGAGGGTGGGCCCGGACTCCCCATCCTGCACTTCCGTTGCTGTAAGCGCACCACCGCGGAAAAAGGAGAGGTGGACTTGGGACAAAAGGGAAAAAGAGAGAGGGGGCGGAGCAAAACCCCCACACATGGTAATGTGCTTCATTTGCATAGGCTTTTACAGAAGAAGTAAGCTGTGTAGATGTAGCCGTCTTCAGGTAAAAGCATTAAAATAAGATCTAATAAGCCTCTTCAGGAATAATTTAAGGTCTACCATCTGTTTTAAATACTGGTGGATCACCCAGTTGGTTTGATCTCAATAAAATAGGTCATTTAGTGCTCAAATTCATGTTCTAGTGCTTGCTCAATTTATTTGCAAGCATTGCATTACCAGTATTTAACTCAATGTTGTATAAAGACATTTGGAAAATGTTAAGCATGAATGGAGCTATTATAATGCTTAATTCTACTGTCTTTGATAAGACTACAATTTCTTTAAAATTGTGGAAGTGGAAATATAAAGACAAAGTTGTCTGGACACTTGGACCAGGTTAAATTCAATCTTGTGCAGATTGACTTGTAATTCTTTTTGAAGGGCTGTTTTGGAGGCATAATTGATGCATAAACCCTCTGTGCAGGGATGAATTTCAGTCTGCGGAAGGGGAGGTTTTACTGCATGGCATTCAGAATATTTTTTATGGCTGTTTCTCACCAAAGTCCCAAACCTAATTTTAGTTGTTACTGTCAGTGCAGTCCCATGCCCAGCCATTAGACCGAAATCTAAATACCTGTTGTATTGCAATTGTACCTGGTGGTATCTTGTCAGATTGCTGGCTGACTGACCATTGTCTATAAATAAAAAGGAGACATGGAACTGAATCCAATTGCTTATCCAAGCTTCCTTGAACTTTGGATAAGTTTGGGTCCAGTTCCAAACAAAATGAATCATACATCCTAGTATTAGCTGCATCACTGTAGCATTTAGAGGCACAGAGATTGTGGCCCCCTTGTGCTGGACGTTGCACCTACACACAGTAAAAAACCCAACAGTTACTGTCCTGAAGAATTCACAGCCTGGACTAGGGATGTAAAATCCCCTTTAATTGGTTAATAGGTTAAACATTATGTTTAACTGATAAAAGGGGGACTGGTGGGGGGAGTAGGGCTCTTCAGCTCCACTAGGGGAGAGTGTCTCTCCTGCCTGTTGTGGCTGTGGCTGGGCTGCCATGGACAGCAGCTGCTCCAGCCAGCTGGGTGGAGCAGACCATGCCTGCTGTGGGAGGATAGGCTGGGCCCACCGCAGACTTCTCCAGCTAGGCAGGTGGAGTGGTCCTGACGGGTGGGGGCAGGGGGAAATGGGATGGGCCCGCCACAGACAGGGGCTGCTCCATCTGGGCGGTCGGAGCAGCCCTGGCCTATGGTGGGCTCCATGGGGATGGAGCAGCTCCCTGCCCACTGCAGGCAGCGAGCTGCTCAAGCCTCTACTGGTTAATCAATTAACCATTCACATCTTTAGTCAAGACAATACAAATGATGGGAGAAAAATAGAATTAATTCCATTTTATAGATGAGAAACTGAGGCACAGTGAGACTAATTATCTTTCCCAAGCTTTATGCAGTGCCACTGTAGCCCTCTTGGTGCCAGGATGTGAGAGCGACAAAGTTGGTGAGGTAAAATCTTTTATTGGATCATCTGTTGTTGGTGAGCGAGACAGACCTTTGAGCCACACAGTGCTCTTTTTCAGGTCTGGGAAAGGTACCCCTCTTGGGGAGATGGATTAACTACACTGATGGGAGAAGCTTTCCTATCGGTGTAGTGGATTTTCTAAAGCACTACTGCACCATAGCTGCCCTGTGCACTGTATGTGCATCTCTGTAGCACTGTGGGCATGTCTACACTACGCAGAAGGTCGATGCTGCTGCGGCCAACCTTCTGGGATTTGATTTAGCTGGTGTAGTATAGACCTGCTAGATCAAACTCAGAGGCTACGTCTACACTGGCCCCTTTTCCGGAAGGGGCATGTAAATTTCAGCAGTCGTCGTAGGGAAATCCGCGGGGGATTTAAATATCCCCCGCGGCATTTAAATAAAAATGTCCGCTGCTTTTTTCCGGCTTTTAAAAAAGCCGGAAAAGAGCGTCTAGACTGGCCCCGATCCTCCGGAAAAAGTGCCCTTTTCCGGAGGCTCTTATTCTTACTTCAAAGAGGCTCTTATTCTTACTTTGAAGTAAGAATAAGAGCCTCCGGAAAAGGGCACTTTTTCCGGAGGATCGGGGCCAGTCTAGACGCTCTTTTCCGGCTTTTTTAAAAGCCGGAAAAAAGCGGCGGACATTTTTATTTAAATGCCGCGGGGGATATTTAAATCCCCCGCGGATTTCCCTACGACGACTGCTGAAATTTACATGCCCCTTCCGGAAAAGGGGCCAGTGTAGACGAGCCCAAAAGGTGCCGCTGTTGGTGCCAGTACTCCTGCTCTTCATGAGGAGTACGCTCTTGTTGACTTCCTGCTATGTGGACAGGGATTTAAACTTAGTCAACTCCAGTCACATAATTTATATAGCTGGAGTTGCGCATCTTATTTTGACCTTTCCAAGTAGTGTAGACCACCTCTTACAGTTGTGAAAAATAGAAACTGTTGTGGGCTTGTGTTAAAAGACAGTATTTTGCTTTTTCAAAGGCCAATTTATTTTGGGGTCACTTCTTACTCAGAGTAAGGAGTAAATTACAACAAGCATAGGCAAATTCCCATAATACATAAATAAATAGTGTTGTCTGAAGCACAGAATAATTGAGTTCCCACAACCAATCAGAATGCAGCTTTTCAATAACAGGACAATTTACAACTTTCAGTGCAGCACTAATAAATATCAGTCATGTTCATAATATCTATATCATTCATAAGTTTATACAATGTAAGTACAATCAATGGAGCAGAATTTTGTCACTTGATAAATGATTCCTGTTGTCAAAATAAACTGGTTGGCATTCATTCACCATTCTAGTATGTCCACTATTACAAGTCTATTCAACAAGAGACAAACTATTACAGTGTTAAATAACTCAAACAAAAACAAATGAACCCCTCCCCCCAATCTCCAGCAATTGTGTTAATCTGGCTGCAAGCAGCTAGTAGGTGACAAAGCTTATGATGCTTAATAAAAATCTCTCAATTGACTTAAACATCTGTTCTTTCTGTCTAGAATAGCATACTACATATCTCCAATGATAGTTACATCTTTTACAACATCTTTAAATGAGCAGTTGATGTTACTACAGATGCTCTTGTTTCTTTTTTTTTTCTTCAGTTTGCCATCTACTTACCATCTGGGCTATCCATAGAAGGGCAATTTGCATTCATTCACTAGACATATCCAAATCAACAACAGGACAGTTATTTCAGTATGAAGGGGACATTTGGCAAAATGTTTTACTTTTCAGGGGCTGAGGAACTCAGGTTTTTGACTTCTGACCCTTCTTCCAAATCATCATGTCAGGAGTAGGGTTGTGAAAGGTTAACCATTTACCTGGTTAACCAATAAACAACACTCTAAATGTGTAATTCTTACCAGTTCCAGTTAACTGGTAACCAGAGAAGGCTGTAGGAGCTCCCTGCCTGCTGCAGGCCGGGGGCTGCTCCAGCCCCACAAGGGGCCCACCATGGACAGGGGCTGCTCTTGTCCAGAGCAACCCCTGTTCATGGCAGGCCCAGGCACCCAGCAAGTAGGGGCTGCTTCTGCAGGCAGGGGCTCCGCAGGAAAAGGGCTGCTCCACTGGAGGCTGGCAGCACCCTCAGCCGCTAGTGTTGGGCTGGGAGCTGGCATGGGGCTGGGACTGGTGGTGGGAGCCCAGTGGGTTAAGGGCTGCTCCTGCTAGGCTGGAGCAGTCCCCACTTTGGATCCTGCTTTAGTTGGTTAATGAGTTAAAATGCTAGGTAAACCTAACATTTAACTAGTAAACTGGGATTTTAGATCCCTAGTCAGTGGTCCACTTCTGGCTCTCTGGAATAGGCAGCTGGTGTGTCTGCAAGTCAAAGGTCTCCTAATATCTGGAGTGGATTCTACAGAGGGCTGGTACTTCCCTGCTACTCCTTGCACTCCATCCCTAAGGAGCCATGCTCATCAACACTGTGCCTATGTCTGGGCCAACCTAACAGCTGAGGGAAATCTGAATGTCTGGTATAAGAATTCAAACAAGGGAAACCTGATAAGTCAGAATTATTTTATGCAAGGAAATTTCCAGGGTGTTGGAGAAGGTGAGGTGGACAGTGTGGCTTTCCCCTAGCCATGACCCTCCCCACCATCTTTCAAAGTAATCAAAGACCCAAATATGATGAGAGTAAATGTGGCATCTCTGGGGCTTTTATACCAGGGAGAAAACATGGAGGGGACTCTGTCACTACCAGATCACTGCATTTAACACCCAATTTTTACATCAATAGCTAAGTATGGGACACTTCCAACCCACTTAATCAGCCTCATTAGCACCAGTCCTACAGTTAAGAGGTATCTTCCCCCCTGCTTCCTTTTTCTGTTATAAATTCTGGTTTCCTGTTATCCCTCTCCATCTCATCTGATGAAGTGGGTTTTGCCCACAGGAAGAAGCTCCTCATTGTCCACCAATGCAGATTAACCAAAGATATAAAAACGACATTAATAAAAAAAGGTTTTTCATCTGATTGTTCTCTGCATTATAACTGTGCCTGCAGAGTTTGCCCTAGCACAATAATATGAGGAACAGAGAGCATGTATTCCATTTTGTGTTTATTATGAAAGTGAGTCTAGCAAAAGTTTTATTACATGCTTCATTTTGAGCTTTGACCTGGTAAACAAAGCTACTGGTATACAGAGGCAAAGGGTAATGTAGCGTCAGATAAGATACATTTACATCATCGTTTTCTACTACTAAATCTGGCAGTTTTGTTAAAATGTTGGCAAAGCTCAGACCACTGTATTTTATTTCTAAGTATCAAACTTTGTACATTTATTCACTATCTTTGCTCTAACTAACATGGTACAATTCATATGGAAATAGCTGTTTGTACATAATTTACATAGGTAATAAACCTTCGCCTCACCAGCAGCATCTACAAGGGTTTAGTTCAAATAATTTCACATGCCCAGTGATCTATAAACAGCAAAACGGTACATAAACCAGTATCTTTACCAATCATTCCTCTCCCCTTCCCAAGATCTAACCTAACAGAAGTTCCCGTTTAACATATAAAAGATATAGTTGACTTTAATCAGGCAAAACTCTCACTTACCTTAGTGGCAGTTTTGCCTGGTTACAGACTCCAAGATCAGGATCAATGTGTAGTTTTACCATTTCCATGGCAACCAAGTCAAACTACTACTTTTCCTGATCTCTGTACTATATTGGGCATAATGTTTTGAATCCCCTTTTTGTTTCTGGATTTTATTTTCCTCTGTATCCCAATAAGATAATAGGAGCTAATGTTAACTTTAACATACATTTCCTTTATGTTAAGAAAATAGTAAGCACTTTAGAATGGTAATTGATGATCTCTGCTACCACAACTAGCAGGCTGCATTGTCCTAGAGAGCATTCGTTATAATCCCTGGGAGACTGCTGGAATAACAGACTAATTACCTGTAGAAATGAATCTTGCAACTGACTAAATGCTACCCAGGCCCTAATGTAACATTTTAATCATCACATTTCAGTAATCACCACTAGCAATGCAAACTAGCAGTATTCCCAAGATATAAAATGCACAAAAATATTTACAAAATACATTTAAAAAAAAGGGTTTACAATGCAAAATAATGAAAAAACCCAAAAGAACAATACGTTTTTTATTAAAATAAAATTTTGTTGAGCATAGCTGTTTGTTGTTTTCCTAAATATGGAAGTTTATTTTGCAATGAGAAATTCAACTGTCTTTCTTGGAGTACACACTTCTGTGTATTTTGTGGAAGTATGAAGCTACAGTCACTGATTAAAAAACTGTTAAAGTGTTAAATTAAAATTACTCCTTTACTACACTAATTTAAAATACAATGCATTGAATATTCCTAAAATATCATACAGTGCTACTTATAGTTATTGTCTTTAAAAGTAAAATCAGTGCTATACATAAGCAAAAGTTCAGTTGAAACCTACTTGCAATGGTTTCTATGTATTTAAACTTGTTATCTCAACTTTCTGAATACAGATTGTTTAAATTATTACAGCTAAGGGTACCACTGTACATTTTTATTGTTGTATATTACACATTAATTTTATAGATTAATATCTAATTGTAGAAACAGAATAAATAAATGAAATAGTAAACTGGAATTGTATATATTCAGATACTTAGATAACAATTCTTTGCCTTAAAGAGTTAATCTTCCTGTACATTTCATTCAAATGGAAAATGTGATGACAAAAAATAGAGACCAAGAGAGGAGGTTTTTTTTTTTTGCATCTCAACCCAAAATTGAGGAATAAAGTCATATTATTTTACAGTAATTTCCCTTCTTCCAAAAATTATTCTAGTGGAAGACAAAAGTTTTTCCTTTTTTTTCCAAGTGCTTACAACATTCTCTTATCCTAGAAAACTAAGTATAAAAAGTCTCAATGTACTGAGATTTTATAGAATTTTCGCAGTTAATGACATTCCCATCAAATGATAGTTTAAACTGAAAAAAACAGCAGTTAGAAGAAACCATTACACTAATATGTGTAATTATATCTTCAGGTCTGGCTTTTTAGCTCCATTGAAATCAATGGGATCTTTGCCATTGAATTCAAAGGGGTCAGGATTTCATCCCAGATTTAAAAAAAAAAAAAAAGATCATTAAAAGTTAGTCAGAATCCAGACAACAGCAAAGTCAAAGACCAGTTATTTTAGCAGTTCGGGTAGACTATGAACTTTCACTCTTAAAAGATTATTTTCATGGTAGTGAGTCCTGGATTATTTATAAAAATGACTGAAACAATAAATTAAATATCTTGGGTAAATAAACAAGGGAACCTTTTTAGTTTGGACGTTTAATTTTGGATAATTTGCTCACATGGCATTAATATTACTTCTTTTTAGTTCTACTTGCATGACATAGGACTGAAAAATTAACCATGCTCATTAAAGGTCATCTAATAAATCAGACTGTAGACACTCTGAATATTCTGGGCTCAATTCTCTTCTCATTTAAGCCAGTGTAAAACAGAAGTAAATTCACTAAATCAGTGATGTTACCCTGGTGTAAAATTAGTAAGAGAGAAGACCAGTGCCTTTTCACAGTTCCTTTCTTCAGTATTGTGTCAGTCTAAATTAAATGCATGATTTGTAGAATATTGATTTGTAGCTCATAGAAATGGTCTTGATCCTGTTTAAAGTCCAAGGTTTGGAATCTTTCACAGATATACATATTTTCCAGTAATTGTCTCACCGATGAGGGAAAAATAACATTCACTGTGGCAGCTGGTATAAATGGACTAAATTACCAAAGAATTTCATGATTGCAGCATATGGCTCTCTCACTAAGATTCAGTGTAGAAACAGGATGCTTTTCATATAAAGCTCCTCAATTTTTTCTGCCAATCCACATCAGTAGTTAAGGACTCACTAACAGCTTTTTGGAAGTACAGTCTGTCAGATGTACATCCTGCCTGCTCATGGAGAAGAGACTTTGTATGTCATGTTTTTCCATGCCTAGAGAGGATGTATGACAGAGTTAATAAATAAAAGTACATCATCTTCTGATAGCACAATCATTCCTATCAATACATAATTACTGGACATATACAGCAGGCATAATGTCCAGTTCTGGAATCAAAATTTCTAAAGTTTTGGAAGTTCAAATACAGGACTTTTCTTCAGACTTAGAGGATTTGGAACGAATGGCAAATTACAGCATCAGCTTCAAATTCGAAGCTTTCTCAAAATTTGATGGTGTTCTTGTGGTTTGGGCACATCCCCAATAATTATACTACAGAGTATATTTGACTTTACTCTCTGGGGCAAAACTAAACAAAAAAAATTGAAAAACAAAAAGTGTTATAGAGAGAGAGGTTGTTTGCATACAAGCAACTTGTGTATGTATGATGGAGGAAAGTAGAGATTGATGGTAGGATGAAGGAACAGATCAAACATTGAACATGGCAGTCTTACTGAGTTGGCAATTTACATCAGCTGGTGTAAATTGTCATAACTCCACTGAATGCAATGCTCAGCTGATGATCTGCCTCATTGAATTTAGTGCCCTGATTCTGGTTGTATTCAAATTAAACCCACATGCCTACACCATAGCAGTTATTACCCATCAGAAAATAATAATGCCACAATCATTATATCCAGCAACTTCTAATTAGTGCAGTCTACAAGATCACAGAAAGTATGCTCTGTCTGTCATTTTTGTAGGAGATGAAGAACATTTAGGGATGATTCACTACCATGTCTCAAAACAGTAAGTGCAGGATATAGGATAGGAGGAGAGATTTCAAAAAATAAGTGCTACTGGTGTTTAGTTTTCAAACATAGGAACATTTTCAAATTGAAAGAGCTAATTTATGGATATGGAATTAGGTCATCACAAAGTAATACCTTTTCAATTACCCTGTAGTAACGTGAAGCCATAAATAGAAAATTATTTTGTTGTACTAGATTTAGATGCAATATTGTCAATTTAGGTTAAAGACCTACCTTTTTTTGTACATATTCAACTTGCAATTTGGAATATCTTTATTTTTGGTATCATGAAAGTGCCTCTCTCACAAAGAGGGACGCATAATTAATGCCCCAATTTGTCCCATGTGCTTTGAGTCTCAGAAGTTTGATAGCTTATCTCCACCTGCAAAACAAGAAATTTCTTGCTTTGCTGCTATTACTGAATGGAGATATGTTCTGACAAATTGTCATATCGTTCTGTGACACTATCAATGGAAACACTAACATCTACAAACCAGAAGCTTAACTGAAATTAATATGGCACCATATTCTATTTGGTGAATAACAGTTTCTGCCAGTATAACTCACCAACCTGTTTTTTAAAAGCACTTACACAGCTCTGAAGTTCATATAATACTTTTGGAAGGGGATTTTTAATAGAAATTTTTACTTATATAAGTGAAATATTAAGTGTTTATGAAAACCATTAGCTACAAGAAACTACCACTTGATGCTAACTGTTTTTCATTAGAAATTTGCACATCTGTCTTCACATTTCTAAGGGGAAATGTATGATTTTCTATATATACTCTACAAGAAACATTCAGTATATCAGCTACATACTTGTAATGTCCAAGCTGTTTTTTTTTTTTGCTTGCAGCATTAGACCCAGACTTACTTCCTTTGACTGACAAATGCAGTTTGAAAGTTCAGAGAACAATGTCCAACTGCCAGGTAATCATTATGTTATTTCTTTAAATTGTGTGTCGTCTTTTGAGAATTTCAGTTTTTCAGTAGTTTTAAATTGGCTTGCTGTCGTGACCAATTCAACCATTTTGGATAACACCTGGGACACTTTTGCAATGTTCACATCACTCTGAAGTACTATGTTTCTTTGTCGTATTTGAGCTTTCATATTTATACATGCATATTTATCATCTATATATAGATTCTTCTATTATCCACTGCAGTCTATTGTGTAATTATAAGTGTTTTTACTAAAAAACACATTACATGTTTTTCCATTCTACAGATGCTTTAGGCTAAGCACTGATTGTTCATCCCTTGTAACAACCACCCTTGGACTCCTTCTAGGCAAGCGATCATTTAAAAAAAAATAGGTTCAACATTCTTGAAGAAGGGATCTTACTGAAAGCTAGCATGTTTGGTAACATTCAATTGCAAAGAAGGACCTTCCTTTAAAAAAAGGAAGCAACTCAAAAGGCTCTTTAATAAAAAAATGAACTTAAAATTAGTGAGGGGACAATTTTAGCACACTAAAGCAGAACCAATAGGAAAGAAGGCATCTCCCCCATCCCTCAAATGGCTAAATGGCCAGATTAAAAAAGATTTTCCAACCAAATGGGTACCTTTCAGGAAATGGAAATCAAGCTCAGCTGTAACCCGGAGAAAGGAACAGAAACTATTGCCAGTAAAATTTAAATTGGAAATTAGGAAAGCAAAATGGGAGTTTCAAGAGTGATTAGCCAGACATAAAAATGTGCATATAAATTAGCATAAAACAGCTTTAAAGTATATATCAGAAGCACAAAGTTTTTGAGAGCATTCATAAGTGTGTTGGATTATCAGGAAGATAAGGGAGCAGAGGAGAAGCAAAGACTCACCATGATTTATCTGCCTGAGTCTTCATCACAAGGGATGGTGGATAGGGATACCTATCTCTTTAGGTAATAAAGATGAGGAACCAAGGGGAAGGTGGTGAACCTCCCCAGTAAATTAAACAAATCATGAGGCTCCAGGTGGTACACATCCAAGATTTCGAAGAACTGAAAAATGAAGTGTCTGTGGTGCTAACAAAAATATACAATCTCTCACTGAAATCCCGTTATATCAGTGAACTGATGGGATTACAGGATTCTTGTACCTTCTTCATATGCATCTGGTACTTGTTGCTGCCAGAGACAAGATGGGCCCCTAGTCTGATTTGGGTATTTTGAGTATAAATCTGATACTAAAGTAAATGGGAGTTTTGGGAGTGCAAGGAATGCAGAATCAGACTACTAATGTATATTTAATTAATTAAAAATATTATAAATGGATTGCAAAAAAAATAATTTCTGTTTTCCCCTTTAGAAATATGGCTTTTACAAGAGGTATATTTATATAATGATTTAGAGATGGGAAATCTAATGTAAAAGTTAATTTATCCTGTGATCCTCCTATTCAGTGCTCTTTTATCAGGAGTAATTCCCATTGACTAGGATGTAAGGAGTACCTGAATAAGGAGCAAGAATAGGACCCACCTGCTGAATGAGACACTGTAAACTAATGAGCAAAATAATGAATTCTACATTAACTAATATCTGTCATAAATTAAGCTTGAAGACTGTTAAGTGAAAGCTAATCTTTCCTTGTATCATAAAATTTAAAGAGACTTCATTTTGAGATAAACAGAATTTACAAGCACATGGAGAAGTTATTTAATCATCTAAGTGAAGTCACAAATAGATGCAAGTAAATACTGTGTGTGGGAGTAGAGGTTTAAGAATGAGTAGTATTTACAGTAACTAAAGATAATATTACTAATGTACCCACAAATAGAAGTATATATTTATATATTTATATATTGTACTTAATTAGATGCTCTAATAAGGAAAAGAAAAACGGACTACTACTTTTTGTTCTTTGTTTCTCATCCACCCTATTGTGATAGTCTTCAAAGAGACCAAATGGCATCCAAAATCCATGACTGTATCTACAGCAGGACAGGTAGTGGTAGACCTTTGAAGAAGGCTATAATAGGGCAGATAAAACAGGTAGGGCATGGGATTCAATCATGTATAATCCATAAAACAAAATTATACATCCATTTCTTTTTTTTTTTTTTTGGTTTATACTAGAACAAAGTCTTCACAAAACCACAAATGGGAAATAAGAAAATTTAGATTTTTTTGTTTTTTTTACCTAAAATGTCAAATATAAAGTTCAAGTGCAATTCAAAATCCAAATAGTATTTATGCTACATACTCTTTTCTATCACAAAACTTAGTTGCAGGTAGTTTCTTTAACAGGTTGAACAGGTTTCTTCTTTGCTTAGAAGAAAACTATTTTTGCTAGAAAATATATTTTCTAAAATGAACATTTTCAATGAAACATGAAGACATACTAGTGCAGACACAAATCTGGATCTTCAATTGGATGCACTCAAGGATCCACAAGTATTCTTCTTTGAAGTTAAAAAAGCCCATTCAGCATATTGCCTTTTAACAATTATAAAACATTATAGTTATTCTTCAATATATAATTGAAAGTAAAGACTGCAAAAAATAGCCTTCCAATGAGCAAATGTTCTACTGTGGAGGAAAATACAATATGTGACAAGAATGCAAAATAACCCCAAATTGAATATTACTAGGAAACTATTTGTATGGTCGTAGAAATCTGGAAACTTTTGATCGCAGTAGCTTTATAAATGATCTTGGGAACATCTCCTTCGACTCTTGTGCTGTGTACTTGAAATAGTTTTGAGGATGTGCCAGAACGTCAAATAGGGCTTTGATCAATTTCTTGTCCTACGAGACACAAAGTGTACATCAAGCACTTACTTTGATTGTATTAGTTGCTGTACAACTTTTAAAATAAATATTCATTATGCTTTTCTTTGACAAAAGCTGCCATTAGGCAAAGCAGGTTAAGCATACTCTAGTCCACGTTGTGTTTTGCATATTATACTATAGGCAGTATACTAACTCCTCCATTTTAACATGTGTAATTGGTGATATTTGGGGGGGAAAGGGTGAACTTTTGGCCTCATTGAAAGCAGTGGCAAATTTCCCAAAGACCAAAACGGAGCCAGGATTTCACCCAGTGTTTTCAGTCCTTTTGTTGTGTAGCTTTGCCATCCCTAGGATTTACCCAAATAGCCAGTCAGTTTTTTCCCCCTTTTATTTGTTTGGGACTGTCACATGGCAACATGGGACTGAAAAGTATGTACAGGTTGGACCTCACTGGTCTGGCACCTTTGGGACCAGTCCAGGGAATTTGCTGGACCAGGGAAGGTCCCTCCCCTCATGGCTCTGCTGCCACCTGGCTAAGGCTCCTACCTTCTTCCCCTGCTGCTGCCTCAGCCCTCCTGGGCTCTCCCCAGCCCTGATACTGCTGGGACCAGAGCGCCATGGCCGGAGTTGTGCAGCCGGGCAGAGCTCCACAGTGCCTGGCTGCACCGCTGGGGTCAGAGCTCTGTGGCTGGGGCGGAGGGATGGGGATGAAGCTCTGCAGCCTAGGCCAGAGCAACCTGGCTGCTGCTGGGGCTGGAGTTCCCTGTCGACTGGAGCCAGAACTTGGCCGGAGCTCCACAGCTGGGGATGGGTCCAGAGCTTCTTGGCTGCTGCTGGGGTCAGACCTCCCTGGCCAGGGCCGGAGATCCATGGCCATGGCCAGGCTAGAGGTCCCTGGCCACTGAAGCCAGGGGGCTCCACTGGGGCCAGAACTCCCCACCATGCCATCTGTCCTCCTCCCTCCTCCCTCACTCTGGGCTCCCTGCTGAGTCACTGGTGCCCCTTATGATGCTCTTGTCCTGCCATCAGACCTCTCTCTTCCTGGGCTCTGTGGTCCAGGAACATCTGTGGTCCATGCTGGAAAACAGATGTTGCTGGACCAGGGACCTCCAGTAAGGGGAGGATGCAACTTGTACTCAAATATTAAAATTGGATTGTGGAAAATCACAGAATTTGTCTGGAGGACTCAAGGGCAGGAGTAGGACATGAAACTCCTTTGCCTCACTTTTTAAAAATTGACTAGATTTTAAGCTGGCTAAGTGCCTTTGTCATATAGATGGTTTGGGTCCAGGATAATGTCAGCTGAGCACAGTACCTCTGACTAGTCATAGAATCCTAGAATCCTAGGACTGGAAGGGACCTCGAGAAGTCATCGAGTCCAGTCCCCTGCCCTCATAGCAGGACCCAGCACTGTCTAGACCAGTGGTCCCTAATGATTTGGGGCTGCCGGGTGCCTGGGGGCGGGGCCGCTCATGCGCTGCGCGTACAGGGGCGGGGCCGCTCACAGGCCACGTGACTGGGGGTGGGGCTAAGCATGCGCCGCACGCCCGAGATCGGCACCGGCATGTGCTGCAATCCCAGGCAGGCGCTGCCCAGGGGCCGCGGGGCCGGGGCTGGCAAGGGCATGCACAGCGCCCCCAGGGGCGGGGATCAGGTTTGGCACTGACACGCGCGGCGCGGCTGGGGCCGGCCATGCACCCGGGGCTGGCACCTGTCGCATGCCCGGGGGCGGGGCCAGCCCAGATTGCTTCGCGGGCGCACGTAAAGGGCCCGGCGGGCGCCATGGCGCCCACGGGCATCAGGTTGGGGACCACGGGTCTAGACCATCCCCGATAGACATTTATCTAACCTACTCTTAAATATCTCCAGAGATGGAGATTCCACAACCTCCCTGGGCAATTTATTCCAGTGTTTGACCACCCTGACAGTTAGGAACTTTTTCCTATTGTCCAACCTAAACCTCCCTTGCAGCAGTTTAAGCCCATTGCTTCTTGTCCTATCCTTTGAGGCCAAGGAGAACAATTTTTCTCCCTCCTCCTTTTGACACCCTTTTAAATATCTGAAAACCACAATCATGTCCCCTCTGTCTTCTCCTTTCCAACTAAACAAGCCCAATTCTTTCAGTCTTCCTTCATAGGTCATGTTCTCTAGACCTTTAATCATTCCTGTTGCTCTTCTCTGGACCTTCTCCAATTTCTCCACATCTTTCTTGAAATGTGGCACCCAGAACTGGACACAATATTCCAACTGAGGCCTAGCCAGCACAGAGTAGTGTGGAAGAATGACTTCTCGTGTTTTGCTCACAACACACCTGCTAATGCATTCCAGAATCATGTTTTTTTTTTTTTGCAAAAGCATCACACTGACTCATATTGTGAGTCCACTATAACCCCTAGATGCCTTTCTGCCGTACTCCTTCTTAGACAGTTGCTTCCCATTCTGTATGTTCCTTCCTAAGTGGAGCACTTTGCATTTGTCCTTATTAAACTTCATCCTGTTTACCTCAGACCACTTCTCCAGTCTGTCCAGATCATTTTGAATTATGATCCTATCCTCCAAAGCAGTTGCAACCCCTCAAAGTTTGGTATCATCTGCAAACTTAATAAGTGTACTCTGTACGCCAATATCTAAATTGTTGATGAAGATATTGAACAGAACCGGTGCCAAAACAGACCCCTGCAGAACCCCACTTGTTACTCCTTTCCAGCAGAATTGTGATTCATTAATAACTACTCTTTGGGAACAGTTATCCAGCTAGTTATGCACCCACCTTATAGTAGCCCCATCTAAGTTGTATTTGACTAATTTATTGATAAGAATATCATGCAAGACCATATCAAATGCCTTACTAAAGTCTAGGTATACCACGTCCACCGCTTCTCCCTTATCCACAACACTCGTTATTTTATCAAAGAAAGCTATCAGATGGGTTTGACAGGATTTGTTCTTTACAAATCCATGCTGGCTGTTACCTATCACCTTATTATCTCCCAAGTGTTTGCAGATGATTTCCTTAGTTACTTGTTCCATTATCTTTCCTGGCACAGAAGTTAAATTGACAGGTCTTCATATGAGGATTGACATGGTCATAGGCATCAGGGGAGTGAAGCAGGGTCCAGTTGGAATGGTTTACTTCATCTTCCAGGGAACAATGAGGTGTATGCTCTGATGGTCTGATCTGGCTAAAATTAAGGTCCAGGCTCTCCCTAAGAGAAGCTGAAAATTCTACGTTATTTCTATCACATACTGTTTTGGTTGGACAATGTCATTCGTTCTGCTTCAGAAAGAATCTTGGACTGAAGGGAAGTCCTTCCGCAAATACTGCCTCCTCCTCCCCCATGCAATAATCCTCCCTTTGGAATTAATTCAGAAACTAACTGTGGAAAGCCATTTGCCACTGTATTACAAGTTTCCTGGGTTGTTTTTATTTCCCTTTTTGAGATGGGCACTATATTTCCCCTTTTTCAATCTTCTGGAATCTCTCCTGTTTTCCCAAAGATGATAGCTAAAGGCTCTGATTCCTCCTCTATCAGCTCCTTAAGTATTCTAGGATACATTTCATCAGGCCCTGGTGACTTGCAGATATCTAACTTTTCTAAGTGATTTTTAACTTGCTCTTTTATTTTAATCTTCTAAACCTACCCCTTTCCCACTAGCATTCCTTCATTAGACTTCTCAGTGAAGACCGAAACAAAGAAGTCAATAAGCATCTCTGCCATTTCCAAGTTTCCTGTTACTGTTTCCCCCTTCTCACTGATCAATGGGCCTCCCCTGTCCTTGGTCGTCTTCTTGCTTCTAATATAGTTATAGAATGGCTTCTTGTTTCCCTTTATGCCTGTAGCTAGTTTAAGCTCATTTTGTGCCTTTCCCTTTCAATCTTGCCCCTGCATTCCTGTATTGTTTGCCTATATTCATCCTTCGTAATTTGTCCTAGTTTCCATTTTTTATATGGCTCCTTTTTTATTTTTAGATCATGCAAGATCTCCTGGTTGATCCAAGGTGGTCTTTTGCCATATTTTCTATCTTCCCTATTCAGTGGAATAGCTTGCTATTTACAGCTCTAGGCACAAAGGTCACTTTAGATAGATACATCATAATAAACTACTGTACCCACACTGCTGACATTAAACACAGCTTGTTTCCCAAGCCACTACTCTAATTTCTTCCATTATCATGCAGAGAGGAACATTTTGGAAGAGTGACAGTGGAAGAGGCCTGGGAATGTAGCCAGGGAATCAACACCTGTGGGTAATTTTGCAGAGCTCCCCTTCCAAAAAAAATCCAAATTCAGACATCTGAACATGAACAGGCAAAACAGCTATGCAAACAACACCAGCACCAATTTACAGCAGTGAATGTGACTAACTTTAAGCAGGAGTAGTCTCATTGACTTTAATGGGACTTCTCATGTGCTTTAAGTTGAGCATATTCGTATGACGGGTTTTCACCACATCTGTAACAATGGCTTGACTTTTGCATTATCTTCCTGTTCTTTGGCATTTCCTGTCTCTCTAGGCAATGCATTTACTCCTATAGGTTTTGGATTTTAAAGCAGAAACACTGAGTTTTGTCTTTTGTGTTGCTTTGTTTGCTGTGGCTTCCAACCTTTCCTCATTTATTAAAACAAAAAAAAAACAAAAAAAAAACCAAATTCATTTTCTTAGACGTGTGTGATGTGGGTGAATCTTGTTGAGACAAGACAAATTGTTTGCATAAATAATGGTTTTTTTACATGTACATTAATCTAGCTCACTGACTCATTTAGTGCCAGATTAATGTGGAAGAGTGCTGTTCAAACAATGTCTTTCCATGACAGATTAAGTCTTTTACTGATATACAAGTATGTAACTGAGAACCTCATTTGGGTCCTGCGTCAGTAATGTCCATAAGTACATGTTCAACTTTAAATAGTCCCATTAAAGTCAATGAGGCTACTTCTGCTTAAAGTTAGTCATATGCTTAAATTCTTTGCTGAACTGGAGCCTTAAATAGGTGCTAAATTAGCAGCATGTAGCCAATTTAATCCAATGTACTTTATGGGCATGGTAAGCCCTACAAGTGTTGCCTAAGTGTATCTCATTGATTTCAAGCTACATGTGACATGCCAGCTGATGCTCAGACAAGAGAGGGATCAATCTGATGGGGTTAAAAAATAGCTAGTGAAGCTTGGCTTTTCACAGCTCACTTGTAATACAGTGGCAAATGGCTTTCCACAGTTAGTTTCTGAATTAATTCCAAAGGGAGGATTATTGCATGGGGGAGGAGGAGGCAGTATTTGCGGAAGGACTTCCCTTCAGTCCAAGATTCTTTCTGAAGCAGAACGAATGACATTGTCCAACCAAAACAGTATGTGATAGAAATAACGTAGAATTTTCAGCTTCTCTTAGGGAGAGCCTGGACCTTAATTTTAGCCAGATCAGACCATCAGAGCATACACCTCATTGTTCCCTGGAAGATGAAGTAAACCATTCCAACTGGACCCTGCTTCACTCCCCTGATGCCTATGACCATGTCAATCCTCATATGAAGTCCTGATTTCCAAAGCTGCTGAGCCTTCTCAGTTGCCATGGTCTCCAACTAGAACTGCAGATACTGAGCACTTTGAAAACCAGATCTTCAGTGTATACAAGCTATGAGTTTTCCCTACTGAGGAGACAATGTTAACCCTGCTCTGGTAGTGGCTGTATATAGTGTCTGTACCTCATCATCCTGTTTTATAATTCAGTGTCTCTGTATCAGCCAGAGATCCATATTGCAATCTTCAGTAAAACATGCAGGAGTCAGGCTAGCTAGAGAGAAGGTTTAGCACATTTACTACATGCATGAGCACTCAGCTCATTCTGAGTCTGCCCAGTCTTCTAAACATACCTAGTTCACACTGGGGCTGTATCCATACTAGAATCTAGGCATGTAATTCCCATCTTGCATTGGCATACCTTTACTAGCTGGTTGTGAGTTAGTATTGACTATAAATAGTAAAGCCAAAGCATGGCTTAGCAGTGCCCAGTATAACCTGCCTGAGCCCCATGGAGGAGAGTTGGAAGTATTTCAAAGGGACGTTGTTAAGGGCCCAAAAGCAAACAATTCCGCTGTGTAGGAAAGATAGAAAATATGGCAAAAGACCAGCTTGGCTTAACAAGGAGATCTTGCATGATCTCAAAATAAAAAAGGAGTCATATAAAAAATGGAAACTAGGACAACTAACAAAGGATGAATATAGGCAAGCAACACGGGAATGCAGGGGCAAGATTAGAAAGGCAAAGGCACAAAATGAGATCAAACTAGCTACAGGCATAAAGGGAAACAAGAAGACCTTTTATAAATACATTAAAAGCAAGAGAAAGACCAAGGACAGGGTAGGCCCACTGCTTAGTGAGGAGGGAGAAGCAGTAACAGGAAACTTAGAAATGGCGGAGATGCTCAATGACTTCTTTGTTTCGGTCTTCACCGAGAAGTCTGGAGGTGTGCCTAACGTAGTGAATACAAGCAGAGAGAGGGTAAGTTTAGAAGATAGGATACACAAAGAACAAGTTAAAAATCACTTAGGAAAGTTAGATGTCAGCAAGTCACCAGGTCCTGATGAAATGCATCCCAGGATACTCAAGGAGCTGATAGAGGAGGTATCTGAGCCTTTAGCTATGATCTTTGAAAAATCATGGCAGACAGGGGAGATTCCAGAAGACTGGAAAAGGGCAAATATTGTGCCCATCTATAAAAAGGGGAATAAGAACAACCCAGGAAACTACAGACCGGTCAGTTTAACGTCTGTCCCAGGGAAGATAATGGAGCAGGTAATTAAGGAAATCATATGCAAACACTTGGAAGGTAATAAAGTGATAGGGAATAGCCAGCATGGGTTTATGAAGAACAAGTCATGCCAAACTAATCTGATAGCTTTCTGTGATAGGATAACGAGCCTTGTGGATAAGGGAGAAGCGGTGGATGTCATATACCTAGACTTTAGTAAGGCATTTGATACGGTCTCGCATGATATTCTTATTGATAAACTAGGCAAATATAACTTAGATAGGGCCATGATAAGGTGGGTGCATAATTGGCTGGATAACCGTAGTCAGAGAGTTGTTGTTAACGGTTCTAAATCCTGCTGGAAAGGGATAGCAAGTGGAGTTCCTCAAGGGTCTGTTTTGGGACCCGTACTGTTCAATATCTTCATCAATGATGTAGATATTGGGATAGAGAGTACGCTTATTAAGTTTGCAGATGATACCAAACTGGGTGGGGTTGCAACTTTTTTGGAGGATAGGGACATAATTCAAAATGACCTTAGCAAGTTAGAGAAATGGTCAGAGGTAAACAGGATGAGGTTTAATAAAGAGAAATGCAAAGTGCTCCACTTAGGAAGGAACAATCAGTTCCATACATACAAGATGGGAAGCGACTGTCTAGGAAGGAGCATGGCGGAAAGGGATCTAGGGGTCATAGTGGACCACAAGTTGAATATGAGTCAACAGTGGGATGCTGTTGCAAAAAAAGCAAATATGATTTTAGGTTGTATCAACAGGTGTGTTGTAAGCAAAACTCGTGAAGTCATTCTGCCGCTCTACTCTGCACTAGTTAGGCCTCAGCTGGAGTACTGTGTCCAGTTCTGGGCGCCACATTTCAAGAAAGATGTGGAGAAATTGGAAAGGGTACAGAGAAGAGCAACAAGAATGATTAAAGGTTTAGAGAACATGACCTATGAAGCCAGGCTTCATGAACTGGGCTTGTTTAGTTTGGAAAAAAGAAGATTAAGGGGGGACATGATAGCGGTTTTCAAATATCTAAAAGGGTGTCACAAGGAGGAAGGAGAAAATTTGTTCTTCTTGGTTTCTGAGGACAGGACAAGGAGTAATGGGCTTAAAGTGCAGCAGGGGAGGTTTAGATTGGACATTAGGAAAAAATTCCTAACTGTCAGGGTGGTCAAATATTGGAATAAATTGCCAAGGGAGGTGGTGGAATCTCCCTCTCTGGAGATATTTAAGAACAGGTTAGATAGACATCTGTCAGGGATGGTGTAGATGGAGCGTGGTCCTGCCTTGAGGGCGGGGGGCTGGACTCGATCACCTCTTGAGGTCCCTTCCAGTCCTATTATTCTATGATTCTATGATACATGTTGAGTATGAAACCGCAGAGTTCTGATGAGTTTGCATTTGACATGGCTAAGTTATGCTCCGGCTGCTGCTACCAGTACTCCTGAGGTTACACTTTTATTTATATTTGTGCTAGTTCTTACCATGCATATGTGAAAATGAGCTGGGAATACACCCCTAACTCACAGCATGAAAACAAACTGGGCCTGCTGGAATGCCTAATGAAAGTGTTTGCACAGTCACCATCATAGTGACCTAACATCAGTTCATTTGTATGGGCACACCCCTGCTAGTATCCATCAATTCTAAACCCTGGGTAGCACTTCTGTCCCTAGGATGGACCTAAACCAAATAATGGGATCCAACACCAGAACTAACCATTCACAGTCTCCCAGGCTTTTAAAATTTGGGTTGGAATTCTGCAGCTTGGTGACATTAACACTTGGGCTGTGTCTACACTGGCGCGATCTTGCGCCAAAGCAGCCACTCTTGAGCAAAAACTTGCTGCCTGTCTATACTGGTCGTGTGTTCTTGCACAAGTAAACTGATATTCTACTGTATAAAATCAGTGCTTCTTGCGCAAGAACTATGATGCTCCTGCTCAGGAATAAGCCCTCTTGCGTAACTGTTCTTGCGCAAGAGGCCAGTGTAGACAGGCAACATGAATTTCTTGCGCAAGAAAGCCCTATGGTTAAAATGGCTTTCTTGCGCAAGAGCGTCTACACTGGCATGGATGCTCTTGCGCAGAAGTACATCTCTTGCACAAAGGCACATGCCAGTGTAGATGCTCTCTTCTGGAAGAGCTTTTGCACAAGAACTCTTCTGCGCAAGAAACTGCCGGTGTAGATGTAGCCTTAGGCTATATACAGAGTATTCAGAAGGTGACTGCATCGATTGACTAGTGCTAGCCACAATAGGTGAATGCAGGGGAAGCTGTTTATAGAATATTCTATTTCTTTGTTCCTATGGGCAGTGTCATTCTTTTTTATTTTAAGTACAAAGAATTACATAGACATTAACAGGTCTTTATACATTGCCTCCTCCTCATCTGTTAATTAGAGGCAAGAGCTCTATTATAAATCTGAATATTTTTCATGCCTATGCATGCCGAGAAAGAAAAATAGTGGTGCTGAGATCCACTATGTGAATCTCAGAGTGGAAGTTTATTCTTAAATGATCACAGCTAGATTTAATAAAAATACAGAAACTGTGGAAGCAATAGCTCTAATTCCCGAACATGGTGACTAACAGACTCAGTGAAACTACCTACCTCTTATCTTAGTGCTAATGTATTCTACATACATGTCAAACTGAATAGTTGGCCTTGCTTAGCTAAAAGAAAGTGGACATACTTTTAGAATTTCTTGATGATTTTCTGATGCGTATAATCGTCCATCTCGAACAATGTCTTCTATCAGCTGTTGATAATCCTCTGAAAAATAAGAAGTAAAGGGACTGGTAAGCAACAGTTTATGAAGTAATCACAGAGATTAGTATCCAGTCAACTGCTAACTAGCTAGAAAGCATTTGAGAACAAATTTAGTTTTATACTCATTCAGGATATGTCTACAGTACGGGACAAGGTCAAATTAAGATACGCAACTTTAGCTACGTTATTTGCGTAGCTGAAGTCGAAGTACCTTAACTCGACTTTTGGTGCTGTCCACACTGCAGGAAGTCAAAGGGAGAACGCTCTTCGTCAGACTTCCTTTATTTCTTATGGAAGCAGGATTACCAGCATTGACCAGAGTGCCCCTCTCAGTTCGAATTAGCTGTCTTAACTAGACCCGCTCATTCAAACGCTGGAAGATGGACAGTGGCAACTTCGATCGTCTCGGTAGGGTAGCTGTACCCACAGTGTCTCCAATACCAGTACTATATAATCAACTTAATACTTTAAGTTCTATACTGATTGATGTTATCAGTTTTCTTTATAAATGTTAATTTCACTTCACAAAGCCATTATAAGGCAGGAAAGTTTTATTATCCACCTTTTACAGATAAAGAAACTGAGGCACAGAGATAATAGGTGACTTGCCAAGGTTATCTGGGAAGCCAGTGGCACAGCCAGGAATAGACTCCACGTCTTCTGACTGTCAGTCCTGTGCTTATCTAGGCCATCTCCTCTCTTGACCTTTAAATCACCTCCCCTGTCCCCAACCTAAGTCCAGATTGACTAACAATTCAGCAAATTCCACTAGTATTTGGGAAATGAGGTGTGTTAACAAAGAAATTCCTCCATACTTTTAAAAGGAAATTTCCCCTTGAATATTTCCAGTCCTAGTATTCTATGATTCTATGATATGCCCAAGAAGCATTTTTTACATATTTCCAGGTGAAGATGGTTAGTTTTATGAAGATTGCTGATGTTTTTCTTTATTATATGTTGCAAATGAGAGCTGATTAGTTATTGGAGATTTCTGTTTCCATAGGAATTGTCTATGCTGGCTTTGTTGTTTAACATAGTCATATTTTTAATTATATTTTGTTGGGCCCCAATAGGCCTTCATGAATGGACTTTCTATAACCAAAGAGCAATTATCAATAGTATTCTCATCTTCATTATGATAAACAATGATTAACAAAGAGTCTCACTGGCTTTAATAGTAGCAGGCTCAGACTCAAAGGCTGTGTCCACATTGGCACCCCTTTCCGGAAAAGGGATGCTAATGTAGACTTCGGAATAGCAAAATCGGCGGGGAATTTAAATATCCCCCGCGGCATTTGTATTTACATGGCTGCCGCTTTTTTCTGGCCTGGGGATAAGCCGGAGAAAAGCGCCAGTCTAGACGTGATTCTCCGGAAAATAAGCCCTTTTCCAGAGGATCTCTTATTCCTTGAAAGTAGGAATAAGAGATCCTCCGGAAAAGGGCTTATTTTCCGGAGAATCACGTCTAGACTGGCGCTTTTCTCGGGCTTATCCCCAAGCCGGAAAAAAGTGGCAGCCATGTAAATGCAAATGCCGCGGGGAATATTTAAATCCCCCGCGGATTTTGCTATTCTGATGTATCTAATCTGCATCCCTTTTCCGGAAAAGGGGTGCAGGGTAGACACAGCCAAAGTGTTTTATATATATCTTGTTGGAGTAAGGAATAAGAAAAGGTAATAAATCACTAAAAATAAAAAAGGGGAAAAACATGGAAGAAGACCCAAAACTATTGAGAATCAGCACTGAAATAATTCATTGAAAAAAACAAAAGTGAGTTGCATCAAATTCTTTATGCATCTCGTTTCCCCCCTTCAATCAGTATAGGATAGATTCAGACATGCAGCTCTGTACATTCAGAAATAAACAGAAAGAAAATGACTCCAGTCTTACCATCGTATGTCACATATGGGACTTGAAATCCTTTACCACTGTTTCCCTCATTTGATTTGAACTGAATCCATAGCTTTCGCGATCTGGAGGTAAATGCTATTGGTCTCTCATAAGTCTGACATGTTTCATATGTGGTAATTGATGTAGGGGATGCTAGAAAATTAAATAAATAAAGATCTTTGTAACATTACATTTCCTTTTCTTTCTCTGGAGGTAGAGATGTCCACTAATAGTCCACTCATTCATTCAGGCTTTCCTTTTAAAGGAAGTGATATTCTTTGGATAGAAGGCATGCCATCATTTTCTGCATATAAGGGGAAAGCTTCTCTCCAGAAGACTAGAGGCAACTTTCCCTTTCTGTCCCAAGGGGTGTGTCTTGACTACATCCCTCTGTCAGCAAAGGGGTGTAAATGAAGCACTTTGAATGTGCAAATGAAGCCGGGATTTAAATATCTTTTGAAAAAAGCCCTATTTCAAAAATAAAACCAGTCTAGATGCAATTCTTTTGAAAAGGGAAGGCTTTTTCGAAAGATCCTGTTAACCTCAAAAAATGAGATTTACAGGGTCTTTTGTAAAAGCACCCCATTTTTGAAAGAACTGCGTCTAGACTGTGGTTTTATTTTTGAAATAGCGCTTTTTCGAAAGTGTGCCATTACGTGAATATGCAAATGAAGTGCAGGATATTTAAATCCAAGCTTCATTTGCACTTTTGAAGTGCTTCATTTATAACCCTCTGCCAACAGAGGGATGTAGTCTAGACATAGCCAAGGTGGGGATAATAGGCAGATAGCAGGATTCAACACCAAATTACTATGATTAGAAATGATCAAGAAATGGAATCTCTAACCTGTGGGAAAATCTGTCATTTTGAAATTGATTTTGTTCTAAATCTGGATGAAAAATTGAAATTTTAAAATATTTTGTGCAATGGAAATTTCAAAGTATTTCACTTCAGAAGCATCAAAGCAAACTTATCTAAATATTCAATGTTTATAAAGTATTAAATATTAAAGCCAAAATGAAACAGAAATATCAAAACAAAACACAAATGTCAAAATGAAAATACCCCATTTCCATTATAAATCATTTAGTAACTTTTCTATCATAAATGTTATCAAAATTGACATGATCCTACAGAACGTTTTGATTTTGACACAACAGATTTTTTTGTCAGAAAATGCTGTTTCATAAATTTTCAAATAGATATAATTACTATTAATTATATGCCAGGCAGATAGTGCCCATTGTGCTTAACCCTCTGACAAAACATATTCGAAAGAGGCATTCTTTGCTCCAAAAAGCTTATACTCAAAGACAAGCTCATAAGACTTCCAGTGTTGGAAGTTAATTTGATGGCAGCAGATTGGCCATTATTTCAGAGCAAAATATCACCATACTGCAATGCAATATCAAATTACAATTGACAATTTGGGGAAACTAGAAAGGATCCCACAAACACACGAGGAAGAAATGACAGTGCCTCAGCTCCTAAGAAATAACATGGCAGATGGCAACCCAAAGATGAAGCCAGTGTTTAAAAGACAGGCCTTTTTACTTAGTTTAAAAGCAACCTGAAGAATTCATATCCCCAGGTAATAATGGAAAATATTTTACCGGAGTAAGTTTAAAAGCAGAATTAGGTTTTATGGGGCTGATCTGACTCCTATTGAACTTAGGCTATGTCTACACTGGTGGCTTTTTGCACAAGAACATCTTGTGCAAGGGTTCTTGTGCAAGAAGTCTTGCACAAGAAAACATCCACACTGCCATGTGCGAGCTGTGCTTTTGCGCAAGAGCATCCATGGCAGTGTGGATGCTCTCTTGCACAAGAAAGCTCTGATGGCCAGTTTAGCTATAGGGCTTTCTTGTGCAAGAAATCCCTGCCGAGAGTCCACACTGCCCTCTTGCGCAAGAGCTCCTGCGCAAGAGGGCTTACACCTGATAAAAAAGAGCGTAGCTCTTGTGCAAGAAGCCCTCTCTTACCATGCCATACAGTAAATTTCCTTGTGCAACAGCGGGCAGGCAGTGTGGACGCTTTGCGGATTCTTGCGCAAGAACGGCTGTACTTGCTCAAGAAGCTGTGAGTGTAGACATAGCCTTAGTGTTAACAGTCCCAGTGACTTCAGTGGGATTTAAATCAGGCTGTAAATGAGTTCCCAGATAGAATCAATGTTAAACTGGAGTTAAGACTGAGTACCTATCAATAATTTAAGGGTAACAACAATATAAGGATATTGTAATGATCCCGCAAACAAGTCTTACAAAACCAAGAAATTCAGAGGCAGGTTTTACTTTCTCATGTTTCACATGCCAAGGTACAGAAATGTACAGGAAAAGGTCCCAATAGCCTCAACTCTGCCCCATAGTTATGTTATTCAATAACCATACATTTAAGATTAGCATATCAAAATTTGAAATCCTGGATTAGATTAGATTAAATTGATTTTTAGTTACATTTTTTTTTTATGGACTCTCTACACAATAAAATTAAGACTGCATTCAAAGAATAAATCTATAATCTTGGGAGGACATGCTGTGATCTAATAAAATGTTTGGATCACTGTTTGAAGAACACATTTAAATTCAACCTTAGAGAAGGTAGCATGACCTTATATCATAAAAATAGCATGTAAAGTTACACGAGATCAGATAAGCACTTGAAGAACTATTCTCATACTTCTGGACATAGGTTGATAACTAGTTGTGGTGAAGAAAACATTTCCTTCCATATTTTAGTATTGCTGTTCCTGTAGGAGCAATATTGGCAGTGAAGGTTTTTCCCCCTGAAGCACCCAGCATTCAACAGTCTTGGAACAGTACGCAGGACTTGATGGACTGTTGGATTGGTTGCGATGAAGCAGAAGATTTCTTGCTTTTTCAATTATATGTATGCACAATGCGTGGGACTCGATTCTCTGGGTGTTACTTATTTAACGAGGTGATGGATGAGTGAGATGGCCATTACAGAGGACCAGCTGTGACTATGCCTGACAATTGGGACCTGGACAACAGCCTGGAGAATCAATACCCCATTGACTAGAGGCCTGGTGACCCGAGCAGTTGGAGGATAATGGGCTGAGGACCTGGTGACCTAACCAGTTGATTCCAGCCAATGGGGAAACAAAGGACAGATGAGAGGAGAGGAGGCCCAGGTGGCCTTTTTACCTGGAACAGAAGACAAAGGACAGAGGTGGGGCTCATGTGAAGGTAATATCAGATGCTCAACTAAAAGAAGGGGGTTTCTGGACTGGAGAGAGAAAGAGAGCAGCCAGCGCCCACCTGGATGCAGGAGAGACCTAGATGTATTATGCTAAGGGAGTTTAGGCTCTGAGAGTTTCCTGTGCTATGTTCAGACACTCAACACACCCCTTGTTTAACGCTGGCTGAAAGTCACTCAAGACGAGAGATACAGGAAGCATTATTTCCTCTGGGAGTGGAAGCCTCAAGGGTTCTAAGGAAGTGGACTCCCTGAGGGGGCTCACGACAATAAACAGGCATGCTGAAGGCCCAGAGAAGTGTGGTGTGAGGAGGCAGCAGGGCCTATGGCTTAACCCCTAAGAAAGGCTGTCACACTGAAGGTGTTCCTCCCAGGGACCATTGAGAGCCACAAGAGAGAGCACAAGTCCTATGAGTCTGTGACACTGGTATAGCAATTTTTTGGCTCTTATAGAATGACCTGATTAATTATATCCCCATTCTCTTAAAAAAGAGCATGTAAGAAATTGCTTACTAGTCAGATATACAGAACTGTAAATATAAATCCTTAAGAATCAAAAGCTGTTGAAACCATTGTACTAATTAAAATAGACTGTTGCTCAATACATCTGATTTTTTAAAAAATCACATCTTTCACAGCTGGTGCTTCTCTGTGCTTTAGAGTGTTAATAATAAGGTGAACAGAAACTGAAGGCTTAAGGAGAGATTTGAAGAGGAGAAGGCTAGACCACTGACTAGGCTTGCTTTTGAGAAGTCTTACAAAAATCACAGGAGAGGTGTTATATGACCCTTATCTGTGAGGCTAAACAGAAATTTGAGGCAAACTTTGGGAAACATAACAATATTTTGATAAATTAACAACCTCTTTCTTCATTACTGCACAGATATAATACTTGGACTGGAAATTTATGAGAATGTTAGAGATGACTGGCCAGCTCACCAGCTGGTGTAGATTGTCATAGCTCCAGTGACTTCCACAGGATCTGGCCAGACAAGACTACATTATGAGCCTTCTGATTCATCCAAGACACTTTTTTATTATAATCAACACACGACTTTCTAGTTAAAGCACTCTGTTTCAGCGCTAGCCACAACTTGCTGTATCAGTTCACTGAAAAGCACTTGTAAGAGCGTTGGCTCGAGCGGATAGAAAAATCATTTTTGGACTTTGTCCATTCTATATAGGCATTCCACTTATTCCACATTGGTGTAAATATTTAAATGGCTCACGACTGGCAACTTACCACTTTTTCTCATTACTAAAACATCACCACACTCGTCTTCAATGGGAAGAAATATCTCAGGAACCACAATGAGTATTCTCCTCTTTGGGGGTGGATTTATATTCCAAATGCATTCCACATTAGCTGGGTAATCACCAGGGTAATTGGGAGACTCGATATAGCCAGTATAATCTCCAAGTTCCCCTCCACAGTGCTGGTCTGTGAAGAAACATAAGTTAGCATTTGTGCTTTGAAATATCTTTCAATTGTTTGGCTCTGCCACTGCCACCTCCAAACAATTCTTCATGGCATTTGACCAGTGTAAAGGTATGGAAAGCCTTTAAAAGAATATTGGCTTTTCTGAGTCACTGTTTTGCAAACCTAAATCTTAAACCTCTGTAAGGTAGGTAAGCATTCAATGAAACTGATGCAGAGAAGATAAGTGATTTGCTTAAGGTTCCACATCAAGGACTTGTCTACGCAGATTGCGATTGAACCACAAGCAGGCTGAGACTTTATGGTTCACTAGCTTGCCACGCACTGAGGGTATGTCTACACTTGCTCCCTAGTTCGAAGAGTAACATTAATTGGAACCAAGGGGTTTGGTTCGAACTAACGCATCCCGGCACGCACTTCCTGGTTCAAATCAGCTGTTGAGCGGAGTAACGCTTCATTAGCAATTTCGGTCGCCTACATTTGCATCCCTAGCTCAAACTAGGGAGCAAGTGTAGATGTACCCTAACTCACTCAAGTAGTCCTAAATGAACATCAAAACTGGGATTAGATTTATGAGTCCTGGCTCCCACAGTTCATATCACAGTGTCTTTTATTGCAAATGAAGGCTTTTCTCACACACCTGGCAGCAGTCACTTGCCATATAGTTATTTCAATGCTGGTAGAACATCCTATTTCCAGGGTTTCACTGTGAAAGACGGACAGTGTTCTGTAATATACTGAACAAACCTTACAAAATTAAGGTAAACTTTACTGAGTTCAGTTAAACCTCTCTGAACTACGGTTACCATCTTTAGGGTACATAGTATTACAAATGCAACTATGTATGTGTTATAGAATCATAGTGTTAGAGGGACCACCGGGGCCATCTAGTCTAACCCTGTGCTAAGATGCAGGATTTGTTGTGACTACACCATCCAAGACAGATGGCAGTCCAGCCTCCTTTTCAAAATCTCCCACAAAGGAGTTTCCACAACCTCCTTAGGCAATTTGTTCGATTGTCTCAGTAAACTATTCTTAGAGTTAGGAATATACTACCCTTGGTTGTCTTCTTGCTTCTAGTATATTTGTAGAATGTTTTCTTGTTACCCTTTGTGTCTCTAGCTAGACTGAGCTCATTTTGCACCTTCAGCTTTCTCATTTTGCCCTTATTTATTTGTGATTTTTTTATATTCATCCTTTGTAATTTGACCTAGTTTCTACTTTTTATAGAGCTCTTTTGATTTTTAGATCATTCAAGATTTCTTGGTTAAGCCACGGTGGTCTCTTGCCATACTGCCTCTATACTATGCAGTGGTATATTGTGCTCTTGCGCCCTTAATAATGTCTTAATTGTTTTTCCTTTTAGACTTGCTTCCCAGGAGATCTTACCTACCAATTCCCTGAGTTAGCTACAGTCTTACCTTCTTGAAATCCATTGTCTTTATTTTGCTGTTTTCCCTCCAACAATTTCTTAGAATTAACAATTAACAACTATCATTTCATGATCATTTTCATCCAGTCAGCCTTCTTCTTTCAAATTCTCAACTATTTCCTCCCTATTTGTCAAAATCAAATCTAGAAGGGCCTGTCCCCTTACAGCATTCTCCAACTTCTGGACTAGAAAGAAGTTTTCAATATATTCCAAGAACTTGTTGGATAATGGTTCCCTGCTGTGGGATTTTCCCAACAGATAGATGTTTGAGTAGTTGAAATTCCCCATCACCACCAAGTACTGTGCTTTGGACAATTTTGTTGTATAAAGAAAGCCTCATCCACCTCTTCTGGTTAGGTGGCCTGTAGTACATCCCTACTATGACATCTCCTTTAATTTTTACCCCTTTTATCCTTACCTGGAGATGTAACATAAGTGATTTGCTTACTAACTAGATGCTACATAAGGATGAAAAAACAAGTGGGGAAGTCAATGCAGGCCGCAAAATTAATTGGAGCACTTTATTTTACAATTGTCATACCATTACCAATTCCTGGCAAGTGTCTAATTTACTCTAACTACATTTGAAATGACCAAAGACATCAAAGATTACACATCATATAATTAGAGTGAAAGCTTATGACAGACATGCAAACTAATGCATGGTTCAGTTACAGTGAACTGTCTTAAACAAACACAAACTACACTGGCCCCTTTTCCGAAAGGGGCATGCTAATTTTCAACTTCGGAAGAGGGAAATCCGCGGGGGATTTTTAAATATCCCCCACGGGATTTAAATAAAGATGTCCGCCGCTTTTTTCCGGCTTGGGGAAAAGCCGGAAAAAAGCATCTAGACTGGCCCGATCCTCCGGAATAAAGCCCTATTCCGGAGGATCTCTTATTCCTACTTCGAAGGACGTAGCCACAAAGAATCAGCAAAATCTGATTGCCTAGAAGAAACTATCTTTCACTAATTTGTTGTACACTCATTGGAGATAGTCTAAAGTGGTAATTTAAGCTTAAGGGTTGCCTATCGTAGGAGATTCTCAATGCAGATATCACTGTAGTCAAAGGTTACCAGGGAATTACAACATGCAGACAGTGACAAGGGTTTGTGAATGAGTGATTGCGTCTCACAGTATTTCATAACTGTTAATGGTAGTATCTAATTTTCAATCATTTTAGCTCTATAGAGACTCCCAGGATCATGAGTCACTGCAAAATTTGCATAATCTAGAAACTCTGTGTTTTTAATTTGTAACTTTACCATTCCAAATTAAACTAATGAACAAAAATTGTAATATATTCAGGGCTTCTTTTCTAGGTTTTGTTCTCAGAGCATTCATATTGTTTTCTACCACTGTAAAATTTTAGAATCTGCTCTGATGACAAGTGGAATTATTTGCAATTTTCAGGTTCAGATACAGATTCTGAACACCCCAAAGTCTGACTTATTAATATCCACAGTTTTCATTCAATCCCATCACCAACATATGGGAAAATGTTAAGAACTTACTTTTACAATGTGTAACATTAGTAGAACCATCAAAATCTGTACTTGTATTCCCAGGGCAGCTAATGCAGTAATTCTGACCAAATTCAGGCTGGTAGGTTCCAACAGGACATCTGATACATCTGTGTGTTGTAGAATTGTAGTAGTGGCCAGGAGAACAGTGAACTGTGCAATAGGAAGGTACGTTGTTACTTTGTAAAAACAATATTAACTGCAGTGGCATTTCCCTCCTCTATTAACATACTCTGCCTTTTCCATATCCCAAAGTATTTAGCATACAGTTAAACAAAAAAAGTTTTAATGCATTTTTCATTTACTAAGGTCTTTGACTGGAATCACATTCCAGGAACTAAAGCTAAATAGTTACTAATCAAATAAAATATGCTATATTTACTACCTTTAAACACAGTGATTTACAAATCAGACATTTATACCTGAGCTTACAACAAACAACATGTAAGTCAATAAACAGGGAAGTCAATACATGTTTGCAGTAACAACACAAATACCTTTTAGAATTGCAGATGAGAGGTTTTCATTATCAGACATTAGACAGTATTACTGTACAGTAATTCTTCATTTAACGTATGCCCGCTTAACACGTTTTTGCGATACCATGATTTTTTTTTTAGGGAACTTTTTTGAATTACATGATCATCCCCAGAATAACACAATTTCCCCAGCCAGCCCATCACTGGCGACTACGCGGGGCTTCCCCACCTCCCTGCAAAGCGGCAGTGGGTTCGTTGCTCGCAGCACCATTCCCCGATGACCCCACCTCGCCGGATGCAGTGTGGGTCCCGGCAGACCTGTCACAGGGGCAGACTCCCAACCCGATCACCCTCCCCTCTTCTCCACTTCCCTTCCCCAGAGCCAAACACCTCCCCTCCCTGCTGTAACCCAGTCCCCTTTCTCCCCCAACCTTATGTCCCAGTCCGAACAGACACCACCGCTTGAAATGCAACCCCCACCTTTTCCATTATTTTCAATGGGAAAATTGACTCCGCATAACATGTTTTCACTTAACATGATCATTTTCTGATAGGGTATGTGTACACTACCACCCTAGTTCGAAGTAGGGTGGTAATGTAGGCAACCGGAGTTGCAAATGAAGCCCGGGATTTGAATTTCCCGGGCTTCATTTGCATCTCGCTGGGCGCTGCCATTTTTAAATGTCTGCTAGTGCGGACTCCGTGGCATAGAGTCCACACTAGCGGACATTTTAGCCGCGCGGCATGGACATTTAAAAATGGTGGCGCCCGGCGAGATACAAATGAAGCCTGGGAAATTCAAATCCTGGGCTTCATTTGCAACTCCGGTTGCCTACATTACCACCCTAGTTCGAACTAGGGTGGTAGTGTAGACATACCCATACATATCTATAGTGTTAAATGAGGAATTACTGTATACAAGCAAGCAAGCATATAGGTATGTAGTCAGACAAACTCGTCCTTCACCACAGTGTCATTTATATGGAAGTTTGAAAACATGTACAGTACATTGTACATATATATTACAGTTATTTTTATAATTAAGGCTCAATCTTATGTCATTTGCATTACACAGCTTTTCAAATTCTTTAAATAAAACTAAAATGAGAGCCGTAACACTTGAGAGCCATATCCTCATCTGATAAAAATTCAGTCTAGCTCCATTGAAGTAAATGAAGCTATGTAGATTGGCACTGGTTGAGTGTCTAGCCCTGAAAGTGCATGTCATGCATTCCAAAAAATACAATGTTATATTATATTTATTGTACAATGATTCTACAATGACAGCAGATCATTTCTGATTTGTGATTTCCTGACTGCTTAACTTAATAACACAGTTGGTTTTTTCTGAAGGCCTTCCAGTTGTTCAGCAATGAACAATTCCAAGTGAAAGAAGAAATTGTGGAGCAATTATTAAGCAAAATATTTTACAAAATGGGAAAAGCTCTGAAATTTTTACCTTTTGTTTCACAGTCCTGAAAAGAAACAGCGCCTTCATATTTTGTCACCAGTCCTCCACCACATGGAAAGCAAAGGGTTCTGCCTGGCTCTGGTTGATATGTACCAAGAGAGCATACTCTGCAAGGTTTAAAGCCATCTGAAGAGAAATACCCAGGAGAACACTGCCCTAGAAATTGAATATGGTCAATTATATTATTAAGCCTATCTCTGTGCACAATATTTTTAAAAAAAAATCAGTATGCAGTGTTTCCTAAAACTTTAAAAACATAATACTAAACCTACCAATTTAATAACTATTTGCCAAAAACAATGCTTACTACATTTGCTAAAAACATTTGCTTACTACAGTAGAACCTCAGAGTTACAAACAAACCAGTGAACCACACTATTCATTTGGAACCAGAAGCAAGTGACTAGGCAGCAGCACAAACAAAAGCAAAAATAAAAAAATAAAGCTTCCCAATCCATACCTGCACACAGAAATCTGATCTTGTCTCATTCCCAGCAAAAAAAGTTTCAAGGCTGTTTCTATTGACTATGTATAAACAGGGATATAGCAAATACCATACTGGATGGTGTTAAATGCAAACTACTAAAAAAAATGAAGGGAAAGCAGCATTTTTCTTCAGTACGTCTACACTGCATGCTTATTTCGAAATAAGCTATTCTGGAAGAAATACTCTGAAACAGCTTATTTCGAAATAGCACATCTACACTATAGGGAAGCCTAAAAATTAGTCGAAGGCAGGCTTCCCTAATGTGGACATGCTACCTTGATTTAGAACCCCAGGAGACACTGGGGAGTAATTACTTTGAATGGCCCTGGGGAGGAGTTATTTTGAAATAGCAGCAGTGCAGCATCAACACTACTACTATTCCGAAATAGCTATTTTGGAATAGGCATTATTCCTCATGGAATGAGGTTTACAGAAGTCAGAATAAGTCATCCATTATTTAAAATGTGTTTCAAAATAACGGAATTGCTATATAGACGCTTGCATTGTTATTTTGAAATAATGGCCATTATTCCAAAATAACAGTGCTGTGTAGACACACCCAAAGTTACAAATCAGTGTATCAAATCAATGTTCAGTTGTAAACTTTTGACAGAACAACCATAACATTTGTTGAGTTACAAACTCTATTCCCAAGATGTTAGTGCGTCTGATGATCTACAGTACTACCCCAAATGCAGCTCCAGCTCTCTTCTACGTGATAGCAGTGCTCATGTGTGAAAAGTTGGAACAAACCAAAATATTTTTTGGCATTACTTATAAGTGCGCAGAGCTCTTTTCTGTTAGCTTGATAAGGCAGAAATTGTGGAAGGCTTTCCCCACTATTAGCCTCCATACCTTGCTTACTATTGGATTGCATCTACTCCTTTTATAATCAAACTAAACTTACCTCCACATTCTGACACATTCCGTGCGCCTGCTATTCCCTGTCCATCATTACTTGGGCACGGTTCACAAGTCAGTTGACCTTCTGTGTCTTGGTATGTTCCTGGCGAGCAAGGAATGCACTGATTATGTTCTCCACTATAATAGGTGCCCATGCTGCAGGTAACTGAGGAAAGAAAAGCAAAATCTACATAAGGGCCTTCATTTTGATAATGGAGCTTTGCCTTCATAGCAAACATTTAGAGAAGATGAACTTTGTTGGATCATTCCACCATTACCAATGACACTGCAGATTTTGCGCTAAAGAAACTAGGTCCATCAGTGGAACTGGGTCAGTTTACAACTGCTGAAGATCCAGCCTATATTGTTTAAACTATATCATCAGACATATGCTTCCAAAAGAGTTAACTCGGTTTTAAAAAAGTACATTGTATTTAAGCAAAATGCTCTTCCATAATGGATGGAGAATTAAGTGATTTTTTCCCCATTTAGACTAGATATACGTAAGTGGTGGGTTTTATGGGAGATGTAGATACAAGGTCTATTCTCAGAGGCCATGATCCGTTGCCATAATGATGCCATGGATTTTTCAAAAGGCAAGGCATCACATCTCAGGTTGGATACTTCCTAACAGTGACATGGTTTAACTGGCAACCATTCTAAACACATACATTAATCCACATTCTCCTACAGAAACAGGATATAAAACATTTTATAACATTATGCCTATAGGTTAAAGCTTAAGGGTTTCTAGACTATCATTGCTAATTTTTCCATCCTCTAAATAGAAGTGTTATTTGTGTATGAACTAGATAATCAGACATTATCAAATCCTCATGTGAAAATTCCATTATTTTTTGAATGTAAACAACTAGATGTGTAAAACTTCACTGAAAAAAATGTATAGGCGGATTTTGAAAATTTTACTCAAAGTAACTACAGTGGTGCCTGGAAAAATAAGTAGTACTGTTGGACTGTGTCTACATTGGCACCCCTTTCCGGAAAAGGGATGCTAATGAGACACATCGCAATTGCAAATCCGCGGGGGATTTAAATATCCCCCGCGGCATTTGCATTTACATGGCTGCCGCTTTTTTCCGGCTTGGGGATAAGCTGGAGAAAAGCGCCAGTCTAGATGTGATTCTCCGTAAAATAAGCCCTTTTCCGGAGGATTCCTTGAAAGTAGGAATAAGAGATCCTCCGGAAAAGGGCTTATTTTACGGAGAATCATGTCTAGACTGGCGCTTTTCTCCAGCTTATCCCCGAGACGGAAAAAAGCGGCAGCCATGTAAATGCAAATGCTGCGGGGGATATTTAAATCTCCCGCGGATTTGCAATTGCGATGTGTCTCATTAGCATCCCTTTTCCGGAAAGGGGTGCCAATGTAGACACAGCCTTGATGAATTAGGAGCATAATGCTAAGAACTAGTGAAAAAGCATTAGCATCATCAGCATTTGGCAAAAGTCTGGCAACTTGGAAAACATTTAAAACCAGACTATCCTTGTTCCACCTAGAATTAGACTAGATTAATCTGATTTTGGTTTCCCTAGATTGCCTATGTATCTAACAAATTTATTGTATGGTTTACTGGTGACCAATTAATTTTAAGGGGTTTTTATTTTTGGTGCTGTGGGTCAGAAAGTGACTCTAATTTTTCTAGGACTTACTGCATTTTCCATCCTGCAGCACTTGTCCTGTACTACATGCTTCATGTCCTTCAGTAGCCTTAGCTGGCTTATGAGCCACTTCGTACTCTGTCCCAGAAAACTGAATGTAAAATTGCTGTTTGTTAATAGATTTCCTCAATGTTTTGATTGCAGTTTGTAGCTTCTGCTCCATCCTTTTCCGCACACAGTCCAGGTTACAGGTGTCTAGGAGGGAAATAAGAAGAAAACTAGATGCAACTGAGAGTCATTTTTTGAAGAGTCGCTTAGTAAAAAATTCTCAACCAGAAAAATGTCCTGGTACTTAATTCACTTTCCTTTTAGGTAGCAAGTGGCAAAGAAGTTGCATTTTTTAAAAATCAGCTAGCTAACTGGCTGGCTTGGTGTTAGACTGTCTGAAAAGGATAGTTAAGCACTCTGTACCTAGCAAACTAAGCTTCCTGATTCATACCTGCACAAAAAAATCTGATCTTGTCTCGTTCCCAGCATAAAAAGTTTCAAGGCTGGTTCTATTGACTATCTATAGACAGGGATACAGTAAACACATCACATCAGCTGGCAGAGCTAAGCTGGCATCAAGTGAACATAACCTGTACCATTATGGGTTGCGGCATTGACTATTGTTACTTGGATTCCTGGAAGTAGTAATTGTCTTCCACAGTGTATTTCTAAGGACTTAATCCATTTCAAGTCTAAAAAACCTCAGACAGCTTATCCTCTATAACTGCATTGGGAAATATTATCCCATAGTTTAATAACACTATTGAATATTGAAATATTTATGATAGATTAAATTTTTCTTTGATGTTATATTATAATATAACATTCTGGAGAGCCCTAAACAATTCTTCCCCAACCTGAATCTTCTTTATATGGCTGCCAAAATATGGCATGATAGGTACATGATAAAAAATGTGTGATAAAAAATGCTTGATTTTCTGACCTGGAGTTCAGCATTCTATATTCTAGGAGATTTTTTTTTGAGAGACATCTCCTAAAAGGAAACAGTAAGGAGCCAAGTCTGTATCAATGAACATATCTATTATTAGTAGCGATGAGTCCAAATCAAATCCCAGGATCTAAATACCGCTGAACTTTTGAGAAGATTGGCATTAGGTCCAATCTTTCTGCCCATCTCTAGCTACTAGCTCAGTTTCATGCTACATCTTACAATCATCCTTACAGCAGAACTTCCACTGAAGTCGGTGGAAGTTCTGAGTGGGGATGGGCGGTTGCGTTATTGTTTCGTGTAATGTGCTTTGTAAACTGGCCTGGTGAAACAGCAGCAGAAAGAAACTAGCTTTGTGATAACGGGACGCTTCAATATATGATTTCCCTACAGACCACCAGAAAAGATCTTCCACAAACCTGAGACTTCTTCAGACTTCATCTCTACTTCGAATTCGGCTGTGATATGGGACACTTCTTTCGATGGTGACTTACGGCCCCGACGTTTTTTCTTGGAGGAATCACACTTGAGGTTCACAAAGGTCACCTGGCAGTTGTCTGTACAAGGGAATTGACCTCCTTTGCATAACAGAAGTGACATGGAAGAGAAATCAAGTAGCAAGGTAGCAAGTGATAAGCTGGTGTGTGATATTTCAGCTGGGTTAACATTAATGCTGTAGCAGGTTTTTTAACATTCCACATGCATTGTTAGACATACCCTCATTTGTGCAATTTTTGCTTTTTGTAAGCAAGGGCAGCAAAAGAAGCCTATACAGCACAGATATAAGAATGGCAATGCTTAGCTTGTGTGTTTGTGTCTTTAATAACAATAACACATATTTTCAACTTACTGTGTCTAAGGAGATGGAAGTTCTTAACAAACATTTAATTAAAAGTCAATGTTGTTATTCTTAGTTTATTGATGATTAAATTAAGTCAGAGGGTTCACTTGCATCATGTCATATTAGAAGGGAGAAGCAGAGCAAAGACCAAAATCTCAAAGTGTGGCTTCCCACTCGTGTTCTAGCCAGTAGGCGATGTTGTCATTGTGTTCTAGCCACAGGCAACGTTTATATTGTGACAGCTATTAAGCAACAACATTTTTCAAAATTCCTGTTATTTGAAGGCTATAAAACATATTTTAGAAGGTTTTAAATTAGGTATACATGGCCCAGGAGAACTGACGAGATTATTTAAAAACACCGAGATATTGAGGAGGAAGGGAGTGATTTCAGTTAGGAGACAACCAAATAAGCATTCATGCCCATAAAGAGATTTTGGGGATATTCTCCTAGGTTTTAATAACTGAGGGCACATCTTCACTGTGGTGTTAAATTGGGGCTGTTGCAATTGATGCAACAGCATTGATTGAGCAGGTCAGGTGAAGACATGCTAAATCAATGGGAGAGTGCTATTCCTGTACTCTGTCTTCCTGAGAAGAGCAAGGTAAGTCAGCTGGAGAGCATCTCTTATCAACACAACATGATGAAAACACTGCAGTAAGAGGATCTAGATACATTGACTTCACTTATGTTATTCATGTAACTGAAGTAGCATAGCTAAGATAGATTTATCTCCGCAATGTAGACAAGACCTCAGTGCCACAATGGCTGTTCCAGGGCTGTAGTGCATAACTCTACAACACCAAAGCCTCCAAAATATGTCATTTTGGATATGGCTTTATATTATATCATCTTATTGAGTAATCATACGATTTACAGCATTAATTCAAGTCAGATATAATTATAGAGTTAAGGCAAATAGCTAGCAAGTATAAAGCAAATATAGCCAAGAACATATACTTACAATATGGGCTGAAAAAAAGAATGTCTATGACTTTCAAAATGGTTTTGATACCCAAATGTTATAGAAAGAAAACAGCCATGATGCCAAGATAACAGTTCAAGCAATAGAATAATTATTGTACGGGTGCTTTGAAAATTAGAGAGAGAGAGGAATATTTCCATTTTAGATTAAGATAAATAATGAAATTAAACATAAAAGAATCTTCAATTCCTATTATAATATTCAATTGTTTTAATTTAGTGTTCATGTATGATTTTTTTAATAAGAAAATTCCCAGACAAATCTATGTTAAAAGGGAATTAAGATTGGGAGTATATATCAGCAATTTAGAATAAAATACTTTACTGGGATGTTGGAATTATATTAAAACTAAGCATTATAAACTCAGGAAATTCAGAATTAACATGTTTGGCCTTCTTTTAAATTTAACCATACGGTATGGAGATACACAATTAGGGCACCCGAACAACCTTCACTCTGCCCTGTAGTAATACCAACAGGAAAAAAAGAAAAGAAAAAACCTAACAGATCTTTAAAAATAATTTGCCATAATCTATTCAGGGAAGTCTACAAAAATGTCAAAACCAGAAGCCTGTAATTGATGTACAGGTAAAGTCCCAGATCTATCTGTTGTAGAAGCATTTCAGACTAGGACCTTAATTGGAGGAGCAGGACAGATACCTTTGTCTGACTTCATTTGACATCTCAAAGACATACCATGGAATATATAGTTAAAATGGTTAGTTCTTTATCACTTAAACGTTTCGTCTGTTCAACTTTGAAAGGGATACTCAAGACGAACCTTTTCTATGTTACTAATAATAGACTAGATTATTCAACTGGCAACAGTTTTAACAATGTATTTTCTGTTTCACTATTTATGTTGTTTATTTACTTTTTGTCCTTCACTCTGTCTGGGCACTCAGTCTAGAATGGTCAATCTCACTTTTGTATTTAGTCAACTTCGCTTTCTCGTTCCTATACACACAATCAGATAACAATCCCACTCCACTGAGATTATAGTTACTACAATTAAAAGAAAAAAACTTTAATTAAAGAGTTAATGAAAATATGTATTGTGGCAGGGCGTTGGACAGGGAGTCCGGGGGAAGCCCAGCTGAGGCAGTTAAGGAGGGCCCAGCTGGAGGCTATTAAAGCAACTCCTGGAAGGAGGAGGGAGACCTAACCTGCCTGCCTGCAGTAAGAGAGGCTTCGGCCTAGCAAACCCAGGCTACCTGGCCTGAGACCCTAGGGGCTACAAGGAGGTAGCCATGGAGGGTGGGGCTTGCAAGAAGGCAGCTGTGGTAGGCTGAGGGAGTTTGAGCTAGGGAAGCCCCAGGCCATAAGTCTTGAAGGCAGGGTTGCAGGAGGCTAGGGCTGCCAGGTGTCCTGTTTTCTACCAGACATTCCGGTATTTGTACCGTCTGTCCGGTAGAAAAATTCAGAAAATATCGGACATATGCAGGGAAGCCTGGCAGGGGCGGGGGAGTGACTGGGAGGCGGGGCGTGAGTGGCTTTGGGAGCCCTGTGGTCGCGCGCAAAAGCCGGCTGGAGCGGGCTGGGGGCCGGGACTCCCAGCCACCCACTCCCACCCCCCGGCTTATGCACGGGACCAGAGGCTCCCAGCACCAATCGTGGCCCGTGTCCCAGCTGGGAGCCTCTGGTTGCGAGCAGAAGCCGGGCGGGGGGAGTGGCTCCCAGCCCCGCCCCCGCCCAGCTTCTGCTGGCAAGTAAAGGGAGCGCCTGCTGGGGGCGCAGCCAGAAGGACTCTGGCTGCGCCCAGTGGTTGCACCCCCACCCCCCTCGCCAGGTCTGCTTCCCACCCCCTTTCTCTGCCCCCCTATCGTCCCCTCCAACCCCACAGCCCCTGATCCCCCCCCAGCTCTGCTTCTCGCCCCCTCTTCCTGCCGGCCAGCCCCGCAGCCCCTGGACACCCCCCAGCCAGCCCTGCTTCCCGCCCCCCTTCCTCCGGCCCCCCCCATTCTCCCCTCCAGCCCCACAGCCCCTGATCTCCCCCCGGTTCTGATTCCCGCCCCCTCTTCCTGCTGGCCAGCCCTGTGGCCCCCATTTCTTCCCCCCCCCGCCAGCTCTGCTTCCCGCCCCCCTCCCGCCTGGGCCACCCCCCACCCCCGGACAAGCGTGTCCGTTTTTTTAGCGGGGTCTACCTGGCAACCCTACAGGAGGCAACCAGGCAGGCAGAGGCATGCCCTTGGCCAGGGAGGAGTGGCTGGGAGAGACTGCAGTCTGCTCGGAGACAGGGGCTAGAAGAGACTGGCAGTGGGCCACTGAGGAACTGTATGTTCCTGGAGGGAGCTGGGTGTTCCTGGGAAAAAGAAGAATTGGGGATCCTAGGGAGTAGGGAGGACCCTGGACTGAAGGAAGAACAATGACTCTCCCCCTGCCCTCCCCGGAAGGGGGCGCGGACCAAGACCGGAGTGGACACTGCCTGAAGGCAGTGCCCTGAAGACAGCACCACACCCAAAGGGGGCGCGTCGGAGCAGCCAGCTACTTCCCCAAAGCCACCCTGAGGGAAGAGCCGTGCGGAAAGTGAGTCAACCCGTTACAGTATATTCATATCAAGATTTGTAAACCTCAAATGCTGGGACTTCCTTTCTGATTTTGCTAAAATTAGAAATTGTGTCTAACCCACTCCACTTTCTTGATCTTTTGTGTTAAACCATAGTTGCATGTTCCAACGTAAGGAAAGCCAACTGAAGACTGCATGGTATATTAGATTTAGAGTATAGATTTTCCTGTGCAGGTGCTATCTCTTGGGGTGGAGAACCTTCTTTGGGTCAGGGGCCACTGACCCACAGAAAAATCAATCAGGGGCCACACACAAGTGAGAAGTAACAAACAATCAATCAATCCTCACTGGCACTTGACTGAGAAGGAGAAAGACACTCCCCACGTTCCCCTCACACACCAGAGCCTAGGAGGGCCCAGCCTAGTAGATTCTGTGTGCTCCCATTCCATGGGCATCCCATTTTCCTGCCATGACCAAACACTGTCCTTGCTTTAAGTTAGGATAAGAGGAAACTGCATATCAAATTAGGTGGTCTTAGCTCTTACCATGTAAGTGGAGTTCTTGAAGAGATTCAAAGATGGAATCATGGACAGGCAAACAGACACAAACTCTCTAAAATATATGTATAGATGACATACCTGTAACAGCATGCTTCCCAGCATCTTTAATCTTTTCTTTGCTGCGTGGCCGTAAATGGCATTTTGCATCTTTAATTTTAAACCGAGCTTTCTGCTTGATTGGTGGGGTTAATGAATCTGTTGAAATAAAATTAAAAGTTATCATTCCTAATGTAGTCTTAAAGGGCTCTGGCACCTATCTTTTAATGGAAGCTGTAGTCTTCTTGAAACATAATGGAGAGACAGGACTCTATGACTCTATAACTATTTACCTTGTGTACATTCTATGAATCGTGAATTAATTTCCATAAGGCTCCTCTTCCACAAACAGCTAAGAATAGCCTCAGGCTCTCAGAATCTCATCAGCCAATGAGAGTCTGTTCAGTGACTATACCCTGATATTCAGTGAGTGGGAGGAGATCTGAAGAAATCAACAGAACTGGAACTCTTCTTATCCAGCTTGTGTGCGCAGTCTTGGAGGCGTTAAATTAGTCTCCTACTCAGAATAAAAGCAACTACTATAATTTTTTAAACTCTACTCCTGACTCTCCAAATTACTAAGTATTTGATTCTGATCTCACATATGCTAATGTAAATATAATTAAATTGTCAGCAGTTTAAAACGATCCCATGCCTATATGTCAAAAAGAACTGTCTTTAACTACTTTACTGCAGTCTATGGCTTACAAGGTCTGTTCTCCCTCTTACAATCAAATCATGTGACACAACTGAGGGTTGAATGGAAAATGTAACTGTTGCTTGCCTTTCTAACAAAGATAACTGCCTCTCCACCTCCTGATTGTAACTGGAAAATGAAGACCCAATCTCTCTCTTCCCAGTAAGCACAGACATCTTCTGATAACAGACAACACACTTCAAACCCACAGTAAATCTCATACATGTTCAGCAGTGCAGCACCCACTTGTCCTGTAATATCACTTGTGCTGCTTATTTGTTATCTATCTACATTAAATGTCCACTTTACATTTTAAAGGGATCTCAGGCTTGTCCATCTTCTATCTAACAGGCAGCTCAGTTTTATTTCTCTGCTTACCCACATCTCACTATCAATTGAGCTCACGCCCCTCACATCTCATAACATAAATTATGTATATAAAATATTTATTTATAAAAACTAGAAAATGCAACCAAAAGATTTATCAACTCTCCAAGGAAAATAGGCAGAGCAGGAAGGAATGCTTATACAGTACTTAACTGTTCAACGTTTCCCATTCTAATGTCTTGTTTTCAGTTGCTTATAACTTAATTGAACTTTAATCACTGGGGCTGAAATTTTCTACATGGCATGTCTGCCTCAGGCTGGCTTATTTTGACAAGCTTTAGCAAAAATTAGTAATTTAGCATTATTTATTTAGCAATAATAATTCAATCATTTTGGAGAAAAAGATTAGAGAGAAATATACTGTTTGCCCTGGTAAGCAAAATTCATACACTCATTTTATTGAGAAGTTCTAGCACCTCGATGCTCTGGGCCTAAGATTTAAAATTCACTAAAGGAGTGGGGGACACCTGGGTGCCAAGAGGGTGCCTTTTACTGTCCTTGTGAAAATTTGCCCAAATTACTGAAAAAATGCAGGTTGCACATGGTTGCTTAGAGACTTGTTGGAGTTTGGCAGCTAAATTCTCAAATATTCCATCCTCTGTGAACATTGTCCAGCCCTTCAGAACTTCTGTATACCAACTGGACTGCACATGTGCCACATCACTAACTAGCTGACCACATTCCTGGTCAGAGCAGCAGGACTAGTGATCACATAACTAAAGAGAATCCTAAGACATGTTCATAAGAAAGCCTAAGGGTTTGCATAGGCAACCCTAATTCTGGCATTTCCTAGCTTGTGAGTGCTTAACTTTGCAACCCTAACATTCTTTTAAAATACAATGTTATTTATGAATCTATTAATATCTATTTTTATCTATATGTATCAACCCCTCCCCCCCGCACACTGTGTAGCACCTACCTGCACAATTGGGAAGCGTCACATTGCGTTTCTGTTGGGCTTTGCCTTGCTGTACTGGCACTCCACAGCTCAGTGTATAACTGTTCTCTGAATCTGAACAGAAATGAAATAGTGCACACATAGTGAGGCATATGCAAAACCTTTCTAACACATTGCCCACGCTCTTAATTAATCAGCACAAACACAATTTTTAAATAATCATATGAGTTATATACTTTGTGTCCAATTAACATTTTAAAGGAATGAAATGGACAGACTTGGGTTTGTCAAAGTCTATTTGTTTCCTGCTGTTGATGACAAACTTTGTTTTCCAGCATTGGAATGACACATGTTATATACCAGAAGGAGGGATACTAACCAGGAATCATTTGAGGGTTATCATCAACAAATAATTTATTGCCTTTGTACATCAATGGGCTTTGATAGTTTCAATTAATTCATAAATACATCACGTGCTTCCCTCATTTCAGCATTTTGACAATTAAAAAATAAAAATAGGGCATTATTCATTGTATGGTCAAAATTGTGTATTTGACTGTGCAAATTAGGTGCAAAGTACTGTATCACCTATCTCTGCTAGACTGATTGATAATAAAACTAGAATCTCTGCACAGCATTTAATATCAGTGCCAAAAGCAATTGCTAAAGGATCGTATTGTATATACACCTCTGAAGGGGAGACAGAAGATGTAGAAACAGCAAATTAAAATAAAAATTAAAAAAATCCCTTATGTTAAAGAACCAGGAACCTTTAGTAAATGATACTGAAAAATACAGGCAAAAAAGGATGAGGTAACTGGTAGTTCATGTATAACTGAGACCCAGCTGGTCTAGTTTTGGAACAATTGATTCTAGCTTCATAGGTAATGTAGCAAAAAATACAGTTGAGGATGGGTTTGTTTCCTGAAGTGTAGGAAGTCTCCTGTCACAAAATGAGATCAGACAGAGAATGTCCATTTCTTATGTGTGTCTCAGGATAAAGTGAAGATGAGGTAAGTGCTGTGTACTGATCCTTCCATTGCTCTGCAAAGTCCCTGTGGCTATGTCTACACAGCAATGTCAGTTATTCCAAAATAATGTAGTGCGCTTCTACACAGCAAGGCCGTTATTTCAAAATAAATTCAAAATAATGGGCTTCTTACTCCAACTCCTATAACCCTCATTGTATGAGGAGTAATGGAAGTCGGGGGAAGAGTGCTCTATTTCGAAATAACTGCTGCGTAGACAGCGCCAAAAATTGAATAAGCTATTTCGACTTAAGTTTCACAATGAGCGTAGCTCAAGTTGCATAGCTTATTTCGAGTTTAGCCCTGCTGTGTAGAGGTGTCCTGTGTGAGCAATGAAATTATTCACAGTTGTGGCCCTGGACTTTAGGTCGTTCATTATGACCTACAATGCTCTAATAGCTGGAAGCTGCTTGAAGCCTCCTTTTTCTCCCTGCCACATTGCCACTGTTGGGCTGCTGTCAGAGTGCACATGTGAGGGACCCATGTCTTTGAAATTCACTCCTCACCCATGTCCAACTGCCTAAATAGGCTGACTTGCAGGATCGAACGCACAGTCCATCTTTCTGAACAGATATTTAGGGGAGGGCTGAGGAAGCACTTAATGCTACAGTGAAGAGCTGGTTGGAATTTGCTGAAATTAATGATTTCATTTACTCAGTTTTCTGGAATTTCCTGAATTGCTAACTTAATCGTGTCAGGGTTCTCTTTAGCATTGCAGCCTTGACAATGCATTCACCCTTCACATCTTTTATTAGTTTTGTACTACTTGTATTGATTTCTCAAAAGTCACCTCTATTGAATTTTGTAGAACCCAATCCCGCAATGGGGGTGGGAGGTGCCCTTATAGGATCAGGCTCTTATTGCATGCTGTGACTGTATTTAATGGGCATTCGCACATCTACATTATTCTACAATTAATGTTCCCTCTTGTATTTGTTCATAATAAAAACTTAATGAAGGTATTATAAATACAATAAAAAAGACAATAAGGTTGCCTTATGTACAGAACTAGATATGGAAATGTGACATTGTACCAACCTGGAACAAAAAGTGTATTGGAAGGACATGACAAAAAGCAGCTCTCAATTCCCCCTGATTTACTGCAGACAAGTTGAGCCTTAGGAGCCGGTTTGGCATTTGGGAGGCATTTCACCATCTCTGAGGAAGAAGAAATGAAAAATCAAATACTGTGCAGTCTGGCAGCCTTAGCAGCCATTTTTCTGACAACAGTGAAACACACTATTATTAGCAGAAATAGGCAGGAACAAGGATCTGGGTCCAAGCTTCCCTGAGCTTTGTGTATGTGGGATGAGGGGGCAGAATATCTGGAATCTAAACTTGGATCTGGACTTAAAGTTTGCACCCAATTCTGACTCTTCATCAGAAAACCTCCCAATAAGGGAATGCTCCAAATCCAGATCTAAATCTTGAAGCTTGGATGCACTGCTAAAGCAATTTAGTGCAAAATCGAGTCACAGAAGTAAGTAGGGAATAGAATTCATATGAGATCTCTTGCTTTTCTTTCAGTAATATTACCCTATTCATAGTGTACAAGAATGGCGATAGTGGGTCAGACCAAAGATCCACGTAGCCCAGTATCCTGTCTTCCGACAATTGCCTCAGAAGGAATGAACAGAACAGACAATCATCAAGTGATCCATCCGCTGTCACCCATTTCCAGCCCTGATAAACAGAGGTGAGGGACATCATCCTTGCCATTCCTGGGTAATAGCCATTGATGCACCTGTCTTCTATGAATGTATCTTTTTTTGAACCAAAGGTCCCATTGAAACAACAAACATGGGAGTCACTCTCACTCAAACTTGTTCATTTAAATTCTTGGCACTGTAGTGTTTCCCATTTCCTGTCTCCAGCTCTCACTGACTATACTGCTGGCACCTCATTCTTAATTCCAGCTTCACCTTCAGCTTCCTTATTCTGGAATAGGAAACCAGCAAGGAGGGTGGAGATGTTTCAGGGAGTGCAGGTGGTGAGTGAAGGAAGGGGGTTTCCTCCCACTGAACCAATGCCTCAGCACAATGCTATGAAGAGACATTGTGCTACAAAGGGGAATGCATTTCAGATGTTACCCTAGCAGAAATTCTAACCACCTCTTACCAGTGTATGTAATATGGCCTATGCCTTTAGAGAAGCATACTCTTCTGTCTCGGAAGCATGCCAATAAATTGTAATTCCTACCTAACCCCCCTGCATAGTTTCTTTATAGGAGGAAAGCAGAGTCTTCTGTAGCCTTTAGTTTAAGAACAGCAATTAAAGTTTCATCTGGATAAGGCAGTCCTCATTTCCCCTCCTGATCTATTATGGAATTTCACTGTGAGCTTTTGAACCATTACTAGGATTCAGCACAGGAATGCCTGCATGTCAGTGATGGATTAAATGATCCCAATAAAGGATTTAAATTGAAATCCCCTGAGATTCAAGGAACTATTTAAACACAAATCTTTATCATAAATGTAAATGACTAGTCTGTGAATTTCTCATCTGTAGCCGCCAGGTGGCATCAGGATCCACACTACCACGCGTTACCTAAACACTTTTCTTTTGCTCCGTTTTATAACCTGAATGTTTCTTTTGTTTGAACTAAGGAGGTGAAAGGTTGTTAAGCCCTTCTTCAAGCAGATGCTAAAGGGTAAATTGGGTTTTCAAAACTAAATCACGTTTCTGTATGTCCCGTCTTGCTTAAACTCTATCCAAAATCAGAGTGGCCATATATGAGCATGTGGACACTGCAATCAGAGGGAAGATTGTGGCAAGGACAGAGGTGCTGGAACAATTTTTGGAGTGGAGGGTGCTAAGCAGCATCAAGGAGAGAGTCCAGTGGCTGGGCAGGACCCAACATGTGGGGCTAGCAGTAAAGCCCCCAGACACAGGCCAGCAGCCAAGTGGGATGCATAGATGGGCAGGACCCGGGGCTGGTAGCAAAGCCCTAGGCAGCAGCAAGCCATGCAGCAGAGATCCTGTTGGCCAGGACTCTAGATAGCAGAGGTGCAGGGCCAGTGGCAAGGCCCATGGGTAGCAAGGCTGGTGGCCAGGACTGGTGGCCAGGACGCCTGGTGCAAAGCCTGCAGGTGCTGCAGCCCCCCCTCATATTCCTACCTCCCATGCTTATGGGGTTGGGTTGGCATACTTGTGCTAACATGACTGCAAATAGCAGGGAAGACACAGCAGCACCAACCCTGATGCAGGCTAGCAACGTGAGTGTGTGCTCACGGGATCCCTGGTGGGACTGCACAGCTAACTCTCAAGCCCACACTGCTACCACTTTCACCGGTATTTTTAACCATGCGAGCGAGAATAAAATTAGCACAGGTGTGTCGAGTACATTGTATTGTAATGTAATTACAAAAGTAAATTCCCTTTCAGGTACTTTCACCTACTCAGCACTGTTGGAGATGAGCCACATCCACTGCGTTGCCTCTCTTTCCTTCCCATCCCTACCTTTCCCTTCTTTTCAAGCATTTGAGGAAGTGAGATGCATCTCACGAAAGCTCATGCCCTAATAAATGTGTTAGTCTTTGAAGTGACACTGGACTCCTTGTCGCTTTTGCTGGAATAAGGGAATCATCATACTAACTACTCTCACAGGGCTGATTTGATGCTTAATTGAATAATGTGTGTAAAACACTGAAATCTCTGAACAGAGAAGTTTACAACCTACTACCATTGAGCCAAAGAGGATTCTGTAGCATGAGCGTTCAGGAATTATTTAGCATTCACTGCAATTAGGTCTCTTCCTCCTCTACCTCCTGATGCTCATATATTCTCATGTTGTAGTTTATAACACAGTTTTCTCCAGATTATGCTGGTAAGAATCAAGAAGGTTAGCAGAAAGATTATGTTCATTTTAATCCTCATTAGAAGTACAGGGGAGAAATCTTTGACCATCAAATAATAATGGACAATGTCAGTTGAGAAGAATATTTTATTTTCAGTCTTCCAAAAGATATTACAAAGAAAATGTATGATTATGATTTGGCTACGGGGGCAGGGCTGGCACTGGGGAGCTCTGGGGATGGGACTAATATTGGGGGCTGGCACTGGAGGGAGCCCGGGGCGGTTGGGTGCAGTGGGGCTCTGGAAACAGGAGGCTGGCACTGGGGGATCTGGTGGTTGGGGGGCTCTAAGACCAGGGCCTGGTGCTGAGGTGTTTGGAATGGGCGGGGGGACTGGCACCAGTGGGGGTTGCATAATATATATGCAAATAAAATGTTACCAGTCCGCTGAAAGTTTGTGAATGGGTTTGCTGGTCTGCAAAGTTTGTAAACTACTGCACTACTTGATCATACTGCTTTCCATAGAGCTGTATAGAGTCTAGAACAGTGGTTCCCAACCTGTGGTTTGCAGACCCCTAGTGGTCCACAACGGTATTGCAGGGGGTCTGTGGGAAGTTTAAATGTAAGGACTGGGCACACCACAGGGGGCCCAAAGCTTTTCTTTTTTTTTCCTTTTCTCTCCCAGCGAGAGAAGTTTGGGAACCACTGGGCTAGAAAGTAAACTTCCTTTATCTATTCTTTTGTCTGGCTATCAATACATACAATACTTTATATTAGTTCCTAGCAGTTTTAATCCTAGACACATGGTTAAATTATTTCTAAAATGTCAGCACCATCCATTTAAAAAAATGTAATTCATATGAAGCTTGCTGAAAGGGGCGGATGATCTCTGTTTTGTGTAACAGGGAAATATTGTAGAATGTCGACATGACTTCACTTTGTTACTCTTCAGTGTTCTTATTAGCTGTCCATTCCTGTGCCTTTTCCTGTCTTACAAGGCAGTTGAGGTACTATACTTGAAGCTAGGTGGCATTAAAAAATCTTTCAATACAGTGAAGACTTACTGGATCAATGAATCCTGTAAGGGCAGAATTTAGTTCTCATAAAGGATGCATCAGATACTGAACTCATATTAGGTTTTATTTTACCCAAAAGGCTAAGGAGTAGTCAGAGAGCTAGGAAGAAAGTCTGTTTTCAGCGGTTTCTAGGCTGACCTTGAAGTTCCACTCTGGAAGTGAAGTGAAGCACAAAGACAAAATCTCTGAGGAAGTGGGTCTGGCCCACGAAAGCTCATCACCTAATAAACCATCTTGTTAGTCTTTAAAGTGCTGCATAGTCCTGTCTTTTGTTTCAGTGCAGGAGTGATGTTTGGCCATAATCCTGCAAACATGAATGCGTGGGCATAGTCCCATAAGGAGATTATTTAGGTACATAAATTCATACACATGCTTGAGTATTTGTAGTTTGTGCTTTGGTGTGCATGTGTAAATTATTCTCCTTACAAAGTCTGCTCTGTTCTTTGGAATAATAATAATAAAAATTATAACAAAACAAAACCGCCCGAAGACCAGGCTCTTTCTCAAAGGTTTGTGCCCTCAGGCATTCACGGTCAACCTTTCCTTGTCCCTAGGGACAAGAGGAAGTTCAGGCTATGCATTCACTCTACCACTGACCTCTGTCAATTAATGCTTAATTAGTATCAGCAGTAGTTGCCATTTCTGTGATGTGGACATAGCCTTAAGAAGATGATAGGACACCATCAATTGATATCACGTAGGCCACCAAAAAACCTTAAACAACCTTTAGGGTTATATTGTGTTATTTTAAACCTAGGGCTAACCCTGAGGTCTTCACTAGGCCGGAACATAGATTGGAGTAAGTGGGTGTTTTTCCTGAATGAGGATTGTAGAATCAGGCCCCTAACACAGCTATCGGATGATGCTCAAAATGAAAAGAGTTTTACCCTTGTTAATGAAAGGTTAAACAACAATCATACCAAAAATATGTAAATCAAAAATATGCAAATCAATTTAAAATATGTTTATGAGATAGGGTCAGTAGATATTGTTCCAGCATCATCTGCTGTGTTTAGCACAAGAAAAAGATTGGATGTGGTGGCAACAGAAACTTACCAGGCAATACCTGACTACACACACAGTATCACAGACAACCATGTGGTCCATCAAAACTAGGTTTGTATTTCTGACTTTTCCAAGTTATTGTACCCAAATGAAGAAAAAAAAAAAAAAGGCACAACACGGATCATGTGAAAATAAACGTTACTCACTTACCAACACAGTCTTTTTTATTCCAGTGTAGCTTCTTTCCAGATGGACAGACACACTCATAGCTCCCCATTGTATTAATGCACCCATAGTCACAACTACCATTGTTGATACTGCATTCATCGACATCTGAAAATATATTGAAACAGTTCAGGATGGTACTATACATTATGTAATACACATATTGTGTAGTAAAAACAGTATCTATCCATTATACGTCATAGAATATTTATATAATAATTTTATATTAATATGTATAATGCAGACTGCAAAACATTTTAGTACAAAGAATATCTAAGTATCTTTATTCAGGCACTTATATAGTCCCTAATCTTGCAAAGATGTGCTTAAATTTACTTATTGTCACTTGCTACAGGGGGTAGCCATGTTAGTCTGTAACTGGAAAAACTTAAAGAACAATGAATAGTCTAGCAGCACCTTAAAGGTTACCATCTATGTGTTTTGTTAATCTTTAAGGTGCTGCTAGACTATCTGTTATTTTTCAAGTTTTTACTGTCACTAGTCACACTAAAATTCACAGAATTACTCAATACATAAAGCAGATGTTTAACTCACAGCAGGATTGGAACCATAGTGCATATTGTACTGACAACTACAAAGCAGTATTTTTCTGTGAGATTTAATCATTTTTACTTATCAGAAAGATATATTATTCATACCATAAGTAGTACAATATAGAGGAACAGAACATATGTTTTGAACGATGGATTATGGTGAAGGGAGAAAATACATACAGGCAGTCCCCGACTTACGCGGATCCGACTTATGTCGGATCCGCACTTACGAACGGAGCTTTCTCGCCCCGGAAGTCGGGGCGAGAAAGCCCCGTTCGTAAGCTGCTCCGGTGCCCCTGGTCTGCTGGAGACCGTCTCCAGCAGACCAGGGGCACCGGGCGGGTTCCCGCGCTTCTGAGGCTTTGCCAGAGCAAAGCCTCAGAAGCGCGGGAACCGCTGCTGCTGCCCCTTGAGATCCGGTGCCTGTGGTCTGCTGGGGACGGTCCCCAGCAGACCACAGGCACCCAGACTGAAGCCGCAGCCGTGGCGGGGTCCCTCGCCTCTGAGGCTTTGCCAGAGCAAAGCCTCAGAGGCACGGCACCCCGCTGCCGCTGCGGCTCTGCTCCCCGTGTCCCTGGTCTGCTGGGGGGGGGGCGCAGCTAGTGTGCTCCCCCCCCCCAGCAGACCAGGCTTTTGTTTTGGACTCTGGGGCAGAGCAGCTGGGGCGCTGCCGATTTGTCCTGCAGCGCCCGTGGGCACTACTGGACCAACCCGGCAGCACCCCAGCTGCTCTGCCCCAGGTCCTGATTCAGCCGCTGCTGGTCAGTTTCAGCAGTGGCTGAATCAGGACGTCTGGGGCAGAGCAGATGGGGTGCTGCTGGGTTGGTCCAGTAGCACCCCAGCTGCTCTGCCCCAGGCGTCCCCAAGTCAGCTTCTGCTGAAACTGACCAGCGCTGACTACAGGAAGCCCCAGGCAGAGTTGCTCTGCCCCGGGCTTCCTGGAATCAGCTGCTGATCAGTTTCAGCAGCAGCTGACTTGGGGACGCCTGGGGTTCTTAAGTTGATTCTGTATGTAAGTCAGAAGTGGCGGTCAGTTTCAGCAGTGTCTGAATCTGGACGCCAGTTCCGACTTACATACAGATTCAACTTAAGAACAAACCTACAGTCCCTATCTTGTACGTAACCCGGGGACTGCCTGTATTTGATGGGGCTGAGTATATTATATATAATTTGTTAAGTCTGCTACTCAGATGGTACTAATGAAAAGAAGGAGTCTTGTTATAGCCAGGCAAAGCAATTATCAAAAATGCATCAACTGATATTCTAGTTAAAGGCTTTAAATGTTAGAAATATTTGTTCAGAATTAAGCATTGCTTCTTTAATGTATTCAATCAGCATTTATGTAAGATTTCATTTATATCCTGAAGAAGTAAAATACCGGTATATAGAAAAGTAAAATATATATTCAGTGCTGTTGCAGCCACTATCTGCATGAGCTTGAAAAGAGACCCAGCTTTGTAATTAATTTAGGGATCATAATGTGTGGTTGTTCCTTCACAGAAAAATAAGTTTGGTTTTAGCCACTAGAAACCCATTATTCTGCAGTCATAAAGTACTTAACTATATTCACTGCTGTGTTGCCAACTCTCATGAATTTATTGCAAGTTGTGTGCTATCTGGTGTTTTTCTTCAAGCCACAGATGTTGGAATGAAGAGACAGCATGAAAATCTTAGCTTGCATCTCTTTTAAAAAGTAAAGCTTCTGACCTTCATGGTTGTAAAGAAAAGCTGAGAAATATGAAGCAACTACACTATAAAGGCTCAGAAAAATAACCTGTCTGGCTGAAAAATCAGGAGATTTCTCTAAATTAATAATTGTATTTTTTGGGGGAGTCTGACTCAATATTTTTGAATATTTGGCATTGGCAATACCGAAGACTGCTTCTTGAAAGGTGAAATGCCAACTCCCCTGCTCCCTGTTGCCTGCAAGGCTGTTGACAAGTTCATTTTTTGCTAGTAAAATTGAGAAAAGCTTTCCTGAAGGGCTCTGGACCTGAACATCTTGACTCTGCTTCTTCCCAGCTTCAGGAGCTGGAGGGACAGAGAGAACTGGAGTGATGGGACTCATCCACAAGGCTCTGGCTTTCTGCCTTTCTGGTCCTGGAATTGAAGGAAAGGGTAGATGGGGAGGGAAGTGGGCACCCCAATTCTCTGCATCTCTAGACTGGAACAGGATGGTTCTTGACATTTTCACAAAAGGAATTTGACAGGATTCTCTTAGGAGACCAACTGAGAAATGGAAAAATTCTGGTTTGGTTCTCCTGAAATAGAATTTTTCTTCAACCCTTCCAATGAAAAAAAAATCATTTTTGGCATTTGAACCAATTGAGGATGGATGTTTTTAAAAAACATGTTTGTTTGTGTTAGGGTTGGTTTTTTTTTTTTGTGGGAAGGGATTTTTATTTTCTAGCTAGCTTTAAAGAAGATACCTGGTTTCAAAGGTGCTGGATACTTGTAGTTTTATTGACTTCTACAGGACTACTCACCTGAGTAACTACTTATTGGGAGTAGTTGCATTGTCAGACAGTGTGGGTGAGTCTACTCTGCACCCTTACCTCGAAATAAGCAATGCAATTTATGCTATGCAAATTGCATAGCTTATTTTGAGATAATTTCAAAATAGCTTATTTTGAAATTTGGCACTGTCTACACAGTGCCAAATTTCAAAATAAAGCACTATTCTGAAATGTCCCTCGTGAAATGAGGGTTACAGGGATGCCAGAATAGCGTGCCTGTTATTTCGAAATTTATTTCAAACTAACGGGCTGCTTTAAAGATGTGGAATAGCTATTTTGGGATACTTCTGGTATTCCAAAATAGCTCCGCAGTGTAGATGTAGTGTCAGACTAAGGACTGTGAAAAATGTACAATTTAAGTACAGCTGGCCTTTACTGTAACATATGCTTCTAGCAGAGGTTTAGTGAGAGCAATAAGGATTATGCATGCAGAGAGAGGGCATGCTATGGCCCCTAATAATGACTCTCCCTTTTATTATTTAGATGCTATTAAAGAGAGAGAGAGAGAGAAATAAGTCTGAACTGGTTTGGCCTAAATAGAACCCTGCCAATTCCCTGCCCCAGATAATACAAATTAAAAAGTTTATTAAAAACCAAACTTTAAATAAACCTGTTTCAGGTTTCTGAAATGTGTTATTTTCCCTCCTCTCTTCTTCCCCTCCCGGTTGTCTGAACTTTAATTTTTGCTCGGTGCCCTGTGGACTATACCCAAATGATTTGTTTATTTAATCATAAACATCCTTCTCCATGAACAGATGAAACCTAGCAACAGAGGTCTGATCTGTAAAGCTCAGCTCCAGACCAAGATCTGAACAAGGGTAGATTCAGATCTAAGATTTTGGTTCTGCCCATTACGGAAATATGGCCAGCCATGATATTTGATTCTGAATTCAGCCTGACCCAAAATTTAGGGGTATTTAGATCTAAGGTTTGGGTCTTGGCCCATCTCTTATTAAAAAACAAACGGGGCCTCTTTCAACCTAAGCATCTCCTCTTACTTCCCTAACTAGCATAGATCCTCACCGCTCTCAAAACTGATTCCTTGGACTTCTGTAACCCACACCCTGGATAGTTCTGCTCTCTCATTAATTCACTGCATGCACATGCTTTCTCTTGTGACCCCTTCCCAGGGTTCAGCCTCAGTTTACTCCTGCTTCTTTCCCAAAGAGAAGACTTAGGTATCATAAGTAGAGGTCTCAATTTAACACCACAAAAACTGGGGAATTCAGGCAGGAACAATAGGTCAAATTGTGCCTCAGTTACTTCTATATATCAAACTGAGTTGTATGATCATTGAATCAAAATCAGAATTTAGCCCGATATAATTAGTATGCCCTATTATCCCTTAGCAGTGATAGATCTTGCTAGTACTGTAGTATGTGGGGGAAATGCTTATATAGATTTTCATATACCTCAGAATGGTGAACTCTTAGGCTATGTCTACACTGCAGGTATTTGTCGGCAGAGACTATGCTACCGAAGCGCTCATTAGCATTTGTCGCGTTATCATTTGCGTATCTCTGCCGATGCTTTTTGCACAAAAACAAGCAGTGTAGATGGGTCCGTTTTGCTCAAACCACCCTTTTACGCAAGATCCCGTCCACCTCCTTTTTGGAGGCATAAGGGATCTTGCGCAAAAGGGGTTTTTATGCGCAAAATGGACCTATCTACACAGCTTGTTTTTGCGCAAAAAGCATCAGCAGAGATATGCAAATGATAACGCGACAAATGCTAATGAGCGCTTCGGTAGCATAGTCTCTGCCGACAAATACCTGCAGGGTAGACGTAGCTTTAGAGACTAATTCTGCTCCCAGTAACTCTACTGAACTAAATGGACTTGTTCTGCTTCTACGCTGGCTGGGGGTGACAGAGCAGAATCTGGCTCTGAATACTTTGCTTTTGTGGGATTAAAATTAGACCCTTAACATGATCTGAATATACTTTTGGTTACAGCTTAACACACATTTTACTCAGATTATACTTTGCATAATTTCAGGGTCCTCTGGAAAACCCACCAAACGCTACTTTTACTACTGATTACTTTTAAAGTAAAGAGAACAAATGGAAAATTCCTTTTGAATCGCGGCGTTTTCTAGCATTAATTTAGATTTAAGGCTCTAGGAAGGAACAAATGGACTCGTACCATTTCTTTGTTTCCCCTGTATTTTTAACTAATGAGATCAGCATTATGAAATCATTGTTCAGGCTACCTACACTTAACATATTCCACAAGGAAAAAACGATTGTTTTCCTTTGACCAGTATTTTTAAATGTTCAGCTAGACCACCACAGAAATCCCTCGGAGTATGTCTAGGCTGCAATTAAAAACCAGCAGCTGGCCCGTGCCAGCTGACTCAGGTCATGGGGCTTGGGCTACAAGGCTGTTTAACTACAGAACAGACTTCCAGGCTTTGGCCGGAGCCCAGGTCTCATGCCCAGGGAGATGGGAAGGTCCTAGAACTCAGGCTGCAGCCCAAGCCAGAAAATCTACACCACAGTTTAACAGCCACACAATCTGAGACTCCTGAGTCCGAGGCAGCTGGCACGAGCAAGCTGTGGGTGTCTAATTGCAGTGTAGACATACCCTCAGAGTGATAGCCAGTGCAATGGCCAAAGAGCAGCTATGTGATAGAGCAGCTATGCAGTGGACTTAAATCCCAAAGTGGGCCTGAAATTCTCTGTTCCTGATCCTGCAGAAGTTGTGGCTATAGCAAAGTTTCCACTGTACCCGCTATGTGAGGGGGAAAATGGCCCTACAGCTATTATTCTGTCACAACACCCTCTAAACACCATCAGATATTCCTTCCCCCAATCCAGATTATCAGCTGTTACGATTTAGGTGTGAGATTGGTGTTGTGGCAGGGGCCCTTCTTTTCCTCTCCAGCTTCTGCACTTCTCTCCCCCAGGCAAGATGGGCCTTGTTTATAAAATGGGGATACTACTAACATTTCTAACTGGAAGAGGAGGATTAATTAGAGAATGTACATAACACGCTTTGAATCTGGACAATATGTTGTAAGGGCTATGCTTTAATAGCTTGGGAAAAAAACCTGTTTTAAATTAACCAACTGATTAAGAGAGCATTGAAGGTAGACTGATATAAAGGGTGTATTTTTATTTATTTAAAAATAATGGAACTATTATTCGTAATAATGAAGGTAAAAATACCATTCCTCTCTTATACCCCTTGTAAGTTGCTTGTCATCTTAGGTCCTAACCCTGCAAATACATGCACAGGGGCCATCATGGGTTAAAAGGGTTAAGAGACAGTGAACCACATTGATTACATCTGTGCTGCAAGTAATTAGTTGCTTTTCAGTCAACAGAGGCAGGGTGAGGAGGGTTCAGGTGACACTTGGGTCTGATGCTATGGCTACACTGCCATTGTTTCTCGGAAGAAGATATGCAAACCGTGCTCGCATTTGCATATTATCTTCTGATTCTTTTTGCATAAGACGTTTTTCCAATATGGGGCCAAATGTCAGGAAAAAAACCCTCTTTCGCAAGAAGGCAAAGAGATCTCTTAGGCTGTGTCCAGACTCAGGGTTTTTTTCGGGAAAAGTAGCCTTTTCCCGAAAAAACTTCCCCTGCGTCCAGACTCAAGCCGCGTTCTTTCGAAATTATTTCGAAAGAACGCGGCTTTTCTTTCGATGGCGGTAAACCTCGTTTCACGAGGAAGAACGCCTTCTTTCGAAAGTTCCTCTTTCGAAAGAAGGCGTTCTTCAATGTAAATAGGGCTTCCTCGAAAGAGAGCATCCAGACTCGCTGGGTGCTCTCTTTCAAAAAAGCGGATTGCTCTTTCGAAAGATCCGCCTGTAGTCTAGACGCGATCTTTCGAAAGAGGCTCTTTCGAAAGATGCTTTCGAAAGAGCCTCTTTCGAAAGAAGCCTGCAGTCTAGACATAGCCTAAGGGAAGAAAAAAGCTCCTGTCCTGGTCTCTAAAGCTGGGGTCTGCAGGAGATTCAAAGCTCAGGATTCTTCTGATGGAGCCAGTGCTCAATAGTGGAGCACGGGAGGAGACTCTACAGCAATCCTTGAAAGGGGAGTGGGAACAGAATGCAGAAGATGGACTGATCTGCAGGAACTTTGGATGTTAGTTGGATTTTCTGGTTACACTGAACTAGACTCTTCTCGGCTGGAGGGCTGTGTCATCCATAAAGGCAAACAGTCAACAGGAGCTGGGTAGGGTGAGCACCCTCTGCAAGAAGCAGCTCCCATGACTGCATGTCACTGTTGACAGTAACTTTACCCATGTGGAAACTGCCTGCGACACTGCTGTAGCTGTGCTAGTCCCAAGACATTTGAGACACAACACAGACATAGTCTGACTGCTATATTTTGGGGAGAGGAGGAGGAAGAGCAAGTGTGTGTGTGTGTGTGTACACATATGCATGCACACACGTGCGCAAACACACACTGAAGGCAATTCTCTTGGCTCACTGGCTCTCTCCCCTCTGCCTACAGTGATATGTGGGCTGTTGGTGCTGGGGAGTGATGGGCCAGATTAACAAGGGAGCCCTAGCTGCAGCTAGCGACCACTGTGGCACCAGCTACTGCAGTGATGTGACTGCTCTGGCGCTGCCACAGCTGCCTCCCTGCTGAGGCTGGGGATGTTGCTGCTGCCGAGAGGTGCCACATGCTGGGATCCTGCTTCCCCCTGCCCATTCCCTTTTCTGTCCCATCCCATCTCCTTTCCTGTCCCAACTTTCCCCTGGCCCATCCCATTCCCTTCGCTCCCCCAGCCCCATCCCACTGTCTCTTCCCCTCTCTCCCCTGCACTGGGATCCATGACAGAGGGCTGTTGTGTCCTTGTGGAGGCTCATTGACACGGGTGAGGCTCCATGGAGATGCAGCCATCAGCTTGCATGGATCACAATGGAGGATCATGGTCTAAATTGGTGCCTTTGGATGCTATTACAACAGAAATGATGGGTGGCCACTTTTCCAGTCACACCCTTCTCCCAAGAACATCTAGGCAGATTTGAGGCTCCATATATTTGGTCCCACCTGCCTAGGTTTATTTAGCTTTCATATGGTGTCTACAGTCTTAGCAAGGCAAATATCCTTGGTTCAGTAGATGGTTACACAAAACAAGTATAAAGAAATTAAAATCAGTCTCCAAACCTCCACAGTGTGTCATGCCATACAAGGTGTAGCCTTTGTGACAGAGACATTCAAAACTTCCTGGGTAGTTGATGCAGGTATGGTCACAAGTCCTTTCGAATGAGCACTCATCTATATCTGAATTCAGAGCAAATGTTTTTATAAAGTCAGAATGCAGTTATACAAGACGGATGGAATTTAACTCTCAGTTACAGCATCAATATGATTAATAAATGGACTGAGATATTACTAAGACAGACAAAAGACAAGCTCAGTTTTCCTATAGTTTTAGGAAGAGACAATTCAAAGTATGGGAAGGAAGGAAAGAACTTTGTAAAAAAGTATGTCTGCAATACACATGTTTGTCCTCTAGGTGACACCATTTAACCTCCAATAGCATATCAAACCTAGCAAACATGAGATGCGTATTGAGACTGTCTTATTCCATTCTTATGACAGTAACTAGCAGCATTGCATGACATTTCTGCTCCACCATAGGGCACACAAAAAAATCAATAAAGAGCATAGGCATGATTTTTAAAAAGTATAATGCTGAACGGAGCAAAGTAAAGCTGCCTTTAATAGAAAGTACCATGGAAAAGATGTTATAGACATTCTAAACAGCAACATATGCAGGATGGCAGCAATTTTTTTACAGAGTGAATTCCAGCAGCAAGTCTCTCACCTGGAGTCCCGTTGTTTTTCTCAAATCCTGTTTAGAGGAATTCCTCAGGAGTGGTTTTTAAGTTAAAAGGCTAGTTTAATAAAAGATCCTAGTTTGAAGGTTTTAATTTAAATGAAAAAAAAAAAAAAAAAGCATTCCTCCAATGTATTGAAATGCATAGGAATTGGGTGGTGTCCTTTTAAATAGTTTGTGATCCCACTGGTGGTCCTCACTGTTTTCTGTGCTTTAGAAGCCAGACAAAGCAGCAGTGTACATAAATGTTACTAGGCCTTGTATATTGTATCTTTTTAGGAAATGGTAAACACTCATGAATATTAGTGAACTCTGAAACGATTTATGGGGATAGTACCCAATGCCTATGCACTATAAATGTAATGGACAGCTAGGCCTGCATTTGCTAATATTCAAGGACTTGTACACAAGGCATGCAAGTATGCCCACTGAAATTAAGCACTAGTGTAAGTATTTGTATAGTCAGGATGTTCATCTCTGTTTATGACCAAATTTCTAATGCTATAAAATTTACATTTCATGTGATACAAGTCTTTCAGTGTGCTGAATATATACATGCAAAGATAATGCACAGAATAATTAAAAGAACAAACTGAAAAGTATCCATACAGCTATAATATATACTATAAAGTGAAATATACTTGAGACCTAAGAAGGAAGGAGAAAGAGAGTGTGTATCTGTGTATGTCCAAAAATGATTCCAGGTTTTCATTTTTCCCAGGCATCCTTCATTTTCAAATGAGTTTTCCCATTTGATTTTCCTTAAATGTGTTTGTTTTCTAAAATTATTTTCTTGGGATTATATCTATCTGTAGCTTTGGAAATATTTAATTATTTCAATATATTTTAAAAATGGCAACTGGTTTTCCCTAAATAAGTGATACATTTACAAGTGAATTTGGAAACCACTACTTTAGCTGATGTTTAAAAGAGTTCAAACTCAGAAGTAGCCAAATAATGCATTTTAGTTTCATTTATTTATGACAGTATCCAGGGTACGGTACCACTAGAAATTCACAAGTACCATTCATCGTTGGTCTCTGATTTAATCTGTAGCTCTCTTTTTAAAGACAAAAAACAAACTAGACCAAAACCCTTTATCATTCCTCAGTAATGGCCCAATCCTGCACCATTTAAGTTATCCAGAATCATGCCACTAATATAAATGACTACAGGGTTAAGCCCTAAACCCTTTGACATTATCAAGGATTTATACCACTTCTTGACTCTGAAAGCAACAGTTTGCTTACAACAAAAATATGCTCTCTTGGAATTGGTAAATGAGTCCTATTGAATGAAATATTGTGTCTGTGATAGGCTAATAGAAATATTAAACATTTTTATTATAATACAAATATATTTTAAAGAGGCAATTTTCCCATTAAATACAGCCTGCCTCCTGCTATATGGCTAATAAATCCTGCCTTTGCTTCTTCTGCAGCTGACTGGGACAGGAAAGCCTGTATGCAGAACTCCCCATTTTAAAAATAACCCGTCTGGTTGTTTGACATAGCAGGATGTCCCCAGGCTAGTTTATGCCCAAGGGTCTGAGTTTTCTGCAACCCCATGACTACAGAATCACCAGTCTCTTGTGGAATTCAACACTGGCCATAGAAAAGGGAAAGTATTCACCGCTTACTCTGCATTAAAGGAAGGTGACTGCATGTTAAAGTCAGGGTGGTAGAATCTTTTTTCAGCCTCTCTTTTAGACTTCGATACCTGTGCTCCAGGCTGGGGGATATGACTGCTGACTCCCAGAAACCCTTTCATACCTTAGTATTGTTGCACAAATCCAGGCCCACTTCTTCTCTGGAAGGTTACGCTTAACCAGCATTAACTCTCCGAGGAATCAAATATGCACATTTCAACAGCGATTGAACAATAAAATTGAAGAATAATGGCAGCAGCGATGTCTAGTGGATAGAGCACTGGGACTTGTGTGACCTGGATTCTACTCTCAGTTATGCCGTGGGCCTATTGGGTGACTTTGGACAAGTCACACCATTGCTCTATGCCTCAGCTCCTCATCTGGACAATGAGACTTTCTCCTTTGTGAAATGCTTTGAGATCTAGTGCTGAGTAAGAGATATCAGTTGCTATCAACAGTGGCTGAGCTGAGCTGCCTCCGGGAAGAGAGTCCCGTTTCATTTTATTTCATCAACAAAGCTTAAGCCTTAGCAAAATACCAACACAGGTTAGAACAGTTTAGGCAGTTCAGTCCTCATGGATATGGGACAATCAGAACTCCACATTGTGACCTCAGAGGATTTTGTGCTAGAGCTGGGGAAACTGAACAAACAGGCTCGGCAGAGTGGAAGCAACCATCTCACCTGCACAGGAGGGAGGGATTAGATGGTCCCTGCCATCCTCTCTCAACAACTCTGGGGAAGGGAAGATAGCAGAGATGCCAGAGCGGTCAATACTTCAAGCAAGGCAGAAAGGAAATTTATCCTTTAAAAAATCATTTAAACTTTATCTAGCTATAAAAAGCTATTGATCCATTCGAGTGTGAAGACGATCCAAAGATGCTTTTACTTTATTCTCACACTTCTATATTACTGATTTCTTTTATGTTAGAAAGGAGATGGCTCTGTGTATTATACCTGCCTTTCATGTTGAGCCTTGGGCATTAAATACTGCTCAATAAACAACAGAAATGAATTTGGGCAACTTATCTTGCTCTTTTTTGTTTAAAAAAAATCACTGCACAAGGTGTGATGGGATATTTCATATTCTTTATGGGAATATGCTTATGAATAAAACTATGACATAATATTCTTTAGGTGAGATTCTTCATATGAGATATCACTGGAAAGGTTGTAATCTACTGAATATGATTATACCATTTGTATACATGTATCATTCCTGTACTTGAAGTTAGAAATATGAAATATAAACCTGTAGTTATGCTAAGTGAGGGCCATTAGTAATACTCAAGGAACTTAATGGCCCAATACTCAGGTCAATGATCTGTGAATAAACTTGTTTTTTTCCTTTAAGCCTGGGAGGAGGGGTTGTGGTGGGTCCAAAGAAAAGACAGCTACACGGGACAGCCGCTACCTTCCAGCGGTTAATGGATCAGGTGCTCCAAGACCATAAGCTCTCTGCGGTGGCCTATATCGATGATGTTGTGTATCTCAGAAACTGGAAGGAACATTTACAACATCTGAGGGCAGTACTTCGGGCATTAGAGGAGGCTGGTCTAACGGCGAACCCCGCAAAATGCCATATAGGCTGGTGGGAAGTGACGTACTTAGGGTGTACCATGGGAAGAGGGTGATTGAGGCCCCTGGTTAGTAAAATACAAGCCCTAGCAGAATACAAAATGCCAACAACCAAAAAGCAAGTCCGGCAGTTTTTAGGATTAGTTGGATATTATCATAGATTCATACCTAGGTTTGTGACCATAGCAGCACCCCTTACGGATTTAATAAGGGGGGGGGGGGACAGTCCAAGAGAGTAAGGTGGTCAGAATCGTGAGAAAGGGCATTTCGGGAACTAAAGACATGAAAGCACCGGTGTTAGCTCAGCCCGATTTTTCAAAAGATTTATTGTACAGACAGACGCCTCGGCTGTCGGACTAGGGGCTGACCTGGCACAGGAAATAGAGGAGAAGGAGCACCCCATATTGTATCTAAACAGGAAATTATTCCCTAGGGAACAAGCATCTGCAACAGTGAAGAAGGAAGCTCTGGCTGTGAAATGGGCAATAGAATCCCTGCGGTATTATCTGCTAGGAAGTGCATTTAGATTGGTGATGGACCATGCCCCACTAAAGTGGCTGCAGTCGATGAAGGACATAAATGCATGGGTGATGAGATGGTACCTGGTGCTGCAAGCCTACAAATTCGAGGTAGTACATCAGCCAGGGAAGAACCACATGAACGCAGACTTCTTTTCAAGAGTGGGTGAGGTAGATGAGACCACAAGCGAAAAAGGGGTCAGAGACTTAAGGGGGGTGTGTGTGATGGGGTGGCGAAAGCTCGCGCAGCGTCCCGCCCCCCCTTGCACTACTGCAGCGTTCTGCATCAGTGCTGGGGTGTGCACGAGGCCATGCTGGGAATGCTTGGCGGCCGCGGCTCGCACCTGCGTGGTGGCACCCAGTGCCTCTGAGCTGGTTGGCAGTACCGGACATGTGCCAGAGTCTCTTAGCAAGGGCGCCGGCTTAGAAAAGGGACGAAGTCCTTTGAGAAGGCGGCAAACTGGGAAGGGTGAACGCGCCCAATGGGAGGGCACGGAGCGAGCCTACCAGCGGGGGAGACGTCACCAATGGAGGCCAAGTGGAGTGGCGAGCAGTGAGTGGCTCTTGGGAGCACAGCAGGAGGGGAGGAAGCATCCTAGGACAGGGCAGAGACGCAGCCCGTAGGTCGGTGAGTTGCGGCTTAGTCCTGCCGGCTGGACAGGAAGTTGGCGTTCCTGTCCTTAGGGTCCTGGGCTCAGACCTGGAGAGGGGGCGGGCCCAGGTCTCTCTACCCTCCCTGCATGCAGAAGTAAGGGGACAGTTGAGAACCTCACGGGAATTTGTTGTGAGAAACGACGTAGGATAGGTTCTCTGTTGGAGGCGGGCCAGGCAGTGAGCGTTTCTTCCCGCCCCAACGAGAATCTATAACACTTGCAAAGATTAAGGGAAGCTGATGGGAACCTTTGCTCGTATTGACCTCCGGCTGTGTGGATGGGTATTTAAGATACACTGACTCCAGCTATGCAATTAACATAGCTGGAATTACATATCTTAGGTCAACCTTCCCCTTCAGTGTAGACCAGACCTTAGTATATTAAGCTTAGTGTGCATGTTTTGTTTTATTTTGTTTAGTAACCTACATTATTCTGTCTGCTATCTCTTATGATCACTAAAATCCTACTTTTATACTTAATAAAATCACTTTTGTTTATTAATAAAGCCAGTGAAAATAATTTTTACCTGGTGGGAGGGAGTCTTTGCGTCTCTCTTTCTCTACATTGAGCAAGAGGGCATATTTAATGGGGTTATACTGTATAAATCTCTATACAGCATAAGATGGATTTTTCTGGGACTTTGGTCCCTAGAAGGGAAGGGCACCATTTTGGGGGGCGGGGCTTCAGCCACGCATAGTGGGACACTGGTTGCACTGGAGTGAGGGGAAGTACACAGCTTGCGTGCATTCCTTTCACTCCTAGCCGGTGAGAGAAAGGGGCAGGGGAGTAAACAATGCAAGCTATGTCCTCGCTCCCTAACTGTGAGGGGAAGGGGAATAAGAGCAAGCAGCGTCCCAGTACATGCAGATGTAGCCCCACCCCTTTGCTAGAGGGGCTGGGTATCTGAGTGTTGGAGAAAAGTATCTCACTGTGCTGTTTGCAGTTAAGGTCTGCAGCTTTGGGTGCAGAACCCAGACTCGGTGTCTGTGTTGCAGCAGGCTAGTGAGTGTGACTCAACAAGACTGGCTTACAGGGGGCCCAACCGAGCAGGGAAAGCAGGTTCAGTGGGGTCTCAGCACACCATGTGACAGCGCCAAAGGGGGGGGACTTGATTTCAGTCGATAAGTACCTATATAAGAAACAAATATGTAATACTAGGCTTTTCAGCCCAGCAGAGAAAAACATAACACCATTTAATGGCTGGAAGTTGAAGCTGGACAAATGCACATGGGCAATAAGGTGTACATTTTGAACAGTGAATTTAATTCCTCATTGGAACAACTTGGATCATAGTGGATTCTCCATCAGTGACAATTTTGAATGAAGACTGGATGTTTTGCTCTTATTTTGGGGAAATTCTTTGGCCTGTGTTGCACAGGAGGTCAGTCTAGATCAGGGGTTCCCAACCTGGGGTACGTGTACCCCCAGGGAGTACGAGAAGCTTGTCACGGGGGTACGGGGAATATTTGGTAAATAACTAGATTCTCCTAATTGAAATATTCCAAAAGTAGTAGTTTTAGTGAAAAAAGTTGTGGATTCTAGAGTCTAGAATTTATTTTTTTTCATATTGAATAGGGGGTACGGGAAGGTTTAGTAAAAGCCAAGGGGGCACGGGGACCAAAAAAGGTTGGGAACCCCTGGTCTAGATGATCGCAATGGTCCTTTCTGGCCTTGGAATCTGTGAGCTGGTGGTTTGAAATTAATTAGGACTATGGGGCAAAATTCACTCTTGCTGGCACATGGCACATCCACCTCTGTAGCAAGGACCGTGGTGCGATCCAGCTAAGGAAGCCCTATTGGCAGCGGTGATTCAGTGAATGTTCTGTTTCAATGCACCCCTGGCCACGCAAGCTTTCGCTGAAGCCACACACTTGCTGGAACTCCATTAGCTGGCTGCGGGTCCATGCGGAAGAGGGAGACGGGGTGTGGCCTTGCACTGCTGCAAGCCTCCCTGCCTGTAGTCCAAATGCCCATCACCATGTGCTTGCACCCTGACTGAGCTGTGTATAATCCATGATTTTTAGCATTCCACACTGCGCTCTTGAGGGGAGTGTCTGAGCTGGTAATGGCCTTGCATTCCTTTCCTTTTGCCCATAAGGGAATAAATTCCTAAGTGGTTTATACAGGATCAGGATTTCACAAGTGCGTGTGGAAATCTGTGTATTGCCAATAACAGGTATGTTTTATAATTATTTCTCAGGTGCTGGTCCTTTGATTTCACCTTGGATTTGGGGTTTTTAAACAATTGTTTCTGCAATTACCCCTTGCTTTTTGTAAAGCTGACATGTAGTAAAGGATCTTTTAAACTATTGTTATTTTCCTGAATTTAGTGCTTGTAAATAGGGGCCAGGTTGACGGGATTGGAAAGTGAAGTCCTTCATTTATTGCCACAAAAAAGCCTTCCATTTATCGCCAGAAGGAGAGTTACTGCCTGGGCCGAAGTAGTTTCCTTGGAGGTTCCTCAGACAGCTGAGCTTCAGTGCTAACCTGAAGGAACCACTTCTAGGCAAAAGAGAGTACATCATTTTCCGTGCTCACCCAGTCCTTGGCCTTTCTGCTGAGGCTGTGGGTTTCCAATTACAGTAGCACTAATTGTACTGGTGGTTTTTGTGATGTGGATACTTGCTCACTTGTGGCCTGAGAGCATAGGGCACTGAGAACCTATCTGAGAGTAATGATTTTTGGCCAGTCCGAAACTGAGCTGGATTCATACCAGTGTCTTAGGAATGAAAGACTCCTTTCTGTATTGCACTACCCGTCTCTGCATTCAATTAATCAGAACAGATTCTGTTAAATGCAAACCAGGCCATTTTAAACAGCATTGGGCCCATGAGACAAACTGATAAAAATCTAAACATTCAAATATAAGGCTGAGAAACAACACTGGCTTTTCAGATGATTTTATGCACATACAAATTGATACGGAAACCACCGTCACTGCTTCTTGACACATTTACCTATGCAAAACGCATTTGGACAGAGAAATACGTGTGAGTTTGCTGACTTCAGCTGGGGATACGGTTGTAGAATGGAAGCAATTTAGGGCCCAATCCACTCAGACATTTAAAAGAAAATTACAAAAATATGGATTCATTTCTCTTAATTTCTTTCCTATTTTATTTGATACTACTGTTAAATTGGAGGTTGGGTGAAACTTTACTAAAGCTAGTAGATGTGATAGCTGCCCCTCATTCAGGATTAAAATAAAAAGCAATTAAGCTGCTTTATGGAAATGATAGCTGAGACAAGAGGAGCCTCTGCCCCAAACTCAGGCACATTCATGTGGTCTGTGGGATTTTCTCTGGGGTCTGAATGCAAGGGGAAACCTAACAAAAACACAGAGAAGACAACATGGAAACCACAGAGACGGCCAGAGATGCCTGTGTAGCATGACTCTAAGAAAGAACTGAGAGAGCTTTTTGGTAGAGTGCTGTCTGGTAAGATGCTTGAAAATGTGAGCAAAGAAAATGTTTCTTGTTGCTTGATGGCTACTGTGTTCAGGGTAACAAAGCATGATGTATATTTTTTGTAAATAAACAGGATTATACCAAAGAAATACCTGGCTCCATTATCGATTTCTTCTCTTATTGGAAGCAACCCACAAGACCCTGAATATTGGCTATCTGCTCAGGTCAAGAGGGGTAACAATATTACACCTGGAAGCTCTAAGCACGATCAGTTCTTCAGAGTGATAGGCGCTGTACAATGACACGGTTTACCTCAAAAAGCTTACAATCTATCTTCATCTTTGTGCTACAGTTCTGCATTGGTTGTGTGACTGCTGTCGTAAAAGTTGTGGGGGACTTAAAAAATGGAAAATCCTCTGGGTTCTGACTGATTAGCAGAACTTTCAAACCTGAAGTGATGACACTGCCACCATAACATAAAATTACAACACATCTCAGGGTAACAGAGCCACATCTCAGTCCTTTGGCACAGTATGACATCACGATGAGCCTGTCTTCCAAATGCAAATCCATGCAGTGCAGATTTATTTTAGTGCCCTCCGACAAACCTGGTTTGATTTTTCCCCTGAACCATTTACACAGCCCCAATTCTGGCACTTTCTACACTTGGGGTTGCGGAGTGATTTACGGTTGGAGTGTACATACTCACATAAGCTTTCCTCAAGCTTGTGTGTTAAAAATAGTAGCATAGCCTCAGTACCAGCGCAGTGATGAGTGATGACATGGGCTAGCCATGCCAAGTACATGCTCATGGGTAGGGCTACTTACTGAGGAGGCAAAAGAGGCAGTTGTCTTAGGCCCCAGCAATTTAAAACAGCTGGGACTTTGGTCCCTTTAATTGCCACTGGAGCCCCATGTAGCATGATTTGGGCGATGTTGAGGGCTGGATGGGGGAGATGCAGAGAGGTCTGGGCGGCGCTGAGGGCTGTCCTTAACCCCGCCCCTTCTATCAGAGGGCCCATCCCTTTTGGGAGTGCCAGAGACAAGCTCCCTCCCTTGTCCAGGGGCCAGCGACGTCTATCACCAATCCTGCCCTATTCTGTGGCAGTGGGTTTGTACTTGGGGAAGCTGCCATGGCTATATTATTATCATTAGTGCACTAGCTTGAATAGAGCTAGAATGAGTCTGTCTTCCTGCACTGGGAAGCACCTTCCCAGCTGCAGTGTAGACATACTCACAAAGTGCCATACAATTAGCCATGTGTTCAGGCCACGCAGTGTATTCAGATCAGGCCAAACCAAAGCCAGTCACAACTGTCAGGGTTCCTGTCCCATTCCTCAGCACCCAATCCAGTGGGCCCTTTGAGAAAGAGAGACATTCCCTTTCCTTATCCACGGCAGTCTCGCTCCAGCTCACACATACTGAACTCCTTGAAAATAGCACGTGAGTGCTTTTAAAATAAAGCCTGCAAGCTTTCTAGAAAGGCATGTATTTAAAGCAGCTATTTTCTGTTTTCCTTCTCTGCCCCCCAATTTCGCCCTGCCACCAGTGTTGTCCATTTCACAATCAGAGACTACCTGAAATAGCTGCCGGTCGAACATTAGCGAGCCTACAAATCCCAGTCAGAGGGGCTGCTGGAGCAAACAGAAGCCTTGGTTTAGGCCACATGCCGCACCAAGGGATGGCTTGGATTCAGTGTCAGGAAACATATATGAACTGACACTGATATAATTGGGATCTATATGGTATCACACACTGTCTGACTCAATTTGACCTTGCTCTGTCCACAGCTCATCAGAGCACCCTCCCATAGATCACCTGAGAGGACTAATGCAACAGAAGACCCAGCACAGCCATGGCTTGGTGAGGTCAGCAGACTTGGGCTGCATGGCCATTGAGTTGCAACGTAGATGGTTGGGCTCAGACACTGAGATCCCATGAGGGAGGTAGGATCACAGAGCCTAGGCCCCCGCCTAAACCCAAACATCTACAATTGGGCTACGTCTACACTGGCCCCTTTTCCGGAAGGGGCATGTTAATTTCAGAGTTCGCAATAGGGAAATCTGCGGGGGATTTAAATATCCCCCGCGGCATTTAAATAAAAATGTCTGCCGCTTTTTTCCGGCTTTTAGAAAAGCCGGAAAAGAGCGTCTACACTGGCCCCGATCCTCTGGAAAAAGCGCCCTTTTCCGGAGGATCTTATTCCTTTGAAGTAGGAATAAGATCCTCTGGAAAAGGGCGCTTTTTCCGGAGGATCGGGGCCAGTGTAGACGCTCTTTTCCGGCTTTTCTAAAAGCCGGAAAAAAGCGGCGGACATTTTTATTTAAATGCCGCGGGGGATATTTAAATCCCCCGCGGATTTCCCTATTGCGAAGTCTGAAATTAACATGCCCCTTCCGGAAAAGGGGCCAATGTAGACGAGCCCTTGCAGTTTTAGAGGCCTGTGAGCACAAGGCAGCTGACCCAGGCTCCGAGTGGTGCCACAGGTTTGTTAATGTGTGTGTAGAAATCCAGCACAGACCCCAAAACAACCAAACATCAGCTTCTCTCTATAACTGCCCATTGTGTTTCAGAGTCTGAAATAACAAACCAATGAAGGATGGAGCGAATACAGAAGAGGTAACACAGACTCTTCTGAGTATAAAACCTCTTATTTTATGACTTTCCTGCTGAGTACTTTTAGTGGGCAAGAATTGGTGCAGGCTGGCATCTTCCTTACCCCCCTGGAAACCCAAAGCTTTAAATATAATTCAAACACCATACCCTGGTGAGCTTTCTATTGCGTGACTGACTTGCAGACACGTCCCCTCACTTGTTGCTGAGACCTAGCTGTTAATAATGTACTAATGATCTGCAGAAGAAAAATATCTGGCATTAATTACTACACCTTTTATTTGAACTTAAATGTATAAGTAGCTTAGCCACATCTTGCACTTCAAAAACCAGAGCAGGCAACTCTGTCCATTATGACTAACTTCAACTCAGAGTATTTATTTATTTAAGGATTTTATTGCTCTCAGTTTGCTAAGTGATTAGTGAAGACCAAATGCAATGCACTAATCAAAGAATGAAGGACTTTTGAAGGAAATTGATTCTGCTTGCAAGGGGAAATGTGCTTTTTATTACAAATGATTAACTCTGTAAGAATTCAAAACCAGTGGTAAAACAAATAAATACATATAAATTGCAGAACAAACCTTTAAGCTCTACTGCAGGGAGATGCAATAAATAATGGAAAACCTGTGACTAATTATGTAAATGCCAAAAATTGAGACGGATGTGAAGAAGGGGATGTTTCTTTTGCCGTTTCAATGACAGACAGCAAAAGCAGGATAAAATTGCTATTTATCAATGTCAAGAATAGGCATCGCCACAGTTAAAGCTGGCTTATGGAGAATACAAGGTTACCATCAACTCAAACGAGGGTTAAATCTACTGGGTTATCCATTATTCAAATGTGTTTCTCTGCACCAATTCACTGACAAAACCCACTCCTTGTTTTAGTGAGGCAGAAGCAACCACATTCTATTATAAAGTCCACTCTATTAACAGCTGGGGAAGCAATTGTGAGTGTGCTGTAATTACAACTTCACAGGTCCTACACTTTGATCTATGCAGTTACCACTGAGCCCATGCAGAACCTTGTGGAATCAATGAGACTGAACAGTCACCCCAGTCTGCTCATGTAGATCCACTAGCAAGATCAGTGACTTTATTTGGATCTCTGTGTGTCTGTAAGGCATAATATCATGAAAAATACAGTGGAAATCTTCTGAGGAGTGTGGAGGGAGACACTCTTTATCTTATGCCTTCTTTTTAGTCCTTTAAATTAATCAAAACTAGCAAATCTTGGGGGGAAAACTACCAGCCTAAGATTGATTCCTAGCTAATTGTCTGTCCTTTTATTCCATGTTACCAGTTGTCTTTGCTAAAATGTTCCTTTTTCCACCCAAGGACTCTCAAACTGTGTGGCACAAACTCCCACTGAAAGCAGGCCACAGGAAGGAGCATTATACCATGGTCTCCTCCATTTAAGTGCATCAAGAGACACTCCACTTACTACCTCTCGTTCTGTCTAGTCTCCTACAATTTTATTTTGCTCTTCCTTAATCCTTCAGGTGTACTTAAAACTTCACTCCTGCCTTTCCTAAGAACACCAAAAAGTGGATGATGAGTTGTGATGAGAAGCTGGAGGGAGACACCCTGTAGCAAGGATAGGTCAAAGTCCGCCCACCAGACTGAGGTTTGTCTTGATCCACTGGCTATTTCATTTCTCTAGAGAACTGTAAAGAGTTTTACTATTAAGATTTTCATGTTTCTGCCTCTACACTCCTGATAATATACATAACATATGATAACAACCTCATACATATAAAGTTGAAGGCTCATCAACAAGTCTTCTCTCTTTCAGGTTTTCCTTAGTTACTGTGGTATTGACCCCACACTTTTGGGGGTAGGCCCTGTGCTTGTACAGAACTAAATACGCTGTTAACACTCTAGAGGATACGTCTAGACTAGATGCTTCTTTCGAAAGAGATCGTCTAGACAGCCACAACTTTTTTCGAAAAATTGAATTGCTTTTTTGAAAGAGAGCACCCAGGCAATCTGGATGCTCTCTTTCGAAAAAGCCCTGTTTGCGATCAAGAATGCCTTTTTTCGAAAGAGCTCTTTTGAAAAAAAGGCGTTCTTCCTTGTAAAATGAGGTTTACCATTGTTGAAAAAAACCACCACATTCTTTCGATTTAATTTCAAAAGAACGCAGCAGCAGTCTACACACAGGTGAAGTTTTTTGGGAAAAAAAACACTTTTTTCGAAAAAACCCTGAAGTCTAGACATAGCCTAAGGGTGTGTCTACACTGCACTGTAGCTTGAAATAAGAGACGCAATTTGAGCTACACAAATTGCGTATCTTATTTTAATGCTATTTCGAAATAGCTAATTTTATCATTTGGTGCTGTCTACACAGCACCAAATTTCAAAATAAAGCGCAATTCCAAAACATCCCTTACTCCTCGTGGAATGAGGTTAACAGGAATGTCAGAATAGTGAGCCCAAAATAACGGGCTTGCTGTGAAGGTGCGGGATAGCTATTTTGGGATACTCCAGTATCCCAAAATAGCATTGCAGTGTAGATGTAGGCTAACACTCTGATGAGCCTATACTCTGATATAGGTGTAGCAGCACTTCAGAGATCCATGTTATTACTTACTGTGTGCAGTTCTGACTTGAGATATTCATTTTGTCCCATGAGAACAAAATGAGCAGTTCAGATTTGTTTAAAAGAAATCTGTAAATTATTGACCTGCACAAGTCCACAGTCATCAATTCTTGTGGGTGTCCAGGGCTGAGAGGTGTCAAGCAGCTCCTAAGAGAGAGATGGCTGACACCTGGATTCTAGTATTTTACAGAATGGTTAGATTATAAGGCTACAGGGGGCCCTTATGATCATTTAGTTTGACGAATTGCTTAACACATGCCATAGAATTTCACTCAGGGTATGTCTACACTTGCACCCTAGTTCGAACTAAGGATGCAAATGCAGGCATTCGAAATTGCTAAGGAAGCGGGGATTTAAATATCCCGCACTTCATTAGCATGATCTCGCTGGCGCGCTAGTTCGAATCACAGCTGATTCGAACCAGGAAGTGTGCGCCGGAACGCGTTAGTTGGAACCAACCCTCTTGGTTCGAACTAACGTTACTCCTCAAAAAATGTGATTCAAACTAGCGCACTGGCGAGATCATGCTAATAAAGCGCGGGATATTTAAATTCCCGCTTCATTAGCAATTTCGAATGCCTGCATTTGCATCCCTAGTTCGAAGTAGGGTGCAAGTGTAGACATACCTTCAGTGATTTAGGATTTAATTCAGAAAAGCATCCCTATCTAGGAAAGAACTTGAGCACATGCTTAAATGCTTTCCTGACTTGGAATCTGAGCTAATTTTTGAAATTGTGCTTTGGTATATTCCTTGTCCAAGTAGAGGTTTAGGTATCCAAGTTTGGTTAGGGCCAGTAAACTGAAAATTTAATTTAATAGTGTGCACGGTGTGCCCTGTCCATTCAGAAAGCATCAGGTGTTTCTCTGACATTTACTGCATGTCATTTTGTTGAATCTGAGGTTGTTTCTGCACCTAGAAAGATTATTATTCCAAAGAAACAGTTCCCATGGATGGTTTGTCTGCCTCTTCTAAATCAAATCCCAACTGCAGTTAAATGCCAAAGACATTAGTCATAATCTGGCTCTTTCAGTGGCCACAGGAGCTATATTAAACAGATCTCTCTTTGCTACATGATCCAAGTGGACCTGTCTTCTTAGCAAACTCATCAACAGCAATAGTTTCCCACCGTTTACCTAAATGCTCCAGCAAAGCAAAGAGCCATGGGAAATACAAATGGCAAGCTGGTTTTCTTTATCTCTGTTATAAATCCTTATCAAAATAGCAGTGGCTGTACTTTCCTGCAAGATATCCCTGGGATTTGAAAGCAAAGGGTTATGAATCCTGAACTTGGTGATAAAAATGTAGGTCCAAATCATTTGCTCCCTCTCCAGAAAAAATACAAGCCTTTCCTTGGACTCTGTTCTAAATGATTCCTGTATGATCTCATGTAATGGCAAGTTAATTTCCCACTCTTTTCTTCAGCTTCTTTCAAAAATTGCCCACTGTATTTCTCTCTCCCACAGAGAGCCCACAAGCTCACCATCAGCCACATGCTTCCCTCAGCACTTACTGCTCAGTCACAGACAGAAAAAGGCAGTAAAATATCATCTTAGTGTGGTAAATATCTGCTCCCTATGTGTCTTTCTAAACATATGTAATGAGTTTACTGACCAACACACATTTTTCTTCCTGTCAGCACTGCAAAGCCAATATTGCTATAGGTCAGCAAGCAGCGTTTTGTTCTGCTTTACGCATCATCCACTAAATGACCAGCTCATTTCTGAGTCACCAAAAGCTTTAGGAATCTGGGAGAAATTTCAAGTGAGTCCTGGGTGCTGGGGATGGATTTACATTTTGGATGGCAACCATGGAATTTTGGCAGTTTTAACCAGGTAAAAATTGGTGGCTTGGCCGAAGTCTACATCATTTGGGGATATCAATAGGAGTTTTGCCTGAGTACACTCTGCAGGATTTGGCCTGAAGTTTTAAAATGAGATATGATATTACTATTATTATGAATACTGCTGTTTGACAGAAAAAAGTATTCTGTTCCCTGTAGAGTTATGAAGAATCTGTTTTCATGATAGGTTAATTTGTTACTTCAAAAAAATAATCATTTAAGAACCCCTGCAATCAAGGGAAGAGAGCAGCAGATTATCTAGTTAACTGATTCTCTGAAAGGTAAATTCATTTGGTCTCATATTTTTAACATACAGGAAGGCGTAACTACCTTACATGTGTGCACATGAGCACACAGCCTCAACAACGTCCCCGGGAGAGCCACGGGGGTAACAGCTCTCAGTGGAATTTCTCAGAGGATCTTCTACAAAGCCTCAACATCATCCACAGAGAGATTGAAGGAGAGATTAAAACAGCAGGGACAGGTGCCAACAATCCCAGAGGTTGAGGTGAGGGAACTAGCTGCAAGGCTAGGAATTGGGTGGTGTAACTCACCTGCCTTCCCAGCAGGTGGGGGGTGCCTTTCCATCTTCTTTGGCAGCTCTAATGATGTGAGCTATTTGATCAGCCATCTTGTGGAGGAATTGGGCAGTGGCTGTGTAGAGGGTGACACAATGGGGAACCTCTGGGTGGCACCTTTGCCCCCCAGACCACACTCCATAACTGATCAAAGAACATTCTTCTCTCTGGCATTTGTAGGGAGCCTCCCTGTGTTGTCAGAGAGCAGCAGAGAGAACATGAGATCCCTCCCCCCAGGCCCTGAGCCCCTGCAGGGGAGGGGAGTTTGTGCAGAGAGGGAGGGGCCATCACCTGAGGCACTCCTTGAGAAGTTTTATTTTTTTTGAAGGAAGGAAGGAAGGAAGGAATCAGATCAAAAGGCAGCTGAGAATGGCCTGTACAGAACATAAGAACGGCCGTACTGGGCCAGACCAAAGGTCCATCTAGCCCAGTATCCTGTCTGCCGACAGTGGCCAGTGCCAGGTGCCCCAGAGAGGGTGGACCGAAGACAATGATCAAGCGATTTGTCTCCTGCCATCCCTCTCCAGCCTCTGACAAACAGAGGCCAGGGACACCATTTCTATCCCCTGGGTAATAGCCTTTTATGGACCTAACCTCCATGAAATTATCTAGTTTCTCTTTAAACTCTGTTATAGTCTTAGCCCTCACAGCCTCCTCTGGCAAGGAGTTCCACAGGTTGACTACATGCTGTGTGAAAAAGAACTTTTTTTTATTAGTTTTAAACCTGCTCCCCATTAATTTCATTTGGTGTCCTCTAGTTCTTCTATTATGGGAACTAATAAATAACTTTTCTTTATCCACCCTCTCCACACCACTCACGATTTTATAGACCTCTATCATATCCCCCCTCAGTCTCCTCTTTTCTAAACTGAAAAGTCCCAGTCACTTTAACCTCTCTTCATAATGGGACCCGTTCCAAACCCCTAATCATTTTAGTTGCCCTTTTCTGAACCTTTTCCAAGGCCAAAATATCTTTTTTGAGGTGAGGAGACCACATCTGTACACAGTATTCAAGATGTGGGCGTACCATAGTTTTATAGAAGAGAAACCCATAACTAGATAAAACAATATAAAAGCTAGCAAGATGTATAGGAAGCATGGGGGTAGGAGGATTGGTCTGACTGGGAGTTTTTGAATGATGATTCAAAATCCCAGTTCTGCACAGTTGATTTTACTGTGGGCCATGGTTGCAGCCACTCTCATCCTTCCTTTCCCTCTTACTGTTTGTTACATGCTCCCCTGTCATTAGTTTGTAAAGCTCCTCAAGGCTCCCTGTGTTTGTACAGTGCCTAGCACTATGGGTAGGCCTGCCAATGGGGTGGAGGGGAGGAGGAGCAAAGGAGGCAACTGCCCCTGGGCCTGGCTATTCACAAGGGCCCAGGGCTCAAGCTGCTGCTGCTGCAGTGGCAACAGTTGGAGCTCCGAGCCCTTTAAATCACTGCTAGAGCCCCCATCCGGTGTGCTGCAGAGCCCCAAGCTGTGCTCACTGGATGGCACTGAGAGGATGGGAGAGGGTGTAGCCTGGGCAGCTCTGAGAACTGGCTGTCCCAGCCCTGTCCCTTCTGGGAGCACAAAGCCATCTCCCACACCATGCCCAAGGGCCTTGCAAGTTTGCTGGTTCGCCTGACCATGGAACGCTGATCTTAACTGATGACTGTGGGCACTACTGGAATCTAAATAATAGTAAGAGTGATAGTAATATTGTATTGCTGCCTCTAACAATGCCACATATCTAATCATATCTGAAGTCAGTAGGATCTGATTTGAGCTAAGCATCTTGCAAGACTGAGATCATTAGAGAAGAACTACACTATCAGTCCAGAACTGTATTGGAAAATCAGAGAAGGACTAACACAGCTCACGTCAGGCCAGACTGAAAACAACACCTTCAAACAGACTGCATCAGAATGACTACAAGCCATTCTTCAGTAGAGCTTTACTCCTATCCCCCTGCAACTCCCAAGCGCATGCCTCAGGATCACATTAATTGTTTCATAACCCCATAGCCTTATGTTCAGATTGCTTTTAACATGTGCTTTTGAAATAGAGCATTATTTATGGTACCAAAATAAGTACCAGCTTGAGCCTATTGGCTTTCATGGGTATTTTTGTGTACGAGGGTTGGACACAATATCTAGGAAACAACACAAAGACAGGACTTCAAACAACATGAAGCTCCTGGAAGGGTTTGACCTACTGGTAGAGGTAGAGAGAGAGAGAAGCCATTTCTGTGGAAATAAAGTCTTAAAAATTGAAGAGGGGGAGCTGTATCAACACTTAAGTGACTTTGGCCTTTTCAGTAAATTACCCTTGTACTTGGGCTTTCCTGTTCTCTGCATTAACTCTCTCACACCCTTCCCAGGCACTGCCTCCATTAGAAGAGACCATTGTTACAGTCAGGCTCCTCTATTTATTAATCTATGAGACCCAGTAGGAGACAATTGGCTCTGATTTTCATTACATTTATCCTCTTACCATTGTTTTGCTAGCACAGTCTAAAATGCTATTCGAGTCAAATGCTTTCCCAACATTTTAAAGAAAACAAAGTACTTTCATCAAAAACATTGCCAAGAGTTTATGAGCAAACATGTAACCCTTTCCAAAATTTATCATTTTCCAAGGCAAAAGCAAGCTTCGTTATCTATTGCCATTATGGCAATAAACTGTGCTACTACGTCAAGTGCTTGGGAGAAGAAGCTATAGATCAAGACTAGAAGTGCATTAAAAGAAACTTAAGGCAAGTTTATTTGTTTCTCAACAAACATAAACATGGTATATAGTAGCCGGCACTCTTCTCAAGCCACTATTTACACAGCAATCCTGTAAGAGCAAGTTAACAACCTAATGATACAAACAGAGAAAGGCCTTTACCCTCTGAGTATTGAGCAAGCCGTATACCCTGTGTCCCGTGATACACTTGCTTTATAGGCAGATTTCTAAAAGGAGGAAAAGGCTTTCTTTACAAAGCAGCCTTCTAATTACTGGAGCAGATCCTGGCAGCCTTCTGTGGAAGTCATTGGGATTCCTTGCAGAGTAGGCTCTAGTCAACTTGGCTATGGAGAGAAGGGGGCAGAATAAGGCCTAAAGTAATTAAAGTAGCTGGAAAAGCAACATAGATTCATTTTCAACCGAAAGCTAACAGGTAAAAACTCCCTTTGTCTGTCATAGGCGAGATTTCGCATTCCTTGCTCACCCAAAGCTCCTGCTGAAGTCAATGGCAGATTTAAAGTTTCCACTAGTCCCTTCTTAAAAGGGACTTATTTTGTCCTTTCTGTACAGCAACACTGGGAGTTGCTGAGTGCTGCAGAAGGCAGCAAGAAATACTCTTGGTGAATGTAGGTGAGTTCTGCTTCTTATTATTACTGAAAATGTCAGGAGGAAGGGAAGGATGGGGCAGCTAAGAAAACAGTCCCTCATTCACAAGAAATACAGTGTTGGGCTCCTCCTGTTATTCTTTGCAGGGAACTGACACTGCTTATGTGCAAATCTGAGCTCCTGGAGTGACTCAGGACACAGAATGACAGGCCATTTGTGTGACCCATGAACGGATGGATATGCTGCTTTCTTGGACAGGTGAACAAAAAGGTGAACAAAAAAGGGGTTGAAAAATTATTTTTTCCCTTGAGACCCTATATTAGCAAGAGGCAAATACTTCCTGCAAGCACACGAGCTGAGGACCAGATCATATGCAGGGGGGCAGGGGCTGAGGGTCAGGAATCCTTCTGCCCCACAGCAGTGAGTGGGGGAAAATAGATTTGTGAAGGGATGGTCCAGTGCCTGTTTATTCCCACATCCCTTGATCCACCACCTACATCCCCCAGTGTCTTGGAAACTCCCAGGTCTGTGCTGTGGGGTACAGGGTTGTATATCTTCTGCATGGACTCCCAAAATTCTCACCCATCCCTTGCAGTGAAACCACATCGGTACCATTTTGACACAGGGGATGGTGTAGGGACAGTATTTTCCCCGTTAGGAGATATGTGTAGACTTTATGAATACCATGAATATGCTTAATCACTTCCTCCTCCATATGTTTCCCTGCTAAGATCAGAGTCCAGAATTTTTTGGTTTCTATCTCGTCTAATTCATCCAACGTTCATCTCTATAAAATCTGAATACATGGCAACAACTGACAAAACTGCTAGGAGATGAAACTGCACTTCTTGTTTTAATGATTTGGAATCTTAAAGAGCTTTTATTTACATTCAACAAACCAAACCAATCCACTCACCCTTTTAAGGTGTACTTAGGGGAAAGCTGAACTTTTCTGAGTTCTTTGGAGCTATCTTTTTACTGCAAGCCTGTACAGCGCCTAGCACAAAGGGGACTTGCCCCTTAACTGAACTGCATTTTACATATACAATAGCAACAATAACATCACCATACTGAGGAGTACTAAATAACACACCCTCTCTCTCTTTCAAAACTCAATTAATTACAACCACCAGTGCCATATATCAACATTTTGTTGTTTTAGGAAGAATGCTGCCATCCAGCTCAAACTATTCCAAGGCTGACTCATATCCTGCTAATTCATTAATACATATCACAATTCTAGTTCAGAGCCCAGCTATTTCTTAAAGGTACACACAGTATGTCCTAGTCTATCCATAGAAAAGTGAGCTGAAGAGCATTTCAGTCTCTAGACACTAATGAAACATTTTATTTAGCTTCCAATGTTCATTATATAACAAAGGAAGCATCAGGGTGTTTTAGGAAGCCACATTCCCAATGATGTATTCCCAATATAGAAGTTGCCATACTGGATCAGACATATGGGTTAGCTAGTCCAGTATCCTGTCTCTGACAGTGGCCAGCACCAGACCCTACCAAGAAAGATGTAAGTAGGTACATGTGGGATGATCAACCTCTCACAAGTAGAGTGATTTCTAATAGTTAGAGACTGGTTAACACCCTGCAATGTGAGGTTTAATATCACTTCCAGACTAAGGGTAACTGCAAAAAAAATATCCCTCTTCCTTGACTGTGGATCAGGAGTGCACTTGCTGCAGACAGGAGAGGCTTGAAGGACAGGGGAATCTATTTTCACATTGAAGCAGAACCACTTTCTTCCAACCACAGCCAACTTGGGATGTATCATCACTTGGCAAACAACTCATGCTGAGTGCACTTACTGGAAACATTTCCACTTGGGGCCTGAGTCACATACTGTTTGTGGGTCCAATCCTGCAACCCTTATCATCCAGAGACAGGTCTAAGCATGCGAGTTAGGGGTGCAGGAATGCATCCTGCACTGATGATATAAACACCCTGTTCCATCTGCTAGTGGCTGGAGGGGCCTCTTCACTTGGGTATTAAAAAAATGATACATGAAGCAATCTGGTACATGCAAAAAGCAATTCATTTGGAAGTGTTTTTCTGAGGCACAGGGATAAAAGCTCTGTTGGATGGACGGCAGCCCAGTAAGGAGTGAGCATCATCAGAGGCAGGGAAATCACCTCAATCCTTCCTATCATTAGGTAGCAGAATTTTGACAAGGGACTCCCAAGGGCTGTCCCAGCACACTGCTGAGTTTGACGAGTGCATCTGGCTGAGCTGTCATACCTGTTGGCGTGCAATTCTTTCAGTGAAATATGAATATCATTAAACAAACTGGGCCAGCCCCTGGGCAGGTGTAAATCCACCTACCGCGGGTCCTTTTGTTTTACACCATCTGGGTGAACTGAGTGCAAGATTAATGCAAAGGCCAAGTAGGCAAATGCGTAGGGAACAAATTCATACAGGGGGCATGTCATGATGGAGAGGTGCCAAGGCCAAACTGGAGCAGTGATGAGACCTGGTGTACCAGATGGCAATGCCACTTGCTCAGATTTGTCCTATTTTCCCCACCATCTTCACAGAGGGAGGCTGGGGCTAAACCTGAATGGCTATGTGACCTTGTGTCTTAAGCACACCCTGTCCATGTACCTGCTAAAGAGTGTCCAGGCTTCTTTTACTTTAACATCAGTGTAACTCTGTTGATTTAAATTAGGGTTGCCCATTTTCATTAGGTGAATTCGTGAAGACAATCACATGACACACTCTTTAACTAAAGATTAATCTTTAATTCCTGGAGACAAATCCTGGAGGGATGGCAACACTAGTTTCAAAGGATTTATGTCTGATTTAATAGAGAAGCCAACTCTTAAGTCCTGTACATTTTCTGCAACAGCTGAAGACTTGCAATTTGCAGCATTTCCTCATGAGCACAGCAAACACACAGGCTGGGGTAAAAGTCAGACAGAGGATGCGTAGGTGTTCCAGCTGCTAAGACCATTTTCCTAACCCTCTATGGAATCCACACCTACTCTGGTGTTCCTTTCCCTCTCAAGGGAACAGGCTGAGCCTTGGAGGCATGCTAACACTTCTTTCGACAGGATAAAGTTCAAACCTGACCACAAGGATCCCGGCTTAAATGAAGCTTTGTGTGGGTGCAGGTAAAAATCTATTTAAAACATTAAAAAACCCAAAACAAACAGTATAACTTTCCTCTAGTACCTCTGGGTTGCCCTTCTGTCTGGCCTTAGAGGACTATGCCAAAGTAATATCGTTTACCACATTTCCAACTAAGAATGAAAGAGGAAGGTTGAGTAAAATTATTATTTTACATTTGCTTTTGCTTGGTTTTGAGTCAGGAAAAAGCATCAATATTTTTAATCAGAAACTGGTTCAAATGGTAACTTGGCAGAGATCATTTGCCAGCTCACCTGCTGGTGGAATGAATAACTTGATTTTTTAATCTTCATGTTATTGGCCCTTGCCTACACTAGAAAATTTTACCAGGAGAGAAATTATTTAAATCTCGTAGGGTATGTCTATACTGTGGAGCTATTTCAGGATACCGGAAGTATCCCGAAATAGCTATTCTGTGTCTACTGAAGCAGCTTGTTATTTTGAAATATCAGACAGCTTATTCTGACATCTTGGTAACGAGAGTTAAGGGGCATTTTGGAATAGCAAGTTATTTTGAAATTTGGCGCTGTGTAGACCCTGCCAAATTACAAAACAAGCTATTTCGAAATAGCATCGAAATAAGCTACAGAATATGCATGGTGCAAATTGCGTAGCTTATTTAGAGTTAAGGGTGCTATACAGTGCACCCCCTAGAATATCTGGTCATGTCTTCACTATGCAGAATAACAACACTGCTGCAGTAAATCTTCCAGGGTTCAATTTAGCGGGTCTAGGGAAGACCCATTAATTCGAATTGAGAGGGTGTCCCCATTGGCACCTGTACTCCTGCTCATCAAACTACCAAGCAAACAGTGCGGTTACCCTAGGAGAGTGAAAAGGAGGCCTTATAGAAGTTCCCCTAACTCTTAATGCCCCCTACAAATGTGAATGGTCCAGAGAGGCCTTCCCAGCAGGTCCCTGAAGTGAAGAGGAGAGGCAGTCAATTGCCAGATAGGCCCTCTCTTTTTGCAGAGCTAGTCTGTTAATTCATTTTTTTTGGTGCTATGTCCCCTGCTCAGACTTCATTATGGATAAAACTCATGCCTGTGCCAGTGCATGACCTTTGAACCACTTAAGTCCCATGTAAACCCCGTTTTGAGGATGTAAGTGGAACTTGAGTAGTGTATAAGCCATGCACTGCTAGAGGGGAAAATTTCATCCAATATAAGGATTCTGCTGTATTTTTTTTGGTAAATATTTTTCTGACTAAGGTATTACATTAATCACTGGATTTTCTCACTAACGGCTCCTTTCCTGAATGTAACTTAGGCTCTCTCCCCTTCCACTTCTCCACTCAAGAATCCTGGCAAATGTGCACATTGCCTTTCCTTGCAAAAGGCATTGCCTACAGCAGGAAAAGAAAATTGTTATTTATGATAGCATTTTGCACATTTTTCTGGGTGCTTAATGAAGCTTGAACTTCAGTGGAGCAGAGAGAGTGCTTATTGTTAAATTTTTTTCAAGATCACTGCACGACAAACAGATACTGAATAAGCAATTGAGTTAACTGACTATAAACTCACATCGTCCAAGGATTAAGCTAATTAAGGCTGCACTTGTAGGGATTCATTGTAGCCCCACGCAGTCGGCTTGCTATTTAGTACTTAATTTGGTCTGAAAACTAATGCTGGTTGTTTTCTTTCTGTTAATTATGGTAGACATTACAAATGTTTCATCTTCTACTTATTATTTAACATATCTGTTATGCTCAAAGACCCTGATGCTCAAAGACCCAAGATTGGGGCCTTTTCTGTTAGGTGCCACACAGCATGTGCTAAGACATGTTCCCCGTACTGAAGAATTTCCAATCTCTTAAATTCAAGAGCCTTGTTAAAGTAACTAGTAATTTATACATATGTCTGTATTGTTTTAAAAACAAGAACTCATGATCTAAAGTTAAAATGGGAACTCTGGGACAACAGCCTCTCTCTGCAGCAGGGGTACGTGCTGGAGGGAGGGAGGTGAGTAGAGACACGACTCCCCAAACAATGATTGGGAAGTCCTTCCGGGGACATGGAGGATGGAGTGTCAGCAAGCTCCTCCTTAGCCTGGAGTAGGAGAAGGAGGAGGTCAAGCTTCTGTGCCCCCCAAAAAGGGTTAAAGCGGTTGCCTCTATCTACAGGACTGTTTCAGAACATGAACAACAAGGAGCCCTATGGCACCTTAAAAATTAACAAATGTATTTGAGCATAAGCTTTCATGGGCTGTAGCCCACGTACTCAGGTGCATGCAGGACTCCTTGTTGTTTTTGCAAGCATCTGATGAAGCGGGCTCCAACCCACAAAAGCTTATGCTCAAACAAGTTTGTTAGTCTTGAAGGTGCCACAAGCTGCTTTTGCGGGATATCTTGCCAGCTGTCTACACTGGCCACTTGAATTTCCGCAAGAACACTGACTTTCTACTGTCTGAAATCAGTGCTTCTTGCGGAAATACTATGCTGCTCCCGTTCAGGCAAAATTCCTTTTGCGCAAAAGGGCCAGTGTAGACAGCTCAGATTTGTTTTGCGCAAAAAAGCCCCGATCGCGAAAATGGTGATCAGGGCTTTTTTACGCAAAAGCGCGTCTAGATTGGCACGGACGCTTTTCCGCAAAAAGTGCTTTTGCGGAAAAGCATCCATGCCAATCTAGACGCTCTTTTCCGCAAATGCTTTTAACCAAAAACTTTTCCGTTAAAAGCATTTGCGGAAAATCATGCCAGTCTAGACGCATCCCTTGTTTTTGCTGATGCAGAGTAACAGGGCTACCTCTCTGAAACTTTTCAGAACACGGGTTCTTAAGCCTGGTGATTGCAGAAGGAGAGGAATAAAAAAAAAAATCTGTTATAATATGGGGCTGCAGAATGGGAAAGGCTGAGAAGCACTGCCCTAGAAAAATAATCAGTGATACGCAACATACGTTACCAGCAGGTTTCCCCCCCAGAACCAGGGCTGAACCAGGGCTGAAAATGGTTTGGCCCCCAGAACCAGGGCTGAAAATGGTTTGGCCATAAATAAGTAAATGAAAACCATTTTTCACACACATGACATGCTACATACTGTATCATATGAATCGCACCATTTGCTAATGTTGAACTCAGCTGACCTATTGATCAGCAGGTTTCAAAACTTCTGATACCAATGAATTTTCATTTCACGATGTTACCTGTATAGAAGGAAATGCACGTGGTGATGTTGTAGCCATGTTGGTCCCGGGATACTAGAGACAAGGTGGGTGAGGTAATATCTTTTGTATTGGACCAGCTTCTGTTGGTGAGAGAAATGCATGAGGGAAGCCTCCACAGGAGATAGTTTTCAAGTCTCTCTCTCACCCACAGAAGTTGGTCTAATAAAAGATACTACCTTCCCCTCTATAGGAGGAAAGGCAGTTAAGGAATTAGAACTGAGATTCAGGGCACATCTACAAAAGTTCCCCCCATCCCAGTTCAGATTAAGGGGGTGTGAATTGCAGTGTTCTGTATCTTGCACATGTGGACACTATTGGTGGAGACTAAACCCTTATAGCGGTGTTCTGAGTGTATTTTTGTGAGGCACTCTGATACTGCAGTGGTGGGAGCAATATGAATGGACAGAGGCAGGTTTGTTAAAGACTAACTGTCTAGGCGTCCCTAAAATCTTAAAGCTGGCTCAGGAACCTGTCATGAAGAGACTTCAAAGAAATGGGGCAAAGTGAGGGAACCTCAGAGTTTCACATTAAGGGCCCTTGATGGAAAAATGTAAATTGCCTAATGAGGACAGTGATGAAAATAGTAAGGAAAAGCAGCAGCAGCAACACTAAATGTACATTTTGCATCTGTTACTAAAAAAATATTTCTGGCAAGATGTGTACATTTCCCCCCTTCTACTGATACTTTTCTGTAACTAAGAAACTAGTGCTCATACACATAATTAGGACCTGACTTTGTAGTGTTTAATATGACAAAATGCCCATTCATTTCAATTTCTCATTCATTCCTAAGGATTGCAAGATCAGTACCTTAATCTGCAGATGAGCCTCTATAACTACCTTCCAAATTAAAGAGCGAGCCAAACCAGACACATTTAGAACAGGACCAAAACCAAAGAAGGCTAGACAGGACTAAAACCAAACAAGATACACTGAGTCCCTTCATTATTGATTCCCAAAATCAATGCTTCAAATATATAAATACATAAGGAATCAATAATTTCAGTTACCAAATGAGATCTGAAGATGAAAAGCAACATTGAACATAAAAATAAAAAATTACAATAATAACCATTAAGAATAGGACAAATGAACTTAAAAACTGTAAACAACATGTACCACATCCTCTGCCATAAATAAAAATTAAAACGTTGTGATTCACACTATGGGAGGGCTAAGGCAACCCAAAATAAACTTCCGTGAATCTCTCAAGGACACTTTTAAGGTTAACCTTTCCCAGCAATTACCAGAAAAACCAGAAAGATTTATAATGCAACAGTCACCAACCTCTGATCACTTTTTTCTCCAGTGCCTACCATTTAAAGCTAGAACCACTTCCACTGACTAGATTTTCTCCATAGAGCACAAAACAAAATACAGGTGATTCACACTTCAGTGATTCCTTGATCTCTATTAGCTTCCCTTCATTCATCATCAGCAGTCATACTGACTGCATGAGTTCACCAATTATCTCTTGAAGCACCAGACAGGAGCTAAATAATCACAAATCACTCTCATCCTTGAAGCAGGCATCACATTGTATTGTTGTAATCTGTCTTTACAGCCCAAATACCTCAGGCATCAGACAGGAAAAAACTTGCTTCTCCCTCATTTCATATTATGAAGAATGAAAACTTCTATGACTGGAGCAGTTTCTCTGGGCCTGGAATTCTCTGGACTTGTAATGATGTACCTGCTACAGCAATAGATTAGGAGAAAGTTGACATGTCCAAATCAATTCACTGTCAAGAGGATACAAAGTGCCCCCAGCCCCACTCCAGATCTCTGGGAACGAAACGTGTTCATATTTTCAGGCCAGCACTCTGTCTGATCATGTGACAGGGAGAAGACTGGTTCAGATATCAGTTTTGGAAGGGTAGCTAAAACTCATGTCTACACTTTTGTATTAATTTTAAAATATATTAAGTTTTGAAAAATTACAAACTGACCCGCTGTAATAATTAGTACTAACCAATTCTTCTTAGTACCAGTAGATACATTTTTATTTTGTCAAATTCTAATCTAAATTATGCAAACTATGAGGATAAAATTAATCCAAATCAATTTGACATTTCTTTATTAAATTTAAATTATTAACATCAAATTAATCACATAATCTAGACCAAAAGGAATGTGGATTGAAAAAATTATGAGCAAAGAAAAGGAAGATTTTATAATGGGAGAAAAATCACCCCCTTAAATATAGCTGTGTTGTTGACATCCTGCATATAAATGTTCACTACCAATGGCCTCTTTCCGAAACCCAGGCACATAGATAAACCAAACACAGAGGAACAAGTACTGACTGTTGAACTGATGCCTTCATTTTCTTGTAAGCACCCCAAATATCTCATCATTATTTGTAGGAATATTAAATATTAAACATTAAAAATGATTAAAAATTAAATGATAAATCTTTCAATCATGACCATCAGCTTCAGACAAATAAATCCAGTTCTTCTATTCCTTTGTGCCCGAGCCTGCATAGCAGAAATAAGGGGCCTGATTTCAACTCAGGTGTAATTACATTGGCTTCAGTGAATGCCATTCCATTTAAACGAAGGTGAGAGAAGATCTAGACTCATGGGTTTCAAGTATCACTGTGAATTACTGTTTTCTAGCATGGCTGTTAAATCTATTGCCTCCCTGCTTCATTGTGTGATGAAATCTTCCTTTAAAAAAAATTGTCCCTATATTTAGTGGCTAACTCCACACCTGCCAAGCTGTCCTTGTCTGACACAAACCTGCAGTGCTATTTCTGTCTGGTCACGTGGCGCAATCTGTGCCTTGCCCAGTACTAGTCACTTTGCTGTGACTCCCCTGTGTCTAACCACACAGTTAGGGTGAGGTAGGCTTTTCAGACAGTGGTAGTACCAGCGAGACGCAATGGAAAGTCTTTTGAAATTGCTTGTGTATCCTTCAAATGGTTCCCCTTCCTTTTATTGATGAGCAAGGGGGGGAAGTATTGAAAACTCCAAAATAATAATACTGTTTAGTACTATATAGAGACCTTTACACATTCTAAACACTATGTAAACATTCATTTAGTAACAGAGATGGGCATCTCCTGAAAAAACATTTTCATAAATATTTCATCACATTTTTAAATTACCTGGCCCCACACATTTGCCTTTTCTATTATCTCCTGGGAACATGTGATCAGTCGTGTATTTGCACACATTTGTAGAAGCTGAATTATAAAGGTAATGCATGAGTTTGTTGGAATAGCTATGCACTCATCGAGTCGAGGAACAGAAACAATACCATGCGACTCATCTGACCGATGACAATGTATGCATGCAGCAAGCAATAGACATATATGAAGCTTTTTTAATTTTCACAATATCCCCATCACGTATGTATGCAAGTTTCATTCCCCTCATTTTACAGATAGGAGAATTAAGACAATGGGCTGATTCTCATCTCAGTTCCAGTACTACAAACCCTTTGACTCACTGGGCTACTTTGGATTGAAGCCAGTGTAACTAAGATAAATACCAGTCTCAGGAAGGTTATAGGAGTTGCCCAAACACACACAGCAAATTAATGCAGAACTTGGATTAAAACTCAGGGCTCCCTAACTGGTGCTTATTCCACTAAAACACTCTGCTGCTTATGCTTCAGCTAGACTTACTGGAATTGCACACCATTCCTATTATTAAAAACATTAATACCTATAGTGGACACAGCATTAGAAATGACAGTATTAAAGCCACCTGTATCAGTCCCTAGAGAACAGTCACCACCTAATAAGTTTTCTCTGGCTTATAATTCTATGACACGTGATTAAGATCTGCAATAGAAATGATTTAAAAACAGATTAATTCAAATTAAAGATTCACTTGATAAAAACAGAGTAGAAGAATGAATATTACCTTGGCAGGTTCGTTCATCTGTTAGCAGTTTATAGCCCTTCTGGCAGCTGCATTCAAAGCTACCAACCGTATTTCGGCAGAAATGGTCACAGCCACCATTGTTTACCAAGCACTCATCAATGTCTGTGAGGAACAGATGGGAAAAGATTAGTTTACTTTCTGGAATAATGGTAGGAATATAGGACTTGTCCAGTTCCCAACTAGACAACTGTCTCATTGGAAATAATATGTATGCCGTGGTGTTATAGCTGTGTCAGACCTAGGACACCGGGAGGTACTGGACCGACTTTTGTTGATGAGAGAGAGACAAGCTTTTGAGCGTAGCCAGGCCTGAAGAAGAGCTCTGTGTAAGCTCCAAATCCAAACAGAAGATGGTCCAAAATGTTACCTCACCCACTTTGTCTTTAGAAATAATATCACCAAAATATTCCCTCCCCCGCCCCCTTATTGACAATGCTAACAGAGGTGAAGGACTGAATGGTCCCCTAGAGATGGCACCTTTAGATCAATTTGGCTGAGGGACTTTGGTGGAAAGAGGCAGGGATGCCTATATTCCTGCTGCCCAGACATACCTGCTCTTGTGGACACGCTGGCTGTGTCTACATTTGCATGATTTTGCGCAAAAACATGCTGCCTATCTACACTGGTGGGGAGTCCTAGTGCAAGAACACTGACGTTCTAATGTGTGAAATCAGGGCTTCTTGTGCAAGAACTATGATGCTCCTGCTCAGGAAAAAGCCCTCTTGTGCAACTGTTCTTGCGCAAGAGGCCAGTGTAGACAGGCAACATGAATTTCTTGCACAAGACAGCCATTGGAGCTTTCTTGCGCAAGACAGCATCTACACTGGCACGGATGCTTTTGCGCAAAAGCACATCTTTTGCGCATAGGCACATGCCAATGTAGACGCTCTCTTACTCAAATACTCTGACGCAAAAATTCTTGTGTTAAAGAGTATTTGCGCAAAATCTTGCCAATACAGATGTAGCCACAGACTTTAGTCTCCATAGCTGTCAGTATAGAACATTTATTAGGAGCTAAGTTCACATGAAAAAAATTAAAATGATTAAAAAATAAGAGAGAGACGAGGTGAGTGAAGTAATATCTTGTATTGGACAAACCTCCATTGGAAGAAGGGGGCAAGTTTTCAGGTTTACACAGAGTTGGTCCAATAAAAGGTATTACCTCACTCACCTTGTCCCTCTAATATTCTGGAACCAACTCAGCTACACTAATACTTAAGCAAATATGTGATTTTTTCCTCTGGTGTAAATATAGGGCCCCCTGATTACCTTTAGTCCCCATGTTTATCTTTCCTAATTCCCTGTTAATGCAAGGCAGACTTTGAATTAGTGCATGTTGTTGTTTATCCTGTACTTATATGCGCAATATCCCTATTTACACCATTTGGGAGTCATAGGCATATATGGAGAGCAGGATCAAGTATGTGGCATTTAAAATATTTACCGAAGTGTTGTGAAGGGCTCTGTCAGAAGAGAACTGCTTCCTTTGTCAAGCTGGAAGCTCCATTTCCCTGCTCCAATGTTTCTAAGAAAAAAAGCTTTCCCCCTTCTCCAGCTACACATAACAGGACAATCATACTTATTGGCACTTCCATTGCAATATTTGCCATTTTAGCTGTGACTTCCCTGACTGTGACTTTAAAAATAGCTACTTGGTAAAGGGAACAAAAGAGGTAACTATGTGCCTTTTTTTGAGATTGTATACAATGGGAGAGATAACATGTCAGGATTTAGGCACACACAAACAGCAGCATATTCTTCTACGAAGGAAACAAGACCTGAACTGATTTTGGAGACTGACTTTTCCCAGTTATCCAGGAAGCCTCTTACCGGCAAAACTTGGAAACTTTTAAGAATATCAATTGGCCATTAAAAAAAAATCCTGCTAAGAACAAGTCTAGGTGTTAAAAGAATGATCGTGTAGAAATGGAAATCTGCCAAAGATATGAATAGGGCTGTTGAGTGAGCTGGTGCAGTTAGAAAGCATTACTTTGATATATAGGAGAGAGAAGATTTTGAGGGAAGTATTTTTTAGAAATGCTTGGTTAAATTATTATTAATACATGTAATAAGCAAACAAGTAAATCAATCTTTAAAAAAGACATGTAATTACTGTGAAAATGGAGGGTATCGTGTATAAGTAGTTATGCTGATTACGGAGTAATATTTCTGGATATATACAGCAACAAAATATGACAGCAGAAGAATAATGGAGGCAGAACATAAACCTTGATCATGTACAGTGTATATAACTTTTAATCACTGACAGTCAGATTCTCTCACACTTCTTTTTCCTCCAGGTACTACTGGAGACAACAGAGAGTGAGTAAGGGTGGCAGATTCTTGCACTGCATTTGTAGTTAGAAGAGTTTTCTCATTTGATACTTATATAAGTATAAAGGAGGGAATCAATGTGATCCAGTGAACTGATACTAAAAACTCTGGGACTAAGGGTGAATCTTACTGTTGGCTTGATTCTGCAGCTCTGTTATTAATGTGCAATAGTACCTTACATTGGAAGTTGTGCCATTGATTTCAATAGGATTACTAAATGGCAGAATCAATCCTTGTGTGAGTTTTGGAAGGTTAATTGAATTTTTTGTACTTAGGTAACACACTTATAAATACTTATTACATGCAAGCTGAGCTTTTCATGTCAAATCAGCATAAAAAAGAGTTGAAGTGAATTCTTTGGCTATACATTTTCAAACTTGGGTGGCTGAAGTTAGGGATCTAAAACAGTACGTTTTGGCTCCCAAATCTGAAAGTGTTGGCCTTCAGCAAAGAGAAGCCATGGACCACACTACAGAATAGCCTGGCCCTAAAGAGTGGAGACAGATCCCATCTGATGTTAAACTGCGGTCAAAACAATTCTGTCTCAATAACAACAACAGTAATACATTACAATGTTATTGGTTTATTTCCTCCTCAAGTGCTTTCAGTCTTATTAATGATTCATTCCAACCCCACTCTTGCCTTGCTGCATTTCAGTTGGGACTGCTTTGCAGATCTCACGGGGGGAGACCATCACTGTTCAACTGTCAAACTTTCCCAGAGTCAGTTTATATAACTGCAGGTTATAAAAATCTCCAAGCAGAGTTAAAAATCTCAGACAAAAGGAATTCCTGGTGATATGTTAATTATAACATGTCATGTGTGGTACACATAGAAGTCACTTGTCATAAAAATGGTATCTATTACTCATGGGCTACGTCTAGACTGGCATGATTTTCCGCAAATGCTTTTAATGGAAAAGTTTTCCGTTAAAAGCATTTGCAGAAAAGAGCGTCTAGATTGGCACGGATGCTTTTCCGCAAAAGCACTTTTTGCAGAAAAGCGACCATGCCAATCTAGACGCGCTTTTGAGCAAAAAAGCGCCGATCGCCATTTTAGCCATCAAGGCTTGTTTGCGCAAAACAGTACTGTGCTGTCTACACTGGCCCTCTTGCGCAAATGATTTGCTCAAGAGGGCTTTTGCCTGAACGAGAGCAGCATAGTATTTCCGCAAGAAGCACTGATTTCTTACAGTAGGAAGTCAGTGTTCTTGCGGAAATTCAAGCGGCCAGTGTAAACAGCTGGCAAGTTTTTCTGCAAAAGCAGCTGATTTTGCAGAAAAAGTTGCCAGTCTAGACACAGCCATGGTGAACACACAGTGATATCTGAGTTGCTATATTGCCCTATATTCTGAGCATCTATATCTGAATAGAAAGTAACTCTGAGTCTCCGACAATATGGTGGGGTAACTGTGGAGAAGGACAGACTTTTTAATGACAACCATTGTATTTTACTATGGTTTATACCAAATTCTAGTGGCAATTTGCTTTTCTTTACGGGCTTGTGAAGATCATATGGTACCTAAATGAAATTTTCCTGAACTCAGGATCAGATCATATGCTGGTGTAAATCCACTGAAAACACAGCTTTGTCAAATGTATACCAGCAGTGTGTGGGTGAAACAGAGAGAGTCCAAAAAAGAATCTCTTCCCCACCCCTCATGACTTTGATACATTGTAGGCATTTTAGTTGAAATACTGGCTGAGTGGGTGAGTTTTTGTGTGGCCTTTCAAAACCAGGACATACAGAACACAATGGAAGTTAAAACTGTTAACTGCAAAAACATTCTAAAAAACATAAATAACACCATGTCTCTGCTTTCACTATATTTCTTTCTATGGGCATAACAAGAGTGACAAGGCATGTAAAAATCATTTCACTCTATGGAGGGCACAGCCTTGCTGCATTTCACTTGAAAGTGAACAGTATTCAACCATATCATGTCTGATAAATTGTTCTTATAAATTGCACCAAGCCTATTTCTCCACTATTTTTCTTTCCACAGCTATAAATAATTTTTGTTATGAGACTTGTGAAAATAACAAATGGTCCCACTTATGTGAAAGGGTGAAGAGCCCATTTATCTTTAAACTGGTTGCTGCCCAACTTCAGTGTGTCCAAGTGGTTGATGTGAATTGCACTGAGTCTCCAAGAAATGTCTATCCTTCACTGAAACTTCTCTAGCCATATAAATCATAGAAGGAAAAATAATTTAAGATTGGAATTGATTACCGAATACCTGGCATTTAGGAAAATTCCCGCACTTGCTACTCAGTCAAATATCCCACTGAAGTTAATGGAGCTTTGCCTGAGTAAGGATGCTCAACCTGGGGTGTTTAGTGAACTTGATTTTAAGGTGTACCATTTTCAGGTGGTAAAAGATTATATTCAAGAAGTTTCAGTTCTCTCTCTGTCTTCAGCTTTTCAGTATCCCAAGGAATGTGAAAATACAGAAATGGAGTGCTCTTCCACGGGGGCAAGTACTTAAAAGTGCCTTGAAAACTGAAGTGTCTGGAGATTGTTTTGCTTAGACAACCTGCCATTCTAAATCTTCATGCCCATATCTAAATCTAATAGTTAAATTTATTTCTTCTGACATCATTCAAGATGATTTTGCTACCTTTGTATTAACCACATTTTTTAAATTGTATTTTATTTTTGTATAAACATTATTGAGAGAAATAAATGAGGCACTTTGGAAGCTAATAATGGGACTTGATTTAGGAGCTTGAGTGCAGAAACTGTCTCTATGTCCCCCCTTCCACAAAATAATAAATATGACCTGATATTCCTTTGGCTAGTAAATTCTAATGCCCTTGTGTTCTTTTTAATCTACAACTTATTTTCCATTTCTATCTTGCTGCATGTTCCTCAGTATTTAAAATTCAACATGTGTGGTGTGTCAATCCCATGGATGAGTAAAGAAACACTTAATAATGCCGACTTATTGCAATAAAAAAGAGCCTTTGGGCATCCAGGACCATTCCAGCCCCTTAGAAGACTCACAGACTACAAGGTCTAAAGGAAGCATTGTGTTCATGTAGTCAGACTTCCTGCACATCGCAGGCCACAGAACCTCACCCACCCACTCCAGCAATCGATCCCTAATCTCCAGCTGAATTTCTTAAATCGTCAAACCATGGTTTAAAGATGTCAAATTACAGAGAATTCACCATTTACACTAGCTCCCTACCCCCAGGCCGTGCAGCATCTGCTCCAGCCTCTCTGCATCCTGCTCATGCCTCTCCCCTCCTTGGGCCCTGTGGCATCCACTCGTTCATCGCTCTCACTTTCACTGCCTCTGCCCTGGACAATTACATTCAATTTGCCCAGGCAGTGGACTTCCTTACTAATTTCTCCTAATTGTATCTCTTTTCCCCATGTCACTGTCATACCATCACACTGTGTCCAGCCACATCTGTGCTAGGATGGCAGGGTACCAGGGCCATAGTTACATGCTGCTGTAAGTCCAGAATATAGATGCAAACTAGAGCCATGGAAGGGTTTTTTCCCTCATTGTAGGGACTTGTCCTCCCCGAATGATGGTCGCTAAGTCAACAGAAGCATTTTCCCATCAACTAAGCGGAAGTCATGCCACAGCTAGGACATTTAGGCATGTGGATTTTGTATCCTGCCCCCCAGTGCTGTAGGTATGTTGACCTAAGTTTTCATTAGAGACCAGTGGGGTGGACTGGCAATCAAAATAGGCCCAGGAAATGGTTAGAGAATGGCCCACTTTTTCACATCAAAGAATTTTTTAAAAATTTACTCTTCGATGCTAAGTGGTTCATAACATCCTCATTATATATTTCGGACAGTAGGTCCTTCTCACATGGCATTAACATGAAGGATTCAAGATGTGACTGTGTAAGACAATTTCACAATTTGTTCAGAAAATATTTCAGCTTTGAAAAAGACCTCTCACAGGAGACCTGGATTGCAGACAAGGTTAATATATATTTGTACACTAGAAAGACGTGCCTATACACCAGTGTGTTCAAATTAAACTTGGCCAAAACATGGTAACAACATTCCATGCAGTTTTTGCAGGATTTACATTTTTCGAGAGTAGCTTCGTCACAATCGTCTTTATTCTCAATAGTGTCATTTAAGACATCTTCAGTAAGTTGACCTAAATTTGCTCCATTTCCTTGGGAAATCCATCATCTCTGCATGCAATATTTCTTTTGAGATAGTGTTGCTAATTTTTTTTAACTCATTTAATTTTTTAAATGCATTTTCGGGGAGATTGTTTAGAATATTTTCAAAATTCTTCAGATCCAAATCAGAAAGTTCTGGATAAAGATTGTGGTGTTTTAGATACCTCGTATTGAAACTGCTGACTACTCTGATAAGTTTCTTTTGTATTTCATAGCATTTCATTTGAACCAAATTCCCCAGGTAACTTTTTCCGTATTCTAGTCCGTTTTTTAATAAATATCTTCTAAACTTCTACCTTTTCCCTCTGCTGCCATGTTTCCTCCCCATGCTCCATCAGCTCCCCGGTGCCTGCTTCCCCCAACCCCTCACCCTCCTCTGCTATCCTGACTCCTGCCCTTCTCACTGCCCTCAGCCTTCCCGAGACCTGTCCTCTTTACCAGCCCTTCTCTCCCGCCAGTGCCCACTCCTCCAGAAGCCCCACTCTGATCGTGTGAGCTACCCCTCCTCATCCCCTCTCCTAACACCTCCCTCTACACACCTGCCTTGCCTCTTTCCTCTGGTGCTGGTCCCTCACCCTCCCCTTTTGCTTCACCCCCAGAATCCCCTGGCACCAGCACCTTCCCTTACCCCTGCACCCTCCTGGTGCCTCCCTCTTCCCTCACTGCCCCTGCCCACTTGCCCTCTTTTTCTCCCCCACCCCACCAGACCCACCATGCAGAGCATGGCTGTGTAAGCGGGTCCGTGCACTGCTGCTCCCCCAGCGGAGTGGAAAGGGGCGGGGAGGGGGAGGGGAGAGAAAGGGCCGTGCAGAGGGCATGCTGGCAGAGCTCGAACATTCCCCACTATGCAGTGCTCCAGCCGGGCTCTGTGCTGCCTCTCCAGGACTCCGGCAGCCACTCCCAGGAGCAGCTTGCAGGGTTTATCCTCCTCCTCCTCCAGACACTTCCCGGTATCCCACCGGGCTAGTCCACCCCTGGAGACCAGATCTTCCTCTTCTGCTTTTAAAAAGTTGCCAGTCATTTGAAAATCTTGTTACTCCAACTGCCATTGTGGAATGAGGTTTTCCACGGTCAAAAAACTGCTGTGTTCTTTCGATTTACTTTTGAAAGACTGTGGCAGCAGTCTAGACACAGGAGAAGTTTTTTAACCCTGTAGTCTAGACACACCCTCACCGTGTGTGGCACCTGTTCCATAGGTCTACCTGGGCTTTGCTTCCTACTGCAGGCATCGTGGCCCGGCTCCTGGTGCCTGGAATCGTAGTGTTGCTCAGGATTGACCTGGCTTCCCTAATAGGCTGGAGCAGGGTTGGGGGAGGCCCGGGCTTGTGGATTAAAGTGGGAAAGCCCTGTGAAATAGACTATTGAGAGGTCTGGTTCACTGAAGCATTCTCTAATGAGTTGCATCCACTGAGCGATGATACAACTTAGTTCTTACATCGCACTTTTCATAAATATGCCTCCAAGAGATTTATAAAGAAGGCCCATTTTACAGATTGGGAAATGGAGGCACAGAGCAGTGAAGTGACATGCCCAAGGTCACCCAGCAGACTAGGGAATAGAACCCCTATCTCCAGTCCCATGCACTATCCACTAGGCCATACTGTTTAGGTAATCTTCTTTCACTGGTGGAAGGCATAGTTGTGCACTTATCTTGAATATGCACCACCATATAAAAATACATTCAAACTACAGAGTGGCCAGTATTCACGAGATTAAAATTATATGGTAAATGATAAAAACTATATATATATATATATATATATATACACACACACACACACACTCATACACACACACACAGGCAGTCCCCGGGTTACGTACAACATAGCGACTGTAGGTTTGTTCTTAAGTTGAATCTGTATGTAAGTTGGAACTGGCGTCCAGATTCAGCCGCTGCTGAAACTGACCAGCAGCTGACTACAGGAAGCCCGAGGCAGAGTTGCTCTGCCCCGGGCTTCCTGGAATCAGCCTCTGATCAGTTTCAACAGGCTGAATTTGGACGCCAGTTCCATACAGATTCAATTTAAGAACCCCAGGCGTCCCCAACTCTGCCTCGGGCTTCCTGTAGTCAGTGCTGGTCAGTTTCAGCAGTGGCTGACTTGGGGACGCCTGGGGCAGAGCAGCTGGGGTGCTGCCGGGTTGATTCAGTAGCGCCCAGAGCGGCGCTGCGGGACCAACAGGCAGCGCCCCAGCTGCTCTACCACAGGTGTCCGGAGAAAAGCAGACCAGGGAGACAAGGGCGGCGGACCGAGACGCACCGTGGTCCCGCTGCCGGCGTCCTCAGAGGCTTTGCTCCCTGTCTCCCTGGTCTGCGTAACTCAGGGACTGCCTGTATATATATTCTGACAATATGTCTGAAATATATTTAAGACATAAGAATTAATGTAAACATATCAATAGTGCTGTTTATATTCCAGGGGCTATTTTAAATATCAGGAAAATTGTCTAGTTCTGCAATATTTCAAATAGTATATATGCAGTGAATATACCATTTGATGTATAGTATATGCACTGGATATACAATTTTTGTTCTCAGCCCCAATATTGCAGACCCACTGGCTTCAATAGAGCTGTAATGGAATTTAAGTCAGAATTTAGGTTAAACTCTTCCTGAAAAACATCAGGATGGTTATGGTCTAGTGCAGTTGGGAGCTCTAGTCCCAGTTTTACTACTGACTTCTACTAAAAATCCAGGTAAGTCACTCAGGCTATGTCTACACGACAAGGTTTTTGCGCAAAAACCTGTGGAGTGTTCACACCTCAAGTGTGTTTTTGCGCAAGGAAATCTACAGTCATTCTACAGAACAGAGGGCTTTTTGTGGTGTTCTTGCGCAAAAAGGTGTGTGTGGATGCTCAACAGGGGTTTCTTGTGCAAAAAGAGCCTATCACAAAAAGCACAGGTGCTCTGATGGCCATTCTGTGAATGGCCATCAGAACTTTCTTGCGCAAGAGTGTCCATGCAGTGTGAAGTATCAGAGGGGTAACCGTGTTAGTCTGAATCTGCAAAAGTGGTGAGGAGTCCTGTGGCACCTTATAGACTAACCGAAGTGTTGGAGCATAAGCTTTCATGGGCAAAGACCCACTTTGTCAGATGCATGCAAATGCAGAATATAGTTCATGGCCTGTAATTTATTTTGCATCAAAGGTAAATTACAGAGGAAATAATACTTGAACTTTTTTATAGTGCCTTCCCACCTAATGATAACAAAGGGCAGAATGCTACAAACTTCACAACACTTCAGTGAGCTGGATAAGTGTTATTATGGTAATTTTTACAGATGAGAAAATCAAGATGAGAAAAAAGATGATGAGTGACTTGCCCAGCATCACACATGAAATGAAAAACAGCCACAAAAAGAAACAGCCAAGCACATAACCCAGCTTCCTCGAGTCTCCAATTTCCATCCTTTAACCACATCGCCATTTTTTCTCTACTGATGAGCTAAGTACAATAAATGATAATCCACCACATTGTAACTTAAGGTTTTCATTTAGTTAGTTTTGTGGGTTTGGTTGTTCAGTAAGGCATTTCCTTAATTACCAAAATTAAAACTAGATCGGTCAGATACAGACAGACCAAATAAAATGTTAATCTCTCTCTCCCTGAAAACATGGTGCCCATAAAGCAAAGTTTTGTGCAAATATTCTCAGAGCATGGAAAGGTTGAGGCAGGTTTCAACAAATTTCTCTCATGTCGCTTTCTTCCTTTTCTTCTGGAAATCTTTGGAATTTCCATAAGAAACCTGTCTTCAAATACAGATGGTAATCTGTCACACATGGATTTAAGTGTCAGCTTATTTCCTTCAGGACATATCCATTCTGACATTATCCACCAATCAATCAATAAAAAAGCATGCCAAGCTGCCAAGAGATCAATCACCTTATAAAACAAACATTATGCCTTATTATTTTCTTATTACAGTTAATTCAATTTATAGAGCACAAAAAGCATCGGAAGTGGAAAACTTGAGATACATTGTCAACATAGTTTAGGCCCTGAATTCTAATTTTTTGAAGGGAGGGATTTACTAAGCCTAATATGAAAAGACAGGATTTTCATTTTAAAATGTCACGGAACAACAGTTTATTTTTAAAAATAACTTACAAACAAGTTGGTACTGTGTTGTCAGCTCAAACAGCAACACTGTTTCTGAGGCCTGACAACCACAAAAGGAAATGGACTGGAAAGAGAGTGAAGCTGACCTAGAAAGGGTTTGTGTCCAAGGTGAGCGAAATGCAAACAAAAAGCAGTATAAATGTTGGAAAGTAATACATTTGTAAATGTCTAAAATCTAAATGTTAGTGATAACACTTGGAGAGGATAATACTTACTATCATAGGACAGGAGGGATGGTCCAATGGTTAGGTACTAATTCTACCTCTGTAAAATAGGGTTAATAGCACTTCCTTCCAATAAAGTGGTGTTGTGCGGATGGGTACTTGAAGGATTGGGAGGTGCTCTGATAGAATAGTAATAGAGCACATCTAAGTAGACTTGTAGGTCAATATTCTAAACATTGGGCTAATACTGCTAAGCTTACTGTTTACTTGTCTGATGCACTCACATGGTTCCCAATTTCACAATTTCTCAGTGGCTCAATCTTTAATGCATTTGCATTTCACAGATGGGGAGCTGAATCAGGAACTAAGTTGACTTGTTTGAGGTCACACAGAAAGTCTGAAGCACAGGAGAGAACTGAACCTGGTTCTAAACCAGCACCCTAATTCTCCTCGCTCTCATCTCCAGGAAGAAAGATTGCTCATGGTATGCACTAAGCATCATGTGTGGGAGTGTTTGTAGAATCAGACCCTTAGTTTTTACTAAGGGCAAACTCAAAGAACCCTCAGTTTTTATTAAGGGCAAACACTCGCTCATGCTCATGTGAGTTGTGCCTGGGTCAGAGTGAAAACAAATGGAGATTTCACAATTTGTTGCCCCTTATGGAGCCCCAGTGAAAATAATGGACCAGGCACACCACAGAGCCTGCATGCGGTGACTAACAGAACTGAGATCTGAGTAAGCACCTCAGGGTTTAGTCTATTACTTTTAACTTGACGGAGTCCCTTTAATTTGTGCTATTTTCACCCTTTCTTGAATTGCTATTTGCTGAAGAAGGGTATAAATTTACTGCAAACAAATGTAGTTACAAAGCTCTGTCCGGAAAGGTTGCTATGAATTTTTTTTTATATAAGTTTAAAACTGAAGCTTTTCTGAAAAATAAAATTGACATTGTACCAGTCTGTGGTTCTAGGATTAAAATCTGAACTGATCTGCCCCCCAGCAATCCCACTGAAATCATGCTGGCTGCAACATCCCCTTTACTATGATAATACCAAAAATTGGGGCTGCAGTTTGACCCCATGTTTTCTGGCTACTCAGTGAAAAGGAACAATACTAAGCAGAAAACAGCTTTACGTGAATTCAAATCAGTCAGAGATGATCAAGAATCATAATTAATCAATAAATGGATCAAGGAACAATTTTCATAATAAGACATTTCAAAGCTCCTACAGTTTAACCTTCAAGGTCCCATTTACTGAAGCTACCTACTTTCAGTGGGAGCAGGATCCAGCCACATGTAAAAAGGAGCAGTTTTTATGGGAATAAAATAGAAGAATAAAAAAGTACTTTTCAGTCTTGAATATCATTGACTATGAATAGCTTGCTGCTTTTACCAACCCCCAAACGGCAGAACTCATGGCATATCTTTACATAATATATTATGGTTGTTGACCCTCAGGGAGTTTTATATTATTGGAGGAATGTGAAGTCTTTTTAACAACCAAAAGGCAAAATATGACCCTCAAGAAGTAATTTAAAAGATCTAGTATTTTCAATTGAGACAAAGGCAAAAACATAACAAGCTCAAGCTTCATTGGAAAAGGGATATCGCCAATTCATAACAACGAAAACCATAATACAAACATGTTTAAAAGTCTCAAAGGGGTAGCCATGTTAGTCTGTAACTTTAAAAACGAGTAATCCTGAGGCACCTTAAAGACTAACTATATATCTATATATATCTATATATATATATATATGTGTAGTATCATGAACTTTTGTGAGCAAAACCCACTTCTCATGATCATCTCATCTGAAGAAGTGGGTTTTACCCATAAAAGCTCATGATACTGTATATAAATATTTGTTATCTTCTAAGGAGCCACAGGACTACCCACTGTTTTATAATACAAACACTGATATGACTGAAGAGTTGAAAGGAAATAAAAGTCTATAAGTTAGATGACATTGGATCTGAATGTTCCATTGGAAGGTGTAGCTGGTTGCAGGTTGACCTAGTGGTTAGGACACCGATTTGGCAGGTGGAGAAGAGGTGCAGCTTTCTGCTGCTTTTGCCTCAGGCCGGGCAATTCTGGCTTTTTATCTTGCTATATTCCTTAAGTTTGGGGCATGGGGGTTCCTTGTAGGTTCCCCCTCCTTTGCCCCAGGGGCAGGGTTGGAGGCTTACATGCTCTGGCGGCTGGCTAAGTAGACGGGTTCTGGCTCAGGTCCTGCAGACAGCAGAACCAGCTGCTGTTTCCTAGCTGGTCAGCCCCTAACTGAGGCAGGCTCCTTTCTCTTATCCTCCCTTCAGGTCTGGCATCGGCAGCAAGTAAAGCGGGGTTGGGGCTAGCTGGACAAAAAAGCTTTGTTTAGCCCCTGCACTGCCAGGCCCTCCTCTCACTCCCTCACAGCAGGTAATTAGCACTTTACATTTGTCAATTATAGATTACTCTATACCAGACAGATGGATGGAACATCTTCAATTACAAAATAAATTTCTGACCATCAGAATCAAAGTGAAGAACAATGGATCAGTTGACAGGGTCAGTTATAAGGTTTTGGGGTCCCCAGTGAATTTATGATCCCATATAGCGTTGACTTTGACAAAACCTCTAACGGACTATCAACAGACTATTTCTCAACTCTGCCCACCCTTACACTTTCTATCCACTCTGCTCAAGTTCTGCTCTTTGCTTTTTTTTGCAGCTAACCAACATTATCCATTGTTTTCTGAAGCCAGTTTATCACGTCACCTCAGCTTGTTGAGCTTCCCACTTATGACATACATCCACCTCACCAGCAGCTGAAAACAGTATGAGCCACAATTTCATCTCCCTTTTACAGAGTCTGGGCCAAATTCTGCTCTTGGTTACTCCAATGCAACACCATGTCAGCAGAATTCTCCCCAGCCTATTACTTCCCAAATCTCTTGATCTGATACTTAGTATATCACCCTGCAATTTAGCCACTTAGGTTTCTGCTCAGATCCAGGGATTATTCCTTATAAATTTAATCTCCACCTCACTCACCCAATACCTTAACCATATTTCTCCTTTTGTTAATATTAAAACTTGAACATTTGTCCTCTGATGTCTGTGGACTCCTTTTTATCCCACCCTCTCTTCTAATTTCTACCACCAATACCACCGTTTAACTCCATTCTCCCCACATCTTACACCCAACTTGCCATTTAGAAACATTCTCAGTTTCTCTGTCCCTCTAGAAATCTCTTGATAATAGATGAACTCGAGCTCTCAGAGCAAAAGACAAATGGATGGTGCACCGAAATCTTGTAAATGATATTGAGTCATCTGTCATGCGTCCCTCCTATCTGCAAAACCAGATATTGATTATTCGGTAATCACTGTTCATTCTTTCAGTCAGTTCCTTTTCTGTCTTTTCCATTCAACCACTTTCTTTCCCAGCCACTGCAGAGAGTTTGCCATATTTGTCTATGCCAAAAATGCATCTGTGTGTGATGGCATCATTGCAGTCTATAGCATTCCATTTACCACCATTGACTCTCCTCCAATCCCCACATTTCCATCATGTTTGCCTCACCATAGCTGACCTCACTATTATCATCTGCTCTTCAAAGAAAATCAAACAAACCTTGCATCTTTACCATCTCACCACACCACATCTCTTTTGTCAGCCTGTCTCTACTGGACTATACCGACCACTTCCCAAGAAACCTGCCTTTGATCCCCAACAGCAACTGCTACCCCACACTCACTTTCCCTTTCTCCTCAAAATACTGGAAAAAATACTATTATTCCCCCCCCAGACACAGCATCCTTGATTCATTCTTGTTGGTCTTTCAACCTCACCAAAGCACTGACACAGGCACCTTCAAGGTGGCTAGTGACTCTCAGGTGATCAGAGATCCCTCACATGACATTCAAAACCTCCATGCAGCATTTGCACTACTGATCCAACCATTCTCCCTGGTTGTTCTTCGCATGTGACTAGTTCTCTCCTGACTCAGTTACAGTCCCAATGGCTTTTGTCTCTACTGGCTATTATGCATGGCACTATCAAATACAGAAGCCTGAAGTTAAGTTTCTAATCCATATTTAGCTCCTAGGTAAGTGAACTAATTTTCTAGATCTACTTTTGAAAATGTTGGCCTCAACCATCGCCTTCCCCCCAATTTTGCTCTAGTCTCAGCTTTGTACTCTTTTCCAGATGCCACTTCCCACTTGGAAAACTGAAAACTTTTATGCCTGAGTCATTCAATTTTTCCTCTTGTTCACATCCTTACCCCGCCTTTCCCTTTGTCTCATACATGTAGTCTGGCTCTGTACCAAGACAAATACTTGGCAACTAAAATAACTTCAGTTGTATCTCTAGCTTATCAACAGCCTCTTTCAGCTCTGACCTTCCTTTCAGGTCCATAGACTTGGAGTGCTCTTTGAAAGCAAATGTTCCTTTGCATCTCACATTACTACACTCAAACCCCACATTTGTCAATATCTCCATGCACTGAAGAGTCCCTCATATAAGGATTGATCATGTAGCAACGTGAACATTACATCGCTTTCTTTTATGCCTTGAAAGAAATCATCTAACTTGTATTTCCAGAACCTCATATCTACACTCAAACCCCACATTTGTCAATATCCCCATGCACTGAAGAGTCCCTCATATAAGGATTGATCATGTAGCAACGTGAACATTACATCGCTTTCTTTTATGCCTTGAAAGAAATCATCTAACTTGTATTTCCAGAACCTCATATCTACACTCAAACCCCACATTTGTCAATATCTCCATGCACTGAAGAGTCCCTCATATAAGGATTGATCATGTAGCAACGAGAACATTACATCGCTTTCTTTTATGCCTTGAAAGAAATCATCTAACTTGTATTTCCAGAACCTCATAGCTACACTCAATCATCTACACTCATTCATTCTCACCCTAAAAGGCTTTTGTTTCCAATTTAGAGTTGTTCTCCTTATTCTCAAAGTCCTTCATGGCTACACCCAATCTATTTCTATTGTGTTAGGCCAGGGTATGGAACCTTTTTTGGGTCAGGGACGCTGATCTATAGAAAAATCAGTCAGGGGCCATAAACAAGTGAAAAGCCAATAAAACTCGCCAAATCCCTCACTGACGTGGCCCCCAGCTGAGAAGGAGAAAGACACTCCCCACATTCCTCTCGCACACCATCACCTGGGGGAGCTAGGCTAGTAGATTTTGTGTGCTCCAGCCCCATAGCGGGGTTGTGGGGGACTGGAGCACCAGTGCATGATCCCCAATGCTGGGGGAGGGGAGCCCTGAGCCTTGGGGGCGAGATCCTGGGGCCCCTGGGCCTTAGGTTCCTTACTCATGTCTTAGGCCATGTTTCCACTTGCTGCACTAGAGATTGTTCTTCTGGTGTTCAATTTAGTGAGTCTAGCAAGAACCCATTAAATCGAATGCTCATGAGGAGTAAGGGAAGTCACTAAGATTGTTGGAGATGGCGCCAAGCTAGGCCTAAGGTATGTCAACTCTAGCTATGTTATTTACATATTTATGCCAGCCTTCTGGGTCTAATATAGACCTGACCTTAGCTTAGAGAGTCTTATTTTATCCTTTTGCTGCTGCTGCTTTGTCTTGTCTGCTTACCAAGAACTCTGTTATTCTCCTTTGTACTATGTTAGGGGTGGATCCTTGGTTGCAGCTATCGAATCTATCCAAAGAGTTTGCCATCTTCCCTCATCCTTCCTACACAATCTAAAAACATACCTCAATGACCACCTCATCTGCTTTTTTACTATAAAGCTGTCACCTGATTCCTCAAATGGCATGCTGCTCTCCAACTCCTTTAGTTACTTAACAGCACTGAAAATGGGCAGGAATCATCTTCCATTGCATAACAGATTTCTAAGGAAAGCATTTTGCTATAATGTGACAGTCCAGCCATTATGAAATATATCGGTTACCAGTCCTCATGGTTTATAGGATACTGTATAAGTAGGCCCTATTTTTCTCCTTCTATAAATTCTGGGCTAGTCATTCAAGTAGGCACCTTTTCATTACTGTCCCTTTTCAAATCAGTCTTTATTCAAACTGGTTTATTTATGCTTCTGCATTCTGGATCCTCTTGAAGAATGAATTAGTGCTCTTCGAACATGAGTTTATAAAGCAAATCCATTCCTCTTTCCATCCTCTGTTCTATTACACACAGTTCATGAGAGTAAAACTGAATTTAAGATGGTGTTTTGCCATTAAAATGAAAGATGGTTTTGAGCCACAAAGTTTATATGTGGATTTCAAGCCTCTCCACTCCCCCAAAATAGAAAATTGTTCAAATCTGGGTTTTGGTTCAGCCACAAAATAGCTGCTACAAGATGAAACCAGACTCTTTAATACAGCTCCTTGTAAAATGTGAACAGGTCCAAACTGTTTATGGTTTGAATTCTTGAATATAATAGTATAGAAGTCAGTTGTCTCTTGTTAATTTTACAGTGGTTTTTTTTTGCTAGTGTGCATGTATATTCCATGTACTTTTTTATTCATTGATTTTGTATCTTTAAAATGTAAAAATACAGTGGAAGTAAATGAAGTAAACTTAAGTGCTGTTTAAATTTGATCTTTCTCATTATCTTTAGACAAACACATAGGGTGGATTGCATTTTGCACACAGCCGTGTGTAGGTAGTGTGATGGAGTTGGAGTTGCTCTTGTAATAATTTATGAAGACTTTATGTTGACCTGGCTGAATTAGGACAATTACGGTATGAAAATATTGGTTTAGTTTAATGGGGAAGTGAGGGCAGTAAGGAAAACACCAACCCCCAAGTATTTACCAAAGAGTGGCTTATTTTGGGCTGCTAAAAGACAATGTCCCAACTTTTATAGTTGAAGATTCTACTTCCCGAATCCAGCTATATGTCAACAGAGAAGAGTAACAGGAAAGTGATAGGTTCTTATATGCTTTCATAGCTACGACACAAGACACATACCACTTGCTCTACCTATATTAGCAACCTCTTTCCCCTCTTGTATCATCCTGTTCCCATTCTCTTAGGTTTTGAGTGCTTCTTTGCTGGTCATCTTATGTTTAAATCTCAGTTTCTTATTTTATTTAATGCTTAATACTTTTCCTGCTGTGTGATATTTTGTTCTTCTATCTCTATCTGTCATTATCCCTTTTACAAACTCCTCTTTTATATTGCATTAACTTCTCTTGGTTTTCCACTTTATTCCAGACCAATGTGTTTGGATGATATAGTGATAGGCAGAGAATAAGACAAAACAGAACAGAAAATTCTTCAGAGTCATCCCCTGCTTTCTTCCTCATTTTATCTCTTGATAAACGAATTTGAAAATCAATGTGAAATTTGACTGGCTGCTCGTGCTGGAGAGTGAATGTCTTATTTATCCATACACCGGATATAATGAAAACAAGAACCCCGTTCTGCCCCATCCCTCCTCTGATGGCCCTGCACTTTGATCAGAGGATAGTTCGCTCTCCATGCCTAATCAGGCTTGACTTCTAGATCAAGGCTACCAAGAAGAGTGTGAAAGTGGTTACCACTATAGATGACAGGTTTGTGATACAGACACTGGTCTTCTGTCAATTCCTGGTGCTGAGAACCTGCCTTCTGAAATTATTCTATGGACTCAGGCCAGTTTTCAGGCCTTGTCAACACTAAAACCGCCACTCCCCTCCCCCCTTGATCTAACCTATGCAACTTTAGCTATGCAAATAGTGTAGCTGAAGTTGATGTACTTACTGTCTTCAGTGTGGTAAAGTTGGTAGGGGCTGCTCTCCCTTCAACTCTGGCTACTCTTCTCATCTTGTATAGTACCAGAGTTGACTGGAGAGTGCTCAGAGATAAATTTATCATGTCTAAGCAGACATGATAAAATCAAACACCGGTGGATTGATTGCTGCAGCATCGATCCACCACTTAGTGAAGACAAGCCCTCAGAGTGCCTGAAACAAGTAGCACATTATGCAGATAATCATTGAGGGGCTATGTAATGGTTCTAAATATAAAACTGACCACAGTATTCACCATTATACATTAGATCAAATTAAGGCAAAGGCTCAGTTTCCTCCCATTTTGCTCTGAAAATCAAGTTATTTATTGCAGGGCAATAGGTAAGCGGATTTTTTCATGATTTTGAAGCACTTAATAGGATATTCATTATTCTATTCTCCCTGAAATAATGTGGCAGTAGAAGGGGATGGTTCAGTATTATCAGTAGGAATAAAACAATAAGATTTTTAATAGCTGCATTAAGTATTTCATTATTAAAAGATCTGCCAAGCAGGTAACTGACCCTCTCAGGAAATATAATTATAAAGAGAAGCCAAAAGAAACAGAAAGAAAGAAAGTCCGACATTTGCAGCTGTGTCAGCTCTTCCTAGCATTTGCTGCTAAACATATCATCTCTGTGCTTGGTTCTAATGTTCAGGCAGCTATTCACAAGGCTTTTCAATTAATGTGAGGTCTAAATATTCTACAAGGCCTTTTCTTCCAAATGCAGTACTAGCAAAGCCATTAGGGCTTCACCTCTCATCTATGCCCTGTCACCACGCCTCAGGTCCCCTTTTAAATATCTTGGACCTACCACTGCTTGTAAGTCTGTGATTGACATTTAATAGCACCATGGCACTGCAACTTAAGTGGAAGAGGTGATCACCAGTTGTTTCTTTATTTCATTTGTTATTTACTCTTTCAAGCCATTTACTTTTACATGAGTTCCCTTTGAAGAGTGCCCTTTGAGAGCACTGATGGCAGAAACCCTTTCCGTTCACTACATACGGTGAGTCTGCCGGACAAAGAAAGCTACATTCTTTGTAGAAATTGACATCTTAAATGTCTGACAGTCTGATCCAACTTGCTACTTCTATTTAAAGGTCAACAGAAAAACGGTTCTTTTTGTACCTGCCAATACCTGAATTCAGACCTCAGAATGTGCCATACAATACTATTGCCACATAACACAGAGCAGGGAACAGCATTCCTTGTGCGCTTTTGGGTGTTGCTGAGATCATTAACAGATAGAGAAGATGCACAGAAATAACTCTCTGAACCCAAGAAAGAAAGAGCCAAATCCTGTCAGCAGAAGTTTTGCTGGAGTAAAGATTTTAAGATGGGGTCCCCAATGAGGAGATCATTTCAACTCATGTTTTAAAATCTGGTGACATGGTAAGTGTGTTTCAAAGCCATTTAGCTGCCTAAATAGCTTCAAAAATCTGGCCCTATGTGCCACTTACGTCCCATTTGGGACACCAGGATGCAGATTTTAGGGGTATATATGTTTAAGCAGGATCTGTGGACAGGGGTGCATTTTACTCTCTGTGAAATTACACTGGCATGCAAGATCTTGGAAAACTAATTTAATTTAAGTTGGGTTATTAGGGAACAAGAACCTTAATTCAGCCTGGGCAGGTTCTTCTGTTGGCAGAGGCGACTGCTGGGGACAGACACAAGGGGCGCACGGGCCATATGACTCCTCTTCATGCCACTCCTAGCTGGGGGGAGGGCTGTCCCTAGGAAGATGCAAGGTCCAGAACACCCTCCAAACTTCATTGCACTGTGACCCGCTTCTGACAACAAAAATTACTACATGACTCCAAGGAGGAGGAGACTGAAGCCTGAGCCTGCCCAAGCCCCTTTGCTCTGGGCAGAGAGGTCAAAAGCCAGGAAGGGGGCCTGCCTGTACCTTAAATCCCATGGCTCAGGACGTTGGTTTTGGTGGTAGGGGAAGAGGCTTCAGCCGTGGGCCCCAGCAGCTATAAGCCAGCCATGGCACCATCATTGAAATTGGGTGTTGACCAAAGTTCCCTGTGTGGCAGCATGGCCCCGCAGCTGCTTAATGAGCCCAGCCTGTGAGTTCAGGGCTGCCGTACACAGGGCTGCCTGGCTGGGGAAAGGACACTTCTCCCTCAGCTACATCAGCAGTTCCCTGCAGGGGAAGTTTCACTCCCTTAGCCAGGCAGCTCTGTGCACAGCAGCCCTGAGCCCTTTAAGGGCTGTGGGGCCATACTGCTGCTCAGCTTAGAGGGTCCTTGGTCTTGACCCAATTTTGGTGCTGACCTACAGTTTGAGAAGCGCTAATCTAATCAATGGCAGCCAAACCTAGCTAATTCTTATAAGCAGTATCAGGACTCAAGTAAGCAAATATATGAAGTGCCAAATTAACAATTACACACTATTCAAGGTCAACCTTACAATTATTTTTGATGGGCCTTTCCAAGAAAGGATAGACCGTCTCAAAGTTTCAAATGATTTAATCCAGATCTGCAGGATGTCAATATACTATCTTTAACCAGTTTGATCCAATATAGAGAAAATATATTTAATAATGTTAGCTAATTAATAAACTTGAGGAAATCACAGCTGCTCAGGATATTTTGTGGCCATACTAGGAAGCCAAAGTGGCCCGAGTCACTGTGAATTATTCACTTAGTTCTAGTAAAGTCTGAATGAAACAGAGGTTTGGTTTCAAGATTTGGACCATACCCTAGTATCAACTTGGTGTCAGTTAATATTTTAGATTTATTTATTTTCAGAAAGTATTTTCACTTCAATTTTAAGCAAGATTTGACGGATTTTGCTTAATTTGATTTCAGAAGTACTTGTAACAAAAGAAATGCTGCCTTCACAGAAACAATTTAACCCTGAACATTTAATTCATTTGCAAATATTCACAACCAAAATGATTTCAAGTGCATTCTGCTACGACAAGAAGGTTCCGTGAAACCCAACCCTCTTTTTGGGCCTTATCCATGGCCCAACAAAGTCAATGCAGACTCTCATTTACTTCAATAGAGTTTGGATCATGACCTGACACTATGGATTGAAATCTTTTAATCGGTCTGTATATTCCCTCAGTTTACTTTAAATTTTGCCAGTGTGCCAGCAGGTTACAAAGTAGAGTTAGTGGGCAAAAAAACACACCTCCTGCTAATGCTCCCTCTGCAGCACATTCAAGTATTTAGACACATGAGTGCCGCATTTCTCTGCTGCATCTGAATGCAAAATGTTTCAAGGAAGTCAAGAGCACATTACAGTGCTAGGTAACCATGGCAATGAGACAGCAGGATCAAGAAATGTTTGCCTAAACAGCATCCAGTCACATAACCCCTGCATAACATCCCATCTAGTTAAATAATATACCAGAAGGTTAAGAAGGGCTCATCTTTAGTACAGCATAATAAATAAATTGCCTCATCTTTGGTTGTGAGTCTTGTGGAGGTGTTTTACGTCTCTCCAATAAGCATCCATGAAATTATCTGTCTCTTGAGAAGATCTATTTGTAAATAGGAATTAATAGTGCAGCATTTAGCCTCTCAGCCCATATTTGGTGACAAATCATCAGCTGATGTAAACTGTCAATGTCAATTTTTACCAGCTGAGAATCTGCACTCTGATGATCTGTATGTCTACAAATTCAAATTAGCAGGGAAATGATTAATACAATCTAATAAATGTAATTACTACTACAACCCATCTATAGAATGATGCACTGTTACCTGGCACTTTACAGAACATAGATGAGACATGGCCTCTGCTCCAAACCCTTTTACAATTTATTTCTATTAAGCTACTTTAAAAAACATTTTTCCCTGTCATTTTAGTCCCACACTGTAACAGTCTCTGGGCCATAGTGTGTATTTAAGGCATTGGTCAGTGAGGACTTGCACTAACACAGAGGGAACTTCAGGGTGCACAGCTCGAGCACACAAGTTGCCCATCTTATAGGACCGTATAGACTGCTTCATCCTTCCTCATCTCCAACCAGCCAGATGGGTCTTTGGCCCTTCCTCTTGTTCCCAATTATGTCCCCAGGGGCACACAAGGGGACAGTCTCTATAATCCAGCAAGTTCAGCAATAACAATTGTTCCTGGTCCTTCTTCAGTGTATGAGTTGGTAGAAACCCTCCCTCCCACCTTTTCTCCCTCCACTTGCCCAAAGACAACTGAGCCCTACATTTTCAACACCAACCAACCTGTTTTGACTTTCCTCTCTCTGCTTCCCAACAGTTTCTGTCAACCATGTTTCCTTTTTTGTCAGCTATGCATGTTATACCTAACGTGATTAAGGGTATGTCTACACTACCCCGCTAGTTCGAACTAGCGGGGTAATGTATGCATACCGAACTTGCTAATGAAGCCCGGGATTTGAATTTCCCGGGCTTCATTAGCATAAAGCCGGCGCCGCCATTTTTAAAAGCCGGCTAGTGCGAACCCCGTGCCGCGCGGCTACACGCGGCACGGGCTAGATAGTTCGAACTACGTAGCCATTCGAACTACGTTCCACAAGGAGTACAGATAGTTCGGAATGGCTACGTAGTTCGAACTATCTAGCCCGTGCCGCGTGTAGCCGCGCGGCACGGGGTTCGCACTAGCCGGCTTTTAAAAATGGCGGCGCCGGCTTTATGCTAATGAAGCCCGGGAAATTCAAATCCTGGGCTTCATTAGCAAGTTCGGTATGCATACATTACCCCGCTAGTTCGAACTAGCGGGGTAGTGTAGACATACCCTAAGATACTAAACTGATTAATCTCTTTCTATATGTCACTTGGGGCAGATCTGTGGAATGGGCATCCAGTGGGGTGGCGGGTGGGAGAAAGGCCCTCAGAAGCCAACAAATTGTAGAGCCATGGACCAACTGGCTGACAATATCAACCACATGGCAGGGCCAACAAGCCAAGCTAAAAACAAGTGGGAGGTATTGGGGTTCAAGACAAGCAGGCCACTGTTATTTGATTCCCGGACCATCCTTTCAGCAGCCTCTGCTTTTGAGTTTGGTGAGTTACCATGCTGCACATTAGAGGATGTGGTCTGGGATGTTTACAACATACTGGCCAATGAGAAGATAGCCAGCACCCTGCATTTAAGGTAGAATCTGCACCAAGCTGGACCCTGGGTCACCCAATCAAAGTAGAAGGGGGACTGTGCATCACCAAAGCCCAGGGGAAGCTGCTAACATGGTGAAATGGCACGAGTGGGGATACTAAGGGGCACTGATATTTCTTGACCTGACAGGGACTCTGCACTAAGCTGAGAAGGATACATGTCTTTGTCTTATTAAAAGTCGTACTGAGAGGTGAACAGCAAAAGGCAAAGAGATACGTGAGAAGGGGCTTCTGTACGAGACTCCAAGATGAGAATACACGTAGGGTGGGATTCATATTTTTCAGAGGGATGAAATCTGGGTCCTGACTACTCTCAGCATGTCCTAGGACTCACTCTCTATGCACCACAGACATCACCATTATTTTTTATTCCACAATGGCACTGCACAAGGACTATTTGTAAGGACATATGATTGCATAACGATACAAGTCTGGGATGGGAAAGATGATTCATGCGATCCCCTCCATCCCCCAGGGCCCAGTGCTGATCTTTTCTCACAGGCCATTGTGGAATGTTGTCCCTGGTCCTTCTTCAGTCTCAGTCCCACTGACTGGAGGCAAGGGGGTGGTGGCAAAGGAGACAGTTGCCCTGGAGCCAGTGATTCAAAGGGGTCTGGGGTTCCTGGCTGATACTGCTGCTATCGCAGCAGTGGCCCCCAGCCCTTTAAATCTGGGCCGGAGCCCTGGACTGTGCACTCTGTGCAGCTCTGAGGGCTGAGGCAGGTGGCTCCATGCTCTGGGCAATGCAGAGAGCTGCCTGCCCTGGCCCTACCCCTTCTGCCCAAAGCCCGGCCCCTTAGAGGAGCGCAGTGCCACACCCCTCACCTTGCCCAGTGACCCAGGGATGCTGTCAGCTGCCATGTTCAGTCTTATTTTGTATATCCCATATATTAGGGTTCTTCTTCAGTCGAATAGTGCATATTGTGTATATCCCATGTACTAGGGCTTTCACCATTTCTCTTGTGAGATTATCCCACATCATGATATATCTCCCACTTAAAAGTTATTTCTAATATTTGGTCTAAATTTTCCTTTTCTTTATTTCATCCTTTACTTTTGGATTCATTCTACCGAATCATGTGAAATAATTTGTCCCCTTTCTTAGCTTGCACATCCAGCCAAATGGTACTGAAGGTCCACAGCCCCCTCTGAGCTGCTGCTTAGCTATACACATTTAGGCCCCACAATCTTTTTTTTTATGTTTCCTCCCATAAATCAGACCTTTCAGTTCCAGATCTCTTTTCTTGTTCTTCACTGATCTTATTGCAGAATAAAAACCAATCGATCAATCAATATGGGGTTTACCAGCTTAAAAATAAAAAATTAAGTAATATTTTATTAACACCCACCATTTAAAAAGCATGTTCAGAAACCCAAAACAAAACAAAACCCACATAAGAGAAGGTGGAGCACTGATGCAGAAATCTATCCACATCCCTATTAAGCCATGGAAAACATGTTAAAAAGGAACAATCTATTAGACTGGGAAACCTGCTCAGAATACATTCTTGTTTGCAATGAAAAAGGTTCCCTATAGCAGAAAAAGCTAGGTAGTTTCTCTCCTATTTTGTTTTAGAAATGTGATAAAAATCAGATTGCATGCTGCACTGCACTGCACAGAACAGAAAGGATGTGATTTGTAGTGGTACGCAAGACTCACAATTCTGACTGATCTCAGTGGGAGCTGTGGATGTGTAGTGCCCTCAGAAACATCAGTCCAGCCCATTCCTTGTATTTTACTTTTAGTTATAGCTGCATTTGAATCTACTTCCTAACATTTTGTGGAGGGGCAGGAACAGGGTTCAGAATTCAAACCCCAATCCAGATCTGACTTCTAAGATTTGGGCCCATTTCTGTTTTTAGGAGAGAATTGTGAAATATTAAGAGATATTTTACATTTGCAAATAGAGTGTAGAATAGTTAGTGAAGTTTATAGTAATTTGCTTGCCGAACTTTTTTAATATCATGTGCATGCATACAAACACACACAGAGACATATACAAAACATTTATAGATTTCATCATTTTTAAGGTGGGAAGGGACCTTAGATTACTCAGTCTGACCTTAGGAATTAGCAATAATAAATAAGAAGAATTGCACAGATTTTTAATAAGATACAAGTATTCTAAAATGTCAATGAACTTCTGCTTTAACAAGAAATCTGTTAAAAGACAGACTACAGATGACCCACATTTGGCTACTTCCTACCTAGTGATGAGTCAACTTCAAAGGGGTTCAATTTGGGGGGCGGGGGGGAATACCAAAAATTCAGATGCTTCTCTGAAGCCTACACAAACGTCTCCAAACAAACTTATCTCAGCAACTATAATCAGACTGTATAAATACCATAAGATAAAGATGCAAAAGCAGGCTGAAAATCTCAGAGAACATGATATCTTGTGCGATTTCTGGCACTGCAGCTTCTGGCTGGAAATAGCACATGAAAATGCTCATTCTTGGGACTTAGTTTCTTCATGCGCCAAACCCAGACTCTCATACACATACTCTCTCATACATTTTCCAAACATTAAGGATCTTGAAGGCTAATTCACATTTAAAGCTGGCTGGAAAACCTGTTTTTTTAAATGAAAAATTCTGGAGTATCAAAATTTGTTTCTATTTTTCATTGGTATAAAAACAATACCTTTCATAAAGTCTCACAGCAAAACAAAAACAAACTCCTGGGAGAAACAACTAGAGTCTAGATTAGCCAGTGGCCTGGTACTTAGGCCACTCATGTGGGACAAAGGAGAACTCATTTTCAATTCCCTGCTCTGAATCAGGAAGAGCTCCAAGCTACTCAGCTTTAAGTCAAGCTCTCTTACTTCCCTCCCGTTGGAGCTGTTCCATTTTGTATAAAACGGTAAACATTCATTGGGCCAGAGAGGAGACTGAGTCTACAGCTGGGTGGTTAGTTTGTGGGAGACTTAGGCAAGTATCCCATCTACTACTCTATTAGCTGTTCTAGGACGGGCCTCTTGCTTTCATTGGAATCAACAATTCCATTCTGGACAGTTGAAACTGGTACTTTTCCATGTGACATTGTAGTTTAGATGCCAAAAAAAGTTTTGTTGATGAATTCCCAACCAAGTCTACTCACAGTTAACACCAGGAATAGGAGAATGTTGGAATGGGACCATATAGTTGCTTGCTTATCTCCAGTTGAAACAATGGGGAAATGAGAGACCTTGTAAGATGACTAGTTTGCTACTTAACACCACTACTATTCTCTCTCAACAAATATTGCGTTTTTGTTCTTTCAATATTTGGAAATATCACCCTCTCAAAATAACCTTTCTATGAAAAACCCCATTTGGGGACACTATGATGTTTGTTGTACATGGAGATGCTGTCCCACTAGAGATGTGACAGTTGTGTGGTCCCTGAAGATTCTTTAAAAGGGTATTTACATATGTCTGTACTTACTGAAGACTCAGGGCATGCATGTTGGAATTCAAGAAGAGTGAAACAAAAAGAGTGAAAAGAAAAAAGGAAAGGAGAAAACTTGTGAGTATGTATTTGAAAGACTTTCTTCCTTTGAGAATGCATCATTCGTGTGACTTAGCCACTGTAAACGTCCATAGAAAGGATACTCAACACCCTGAAAATGCCAGGGAAACCCCCAAAACATCCTATTACTGCAGAATGTCAACAACTGAAAATTTGAGTTCACTTTTTTAAGGTTTTTTTCTATTAAGAAGAGACTACTGAAAGGCAGCAGTGTCAGTACCTCTAAAGCAGGCAGTTGGGACAGAGAAAATATTCTCTTTCCCATGCTGAAGCTATAAATCCTAGAATGCAGTTCTGATTTACTTGTATATAGGGTTGCCTGTGGTTAACTACAAAAGCAACTCAATTGGCTCTTTTTAAAGGAGCTGATCCTGTGTCCACTTAAGATAATCACAAAGCTGCCATTAACTTCACTGATGCAGGATCAAGCCCCAAATGTCTGCAGTCTACAACATTAGACAAACATTCTACCTGGTTAATCAAAAGTAAAACAATTACTTTACTTATTTAAAAAAAACAACAAAGAGCGTTTTTCTAAGGTTCCCAGAATGGTTAAAAAAATGACTCGATGGATCTTTTTAAATGTAAAAATGAATTCCCAGTATATAGTTATTTAAAAAAATAAAATAAAATAAATCTGAAAAACCATAAGTAACACAGATTCTCTTTCTTACATGTCCTCCCCATAAAAAATGCTGTGAAACAGTTCAGATCCCTCACCTTGGGCCTGAGAATCAGATGAATATTTCATTTTGTTTATCATGCAAATTATAGAGTTGATTATTATATAAATATTATTTCATTTGACTCAATGACCTCAAATGGAAAAACAGCTAAATTTAGAATTCATTTAATTTTACATGCTGTAGAGTTTCAAGTAATAAACATTATGATCAAGTGTAGGTGTATGTAACAGTATAAAAATGTCTCCTTTTTCAGCACTTGGAGTTACTGCTACTGCACCTCTATGGCCTGAGCTAAGCTGCCTGCAAAAATGAACATTTATTTTTATGTGGTTTGAACTGAAATGAGTAATTTTTGATGTGTGCTCACTCTTAACTATTAACATTGTGTGCAATGGCAGTTTAATGTTTTATTTTTGAATAAACATGCAAATGGACTGTTATTTCTGTAAATATTAACAAGTTCATGCCCAAGCAGTGGGAGTTTTCAGGTTGGAGCAAAGGGAAACCACAAGTTTTATGTTTATTTTTGTGGGTTTTACTATTTTAAGTAACATCAAGGTCTGGATTGGAGATTTTCTGACATTCCTGGTTGCTTTTTAGAAAAAAAATAATCTAAACAGCTACTCGGTGAGGTAGGTCAATTTAAGCTAAATCATTGAGTGACAACAAAATACTCTTTGTGACACCATTATAGGCAGTGTCCTACTATTTATCCATCACCAAGTGTCTAGCGGTTGAGTTCAAAAGAAATACATATTGAAGTGGAAAAATGGTTTAGGTAAACCCTGATCTTGAAAAAAACATACTCAACTCTACTCATGTGAGTAGTCCCATTGAGTAGGATTAAGCACATTCATGTTTGCAGTATCAGGGATTAAAGCTGTAAATCCCTGTCTCCTTACTAAGAACAAATGTTGATAGAAATTTCAGATATTACTCTCCCTCCTCCTGTGTTTTAATTAGATTCATTCGTGACCAAATCTGAAGACCTTACTATGATTCTATGAAATAAAACTCCCACTGGAGCAGTGAAAGATGAGTAAGGCATGTAGTATTTGGTCCTGCACAAATATATTGATATGATGTAATTTTGTATTGTAATTGGCTAATTAATTTTGTGAGGAAGTGGGCAGTGAGTCTGTCTGTTAATTTGCTTCTTAGTGTGGTGCAATACTCAAACTATCATTTGGCCTTGATTATTGATTCAAAATAATTTCACCCCTATTTCTTCTTTGGAAGTGATCACAAATTGCTCATTTAGGTGGGTAAATAATCTGACCAAGATTTTCTAAATGATTTGTAATTCTGGGAGTCTCAATGGGTGGACACATTAAAGGGGTCAAGCTTTTTCGGGATTTCTCAAGTTGTCACCCCAAAATCACTGTTCAGTTCTGAAATCTTAGTTTCTGTGTCTAATTTCTTAAAATGAAAAACCTCAAATAAATATACAAATCATTAGAATGAATTATGTAAAATTACTCCTGAGGAAGGAAAAAATAAATACATTCAAATGCAATCACTAAACCAGTAATAGCCTTAATTCTATGCATTTATTACGTATCTGTTATATCTATATATTTACATCTAGTACTGATATCGCTGAAGGCAAATGATGCATTGCAAAGCAAACAGAAGCTGACCTTTGCATGTTTTCCCATCAGGCTGCAGGGTAAATCCAACTGGGCAACTGCAACGTACTCCTGTCGCTGTATCCTTGCAAGTACGGTCACAGCCTCCATTATTGACAGCACATGTTTCTGCAGAATGAAAGAGAGAGCAAGAGAGAGTGTAACAAAACATTCTGGGGGCCATCAACTGTTCTGGGCAATATTAAGAAGTTATAAAGGCAATCTAAGTTGAAGCAAGTTAACTCAGGTAAAGCTCTTAAGATAGACCATGGCCCATGTACTTGCTTAATTGGATAGCATTTCCACAAGCAATTATTTCTATCCAAAAATTAAGCATATATTGATTATCTTTGGTCAGTCCTTTTGCCACATCTTAGACAATAGGATGAATTATTTAAACATGAAAAGGTCAGCTTTAGAAACAAAAGAAAGCAATTGCCTTTTAAAAGAACCAGGGACTGAGTCTGTTTCATATCAGATGGTCTCTAGCCATGGCTTTTCAAGGTTCATTAAAAAGCGGTCTCATGGTCTAATGAACTTTAAAAAGCAATAGAAAGCAAAGCATAGTGCTGGACTTGGAATTGAGAATTTAAAATACTTAGTTAAGAAAGAGTTAATGGAAAATGAACTACATACATCACTTTGACAAGAATCTACATGCCCAATCTGTTCTTACTGAACTACAAGCAAGAGGCATCTGGGTTTTGTCCACTTAAAGCTTTTTGCAAATTGAAAGGAGTTTGGAGTGGGTGGGAGGGCATAATTGAGGTCACTGAACCCATTCCAAGCTGTGTCATTGAAATTTCCCAGTGCTTGTAGTATGTAGAATGGTGGCTGGACAAACACAGGGAAAAGAAAGCTACAATACTTTTTAGCTTTTACAACTACTGGCAATGGCTATTAGGTATCACTCCAATATATATATATACACACACATACATACACATATACATATATACTTTGTATGTGTGTGTGTGTGAGTAGGCATTTTTTATTTTTTGGTAATGGAGTTGTGCGTGGAATGGTACCTTTATGTGTGTATATTCACACATATTACACATTATTAAATTTATTAAAATAGCTATTACAATATATATTATCATTATTGATATCGATTAAAACAGTTATTAAAATAGATAAAAGACAAGAGATATGACTGTCTTTCATTTGAATCACAGACTACAGTGCATATTAGGAGACCAATTTCATTTGTTGGTCTGAATGGTACATTTGTAATAGTATGGATGGAAGACAGAAGTAAGAAACAACCGTATGTAGCTAGCTACTCTGTCTGCAATTACTTTGAGACCTCAAGGGAAATATTTCAGTCTTTTATCCAATTTCTTTTTCAGTTTTTCCAGTTCAGATAAAACTTAAAATAATAAGGATGTCATTGTTCATATGCTTTCTCTTCATGTTGGCTTTCCCCAGAGTGGCTTTGTCAAAGTTTACTTGGATTTACTAGTGGATTTCTATTGCCACCTATTTGGAGTTTGTGTTACAACTGTACATTGTAGACAGGCTCTGAGAACAGAAAACTGGACATGCTCATGCTAAATCGCCTTAGTATATTATGTTGCTCAAAATAATTGACACAAAATACAAAGCACTTTATCTTTAAATTGACAAGCGTTCAAAGCTGATCTTTGGATAGAACCAGCAGCTGCTTCCCTTGGGAAGAAACTTCACTGGCTTTCTGGAAGGCCATCACTGCTTCAGATCAGAAAAAATTCATTTAACTCCTTTTCAGTGACACAATCCTATATATCAGCTTTGGTATGTGCTACTGACATTTATGTATATTATGAATATATGTAATTATGTGACAATTTATAAAATTACTATTTATACATATATATTAATGTGTGTGTGTGTGTGTACATCTGTAATTGCTAGCAAGAGCATATTTGATGAACAGACCAATATATCTTTAAGAGAAAACATCCAACATACGAGGCAGATTCTGAAAGCCTTTATCTACAAGTACAATTTTCACTCACAAGTAGTCAGTAGTTCAAAAGAACTCGCACGAGTAAGGATTTGCATACTCAGGACTTGCCTTGTTTAAGCAGTGCAAGTTGCAATGATCATTTTCCTGTTTGACCGGGGGATTTGTTTTATAGGTTTACATGCTGGTAGTTTTATATCTATTTCAGAGGGCTGAAATATCAAGTAACTTTAATTTCAGGATGTGAGGAAAAAATCAGATAATTAAAAAAATTCACCTAAGTCCATTTCTTGGGAGTCCCAGAAGTTTAAAAAGTAGAATGATTTGTCAGGGCAAATAGTTAAGGTTAAAAAGCATGAAAAGGTGTTAATGACATACGTTTGGCATGACATTGCACTGAGTTGTAAATCTTATGTTAACAGATTAACTAGGGCATATGAAGAGCCCTTGACTGCAGTTCATCAGCAACAGATGAACATTACCTAAGCAGCAATATTTCTGCTTTCTGGATGACATCCAGTGAAAATGAATAGACACAACAAACTTTTTTCTCCTCTGGCATGGATGACTGGATCTATAGGGTAAAGGGGCAGTCATTGAACAAGAGTTATTTCAATGTATAAATAAAAGGGATCATGCACGCTTTTCTTATACTCACAGAGATTTAGTAAAAGGAAGCAAAAAATAACAATGCCCTTCAACATCTCTTAAAGCAGTGCTGACTGTGCCTTTAATAAATGGCAAGCTCAAATAGGATGAAGATTCAGGGTAAGAACAGCAAGCCTGACAATACCTACAGTAACCAGGGTAATGGGAGTTGTAATGATGAGACTCCTTAAAAAATGAAGGTAGGAGAAAGTGAAAAGCAGGGTGGCGGAGTGGTGCATTGAATGCTATACAGAATAGAAATGTGTAGGAGTGCATATAACATTTAAACCACACAGCAACAGCCACATACCTGTTCTTATTAGAAAGGAGTTCAGTTCATACCAGATTAAAACACCTTCACAGTTGAAGATGTGTTTGAAATCCAACCTCAGATCTGGATCCAAATAAGAAGCAGAACCAAACCCCTTGATTCCAAGGCACTACATTTCTTAAGGGGTGTGGGGAGGGTAGGTTTGTGAAGGGGGAGATGCAGAGGTGTGAGACAGTAGGGTGGGGTTTCAAAATCTGGATCAGAATTTTACACCTTTAATCCTTTTGGAGTTTTGTATTTTGGATGGCACTGATTATATCAGCCTTTTGTGTCTGTGCACAGCACATTACTCTCAATGTTTGTTACATTTTCAAACTTAGGCTACATCTCCATTGCAGCAAATAATCAGCTTAAGCTATGCAAATCCAACTATGTGAATAACATAGCTGGATTCAACATATCTTAAGTTGAGTTACCATGGGGAGTAAATTGTGGGGGGATTGATGAGAGAAATTCTCCTATCGACTTCCCTTACTCTTCTATGGGAGGTAGAGTAACAAGATTGATCAGCGAGTGAACAGGTCTTCACTAAATCGCTAAATTGACCAGTGGGTCAATCTCAGAGTGTCAATCAAGGTTGTGGTGTAGATTTAACCTTCCTTTAATCATGTTATGCTGATGTGTCTTCTATTCTACTCTGCAGCTGAGAGCTAAACACCCATTTTAGTGAGAATGTATACATCAAAATCAAACAGCAGTTGGGTAGTCAACACCTGGAGAAGAGGGTGATGGTAGCACTTATTTGGTGAATGTGTAAGATTTCTCAGTGAATTTAAAGCTACAGTTGCACTCCTATATAAGTCTTCTATTGAGTTCTACAAGTTAAACTCAGAGGGTATGTCTACACTACCCTCCCAGTTCGAACTAGGAGGGTAATGTAGGCATACCGCACTTGCAAATGAAGCCCGGGATTTGAATTTCCCGGGCTTCATTTGCATAAGCGGGGAGCCGCCATTTTTAAAACCCCGCTGGTTCGAACCCCGTGCAGCACGGCTACACGGGGCTCGAACTAGGTAGTTCGGACTAGGCTTCCTACTCTGAACTACTGCTACACCTCGTGGAAGCCTAGTCCGAACTACCTAGTTCGAGCCCCGTGTAGCCGCGCTGCACGGGGTTCGAACCAGCGGGGTTTTAAAAATGGCGGCTCCCCGCTTATGCAAATGAAGCCCGGGAAATTCAAATCCCGGGCTTCATTTGCAAGTGCGGTATGCCTACATTACTCCACTAGTTCGTACTAGGGGGGTAGTGTAGACATACCCAGAGAGAATTAGGCTATGTCTACACTGGCGGCTTCTTGCGCAAGAACAGCTGTTTTTGTGCAAAAACTTGCTGGGTGTCTACACTGCATGCGCGTCCTTGCGCAAGTAAATTTACAGTCTAGCATCAGAAAACAGGGCTTCTTCAGGAAGCGTTATTCCTCTCCCCATGAGGAATAAGCCCCCTTGCGCAAGAGCTCTTGCACAAGAGGGCACTGTAGACAGGCAACATGAATTTCTTGCGCAAGAAACCGCTATGGCTAAAATGGCCATCAGAGCTTTCTTGCGCAAGAAAGCATCCATACTGCCATGGACGCTCTTGCATAAAAGCACATCTCTTGCGCAAAAGCACATGCCAGTGTAGATGCACTCTTGTGGAAGACTTTTTGTGCAAGAACTCTTTCGCAAAACAGTTCTTGCGCAAGAAGCTGACAGTGTAGACTTAGCCCTAGTGTTCAAGGAAAGGGTAGTATAAGAGTGTTTATGTATATAAAGTTCTATAGATCAAATTGTGTGTTCCTTTTTCAAGATAATCGCCTACTGCTTGAGGACAGAATCTCAGATATTGGTGATCCTTAGACAGAAGGCACTATAAAAATACAAATCATTACAGATATTATATGTCTAGCCCCTATTAAAACGTTGTTAGTGGAGTAAGAGCTTTACCTCCAGTTATATTAAGGAATTCACCCGGGTCCTGCATATCAAGATGTTGTCCAGAAAATCTGATTCCTGATACTGAAAGCTCCTTATTAGCCCATCAACAATCCCTGAGATGTTATTTGAGGAATCCTATGTGTATCAGATCAATTATTTCAGTTTAATGAGTGCCCTTTCAAACGCCTGAAAGATGCCTACTCTTTTAGGATTGAAAAAGAGGTCCCTTATGTCCAGAGCTTGAAGCTCTTGATTCTAAAGGACAATCTCCAGGATGTGGCAAGGGAGCTGTTGTGAAACTTTTAAAAGTAAAACTGACAACAGATCAGGCTCACTTGGGCTTTGGGTTTTGTTAAAAGCCTGAGCCTCTAAGCATATTCACCATGGTTTGGGAATCTTCCAGAGAATTTAGTTTTAAATAAAGGCTTAAATTAAAACCTTGAAGTTCAGCCTCTTGGACCTTTGCATGTAACTCAACTCTATATTCAAATTCAGTTTTTGAAAGTAACTCCATATTTTATTCAAGATCTGAATGTCTCAAAATTGTGTGTGTTCAAAACCTGGATCCAATTTTTGTGGCTTGATCTCATCTCTGGAATCAAGGTAACTGGAACTGATTTTATGGTTTTTGTTGACAATCAGGCAAAACTCAGAATTTTTGGTTATTTACTTTGGCAGTTTGGATCCATTTGAACTGAAACTCAGCAAAAAACCTGAGAACTGTGAACCCATATAAAGCTAAATTGCACAAGAAGGTACACATGTACTCTACAGAGACCAAAACTTCCAAGTTTAATTTTATTTTCTATTACTGCCTTCTCATGAGTAGGGAAAAGCTCTATCAAACATGTTGGTAGGTAATATGTTCAGCTTAAACAGCACACTTTAAGTCCGCAGGGCATCCTATTCAATTGTCTATTCACTGTCAAGATAAAACTCATATTTACAGAAGAAAGCACTGATCTTCCAAAAGACCAGGCCGTGGAAATAGAGACCTAATTTCTTTCTCAACTTTGCCACTAACTTGCTATATGAACTTGGGAAAATCACCTGAAGTAGAATTTATATGGAAAAATTCTGTGCCTCAGTTTCCCCTATGCAACATGGAAATATTACTTCTCATAATTGCAAGAGAGAGATGAACTCAAGCCAATACAAAATGTTGTTATGAAATTACAAAAAATAATAATGTAAACGGATGGCTTGGGTTTAATATTTCTGCTATGTAACCCAGTTACTGCATTCTCCTGCTTCTAGGTCTCCCACCTCAATCCAACAGCTAAATGATTGCATTTATTTTAAACAGATAAAAAGTAAACAAAGTCCAGTGCAAATAGGAGAAAAAGGAATAGAGTAGAAAGGTAACAATGGGATCACTGATGAGCCTTTTAACCCACCCCAGACAAAATAAATGCATTTGAAAAAAAATTAGAGGTATGGGGAGAAAAATAGATGCAGATTTTAAAGAGGAGTGAGCTCCATCATACACACAATAAAGGTGGGGCCACATAACTCCTACTAGAGTGCTGTATGAGCGGGTAGAAAAGAGTCAGCAGGAGCCAGGGCCAGCCCACAACATTTTGGTACCTGAGGTGGGAAGTTCAAATGACACCCCCATGGCCCCTCGCTGCACCAGCAGCAGACACAATTTTCTACACTCTGGGTCCTAGTGGCGCCCCCCCCCCCCCACAGTCTGGCACCTGAGGCGGTTGCCTCAGTTTGCCTCATAGTAAGGCCAGCCCTGGGAGGAGCCTTAAACCAGGAATATAGCCAGGACTACTAGGGCGTATCTACACTACGCTACACTTTTGAAATCCCTTGGAATTTGCATATCCTCTTTCGAAAGTCTAGCATAGTCTAGATATGCCCCTACTGTTGAATACTGCCAGATATTCAGGTTTAGAAAAAACTTGAGTGCTAGTTTACAGTCAATCTGGCATTGTATAGGTAGCCAGTGCCAATAATGCTGGGTACATGTAATATACTCATGTACTGCAAACTTGTACATTAATCGGCTGCTGCATTTTGAAAAAGATACAAGACCCAGAAAAGGGTTGATGGAAGTGTGTAAAGAGTGAATGATTGTAATTGCACCTGAAGTTCAAGAGGATATATTCTGCAGTTGTGAAGTCATCAGGAGATATTATTTATGTAAGAATTTCACAAATGGGAAAGCTCCACTTTCTTATCCTAACTAACTCTAGCTCTCTAACAGTGCATAGATTTTCTTCAAGAGCAGGGATTCAATGCAAGGATGAGCCTCCTCATACCAGCAATTTTTGACACAGCAACAAGACTAGAACAAGAGATTTCTGATACATCCAACCAATGCTTCTTAGTCACTATCCTCAAAAAGGGGATATTAGTGATTAGAGGACTTCCCAATAAATGTCCAAAATGAAGAGGTGATTCCTTTTGGAGAATTGAACAACTTCTGCATGATTAGGGATGGTTAGCATCTACTCTGATTAAGGGAGGCATTGTTAATAACTAATTATATCATAGTCATACTCCTTGCTTTAAGCACTCATGCTAATGAAAGATCAGTCCCACCAGGGATGGGCTGCACAGAATCTAAAAAGTCATGGACACCCACATCAGAAACAAAGGCAATTGGCAGTCAGGGGAGTCAACTGGGAATTTGTGGCTCTGCAATCAAAAGACCTAGACGCTTCCAAGCCCTAATATATTCTACAGTATTATGGGACAGAATAGCTTCTCTTTATGAGACTACTTTTCAAAACATAAAGCACAAAGAGCGGCATTTTCCACGGTGCCTGAGGGAGTTAAGAACCCAACTTTCATTGTATGTTAATGAGAGCTGGATGCCTGCTTCTCTTATGCACTTTTGAAAAGCCCATTCGGAGAGGATGAGTGACTTGTCCAAAATCATAGAGCAAGTGAGTGACTGAGCTAAGAATACAACTCAGAAGACCATTTCCAACCGCTAGGGCACATTTACTTGCCATCTAACTACCAAACAGGTTAGAAGGCTAACTTCTATATACAGTGGGCCATGTTCATCACCTTATTTCTGAAATGAGTGTATTTTGAGTCACCATGGCACACAGTGCATATTTTGTAGGGATATTTCATATTTTTAGAGAACGGTCAGGAGTGAGAACCCATGGGCAACCCAGGACAACTTGGTCTACCTGTGAGCTACTTAGACAAATTCACTGCTGGTGTAAATGCACTGAAATCAGTGGAATTACATTAAGGAAGATTCTGGACCCTTGACTTTACAGGAATTCTATTGCAATATTATGTGAAGAACAACCTATATAGGTGTCTATGTTTGAGACATAGTCATCACAGAAGCAGCTGTCATTTTTCAGGGTATAATCATATATCACAAATGGATTGTGATAGTGCAATGAAGAGCAGCTAATAGAAGCTGGAGCAAGGAAGTGAACAGCTAAGGATTATGTCCAGTTGGGAATGGAATTGCTGTGAAACTGATTTGTTTACATTACTTCATCACATCAGCAAAAAAGGAGATGAAGCTTTGAAAATACTGCAGAATTAACATAAGAAATCACTTTCCCCCTACTGATTTTTACATCGTGTATTATTGAAAGACCTTTCAAGTTGGACACCAATCATTCCATTCACATGTTTAAAAAAATACATTCCAATTTGCCTCCAAATAAATAGTCCTTAATATACTTGAAGTGCTCCCTGTGTAGATAAAATCTGATGGTAGTGGTTTCTGTTGCAACACACCGATATCTGTGATTTTGCAACACAAAGAGAGGGATCTTCTGAGTGTGTGTATCCTTCAAACTCTTTCCGAGCCCATGAGGAAGTTTTAAACAGCAGCACTTTATTTATATATATAGACTAAACTTTAATGGCAGAGGCTTATCATTTTCCATTACGCTGATGAAAGGATGAGTCCTTAAAGCCCTTATTACAACTTTGTAAGTGGTTTCTTATAGTGAAAGGAGAGATCTTTGCAGCAATGTGTGGACATTATGGGAGTAGCAGTGGATATGCCTACAATTTTGTAAAGTGATACTTGAAGAGTGCTGAGTGCTATGTGATTGATTAGCTTTCTAAAGTCCTGCAGCTGCTTTTGTTGTCTAAAGACATCACCTGAAATAAATAATATAAAAACTCGTAAGACTGAGATCCCCATAATGCAAAAGATGCAGCAAATGCCATGTTTTCTTATGTCAGCTATAATTGGTACCAGATTTTTTTTAGGGAAATAGCCTAAAATATTTCTTGAAGGACAGAAAAATCAATACTTTTGGAAAAGGATGAATAGCTACAAAGTTTGAATAGAAAATAAGCAGGTTATCCTAGAAATTATTCATAAAACCAAACATAATTTAATGGAAAATGTCATTTCTACAGAATTCTTGAATCAATGTTTAGAATTCTATAGAAGAGCATTATTTCTCTACACAAATTTATTGAGGATCTGATTTTACTGTCATCGAGGTCATCATAATCAAATCAATAAATCTGATGCAGAATCAGGCTCTTGATTTCTCTAGAAGCCAGTATCTTTCATCCTTTTGATAGGAGTCCAACAGAGGAATTGGAAGGAGCTCATCAGCTGGTGAGCAAGGGATGCAGCTTCTTTCTTAGCCATTTCTTGTAGAAAAGACCTGACACTACAGGGAAAAGGGGCAGACCACCATTTCAAGGAAACCACTTGGTAGAGGATTGGAGAGGGGAAGGAGAGGAATGTGGAGCTCAACAGGATCTGCTGTCACAATAAGGGCCCTTAATAAAAGGGTATAAGCTGTTATGAGGTGAGGCCAGGTTCTTCTTTTGATATTAATTGGTTCAGCAACCCCTAATTAAAATATATAATAAAGACTGAAGGTCAGTTTGTTTATAGCCCATGTATCTTTCCTTTCCTTTCCAAAAGACAGTTTGTTAAACAACTTTTTTTTAAAAAAAAAGATTGTATCAAACTCTCAAATCTAATGGGCTCCTGTGGGGCTTATTGGTGGCCAAGGACACTTATCAGGGCTCTTCCTAATTTTGAGACAGAAAAGGAATGCAGAGAACTTGAGGGGATGTGATTCCCCGAATTTTCCTTTACGCCTCCAAAACAATTTTAATGGTAAACTATATAGGCTGGTGTGTCTTGCTGTGTGTATATACATATATAGCTGTGTTTTGCACCGCAGGAGAGCTCAGTGCAGCTGAAAGGAAGAGGAAATGGTGGATCTCAGCCACCTAGATTCTAGGATTGGCCAACGGCCACAATGACCTTAGTGCAAGTTAGAACAGCCCAATAAACAGCCACTAACATAAGGGAGAGCAAGTACCAGCCTCTGGGCGAGATCTGGTTGGCCAGATTTAGCCCTTGGTTGGCCCCCACTTCTATATTAACCTGCATCTCTGTAGGTACTCATGATCGCAGCTCCTATTGGCTGTGGATTTCTGTTCTCAGCCAATGGGAGCTGCGGGAAGCAGTTCCCCAATTTGTGCTGCTTCCTGCCACTCCCACCGACCAGGAATGGTAATCCATGGCCAACTGGAGCTGTGATCACAGGTACCATCACAGGCCCAGGTAAATATAGCAGTGGTGGCTTGCCAGGAGCTAACCCTGGTGAATCCCCACCATTTTATTATTCACCCCTGTTCTAACACTTGACAGCTTGTAATAGTCCAAAAGCCATTACTCCAAATGGTTCCAGTGTGATGGAACAATGTTTTATAGATGGCAGAAACCAAATGCTATTTATTTGTAACTCTGGACTCCTTGGTTCCATTCATCTGAAGAAATAGGTTGTGCCCACAAAAGCTCATACCACCATCTACATTTTTTGTTAGTCTCTAAAGTGCTGCAGGACCACTCATTGTTTTTAAGTATTTGGATAGTTATTATTACTTTGAGCCAGGGGGTGCAGTAGCACCTCCAGAACCTCTAATTCCAACATTTTGACAGGATCACCAAAATGCAGTGCACTTCAGCCTTGCACCCAACACTTGCACACAGGAGGGCCAAGAGGGGCCAACAAAGAGCAAGTTTTATGCTAGCCAAGGATAAATTCATGGAGAAGACATTCTCAGCATTTTAAGGTCCTTTAGCGGTACTGCTTCACCAGTTACCATTGCATGGGCCAATATCTGACTAATAACATCACAAGCCCAATCCTGTCTCACATGATCACTATACTTACAAAATGTGTGCAATATACCTGGTGGATTACAATAAATCCTTGTCAGAGTGATAGTCTTAAGTTCAGTTGTCTGTGAGAGCAAAGGTTCGCATGTACAACTTGTATACCAACCCTAGTCATAGGGAAATGGGCATTCACTCTTACTCCAACTTTCTATACTTTAGCCTGTGTAAAACACAGAACACCATTAGAGTGTTTATAAGACAAGCTATTCCCAAGTGAATGAAGATTGAAAGGACACTAAATGCACGAGCAATGATTACAGAAGTAGAAAAAAATATTTTAAAAGTATGCAAACAGCATTTGTTGTCATAATGCTGTCCTCTCCTTTTTTGCCATTTTTATTTACTTTTTGCCTTGATTCTTAGTAGATTTATGTGAGACAGAGCTGATTTAACAGAAGCCAGTAGACAGGTGTGCAGTTGTAGGCAGAGAAAGCAACACATGAGTGAGTAACATTTGAAATTAGGATTTTTTTTAGGGTTTAAAGTGGAACCTCAAGTTATTGGATGTTTCATGTGTATGTGCAGATGGACACAAACACACATACTTTTTATGAGGATATGAAAAATAACATAATTTTTTGTCAAAATATGCACCAAAACCACTCAAATGGGCTAATCTTAAGAATTCACAGTCAATCTGTGTTAACAAAGGGTTATCAAAATAAAAATGGGTGGTACTACAGTAACTATTGAAAGGAATTACAGGATGATAACTAGAAATGGAAGTTATATGATGTTATAACCAATCCTATTCAATCTATTTATTAATGATCTGGAGAAAGTGGTAAACAGTGAGGTGGCCAAATTTGCAGATGATACTAAACTGCTCAAAATAGTTAAGACCAAAGCAGACTGTGCAGAACTTCAAAAAGATCTCACAAAGCTAAGTGACTGGGAAACAAAATGGCAAATGAAATGTAATGTTGATAAATGTAAAGTAATGCACACTGGAAAAAATAATCCCAACTATACATACAGTATGATGGGGACTAATTTAGCAGTAACTACTCAAGAGAAAGTTCTTGGAGTCATTGTGGATAGTTTTCTGAAAACATCCACTTAGTGTGCAGTGGCAGTCAAAAAACCAAATAGAATGTTAGAAATTGTTAAAAAAAGGCATAGAGAATAAGACAGAGAATATCTTATGGTTTCTAAATAAAACCATGATATGCCCATATCTTGAATACTGCATACAGATGTGGTTGCCTCATCTCAAAAAAGATATTTCGGCATTGGAAAAGGTTCAGAAAAGGGCAACAAAAATTATGAGGGGTTTGGAACAGGTGAAGAGAGGTTTAAAAGACTGGGACTTGTCAGCTTAGAAAAGAGGAGACTAAAGGGAATATGATAGAGGTTTATAAAATCGTAGACTGGTGTGGAGAATGTGAGTAAGGAAAAGTTATTTACTTGTTCCCCTAATAGAAGAACTTGTCATCAAATGAAACTGATAGGTAGAAGGTTTAAAACAAACCAACAAAGAAACAAAAGGAAGTTTTTTCTTCATGCAGCACAAAGTCAACCTGTGGAAATCCTTGACAGAACATGTTGTGAAGACCAGGACTTTAATAGGATTAAAAAAAGAACTAGATACATTCATGCAGGTTAGGTCCATACATGGGTATTAGCCAGGATAGGTAGGAATGGTGTCCCTAGCCCTGTCAGAGGCTGGAAATAGGTGACAGGGGAGGGATTACTTGATGATTATCTGTTCTATTCACCCCCTCTGGGGCATCTGGCATTGGCCACTGTCAGAAGACAGGATACTGGGCTAGATGGACCTTTGGTCTGACCTAGTATGGCTGTTCTTACATTCTTATTAGGACCACAGAATTGTTCTACTCATAAAATATCCACCTATCAATTTAAAAACTGCTGGCTACTGGCCATGGCCAATAGAAATTATAGACAAATGTGCATTGACTGTGGCCCTTTACAAGGCAGGCAGATGCTCAGAACCCTAGAGGAAAGTTTCTCATTTGGAATCATCCCTGATGATATGGAACAAAATAGGTGAGGGGAGGGGTGGAAACTCAGAAGAGGGACCCCAAGATTGGGGAAAAGTTATTTTATGAGATTAAATTCTGAAGAGGTATGAATTTTCTAATAAGACCATTCTCATACAAATCATCTCGTATCAATACTGTAACTGCAGGGAAGTAATGCTCAGAAGAATATGAGTGAGGGAACAATACTAATAACTAATCACATGACTGAACACGAGAAAGAAGAACAAGAAACTGGATGAATTACCTACACGGGAAACCAAAAATTAAAAATGTGTTAGATGGAAAGGAGAACCTGCAGGATCAGATGACCAATAGTTAAATTTGGCAGTGTTCCCTCCCTCATATGCATCTTTTGATTGTTACTTCTCAGCAGTTTCAGGTTTGTCAGAAGATTACTTGTATGAAAATGAGAGGAGGATCCCACTTCCACCTTTGATTATTTGGTGAAACTGTGAAGAGACAACAAGGCTAAAGACTTGCAGATCTGCTGCTAGAAACATCTGCTTCTTGGTCTTGGGAGTTGCTAGTGAAGCACATCTGAGTCTTTGGTACAGATGTTTTATGAACATTAGAGGTTTCCCCAGTGGCTGTTCTGATAATCTGAAATAATGACTTTAAGGAACATTTTGACCTTTTGGTTATAACTGATAAAGGGAGCATCAACCTTTCTTAAGGGTGAAGTCCTACTGAAGTAGCACTTGAGGTGTTTGAACATGATTAGGGAATACAGAATCATCTCCTTCTGGCAGGATGGGCTGGGGCAGAAGATCATCTGACTTAGTATGGAAAAGAGAATTGACATTTGGTACTGCTCATGATTCTGGAGAAGGTCAGAGACCTATCTGTCAAGCAAAGTATTGGAGATACTGATCTTTACAGGAAATAGCACTCAGTTCACTCACTCTGTGATCCAAAGTGGTGATAATAACAAAGGAGACTAAATGGCTTGTGTATGCTACCCGGCAGTTTGGACTACAGGAATATGAATAACAGTGGGCTGCAGAGCTACATTATTGCAAATGAGGGATCTTTAATTCCATGCCCACATTGTCTACCTGGGAGCAACTACAGCACAGCACTTTGATCCATGCTGCAATTCACACTCCCTGTAGTCCAAATTGCAGGGCAATGTAAACATACCCTATTTATCAGATGGCAAAGGAAAACTGATCCAAAAGAATTCAAAGAGAATTTTGGTTACCTAGGTAAGAACTGAGTTGAGATTTCTTGCAGCAACTAGTCTCAATGATGTATATCAAACATTTTATTGATTAAAGGAAAGAAGGACTATTAGGTTATGTCTAGACTACATGGCTCCGTCGACGGAGCCATGTAAATGAGTTTACTAGACATAGGAAAATGAAGTGGCAATTTACATAAAAATCAGCAGTTTGGCGGCACAGCTGGGCAGTCTGGACGCGCCGTGGTCGACAAGGGAAGCCTTTGTCGACCGCTCCGGTATGCCTCGTGAAATTATTTAAATCGCCACTTCATTTTCCTATGTCTAGTAAACTCATCTATATGGCTCTGTCGATGGAGCTATGAAGTCTAGACATACCCTTAGGCTATGTCTACACTGGCGCGATCTTGCACCAGAGCTATGCAAATGAGGTAAAGCATGGAATATCACCGAGCGTCATTTGCATATCTAATGAGACGCCATTTTGCGGAAGAGGGTCTTGCGCAAGTAGGAGCTGTCTACACTGCCCCTTCTTGTGCAAGAAAAACCCTCTTGCGTAATGTCGTTATTTCTGAAAATAATCAGGGTAATGGCATTGAGCAAGAGGGTTTTTCTTGTGCAAGAAGGGGCAGTGTAGACAGTACTTCTTACGCAAGAGCCTCTTCTTCAAAAATGGCAGCTCATTAGATATGAAAATGAGGCTCGGCAATAGTCTATGCTTAGCCTCATTTGCATAGCTCTGGCGCAAGATCACGCCAGTGTAGACATAGCCTTATAGTGTACAGCAAGGGATGTCTGATATTGTGAGACTGAGCGTTCCCAAGCCAAATATTTGTCCTAAGAGTTTTAACTGAAGCTTTATTTTAAATCATTCAATAAGAGATATAGGACAAAGTATCACAAAGGCTGGAGTTGAAGTACATATCCGAAGAGGCACTATTGTGAGAAAGTGAGCCAGACATTTAGTGGGTCTTGACAACACCAGAAAATGAAGCATCCTTACGGAATAGTTGAAAATATGAAGCATTAGCCTGTCCATCTCCATGCTATTAGTGACAGGAAAGTCAGGATCTGGTATCTGGTAGCAGAAGACATGATTGCACTCTTTAAATATATTAGAGGGATAAATACCAGGGAGGGAGAGGAATTATTTAAGCTTAATACCAATGTGGACACAAGAACAAATAGATATAAGCTGGCTAGTAGGAAGTTTAGACTTGAGATTAGACGAAGGTTTCTAACCATTAGAGGAGTGAAGTTCTGGAATGGCCTTCCAAGGGAAGTAGTGGAGGCAAAAGATCTATCTGGTTTCAAGATTAAACTAGATGGGTTTATGAAGGGATTTCAAGATTAAACTAGATGGGTTTGATGAGATAACATGATCTTGGTAACTAATTGACCATTCATTATCAGTGGTAAATAGGTCAATGGAGGGATGATAGGAGTTACTATAGAGAACTTTCTGGGTGTCTGGCTGGTGAGTCTTGCCCACATGCTCAGGGTTTAGCTGATCGTCATATTTGGGGTTGGGAAGGAATTTTCCTCCAGGGTAGATTGGCAGAGGCCCTGGAGGTTTTTCGCCTTCCTCTGTAGCATGGGGTACAGATCACAGCTGGAGGATCTCTGCATCTTGGGGTCTTCAAAGTATTTGAAGGCTTCAATATCTGAGATATAGGTGAGAGGATTATTCTAGGAGGGGTGGGTGAGATTCTGTGGCCTGTACTGTGCAGAGGGTCAGACTAGATGATCATAATGGTCCCTTCTGACCTTAAAGTCTATGAGTCTATAAGACTGATCAGCTGAGGAAGGATCCACAGTTCTGTGATGTTCCCTCTGAGGCTATTAAGAAACCTGCCAATTTTTCTTGAAGATAAACAGAAGATTTGAGCATTGGGGAGGTTGAACATATACTTAAGAATGCAGAAAAGACTCACATTTCATAGAGGAGCGTATTGTGTCTGGAACAATAAAGAGTTAGAAACATATGGAGTAAACGTGTGAAATAGTGTTCTCCTAAATGGACAGGATCTAGATGATCTCTAACACAGAGTAAGAAGCTCCTGGTGTCACCTTAATGATTTATAGAGACAGTTGCTGTTGCTTGTTGCATTCAGTCAGGGTATTTGGCATGCAGATCCAAAATAGGAAGTGTTGAAGACCCTAACATCCAGTCCTGAATTCAAGAAAGCTGATTCTTCATCAGGATTTCTGTGAGTGAACCAGTGGCCCTAGAATTATTGGTTTCCCATGTGGGCATCCCATACCCTGAGACTAGCTTCTGTCATAAGACTTCACACAGTAGGATATGACATTTGCCTTTGGAGAGGTTATTCATGATGAGTAACTAGTGGCGACATCTTTAGACAGCAAACGTCTGAGGAACATGATTATTGGAAAACTTCTCCTGGACATCCCAGACCAATGGCAGGAACACCTGTAGTGTTCTGTTATGGAGCAGTGTCAATTGGACTGTGTCCACCACTGCAACCATTAACCCCCAGAGAGGAAGCTGATTGAGAGATCCTGGCTCAGCAAACAACCTCAGATAACTCGATGAAGCCTCTTCTCCTAGATTCTAGAAATAAGCCCGGGCTTCTGCTCATAAGAAACATGTGACATAGATGAATGAGGTTTGGCGTGTACACCAAAGAGTTTTTTTCTCAGTTACAAACAATGCTATGGCTCTGTAGTAGACAAAGATCTTGATGGAGATAAAGGACACAGGACACAGCAGACCATCCATCTAATGAAGAACTTGTATCCTCTCTTCTTCTTCTTGCGTGGCTATGGTCCAGGTGGGAGTAAAGAAACTGTCAACGAGCTGACAAATAGGAATGTGGGATATGCCTTCTTTAACTTCACAGGGCAGACAAAGTCATAATGGCTGTGTCCAGACTCAGGGGTTTTTTCGAAAAAAGTAGCCTTTTTTCGAAAAAACATCACCTGCATCTAGACTGCAGCTGCGTTCTTTCGAAATTAAATCGAAAGAATGCGGCTTTTCTTTCGACGGCGGTAAACCTCATTTCACGAGGAAGAATGCCTTTTTTCGAAAGTGCTCTTTCGAAAAAAGGTGTTCTTGAATGCCAACAGGTCTTTTTAGAAAGAGAGCATCCAGACTCACTCGCTGCTTTCTTTCGAAAAAGCGGCTTGCTTTTTCGAAAGTACTGCTTGCAGACTAGACGCTGTTTTTCGAAAGAGGCTTTTTCGAAAGATACTTTCAAAAAAGCCTCTTTCGAAAGAGGCTTGCAGTCTAGACATAGCCTCAGTGACACTTCCTGAATGGGGAGGGCAAGAGTCTCCATTCAGAACCTGGTAGTCCTCACTGTAGGGACATAGGAGAAGAGGGCAGGGCAGGGAGATATAAAGGATAGTTTACACTCCTTTGGGCCTCAGTCTAAGCTATTAAGAAAAACAGTGGGAAAAAACTCCTTGGGACAGGCTGAATGGTCCTGAAGATGAAGACTGCAGATTGTTTTAAAAAATCTTGTCTCTTGTCTGCCCTCTAAGGCAGTGATTCCCAACCTTTTTCCTATGGAGGAACCCCTAAAATAATTTTTCATATCCCGAGAAACCCCTACCTAGAAAACATTTGCTTGGCCAGAAAAAGTTGACAGTGGGGAGCGCAATTCAATTACTGCTAAATTACTGTCAAGGAAATTTATTTGTAAAGAGCTGTTATATATATATATATATATATATATGTATATGTCAGATTACATTGTAAGAAAAAAAATTATTTATTTATTCCATGATTTCTCGTGGAACCCCTGATGATGGTCTGCGGAACCCCAGGGTTCTGTGGAACCCTGCTTGGGAAACACTGCTCTAAGGTATAGAGAAAAAAATATATATCAGGGAAAGAGAATTCTATTACTCTCTCTTCATGATGTCTAGTTATCAGAAGGTAACATACAGTCATACTGCGTTAGCATGAACTGCAGAAGAACCCAATTTATGTTGCTTCTGAAATAGGTGAGACCTAACTCTGTTTATTAGAGGTCAGGAGTCCATTCCCAGCTCTGCCTGAAGTCACCTTGGTTGCAAGCTCCTAGTTAACCTGTGAAATGAGTTAATGAATTTGCTCCAGGTAGCAGTATAAAGCTTTGGTTCACAACAGGGGTTGTGAAGGAAACAAGAACTACTAACATCAGTCAAAGGAAGACCTGGGACTACCAGTGGTGGTCGGTGGGCTTGCAGTTTAGCGGACCTTTCTCTAAACTACAAAGCACCATGGGAGAATCTCCCCTTACAGCTTCCTTCCCTTAAATCACATGAAAGTTGGAGCTTTTCCTGTCTCAACAAGATTTTATGCAGCAGGGGTCAAAATCAAAATAATTAATTTATGAGAATTGGCAACTCTGGAAATACTGTAGTACTTCCCATAAGGATGGTTTGAAAAGTACCTGAAGAGAGAATAGTACTGCAGGCTATTTGGAAAAGCCATTAGATTTGAAAATGCATTGGAATACCACCAAAGCCAATCACCTATGGACCACAAATTGCTGCCCTTTCAGATTTGATTTCAGGAGCTATTCAGTTCTAATGATCAAGTTTTTGAAGGACTCCATAGTCCAGCTACTGCATGTATTTCACACGTTGGCCAAAAAATGAGGAGTACAGGATCTTTCAAAAAAGAACCCCGTCTAGACGGTGGTTTTACTTTTGAAAAGCCCTTTTTTGAAAGAATGCGCGGCCGCCATTATGCAAATGAAGCACAGGAAATTCAAATCCCGGCTTAATTTGCGATTTCAATCTGTCTAATTTACATCCCTCTTTTGAAAGAGGGGTGTAGTTTAGACATACCCTATAGGTTAACATAGGAGTTACTGAATGTTTCTGACCACTTATATGACTAGTTGGATTATTAAGCCCTTGCCTCTGTTCAACAGTCAATAGTACGGTTTATTTTTCTTCTTAGATGATCATGGTGGTTGCTTCTGGACATCACAAGGTCCAATAGCAATGAGAGTAAGAGTGCTTCTACTAGCACACCATACTTGTATTGTCAGCGACAAGCTCGCTGTTTAGGATTTAGACGTAAGGAAGGGCCTAAGGAAGCTATGCACACAATTCTTGCTGACTTTCAATGGGCATGGGTGCTTAAGTCCCTCTTTGAAATCTGTGCCCTTTGGATGCTGGATGATCTATACCAATGATTTTCAACCAATGATCCATGGACCTCTGAGGGTCTGCAGTCTGTGTCTAAGATTTTAGGGGTCCTCAAATGAAAAAAGGTTGAAAACCACTGATCTATACAATCACTTATGCAAATCTAAACTGGTTTGTGGATATTCAATTTATTACTATACAATCATACCTATGGCCTGCCTGCTAGATAACTGCATTTCAAACATTTACTACACTGCAAACCTGTAGACTCTCTAGTGGCAATAGGGAGGCAGATAGCTAAGGAATTCAGTAATAGGATACAAGGCATTCTACCTACATATAAGCCATTACCATCTGATGGCTATTTGTTGCTTTATGTGAAATGAGTTGATGGCCTCAAACCTGTTCAACGTGGACAAGATAGCATCAAAACCACTATCAACAATTGAACTTTTATCTTAGTGAGCAAGGATTCAATTATCATAGAAACAGAATAGTTTTCTTGTCCTCTAGCAATAGTCCTTTCAGATCAGGACAGACAGAGTGGAACCTATGAAGTGCTCAGCACTTTTTCAGACTGGGCTCATAATTGCCAGGGAATTGGCAGTTCATATGTTATACCTCTTCTATGGATAAATAAAGAGCTCCCGGTCCACAGACTGGAAATCTGGCCCTTTTCACAGATACTAAATACTCTTAAAACCTAGGGGGGCCATTATGCATCATGTGAGATTGATCAAAACCCAAATTGCAGTCTGATAAACTGACTGGATTATCAAATTCATATCCAAATTCATATCCAAATAGCAGTACAGGTTAGCAATCCATACTCTTCAATGGCATTTGTTACATGAAAAGGAATCTGGCGAAGATCCAGCCACCACGACCTTAAATAGTAACTCAGCATGAAAAGCAACCAGAGTGTTGAATCTGTTCCCATATAATATTCGCTTATGAAAACCAAAAATGCACTCTCCTTTTTATTTGCAAAAAGAACACCATCATCAATGGACATATGAACAAGGCAGTTTATTAGTTGCCTGAACAATTGATTATTATCAGAAACATAAGAATTATCTTTATTGTTCAATGTATTTCATCATTCTCATGTTGCCTATTAATTCTTCTTCCACTCTTTAGCTTATAACTATCTACAGAAGCAAACTACATGCTAGTCTTAAGAGATAATTATATTAAAACTCACCAATCACAATAGTTCACAACGTATCAATGTTAAGGAAATAAATCAATTTCTAGCAATAATATATACATTTCACCCAAAAGTATGCAAAAACTTAACTAAGTGAATATAATCATTCATTTAACACCACATATGAAAAAGGGCATCATTTTATAACATCATCATCCATTTATAAACTAAAGGCAGGTCTGACATGAGATTTTATGTGAACCCTAGATCCACACATACACACACAAATCACACATAAGAAGTAGTTTGCAAAAGGTAAGACAAGTTAATGGCAAAAGTTTCTTTCTATGCAGAAGAAATTGAACATGAAATCAGCAGGGTTAGGGAAAAAAGTTTACAAATAAGAAATGAAATTGTATTATACAAGGTAAGAATTTAAAAAAGTTGATCTTATAAACACAGATGAAATAAATGAAAAAAACAAAACCAAAAATAAAAAAAAATCCATACACACACATACAGACAAAAGTGAGAGCACAACAAAGGAAGTGGAAGAAAAGTGTTACCCATAAGTAGCCGCCGTTTCACCCGCTTGTCCACATCAGCTACTGACGTGGCATTGTACTCAGAACTCTCAATTGCAGCCTCATCCTTCTCTAAAACACAAGTAAGGGACAAACATGGAGCAGTTGGTTAATCAAAAGCCCAATTTTCCGCTGCCTAAGACAGTTTCTTGGTATGGCACAACCAAAGCCAAGAAGCAAGCCATGAAAGCACTAAATCCCTGTTAGAGAGTTAATTCCACTTGAAACCCCAGAAAAAAATTAAAGGCTGCTTGGGGCAGAAGGGGAGAAAGGAGGAAGAGGAGGAGGAATGATAAATGACAAAGTAATTAACCAGAAAACACACACAAAGCTTGTTTCCTAGAGAATGAGACAGCAAACAGGCGTGCCCCAGACAGATGTTAGTAATGGAAATTTAAATCCAACGATTCTAGTTAAACAAACTATTAAAGACAAACTGTAAAGTGATTCAGGCTGATGGTGGGATCAGGATCTGAAAATGGCAGGCCGAGGACCAAGTTGAGACAGACAGACAGAGCTAAAAGAATCCGGTGATGGAAGGACACAAGTGCACCATAGTCATGTACACATTGATAGAGTGTTTAAAAACCAAACACAATGCATGCAAATTTCTTAAAAAAAAAAAAGGAAAAACCCAAAACCAAAAAACGAACAACAAACCAAACAAACACAAAAAGATCAATTTGGGCAGTGCTGGTTGCCTGCTTGTCTATGAAACACTACTAGCTAAACATTCAATGCTAGAAAAGATGTTGCAAAAACAGTGTTTAGTAATTTTATAAGCATGCAGTAAGCAAGATGTCAGCAAAGGTCATTTTGCAGATAGTTTCTGATATCCTACTTGTAAGAGTTTCAATTCAGCATAACAAGGACTTTAGTTGAGTTATGCTTGATTAGAAATACACAGAAACAATCATTCACAAGGGAGGGAAGAGATGAGCAGTAAGTGAAATAAAAATAAAGGTTTCTCATACAGGAAAGCAATGGATAAAGCAGCAGCTGGGTAAATAAAATGATTTATGCAGGGTAGGGGAGTTGCTTTATTAAAAAAGCCAAAACAGAATGCAAGTGGGGACTTTCACATGCAGCAAACATTAAAAATGTCAGGCAAACAAAGACAAAATATGTTAGACAAAGGGTAAAAAAGTATTTATCTGGTATTGCAGAAGTTTGCATTCTTGCAGTGATGCCCAGACTATATTACACCACTGAAGACAGCAAACAGTGAAATAATGGAAATGAGGAAGAGGAGGAGAAGGCGGTGGCTGGCAGGTTTTATCTGTGGCAACGCTACATGGTTGAGTTGTAACGAGAAGTTTTTAAACAAGTTCTAGATGGGATCAGGCTGCAATAGAGGCTTTTGTTTGAGATATTGTGGGTTTTTTTATTGTTCTGTAAATAATTAATGAACGTCAGTTATCAGACAAGACAGGCAATCAGGAACCATCACCAGAAAGCAGGAATAAAAATGTAAAAAAATAAATAAAAATAAAAATAAAAACGTGTTCTAAAAGAAAGAACTACTCAGAGGGAGGAAAATCAACACAAGCAGTTGTATGTGACTTACATCACAGGATCAAAGAATGTAACATGGGGTTGTGTTTGTTACATTACAAAAATGAAAAATCATAGTAATAGAAAAAAGCCATGAGTGAAGTGTACGCATTCTTTGAACACGATGGACAAAATTAAACATCAACTTGAGGATATTAACAAACAGTGAACTCTTGGCAAATGGGAGCGTCAAAAATATATTATATGTTCCTCAATAAAACCTGGTATTATTAGGGTCCTCCATCCTGCAAACCCTCCCCATCCAGAACTCCCATAGACTTCAGCAGGGGTTCCTTATGCAGAGGGGCTGCAGGACTCAGAACAAGAAAGTCACAGAAAGTATTGAAAGACAGATCTTAACAGTCCAGGAATAGGAAGTGTAGACAAGACCTGGTAACTGTTTTACCCTGATTACTTTTGCTGTTGTGAATGCTACAGCCCTGATCCTGCCATGAAATCTGTGCAATTGGATCCATTTCCCTCTGCTGAGCCCCATCCGTAGTCAATTCCATGGGCTGACATAGAGGGTTTGTCTATACAGATCTCACTGCCTATGGGCCTGGTCTCAAGCCCACTGAAGTAATCTGAAGGATTTCCATTGACTTCAATGGGTTGGAGATAAGGACTTGCATGTTTTCAAATATGGAAAAAGGAGAGAGCAGATTAGTAACTTCCATCTAATTCTGAAAGTATTGAAACTTATTTCCTACTTTTGCATTACTTTACACATTTCTGAAATAAACGAATAAATAACAATGTGAAGATGATGAAAACCATTAAGGATTTTTAGGTTCTGATTTGGAGAGTAAGAATGTAAGAAAGGAACATAACCCCCTGATTAAGTTATAGCACAAAATTCCCTTTTTGTACAAAACCAGATAATATTATGCAAACAATGTACTTTGTACTAATGAATATTTGCATGCCAACACCCAGGATGTTTCACTTCCTGCTAGGTCATTTTCCCATTCACAGTCACCGTGGAAGGTTACTTATGATGAGTGCTATTATTTTGCTATCAAAAACCCCCAAACCAAAAACCAGGAAAGAAAGTGTATCTTGGATATTAAATGATCCCCAAATAGAATTTTAAAAATATTACGACCAAATGCTTATTGATGTGAGTAGTCCCACTGAAATCACTGGACTGCTCATACCAGTAGAAAGGGGTAGACTTGACCCTTCATCTGTGATTACCTTTTGAGTTTTTCAATTTTAAAAGTGCTTAGATTTATACAAACGGAATTATAATGACAAAACAATGACAACGGGATTTTTCAGTGACATTTACATAAAACAATCGCAACTGCATCCTACTAATCTCTTTTGCAAAATTGGACCCTAACTGCTATGATCAAAATCTTTGCACACATATACACACACACACACCAACTCATTCTGCCATGTGACCAGTAAAAAATATGTGTTAGAGAGGTACTTACCAATACATGTTCGGCCATCTGAATGTAGGGCATACTTCTGATGACAACCACACACAGGACCAGTATCTGTGTCATCACAGGTGTGTTGGCAGCCTCCATTTCCATAGTTACAGGTTACTAGTTATGCCCAAAAAGTGTGTGTATATATGAATACATAAATAAAATGACAATGAAACCAATTAGTTTTTGAGGGGCTTTTCAGAATACAGAAGATCAGTTATAAGCAAGACATTAGATAACATTTTTATTTATGGGTTTTTCAACTCTCCGATCTTTGCCTGATCCCCTTTTCTTTCTCTAACTCACTTCTCTCTCTTCCATGTAATAACCTCCCCCCCCCCCCAAAAAAAATGTTTCACTCTTTAAATTTATTCTGTTTGGATTAGTTGTTTTAGCATGAATGACCAGCCAATTTCATCTCTTCCTAAAGCTATATGGTTCATAGCCATGATGTATATGGCATGAAGAAATGAGCAGTCAACTAATACAGATATATTTTCCAGTCTATAGATGGCATTTTTCTTCTCCTGCTGGGCTTCACTCCATAATTGGAGGAAGCAGTGATCCAGACCGCAAGAGCAAAAATACATCAGTCTTGTAATCTATTATTTAAAAAATGCTAATCCTCCCAGAATTGAAGAATGTTTAAAAATAAGACAGGACACCCCCTTTTCTTTTTTTAAAAGCCTTTTTTTGGGACTAAAGTATATTAGCTTCAACTAGAAAGAAACCGCTGGGGATTTCACTGTCTATATTTAGGTCTATATTTACCAAAATTACTTGTAACAAATTTTCTGAGACAAAATTCTCAAGATGGGCAGAATTTAGCAATTTTAAAGGAGATAATTCTATTTTTAACTCATAGGATGCTGGCATTTCCCAAATACTAATCAGACTTACAATGGGCCTTATTTTCTTCCTGTTTTTACACCATGTTTAGTCACACATATGTGCAAAGTGCAAACAAAATGAAACAGCTGTGATCTGACTGAGTTTTGAACACACTTTCCTGTCATTATACACATGTCCAAATGTCCAAACCGGGGTCAAGATGGAGAAGGATCAGGCTTTTCTGCATGCATATACTGGAACATATTTATTTTAAAAAAAGGATTAGGAAATCAAATGTCTAATTATTAACTTATATCATATGAATTATTTCAAAGGGGTTGGGGATATGTGACTATTATGACAGTTTAAATACTGAACCTTTTTAAACAAAAGGAGCTCTTCGCACAGATATTTATTTCTAAACCATTCTAGACTGACTTTAGAATCATGGTATTATCTGACATATTACATTTAAATATTACCAGGATTTCCCTTGCTAAACAGAGAATTTATGAAGTATCCAAATCGATAAGTTCCATGAATAGGTAAAGGCAAGTTTCTTTTTAAAGGAACTTAAAGTGAGGCTCTCAAATCCAAACTAATGGCATGTCTATACTTACTAGGATATTGCACTGTGGCGATTGATCCCCGAGGGTCGATTTAGAGGGTCTAGTAAAGACCTGCTAAATCGACCGTTGATCACCCAGTTTTTCTTCCATCGACCCTTTCTCTCCCTCAGCAGTGGAGATCTTGTGGCAACTCAACCTGAAGAATGTCAATTCCAGTTATGGTATTTACATAGCTGGAGTTGTGTATCTTCGTTCAACATTGCCCCATAGTGAAAACCTGCCCTAAAATACCACTCATTTTCAAAAGAGAGTAATATCCTATAGATCCCATTCATCTCAATGATCTCACTTTACTAGCTCCTAAAAAATGGAATATATCTGAATTTTCTGATGTTTAATCACCTATAAGCATGAAAAAAACCATCAGTGTGTCTAATTATTAGAGGGCTAAAATGAAAGATGGATGTTTTAAACCCAGATTTCAGACATGTAAGTTCAATAGAAGAGTTCAATACTTTTGAACATCAGGCAGGGTCTCAATACACAAAGTCTTGACCTAGACAGGAATCTTCACCTAGATTTTCTTGCTAAAAAGACTTGCAAAGAGAGGGTCTGATTCTTTTCACTTTCACCAGCTTTATACCAGTAAATACTTCATTGACATCACCTGATTCACACTGATGTAAGAGAGAAGAGAATCAAATCCACACTGACAGATACACCTGGAAAGGAGACTTCCAATGTGCACAATAGATGACATAATTGTGGAACTTGATTCTTTTTCACTTATACACTTTTGCACCAGTGCCACTCCCTTCCATTTAACAGAGCTATTCCTATCCTACATTGATGTAAGGAGAAGAGAGTTTATTTTCTGATCATTATCGTGTTCCTTTTTCTTCCATCCATGAAGTGAATTTTGCAAACAAGCCTTTTTTATATATTCTTTTGGAAGAATCTCAGATGATGGGGGATGTGTGCATGTAGACAAGAGTATTCTGGTGTTCTGTTCATTATCCTGGAGGGCAAAAATTTTCTGTAGTGGATCCCCACTCCCTCCCATGTGTTGAATTGGTGGATGTGTACCTGCCAAGCCTCTCCCATTCTATGCCCCATTCACCCACTTCCTTTTTATGCAGTATCTGTCTTCTGTCCTTATTTGCTTGTTCTCTTTTATTAATTTTTCCTTCTCATTTTTTGCTCTTGATTATTCTTATTTGGTGGATCTCATATGCCGGATCACATAGTCTCTTGCAATTTAGCTGAGAACTATGGGAGAAGCAGAGATATACCTAGACTAGAAGGTTGCTGTCTGAACCAGCTCCTTGTAAATATGAACTGCTCCTATGGCCAGTTGTATTAGGGCCTATAATGGGATAGGGAAATCACCAGCTGCTTTTACCTAGAACCACAGGAATACATTGCTTGGAACTCCTCCATCTTACATTGCTCTCCTTCTCCATCCTGCTTGCCTCTTGGGCTACTTGGGGTCTCTCCCAATGGGCCTGCCTTTGTTGGACAGCTATGCTGAAGGAAATTAATTTTATAACATCAGACTATAAACTACTGTTTAGGCCAGATGTTCTAATACATTGCTAATATTTGGGCCATTTTTTAATTAAGCACGTTAAAGTACATTTAGCCTCACTGGGTCTTTTTAAAATAACTTGACTGGAATACTTATGTGTAGCATACATTACTATTTGTTCTTGTGGAAAATCTCCCCCACTAGAGGAGTGAACATATCTTAACACAGTTGATCATATCACTGTAACGTAAGGGACTTCTTATCTCTACATGTTTCTACAAAAAGCTACTCTAGAATGACACAGTTTAAAGTAGGATTTCTGCAGGACTGAATGCCAATTTCCCTGTAGCTCTGCACAGTGAAGAATCTTCACTTGCCTTACAATATCGCAGTCCGTAAAATAAAAGAAATGATTGTTGCACCGCCACTTGCACTAAGTGGGTGACACAAAATAAACGTTGGGATGAGATTTTCAAAAGTGGTCGGTATGGGCCTAATTGTGATTTGAGTCAACAGGAGTTTTATCATCGTCTTCAGAGTGAGAGTAAAGTTAGGCCAACATTGGGCACATTTGAAAATTCAAACAGTATCTTTTTTAAAAAAGAATGATTATTAAATCAACTCCAAAGCAAAGACGACCTAACTCTGGAACAATTTACCTGGATGTGCACACAGAGCCAAACTCTACTGTTAATTATATCAATATAAATCCATAGTAACACATTTGATGTGAGTATAATTATTCCAGATTTATTCCAGTGTAATTTAAAAGATAAGAAAGATGGTTTAGGGGTTATACCACTTGGGAAGTGATTAAATTTATACTGTGCCTCAGTGTTCCATCTGTAAAACTGAAATAATACTTCTGTAACTCACAGGGTTATTGGGGAGATACAAATCCATTAACAATTGCAAGAATGGTGATAAAGGCTATATAAGCACATAGAAGAATTTGGCCTATAGGTTTCACAGAGGGAATTTTGGATTGGTGTTTAATGTCTTTTCCTATATCTGCAAAAATAAGCCATGCTGTACAGTGAAAAGTATTTCTGATAATTTGTCCCCCCTCCCCATTTTAGTCTTTAAAGTGGAAACTTGTCAAGGTTAGTCCACAAAAACATTGACCCTCAGTACCTTAAACCATAATCACTATCTCCTGATGAAAAATGTATGGTGAAGGTGGCTGAGGAACCCACAACTGCAATAGGAAATTATTTAATTTAGCAAACTAGCAGTTTAGATTTAACTCGCGATGGGCCAGAAGCAAAAAATCCTGGATCTGAATTCTCAAATTTTTGAGGCACTTGAAATCTGATCCAAATTCCAATTCTTAAATTCTCCCTATCTCTTTAGTAACTTGAACCAAAACTTCAAAGCTTGACTACTATGAAATTTGGGGGTGAAAGCCAGTTCTGCATATGTATACATTTAGACCCATCTCTAGTTTTAACCCTCAAATTAAAAAAGATTGGGGAGGTTTTCTTCTTTGTTGAATGCGCAAAATCCTGGCTCTAATGAAGTCAATGGCAAAACTCTGAGGCTTTGTCTACACTGCAGGGTTTTTGCACAAGAAGCTTTTTGTGGAAGAGATCTTCCACAAAAACTTCTTGCGCAAAAGCATGTCCACACCTCAAAAGTGCATCGCAAAAGCAATGTGCTTTTGTGCAAGAGAGCTTCCACACTGCAAGGATGCTCTTGCGCAAGAAAGCTCTGATTGCCATTAACAGAATGACTATCAGAGCACCAGTGCTTTTTCTGATAGGCTCTTTTTGCACAAGAAATCCCATGTGGAGCATCCACACATGCCTTTGTGTGCAAGAGCTGTAGTGCAAAAAGGACTTATTCCTCGTGGGAGAAGTAACTCTACCAGCAAAAGCCCTCTGTCCTGTTAATTTACTGTATTTTTTTTGCGCACAAATGCTCTTGAGATGTGTATGCTCTGCCGGTTTTTGCACAAAGACAGCCATTTTTGTGCAAAAACCTTGTAAGGTAGACATAGCCTGATTGCCTTTATGGCACCAGGATTTAACACAAAATCCAGATCTTACCCTACTTTTAATGGAAGTGTTATAGTGTGATGCATAAGAAATCCAAATCTACTCTCTACAAGAGATTTCTTGCAAGCTTCACTGTATGGCTAAAAGACTAAATTAGAATTCAGAATGCATGAGACTAAAATATTCACAAAAAACTAACTCCAATGTTTTAACCTACCAACCTTGACAGTGCCCTTTTAACAGACATAAATCGTAGTAGTATACAATACATTAAATCATCATGATAAAATAAGTGAGTGCAATCTAGTGGTCACTGTTTCTCACTAAAGGAAAAGCTAAATATTTGTTTGAATGCATGGGCCAGTCAGTCTTATCTCCATAATGCTGGTATAAAACTAGAATAACCCTAACGTAGTCAACTTGATAAACATGTATGAATTCGAAGGAACTCTAAGAGAGATCAAAATATCTGGCTATATCTAGGGTTGCCAACCCTCCGGGAGCAGCCTGGCGTCTCCCAAAATCAGCATCAATCTCCTGGGAAAAACAGTCCAGATAAAATTAATAGGATATTTTAAGAAAATTATATTATGTTATATTAGGGGAGGGAGGAAATCTCCTGGAGTAGCTTCAGTCAGATTTGGCAACTCTAGCTATATCCCATGAGAACTATTGCACCGTACTAAGAATAGATCTTGTGCATAAGTTTAGCTGCTGTCATTAGAAATAAATAATTGATCAAATGCATCAATCTATGGAGAGCATATATTTTGTGTAATGCATTTTCTGCCACCAGGTACTCATCAGCAAAGATCAGCACTTCACAGGGAAGGCCAGGGCAAAGAATGGACAAGTGTTCTTTGCTGCTTCACTGAGCAGGAGCAAGATGAATGTCCATCACAACATGTAGCACTTCCTAAAGATGGCAGCATTATGAGGTAGTAGGTTCGCTAAGGCCATGTCTATACTAGCGAGAAGATTGAAATTGCAGTGGTCGATCTTATAGTGGTCAATTTTAGCGGGTTCAGTAAAGACCCACTAAATCAAACGCAGAAAGCCACCCCATCAATGCCAGTATTCCTCAATTTGTGATGAGCAAGGCCACAGCTATACTTACCTGATGTTTGAATGAAGATGTGCAACTTCAGCATTATTATGTGCATAGCTGGAGTGGACGTACCTTAATTCAGTCTTTCACACTGGCTTCACAGCGGGAGATCAATGGTAGGAAAATGCTCCTGTCAATTTCCCTTACTTCTCACAAATTAAGGAGTACTGGCATTGACAGAGGTACCCTCCACATTTGATTTAGAGGGTATTTACTAGACTTGCTAAATGCAATGACAGATCAACCATTGCAGTGCTGATCTTCTCGCTAGCATAGATATGGCAATTAACGTAGCTGGAATTGTATATCTTAATTCGAACTTCTGGGTAAATATAGATGTGGCCTAATTCATTAGACATGCCCCCTTGGGCATCAGCATATAATATAATCTAGCCCTTACAGTTTAAAAAAATGGTGATCTTACATTTGTCATTTATATGAGTTATTCTTAGAAGTAATGAGCCAGATCCCACTTTCCCAGTACTAAGCTATCCTAAATCTGGCATACCTGCCCTTGGGAGTGTCACCTCAGTGTAAGGGGTGTTCTTTAGGTGATAGAGTAACCATAATTCAACTCATCCCATGCCACCTCTCGTCCTGGCCGTCAACTCAGAGAATGTTGCTGGGGCACGGGGGAAGGGAACCAGCCAATGTATCCCTATGCCCCAGAGATCTCTAGCTGCCATAACAGCCCCTGCAGCCACTGTCATCTGGTACAATTTAGCAGAGCCATAAGGCTCCTCTCAATTTTGCTGGGGGGATTAGACTTACTCAGATTAGTTGAGGGTCAGGAGAGCACAAAGATGGCTAAAAGCTAACAGCCATTTTTGCAGCTCTATTCTGAGCTACACTAAGTGGTCTTCAGACACAGCTTAACATCTGGGCCAACATTTTTAATTAATAGGAAGAATGATGGCTGCCTCAGAAAAGGCATGTACAATCAAGAACAATGAGGAACAAATAGCCCAGGAAGGGTATGTCTAGACTACATGGCTCCGAAATGAGTAACAGATAAAGGCCAGATTAAAGTAGACATTAAACGCAATAGAGATGTTCAATACATATATATTTTCCACAGGGAAAAGCTACATTGAAATAACATTATTAAGGTTGCAAGTTCAAGCACACTACAACATTAAGTGATTTAGGTTGATGCAAAGCCACCACAATAATTACTGTGGTGGTTCATGTCCATGGGACAGCCCTGCTGTGGCTGGTGCAGGTTCTCACTATGAACACTTTCTACCCACTTGACTATCTGGGGCACTGACAACTGGAATGCCGCAGATGCAGCCCAAGCTGTCAGCCCCACACAGAACTCACAGATGGAGCCTCCATACTGGGGGTGATGTCCTTCACTAACCTAAGCACCACGCCTCTCACAGAGCTGCAGTAATTACGCCAATGTAGTAGGAGCTGTAGATCACTGGAAGCAATACTGTAGTGCAGATGTTGACAGAGGTAGGTCACAGAAGCTGCTTTGTACTGGCCTAACTCTAGTGTAGACTAAGCTTTAGAATTCAGTTTGCTTCTGCTACCTTAATTCTGCCTGGTAACTATATGCCCCCTCAACTTTCATTTTGTCCTCTTGTGTGGTATCTGGCCCTGTCCTTGCTTGAAGAACACAAGAAGCTTCAAGAAGAAAAAGATAATCTTATGGAGGAAATAGTATCTGAGTCAATATCAAGATTGTACTATGACACGCACATGGAGTGGAGAACAGAAACAAATGTTATGTGGCCAACCCTAATTTTGGCATTATCTTTTTGAGTGCTTGCTTTTGCAACCTTAATACCATTCTTTTAATGTTTAATACATATGTGAGAAGAATATCTAAACCAGATCTGATTTGTACACATTTCTGGGCTCCCCTAAGCTACTCAGAATCAAACTAAGAGTGACCTCAAAAATGTATGTTACTTTAATAGTTTAAAGAAGTTTAGCATACTAAACTGGCTTTAAAATGTAAGCATTTTAAGGAGTTGAGCCAACTTAACCTCTTAAACCACCTTAACATCTTAAACTATCTGATTACCCAGATTTATATGTAGAACCTGACCAGATTTTGAACCTAGTATTTAGTATCCAACAATTTAAAAATATTAAGATAATTACATCCCTATCAATTACCATATGTGGCTGAAGTATATATTATGGCCAAAACACCATGTACTTTTCAACAAGCTGGATCTGGATCCTGGGTTTCTGTAGGAGCTAGTGCAGCAGCACATTGGTAATTTGTAGCAGTTTCAGCTAAGCTAAAAAACCGAGTTTTATTCTGAGTACAATGTGCAGTGAATAAAGCTAGGAGTACAGCATGGCTTGTTTTATTAATATTGATATTAAATTTATTTTATTCTGTCCCTAATTTTCAACCTTCTGCAGATTTTTGTATTGACAATACATAACCACATTACAACTCTCTCAGGGGAAACTGGAAGATCTGGCACCTGGAAGGAGTGGGGCAAGATTTAGATTTGTAGGATAAACATTTTGGGCAGGATGTTTGAAAGTACTCAAGCACTGGCATAAATCTGCTCTTAGTGCAGTCATTATTGGTGGTGCAGATAGAGTTGTCTATATAGTCAAGGTTGCCCAGTACAATTCATTATAAAGCTATGACCCAGGAACTGGTTGATGCCAATTGGGAGATGGCACAGAGGGTGCACAAAGTGTTATTGGGATCCCTGGGGTCAGATATTTGCAAATAGTTCACTAAAGGATGACGTGTGATACCTTTCCTGAGAGCATAGTTGTCCACTGGTCTTCATAAGCATGGCAAAATTAATATGCACATAATATTTAAGGAGTTACACTTGCGTTCTGAAAATTATGTTGTTAAAGCAAATAACCAGGAGGTAACATGTCTCACACTGGTTCCCTTCAAGCAGGAGTAATAAATGTTTATCTCTTTGTCTGGTCATGTATGTGTTGGGCATTTTATGTCTCACAATAGATGCTTGTGTGCATACTGACCCAACTGGTAAACATGAGATTGCAAAATCTTCAAGGCAGGAAATTTACAGGAAGAAATAAACAGTAGGGCTATGTCTAGACTGCAAGCTTCTTTCGAAAGAGAGCGTCTAGACTGCACGCGGAACTTTCGAAAAAGCAAGCCACTTTTTCGAAAGAAAGCAGCAAGTGAGTCTGGATGCTCTCTTTCTAAAAAGCCCTGTTTGCTTTCAAGAACGCCTTTTTTCGAAAGAGCACTTTCGAAAAAAGGTGTTCTTCCTCGTGCAATGAGGTTTACCGCCGTCGAAAAGCCGTGTTCTTTCGATTTAATTTCGAAAGAACGCGGCTGCAGTCTAGACACAGGTGAAGTTTTTTCGAAAAAAGCCTACTTTTTTTGAAAAAACACCTGAGTCTGGACACAGCCTAGGGGAAATTGTGTTTACAAGCAAAGACAAGGGATTGTTGGGGGTCTATCTGGAGGTGCAGAGTTACATATCAATCCTTCACAAAAGGAGGCAAATTAAGGAAACGTCTGAAGGGGAAAAGGAGCAGAATGGATTGGGCTCATTTCCCGCCAGACCTTGGAAATGAACACATGATTCCTCAATCTCAACATTCCTTGGATGCTAGCAAATTTGGCTGGCAGTTGAATGCCATGCTGAAGAACTGGATTATATTCCTGCCTCTGCTGCAGGTAATGCTTCTCAAGACACTACCAAACTTTTCACAGATGGTCCCTAATAATGTGTTCCTAAATTTCTGGTCCAACTTGGAAACACAAGACTGAGCATTCATAGATGCAAAGTAACTAACTGGGAATGGTAGTTGGAACTTAGATGTGCTACCAAATAGCAAGTACTCTAAAATCAGACCCCGCGTGTCTTGAATTGGGTGTGCAAAACTCCTGGACACTTTTGACATTACTCAGTATCTCAGATTCCTGTCTGTAAAACGGGGATATAATACCACTTTATCTCATTGGGGCATGGAGAAGGTAAATTAATTAATGTGTGTGAAGCACTCTGATACCACAATGATAAATGACACACAAAAGCCCACAAAAAATTTAATAATTTTGTTTTCAGAGAAGGGTTTGTATAATGTGCAGGGCCATACACTGAACAATAAGGATAAAACTAAATACTGAACAGCTGCTCACTCAGTGAACATCAACCATCATGTGCACTGAATGAGGCAGGGAAGAAACCCTCTTTAATGTAGTTAAAACTGTATCATAGTGCATACACACAAGGGACTAAATTAGGGTGGCATGGACATTTCCTAAATTTTGAGTGCTTAACTTTGCAACCTTAACATTCCTTGAAGCAGATTTAGGTCAATATTGCGCACTTGCACAAATGCCACCCAATATGCTTATTTAACTCACCTAGTGCAGGGGAAATCACCTCTGGTTTTATAGCCTCTGTGCCATGCAATCCCAGTTAGCTCTAATAATACAGGGTGGGTCAGCAGCGGGAAGGGATGTGGCTGGAGCCTAGAGTGCTCCTGTAATTCTTGATCAGTGTAATGGCCTCTATGGGACTATTACAAGCCAGAATTCTTTATAGCAACCCCGACACTGCTCTTATCTGTGATGGTGTCAGAATTAACACAGGATGACCAAAGTGTCAAACCCTGTTTTGCAAGCTTCTTGACTAAAACTGAATTCAGTGCTTGAAAAATGTGAAGCTTATGGTTCAGTCAACTGATATTTCCATTCAGATGATTTGCAATGATGAAATCATTACAAATGTTAACATTTAAATTAGGGATGTCAACGAGTAGCCAACTATATGATTAATTGATAAGCCTAGGCTTATCAGCTAATTTTGTCAACTACTCGCATTCCCCCCCCCTTGCAGCCTCTGTATCAGAAGCAGAAAGGGGGGGGGAGTGGAAGCAGGAGCTGGTGCTGGGGGAGCTGGCACTGGGGGAGCTGGCTTAAAAGCCAGTTGCCCGCAGCACTGGCTCCGTGGTGCCGCCTGCCCCCTTGTGCTGCTGTCTCTATTAGAGGCAGCAGCACAGGAGTGGGGGGTGGGTGGATTGGGGAGGCTGGCACAAAGCAGCCTCTGTCCGTGAAGGGCCCAAGTTCCCTGAAGACAGAGGCTGCTCCACCTCCCACAGAGGCTGATTCGTGGCAGCATTCCCTGTCCGCAGGGGGTCCGAGCTCACGTGGGCAGAGGCTGGTCCCGTGGACAGGGAATGCTGCCGTGTAGCAACCTGGGCCTGCCGTGGATAGAGACTGCTCCGTGGGAGGCGGCGCAGCCTCTGTCTCAGGGGAGCTCGGATTCCCCTGTGGACAGGGACTGCTGACTGACCAGCCTCCTCTACCCCCCTCAATCTCTGTCCAGGTGGAGCTCAGACCCCCGTGAACAGGGGCTGCTGCCACCCTGTGCTGCTGCCTCTATATCAGAGGCAACCACGCGGGGCGGCAGGCAGCCAGTCCGCAAGGGGAGCTGGTTTTTAAAGTGGCTCCCCTCGTGGATGGCTCCCACCTGCCACCCTGCACTGCTCGATAGAGAGGCAGCAGCACTGGGTGGCAGGAAGCTCCCCAGGAGTGGGGCTTGGAGTGCACTGGCTGCTGGCCCCACCCACGGGGACTATCAAATAGTCGTGTAATCACAGTTTTGATGCCGTTACGTGACTATTCAATTACCAGGTAATTTAAATCCTTAGTAATCTTTAAATCCTTATTAATCTTCAGAACTGGACCATCATAGGGATAAATGAGCCAGTTCATTCCTCAGATTTACAGTTACAGGTAGGTTGTGTGACTATTCATACAGAGTCACTGCATTGGTTTGTGCTTAGTTTTCACACAGAAGAGTTAGGAGTCACTTTTTTTGGGTAGGATTCTGAACACATTTCTTCAGCAAATAGGGATGAGGATTCTGCAATGAATTCTGTGGCTATGGGAGACCCAGGACCCTTGGTTAGTGACCTATCAGCAAAATTCACTACAATTCAAACTACATTTTGAATGTTGCAGGGCACGGAACAAATTCAGGTCTTTTGTTCTTCTAAATTGTGATGTGCCTAGTAATAGGAAATTGGCAGAAGCCCCAATTCTCCTATCATCATATTCCACTAAAGAGGGCTTAAATATTCCACAAGGAACATAAAATATGTGCAAACGGGTAATGCAAGCACAGTTATTAAGTAAAAGTAATCTCCATCTTAAATTCTGATTACCTCATGTAATTAATGGCACGTAGTTGGCTAATAAAATGTTCACTTTTGATACATATTTAGAATGGAAATTCTACTAGGAAACTAATTTTTTTTTGCAGTGGGCTTTTATTTTTCCTTAAAATATTGATAAGTTGTGCATTAATCTGAGCCTTTTCTTACGAACAGTAAAAGATGATCCTTTATTTTTCTTTACACACAGAAAAATATCGCTTATCACACCTAAGTGAGGGAGGATGCATGAAGGAAGAGGTTAAGATTGGACAAAGATAATGGCAAAAATATCACCCTTAAAGAGAAACCAACTGGTTCTTTTAGTCATTTTATTCCATAAAGCATTAAAGAAATGTCACAGCAATTCTTTCTCTCTCGATCTTTTCCAAAACATCTAGATAGGGAGGCAAGTTAATGTATTAGTGCCTGATTGAAGGTCAACTGCAGTCAATAGAAAGACTTCCATTGACTTCAGTGAGCTGTGGGTAAGGCTTTTACAGAAGAATCAGTTGTCTTACCGTGTATGGAAAATCCTACGCTCCCAATTCCCTGGCTGTTGTGCACCAGACATTTCAGTGTGTTCTATAATTTAAAATATGGCATTCAAGTGTGTAATGTATGATAGGTCCATGTCCCTTTCTAGTAATGTCTAGGTCAGCAGCCTTTGTGCAATGCAACCAATAGTACTGAAACCTTTCTGTCTTTTAAATATGAAAAATAGGAGCACTTCATTTTATGGCTCTAGTGCCCAGATGTCACTTAAAGAGACATGACTGTATTGTAAGACAGAGTCCTACTGAGGGGTATTAACTTATAGTGGATGTTTTTGCCATTTAAATACAATTTGGATTAAATGACTGAAGCTTCCCCTGTTGTCTCCTCTCAAAAACAAAATATCTTCTCCCACCTTTTCATTTTCTCTGTTCAAGATTAGAAATTAAACTAAATTGTACCTTTGAGATTTGGACCTGAACTTCCCCAGTATTTATTCAGGGCAGTCCAGGTTGAGAGTTTGGTATAAGACCCAAGTCTTTTGAGGATGTATTCTGAACAGCTTTTCACCCAAATAAGTACTTCACAAATGAACACACTTTCAGACACTATCAAGACCAATCAATCACCTCTGGCCAAAGCCTAGCTGATTTCTTGATCTCTGGAAAACAACAGCAAAGTGGAAAATAAGACATGTTGGGGCATTTGATATTTAGTCTCCATCTACCTACATTTGCAGTCCTTCTGGTTTTTGGCAAGCTCAAAGCCAGGCCTACATTCACAGGCAACCCCACCTTTGGGCGTCTCCCGGCAGATATGTGCACACCCGTGATCTTTGTTCATACAGTTCATACCCTCTGTAAAGAGAGAAAGAGAAAGAGAGAGAGAGAGAGAGAGAAAGAGAGAGAGAGAGAGAGAGACAAGTACTGAAAAAAAAATCCCATTGCAGATTAACTCTAATCAATTTCACAGGTCCATTGTTCCATTGTCAGCATAATTTTTATCTTCCATCTGGAGAATGTCCCATTAGGCAACTGAATGCTGTAGCAATAGGGGTCTAAAATCAACATATGAGCACCATAAATTACAAAACAAGCATCCACTGGGATCCATTATACCTACACTTCAGACTTATACATCACATTAATGCAGCTATTTTTGCGACTATATAATGTAAAGTTTGTAGTGACAGATTGCAAGAGCAGGTGAAGAAGCTGCATGAAATTTAAAAAGAGATTAGAACTATCAGAGCCCACTGGAAATTATATCTTTACTGCCATATGTATTTTGAACATTTAACAGAGTGTAGTGAGTGTCCAAACAATTAATCATTTTTCCCCTTTCCAACTTCAATAACATTAAAGATCTACTTCCCAAAAATCCTTTATATACTGTAGAAGCGCAAAGAAAAGAGAATAGAATTTTGCAATAAAATGGAGAGACTGTGAAATTTATGCTATAGATTAAAGTGTGTGCATGTTTATACCTTTATGAATTCATGCACAACTTGGGATTCTAGATTGAGACACCTGAGAATTCTCCCATGATGGGGAGTAGTATAGCTCCTTTGGGACAGCAACAGACTACCAGGGACCAAAGCCAGTGGAAAGGCATAAGAGGTTCTGCAAGACTTTGTATTCCTTGTGGATCACTGAAGCCAGATTTTACTTTTTTACCACAAGATGGGGGTTGCAAAACCTGCCTCCCAATAGAAGAATACAGAGGAAATTTAAAAAGATCAAACCCATGGAAGTTTCCTGTCTCATAAGTGGTTACCTGAACTGAATGAATGAATCCACTTCTTTTTTTTTCTAATTTATTGTGTAAAGGCCCAGGGTTTTGGTTGTTGGGTTTTTTTTTTTTTTGGTCTGCCAGAGTTTATGAAATTCTCAGAATGCTCTTTTTCAAATGAGAAATCCAGTAAAGATTATATTTATGCATTTTATATCAAGTTTTACACATTGATATTTTTGGTTTTCTTTTTATTATAAATTTCCTTTAGTTTTCTTTCTTTGTCAAAATATAGCCTTTTCCCAGCAAGTCCACTCTTTCATTCTCTGTGTATAATATATAACATCATACCAACCGTCTTATAGATACGTAAGACGCACGGAATAGTGTGAATCTTTTTTTTTTATCATCCTAAGAGCCAAGTGTGGGATTTTCCAAAGCACCTTTAGACGACAGACTTTCAATAGGACTTGTGCTTCTAAGGGCTTATCTTCATTTTGAAGTTAGCTGGAGTCCCATTCACACACAAATATCCATAATCTGCATACTCAAGGTGGTGCTTATAACTCAAGGTGCCCAGTTTGTCAGGTGACACAGCCCAAACCGCAAGTATTTACCTCAGCTGTTCACACGCTGTAATGTGGATCTAGGCTACCACCACTCAAGTGATGCTAGGCCTCCAGTGCCTTCTCACAATTCCACACCCTCATCCAGCCAGGACAGTTTCTCCCATGTCCTTTAAAGCCACAAATGTTATAACCTTTGTTATTAAAAACTTGCTAAAAATAACTTCTATGAGAGTATGCATGTTCCAGAAGAGAATGATGTATGCTGCACTGTAGTAACATGTAGTCACATGCAAACAGAAAGTGAATAAAACATCATAAAGGCATGTTTTTTTTTTCTGAATGAGCAGATATAAAAAACCTGGGAACAGCCTTGCTGAAGTGTTTGAGGCAATTTATAATCCCTTTCCCCCACACTTCCCCGACAAAGAATTTCAGACACAATGCGTTTGACAAACTGCATTCCTGCACACTACCCTCTGGTCAGAAAAGGATCTAGGAAAGTTAACACATGCCAGATTGAGTCACTCTGCTAAGGAAATGAGGAGGAATTAGACAGATGTCAGTACATATTTAATGACATAGAAGCTTAATGAAGCAAGTGATTATCAGTATTTGCTTTAAGTTACTGAATATTCACCATTGTTAAAAATCACTTTGAGAAGAGCTGAATTGTATATTGCTGGGAATGAAGAGGAATATCTAAGGTTAGGATTAATTGCAAATTGAGAACAAACTGAGATTCAGGGGAGAATTGTATCCAACTATTAGTGTATATTAAAAGAGCATTCCAGGTGGTAAATTCACTGAATATCAGTGGTTTGAGAACCATTATATGAAGCATTTTCTGAGTTTTTGCAGAGTTGTCTGTTCACATGGTACTTGGTCTTCTAGTTCATGTAGCTAAATCACACTGAACAAAGCTAAAAATAAGCTAATTTTAGAAAAGTAGTGAGTGTAGAGGTTAGGGTGCATCTACACAGCATCCAAAACTCGAAATAAGATACGCAATATATGTTATGCAAATTGCGTATCTTATTTAAAATCTATTTCAAAATGGCTTATTTTGAAATTTGGCACATCTACTCAGTGTCAAATTTCAAAAAAACGCACTAATTAGGGCCATCCCTTTCCCCTCATGCAATGAGGTTTACTGGGATGGCGAAATAGCGCACCCGTTATTTCAAAAAATATTTTGAAATAATGGGTGGCTTGTGTAGACACAGGATAGCTATTTCAGGATACCTCCAGTGTCCTGAAATAGCCATGCAGTGTAGACCTACCCTTAAGTTGTCACAAGTATGTTGCGTGTTTACAAATAGCAGAGGAAATTGTCCAGGTAATTGATCCATGAGGCACTCTCTTCACTAAGATGTGGTCCAAGCTATGGAATAGGTTTGTACTAAAAATACATTCAATACTTTCTAAACATTATGTTTACATATAGAAAGTGAATGATGTACGCCATCAGTCAGAGATAAGTTGGGCCACACAGCCATCTTGCTGTTATGCTGTGATGGACAACAATGTTTGAGAGCCACACCACAGGAACTATATTGTTGTGATGGATTTAAAGTGTAGCAGCCTGCTGATCTGCAGATTTTATTTATAGTAAGTGGCGTTCTAGCTCTGGGAGACAGGGAAAGGAGTAGAGACAGAGAGCGAATCAAGCGGATTCATGGTGCTACGAAAGTGCTGGAAGGGAGGGGGAGGAGTAGGAAGTGCAGGGCTCTGGTGCCCGTGTGTGAGCGGTGTAAGGGGGAAGGGAGCAGACAGGGGGGCTGTGGGGTTTCTGCAGCTCACTGAGATGAAGGAGGGCCACTCACATTGCCCACTCACTATTCTTAGTTGCTGCCTTAAGGGCTCTTGGGAGCAGGCTCATTGTTTGCTCCTGCTTCCCTTGACACAAAAAAGGAGGATTAAAAAAAATAAATAAAAGGAGGAGGAGGAGGAGCAGTCAGAAAGTGACACCTCGATTCCAGTCACTCCTCTGCGCTGGTCTGTATACACCCTAATGGATAGCTTGGACTGCTCCTCCTCATGCACAGACAGCAGCCCTGACAGAGTTCATGCAGACTGCCTGAGGCGTCTCCCTAGATGGTGCAGCTCTGCACCAGCTCCTACATCAAGCAGTAGACTAGCTGCCACAATCTAGCCCTAAGACTTTAGTTTAAGAAACAGAAAAAAACCCCAAACAAACTAGGAAATCAGTTGTTATAGAGCAGAGCATGATCCCAATGAAGTAAAATGGGCATCTGCCACTGAATTTTATCAGGCCAAGATTTTAGCCTTCATCATCGTAGGACAAATTGAAGTCAGTGGAAGTGCACCAGCATAAATGAGATAATAGCATGGTCTGATGTGTTGCTCCTTCCTACAACTGAAAAATATATTGTAGAAACCTGGAAGAAACAGAAATAGGAAATACCAAGTTAATCTTTCTAACCCATTTCCCAGCCAATGTAGGATTACACCCACAGTAGGTTTTCTCTAGTGTTTTCTCCAGATCAGTTTTAAATATCTAAAAAAAACAAGAGAACTTTCACTGCATCCTAATGTATTTGCAGGCTTTGTGCTTTTTCCTTGCTTGGATGCAATTTCTCCACTCTGGTTTTGCTCACGAAGAGCTGTTTCTTGCTGATTTGTTCTTTTTTTTGCAGTGATTTGTGGGTACCAGCTTCCAGAATTTATGAGATCACAGGTCAACTGAAAGATTATAGTTCACAAGTGAAGTGAAAGACTAAATGTAGATGAAAGAGAATAATCTGCACACCAAAAAGCCTTCTCTTTTTCCCTCCTAACACTAGTGTCCCAATACTGAAAGGTTCTAGACTTTTTCCTGTCACCAGTAAAATAAAGCAATACTTTATTTGCATGTGCCTGTGTGTTTATTCAATATAGCTGTTAAATAAATCTACCTGCAGTCTGCCTACAAAATTTAATACATGGTCATTATTTTGCCTGTAAAAGAAAGAAACACCTTTTAATACAGGCAGTCCCCGGGTTACGTACAAGATAGGGACTGTAGGTTTGTTCTTAAGTTGAATCTGTATGTAAGTCGGAACTGGCATCCAGATTCAGCCGCTGCTGAAACTGATCAGTTTCAACAGCGGCTGAATCTGGACACCAGTTCCGACTTACATACAGATTCAACTTAAGAACCCCAGGCGTTCCCAAGTCAGCTGCTGCTGAAACTGATCAGCAGCTGATTTCAGGAAGCCCGGGGCAGAGCAACTCTGCCTCGGGCTTCCTGTAGTCAGCTGCTGGTCAGTTTCAGCAGCGGCTGACTTGGGGACACCTGGGGCAGAGCAGCTCGGGTGCTGCTGGGTTGGTCCAGTAGCGCGTCCGCTCCTCGGCACTACTGGACCAACCCAGCAGCACCCCAGCTGCTCTGCCCCAGGCGTCCTGATCAGCAGCGGCTGCTGAAACTGATCAGCAGCGGCTGCTGAAACTGATCAGCAGCGGCTGCTGAAACTGATCAGCAGCGGCTGCTGAAACTGATCAGCAGCGGCTGCTGAAACTGATCAGCAGCGGCTGCTGAAACTGATCAGCAGCGGCTGCTGAAACTGATCAGCAGCGGCTGAATCAGGACTCCTGGGGCAGAGCAGCTGGGGTGCTGCCGGGTTGGTCCAGTAGCGCCAAAGAGCAGTGCTGCGGGACCAACCGGCAGCGCCCCACCTGCTCTACCACAGGCCCCGGGCTTTGCTCCACGTCTCCCTGGTCTGCTGGGGGCGGGGCACTAGCTGCGTCCCCCCCCAGCAGACCAGGGAGATGCGGAGCAAAGCGGCGGAGGACCTGGGCCGGACCACGGCGCTTCCAGATCAGCTGCATAAGGAGAGAGAATCCCAGAGTCTGAGCTCCAGACTAAGCCCAACCACCTACCTGATCCTAGCTGATGGGCCAGCAGCAGCCCATCCTGTGGATCTTTTATTCCTGTGTAGACACAGCCCTAGTTATCACAGATCCCTTAATAGTACTACTGCACAAAATATAAGGCTGATGGAATGACTTTTCCTATTGTACTACCCTACAAAAATGTTGTTAGGTCACTGGCCTTGAAAATGATTAAACCCAGGTTGACTGTGACACTCATATATTGGTCAACTTTTATTTTCATTCACACTCCCTCTTCTTGCCACTTTCCTACAGGGCTGAGTGACTTACACAGCTCTCTTCCAAACTTGTGATTGTACCCCAGGCTGTCATTCAAGTTGATCTCTCTGAGGTCTGCTGGTGTCACAAGCCCTTTGGTCTGTCCTTTGTGAGCTTTCATCCACAATCAGTGCAAGAGCATCCTACCAGTATAGCTCTTTGGTCTCCACTGGGGATGCTAATAGGAACATGGCCTTCCTGTGTTTACTTTATTCAAGAATTTCAGCCAAGGATTTCGACTTCCAAGGCCAATGAGCTTGCATGGAATTGTTGGAACTGAGTAATTTGAGCCTCTCTTTTTTTGTCTAACTAACTTTAGTACCAAGAAAGACAAGCAATGACGCATTATGTTAAAGTTACACCCAGGAATAGCTGTTACAAATGAGTTACATACATGAGTACAGTAAAACTATGGCCGATGGGAGCTGTGGGGGTGACAACCGCAGGTGGAGGCAGCTCACAAAGCCATCAACTCATGCCTCTGTTTAGGATCAGCAGGGACATGTTGCTGCTTGCAGGGAGCTAGCTAAGGTGAGGATCCTGCACCTTGAAATCCCTCCCTCCCAGAACTGGCACCCTCTCCCATGTCCCATCCTCCAGCCCGGAGATCCCTCCTGCACTCTAAACTCCTTGGATCTAGCCTGTAGCCTCCTACTGCACCCCAAGCATCTCATCCCTTGCCCCACCCGATAGCCCTCACCCCCTCCTTACACCTCAACCTCCTGCCCTAGCCCAGATCCACCTGCCACACTCTGAGCCCCACCACACCCCCAGTCCAGAGCCCATACCCCCTTCTGCACCCCATTACCCTGCCTCAGCCCAAAGCTCACGCGTATACTCCAAACTCTTAATTAAACAGAACATTTGGCTAGCTCTCACACCCCATTTCCTCAACATATTGGATACAAAACGTTACTGTACCATGTGTTATAGGACATTATAAACACACCAGTACAAGATCTTGAAGATGGGTATAAGACAGGCTTATAAGCAATCATTGGCGCATTGGATTTTGTAACAGTCTATAGCATTGACTTGCCATATAATACAATATCTAGTAATAATAAATTACCCATTAGTAGCTATTTATAAATGAATCCTTAATATAAATTACAACAAAAAATGTCCTGGCACTAATGCTGGGTGACATTTTATTTATTTGCTACTGGATTCCCAGTTATCCCATTAAATGTTGGTAATGACTCCAGTCTGGGCAGGAGATCAAGAAGTGGCTGATAATCTATTGATAAGTGGTTTGCTAGGAAAAAAAAGGTTACTTAATATTGGTTTTCTGGTTAAGACCAAGTATTTTGCAGCTGTGTAACCCCTGACAATTATGGTCCATGATAAAAACAAGGGGCCAGATCTATCTGAAGCTACGATTTAGGTACCATCTCAATACACAAGATCCCCACTAGACTGTCACTGAACTCTGTAGGTGCCTAAACTCACTCTGTTCCTGAATTTTTCCTGAAAAATCCACCTACGTGCCTAAATTTCTGCCTCTGGGTACGCGCAGAGTTGTCTCAGGCCAGAATCCCACTCCTACGTCTTAAGCCTCAGCTTTCACATCAGTTGAAGATAAGCACTTCTCTGTTTCTGTTGGCTGTGGGACTCTATCTGGTAGGTGTGCTCAGAGCATGCCTATCTCTAAACAAAATGGCTAGTTGGGCTGTAGTGAAGACCTCCCATATAATCTTTAGCACAGTGGTTAAAGCACGTGACCAGGATGTAGGAGTCTCCAGGTCAAATTCTGCCTTTGCCTGACAAGGAGTAGCAATCTTCCACTACTGAAATGAATGCCATAGCCACTGGACTTGAGGATATTCTGAGGTGGATCCCCCTAAATCTCTCCTGTTGAAGCCATTTCACTTTAATTAAATAGCCATTGGGCCAGATACAGTGACAATCATGCTATGGTTAGGGCCCTGAACTGAAAGGAGGGAAAATGCTCCGTTCAAATCTCTTTTCCATATCACACAGCTGGGGAAATTGAATTGGGGTCTCTCCTATTCTCGATGAGCACCCTCATCCTTGGGCTTAAGTGATTGTGTGTGGGTAGGCTGGCGTCTAAGCCTTCTCACAAGGAATAATGTAGGCACCTCAGCTTGCTGATTCTAGGAGAGGGGATCCTGGACGTGAATTGCTAGCTGATAGGGGTGCTGAAACAATTTGTACAGAGGGGGTGCTGAGAACCACTGAACCAAATTATAAATGCTGTCTATAATGGAAACCATGTCTAGCCAGAGGATGCGGCTATACTCCCAGCAACCTTAGTTCTAGCACCTACACTAGCAGCGACAGGGGCCTCACAAAGGAGTGGGATCTAAAACACCCACGTCTTGACAGCATCAAGATTGGCTAGTTTAGGCAGTGAGCTGCCTAGTGCGCTGGCTTTTGTGGATGCCATTCCCAGGCACCTGTTCTCTTCCCATTCATTACATAGACAGCCTTAGAGACAATCACAGGCTTTTGTGGATCCCAGTGATTTTCAAGGAACCTAAAAGTTAGGTATCCGTTTGTGTATCCAGACTTACATCTTCTCTCCCCGATTACCTCTATGACCTATTATGTTTTTACCTTTATAATTCTAAATATTAGATGATGTCCAACACAAAAATGTTTGTAAAAAGCTTGCCATTCCTTGGGGTGAGTGGGAAATCTACACATCTCCTGAATACCTGGAAAGAATTCCGTAAAGTCCCTGGGCTTCTGGGAGTTGGGAGAGCAAACCAAGAGCACTGAGCAGTGAGAGCGCATGGCAAACTTTGCAAAATAGCCTCTTGGGTCAGGTATGGAAAATATGCTCATGTGAGCACAAACAAGCAGAAGAAGTGATTGAAGATACTAAACACACAGCTGCAGGTCCAAAACAGTTAACGGAATATGGATCCACATGGTGACTTGAATTGCTTTTTGAGGGCAGCCAACTCACTACCCACACCTCCCTGCACTTCTTGGCATGCTCAGCGCAAGCACCTGTTTTTGCATATTTGTCCTTACCATTTTCAATGTGAACATAATGCCCTGAACAAAACCAACAACTAACCAAACAACAAAGCGTCAAAAGGCTTCTGATGAATTCCTGTCCCCGCTGAAGTCAATGGCAAAACTCCCATTGATTTCAAAAGGGCTTGCATTTCTTCCTTAGTATTTGAGCCATAGAATTTGTTCAGTTCTTTTGGACTCTTTCTTTCCATTTATAAGGGCTTGATTCTGATTGGTGAAGAGCATGGTTGCTGTCATCACAAACCAGGATCTGACCCAGTGTGAGGAAACAAAGGAACACATACTTTGTTTATTTTGCTGAAAATAACAAAGGAGGAAACTAGTTGACTGCACAGTACCAGCTGACATCCACTGGATGATCATGACACGATGGGCAAGACATCATACATAATACTGCTATTTATGAATAGATCAGTAAAACTAATTGAGACATCTTTTTTCAGATAGGCTAAGAACTATTCAGCTATTTCATGCTCTGATATTTTCTTGCATTGTTAATCAAATCAGTGTGTTCTTTCCCCATTCAAGATTCCCTGAACAAGTTGATTGGTTCAATTTAAAACTTTTAAAAAAGAAATCTACTTGGGTCTGTCAATATATCTACTCATCTGGAAGATTTAAAAACATTACAGAGCAAATGAACCTAAGGAAAAACAATCCATCACTACACAGTACTATAAATCCTGGACATCATGCAGGGGGAAAAAATGCATGCAGGTTACACAGCAAACAAGTATAAGTTTGTTTAGCAATTACATGTTTAGAAATAAAACATGCTTACGGTCATCTTTAGCAGACAAGCTTGTGGTCTTATGCTTGACAGGATGCTCCTGCTTTGAGTGGCAGCCAGAAAAACCACATCTGTCAGCAAGCCCTGAAGAGGGGTTTTGTCTCAAGATTTAAAAATAGGCGTGTGTCAAAAAACACAACTTCAACTTGTCAGCATGGAAGGCAAAGATTTGCAATTCTGCAAAGGTACAGTAGCTTTGGGGGAGGGGAAGGGAAGATAAAATGCAAGTTTAGGGATTTAAGAACAGTAAGAGTGACTGAGCAAATGCCATTCGACAGAAGAACAGAGGCAGGGAAAGGAAACAGGTTTATGTCTTCCAACATAACTGAATGTGATTCTCTTGGGCAATCAAGGCCACAGGTCAAGGAGTTTCTGGCTGCACAGGTTTCAGTTCAAGCTAGGTTAGTAGTGACTGAATATTATCCCTGCATGAAGGCTACTTGGCAATCTCAGACCAGTTCTCACACCACAATACTGCTAGGAGTTGGTGCCAACTGACACACTTGTCAGCAGTCTAGGAAAGAGAGCAAGTATCAAACTCCCTTCTCACATATAGTTACAGTCCATCCAGAGGGAAATTTACCATGGTAATGCAGGGAAGCTAGGGCTGCAGCTGCCAACACTATACCTTCTAGGAGCGCTCAGCTCACATAAAGAGACTTACAATAAAATATGAAAACAAACCCCAGAACAGATGGCTAGATTGTGCTACTCTTCTTTAATCTTTAGATTGCATCTTGGTGACCACTCTTTAGATGGGATAACAAGGAGACAGAAATGTTTCACAGGTTAAGCACTGTGAGGATACTTTGCTATGGCACCCCCCACAAAAAAAGCAGGCCCAGAAAGACAAGAAGCCCAGAATAGTGAGATGTCTGCGAGGGAGGTTTGGGTGAGGAAACGAGTTTCTGTGTTTGAAAAGTCCCACCCCACTCCTTCAGGGTGTGCTGGAGGATCTGAAACAGCAGCAACTTGGAATATGATGATGTGGTTGTGGCTCCCAGAAATCCTGCTGCCTTGGCTTCTCAATACACTGTCAGGAGCCATTCAAACCCCAATTGCTGGGTGGCACACAGAATTTACAAGGTCCACACTGCCTCACGGTGGGCCCCAAAACAAAGGCAGCCAAAATGAGCGGTGACTTCTCAAAATGTACTTTGGGTCTAATATCTCAAGCACCTTTGAACTGGAAATAGCTCAAAGACCTAGGAAACTAGCTGCTCACTCTTTTTTTCAAGAGTCTTCTGTACTTATTTCTGATCCTGGAGGTCCATGAGATATCAGACATGGGGCGGGGGGCTCAGAAAATATATTTTTGTCCTCCACTAGGGAAAAATTCACTTATTCATCAAAAATGATGTCTGCTTCCTCCCAAAAATTAATACTTTTTAGCTGTCCGATGAAGAATTGAATCTTCTATATATTTGAGAGAGTTTGTGTATCTCTGTCTATCTGTGAGTCTGTCCAAGAACGCCTTCCAAACGGTAAGAGCTAGGACTACCAAATTTGATATGCAGTGTCATTTTATCATAATTTAAAGTAAGGTCAGGATTTTGTTGTGCCAGGACAATGGGACAGGAATTCAATTGTTTCTCATAAAATGAAAAGGGAGGGGTCTGGTAGGAGTGACATTTATACTGAATAATGACCACAGGGGGGCAGCAAGAGACCAGAGATGGGCACCGGGAACATGCACCCCTTTCTTATCTGTGCTTGGTGGAGCTGCAGCATCCATAGAGAGATGCTTCTTACCTGGTCCCAAGCTGCTGCAGTGACAGAAGGCTAGAATTGTCCTCTCTCCCCAGGGCAGCCTGCATACTGATTCCCTCCTCCCCAGCCTCACCCAAGAACAAAGATTTATATGAAGAAAAACAAAAATTATTTCAGTTAAAGACCTGAGCAATGCCAGGTAAAGCCTCTAGTTATTTTATATGGAAAGTAGACACTGACCACAAACATTTTCATTTAGTTGAAACCACAATTTTCTGCTAAAAAAAGCTTGAAAGGACAAATTTGAACCAGCTCTAATAAAACTTTAAATCATGACAATCTGATTTATTTAATAAAAAGAGTAGGGATAATTTTTTTTAAGAAGAGAGTTCTATGTTATAACTTCTCTCTCCCTCTGAAGCTTGTACAGCTGGAATCATGAGGCTAATGCAGCCTTGTTTTGCAGGCAATGAGATGTGAAAAAATCATTCCAATAAAATATTTTAAACCTCAAACATTTCTGGAACAGTTTTTCTGTAAGACAGGTTACAAACCCAAAATACATGATACTGCAGTGTGGTATAAATGTTTTAACAGCATTTGCTTGGGGTGACCTCCATAACTTATTCTGAACTCCCACCAGTAAAACTTTTATTCCACCTTCCAATATCATGTAAAAAAATATAAAGCATGTCTGTGACTAATCAGCACCTTTGAAAACAGGGCTACTTAGTTAGTATCCTTAATTTCAGTCTTGCTTTTTTGAGTAAGCTGTAAGGCATTTTTTTCAATACAATAGATTCAAGCAGATTTCTTATTTTAGGTCTTCCTGAGCTTTAACTGATCCCAGTTTATCACAAATGGAGCCACAAGGGACAGCCATAGATTGGACATTTGCACTTCTATGTAAACTTTTAATGGAAGAGCTATCTTAGCAACATCTATGTTCCACCAAGAATATACCCATAATACATGTCTCCTTTTGTAGACGCGAAAATATCTCCCAAGACCTTGACTTGCAGATATACCCTACTAACGTGTTACATGACCCAAGTCAAATAAACAGTCTCCTATGAGAGTACAAATCTATTCCTGAAAAAACTGACTTTAGTTCTGTTGTTTCTACGAGATTATTTTTGTATAATGAACAAATACCAAAAGACATTTCTGAGTACTTTGTGTTGATGGCTGGTGAAAGTTTAATAGATGCCATAGATTTTTTCCAAGTTTCCTTTTACATAAACAGCATGAAAAGACATGTCACAAGACACATTATAACACTAACACTAAATTATAGAGAACGTGGATAAGTAACTCTAGGAGCTGAAATGGGACCAAAAGCTTAGCTTAAACTAGCCTTTGGTCTTATTTTTTGCAAAACAACCCCCTGAAGACTCAACTCAAGAAAAACAGTCTTAATTTGGCCTAATTTACAGAGCCATGCATGGGCAGTTGGTAGGTGGCTGTTGATGGGAATGGGGGGGACAATTCAGTGGCAAGAAAGGAAGGGTCAATGTTATCTGTCTTAATCAAAACAAGTGTCACTTTAAGATACTTCATGGCCTTTCAAAAAAGCAAAGCAACTAGTATCTAGGTGTGTGCTCTTCTCCTGCTCTGCACCGAGGCTTTGCTCCCACACCACCTCTTCTCCCAAAGCCCCCTTCTTGCACCGCCTCATCTCACCCTCGCTCTATTCTCTTGCCCCAGTGTTCCCACTCACTGCGAACAGGCTATGCATGCCTATGTCAGAGCATTCACAGAGTCAATGAATGCACAAAAGTGGTGTAAAGCTCATCTTTGCTTTTGCCAAACTTTGGATTACTGGGTGCATAGTCTGCTCTAACGTACGCTGTTACTCATTGCTCAAAGGGCCAAAAAACCTAGCTGTAGATTGGAACCTTGCCTCTGGCCACACCCTCGATAGTCGATAATCTCTACCGTGGCTCTATACTACCAGAACATTCTTCTACATTGAGCTGATGTATCTAGCACCACATATGCTGGCTCTAATGGCCAGATCCTGCCGACAGATAGCGCATGGCACAGTTTCTGAACCTTCCTGGATGATCTCTCTGGATCTAATCCACCCCACCTCACCCGCTTCAAATATATTTTGAAAATGTCCTTAGCCATTTCATTCAGTCTCATTTCATCTTGCTTTATTTAGAAATGGGCCAAAGAGTGGGAATGCAGCTCCAGCCACAATTTCCACCATTTTGAACTGCATTCAGAAAATAGGTCCCTTTCTATTTTGGATACAACCTGGAACCAAAATGCTCTCACATTTTTGGATCTAATGATTCAGCTCCCAGTTTCTCCAGAATTCAGAGATAGGGAGACATACTGGATAACAGATGTCAGGCCCCTCTCTAGTTTCAATGTGTTCCTTTGTTCCTTTTATAGAACTATATCATTTGATGAGTTTTTGAAAAATAAAATAACACAGAATTATGAAATCACAACTGAACCAAGAGTGAATACACTGACATTGTGCAAAAGCACAGCTTACTCTATATAGTGGGATGTCAACACATGAAGAGAGTGGAATGCTTCATATGAAAAGTAAGCATTTTTGTGAACTTAATATAATTGGGGCCATTAGATTTGCAGTCTAAACTTATTAAGCTGTACAGCACTAGTGTTGGCAAATGCTAAATTAACCAGAGCTAACTATTTCAGTAATTTCAGATGGTTTGGCCCCTTTCCACTCTCCTCTGCCTCTTGATTGATTATTTAGAGGGTTCTGGTGGTAGAGCTCATAAATTTTCAAAATTCTTTCAAGTTGTTTTTGTTCTTCTGATCAAAGAAATGTTTATGTACCCTTCCCATACTGTGTCTCTTTAAACCATTGGCTTTTTCAAAGTGGTTTTTCTTTAGCACTATAATGTGATGTACACAGAGAGGTAAATGATGTTGGAATCCTTTCTGCCCAAAACCAGTGTGTAAATCTTCAGAAAAGCAAAGTTCATGGGTGCATTTAAAAGGGGCACAATCTGTTTGTGCTTAAAAGAAAGTCCCCCTTTATTGTCTGTTGAGAATGACAATGCCAGAATGTGTTATTCTAAAGAACCGTTGCCATGGTGATGCCATCAATAACATAATTTTCTGCATCCTTGTCCCTTTAAACACATAAGGAACGCAACAAGCATTGGTAAATGTGGAAAAAAAAGAACAATTACCTTTTCTCTCTCAAAAGCAGAGGAGAGCTTTTTTTCACCTCATCAATAGAAAATTATGTAGAAAGGAATAATAAAGACTGTTACAAGAAGCACGAAGAAGCCTATTAGTGACAAAACTTTTTTTCTTTCCCTGAATAATTACAGCTCTTCAAGAAGAAATCAGCCTAGTCTAAGGACCCTTTGCAAGCTTTAGATGGTAAAACAAACATTTGACTATACAAGGATTTCCCTTTCATGTACCTTTCCAAGGAAAAAACAAGTAAAACTCCAGAGCACGAATGGGAGAGAGAAAACTAGAGAAACATCTGCTGCAATTAGATTTTTAAAACTCCATGCTTTGGAGTAAAAAAACTCATATCAAAGAAGTTATACAAGTGACAAGATCAATGAAGCTCCAAGCCACCAGGTACAACTAATCTGTGGTGGGAAAGTCCTGCTATTTAAATGATGTGATAATAGAAACCTATTCTTATTTTGTACTGTGGTACTAAAAATAAAAAAAGGGATTTCAGGTGAAGTAATGCTATGAAATAGTTATAAAATCCATAGAAGAGTTACATACTTGATTTCATTCAAATTAAAACTTCAAAGATCATAGCAACATGGTAGTTGGATAGAACTGAGTCATAATTATTAAAGAAGGACATTGCTAAAGGAAACACCCTTCTACTGAGGCTACCTCAAGCTGCAGAGGCAACTTCTGCAACCCTTAGAACTTGCAAATAGGGGCATGTCCTGAAACATGAGGGACCCTCATGTTGGTGGAAGAGGACTGAACATAATATGCAATGGTAAGACATAGGGAAATCTGTATTGCAGGAGGGTGGTGGTTGTTTTTTTTTTTTTAAATCTCCTCACTCTAAAGTATCAGAGATGGCCACATTCTCAGAAGACAGAGTCAGCTGGTACTCAGAGGTGGGACTGAGAACTCTCTCTCAGGTGAGTGGCTGCCTGGCTCCAGCTCACATGCTCAGAGAGTAAATGATTGCCTTATATGGAGATGGGAAGGAATTTCCCCCTAAGGTCAGAAGGCCAGCCATCTCAGAGTTCTTCCCCCTTCCTTTGCAGCAGGGGCTGTAGGCCACTTGCGAAAATAATCTGGCTACATTTTACATAATTAATTCTCTCTGAGGAGGGGGGGGGGCACTCAGGCATTGGTGCATCATCAACACTTTGGTCTAATTTTAGTTGCTGGGGTAGTGTGTGGGTGCTGGATAGTGTTCCCACTAATTTTTTCCATCTGGAATACATTTTGTTATGTGCACCAAGGCATGTGTGTGTGTGTGTGTGCGTGCACCACCAGTAGAAACGCATGCTGCTGGTTGCAGGTGCTATGGGTGTGCTACTAATCAGCTGGGAGGCATTTGAATCTCTCCTGGGGGGCTGCCCAAGTTCTCAGCTTGCAGGGAACACTGGTGCTGGACGGTGTTGGTGACCTATCATATACAGGAGGTCAGATGAGATGTTCTGAGGATCCCTTCTAGCTTCAGCATCTACAAATCTATGAAAATGCTGCTCAGTGCTCTGCAATATAGTGAAGGTCATCATGCACTGGCTGCTTACAAGATCCAAATGACAGGCCTTCTCTTTCATAGTAACTATGTCCATGTCTGCGCTACAGCTAAGGATGTGATTCCCAGATTAGGCAGACATACTCATGCTGCTAGTTCTCTTCTGAGCTACTGTGCTAGAAATACTATGGCAGCCATGACAGCATGGCAGTGATGGTGTATTCTAGCCTCCTTGAGCACATATCCACAGGGTTGAGACAGGTTTGTAGCCCGTACTTGTGCAACTGTGGCTACATTACTCTTTTGGTGTGCTAGCTCAGATGGCAGCTAGAATGAGTATGTCTGCATGAACCAGGAATCACACCCATAGTTTGGCATTGTTTACGATGTGGGCTAGGGGTGAAGAGGGAGTAGAGAAGATCTGTGGCTTTGTTCTCCCTATGATGGGCATGGGATGTGGAAGGAGGGAAGAGAACATAAGTAAATAAAAGGGGATGGGGAGCAACAGAATCTGTGGGGTGAAGCTGTACAGAGATTGAGGCCCAGAACAGGAGCTCCCAGGATCAAACTCAAAGATGCACCAAACAACGGTCTTTCTAATTTTTCCCATCCATGGTTGGAATACATTTTTGTGTGTGCACCAAGGCACGTGCAGAAGTGCACCACCAACAGAAACACATGCTGCTGGCTGTGAGAAGCTGTGGGTGCTCTGCCAATCAGCTGGGTAGCATCTGAATCTCTCCTGGGTGGCCCCCCAAGTACTCAGTTTACAGAGAACACTGGTGCCAAAACTTCCTACATCAGCCCTAAGGATTGCTAAAAGGCATCATACCTCATATCAGTTGCAAAATAGGCGGATCCTCTAGTTTGAAAATTACAAATATAACAGAGTTAAGTCATTTGAAAGATACAACACAGATGAGAAGGCTGAAACTTTCTCTCTCCAGAATTACTAGGGAGGCTTACGAAAGACTAATACCAGTTCAGCTTCGTTTCCAGACTGACTATAGCAAGTCCACTGCAGTAGGGAACCAGACATTGCTGCAAGGCCTGAGTTCTGTTCGGATCTCTGCCACTGGCTCATTATGTCACTTGATCTGTTGCTGCCTCAGTTTTCCCATCTCTAAGATGGAAATAGTGCCATTGTGCAGCTCCTTGAGGTTTATGGATGGAAAGGGCTGTGTAATTCCAACCCAAGTGGTTTACCAGTATACAGGCAGTCTCCGGGTTACGTACAAGATAGGGACTGTAGGTTTGTTCTTAAGTTGAATTTGTATGCAAGTCGGAACTGGTACATATTGTAGGGGAAACTCTAGCCAGACATTTCTCCAGAGCTCAGTTTTATTCTCCCACACCTCACTTCCCTCAGTCCTTTATTCTCAAGCTGAGGTGTCTGCTGAGAAAAGCCGCTCCACGTCTCCCTAGTCTGCTGGGGGAGGCCGCTAGCATCGTGTCTCCCTGGTCTGCTGGGGGGAAGCAGCTAGTGTGGGGTTGCCTCATCCCGTTTGTAAGTAGGGATCCGATGTAAGTCGGATCCATGTAACCCGGGGACTGCCTGTACAGTATCTATATATAGAGGACCAAATTTTCTCTTTATATGCACCCTTAACAACTCCACTGAAGGCAATGAGATTTCATTCATTTGAGCTGAATTTAAGCCAGATAATTTAGCATTCGCAATATTAGTACTAGACTGGTTTTGTTTTCTGGGGAAAAGCTTCTGCCCCTCTATCTATATTGTCACATATTTAAGCCTTATTAAGAAATTTTTGTGAAAAAGCTTTAAATAAGCAGCTAGAATCAGTAAAACAGCTGTAACAGCTGAGATACTGTTAATCAAATTTCCCAGAAACCTAAATTTAGTCAGTTTTTTTCTGTGCATATGGATATTACCCTTTATCCCTGAAATCCTAGATAGAGGAGAAAACCTCTTGGAAAGAAACAAGCATTCTCTTCCCTTCTACTTTGCCTGATACTTGGAAAGAAAAAGAATTACCATCCACAACTTGTAATTTCATAGCCAGACCAAAGAGGCCAAAAGTTGAGCTGCAGTTCCCAGCTTATATGAACTCTTATAACAACCCACTGAGTAAATGTCAGCATAATGAACTGGTGTGGCTGATGAATTAGTAAGAGGCACACAAATGACTAAGATACTTTTAAAAGCCACTAGATCATTAGATATTGAGAACACAATTTTTGTATTAAGTATTCCAAGTACACAAATATTTTGTTGAGCAACAGTTTCTTAGCTATTTCAGACACTTTTAGTCTGTATACCTGGGTTGTAAAAACATAAAAAACAACAAATAGTATAGCAGCACCTTAAAGACTAACAAAACATATTGGTATCATGAGCTTTCGTGGGTACAGCCCACTTCTTCAGATGATTGGAGGTGTGTTAAGAATAACTGCATGTAGATCACTTCCATTGTGTACTTAGTGCATTTTGTATTATTTAAATCTGACCTTCCTTCTGTGGAATACAGGAAGAAGTTTGTGTGTAAATCATGGTGTACACTTAATCAAGAGCCATTAACTTAGGCAGGAGCCCTTTTTAAAATAATCTGGATTTTTTTTTTAGAAAAATCTCTTTTTAAAATAAATTCCTTTAGAACACATTCATCCAGTTAATGAGCTCTAGGATACTTGTGTTGTCAGTAGAAAGACACAAAGACTTCTACTGGTGAGCGTTCCACTGACTTCAAAGGGACTACTGTGGTATGTAAAGTTCAAACCTGCATAAGTCTTCATAGGATTGGTACCTGCATTATTGAGATAATTCTTTTATAAATGGATTAAAAACTGCATTGACAATGTATTTTTTAATGCATGGATTCATAGGATGATAGCAGCAGAAGTCTTTAGAAAGCTGGTCTGTTGTGTTTACAGAGATGGGCAATAAACCAGCTGTAGATCCACAATAATGATCTACAAGCATCAAAAATCAAATCTTGGCCCCAATGCCCTGAAGACTTTGGGGCCTCTTTTGCATGCCTTCTGTGGGAAGCTGCACATCATCTACTCAGTGAAGGCAAATCCAGATCTGAATTTTCCAAGTTTTATTTTCCTTGTTTTTTACAGTAATACGTGCCACAAGCATCATTTTACCTCTCTTCTGCCTTATTTACTGAAAAACACTTGGAGAGGGGAGAAAGAGTATATACAAAAAGAAATGCGCTTGGTCAGCAACTTTCTGTGTTCTCCTTGTTATCATCAAACATTTTTGTTAGAATGGCGTCTATTTCCTCATCGCCACCCAGATTTTCCTCCTGTCCCAGCCTGCAGTGAAGTCATATTCTGGTGTTTATGTTACCAGCAAGTAAATAATTTGGATGTCACAAATGTATTTGACAACTGGGCTGTGTCTAGACTAGCCAGTTTTTCCGGAAAATCAGCCGCTTTTCCGGAAAAACTTGCCAGCTGTCTACACTGGCCGCTTGAATTTCCGCAAAAGCACTGACTTCCTACTGTAAGAAATCAGTGCTTTTTGCAGAAATACTATGCTGCTCCCTTTCGGGCAAAAGTCCCTTTTGCGCAAAAGTTTTGCGCAAAAGGGCCAGTGTAGACAGCTCAGATTTGTTTTGTGCAAAAAAGCCCAGATCGTGAAAATGGTGATTGGGGCTTTTTTGCGCAAAAGCGCATCTAGATTGGCCATCGACGCTTTTCCGCAAAAAGTGCTTTTGCGGAAAAGCGTCCATGCCAATCAAAAGCATTTTCGGAAAAGAGCGTCTAAACGGAAAATTTTCCGTTAAAAGCATTTCCGGAAAATCATGCAAGTCTAGACGTAGCCCTGGAAAAAAGCCACAGCGCTTTTCAACACCCCCTAGAACCACAAAGTATGGCGGTTGAGGAGGAGATGGGTAAGAGCTAGATACTTTCTGACTGTGCTATTGATGCTATTGGAGAGAGTGCTGCGCTCAGTGGCACCCCTCCTTAAACCTTTTCTTGTAACTTGAGCTCTCCTACTACTAGACTACTTGCGGACACATGAGTCAGGAGCAGCATTCTCATCACACTAAGACATGCCCTCTCTGAAGTCTTCAGCTATTCTCCTGACCTCCTTGTGCTTCTACTGGCTGCTCCTTAGATAGGAGCTTTGGTGATGAAGGCCCCTTGCCCCCATTCCTTCATCAACAACGATGCCATCATCATCTGGCCTATACATTGTACATTATATGAATGCTTATGCTCAAAGGGCAGCCAACCATCAAAGTAAAGGAAAGAGAACGACAAAGACTAGTCAAATTGCAACTATATGGGTGACGTGGGGGGGGGGGGGGGAGGAAAGAGAGAGAAAAGAAGAAATGGATGGAATGGACTTCAGATGGGGCGGTGATATGGAGAGGCAGGGAGAGTAGCTGAATTAATACAACGTTCAGACAATTTATAAAGGCACTAGTTTGACATTTTGTTCAAAACTTCTAGGATTTTCTCTATTATGTTAAGATTACTTGAATGTCCCTGGAGATCCTGATTTCAGAACAAATGTATTTTTCAGCAACAGCAATTGCATTTTCTGGGAAGACTTGATTTCACTAGCTATAATCTTTCCTGCCACATAACTTTATAACCAAGCTGCTTGCACAGTGACATCAGACTAGGCATAAGTACCATCATCACTGATATCCACTAATACAATGAGACTGGAAATTATATCTTTAGGAGCAGAGTATATACAAGTCAGTAGCTAAAACTATGGCACCAAACAATTGTTTCAGGCTCCAGTTACTACCCTGGATGTATTCCTTAGCATTTTTAAGGGGCCTATGAAATGAGCTTGTGTAAGAAAAAGTATGTTTCTTGTTTCACCAGAAAGTATTATTATTTGGGTTATTACAGTCATAATGCAAAACAAAAAACAAAACCACACCATGCCACCAAATTATAGCTTGGAAATTTTGCCATATGAGTTTGGATTATATATCATTTTAATAGTTGCTTCATGTTGTTTCGATGTATCACTGATGCAGTTATTTTGCTTCAATCATAGAAACAGTACAACAAAGACTGTGCCATTTAACATTGAGTTTAAATCCAATCTGACACTAATCCACATCCTTAAACATTATAGGGTACCATAATCTGAATTATAGTCAACATATGCACAAACTCCAACTACTACACTTGGCCAGTCAATATACAAAATGCAATGCTTATTTTCAGATGTGAGTGTTTACTGAATTGGAAGTGCTACCCTTATTTTGTGTTCTGAACTTGTTCTGCCAAGGGAATGAAGACTATGGGCCAAGTACTGGGTGCCAGAAAGCGAAATTGGAACAGTATCTCTCTCCTCTTCCCACAAGAGACTGTACAGGAAGCCTTTCCCCTTTTTCTCTATGCCTAAAACCCTTTTGTGGAGCTGCTTTTATAACCTTCTCAGCATCAACCGAGTCACACAATTTATGGGTCTGGATACATCTGTTAACTAGGATTTGAGTTACCACAGTCTACATGACATTTAGCCTCCATCATTAGTGAACCTTTTCCTATTATCTCTAATGCAGTTCTGGTGCCATCCAGTTCACGTCTTAAGCATCATTGTCTGAGAAAAATGATAAAGATCTTCTTTCCATTTATTATTGTGAAAGCCTATTGGCAGCCACTTGACATTTTTTTCCTAAGATGCTAATTGCCAGATTTCATAACTGGTCAAAAAGTTGCAATGTTACTTATGACACTGGGGTTGTTGTTTGAATCTTTTACATTGTATACATGTTTCTTTAGTATGGTTTCTTTGCAATACATGTCAAAAGTTTAAAAATATGAAGGAAACAACCTGTTGATAGCTAAACACCAATTTCTTGTAAACGAACAGTACTTAAATGGATTTGCAATGATTTATTTTGTTTTGTTAAGATGACATGTGCAATACCACCAACTTGGCCTTTTTTTACTGGAATATTGGGTAATGGGGATTGACAGAAGTTTAGAAAAAAATTATAATTTGTTAAAGGACATGTATGCTGTTGCAACATAATTCAGATCCAGACATTATAGTATGACTGGAATAATTAACAGCAATTTTTTATCTAAGGTACAGGATCAATATATCTTACTATTATTTTTTCCTATTGAATTAGTGTCCAGAATAGGGCTTCCATTGGCCAAGACAATATGCCAACAAACACATTTAGAAGGACAGTTCCTGCACTGAATAAGTTATAAACCAAGATTATATGGGTAGGGGGGAAGAGATACAATCAAAATATCAAAAATCAATTGAAACTAACACATTGTAAAGTGAGTCAATCAGCAAGGAATTAATAAACTAATTGCATTGACAGTCAATGGAGAAACAATGAGCAGTCAAGTGACTGAGGAAAGCATGCTGTGAAATCAGAATAGTTACTGGGAGGAGATCTGGTGGCAGCTCTGGAAAACTGCTGACAGTGTGCTGTCCCATTATGACAACAAGAGATTGGGAACAGAGGAATAATGGACAGTCAGTCATCAAAGTCAAGGAAGGAGAATGACAAAGATTCATCAAATTATGACTATGTAAGTGAAGGGGGAAAACTGAGGGCTGTTGGCTGATGAAGTCTGCATAGCTATTCCTCCCTTCTTGCTGGTTTGTTGTCCTACTGGATAAGAGTAGGAAAAAGGGAAACATGGGGCACTTTGGTTTTGTTGGGGAGAAAGTGGGTGCCACATCTACTACTAGAAGCTACATGCCTCCGACTGAAGGAGGAGAAGCATCATAAATCATCTATTGTCTGGCTTAAAATTTCTACTCAAAGTCTATCTTCTGGGAGCATTCCAGATGATCAGAAAATCCTGCACTTTGTAATGGCCTCTCTTAGTTAGGACTCAAGTTAATGGTCCAAATGCCATAGCAAAGCACTTCCTTAAACTTAGGATAAGTCAGTGAAGTCCAAAAGATGGGATATTCAAAAAGAGATTAAGGGCGTGTCTATACCGCAAGGCTTAACTTGAAATAAGGTACTCAAATTGTGTATCTTATTTTGAAATTGAGAGCGTCTAACACAGCACTTATTTCGAAATAGAGAACTCTTCCTCTGACTTCTCTTATTCCTCGTACAATGAGGGTTACAGAAGTTGGAGTAAGAAGTCCTCCAGCTTGACAGTATTTCAACATTATTTTGAAATAACTGCCTGCTGTATAGACGCAGACTAAGTTATTTCAAAATAACGCTAGTTATTTTGAAATAATGTTGCTGTGTAGACGTACCCTAAGTGGTTTAGGAAGACAAGTCCTTGGCCTTCTAAGTAAATTGGGGACTTTTGAAAATACTACCCCAAATCTATTAAGAATCCTATCGAATGCCATTGAAATCAATGGAAAAAAATCACACTGCATTTGAGAGATGGGACCCTACACTGGCAAGAATCTGACTTCTATGTGAAGAAAGAGACTATATATATATATAATCATGTTTCTTCTATAATAGTTATATAAAAAGACATCACCATGCATAAAGATAGCATCATTTGTTAAGTAGAAGGAAGCAAACCTCTTACTACCCTCACCTCCCTGCTCTGCAAACTCTGCTTCAAGTTATATAGTTTGGCCTTTTGCTGGAATACACAAATACTGGGCTTGGAGCTTGTTGCATTAATAACCTTTTTCTGTCAATAATTTAATTTTCCTCTATTCCATAAACAGAATAACAATAGGATGATGCAAACTAAATATATCTGTGGGCTCTCAGCCTATAAAATGTTATTACATAGTCACCATTCCTTCTGTAAAAGAAAGCAATAGCTTAAATTCCATCAAAATGATACTCTGGGCTAATTTGTATATATATTTTACAGATTTGTGTGTCTATCTATCTGTGAGTCTGATGGTTCAAGAATTCCTCTTAAACGGTAAGAGCTAGGACCACCAAATCTGGTATGCAGCTTCCTCTTACCCTAATTTAAAGCAAGATCAGTGTTTGGTTTCATCAGGAAAAGGGGAAATGCCAGTAATGGAACTGTTTTCCATAACATGGAACTGGAGGGGGAGCAGAATAGAGGAAAGCAATACCGAGAGTGGCCACTGGGAATAGTGAGCGCAGGGGAGAGCGATACTGTAGGAGTCAACACTGGGGGCAGCCGCACCACCAAGAGAGTAGCCCGCATGGCTGGGGAGCTCCCATTATGCCAGGCACCAGACCAGAAACCATTTCCCTTTGGCTGTACTGCCAGGAGTGGGCAGCACCCGGCTGGCCAACGGGTCTGGAAGGAGAAAAAAAGCCCCTGCCAGCCAGGAGGTGGTGGGGGTGGGGAGGAAGAGAAATCCATTCTGGATAGAACCCCTACCCTGAGCTGCTCCTCACCTTCCAACCCTCACTCTTGTACCTCCCCACATCCCCAGCCCCCTGCCCTGAGCCCCTCCTCAATCCCTCACCCCTGCACTCCCTGTTCCCCCACCCTCCTGCCTTGACCCCCCACATCCTCAAGGCCTGCACTGACTCCTGCACCCCTACACTGCCAGCCCCCTGCCCTGAAGGACCCAGGCAATACCAGGTAAGTCTTCTAGTGTGGGTATTACTGAAAACCTCAGCATGTACTATGCTGCAAGGATTGCAATAAAATATTATTGCTAAATCTATATGGACAGTGAATTTTGATGGTTTTAATGATGATTCATTGCCCAAGTAGCCTTTGCAAGTAACAAAGGTGATGCATGACCTAGGCTATCTCTAGACTGCAAGCTTCTTTCGGAAGAGGTTTTCCAGAAGAGATCTTCCAGAAAAACTTCTTTCAAAAGAGAACGTCCACACAGCAAAAGCACATAGAAAAAGCAACGTGCTTTTTCGAAAGATAGCATCCACATTCATTGGACGCTATCTCACATTTAAGTTCTGATTGCTGTGGACAAAGTGGTCACCAGGGCACCTGTGCTTTTTCTTGGAGGCCTCTTTTTTCAAATCCCCCCCCCCCCGCTTCCATGTCCACTCAAGCCTGTTTCCAAATTAGCTTTTTCGGAAAAAGGCTTCTTCCTCGTAGAAAGAGGTTTACTGCTGTTGGAAACCCCCCTGCGTACTTTCAACTTTCTGTCGAAAGTATGCAATTGCAGTGTGGACACAAGTGTAGTTTTTCCAGAAAAGAGGCCATTTTTTCTGAAAAAAACTCTGCAATGTGGACATATCTCTATTCATCAGTGGAGAATGAACCAACTTTGGATTTTAAGTTCGGCTAGAATGGCAAACTAAGCAGTTTCTCACCATCTCTGAAAATATGTCACAGTCGAGTGCTGGAATTTATTTTCTAATAGTATGGAAAAAAAACTCTTGTGTATTATTATAGCCATGAATATATGAAGAATCATTCAGTCTCAGAGACAAAGAAGAAGAACCAGGAATGAAGGTGCCTGAAATAACTAAGTTGTTTAAACCATTATTCGTATTGCCTATTGACAATCATGCCTGGTCATTACATTCTCAAAACATTCTGGAACCAGTCTGAAGTTGTTCAGATAGCATTGCCAACAAAATGAAATCAGTTAAATAAAGACCCTTAAACACTGCCTCTCAAAAAGATGGCTTAGTAATTTCTGGGGAACAAACAGCAACTTTTTTGTAGGAGCCAAAAGCAAAGCCATCTTTGAGGTGGATTATAGAAGGCATTTGGAAGATTCAATACTTTTTGAGAGAAAGGAAGTGAAGAATGTCAAAATTACATGTATTTTTTAAAAATATGAGCAATTGTTTTCTGCCTAAATTAGAATTTGGCCAAGACACCATCATCCCAAATAATCCACAGATTTTTATAAAGCCAGAAGGGACCATCTAATCTGACTCCCTGTATAATACAGGCCATAGGACTTCCCTGAATTAATTCCTAGTTGAACTAGAGTATATCTGTTAAAAAACCATCTAATCTTGCTTTAAAAATTGGCAGTGATGGAACCCTCCCACCCCAGCCCTTGGTAACATTCTTTTTGAATGATGGACACTAGAACTGGACATATTTCAGTAGTTGTTGTACCAATGCCACACACAGAGGTAACATAAGCTTCCTACTTGATAGTCCCCTGTTTATGCCTCCAGGGATGATGTTAGTGGTGCTCTTTTGCCAGAGCATCCACACTGAGAGCTCAGGTTAAGCTAATCATCTACCTCAACCCCCCCAAATCTTTTTCAGAAGTGCGAATTCCTAGAGTAGAATCTTCCCTCCTTTAAGTATTCTACATTCTTTGTTCTTAGAAGTATAAAACTCTACATTTGGTCTTATTTAAATATATATTGTTCACTTTGTGCCCTGCTTACAAAGTGATCCAGATTGCTCTGTAACAGTGATCTAACCTCTTTGTTATTTGCCACACACACAGTCTTTAGGAAGAATGACTTTATGTTTTCTTCGAGGCCATAGATAAAAATGTAAAATGCGTAGGCTCAAGAACCAATCCTTGCCAGACTCTACTAAAAACACCCCAACTTGATGATGATTCATCATTTACAATTTACCTTTTTTTGCCCGCCATCCTGTTTTCAATACATGTAATGTGTGTCATGTTGATGCTGTATTGTTCATGGCCCCACCATACTTTCATTTCCCTTTCTTGACAGACCTCCCCTCCACTAAATTCCACCCTGTTATCAGTATTGTTATATTATCCTCCAACATCAAGTCCATCTAAGATGACACAAAAGCAAATCTGCTGCATTAAAAAAAATCCACCTTTCTATCTTTGGGATGCACACAACCAGTTGGCAGCTTTTCTCCATGTCAGTATAGTCTTAGAGGAAGGTTTCAATGGTGATTAAAGCATGAAGTTTGCTGTCATAGTGACACAATTTTATGGGAATGCATGGAAGATACAACGGGAGCAAAAAGGTGTAGAGGCAAATTTCAACTGGAACAGGTTTGTGGAACCAACAGACTGTTCCTGTTCCCTGTATAGACATTTCAGAAGGCAGTGGAAAGAATAGAGTGATGAGAAGAACCTGCTTATGAAATGTAATAGAAAAAGACTAAATCCTCCATCCTTCATTCAGGACCCAAACCTGTATGGGAATTTGGGGTGGAGAAAGGATATAGGATTAAATCCTTTGGAAGCAGAGCTGCAGGATGCAGTGTGATATATTCATAGAAGACTAAATGAAAGGCATAATTCCTAAGGGATACCCCTAACATAAATGACAGGTAACACTTAACATTAACCGGGAACCAATATACTATTCCTCAGTACATTTTACTTTATGTGGTAACTACATCAATTTTATTTGGTAATTATCATAGGACTACATAATAATTACATGTCCTTGCAGCTTACTTGGTAATTAATTTTAGTTGGTCCAAAAATATTTACCATGTATCTCCACTGTGGTTTAGAAGATGAAATAACCATGTATTCTCTTGGTACTTTTTATGACTAAACCCTGCTATTATGTGGTGCTATACTTACCATGAATCATTATCAATATGGTCAACATGGATGTTAGTGTTGAGCAATAAAATCCTATATGGTTTGAGCCTGGCTTCTTAGAACTGCATGAATATTGTGTTTAAAAAGTCTTAATACATTTGAATTTTTAAATGAATTTTTATTGATTCTATATTTCCCCTTTACATTTCTTTTGAAAGAATATTCTAGCAAAAAATGTACTGGCAGAAGTATTGGCTGAAACAACAGATTTTAAGGGAGCAAAACACATTTTTTGACCAAAGCAAAATTTTGAATAATGAGTATTCACATTACCCTGATTTTCAGGTATGCTACTATAATTGGGCAAATAGAAAAAGATGAAGTGACTTGTATGTGCCATTCAAATAATTTTGAACATGAAAAGATCATAAACTGCTAACAGACATGCTACAGATTAAGACACATTCAGAGAAGGTACCCCGCCAAGAGATGGGTCTAGTGTCTAGGGAACTAGAATGGAGGTCCTCAGACCTGACTAAAACATGGGCCTATTGCATTGTCGTAGGTCAAGTCACTTAACATCTCTGTGCACTGGTTCTCCTCTCATTTTTTTTTCTGTTTCATCTATTTAGACTGAAGACACTTGGAGTAGCAACTCTTTCTCACTATGGGTACACCTACACAGGAACATTATAACTAGCGTTATTTCAAAATAATTTAGTCCGCATCTACACAGCAGGCAGTTATTTCGAAATTATGTCGAAATACTGTCAAGCTGGAGGACTTCTTACTCCGACTCCTGTAAACCTCATTGTACAAGGAGTAAGGGAAGTCGGAGGAAGAGTACTCTATTTCGAAATAAGTGCTGTGTAGATGCTCCTAATTTTGAAATAAGCTACACAATTGACATAGCTCAATTTGCATAGCTTATTTCAAGTTAAGCCCTGCTGTGTAGAAGCACCCTATGTGTTTATACAGCATCTAGCACAATATGGCTCTAATCTCAGTTGTGGTCTCTGGCACAATTGTCATATTAAAATAAAATAACAGAAAGAAGACTTTTAATATTATCACTTATTTAAATAATTGTAACAAAACAATATAATAAAACTGATCCGGTCATGGACAATTTGTAGACAGAAAACGGTGAACTCAGTGAATTTATTCTTTAATGACTTATAAATTCATCTCTATAGCCATCTGTGAGAATGCCACTTTATACTACTGTAGTACTGGAGAGCAAATTTAATACTTTAGCGATTATTGTTTATGATTAATATTATTACATTTGTATTACAGAAGTGCATTGAGCTTTTATCCAAGATTAGGGTCCCATTGTGCTGGGGTTCTACATATACATTTTGCAGACCCTACCAAAGAGATTACTAGAGATTATTGATATTTTCTAATTAAAACATTTTTCCAGTGAAAAATGGCATCAGTATAAAAAGGAAAATTTTAATTAAAACCCCCCTAATTTGTCTACAAAATATCCACACAACTAGAAACTGATTTTTTTTCAATTTTTTGCCCTTTTCCCCACAGTTTTTACCTTCTTTTAAATGGCAAAACAGAAAAGTCATAAAAGGGAGACGGCAAGAACAGAACACCCTCCCAAAACTGGGAAAAAACACCCTTTTAATTAAAAAATTGGAAAGTTAAAAAAAAAATCACAAAAATGCAGAGTCAATATTTTTCACATAACATATTTATAATTTTTTTTACCAGCTCTAAAACTAAAGAAGAGCTAACCAAACCTCTCTACCCCACCCTTTTCCTTTCTCTGTGTGAGGAAAAGCACATTAAGGCAAGTGTAGACGGGGCAGACATTTTCTAGGGTCTAGTGTGAGCTAAGTGTTCCTTAATGGGCCATTCAACTTCACTATCGACTTGTTCTTTGCCTTCATGGGTTGGCTAACCTTGTGGGCATTACAACAAGAGCAAACATAAGCATACATCACAAAACTGGGAAATGAGGCATGTTTTCTTTGCTTTGCTGCTCCAGTTTGGGCTCTGTGACACAGCACCCTTTGTTTCGTGATAAATTCACTCCTGGGACTAAGGAGACTGGTCCATGGATGCAGGGCTACCATGTATCCTCCAACTTGGGGTTTGTAAAACTAATTTACCTGGCCCTCTCCGCAAGTGATTTTGTGCTCTGTGTGTGTGTGTGTGTGTGTGTGTATGTGTGTGCACGCATATGCGCGAATGCATATAATATAATTTTAACTATATCTGTCAAAATTAACAACTATGTTCTCCTCTGTAAAATAAATGTGGTTTATGAAAAATTCTTGGCTAGCCATTAAAAATAAAAACCCATTAAATATTTCTAACAATGGGTATATTAGTAAGAATCATTATAAGAGCAACATGTCTGCAATGTGATGTGATGTTGTCAAATACTTGGGGTGAAATTTTGGCACCACTAAAGTTAATGGCAAAACTTCCTCTAACTTCACTGGTGCCTTTCAAAAATTATCCCTGAAGGGGACGAAGAGTTTTTTCACTATCTATGCTGTAACCATTATGATTTCCAGCAGAGTTGCCAACTGCTGAAAATGATTTTTATGGATGATGTAGAAAAAAATTACGAACAACAAACTTTTTTACAGGCACATTCTTAGGTAAGATAAAGATGGCTCAAAAGGACAAAAGTGAATAATATTCAGTGTTTTTATTTATACAGCACAACACTCCTGCCTCTCAGCTGAGCTGACAGTGACAGCATCTGTGAAATCCCACCCCAGTTGGCAAACTGAGCCAGCTAGCCAGCAGGTAGGTGTCTGGGGGAAGAGCCCACCATGCAGGAAGCTGGACCCACAGCACATTGGTCAGGCATGCGGGTACAATCCTATTCCTATTCCCATTACAGTCTCCCTCCGGCCTAAATCATACCCCCTCTGCACCCTCCTCCCATCCTTGGCTGGGACCAAGTGACCGTCCCACTGTGACTTACCAGCAGGGAGCCTGTGGGAGGCTGCTACGCCTGGCCTATTGTACATCATCTCCCCGCCCGCGAGCAGCAAGAAATCCAGCAGGGGTGTGTGCTGCACACATGCCCACCAAAAGTTGCTGCTGTGCCGATACAGGTTGGACCTCCCTTGTCCGGCACCCTTGGGACCTGACCCATCCCGAAGGAGGGAATTTTCTGGATCAGGGAAGGTCCCCTGCCACCAGCCTCCCAGGACACTCCCCTTCCCTGCGGCTGGCTCTGCTCCAGCCCCACTGCCACTGGGATCAAGCCTGCAGGGCTTGGCCTTGACTCTGACCCACTGGGGCTCCCCGGGGACAGAGCTCCCTAGCTGTAGCAGCCCTGCTTCTCCCCCCCCTGACCAGGAATCCCTGGGGATGGGGCTTGATGGCTGCGGTGCTTCTGCCCCGCCCGGCTGGGGTTCCCCAGGAACAGGGTTTTCACTCCCGGGCGCTGGGACTCTCTGATCCAGCAACATCTGTGGTCCTGTCGGACCATGTATGTTGCCCGACCAGAGAGTCCTGGTTTTCAGAGGTTCAGCCTGTACTAGTGACACTGAAGAAAAAAGTTCAAAGCTGGAGACAGAGAAGAGCAGCTGCCACCAGCAGGTCGGAGGGAGCCACAGCCAGAATTCCCCTCTCTGCCCCGACCCTGGGAATTGCTGGCTCCTTGGAGCTGCCTCACAGCCCAAATCTTGCCCTTCTTCCTCAGCTGTAGTGCAAAGCTCAGTGGTTTTTTTTACTAAACGTTTTTACAGATTTTACAGACAAGTCCAATTTTAGTTCTTTTTTACAGACCATCTGTGAATTTACTGAATCGTCAGCAACCCTGGTTGCCAGTTCTCTGCTGCTTTATGCAAATTGTGCTTTTAAAGCACCATCTCAGCTCCACAGTTTTAGTGGCAGATTTGGCAGATTCCTATTAATGATTCTCTTTAACATTTCTAAGGGCAGTCACTGTAGAGCAGGGGGAAGCCTGTGCAAATCAAAAAACTCTCTGCTTCTCTAAGGTCAGGGCATTTTTTGAGGTACCTTGCATGATCAACAAGAAGAGAGACAAACTCTGGCTATAATCCTGTTATCCTCTACTCCAATGGTCCCCACCCTTTTTAACCACAAGATAGCTTTTTCTATTTAAGTGCAATATAAGATCTACCTCAAATCCCAATACTCTTGTCCCATCTCCTCCCCGCACCTTCTTTGAGGCCCTGCCCCTGCTCCATCACTTCTCCGAGGCTTCCCCCTGCTCATTCCATTCCCCTTCCTCCCTATCCTCATTCACTTTCACCAGGCTGAGGTAAGGGGTTAGGTGTAGGCTCTGGTCTTGGGCCAAGAGGTCTGGAGTGTGGGACGGGCTCTAGGCTTAGCCCAGGGCAGGAGATTGGGGTCCAGGAGGGGGTTCAGGGTGCAAGCTCTAGGAAGGAATTTGGGTGCAGGGAGACTTGCGTCCAAGGCAGGTGTTGGGTGTAGGAGGAGGTTCAGAACTGGAACAGGGTTTCAGGAAGAAGACTCTGGCTGGGCACCGTTTAACTGAGACAGCTTCTAGGTGATGGAGCAGCGTGTTAAAGCAAGCTCTCTGTGTGGAGATAGAGTACAGAAGTGGGGGGAGGAGGGACACCCTGACATCAACGCTCCCCCTCATCTCCTTCCCATACCGTGCACAGCAAGCAGGAGGCTCCCAGGGGGGCAGCTCCAAGGCAGAGGGCAGGAGCAGCAGGACAGTGGGTGGAGGAGCAATGAAGAACAAGCATTCCATAGCTTCCCAGCCAACACAATCAAGATCACCTGTCAGAGGCTCCAAGATCTACCGGTAGATCCTTCTACTGTTCCTCCCTGTACATCCCTGTACTCTACCAACAGAATAATATACTCCTACCAGAGATATACTTTCAGCAGGGGCAATTTCTGTTAGACCATGGGCCATGATCAACCTTGTATTAAACAGTGAACACAAAGACTGAAGATCCCCATACGTGATACTTGACCCTCATCTCAATGGAAAGCCACTCATATCAAGATGGGACGTTGTATGTCTTCATACATAAATAATAGCTTCATTCTGCTCTAGTTTTTGTAGGTTAGGGCATAGTCCTCAGCCTCCTGGAAAGTTGCCAATGCAAGTGCCTCTTCTATACAGCTAAACTCTTCTTGAGGGGGATGTGCATTGGTTTAGAAGAGAGCCCCATGTGCGAAAGGAAGTTATTTGCATCTGATCACTCTTTCACACTTCCCTCTGCCCTACCATATTAACGTCCTGTGCTTATGAACAGGAAATAGGAGGGTATGCTATACTGAGATTTTTTTTCAGTCCTATGTACATATGTAGGTCATCTATATTTTATCTATTTACTTGGGAGATACCCTCCTCCCTTTGCTTTTATTAATGAATTTGTTGCAAGTAGCAGATTGAGGAACAATTGTGTGTATATTTGACAGTTAAGTTTTGACCTCTTAACATAGAATGTAGAAATGGTGTTATCCAAAATCATCTCTATTGTTCATGTGGTAAAGTAATAAAAAATAATTGACACTATTTTACTGTACATTTGTTGCTGGGTATCAAGCAATGTGCAGAATTGGCTCAGTGGGAAACATTTTCTTTATGACCACATAAATCCTTTTAATTAAAATCAGAGTTATTTATGCCTAGGACTACCTGTGCTTGCACCAGACCTGGTGGGCCAGCAAAAACCCCTGCCAAGACCACAGACTAACCCAGGTCTTCAGGGATTCCTAGCCAACCATAAGGAGTGGCTTAAGAAAGCAGTTTTTTGAAGTTAGGTTATGAGTCCCTGTGGGCCCTCTAGCTTATTTTAAAAAGGAAAAATCCCTGCTACCTCTTACCACATACCAACATCCACAGAGCATGAGGAAATATCTGGAGAAATCATCAGAAACTTATCTTTTTGATATCCCCACTGTGATCCATATTCTTGTGTACCTTGTGCGTGCTACTACACATCCATTTGAAAAGCAGTCTCTGGATTCTATCATAAAAGAATATTGTTCTAGTAACGTAACACAATAGGAGACATTGAAAAGGTAATATTTAGAAAATTCTGTGCAAATATTTGTGCTAATGAAGGTTAAGGATTTGGCAGGTCTGGAAACTGTAGTCCTCTATTTATCCACAGTCTAATTTCAATGCAGGCAGCTGGAGTGGAAGCTTCCCTACATTGGCTTGCCAATGCTTTCAACCCTGACCTAAAGAGACCCTCTCTAGGAACAAGAAATAATTCACTCTTTATGCAAGCTTGGCCCTGGACTTTTCTCAAGCAAAGACTGCCAATTCCACTGAATTTGTACACAGTGGTTTTATAATATAGTCTATAGTCAATTGGGATCTGATCTGAGACCACCTAAGTCATTCCATTAAGAAAACACGTTGTTGTTGAACTAGCGTATTGGGAGTGAAAGGCCAGAGCAGTTATCCACTTCAATCTATTTCTGTGTTTGAAAGGTGTTGCAAAAGGAAGGAAAAGTGTTTTTAAGCAAGCTGAATCACACCTAGAAGTCTCACAAGTGACACAATAAAAATAACAAGGGAAGTCAGGGAGATTTAGTGTTGGCCCTTCACCTACCTGAATGATCATTCCTTTGAATACGACTATTGCCAGTTCATTATGCTAAATAAATGGACTCATGTTATATATGAGTTCTAGCTTCACAGGGTCTGATCCAACAGCTATTAAAGAAAATCTAAATAGCCTCATTGACTTCAGTGAAAACTGAATTAGGTCCATGTGGATCAGATGCCATTCATATAGGTCAAATGTGTTCTAGCTTCAATTTTTCAGTGCCCTACTTCAGGTTCCTTTAAAAGGACCTTATTTTCAGAAGGCAGGTACCCAGTACTTTCGGAAAACACGCATCTGCATTCTCACAAAATGACCCCGCTAGAGTGCCTAAGGTTGGACACCCAAAAATGGAGGCACTCAAAGAACTTGGCCTTAGTGATTGCTACTGTTTGAAGCCTGATCTTGCCCTTATTGAAGTCAATGACAAAACTCCCATTCAGTAACAGAAAGCCCTTTGAGAGAATCACTTCAGAGAAGCTATAGTTTCCCTAGCTGTCAGAAACACCTCTTAATTTATTCTCTCCAAGATTTGAACTGAAGGTCCATTGCTCACACCATTCAGGAAATTACTTGAATTACTTAAATCTCTGGCAGTCTTGTTTCTAGAAACATTGACTGTTGAAAAACATTAGACTTTAACACTTTTTTTTAAATGAAGCTGGATCCTGCTCAGGTTGAAAGCCAGCAGCAATTTTGCCATTGACTGCCATGGAACAGTAACTGAACCCATAGGATGATTGGATTCACAAGGAATTAGAAAGCATTAGAAAAAAGTGGTATTTATGGGCATTCTAAGTTTTTTCTCTGGCTTTTTAAAAGTGTGTGTTTCTCTCTTATTAGAAATTTATTTTTTCATTGAAATATACTACCCACTAATCTAATTTAACACTCTTAAATCTCAGAGGCAGACAACTATACAGTAGACAACGTCGCTTGTGAGTGACCAGGGAAACGAGGTAGTAGAAGCAACAATTAAAAATATTAGAAAACTAAATTAATTATTCTGGGACTAATCCTGCAACATTAAAGTTAATAAAAGGTTTGCCACTCATTTCCAGACATGCCAGGTCAAGCCCTATTATAACCTATCCTCATATCTCATGCAATATAATTTTTCATTTAATTTTATTTGTTACAACCAAAGTATAGAATTTATCTATGATTTTTAGATTGCTCCTATGATAGCCTATTACATAGCCAACCACGTGCATTATAGGGCCATTTCACCTTGTCTTGATACTTTTGATATAGGTCATTCCAGGATGCAAGGTGGAACAGTAAATAGAGCATTAGTCTGTTCATTTATGGCAATTCTTTCCTATGCATTTGTTCTTAGTTATACCTCAAACCTGAAAACACATGTGTTTAATTTCACACACAGAAACAGTCATGTTGATTGTGATTTCTGTGGGACTTATTCCTATGAGTAAAGTTAGGCATATGTAAGTAAGTCTATCAGGATCAGAGTAATTTAAAACAAATAGCTTTTAGTTAATTCTAAAATACACATAAATTGTAGTGAAAACACTATAGTTTTTCCTTTGCATTTCTTCTTACTTCAGCCCAGAGATCCTCATGTGTTTAACATGTTTGACCATTTGTATTTACCTCCATACCTCATATCAATAATACAGGTTAAAAGCTTTGCTATTTAATAATCTAACTGCTTCCTGTGTCCCACACATGAATCCATTTAATAACTGGAGAGAGCCACTGAGCATGAGTGAATAAAATATAAATAAAATGAGGATGGCTTTTTGAAGATGATAGTCTGATGGAGACAGAAATCCCAAAATACCAGACATGGAAATTTCAAACAGGGATAATACAAAGGAGTTTTAACCAAGAATTAAGAACAGCCGAGGAATAGACTGGAAAGAACCAAAACAAATATCAGCATGGTTAGCACTAATGAGGCAGAAACAGTTGCTATACCTTTAAGAAATGAAAGAGGAAAAAACTGACCTTCCTGTATTACTCCAAGGTATGTACTACAAAAATAATCATTTTAAAAAGTAAGTTGCCCTGAAGAAGCAGGAACTCTGTAAAATATTAACTAGCCTATTTGAAGAGAAGGAAATATGTTCAAAGACTTTTCCAGTTATACTCAATATTTACTTTGAAACATATTTGATGCTGTGTCTACCCAGGTTTTCTCTCCTTTTGGAAACAGCAAGTCTGCCTCTGGTATCATTGTTGTGTGTGTGGAATTAATTAATTAATTAATCAATCATGAGCAGAAAATCAATCATTCACCACAAGCTGATTCTTTAAACTCTCTAGCAGGCAAACTCCCATTGCTTGCACAGCACTGGCTTATGTGGTTCAGTGTTCATCTTAAGGAATTTCAGATTCTTCATTAGCACAAGGCTGAGATCAAAACCAAAAAGAGGATATTTCCTTTCATTTGTTGTACTACAACAAATTGTCTTCGCTGGATGTTTTAAATTTGCTATCACAGAGAAGTATAAGAAACAATGCTTCATGTGGAAAGTTAAAACTGTACGGATTATCTCTTGGTGCATTCCAGTCATGAATGTAACACAGATTGACAGAAAACGCCTAAATTAATCAATTTAATACAACACAATGGGCCACGTTATACTCACATTTTCTTATTCTTATCATCCAAACACACAGTGAGTGAATGTGAGCACAAGGCAGTAGCAAGTATGAGTGGAGGCTACCCATGGATACTTGTAAGCTTGAGCAAGACTCATTTGTCCCTTGGCAAGGAGTCGAAAAAAGGTCATAAGCCCCCTTTATGAGACTCACACTCAACAATGCAAAAGAAGCAGCATGTGGATGAAGAATGGGCCCGTCTTAGGAGGCATGTGCTCACAGGACTCATTATGCAGGCACCTAAGGCACTTTCTATGTGTTCCCCTCTCTAGGCTTTTACTCCTGCTTATTGAGAGAAGTAACTTGGTGGCCACATGCCAGCTTGTTGGTTTGATTCCCTTTAATGTCCACCAGGAGCTCTGCCCTTCTGAAAACAAGGCCACTTATTTAGGTGCCCAAATATGGTTTTGGGAGTTTATTTTTGGGCACCCCATGCAAAAGCCGTGGCCAGGGTTATTTAAGTGGTTAATTTTATACATAGGATATTTCACCGTTTTAAACAGCAGCTCGATATCATTCTCATTTATTATATAGCATGGGGTTTGGTCTGCTGTTTATTTTAGCATTTAAGAGTCAACTGTAATATAAATTAATAATAATTCCTCTACCTGTTTAAATGTATTTGTCTGGCCACAGTACCTGCTGCAAAATTAGTGCTTTGCAATAGAGATTTCAGCCCAGGTTCTATAATTAGCACAGCAAAGAACCCTCTTAAGGAGTCTTAGTGGTATAAACAGAAAATAGCATCACCTTGTTCAATGCCAGCTCCTTTACTGAAATATTCGCCACCTATGTGATAGTTATGTGCCTTTCCAAAGTGCAAAATACACAGCCTTTTCAAATGGAGACTCACCATGTTCTGCGTTTAAAACTACATGAAGCAGCATGGATTATGTGCTTGTATAGCCAAAATTGTAATAGATTTTAAAGATACTGCATATTTTTAGTACAATTATGTATAAAATTTTAAAAAAGCAAGTTAAGTACACTTCAGATAGGAACACCCTCAAACTTAGCAGTGTTAATTATAAATCCAGAACTGATCCATAATTTTGCAAATAGTGCATAACTTTATAGTGGATTTAATCAAAATTAGGATCCAGTACATTGTGAATTATAAATAAATTTAAAAAATCCATTACCCTATAGTTGTGAAGATGAATGAACACCTTATATTTGTTATTTTCAAATCTGTATTTATTTGCTTATAATAGCTCTCCACATAAATAGTGCCACTAGCAAGAGTTCCTATATAGACAGTGTGTGTGCCACTTCACAGAATATCTGCATGAGATGAGCTGATATGGTGTGTTTTGATAACTTTTTGAACAAGTTCTTAAGTTCCACAAATGACCATACAGCCACTCTTGAAAACGCAGCTGGGAAGCAAACTTTACGTGCAGGACTTCAGAACACAGGGCTGAGCTAAAGTAAGACATTCACCTATGTCTTACTTTGCCATGGCATGCCCACAAACAAGGTGGGCTTATCTTGATAGAGTCAAAATTTGCTTCCCCTGCATAGATCATAACCTCTGCCGACTGTTCTGTTGCCTTCAGTGGTGCAGAAGCTAAGGACAGGGCATCTGAAATTTAGCAACAGTCCCTGAACTCAGATTCATGCATCACTTTCAGAGGTACTGCCCCTTCTGGGAAGAGGTACTATTAGGGGAGCAGTACTTCAGATACAGGGAAGCAGAAGGATATTCAAGCTGTATATAGCTGCCATCCTAACATTTGCACATCTCAAAAAAAATGTGTTGCTGCTGCTGAACCTGACATCTAACAATGTGCTGTGCATCTCAGAAAACACAAGGTGACAGTTCCTGCCAAAAAGAGTTTACCATCCCAGGGTGAAATCCTGGCTCCACTGAAGCTGACGGGAATTTTGCCATTGATTTAAGTAGAACCAGAATTTTACTGTAAAGCTTACACAAAGCTCAACAAGGAAGACAGTAACAATAAAAAGGGTGGTGACAGACTCAGGATGGGTGGGATGAAGGTGGGACCACAGGAAGATATGTAGTGATTTTACTTGTTTAAATATTCTTCTTAACATTTAGGCAGGATTTTTAAAAAATGCTTTCACTGAGCAATACCAAAGCAATGCGTGTTCATTTCCTCTTGAACCATTGCTAATAACTATGAACATTCAAAGGCTTCAGATCTTGTTTTAGGGGTGTGCTTAGTTCAAATGAGCAATTCTCGTCTTTCAGATAAACTATTTTAAATGCTACAAAACAAAGTTTACTCTAGGTATTACTCTGGAGATTACTCTGCAATCACTGAGGTCAATGTCAAAAATCTCGTTGATTTTATTGGGAGCAGAATTAAAGCCAATGACTGACCAAATAGAATACAGTTTAGAAAGTTCATTCTATTCTTTAAGTGTGAAGAATCAGTTTTAAACATATATCCATTTCCAATACTAATGGAAGGTAAGTAATGGAGTTCAGATACAGAATAAACTTGAATCAAAACTTTCTCAATGTTCAAATATATTTAGATGTGATGCACTGGTTCTCAAACAGAGAAATTTGAATGGTGAAGTTCAGGAGAGGATCAGAGCTCTTCTAAAGACAAGAGTCTGGCTGGATCTGATGTTAGAACATAAGAACATAAGAATGGACGTTCTGGGTCAGACCAAAGGTCCATCTAGCCCAGTATCCTGTCTACTGACAGTGGCCAGCACCAGGTGCCCCAGAGGGGGTGGACCAAAGACAATGATCAAGCGATTTGTTTCGTGCCATCCCTCTCCACCCTCTGACAAACAGAGGCCAGGGACACCATTTCTATCCCCTGGCTAATAGCCTTTTATGGACCTAACCTCCATGAAATTATCTAGCTTCTCTTTAAACTCTGTTATAGTACTAGCCTTCACAGCCTCCTCTGGTAAGGAGTTCCACAGGTTGACTATGTGCTGTGTGAAGAAGAATGTTCCATTTTGGGTTTATAATTTATATATACATTAATGGAATTTTAATGTTTGTAAATACCACAGACTAGTAAAGACCATGCACAGCTCCACTCCTTTGGTACAATGGAACAATCAACAAAAGGCTTGTCTGTCTCAGAGACAGAGCTTTCTTCAATTTTCATCCAGAACTGTGGGATGAACTCCCCTGGGAGCTGAGGACTACTACAAACCTGACCTCCATTCATGCCAAGTGCAAGGTGCATTTCATTGACCTCACCTTCTCTAATATAAATGCAAAGCAGTATTTTTTATTTTACATTTACTTGCATGTGCGCACACACACACACACACACCCACCCTTACTAAAACAAGATACTGCACTGCACCTACTTTTCCTGGAGCAGATGAGAGAACAAACACTACGGTGAAAGATGTCTGGAAGGCACTCCATACTACAGTGACAAATGAAATGGCAGAACCTATCCAGAATAAAATAGGTTCTAAAGTGAGTGAATGATCTTGTCTTTCACTTCTGCAGATATGGCTTCAAACCCACAGTCAAATTCCAGAAAGAGGTCTTTCATCCAGTTTTTCTGATGCTGGGGAATATCATCCATGTAACAAGAACACTACATACATTTCCCTATGATTGACCATCTCTGCTCAGATGAGGCTTCAGGTCTGTACTAAGAGGGATATTGTTACAGCTCACAACTGAGATGCTTTTGAAGCGCTCTGGTGTGGAGATACTTAGCCTCTTCATAGATAAGATCTTCAAGATCTGCCTATTCACTATACTTCTCCTTCATTACCAATACACTAAACTAAACACAAGATTCAGATGATCAAAGTGGATCAATACAACTTTTGATGGCATGCAGAATACAGATTGGGAGAAGGAGGGATGAAGCTAAGACAAAAGAATAACTGAGGAAAGCTAACAGAATCACTCGGATCACTCACTATTATACCCTCACTTTTGGCTTATATTCATGAGTCAGTAGCAGAGCCCTGGTTTTGATTCAGAGAACAAGTGAAACTAAATTAGTAAAAGCCATGAGACACCACAGGAGGGTGCTGCGCACAGTAACTGTACAGCTCACAGCAGGAACAATTGAGAGCAATCCGATTCTATGCTCTCTGCAGAGCCTTGATGCAGAAAGTAGAAATTTTCCTTCCTAGTATCACTGCGTGAAATGATCTATATGTAAGCAGAGCCATCCCAATCAAAAAGGAAAAAGATTCACAAATGTTGCTGTGCGAAGGGGAAGGGCAGGGTTCCAATGACACTATCAAACTAGGTTCTGTTGAGAATGCAACAAGGGTTCAGAATTAGCTCCATAATGGATTGATTCTATAAAGAGTTTACTATGTTAGTATTGATTGCAAAATGCTTTGAGAGAGTGGGTCACTTTCCTTCATCACAGAGGTTATGCTTTGTGTATTTGGCGTGTGTAGAGACTGTGGAGAAAAGTAGACTCCACCCCACGCCCTGTGTGTATAGATATATTTTATAGGCAGAGACACTTGTGAGTAGACAGCAAGACACACACAGCAGTTACTGTATATGGTATAATGCCTATACTATTACCCCCATTTTCCTAGGCTGTTTTAAGTAACTGATTTTTTTTAAAAAATATTTTTCAACCACAGCTCCCCTTGGTCCTGCTCTGCTCCCTTCCATCTTGCCCAGTCTCATCTTAGATGGCATGCTGCTAGCTAAGACTTAAATATGGCTGACGCTGATCTACTTATTTTCTTCTTAAACTCCCTTACCCTTCCTTTGGCATTTCTTTCTCTAAAACAAGTCTTCGCCTTCAATATTTAAAGTAGATTAAAATAAGCAGAGGAGCCAACACATCATGTGGTTACACCAGGGGTGGGCAATAATTTTTGACGGGGGGCCACTCCAAGATTTTGGAAAGTGGTCAAGGGCTGCACTATTCCAGGATATTAATAGAGCAATTCCAGGGTCTGGGATGGAGGTTGGGTGCAGGAGGGAGAATGGGGTCTGGGAGGGAGTTTGGGTGAATGAAGCAGTTGTGACCTAGGATAGGCGACTGGGATACAGGATTTTGGGACGTGACCTAGGAGAGGAGGGGATTGTAATCTGGGGCAGGAGACTGGGGTGCCAGATCTGGGAGGGAGTATGAATGCAGGAGGGGGCAGAAGATTTGGATATGTGGAGGAAAGGCAGAGGGTTGGGAAGTGGGGGGGCGCTGGGGTGCCAGAGGCAGGCTCTGGCTGGGAGGCACTTACCAGAAGAAGCCTGAGGCAGACTGTCTACTGCAGGCTGCTCCATGTGGCTTTGCTCTGGGCATGAGAGAGGGGAAGAGGGAGAGGAGGAAGGGAGAAGGATTCCTATACTACCTCTGCACCCAGCAAAAATTCTCAGCTCCTATTGGCCGGAAACTGAGAGATTGGCCAATGGGAGCTAAGAGATTTTGCTGTCGGCAGGAACAGTATGAGAAGTCTCCCTCCTCCCTCCCCAGCCATCCGGAACAGAGAACAGCCGGCTTTTTAGAGTATGAGCTGTTCTCTGCCTAAGAATCCTGGTAAGGCGGCTGTGGACTGAATCAGGTGGCTTGGTGGGTTGGATCTGGCCCACTGGCAGCCTCTTGCTCACCCCTGGGTTACACCAATGAGTAGAATATGGGAAAAAAGAAAATATAAGGTATCAAAAGGTATCCAAGTCCCAACGCAGGACCACACCCAGACAAATGAGAGTATGCGCATATGCACATACACACACACAGACACCTATGTACTCATACGCACGTACAGTTCCCAGGGCAGCACCTAAATAATCCCTTCCATTCTAAATGTTCATAGGGTAAACATTACAAAGAAACAGTAGAAAGCCAGAGATTATAGTTCAAGGTGGTTCTCCAACGCTAGCAATTACAGATTAATTATGGTAAGAAAAAGCTTGACCAGAGGGGTGATGAGCAACACAGTTTGCATAATGTTATGAAGGCACTTGGACCTCTGTGAGGTGCCTGATTCTCCAGTTCTTCCCACTGAGGGCATAATACTGCTCTCATAAAAATCAACAGTTAAGCTGCCATTTACTTCAATGAAGGGAAGATCAGACCCTGAGTTGTTTGTCATTTCTATGGAGATTTTTTAAAAGATTTTCTTTAAAAATAATCTAGAGGGTGGTGCCCCCTCCTAGCTATGCTCACCAACTCCCCTCTCTGGGGATAGGCAGCCCCAGCTCCCCCCCGGCTGCCAGGGAGGGCCAGGTCAAGGCCATGGCAGCCCTGGCCTGCCCTGGCTCTCTCCCCCAGCTGCAGTGGCCGCCTGAGGCCAGACCAGCCCTGACTCTCCCCCCAGCCACTGGAGGGTGGGTGGGGGCTGGGCACGCTGAGGCAGGCCCAGCTCTCTCCCCCTCTGGCTGCCCGGGGGTTGGGCCAATAGGGTTGCCAGATGTCCAGTTTTTGCCCTGATAGCCCGGTAATTGCATCTTCTATTCAGTAAAAAAAAAAAAAAAACCACAGAAAACATCGGATATGTAAAATGCCCAATATTTTCTGTTTCTCAGACGGAAGGCCAGCGGGGACATTTTTCCCCTGCCACATTTGGCAGCGGCAGAGAGAGCACAGGAATTTAAAGGTGCAGCAACCTTCGTTCCTTCCTTCCTTCCCTTCCCTTCCTTCACCTCAACCATGTTTGGGATTTTTTGTGAAAGTATCTGGCAACTCTATGGGCCAGGCTGCAGCTAGCCTGACTCTCCCCCCTCTGGCCACAGGGGGGTTGGGATGGACCAAGGCCGAGACTGTCCTGACTCTCTCCCTCTGGCATAGGAGGGGGAAGGAGAAGTCTACTTTGCTCCAGCTGCCTACTGGACTATTGGGAAGGGCGGGAGGAGACAAGGTGGCTGAGGGAAGAAGGAGGAAGTGAGGGCAGAGGGAGGGGCTGTGGGATGCCAGAGTAATGTGTTGTCCCATAGGAAAAGTTTTTTATATAGAGAGTGCTATATTATCCTTCCAGAGATCTTCCTTGGAAAAGGGATTATAGTACACACATACTATGCAGATATATGACATTTTCTGCCAAGATCTTGGTCCTTTTCTCTCATTTCAAATGCGAACCCTGCAAGTCCAAATCATTCTCTTCCTACTTTCTCATATTTAGCAACATTGAGAAAAAGCAGGGCATGCTATTGGGCCTATCACCTTGCACTGCGAATCATTCAGATCTCTCCAGTAAGCTGTTTGGATCAGCATTTGCATACCAGGTACTGTAAGGAACACTAATGCTTAAGGCTCAGGAATTGCCACAAGTATGTCTTTACTGCAGAGTTCAGTTGGGGAAGGGGAGAATAGCAACTGGGTCTGAGCAGCCACAGTGCAAAGCCCCAAGTTTCTCAGTGGCGCTGCACTCACCAGTGTGGGTTGCACTTACTAGCGTGCGTTGCCTAATTCTCAGCACTGCCCTAAAATGAGCTGCTCTGGGATATGATTCCCTGTCAAAACTGAGAGGAGATATCTACTGTGGTCCTGCAGGGATCAGTCCTGTGTGCAGTACTAGCCAATATTTTCATGAAAGGCTTGGATAATGAAGTGGACTAATAAAATTAGTGGATTACACTAAAATAGGAAGGGTTGCAAGCACCTTGGAGGACAGGAGGACATTCAAAAGGACGGAAATTAGCCAATTGGTCTCAAACCAACAAGATGAAATTCAGTAAAGACAAATAAAAAGTACTATGTGCAAGGAGAAAAAAAAATCAACTGCACAGCTACAAAACAGGGAAATAAATGGGTAAGCAGTAGAATGCAGAAAAGGATCTGGGAGCTATAGTATGAGTCAACAATATGATGCTGTTGTGAAAAAAGCTAATATCCTTTGGGGGTGTATAACAAAACAGATGGAAGACATGGGAAGTAATTTTCTCACTCAACTTGCATCAGCAAAGTCTCAGCTAGAATAGTATGCCCAATTTTTGGATGCCACACTTTAGGAAAGATGTGAACAAATGGAAGAGCAACTCAGGGCTTTGCACTGTGGCTGCTCAGAAGAACTATAGATTCAGTGAATATCTGGACCACTCATTGTGGAATCCTCATTTTCTGAGGTTTTTATGAACAGGTTGGACAAACTCCTGTTAGAGATGGTCTAAGTATGCTTGGTTCTGCCACAGGGCAAAGGGCTGGGCTAAATGACCTCTCAAACTCCCTTTCAGCCCTACATTTCTATGATTCTCTGCTTTTTCCAAGTGAATTATGGGAAATAAATCTGTTCTTTGAGGCACATGGGGATTTGTAGGAAGACACTGGAGGATTATCAGCACTTGAATGTGTTCTCATGCTAGTTGGAACATATAAAACAAAATGAAATATGCTGTATTGCTGAAGTCAAAATACCCTTAGAGGTGTACCGTTTTTGACAAAGTATTTATAGCCTGGTATTTCGGGCACTGCCCTGGTATTTGAGACCCCCAGGTTCAGAATGATCTGGGATAAAAACCGCACTTTGACTTAGGCACAACAGGGACTTGATTCTAGATCTCTTACATCCCAGTTAATGACCTAACGGCCAGGATGGACACAGACAGAGTGCAACTGCAAACAATATTGTGTCAAAAATGTCTGTTTTAGTACAAATATTTGAAAGATTTCATTTTTGTTACAAGGAGAAAAAAACGTCAAAATCTGGAACATTATCATGAAATGGACTTGTTCTCTCAAGTACCAATTGTTCTGGGCTAAGTGACTGGTCTCTTGGAGCTGGAAGCAACTTGAATGTGATGTGGCATAAATGACCATTTATCACCAAGTCCAGTTTGCCGGAGGAGGGAGGGGAGGGGAGGGAAGGGGCAAGACAGACTGGAGAGGTTGTGGCTTCATGGTAACACTGCTGTAGTAGTCCAGGAGTTCACATTTGGTACTGAGATGGTGAAATCTAAATATAGCACACACCACTAGTTTGGGGTGTTTGCCCTGTTTTCAGACAGTTACCTTTAGTTAGGCATGCACAGTTGTTAGCCACTCCAGACCGTGTGATGCCCCCAACATGGGTATATTACTTTGCCTGTCCTTACTCTCTTTGCAATTTCACCTGGATGCTGTATTGTTTCTTTCCTAATGTAATAGTAGTACATGGTGCTGCTATACATAGCTAAACTGTTCTATCTGACCTCAAGAAGTAGCTGCATTTTGATGCCAGAGGAATAGTTTCCTGTGCATAGTTCATATTTAAAAATGTACTAAGGGCCTCATCTTCAGAGTTGTAGAGTGACTGAAGTGTTTAGTGGTAGTATATCCGAGCTGCAGCTACTCAGCACCATGTAGGATAGGATCAAAAATATAAAGAGCTCTGGGATCCTTCAGGATGAAAGGTGCTATATAAAAATGTAAGATAATTATCGCAGTGGCATCAAAATGAGCAGACAAGACATACCACTGACTTTTAAAATACTTGCTGCTCTACCAAGCTGTGTTGGAATTCTAAGTTAATGTGTTTAAGCGTGGGAGACAGCATTAAGATGCAAGATGGAAAAAGACTTGGCAGCCCAGAAAATTATGTCAACAAATAATGTGGGATGGATCCAACAACACTGCACTCTGGATGGCTGGGAGGGAACCCAGGTACTAACCTCTTTGGCAGGACAAGGACAAGGCCTTTCAGAAAGCCACCAAATATAAACAACAAGTGTTCATCAGTATTAAAAGGGGAAACATTTCGAAAGGAGAACTAGAAATAATTTAGTGAAAGTAGAACTCAGACACGCTGCCCCATGAGCAGCATGGCCAAGTCCCTGTGCTCCACAGCTCAGACCCAGCATTGAAAGTTCAACCATAAAGGAGAAAATTTGTCAGGGAGCTCTCATTTGTTCTGCAATGATACAGGCAAGGAATTACGCAACAGATAACTCTGACTTCTGTAAGACTACGTCTGCACTGCAATGCCATTTTGGGATACTGGAGAATCCCAAAATACCTATCCTGGCTACGTCTAGACTACATCCCTTTTCGTAAAAGGGATGTAAATTAGACGTATCGCAATTGTTAATGAAGCGGGGATTTAAATCTCCCCCGCTTCATTAGCATAAAAATGGCTGCCGCTTTTTTTCCGCACGGAGCTTTGTTGGAAAAAAGCACCAGTCTAGATGCTGATCTTGCGGAAAATAAAGCCTTTTCCGAAAGATCCCTTATTTCATAGAGGGATAAGGGATCTTTTGGAAAAGGTTTTATTTTTTGAAAGATCAGCGTCTAGACTGGCGCTTTTTTCCGGCAAACCTCCGTGCTGAAAAAAAACGGCAGCCATTTTTGTGCTAATGAAGCAGGGGAGATTTAAATCCCCGCTTCATTAGCAATTGTGATACGTCTAATTTACATCCCTTTTACGAAAAAGGGATGTAGTCTAGACGTAGCCCCTGTGTCTTCACAGCAAGCCCATTATTTTGGGCTCGCTATTCCGACATCCCTTCACAAGGAATAAGGGACATTTCAGAATAGTGGGTTATTTTGAAATTTGGCGCCATGTAGACAATGCCAAATTATGAAATAAGCTATTTTGAAATAAGATCAAAATAAGATATGCAATTTTCATAGCTCAAATTGTATATCTTATTTCGAGCATCGGTGTTGTATACACTCACCCTAAGAAAAGAATCCAGTATTTCCCATCAAACAAAGTTAAACCATAGTGGATGTCTCACCCCTATCACACTTCTGGTCATCTGTCATCTAAATCCAAATTCTAACAATGGCTAATACGAGACATGATATAATGTACCCATAAACTGTCATCTTAACTTAACAGTGCCAAGGCTGGGAAGGGAGTATGGAGACAGTGGGCACTAGAAACATTTCTTCACTGAAGGGAAGAGTTTATCAAAAGGCTATTTCAAGGGAATGACAGAATGAAAGTCACTAACCAAGAGGGCAATTTTACCATGAACAAATTATGCCATTTGTCATCCTGCCCATGCATTCTATAGAAAGGCTGGAAATATTAAACACCTGGAAAAGAGGAAAAATAATGCTATTATACTCTGCTATGTGTGTTAATGCATTACTGCACTATGTCTCCAGTCCAGGAAAACACATAAGCATGTGCTTAACCTTAATGCATATGTCCTAATTGATAGTTCCAATGACAAAGGCCTGAAAGATAGGCTGTACATTAAAGGAAAACCACAACGTGGCTAGAAGACTCTCCTCGGCATTCAATAAAATCCTACTGAAACCCCAAAATAAAATGTTATTGACTCCCTTAGGGCATCATCAGACACAAACACTCCCTTTAGTATTAACACACCGATAACAAAAGCTTCCAACAGATTCCTGTCTATGCATCATATCCAAATGGAATTTCTCTCTCTGCAATTTGCAATCTCTGCAGATGACTTAAATACAAAAGGTTTATTTTTTTCTTTTACAGAGAAATACACTACAGCCATTTGGAGAGGGAATATGTCATTGTTTTCTTGTAAGAAATAATTTGAATTAAATGCCAGTCTACAGTTGGTAGGAAGCCTAACAGACACAAATCAAATTTCAGGGCTGAAGTCAGAGCGATAATGAGAGCATTTGTGGGAGCATGGCGAGAGGTGAGTGATTATAGTTGTCTAAAAGGCCTTATGCAGGCAGGATTGGGGAAGCAGTGAAAGGAGCTGGAGAAAAAGACAGATGCAGAGAGGAGAAAGCAAACATGTTGCTATGTGTCAGCAGTTGCCTATTAATAAAAACTATCCAGATAGTATGGCAAGCAAAAATATTTCAGGCTTCCAAAATCTTCATTATTTGAGCAAGCAAATTAATGAGAGGAGTATTTTAAGACAATTAATTTTAGCTTTAATTTATTTGGATATTTACCCTCAACAAAATAACCCTCTGGCTGCTGTTCTCTTCCTTCCTTGTCTCCCCCTTTTACCTATAGACACAAAGCTTACTGCTGGGAGACAACAAATTCCACTGCACCCTTTCCACAAAGGGTTGAATTTTTCAGGGCATCAAGTACTATGTCTCAGGTGGAAGCATTTCTATCAGGTGATACCAGATTATTAATCATGTAGAGCCAAATTCTACCACTCTTACTCACACTGAGTACCACTTTAAACTGCAAGTAGTCCCTGAGGGCCTGTCTACACTAGGAATAATTTAGAAATAATTTCAGAATAATAAATCCTGAAATAACTATTTTGAAATAGCATGTCCACACTACTGGGAAGCCTCAAAATTAGTCCGAGGCAGGTTCCTTTAATTTGTCCACGCTACCTCGACTTAGAGCCCCAGGAAGCACTGGGGAGTAATTGCTTTGAACGATTTTGAGGAGTAGTTATTTCAAAATAGCAGCAGTGGAGTGTCTACACTACTTCTATTTTGAAATAAACGTTATTCCTCATGGAAAGCAGGAGTTATTATTTCAAAATAACCCTCCCCTTATTTCCCTTGGTAGTGTGGATGCTTTGCTTGATATTTTGAAAGAAGGGGAGTCATTTAGAAATAACTCCTTAGTGTAGACCAGGGCTCAGAAATCAATGAGATGAGTAAGAGAGAAAAAACATGGCTCTCTGAAAAAAACCTCTGGAAAGTTGGAGGGATCATTATACTCAGAGGAAGAAACATCCCCTCTGCAACCTTGACTACGTCACTGTACTAATCTACTGTTCTTGTTCTTTCTTGTGTATATTTACTGAGTGCTGGGTGGATGAGCAAGATCCGGTTATTCAGACGACAGAGATAACATCTTTTGGTGCCAGAATTTTTAAAATTACTATCTGAGCACTCGCTTACCTCTGTTGCATGCTGCATATTTATTTTTATACCAGAATAACCGTTTTAGTGGTGTTTTAATCATGAGATTGCACTGTAAGTATAAGTCTTAACAAGGAGTTGTTTTATAACCTAATTATCAAATATCAGTTTCTTGTTGGCACCTTTTGTCCTTTCTCTCTCAGTCTTCTGTTGCAGAGCCAACAGACACCTTTATCCTACAGTTTACTACAAAGGATCAGAAGGGCCATAGCCCCCCTTAGAGATTTGCTAGTGTGGTCCAGATATTCACTGAATCTATAGTTCTTCATGACTATGACTGGATCTGTTCCTTCCTCAGAGTACCAATTTCCATTCCAGCATAAAATTACCAGAGATGTTGCCTTTCCACTGCCATCAGAAAACTAGGTGACAAAAGGCCATGGATATAAATAATTGCCCCAGCAATTTATAGAGCTTTTCATTAGCAATGTTCTCCCCTTTATTCGGTCTTCCTTTTAACTTCTGATCTTTATAGTTTTGCTAACTTTTGGTTACATTCATTTACTCCCCTCTCTAAAATTCTCACCAATCTTGTGTAAAACTCAACTGGTTTGTAATCTGTCTCTTCTCCAGCTGGGACTTTTTGACAAGGAGGAGAGATGGCCTAGTGATTACAACACTGGAAAGGGATTCAGGAGATCTGAGTTCTGTTTTTAGTCCTGTCAGAAACTTCCTGTGGGATTCAGGAAAGTCACTTAGGCCAGATTCTCAAAGATATCCAAGACACCTAAATACCATTGAGGACTTGGGTGTTAAACTCTTTGTGGTTCAGTTTTTCCATGTATAAAATGGAGATAACTGTATTTCCTTTCTCCTACTTTTTTGTTAGTTTTGTCTGTTTAGAATGCAAGCACTTCAGGTCAGAGACTGTTTCATACTGTGTGTTTATACATCACCTCACATAATGGGGCCTCATCTTGCCTGGGATCTCTGGGTGCTACTGTAATACGAATAAATAATAACCGCTTCAACTGCATTTAGTTTAGACGTGCTGTTGTTGCTTTAGCTTTTGACAGATGTTCTTAGTCTCTTACCAGTCTGTCCAACTCCCATTAAGGTTAATGGGAGTTTGATGGGGCTTTAAATCATGTCTCCACTTCAGCCAGAATACTACAGTGTGGGAAGGTAGGGGAAGCATTCTGAAGAGCTGGGTTCTCATATTTTATCAAAGCTACCTTATTGCATAGGCACTGATTCTATTGGTGGAAAAAAATAGTGTATACTTAGCACCCGCCAGCAGCGCCCCCTCAGTACCTCTTGTACCCTGGCAATCCCTCCAGCCTCCTCCCCCACTCTCTCAGCACCATCCACTCACCATGATCAGCTGCTTTGCAATTTGCAGGCAGTGCTGGGAGTGGGAAGGAGTGGGATTCGGTGCATTCAGGGGAGGGAGCAGGAAGAGGTAGGGCGGGGGAGGAGGACTTGTGGGTGAGGGTTGAGGTCTCCCAGGGCCTGGTGGAATCTTATTTCATCCTAACATCCATGTATGTACCTAACTATCAGTATTCTGTGTTCAAAAACAGGATGAGAGGTGAAAGCACGGGATGAGTGAAGATGAACTGGCAGAACCGCATAGGAAAGTTTACATAGCACTTGCATGTGGTAGGCTTGGCTCACAATCTCTCTCACTTTCATAAGCTCTGAAAAAAAGAACTACAGGGGGGAAAAAAAGAGCCATGCAACCTAGCACAAACTTCAAGTGCAGTAATTATCAGGACAGTCAAATGCACAAAGCCTGATTTCTACATGTACCAGGTCTCATACTTGCCTATTTACTCTGTTTACTGGCAAAACCAATGGTCTGATTTACAGAGGTGCTGACCTCATTGCTTCCGCTAAAATCAACTGGAAGCTGTGGGTGCTCAGAACCTCTGAAAAAGACCACAAATGTATTGTCAATAACAGGCAGTCAGTATGGCTTTGGAAGGATGATGCTGGAAAAAGGGAAAGATCCTGTTGCTTTTGATATGTAGCCCTGTCTCACTGATGTAACATCAACAACATACCCAGTTAATCTCTGATTCTGTGATCTACTGTTAGCAACCTCTCGGATGCTGCATAAAGTAAGAAAGAAAATCATACAGCATGCTTTTTTTTTTTTTTTTTTTTTTAACTCAGGTTATTGTGGCAAGTGGGAAAATCTTGTAAATAATGTCTGGAAGTCACTGGGGAGCATACATTTGGAACACCAACATGCCATTTTAATCGTGCCTCTTTTCAAACCACAATCACACTTTGGATGAGGCATGATCGATATAACTCAGCATAGGAGTATTCCCATGCAGTTAGTCATTCCAGACTCTAGGATAAAATGACATCTTTATAGGAAAATGATGTTTTCAGAGGAAACGAAGAAACAAAACAAGTCTAGCTACACCTCAAAGATTCTAATTATGTGATAAAAAATAAACCTTAAGCATTTAAATCCATTATGCAAAATCTCTCTAAGACTTTGAAATTCTATTTAAAAAGAAGTATATTAAGAAAATAATACAACATACAGACATAATTTACACAACTCACAGCCAGCTTTGTTGTTCCTCAAAGCTGAATTAAAAACTGGACCAACAGTATAGAGAATAGGAAAGCTTCTTTGGTCACTATATATCAGAAAAAACACAATAACAAATTCCATCACACTGGATATAGACATGTCTACACTGCATCTGGTAACAGACTTCCCATCCCAGGGTTCACACACTTGTGCTAGTGGGGTTTGCACTAGAGTTCTAAATATAGCTAGGTAGACATTGTGGTTTGGGCAGGAGCACGGGTTCTCATGCTGGTGAATTGGGGATGGTTTTCAAAGTTCAAACTCCTGCAACAGCATCTACATAACTATTTTTAGAGCATTAGTGTAAACTCTATTTGCAAATTCTGTTCCCTCTGAGAGGGTCACTCTCAGATGCAGTGTTGACATCCTAAAGAGAATAGCAAAGAAATAAAATACAAAGCTTCCTACTCCTACTAATACTCTGATTTTTTAAATCTATGTACTCAGAATAACTATTGTTATGCTTTTATTTTATTGCTGCAGATTGTGTTCTGGTACCTTTTTTTTTTTTTTTTTTTTTTTTTGCATACAGCATTTCAGTCTCTGGGCAGATAACTATTCAACATCTTTAAGACCTAGTTTAGGAATGGCAGTTTACTAAAACTCTCATAAGATTCCATGGAGAAAGGTATCTCAGCTGAGCCTAGTTGAAAATGAACTGCATATTAGCCAAATGCCAAAAAGATATGATATCTAGGTACCAAACATTTTCTGAAGTATTCATGGGGAAATGAATTATTCAGCATACGAGACAGATATCTAGATTAGCTAGGAAAGTATTTGCTCACTAAATCCTGTTTTCAGGCAGTTAATTATAGGATTTCTTAATTATATGTTTTCAAAACCCCAATTACAGCAGCATAATCAAGTACCCATCAGAGAAGCATTTAGGCCAAATTCTAGCTCTTCCTGTGAAAAATGGAGGGTTCTGGAAGCATTACCTGTAGGGAAGCCAAGAGCAGGTACATTGGCCCTGGAGTTCTTGAGGAGACCACACTCATCAGTGAGACTCACCTCACTCATAAGAACAGGAGTAGTCAGTGTCATTTTCTCTTCAGCTCAAAAACTGCCATTCAGTAGAGTTGGCTGCAAAATGGAGGGGTTTTCCTGCTCCCAATTTTTGACTTTTTGGCAAAAAAAAAAAAAAAAAAAAAAAAAAAAAAATCCAGCTGACAAAAACAACCCACACATCCTACCATGGCCAAAAATTCTGGCCAAAAATTGACCTAGTTTGATTCAGGAATATTCCCATTTTCTGCTCCTGTCTCTCACACTATCCCAAAAGGTACCACCACCACTCTTCAAGGTGGGAGATTATGGGGCATTATGTGAATCACCTAGTAGTGGTGCATTGTGGGAGATGAAATCTGGCCGGGGAGCCCAGCTCAGAGAGGAGAATGTAGACATGATGCAACCAAACTACAACTCCCATGAGGCACACTGGCGGTAAATTTAAATAAAAATGCTTCAGTGGTTTGGTGTTCAAAAGCTTGACTAAAAATTTTAAAAAAGGACAAAGAAAATAATATTAATGAAAAATATACATTTAGTCAAAAATCCAATTTTCCCAATTGTAAAAAAGTTGTAATGGATTTTTTTTTACCTGATTTTCATTCAGCGGCTCTGGCTGTGCACTTCATCCTGTACAGAGATGTCATTTCTGGGTCTGTGCACATTGAGGGTACGTCTAAACTACATGGCTCCGTCGACGGAACCATGTAGATTTGTTGTTTTGGCAAAGGCAAATGAAGCCGCGATTTAAATGATCGCGGCTTCATTTAAATTTACATGGCTGCCGCGCTGAGCCGACAAACAGCTGATCGGCTGTTTGTCCGCTCAGCGCGCTTGTCTGGACGCTCCCCTGCCGACATCAAAGCCCTTTGTCGGCAGCCCCGGTAAACCTCATCCCACGAGGACTAACGGGGCTGCCGACAAAGGGCTTTGATGTCGGCAGGGGAGCGTTCAGACAAGCGCGCTGAGCGGACAAACAGCCGATCAGCTGTTTGTCGGCTCAGCGTGGCAGCCATGTAAATTTAAATGAAGCCACGATCATTTAAATTGCGGCTTCATTTGCCTTTGCCTATGTGTCTAATCTACATGCCTGTGACGACAGAGGCATGTAGTCTAGACACAGCCTATAAGAAGTACTGTCTGTTCTCTCCTACTATAGTCTAAAGCCCTAATCCTATGTTGAAATCCTTGAACTCCCGATAATTTCAATATGAGTTAAAGTTGATCAACATCTGCAGAAATTGTTCATCATTTGACTGAGCTGAATCCACAGAAAACAAGCAGACAAATTTGGAGCAGAAAGAAAGAAAGAAAAAGGAGTGGGAATAGGGCTATTTCTACTATCACCCTTCCAGCTAGCATGACTGATGGGCTCTGGAAGTGAGAGTGAAGGATTCGAGTGCACACTTAGGCTATGTGTACACTATCAGTTTTTGCTGGAGGAGGCAATGCAAATGAAGCACTGATTAGCAGATTGTCGCATAATCTATTCCAAGCCATTTTTGCGCAAGGGTTTTTTGTGCAAAAACAAGTAGTGTGGACATGTTCGTTTTGTGCAAAACCCCCTTTTTGCACAAGATCCTCATCCCTCTCCGGATAACAGAGAATAGGAGAGCTGGTAATTTCTCCAGGAAACAATATAAAAGGCACAGATGCAAACTATCCCAAAGCAAAGACAGGAAGACTAATAAGAGGCTAATATGGCAGCCTCAGGAGCTCTTTACTGACCTGAAAATGAAAAAAGAAATCCTACAAAGATTAAGTAGACGGACAATCTGCTGATGAATACAAAAGAATAGCATAGGCATGTAAGAACAAACATCAGAAAGGCTTAGGCACAAAATGAGTTATATCTAGTAAGGGGCATCAAAGGAAACAATAAGAGGTTCTTAAATTACATGAAGAGCAAGAGAAAGATGAAGGAAAGTGCAGGTCTGCTACTCAGTGTGACAGGAGAGCCAATAACTGGTGACATCAAGAAAGCTGATATATTTAATGCCTGTTTTGCTTCATTATCAACTGAAAAGTTAAAATGGTGACTGGATACTCAGTACAATTAATATTAACAAGAAGAAGGAATGCAAGCCAAAATAGGGACAGAATAGGTTAAAGAGTAGTAGATAAGTTAGATGTATTCAAGTTGTCAGGGCCTGATGAAACTCAACATAGGGGGCATTGGCTGTCTCAGAATTGTTATCTGTTAGGACTCATGGAAGACAGGTGAGGGCCCAGAGGACTGGAGAAGCACACTCACAGTAGCTATTTTTAAAAAGGTGAACAAAGAGGAATCAGGGAATTATAGAGAGATCAGTCAACCTTACAGCAATACCTGGAAAGATGCTGGAACAAATTATTTGAACGTAACATGCATAAGATGATAAGAATGGACATACTGGATCAGTTCCAGGATTCATCTAGCCCAATATCCTGTCTTCTGACCATGGTTAATGCCAGATACTGCAAAGGGAGTAAACAGAACAGGGCAATCACCAAGTGATGCATTCCCTGTCATCTCATCCTACCATCTGGCAGTCATAGGCCTATATATACCAAGAGCATGGGATAGCCTTCCTGACCACCCTATCCTCCACGAACTTACCTAATTATTTTTTTGAATCCAGTTACAGTGTTGGATTTTGCAACATCACTGGCAACAAGTTCCACAGGTTGAATGCGTTGTGTGAAGAAGTACTTCCATCCGTTTGTTTTAAACCTGCTTCCTATTAAAATTTGTAAGCATCTGCAGGATAATGGGGTCGCAGGGAATTTGTCAAGATCAAATCCGGCCAAATCAACTGAATTTACTCATTTGACAAAGTTACTAGTCTACTGGATAGGTGGGAAGCAGATGATGTGATATATCTTGATTTTAGTAAGAATTTTCATACAGTACCTCTGAGACTCTCTTATGCAAACTAGGGATATGTGGTCTTGATGAAATAGCTAAAACAGCCTGAAGTCCACACTATCAGAATAGTTAGCAGTAGTTTATAATCACACTGGAAAGATGTATCTAATGGGGTCCCACAGGGCCAGTCCTGGGTCTGGTAGTACTTAATGTTTTATTAATGACTTAGATAGTGGAAGAGAGAGTATGCTTATAAACTTTATGAAAGACTCACAGCTGGGAGAGATTGTAAGCACTTTGGAGGACAGAATTAGATTTCAAAATGACTGACAAATTAGAGGATTCATCTGAAATCAAGAAGATGAAATTTCAGTATGTTCTACAGATAGGGTGGGAAAATCAAATGTACATCTACAAAATGGGGAATAACTGGCTAAGTGGTAATATGCAGGAAAGGATCTGGGGGCTACCATTGATCATAAAATATGAATTAACATTGTGAATTAACATTGTGAAATAACAATTATGAATTAACATTAACATTGCAAAAAAGGCTAATATCCTTCTGGCATGTATCAACATAAGATTCATATGTAAGACATGAAAGGTAATTGTCCAATTATACTCAGCACTGGTGAGGCATCAGCTGGAGTTATACGTCTAATTCTGTTGCCACGTTTTAGGAAAGATGTGGACAAACTGGAGAGGGCACACAGGAGAACAAAAAATTTTTTTTAAAAGGTTTGGAAAATATGACCTATGAAGAAGGGTTAAAAGAACTGAGCATATTTAATTTTAAGAAAACATGATTGAGGGGGAATCTGATAATAGTCTTCAAATATGTCAAGGGCTGTTATAAAAAGAACTATGGTCAGCTATCCTCCATACTCACTGAAGATAGATAGGACAAGAAATAATGGGCTCAATTTCCAGGAAAAGAGATTTAGCTTAGACATTAGGAAGAACTTTCTAACTATAAGGATAGTTAGCCTGTGGAACAGGTGTCAGAAGGAGTTTTTGGAATCCCCATCACTGGAGGTTTTTAAGAACAGAGTGGAGAACACCTCACAGGAATTGTCGAAGGTTAATAGGTCATACCTAAGTTCAGGACTAAATGACCTCTTAGTGTTCCTTTCAGCTCTACAATTCTATGATTCTATAATTTGGCCCTTAAAAATATAATGTAATGTGTGCTGATGAGAAAAGAATACTGGATGCAGGGGAAGGATATTAGATCAGATGGTCCAAGGGGAAAGCTGTGTGTCTTATGGAGATCTGGGCTCTATTCTCAGTAGAGCTGTGAAGAAAAACAGAAATTCCATTTTGTGGAAGAGTTCAAATTTTGTTTTTGCTCCAAATAGGAATTATCCCTCCAAAACTTTAAAATCTACTATATATTTGAGAGAATTTGTCTGTGCGTCTGTCTGTTCAGGAATTCATTCTAAATGGTAAGAGCCAGGAATCTCCACATTCAGTATACAACTTCCTTTTATCATAACTTAAACCAAGGTAAGGATTTGGTTGTGCCAGGAACAGGGGATGTGCCAAGAATAGGATTGCGTCTCATAAAACCATACAGAAAAAAGGGGCAGAATCACAAGATAGGGGAAAAGGGCTGGCTGGGGTGCCCACCCATCCAGGATAGCCCCAGTCCTGACTCTCCCACTCCCTAGGTACCCTTTAGGGAGAGTGTGGGGGAGGCCTGAAGTCCCCTATGTCCCCAATTCATATGGGAACTTTGTTGACTGTTCCCCTTCTTGAGGGAACACAGGGAAAGTGCGCGGTTCACTGCATTCTTTGATCTGGCTGGGGTATATAAACCTGGACCTGCCTAAGCCAGGAGGCATACACCCCTCCCTTGGCTGTGCCTGCTGGAGCTGCAGCAGTCTTGGAAAGGCACGTCTCATCTGGCCCCAAGCTGCTGTGGTGATAGAGGGCTGGGGCAGTCCTCTCTCCTCAGGGCAGCCTGCATACTGAACCCCTCCTTTGAAGTAAAAGTAGACTTGATAGGAAAAAAAATCAAAATGTTTGGTTCTGATAATGTCCAAATGAGATTTTCAACATCACTGGGACCCCTCCCACTTTCCCCTCTGAAACTAAATTTTAGCAAAATTGGCAACTTGGATTATTAGCTCTGCAACAGACTTCCTGTGTGACCATGGCCAAGTCAATTAACATTTTTCTGTTACATACATGATTTATAAAATGGGAGAAAATACTGCTTATCTTATTGCTGTATTATGACATTTAAGTGGAGTTTATAAAGTGCTTTGATGTCTTTGGATGAAAGATGGCATCAGAAGTGCAACTAATTAGCAGAATCGTACTTTTAAAGGGAGAACTTACTTTACCTTTTGTCAAGAATGCACACTATAGGATACATTTGTACTGCTACTTCTCCCAGCTTTGTATTTGGAACATTCTATAGAAAAGTCAGTTTAAATAAATAATTCTTATAACATAAAATACTAATATAGCAACATTCACATATCAATGTCTGAAAAAAATTAGCTCCTAAGAAAGGAGAAATGTGTTTACTTGGTCATGACTTGTTTAGTACTTTATAGTTTGATGTGGATTGGAGATTGTAGCTGTAACATTATCCTCAGTCCGTATTTTCTATTGGGGGAAAAACTGCCAAGGCTGGTAAATCACTATTGTAACTTGATGCTTACAGCACACTGTCCTAGGTTATATTCAGTTACATTGCTTGTGCTATGATTTAATCTGATATAAACACTCTGGAAAGCTTAAAGGGGGTACTCCATATCATGGGAAGGGAAAAGGATATTTTTCCACAGGTAGATGGTATTCTGTTGGAGCTGTGGGAGAAACATTTTGCACTATGTGCTACGGCTAAATGAATGCTATTGTAGCTGCATTCTTCCCTGGATATTAGGTGGGTGAGATAATACGTTTTATCTAACCATCTTCTGTTGGTGAGTGACACAAACTTTTGAGCTTACATAGAGCTCTTCTTCAGGTCACCTTGTCCCTCTATAACTTAAACAAGTCTTTTGAAGCTGTGCAATCACGCTACACCCCACGTAGATGTAGCAAGGGCACATATCATTGACTAGATCCGCTTATTTTTGTTAGTGATGGCAAAATTAGTTTTATTATTCAGGCTAACGCTCATGGCTAAGATGAATGATGGCCTGAAAAGAGACACTTATTTATAGGTGTCGACTTATCTAATTGCCTGGGGCGCTCGACTCCTGGGCCCCATCCTCACTGCACCCCATCATCCAAGACCCCCCGCCTCTTCCTGCCCCTGCTCCTCTCCCTTCCCTTAGCATCTCCTGCATGCTGTGAAATAGCAGAGCTGTGGTGGGTAGTAGGTGCTGGAAAAGACTGAGTGGCACCAATCAGCAGGGCCTCCAGCCGGTGGGAGGCACCAAAGGAGGGAGGTACTGACCCAAGGGGTCTTCCAGTGGGTGCAGAGTAGCCACCTTTTCCCCCTTTGGGTGACCCATAGAGCCAACTCCTATGCTGTTGCTAATATTTTCACTACTGTATCACTCCTACAAACTCTGTATTCCATCAACTTATCCAGAGCTACATATAACCTCCCCATAATTTAAAACAGTTCATGAATGTAATTGGTGACAAGCGCAACACACACACATTGTGTTCGCTCTCTCTCTCTCGTTCTCTCTCTCTCTCACACACACAATTGTACAGTGGAAAAATATTAATAAATATTCGGGGGCTTTAATTCCCCTTGATTAGCCTTGGTTTTCCAAGCCAAAAATACATTGTGTCATTACCCATCAAAGCAGACAGGAGACTGCCACTGGGTGTCATAACCAATGTTCACCAGTGAGGGATTATGGGTCCCCAGCCAGTCTTCAGATGACAGCAACCACCCAATATCTCACTTGTACCAGCAGAGAGTGAGGGCTGGTGGACCCCAGCTGAGTAGAGGTACCATTCTCAAAGCTCCTGACTGGAGGAGATGTCTGGCTTCTCCATTAGTCTAGGACTCACTAATTCAGATAGAAGATATAGGAAATTGTCTGAACAATTAGCTTAATCCCTGGCTGGGTTGCTGCATTGGACGCTGCCTTCTTACATGACTCCTGAGCCCTGCCTGAGGCTCGCTTTGTTCCGGATCCCTGCTTTTATGGCCCACCCCTGGCTATTGACTCGGGCTCCATCTCTTGGTTTGACTCAGACTCCAGCTTGGGCTCTGATCCTTAGCTCAACTCTTGATTCTGACTCGAGCTCTGACTCAGGCTATGTCTACACAACAAAGAATAGTTGGAAAAAGATACGCAAATTGCAAACCGCAATTTGTGGATCTTTTTCTGCTTTTCTTCCGAAAGAGGCTTTTCCAACATTTGGCCCGTCTACATGGGGCCAAATGTCAGAAAAAAACCCTCTTTCGGAACATCCCTTTTCCCCTGTAGAATGAGGTTTACGGAGATGCCAATTTTTTTCGGAAAAGCACACACATTCCTTGGACACGGCAGAGCTTTTAAAAGCTCTATAGCATAGACATAGCCTCAGAATCCATCCCTGGTTCACAACTCCTGCTGAAACCACTAGACTTGACCACCACTGCTCTGGCCACCTCTGTCCTGGTCTATGAAACTTCCATGGTCCGTGGAGAAGAGGAACATAGCCTGTGTGTTTTTCTGAGGTTAATTAATGAAAAAATTAGGGAATGAAAACTTGTAAGGGCCACAATAAATGTTGTAGACAACATCAATAGGCTTTGAAGGAGCTGAATGTCTGTCAGATGGTGCTCAGATGATCATCACAGGACTGGGACTGAATAGCATCGCTCATCTATCAATTTATCCCTCCTCCATCTGAGATACACCCCATGATGTGTATCACATACAGTATACTTAATGCCTTTCCATTTAATTATAGTTTACATATGAATGTGAATTTCTTCCAGGGTGTTTTGACTTACTTCTGTCTCCAGACCTTCCTCACCTGAAGTTTTAGTCTGCTGAGTACTAGAGGCTCCCAGTTCTTGTGTTTATTATAACCTTACTGAATTCTGAATAGACATAGGAAAATATTGGTACACTTCCAGTATTATTGAATGATTGAGTGTGAAGGTTCCTTTCACGCATTTTCTTTTTAAAAATGTACTGCTTTCCAGTGTGTTTTCCCAACCATACATACCACTTTTGCCTCTCACTAGTGTTAGTCAAGAGTTGAGCTACAAACTGTTTGTTGCATTCTGTGTCACCCAGGTGTGGAGAGATTTTTTATTTGACTTACAGATTCCCTTCTTTTTCTGACAGTTTGCCTGTCATGCTATGGCTAGGTGTTTTAAACAGCTGTTCTTTTCATGACACGCTTCTTAGTATCTCCGGTTATGTGATTTCTAACAGACTCTTTCCCATCAGTTCCATTCCTTCCTGCCAAAATGCACTTAGTTATTGCAACCATGAGAGGTAACTACTGTACCTCTAAACAATTTACTGCCCCTGCTAGTCAGGTTTGGTTCACTGAGAGGGAAAAATGTAAATTCTGCATTTCCTTTTAGATTTAGTTAATCTTACAGCCATAGACTCATATGATTGGAAGGGACTTTGAGAGGTCACCTAGTCCAGTCCTCTGCACTCATGGCAGGACTAAGTATTACCTAGAAGATCTCTGATAGGAGCGTTTATTTAACCTGCTCTTAACAAATCTCTAAAGATGGAGATTCCACATCCTCTGTACAGAATGTATTCCAGTGCCTAACCATCTAGAGAGTTAGGAAGTTTTTCCTAATGTTCAACTTAAACATCCCTTGTTGAAATTTAAGCCCACTACTTCTTGTCATCACCTTAGGGGCTAAAGAGAACAATTTTTCTTCCTCCTCATTGTAACTAGAGATGTAAAATCCCATTTAATTGGTTAACTTGTTAAACATATTGTGTTGTGGGCAGGGGGCTGCTCCAGCCCCGGCGGAGGAGGAGGGGGCGCTGTAGACAGTGGCTGCTCCAACCAGACTGGATACTCCAATTGAGACCCTGCCCCTGCTAGTCAGTTAACCAGCAAGCAGGAAGCTGCTCCAGCCCCGATTGGTTAACCTTAACTGGTAAGCCTCGCCTATTATGGGTGAGACTTACTGGTTAATTGGTTAAACATTCATATCCCTAACTGTAACATCTTTTTATGTATTTGAATGTGGTGTCATGTTCTCTCTCAGTCTTCTCTTCTCTTCTCTTGACTAAACAAATCCATTTTTTTAAAATCTTCTCATATAGATCATGCTTGTTGCTCTTCCCTGGACTTTCTCCAATCTGTTCACATCTTTCCTGAAACATGGCACCCAGAACTGGACACAATACTCCAACTGAGACCTAATTAGTGGAGAGTGGAGCAGAAGAATGACTTCTCATGCCTTGCTTACAACACTCCTGCTAATACATCCCAGAATGTTTCTTTTTTTACAACAGTGGTTCACTGTTAATTCATAGTTAGCTTGTGATCTACTGTGATCCTCAGATCCTTTTCTGGGTTATTCCCTCCTAGATACTCATTTCCCATTTTGTGTGTGTGTGCTGAATTATTTCTTCCTAAGTGGAGTACTTTACATTTGTTCTTGTTGAATTTCATCCTGTTTACTTCAGACCATTTCTTCAGTTTGTCCGGATCAATATGAATTTTAATCCTGCTCTCCAAAGCACTTGCAACTCCTCCCAGCTTGATATCATCTGCATACTTCTTAAGAACTGGACCCAGTGCTGATCCTTGTGGGACTGCACTTGATATGCCCTTCCAGCTTGACTATGAAGCACTGATAATTACTCTCTGGAAGCAGTTTTCCAACCATTTACACACTCACATTATAGAAGCGCCATCTAGATCATATCCAAAACCACTTTGAGAAACCTGTTAACTGGCTACACTGGTTTGTTTATCTACCAGCACCATGGCCACAGAGCCTCGCAGCTCCCTTTGGCTCCATTTCACCATTTGCAACCAAGGGGAGCCCTGGGAAGCAGCAGCCTGGCCCATGTTGCTTCCGCTGCTCCCCTTGGCTGTAAATGGCAAAATGGAGCCACTAGGAGCCGTGAAACTCTGTGACCACAACGCTGGCAGATAAACAAACCGGTGCAGCCAGTTAACAGGTTTCTCAAAGTGGTTTCACAGGCCACTTTGAGAAACACTGATCTAGACTGTATTTCCATAGTTCGTTTATGAGGTTCTAAGAGCTGGTATCAGTATCTGTACTAAAGTCAAGATATACTACATTTACGCTTCCCCCAGATTCACAAGGCAAAGAAAAAAATTCTTGATAAATCTATGCTGATTGTTGCCCCCTCTTGTTGAGGTGAAGTAATTATGTTGATGGGAGAGCACTCTCACATTAAAGTAACAGGTCTTCAGATATGCTAAATTGACACTGCTGTATTGATTTTAGCATGGTAGTAAAAACAAGCCCTGATTCTATAATAAGGTGATAAGAAACAATGTCAGTGGGAGAGTGTCTTTCACCAATATAATGCAGTGTAGTTAGTGCTTTAAGTCAAAGTAAGTTACATCACTCAGGGAGGGTTTTTTACACACCCCTGAGTATCATAACTTACATCAACTTAAGAAGTAGAGTAGACAAGACCCAGGTGTTTGCAAATCAATTGCTTAATTATTTGCTCTATTAACTTTCTGGGTATTAAAGTGAAGCTGATCAGTTTGTAATTCCCTGGGTTGTCCTTATTTTCCTTTTTATAGATGGGAACTATATTTGCCCTTTTCCAGTCCTCTGGAATCTCTCCCGTCTTCCATGACTTTTCAAAGATAATCACAAAAGGCTCAGCTATCTCCTCAGTCAGCTCCTTGAGTATTCTAGAATTCATTTAATTAGGACCTGATAACTTGAAGACATCTAACTCGGCTAAGTAATTTTTAAACTTACCCATTCCCTATTTTAGCCTCTGATCCTACCTCATTTTGCACTTTTGCTATTTCCACATTTTCTGGTTTTCTGTTATTAGGCTCTTATCCTGTGCCCACCCTGCCCCCACGAGTCTTGTTCAAATATACGTCTGCCTTGATTATGATTCCAGTCAGTCATGGTATATTTGTAAGTTAGACTTTTGGCTTGTTGACTTCTTGCCAGCTGAGGGTTGCAGGCAATATATTTGTGATTGTATTTAACATCTCCTTTAACCTCACTGGAAAAAAACAGTTTTGTAATTCTCAGAAATCCCCTAAAATACTGGAGTGCTTTGCAGGACAGCTTCTGTAGAGAGCCCTACAACTCAACTTACTTTGTTCTGCTGAGGCACATAGCAGTCTCTGAATTTTGAAAGATTCAGTTTTTCAGTTTCAGTGAAATCACAATCATTAAATTTAGCTAACTGTCCAGTATCTTGGGACACAAATCATAGTCAGAAACAAAAGAAAGAAATGGTATTAGTAACTGAATACTGGGACTCTTTTCCCTGAGTCAGTACTAAACCAAAGCGCTAGTCAAATGTTAGGGGACACTCTCTGGTCTGAAGGAGACATGTGAAATGTTAAACTGAAGTACAGCTTTAGACCACTTCTAGCATTTTTCATGGCAGGTGGAATGGGAGAGCTATATGAGTACTCTGCACTGCTACCAACTCCCCTGATGCTTCGGCCAAGTCACTTCGGGCTTTCATAAAAACAGGCTTAAGTTTCCATCCATCGTAGTCGTGTAGAAAAGCTTGAAAACATCAATTGGGTTAAACTAAAAGGCAAAAACCCTGAAGATAAAATAAGGTATGGCTTACTAAGCTCCAAATGGCAATAATGTTTTCTGTCTGTTTTTCAGTTTTATTGAGGTACTTAAAGTGTTACAATCCATCCCTACAACTGGCCAGTGTTTGCATTTCTATTTAAAACTCACCCTATTAAAGTGGTGCATTATAGTGCAGAGACTGTTGAGTGTTCTACTCTCTCACTATTTATAGAAACAACAAGGATTAAAAAATGTTATGTCTATAGACTGCTATTTATGAATAAGGTGCCTCATGAGTAAATCAGTTATTAGTCTAGAACACTGCACTGAAAAGTCAAGAGGGGGATACTCTCACACACAGTGCTCATACAGCAGATAGGAAACCTTACAATCCAAAGAGTAGTGATGTTGCTAGGGTATGCACATTTTTATCAAAGAACAATGAGATTTAAAATATTAATACTGCTCTTTGTTTCTGTATCCTCTCTCTCCAAAGCAGTTACAGATAAGCAGTCACATTACATTATTTACTTGATAGCTAATGCAAATGAAAAAGCTGATGGGTTATTAATTATTATTAATTATTATTATTATTAAATATTTGGTTATGATTTAGCAAAAGGTTCCTGAGACAATGAAGTTTTATCAGACAAAATACCTCTTTCCCAGTCATGTTAGTGTAGAGGTACTGATTTCATTAAAATGTACCTCATGCTCATATTTTTCTCTTTTAACATAGTAAGTGTATTTTCGGATTTCAATTTAAAATTGCAATGGCACAGTCTATTGTTAATAGAAGTTGTTCCATTGCCTGGGGCACCTGCTCTTAGAATGGGTAAGGTTTGGTACATCCAAATAATTTATCAGGCTGTCCATGTTTAAGGAACTTTTAAAATGTAGATGAGAATCTCTGATGTTCCAAAGCTATGGAGATGTGGCAACACACTAGTTATTCAGTTATCCTTACAAACTAATATTCAATATTAATATATGATTTGTATTTCCATGAAGCCATTCACCATGGGCTCTCAAACTGACAATCTCACCTTATGAAGACCTTATGCAGTAGTTTACACATGGCTAAACTATGCTAAAGAGAGGCTAAGAACTTGCCCAGGATCACACAGTTTCATCAGAAGAGTTGGGAACACAACAAAGTACAACTTGCAGTCCCACCCTGTTCTTACCACTGGGTGGTATTTCTACTCTAAGACTCAGGCTTTGCGCTATCTGGCTGCTGCGGAATCCTGTTGGAATTATGAAAAACAGGGTGAGAATATAAATAAATCCAAGGTTGGGATGGAGGGGGAGAAAAACCTGAGCTGAGTATAATTTTCTTGTCCAACAATAAAGAAGCCAGAAGTTTGAAGAAGTAAGTGAACTTTTAAAATCATCTCTGTATATACCATAACTGACACCAGGCTTCAAACCATCACTTTCCATCAGATCATTTCTAGACTAGCACTACACAATTAATAAGTTTCAAATGAACACCATTTCCCTGTGGGATAAGGAGAAGTGGACAAGCAACTCCACAGCAAATTGCTTTTAAATGGTCTGAGAAACCATGGCAACATCCATTTAAAAGGCTTTTACACAATTTGACCAAACCCCCATAATTTTCTGTGTTTTATAGCTCAGTTCCTCTCCATCTGCTTCCTCCTACCCCTTAAATCCACCTTCCCCAATTATTCCTGCCTTTTTAGTTTGCCTGATGCTGCCAGGATAGAGGGGGCTTTGGTAATGAATAATTAGCGGCTATAATCCCATCAGCGTCAATATGTCTTCGATAGAGAATCAAAGTTAGGGTTTTAAATGGCATGTCTTTCTATATGTGGAATTTTTTTGGCTAATTCACAGAAAAAATACATAAAATCATGAAAGCAAAATCTATATATGAGCAGAAACAACTGATGTTTCTTTCTGGAACATTAAAGACAGATTTTAAGGTGGCGTGCTTGTGATTATATACTCAGTATGCTTTTGTGAGACTCTCATAAGTAATAACACTTCAGCTGCATTGCATGGCTACTGATGCAGAGCCTGTATGGATGGAAGACCAAGGTAGTCTAAGTCTTTAGCAGAATTATAGAGCGTGGCTACATTGCAGTCTGATGTGTGAATGCCGCATGTGCGGACATCTCCAAGTTACTATCCGAGTCACCTAAATCAAATTGAACAGTAACAGTGAAGCCATACACACCAGGTGAACTTGTATAGCCCATATTGTTACGTGACCTAGCTATGTCAAAGCTACTTCTGGCATGTCTACACAGGCTGTGGATCATATATCCAGGTGGAGTGTGGCATAGACACAGAATTAAGCTGTATCTAAGGGCTTGTATACATGCCCCCTGCAATAGGAACTAGAGGAGTGTTAATTGTAGAGAAAACTAATGCTATACCAATTGCCCCCATGTACAGTCTAATGGCATGAATTAAATAGGTACCTATAAACAGGGAGTCCTGTGGCACCTTAAAGACTAACAGATATATTTGGACATAAGCTTTCGTGGGTCAAAACCACTGTGTTAGTCTCCATGCATCTGACAAAGTGGTTTTGACCCATGAAGGCTTAAGCTTATGTATTGTTAGTCTTTAAGGTGCCATGAGACTCCTTGTTGTTTTTACATGAACAAGAAAATATGGCTACCTAGGTACCTAGGTTGTGTTACTGTAGTCTTGTTTGATGTAGTGTAGATAGTGCCTAAAATACTAATCTTCCCAGGATTTCTGGAGCGCACATTACTTAATGGGTTAAAGACAAGTTAAGGCTAGTAGGTAGCTAATTCTGGTTTCTATTAAAGGCACCATGAAACATAGTTTTTTTTCTCTTACATAATTTACTAGTCACCACAGCCTACTTCTGCAACCAGATGCACAACTGCAAATTTCTTTTATGTTCTGTTAAGTTTTGTCCCTCCCCATAAAATACTCTTCCTGTTCCCTCTCTTTTCTTTTTGCAGACTAAAGTATCTGCGGGGAAATGAAATCAATCTTAAGCATAAATAAATGAATCACATTTTCCTGGGCAGAGCTTTTTCCCCGAAAGATTCTGTGAGGGTTGGTCAGTAATGGGAAAAGTAAAATAAAACAAACATTGCACAACGAATATGTGTCCTAACTTGAACATCAGTCTAACCCTGGCACTAGAAAATTCATACCTCTCCGTGGATAATTTATGTTGACCTTTCTTGCCCATAAGAATAATGAGAAAACTTCTGGAAATCATGGAAACAAGCCATCCAGGATGCACAGAAGAGGATATCAAAATCCCCGCTATATACTTTTGTGGCTTTAATCACAGCTGATGTGAGTGGCATGTGCAGAAACCAAGCTCCACCAGCAACTCCTAGAGATGTTGAGATGAAGGCAGGGACAATACCTTTGGATGCTGATGGAAGTGTATGCAGCAGCAAGCATTCGTATTGTGAAGTGGGATGTTGCACTCACTCCCCACCCCCTGATGACTAGTGCAGAAGTCTTCCCCTTTCTTATCACTTTGGGGAGTGCAATGTGGCTATCCGGGCCAAGGCCTCCGTGGCAACCTATGTGGATTTTGGCGTTAGGAGCAAAGGATGCTGCTTGTTTGCTCTGTTTCTTTAATTTCTTCATAATCACACGCTCTTCCTTGCTGTGAGTCTTACTAACAGTATTGCCAACCTCAAATGATCAAAGATCATGTGTCATACCCCCCCAAAGTCAAGAGACTCCCCCGAAAATAATAAGATTGAAAATGAAGTGTTATATTGAGTTGTTGGGTTGGTCTTTTCAGCTTTAAACTCACCACCCAACCTCAAGCAGGTGGTCGAAAATTAGTATTGCCCAGGATCCCACATTTATGAAGGTGATTTTGAACACTGTTTCAGGAGATCTCACCCCCCCCCCATCTTCCTGTCCACCTCACAGCCGATCAGCCCCCCTCCACCTCACCTCTGCTACTCCTGATGCAGCTTTTGAGACTCGTCAGGCTATGGGGGAGGAGAGCACAGCAGAGGGGTTGTTTTCTCCCCCTTTCACTAGAGAGGAGGAAGCTAGGCCTAGAATTGCAGCGAGAGAGAGAGAGGGGAAGTGCTGTTGCACACGAGGGGAAGGGAGAAGTGGGAGCAGAGCTATCATGAGCTGCTGGGCATTTTCTGTTTCCTCCTTCCCCCTCCTGGGAGAATGGAGGGTAGGGAAGAGAATTCTGTCTGTTTCCTGTAGTAGCCTTGATTGGCGGATCTTTCCCAGGAGGTGGAACTGGTGGGAAATCAGCCAATCCGAGGGAGGTTTCCCAAGGCAAAGCTAAAATTTGTGAGAGGATTGAGACCGGTTCTCTTCCTGAACAAACTTGCATGACATGTAAAATCCAAGTAGTGTCAATATTGCACTAGACGAGGGGTCTCCAACCTTTTCAAGCACAAGATCACTTTTTTCAATTGTTAAGTGCAATCCAATGATCTACCTCAAACCCAAATACCCTTGCCAGGCCTCCTTTGTTCCCCTTCTCTGAGGCCCTCGTCCCTGCTCACTCCATCCTCCCTCCATCCCACCAGGCTGGGGCAGTGGGTTGGGGTGCAGGCTTTGGTCTTGGATTAAGGTATTTGGAGTGTGAGGGGCTCGGAGCTGAGCCTGGGACAGGCAGTTGGGGTGCCTGAGGAGGTTCTAAATGCAAGCTCTGGGAGGGCATTTGGATGCAGGGGTGCTCGGGGCTAGGGCAGAGGTTTGGGGTACAGGAGGGGGTTCATGACTGGGGAAGGGTTTCAGGATGTGGGCACAAGCTGGGCATTGTTTACCCCAGGGGGCCCCTGGGTGGTGGTACAGTGGGGCTAAGGCAGGCTCACCAGGCTCACCCCTGCCTTGGCCCTGCACCACTCCCAAAAGCAGCCAGCAAACTCCATCCCAAATCTTGCTGTGCCCCCTCTCTGCTCTGTAGAGAAAGGATACAGGGTGGAAGAGGGCACCTGGATATCAGCACCCTCCTGTCCCTCCCCTGCATTGCACAGAATGCAGAGGCTCCTGAAGAGACAGCTCCAGGGCAAAGGGCAAGAGATGTGCAGCAGTTGGAGGGGGGAAGGAGCTGAATGTTGGGCTTGATAACCTCTTAGCCAAACCAGTTAGGGTCCCCTATCAGAGGCTCCAAGATCTACCAGTATATTCCGATCTACTGGTTGGTGGGTGACCACTGTACTAGATGGACTGCTGCTACTGTATTTCATGTACCACACATTGGCTAATAACATGAAAAGACACCATGTTTCTTAAACTAGTTCTCTTAATTAAGAGCCAGTTTAGAGAAGTGTTGCAACTATAGCTAGCATTCCAGCCATGTGTACACAGACTGATTTTCTGGTGCTTCTTCCAAACTCTTCCTTCCTGCAACCTTTACTCTCACCTCTAAATTCCATGTGGCTTGTATAGCCCTGAATACCAAATCACTTAAGCATGCACAACTGTAAAGCACTGACACAGCAGAGGCTCTCAAGCTGGACCCCAATTAATGTAAATAAGAGAGGGCTGCTCCATCAGGGCACATTGCACAGCTTCTCACCAAACATTTTAAAAAAAGGTGGGAGGACATGCAAGAACAGGAAATCATTTGAGCGGGGGGAAAACTTTGTTCTGCAAAGTATGTCACGTAGGATGTACTTTTAAATGATATCAAGGGTGCCTGAAATGTATGGATAGGCATCCATTTTAACCTTTTTTACAAATCAATGGGACTAACTGTGTTCAAAGTTTACATCCATGCTGAAATGTTTGGACTGTTGTGCTTGGGTTGTGACTAGAACCTACATGCTGATGTAGGGTGTAGATGTGGTTGGAGGATCCTTGTGCCCTTCTCCCACAAATCACTGAGCACCCACATAAGCACATTTGAGCACTAAAGAGGTTTCTAGTTAAATACTTTGATAAAAGAATCTCTCCTCTGTTTTGTCTCATAATTTTTATAGACACCCACAAGTGATACAGACTGAAAATAAACAATAATCTAAAAATGTATGTATTTAATAGAAAGAATCTGATATACTTCTCATGATGCCTGGTTACCATTTGTACTTCATCTCCAAGCTTGCACAAAGAAAATAGATCACCGAGTTTCATTTCCTGGTTCTAATGCGCTAGCCCAATGTGTCTGGGTTCACAGTGCTACAGAACAATGTTTACTTAAAAAAAAAATATTGACACTTTATTTTTGAAAAGTGATAGAGCATTCATATACATTTTGTAATGGCTTCTTGAACCTCTTATTTCAGACCCAAATATTTTGACTGTTGCTTTAATTAAATCTCATTTCACACATTCATTATAAACCAGCTAGCACAAACACATTCACCCCACACATTTTTATTATGGGCATATCTCAGTCACCCTTTAAATCAGCTTCACCAGTCCTCCTGCACACTAAGAATCATCCTTACCATAAAAATGCACCATTTCCCGCAATAAATCTACTTTCATATAAAAATCTTTTGCCTTCAGAATCTCATTTTTCATTTGTTTCCTTAGCTTCCATCTCGGATATCTACATTCCCTTTTATTTCAGCTGGGATTTTTTATAATGTGCAAATTGAAATACTGATTGTATTGCAGCACTTTGCAAATGGTTTTCATTAAGCTTTCAGCTACTTGCTCTGTTGGATATCCGTGTGTCAGCATTACTTTATGCTGGACAGAAATTTGAACCATTTATATTGAACAGAATGACTAAAAATCTAGTAGATAACGACCTTTAAAATGCATTGGCTGATGGAGCTTAATTGCAGGTTCTCAAAATCCAAGTGCTTTGGTTGCTTTAAACTTGACAACCATTTTAAAAAACAGAGAAACAAAATATTTTCTAGGTTGAACATATTTTTAACATCACATTTATTATGTATCTCAGCAATACTAAACACACAACAAGCACACTGCGAGAAATATATTTAGAGTTTTAAGAAAGTTCTTCCTGTTTAGACTATGAGGTTTTGGAACCTCTGGTTAACGACAATGATTTAAAATAATTTAAACCCTGTTTGTGTGGCAAGTGAAAATTTAAAGTGGTCATTTTGTTGACCAGACTTATCTTGCTGCTTTGAGGGCCATTATTACCTCTTTTTAACTGAGCTTACTAAAATGTATTCCCACTAATATTAGGGTCACTAGAAGACTGAACAATCACATCAAGTAGCCACTTAATTGCAAAGATTTATAGTTGTGTTGCTCTTTTCCCCTTTTGCACCTAAGCTTGTCCTCTGTGCCTGAAATTTACAGAGGTGTTTGCTTTAACTAAAATCATCACTAGTTTATGAGCACAGATGCATGGAAAATCCTTGATTTTACAGATACTGGCTATAAGCAATCAATAACTCAATCAAATTTATTGGGCTTCTGGCAAAAGAGTGTATAACTTCCCAAATAAATTGGCCATTTGTTTCAATGTAAGTTCTGATATCACAATGTCTAAGGTGGAAGGTTGCCATTTTAAATGGCTTCTTGGTTCCAATAGTGAGCGGTTTTACATTCCACATATTACTACTTCATATCAGAATCATTTCCCCCTGCCTTACTAATGCACCTGTTGTCAGTTTAGGTGGCTGCATAATAGAAGATTCAAGATCCCACCACCAAAAACACCAATCCATCAACTGACACACCTCACAGATATCTATGGATGCAAAACACTATACAACTTCTATAGCACAACTATTTTCAGTGATCTGATGAGAGAAATATAAAGAACATAATTTCTGAATATGTTATCAACTCCACGGATCATGTCCCCGAGACGGAGTACTTACCATTGGAGCGGTGAATACAGGTGTGCTGGTTATCACTCAGGAAAAAACCCTCCTTGCATTGACATTCATAACTTCCCATTGTGTTCACACAAATCTGTTGGCATCCTCCATTGTTATCCAGACACTCATCAACATCTAGGGAAAAAATGAGACTATGATATAGACACGCCGACTGCATATTTAAAATAGCAAGCATCAACCAAAAGGCAGTCTGTAAATTAAGCTAATGAAACATCCATGGGCTCTATTATAGTTAATCCACATTAATCCATTTAATTCCTTTACTCACATCACAGGTTTAAAGTTAACTTTAAAAGAACTACGGGGGTGGTGGGAAAGGGGGTATCCAGCTTAAGCCAGTAGGCATTCTGAGTTGCAAACTGATTTGCAAAGCACAACGAATGTTAATGTTCTAAAGAGCTGTGACTCCATCTGCCAAGAGTGGTGTTGTGCTCTCTTATTCCCTATCCGTTTGGAAAGGCCCACTTTGGGCCTACAGTAATGTCTAGCTGGGGTAGAAGCAGGCAAACACAAAGGGCATTATTGGGTGAAAAGAGTCTTTAAAGAGTTTTGGTCTTGCACAGAACAGCATGTTTCAATTACTGAAGTCATAACCCCCTACTTTGTCCATTTGTTTAATGTTGTTTAATTAAAGGAAGGCTTCTTACATCTAAATGTTCCATGTCTGTATTGTCATTTTAATAAGCAAATATATAAAACCACAAAAGCAGCATTAGCTACTGACTGTTTTGAGGGTCCCCCTCCTTCCTCTTCTGCCCCTTTCCCCAATTACCTCCCTTTGGTTTGTTTAGCAGAGACATATGTTTTACCATCAGGAAAGCACTGATGCTAAAAGATATACTCAGTATATCTGACCTGTATTCAACCTTGCAAGCACTCTCATCTTTTGCTCTTAAAAGATTGCAGAGTATTCCTGTTCCCTGTTAACTCTTTGGACAATAGAGTCGCTGCCACCCAAGAAACTCACAATTTGTTCCTTTTGTGAGGCATTGCCAACAAACAACCCGCTATATCACAGAGTTCCAACATTTCAGAAAGAGACAAAAACGATAAACGCCTCAGCCGGATTGGCACGACTATTGCAATCATTATTTCTTCAGGAAAGCCAATGGGATATGAAATTGCCAGCCATGTTGCTTAAGCAGGCACACGGCATCCAGGAGATTTGAAGTGCTAGAGAAACCTGATTGGTAATTAACCTGTGATGCAGGGTTGTCTCAGGCATCCCTGCTGAGCTTGGCAACCTACGACCTCAGAGATCCACCTATGTGACTGTGATGTTCACTGCTCATGACAGAAAATGCAGTCCTTTGTGCAGGCACAGAGCACTGTAATGAGGATAACACAAGCCCTTCAGAGTAAGAATGCCTTCTCCTGTATCCTGAACCAGGATGGGAACAGGTTTCCTTCTTTTGCAAAGAAACTTTGAGGCACTATTCCCTCAAGTTTCCCTCACAACCACTGCTTGCCTCCTCACCATTCTCAACATGGTGTTACTTCCTTTTATGCCTTGACCCCAGGTTTGTGGGTTCAAAGCCTGTCCACCCAGGAGCGTCACCATCCAGCTACTCCATTAGGAAGGCCAGATAAGAGACTCCCTTATCTCTTAGAGAGGTGGGGTGGGTTCTGGAGTGGGTTCTGGACTGAACATGAAGGCTATGTCTACACAGCAGTGTTATTTCCAAATAACTGACATAATTCAAAAATAACAAAGAGCATGTCTACACAGAAAGCCTTTATTTCGTAACAATGGTGAGCTGGAGGACTTCTTACTCTGATTCCTATAACCCTCATTTCATGAGGAGTAAGGAAAGTCGAAGGAAGAGGGTTCTTCCTTCGACTTCCTGCTGTGTAGACAGTGCCAAAAGCCAAGTGAATCTATTTCGACTTAAGCTACGCAATTGATGTAGCTGAAGTTGCATGGCTTAATTCGACTTTAGCCCTGCTGAGTAGATGTATTCTAATAGACACATCAGAGCCATGTGATGCTTGAGGTGCAGAAGGGGCTTTGGTTGCTCTGGTAGGGGGGTGAGGGCAGGGACTCAGGATGTAGGAGAGGAAATTGGGTGCAGGCTCAGGATGCCACATATGCTGGCAGCTCTGTGCTCTGCCCCACCCCACCCCCGGCTAAAACTGCTCCCTCTGTTCCCATTGGTCACAGTTTCTCATTCACAGACAATAGGAGCTGTAGGGGGCAGTCCTTGCAGGCAGGAGTAGCACACCAAGATGCCTGTCCCCCTTACCTCCCCACACACTCCAGGCTGGCCACTCCCAGAAACAGGCTGGCAGGGTGGGGCTGAGATAGGCAAGAGATAGGTTGATTGCAGCCAACTCGGAGATTCCTAAGGATTGACTAAGGATTGACGAGTCAATTGCAGCTGACCAGTTAGTGACCAATGCTGTATATCACTGATTTAACCCTCTATTTTGGCCTTAATCTGACCACGGGATCAGCCTGCCTAAAGCTCATTTTATAACTGTGTTTTAGATGACAATAGCCATATCTCCTCTGTTATCTATGGTGTCAAGCATGCACTTAGTTGGAGCTGTCTGAACAACATTCATCAAATAATTTAACTGATAATTTTTGCAAAAAAAAATATTTTATGAATTATTTCCTGGCCAGCCTATTGCTAACTCAGATTAGGGCCTAGCCAAAGCACAGTGAAATCACAAGAGAAACTTGGACTCAAGTCCTTGCAGATCTGGGAGAGTGAGTCATGGATATTCTCGGATGTCTTCAAAAATTTCAAAGCAAAGACTTCAAGATTTTTTGCATTATTTTCCCGCAATGGTATTGGTGCTCAACACATAAATAGCAGTCAGATAAAACATAGGAACAAGTATTAAGGGCCAGACTTTCCAGAAAGCTCAACTCCCAATTAAGCACCAAAATAAGTGACCAGATTTTCAACAGAGCTTTGCATGCTGGGTGTTGAGCTCTCTTAGAAAATATGGCCAGGACGGAGCACATGAAAATCTGGCCCTCAGTTGTTTGTAAAATCTGCAGGCAGAGACTTAGCTGGGATAAATGTGTCATAACTCCATATGGCAGAGGACCAGTATAAGTCCTAAATCAAGATACAGAAGGAAAATGCCATCTTGGATTAAATAAGAGGCTCTTCTTCTCTTGAACATTTGCTCTAAATTCAAATCAAACGTATTTTAATATTCCAGACTGTGTACCTGATTAGATAGACAGACAGACAACTTTGTTTCTTTGTTTCTGTTTACATTACAAGAGATTTATTTTTTAAAAAAGCAAGCACATTTCATTAGGACAGCTTGTACATTGGGGTAGGGAAACTTTTTGGGTTAGTGCCACAGACCCACAGAAAAATCAGTCGGGGTTGCACCCAAGTGAGAAACAAACAAAAAAATCCCCACCCTTTACCAGCATGAGCTCCTCAATGCTGGGGGGAGCCCTGGGCCTCAGGGGCCATATCCAAGCATGCTGGGGGCTGCATCCGGCCCCTGGGCCTGAGCTTCCCCACCCCTGTTGTATATTATCAGTTACTGCTGATTATTCTAGACTATAAGCTCTTTTGTCAGGGCTTGTAACCCCATTTTAGGAGGTACTGCTTCCTTTCCCCCATTTCCTGGTATGGCTAAATGAGGTCCCAAGCCTATTTTCTGTTATAGGGTTATGGGGTAATGGTTTGACAAAGGTCGAAGGACCCATCTTCTCAGCAGAATGGCTCCACTTCCTGCTGATTATTTATTTCTTACTTATCATGAGAGAGGGGGAGAATCATTCTCACTTGAGCTGATCTCAGGCATCCCATCACGAGCACCTGCACCAATCTTCCCCTCCCACATTGGTTGAGCAGGGAAGCTGCCAGTTCAGGGGGAGAGGGACTGATGGAGCAAAGAAAGGGGCATGGTTTTAGAGGACATGTATTTGGCCACACTTTCAAATGACTGCTGCTCTAACCCTTTCTACCACTGTAGAAGGCACCACTGTAGAAGGCACCCAGGAATATAAGACACATATGTTCACATAGTTCTGGTTAGAACAATAGATTGTACAATGTCTGGAGTTGCACTGCACAGGTGGTCACTATCTATGTTGCACTGGCCAAAGGCAGATTGGGGTACTATGCTCTAGCCAGGCTCTGCGAAGTCAAGGAGCACATGCAAGGGACAGCTTCAGGTGGGAAGGGGAGAAGAGAGAACCAAACAGGAAAAAAACGTGGCAAACTCCACAACAGTTTGAAAGAGAAAGAGAATTGATGCAAACATGGTAATAAATTAAATTGTATAAAAATTATGCACAACTTCTTTTACTTAAAACCACCTTGTAGGAGAAATAGGTAGAGATTTGAGTCCTAAAAGGTCTGAAAGTTTGATTTAGGACCTTAGGGTATGTCTAGAGATATTTTGGGATGCATCTAGTATCCCAAAATAGCATTTTCTGCATCTTTACAACATGCCTGATATTTCAAAATGCAATTGAAATAACAGGCATGCTATTCTGACGTCCTGGTAAAGCTTGTTCCATGAGGATTAAATGACTTGTCAGAATAGCAGTCTATTTCAAAATTTGGCGCTATCTTGAAATAAGCTTGAAATAAGCTATGCAATTTGCATAGCTCAAATTACATAGCTTATTTCGAGCTTGCGCTGTGGTGTAGACGCACCCTTCAAGTCAGGGTACATCTAGACTACATGCCTCTGGCGACAGAGGCATGTAGATTAGACTACCCGGCATAGGAAAATGAAGCAGTGATTAAAATAATTGCCGCTTCATTTAAATTTACATGGCTGCCGCGCTGAGCCGATCAGCTGTTTGTTGGCTCAGCGCGGTAGTCTGGACGTTCTGTGGTCGACATCAAAGGCATTTGTTGACCTCCCAGGTATGCCTCCTGGGATGAAGCATACCTGGGAGATCGACAAATGCCTTTGATGTCGACCGCAGAGCGTCCAGACTACCGCGCTGAGCCAACAAACAGCTGATCGGCTCAGCGCGGCAGCCATGTAAATTTAAATGAAGTGGCGATTATTTAAATAGCCGCTTCCTTTTCCTATGCTGTGTAGTCTAGACGTACCCTCAGTGTGTTCTGGACCTCTTTAATCTAGAAGTTGGCCACAAATCTCATGAGAGCCTTCCTGAGGTGGAAATACTGTGTATAGCTAACTTTGTAGTATTTTTGTGTGTCTGCTTCTTCTATAAACTGGAAAGCGTAAAAGTGCACAAAATGTAATAAATACTTATGGAACACTAAAATTTAAAAAAATGACTAAGATTCACGTCTCTTGTTTAATCTGAATCAAGCTTCCCTTCGCAAGAACTTAACCTACTTCTAATTTAGCATTAGGTCTACTTATTATAGCTATGTTTTCCTCTTCCCACCTCCCCGTTCCACTTCTCAAGAGTGTAACAATGTTGTTGTGCAGTAGGTGTCTTGGAAAATCTGATTTTGAGAGGACAGTGGAGGCACCAAAATTATATTTGGCAGTGGTTGTGGGAGTTGAGCAAATGGCAGTAGGTTTAATATCGTATACAGCAGTTCCTACTGAAATGCTCATTCCACGGGTGTCAAGTTTGTCAATTCAAGAGAGTGATGGAACACATCAGCTGGCGTGGATGTAAAAGAGAAAGAGATTTATAAGTGGTATCATTGCTAGCCACATTTATTGGACCATCTTTAGATAAGGGAAAGATAAGTAGGAGCATGAATGAATGAGAGAAGGGATATATCTGACTGTGGATGTGAAATACTCATATCTTCAGGATGAAAGAGCAGATAAAACATATGCACATAAAGCTAAATACCTGAAAAATCTGGCATCTGGATTTAAAAAAGGATTGTGACAAAAAATAAGACATTTTGAATGAAAAAATGAATGAAAATCATTGAGCTCAGCATTTAGCCACCATCATGGTGACAGAAATTTTACAGGAAGCATAGATCAGTTCAGAAAATATGCGCCTTCATAAGGAGAAGAAAAAAGATGACAGCTGTGAATGCTTACTATATTACTTTAAAAACAGAAAGTATGAAAATTGCCATAACCTGCAAAAGCCAAACAAGTTTTGCAGAAAAGGGAAAAATAATAAATACAGATAATTGCAGCAGCTCACAACTCATTAGTAATCTCGTTATTCCATCTCTCATGGATCCTTCTAATTAGAAATAATTATTCTCAACATCAATTTACCTGCAATAGTTCTATGTGGGAACCTGTTTTTCATCTTTTTTCAGTTTCTTTTCATGCTTTTCCTCTTCCTTTGGTGTATGGAGGCAATTAGATTTAGCTGAAAAGTCTGTCTACATGACACACATTCTTTACAAAAAATGCAGCATTTACCTCTTCAAGGGTTTCTTCTTTCTTAAAAGTTAAAGCACCTCTCTAAGATGGAGAATAAATTGCACAAATGTATCAATTAACTGCATAGACTGTACATTCTTTAGAGCTGTCTTTTTATCATGAGCCATGCTGCCTTTAGAACAGGAGTGGGGACCCTTTTTTAGGTCACTGGCCACTGACCCACAGAAATCAGAGGAGGCCACATACTAGTGAGAAGCAGAAGGAAACTCACGAATGCAGCCTCCAGTTGATAAGCAGAAAAAAAAGGAAGACACTCACCTCTCTTGCAACTCAGGGTATATCTACACTACAGAGTTTCCTTGGAAAAACGGCTGTTTTTCTGTCAAAACTTGAGGAATGTCCACCCTGCAATTTCATTCTTTCACAAGTAAATCAAAAGAACAGAGGTTTTTGCAGTATTAGTAATCCTCATTCTACGAGGAAGAACCCTTTTTGCAAAAGAGCTCTCTCAAAAAGGTGTGTGTGGACGGGGAAGAAGGAGGTTTTTCGGAAGAAGAGGAAAAAGCACAGGTGCCCTTTGTCCATAGCAATCACTGCTTACATGGGAGAGAGCGTCAAGGCAGTCTGGATACTATCTTTCGAAAAAGTGCATTGCTTTTTCGATGCGCTTTTGCAATTGTGGACGCTCTCTTGCACAAGAAATTTTTTCAGAAGATCTCTTCCAAAAAAAAAGCTTCTTCTGAAAGAAGCCTGTAGTCTAGACATAGCCTTAGAGTGCCAGGGTCCTCCACACATTCCATCCCCATGGGAGAGGGGGTGTACCAGGGCTCAGGGCTTCCCTCCGAGGGCCAGATTAACTCTTCTGAGGGCCTGGTGGATAGTAGATTTTGTGGGGTTCTCCTAGGCTCTGGGGTGAGGCTAAAACGAGGGGTTCAGTGAGCAGGAGGGGGCTGCAAGAGAGTGGACTGGGAATGTGGAATCTGGGCAGGACAGGGAGTGCAGCAGTGGAGGGGTTGGGGCGGGAGGGAGGTGTAGGAATGGAGTGGGGGAGGGTCTGGGATCTGGGGAGGGGGGGAAGGTGTAAGAGGAGTTGGGGCTTGGGGGCTTGCTAGGAGGATGTGTGAAAGGGAGCTGGGTGGGAGGAAGGTTGCAGGAGGGGGATGGGATGCCAACCTAGCTCAGCTTGGGGTGGGGGTGCACAAGTGGCTCCACACTGCTCTGTGCTGGCTTGCAGGGTCCTCCCCCATCACGCCCCTTGGCCAGGATCCCTGGCCAATGGGAATGTCAGGGATGGAGCTCTCAAGCCTGTGAAGGGGACAGAGCTTCGCTGCACTGCCATTTCCAATGCAGAACCACTTCCTCCTCTGCCAGGCAGAGTCTTTGGGCTGGATGTAACCTGTAACTTGCCTAGATTTGGCCCACAAGGCACTGGGGGACAGCACTGGGGCACCAATGCTGGCTCACCCCACTGCAGAAGGGTGGGGAAGTGTCATAAGCCTCATCTCTTGTAATTTGCATCATTTATTGAGCTTTAGTTATTCTACAACTCCACAGTCACTGATGTAATATAATTGGGGGCTCGTTAGCACTCAGTCTTTCATAGAAACACCTGAATCTGGGATCTTAAAATTCACTCGGAGGCAGCTTGTACAAATACATTTGGATTTCTCAAATTTCCATAGAAAACGCAACACAGGAAAGCACAAATGTGGCTGAAGCAGATGCCTTTGAAAAGCAATAATTCGAGGGAAGTTCTTAATGGTATTTATCCAGTTATAGTAATAAATCATCATCCTTATTGTAATCAACAAAAAAATCACTTTTGGAGACTATAAATGTAGCCAGACTGTCTGCTCAGCATCCAAGGCTAAGATAACAAACCAGTTTTCCTGAATTGCTCCCAACCTGCTGTGCTAATGTTTGGGTTATTCATTATGGTATTTTGTTCTTAAACTGGAACCTCAAAACAATACAGTGAAAAAATATTTTATAGCCTCTCAAGATTTAAAAAAAAAAAATTCCCAATGTCTGCAAATGTAGCTGAAGCCTGTGTTCTGTCATAACAGGGAATAATGTTATTCCCTTCAAACAGATAGCTTAATACTGGTTTGCATGTCCTCTGCCCATTTGCTGAACAGAAATAAACTGCCTCAATGCTATTATGCCAACAGAGCACACAGGTCAAATCTGCTGATGTCACTTGTTTATTTCTTTCTGATAAACAATCAGGACCACAATTTGCCCTTTTAAGACATCAAAACACTTTTCACGACTTTTAGCATTTTCAAAACAAACACTAAAAGCTCACTAAAATGACACTTTACATGAAGCATCTACACACTATTTTTAATTATCTCTCCTTTTTATACACACACATGCATGTCCCCTGACAATACTGACTGAACAGAACTTAATTCCCCAGCAGCCTTTTTAAAGTAAGCTAACCTGCTCCCTTGGCAAAATATTTTAACATTTACGTGAATGGATGTATTTGAAGCTGGTCCTTTCTACACACGATGTTCATTACAATGGTTTAGTAAAGGCCAATAGTCTCAAATCTGGTTGCCCTTAAATTTAGTATCGTAAATCCATATTAGGGAACCACAGATACCTAAATAAAGGTAGCATATGCCTACAATTTCCACAGATTTCCTTGGGATACAATTAATTTCCATAGGTGGTATCCAGGGCTTTTGGAAATGAGACTGCTTTTATTCAGATGCCTAAGCATGGATTTAGGAGACTAACTTTAGGTCTTAAGGGTTGAAAATATTGGTTAAACAGTAATCTGTGGACTAAATTATACAAATTAGGTACAGCCATACACTGAGTATGGAATCAGACCAAAAAGCCTGTAATGGTGTTCCTAAAGTAGCCCCCGTCTTGTGGACCTTTTGTGGCAACCTGCTCCAGCCTCAGGTCCCTCTGGCCAGGGACAGATGTCATGGGGAAGGTGACCTAGGCCCACAATGCCCTTATAGTCAAGTCATACAATTGCTGGGTGATCCCCAGTCTCCTCAAGAGTCTCTCTCTCTCCATCAGGGATGCAGTGCTTCTCACCCTGCACCTGTGCTGGCTGCCAGGGATGTAGTGAAGCTCCCCCTCACTGCAACCCAGCCCTGTTCCATCACAGTGGAGTTTTCAGAAAGCCTAATGGTATCAGTGCTCAGCCCCTAGTTCTGCTGTTGCACAGGTTGAAACTCTCTCAACTGGGACTCTCTGGTTTGGCAAAATCCATGGTCTGACAGGACCATGGATGTTCCAGGATGAGAGAGTCCCAGTGGAGGGCTAAAGCCAGGGAGCCTCATGTGTGGCAGGGGGGCTTCATGGCAGCGTGGAAGAAGGAGGACCAGGAATGAACACCCCGGTCTGGCAGAATCCCTCATCTGGGACGGGTCAGGTCTCGAGGGTGCCAGACCAGGGAGTTCCAACTTGTAGTACCAAAAAGTTGGAATGGCCAGAATAGGGCTTTAAAAAGGGATTGTCATGGCCAAAACAGGATGTATGGTCATCCTGATTAGGTCAAACTGAACTAAAATGTTTTGCTTTGGGTCAGTCTTACATTAAATCTGTATTTGCTTGAACTGTCAAAGCCCATAGAAGATGTAGTTCAGGTTCAAAGTGTCCATTTTTCTGTATGCACTAGATGAGGGCCTGTCCCACAGAGGAGAATGTACAAGTGAGGTAACTGAACTACCATTCCCATGAGCACTAATTGCAACTCAGGAAAATGCAGATTAATGACAAACCAACCTAAAATGAAATTACTCAGTTCAACAAAGTAAAATGGAATAAATATTTGTGAATTTTAAAAAGGTTCATCTCAGTTAGAATTTCTTTATGACCTTTCCCACAGATAAAGGTTTATTTCTACTTTCCATTGCATTAGGATTAAAACAAGTTTAACAATACCAGAATTTCCTAATGGATAGGCATTCCAGTTTTCAACCATCTACTGGCAAAATTTAGTAACAATGAAAGTTTTGAATGCAGAAAAACATTTGTTGGTGACTGGAGTAGAAGAGTGAGTTGCCAGTTGTAGCACAGAATAGTGGAAAAGATCTGTTTATGGATTGCTTCAATTTACAACTGTTAAGGGATTTTATTCCCTGACTATATAAGATATGGTTTGAAAAATGTGTTTTACTGCTTCCTTAATTTACATGTGTCAGATTTAGACGCTATAAGTACTAAACAAATTATTTATTTCAAGTTACAACATGATGATGATGATACACTGGAGATCCAGAGGGCAAGTGTGCACTTTTTAGCAAGTAGGGAAAAGGTATTCCCACAGATAAAGCAGCAGCAGTGGTAATGCCAAGCAGGAAGATTGATGGTGTTAAATGATATTGGGTTTCCATAATCTTGTAATGGACCAACTGATTCTTAATAACTGGACAATCCCAGATGCATTGAAAGAATGTGGCTTTCAATGAAAGACATTTGGGACAGCACAGAAACCAATCTAATTAGAATGTACTTTAAGGGGTTATATGCTCCCCTTCAAGAGAAAAGGAGTAAAAAATTCCACTATGCCAAACAATATCCTTGCTGGGAAGTCAGAGTGAATGAGTGGGAAATGCTGTCTTCACAATAAACTACCTCATTCCTGCCAAATTCACAAGCTCCAAACTCGGGGAAAGGGTAGCCAAACCCAATGACCCATTTTCTCACTCTGTGCAGTTACAATGTTGCAATCCAACAAAGCAAAGTTACAAAATCCTTGATTATAAAACACACACAGGGGGAAGATCCTCAGTCAAGGTAAATTGTCATAGGCAGAATGGAACTATGCCGATTTATGCCATCTGAGATCTAGTCTAGAATGTTCAGTTTCTGCACGTACATATGACTAATCTGCACAAGAGATTATTCAGGCTACATGTTGAGCCTTAAAAAAAGTAAGATCAAGACCTTACAGAATCAGATACTACCTGCATGCAATTTTTTTAAATGTAAAATGAGATGCACCATTCCCTTTAATTGTGTTACACAGATACACGCTACTAGGAATCTTGTTAGAACTCTATGTTTTCTAACTATCAAGACCTTAGAAAACATTTAATTAAAAATGCTTCCCTAGGCTTAATACATTTAGGCAATGTCTACACTACCAGGTTATTTCAAAATAAATTATTTTGAAATAATAAATCCTGAAATAACTATTTCGAAATAAGCTTTTTCCTCTTCACAAGCAGGAGTTATTTAAAAATAACAGGCTTGGTAGTGTGGACGTTCACCTTGTTATTTCAAAATATGGGCAGTTATTTTGAAATAATTCCCCAGTGTAGACATGCCCTTAGACACTAATTACATGTGTTCCATTACAGACTCATGGAAAGTGCTAATGAACTTAATAGGGATACAACCAATATGCTTCTACAGAAATTGTTTTATGAAATTCTATACCAGAAATATAATGATGTATGCTTTTTTTACAAGCTAATTAAAAAGGTAAGGATTTCCATCAGTATTGTAGAAATTTTCCACAAGTGATTGAAAGGTAACGGATTTCAAACCAACAACATGTATTTTTTAAACTAAAATACATAATGGGCCATGGAAACATTGTGTTACTAACCTGCTGGGGCACATGACTGACCATACCCCTTTCAATGGATGCAATGGGACAAGGAGAAGAATGCAGTGATGACCAGGTGGTTCTTATTCCCTTCAACATTTCTGGTTCCACATATAACATAGTGCAGGGAGCCACCACCACAGCAATGCCAGTGGTCTCTCACCTGTGCACTAACATCCCAAGCCCAAGCCAATTGGGTACTGTAGGGTAGCAGAAGGCAGATATACTTGCCATAGGATAAATAGTTTTCTATTCCCTGAATAATCCAGAACAAGGCTACTCCAGGCTGCTATGGTCGACTCTCTCCACTCAACCTACAGAGAGTCAGTTGAGGCAGTTAGGCTAACATGGACTAAGGCCCTACACACACTGTTTAGACTCATAGACTTTAAGGTCAGAAGGGACCATTATGATCATCTAGTCTGACCCCATGCACAGTGCAGGCCACAGAATTTCACCCACCCCTCTCACCTACATCTCAGATATTGAAGCCTTCAAATACTTTGAAGACCCCAAGATGCAGAGAATCCTCTAGCTGTGATCTGTACCCCATGCTACAGAGGAAGGCAAAAAACCTCCAGGGCCTCTGCCAATCTACCCTGGAGGAAAATTCCTTCCCGACCCCAAATATGGCGATCAGCTAAACCCTGAACATGTGGGCAAGACTCATCAGCCAGACACCCAGAAATTCTCTATAGTAACTCCTGTCATCCCTCCATTGACCTATTCCCACTGATAATGAATGGACAATTAGTTACCAAGATCATGTTATCTCATCAAACCATCCCCTTCATAAACCCACATCTAGTTTAATCTTGAAGCCAGATAGATCTTTTGCCCCCACTACTGCTCTTGGAAGGCTGTTCCAGAACCTCACTCCTCTAATGGTTAGAAACCTTCATCTAATCTCAAGTCTAAACTTCCTACTAGCCAGCTTATATCCATTTGTTCTGATGTCCACATTGGTATTAAGCTTAAATAATTCCTCTCCCTCCCTGGTATTTATCCCTCTAATATATTTAAAAAGTGCAATCATGTCCCCCCTCAGCCTTCTTTTGGTTAAGGTAAACAAGCCAAGCTCCTTGAGACTCCTTTCATAAGACAGGTTTTCCATTCCTCGGATCATCCTAGTGGCCCTTCTTTGTACCTGTTCCAGTTTGAATTCATCCTTCTTAAACATGGGAGACCAAAGCTGCACACAGTATTCCAAATGGGGTCTCACCAATGCCTTGTATAATGGCACTAACACCTTCTTATCCCTACTGGAAATACCTCGCCTAATACATCCCAAGATCGTATTAGCCTTTTTCACAGCCATGTCACAATGGCAGCTCATAGTCATTTTATAATCAACCAGGACTCCGAGGTCCTTCTCCTCCGTTACTTCCAACTGATGTGTCCCCAGCTTATAACTAAAATTCTTGTTATTAATCCCTAAATGCATAACCTTACACTTCTCACTATTAAATTTCATCCTATTGCTATCACTCCAATTTACAAGATCATCCAGATCTTCCTGTATGATATCCCGATCCTTTTCTGAATTGGCAATAGCTCCCAACGTTGTGTCATACGCAAATTTTATTAGGACACTTCCACTTTTGGTTCCAAGATCAGCAATAAAAAGATTAAATAAAATTGGCCCCAAAACTGATCCCTGAGGAACTCCACTTGTAACCTTCCTCCAACCCGACAGTTCACCTTTCAATATGACCCGCTGTAGTCTCCCCTTTAACCAGTTGCTTATCCACCTCTCAACTTTCATATTGATCCCTATCTTTTCCAATTTAACCAATAATTCCCCATGTGGTACTGTATCAAATGCTTTACTAAAGTCGAGGTAGATTAGATCCACTGCATTTCCTTTTTCTCAAAAAAGGAGATCAGGTTCGTTTGGCAGGATCTACCTTTTGTAAAACCATGTTGTAATTTGTCCAAATTGCCATTAGCCTCAATGTCTCTAACCGGGGGCAGATGACTGTTTTGCCGGGCCCAGGGCAGCGTAACTCCGCAGGGCCCCCCCTTTGCCACGGCGCATGCGCGGGGCTTTTTTAAGCGCGGGGCCCGGGGCGGCCGCCCCGTTCGCCCTGCCCTATATCCGCCCGTCTCTAACTACTTTCTCCTTCAAAATTTTTTCCAGGCCTATGGTTACCCGGGTCGCTTTTTTCCCCCTTTCTTAAAAATAGGAACTATATTAACAATTCTCCAGTCAAATGGTACAACCCCTGAGTTTAGAGATTTATTAAAAAATTTTGCTAATGGACTTGCAAGTTCATGTGCCAGTTCCTTTAATATTCTTGGATGAAGATTATCTGGGCCCCCCGATTTACTCCCATTAAGCTGTTCAAGTTTGGCTTTTACCTCGGATATGGTAATATCTACCTCCATATCTTTAGTCCCATTTGTTAAGTTACCATTATCCCTAAGCTCTTCATTAGCCTCATTAAAGACTGATGCAAAGTATTTGTTCAAATATTGGGCCATTCCTAGATTATCCTTAACCTCTACTCCATCCTTAGTAATTAGAGGTCCGACTTCTTTTTTTTTTTTTTTTTTTTTTCCTATTTATATGGCTATAAAACCTTTTACTACTGGTTTTAATTCCCTTTGCAAGGTCCAACTCTACCTGACTTTTAGCCTCTCTCACTTTGTCCCTACATGCTCTAACCTCAATAAGGTAGCTTTCTTTAGCTTCCTCCCATTTTCCACTCCTTATATGCTTTCTGCTTTTTCTTAATCACCTCTCTGAGATGCTTGCTCATCCAGCTTGGTCTAACACACCTGCCTATAATTTTTTTCCCTTTTCTAGGGATACAGGCTTCTGACAGCTTCTGCAACTTTAATTTAAAATAATTCCAGGCCTCCTCCACTTTAAGATCCATATTTCTTTAGTCCAATCAACTTCCCTAACTAATTTCCTTAATTTATTAAAGTTAGTCCTTTTGAAATAAAAAACCCTAGTCTCAGATTTATTTTTGTTTATCCTTCCATTTAATTTGAACTGAATTAGCTCATGATCACTCGAGCCAAGGTTGTCTCCTACAACCATTTCATCTATGAGGTCCTCGCTACTCACCAAAACCAAATCTAAAATAGCATCCCCCCTTGTTGGTTCAGCAACTACTTGATGAAGGAATTCATCAGCTATCACATCTAGGAAAATCTGAGCCCTATTATTATAACTAGCACTTGTTCTCCAGTCTATATCTGGAAAGTTGAAATCTCCCATGATTACGCAGTTTCCATGAGTACTTACTTAATTAAAAACATTAAAGAAGTCTCTATCCATATCCAAATTGGATCCCGGTGGTCTATAACACACCCCAAGCACTATCCCAGGGGAGGATCTGATAGTTTTCTTCCCCAATGTGATTTTTGCCCAAACAGACTCTGTCTTCTCCATTCCATCACTTTTTATTTCTTTACAATCTACCTCATCTTTAATATTCAATGCGACTCCACCACCTTTACCCTTATTTCTGTTTTTCCTAAACAGCACATACCCTTCAATACCTGTACTCCAGTCATGCCTAGTATTCCACCATGTTTCTGTTATTCCTATAATATCTGGTTTCACTTCCTGGACCAATAGCTCTAGTTCCTCCTTTTTGTTACCTAAGCTCCTCGCATTGGTGTACAAACATCTTAATGTTTGCTGTTTGGCCTCATTCACATTCTTTACCCAATTTGGCACGGACGTTATACCTCCAATATGACCTATTAGACTAGTATCCACCCCACCCTTCCTCATGTTCATTCTCCTACTCCTAGCTATATCCTTTCTTACTTCATTTTCCTCCCTCTCAGTGTTAAAATCTGGCATAGAGATTACCTGGGCATCTCCCAACAGTCTCCCCCAAATTCCTAGTTTAAAGCTCTCAATCAGTTGAGCCAGCCTCCATCCTAGAAGTCTATTTCCCTCCCTACTTAGGTGAAGTCCATCCCTAGAGAACAGTCCTCTGTCCATAAATGCCTCCCAGTGACCATACATCCCAAAGCCCTCCTTATAGCACCACTGCCTAAGCCATCTATTGATCATCATAATCTTGTCACATCTTAGTTGCCCTTCTCTAGGAACAGGCAGAATCCCACTAAAGATCACCTGAGCCTCGATTTCCTTGAGCATCCTCCCCACCCTAGCATAGTCTCCCTTAATTCGTTCCAGCGAGAATCTAGCCATATCATTTGTTCCTACATGAAGGATGATCAATGGATTCCTTCCTGCTCCCTTAATAATCCTCTTCAACCTCAGTTCCACATCTCATATTTTAGCACTTGGCAGACAGCACACCCTTCTATTCTCTGGATCAGCTCTGGTTACAGGCCTATCTATTCTTCTCAATAAGGAGTCCCCAATCATAGTCCTGTCTTTTCCTAGTGACAGTGAAATTCTCTGGTCTATCTCTAGCTTCTTCTGGCTGCAAGTCATCGCCATTCCTATTTTCCCTTGTAATCCTCTTTAACCCATCCTGTATCCTCCTAATGCTCATTATTGGTGTTGTCTCCATTAAGTCTTCCCCTTTATCTATGGGACTAGCCACTCTTCTCTTCTTATATACCTGCTGTACCCCTTCTTCATTCTCCAGCTCCACATACCTGTTCTTGAGCTCTATTTTTCCTTCACTGACCCATCTTTTCCTCTGCCTGGTTTTCTGAGTCACATGCTTCCACTGTCCATTTTCTTCGCCCAGCAGTCCCCCCTCTGAGGCCCTTGATCCTGCTTCCATCTGCATATCTAAACTTTCCCCTTCAGAAAGCTCTCCCTCAGTCAGTCTGGGAGAGAGTTACCAGAGGAGATGATGTACTGATGTGCTTCTGAAAGACTGGGTAATGAAAACACCAGCTAGACACAGGGAAGGGAGCCCTGAGGTAAGAGTGAAGGAGGCACTGAGAAGCAGGGAGGCATGCAGAAATGGCCCATGGCTACGTAGCTGTTCCAGTAGGGAAGGGAAAGTTGCCAAGAGTTGTCAGGGTTTCTGTGCTGGGACCTGGAGTAGAGGCTGGGCACAGGTTTTCCCCATCCTCCCTGGTCCATTACAGCAACCCCTTTCCCTCCACCCCGCCCCCAAGAGGGGAGACTAAGCCCAAGGGGAAACAGAGATTGTGGGAGTTCTCCCACAGCCCTCCTTGCTGACCTATGATGAAAGTGGCTCAGTAGGCTGAGACCCTTGCCTCTAGAAAGAGGGGAGGGGGTGACATTGAGTGTCACAGTGAGCCTCTGAGGCAAGCATAATCCACCAGGAAGCATAGGACCCATTGAGACAAGGTCGGAGCTTTGTCACAATATCAATCTCTGCATCCCCTTAAATATTTCTTTTTCTTCTTCTTGAAAGTCTTTCCAATTTTTTCAGCCCTCAATTTGGTACTGACACATCCAGAAATAATTTTTTTTTTCTTTTTAGATTTTACCTGTAATCTTCCAAAATGCCATATTAAAAGATGCTATCATAGTATTGGCCTTATGTTTGTTTTAGAATCATTAAGCTAGAGAATTTCTTTCTTTTAGAATAATGTTATATCTTGTAATTGGGTATTTTTCCACTGTGTAATACATAATGAGATACTGCCCCTTCTTTATACCTGCACTACAATTCTATTGTAGTTACTCCTTTGGATAATTACTACTAAAACCAGAATCTTATTTAACAATCTAAATGGAAGGATAACAAACACAACATAGTTATTTCACCTGGATTCTAAAGCTATGTGTATTAAATAGGAAACCAAAGAGACAAGTATATGGTCATAGAATTAAGTTCTGGATATATTAATTTGTTACCAAGGAAAAATAGCTAAAGCATAGCCACATTCTAAATGCTGTGTAATTACAGTGTAATTACCATAAATCAAATGAGCAATGATTTACCTACCCACCCTTGTTCACCCTCCTACCAATGACTTGTGCTCTCCTTATTTCAGTGGCTCCCATATAAGTAGCAGGTGCTCAAATTAGAGAGCCTGATGCAGGTCGACTTAGTTTACATACAGTAGAGTCATAAGCCACCTTAAAGTTTCTCTCTGATTTAATGAGTGCCAAATATACACCAAAGAGCAGACTTTGACTTCTAGATTACTGGCTCACGTTAACATACTGTAGAACATATTTGTGAGTGGCAGTATCAACATAAGTCACTATCTTAGTCTGACTTCCTCCTCTGAAGGAGTAATGAGAAATCAAATCACAAGATGACTTACCAAAATAAGAGGAAGAAATTAATTTTGCTGTCACACAGCTTCTGGGTTCTTTGTTTATGGTAGGCTGAGAATATATTCCTTATAGACAGTAACTAAAGATTTATTCCACAATTATTATTTATTCATACCTAACAACATTTACAATTGAGCTGGCCCAAACTCAGTCTTGTTTTGGTACCTTTAAGGATGGAAAAAAAGCAAGTGGATGGAAAAAAAGCAAGAATATAGCAAATTAATGTGCAAAGAAAGATCTGTCCTGTAAATACAGGAGATTAATTTTGGATGCTCACTTATTTAAGAGGTGCTGAGAATGAAAGCTTTCATGTAAAGACTCCAAGGGAGTGGCAGAACGAATGCCTTATGGCAAAAGCTCAGGGCTCAGAACCTATCTTCAATGAGCTTTAAATCAATGACGCTTTTCTCATTAATTTCAATGGCCTTATATCAGATCCCTCAAAAACAGAGTTCCTGGCTCTACAGGAGAATTTGGATGTATCTACACAGTAGGGCTTACCTCGAAATAAGCTACAGAAATTGAGCTGTGTCTTCGCAGCATTTATTCTGAAATAGTTCACTCTTCCTATGACTTCCCTTACTCCTCATACAATGAGGATTACAGGAGTTGGAGTAAGAAGTCCTGCAGCTTGACAATATTTTGACATGATTTCGAAATAACTGCCTGCTGTGTAGACGTGGACTAAGCTATTTTGAAATAATGCTAATTATTTTGAAATAACTTTGCTATGTAGATGTACCCTTTCTGTGTGACACACTGGACAATAAGGTTAGGAACACATTTTGAAAAGTACACTAACTTGGGTTTCCAAGCTTGCTACGTCTATGACCCAAATTTGCAAAGGTGTTTACAGCTCCAACTGACATCCACAGGATCGCAGCTCTGAAAAAAAAAAATCAGGCTCCTAGGCACTCTAATTGAGCACCCCAAGACTCAGATTCAAAAATGAGAGCTCAGTAATGTCTCTGTGTTCCAGTTTCCCATATGGGTATTTGAAAATGTTGATAGTAGTTCCCAGGTGCTGACTTTGTGAGTGCTTTGGGGCTCAAGCATCAACTAGAAAAAAGATCTTCAGCACCCAGAGAGCCAGATTATTTTTTATTGTGCCCTGGTGCATGGACCATGGCCCCGCTCCCTGCTCTGCCCGCTTTCTGCACAGAGGCCCCACCCATGCTTAGCTTGAGACCTTGCCTGGTGCTCCAACCCAAGGCCCTCACCCTGCTTGGTCTCTTCCCCATGAGGTCCTGTGCCATGAGGGACAGAAAGAAGCACCCATTGGCAAAACCAAAGTCAGCATCTGTTCTTCCCACCCACCTGCTAATGGTGCATATATTTAAGAAAGACATTGTTCATAGGCCATAGATCTGTAGCCTGGGACTTACGGGAAAGCCCTCTGACCAGGGTCATGCTAAGCAAGCCTGAGGAACTCAAGATGTCTCTCTTGGACTTGTTTTGTGTACTGGTCCTTCTATTAAGAGGTGCACAAACTGTTAACAGTACCTGGACTTCATAGGCCCCCGATCCAGGAGGGCCATGGTCTGATCACTTTTGGGTCAGATAAAACCTGAGTGGCACTGTGTCTGTGTGCCTGATTGCAATGCCACTCACTCTAATTTGGAGGTGGTGAGCACAGGAGCGTATGGGACAGGGGCCGGGTCAGGTTGCTAATGTGGAAGGGGCCACCTGAGAGGAGAAAAGGAGGGTCAGAGGGGTGAGCAAAGCTATACTCCCCTGCTTTAGGCAGCATTTTGTAGTCTTTGCTGAATTATACAAAATAAACTTTTCCAAACAAGCCAAAGACCTGATGTTCTGAGGATGTGAATGAAGGGACTCAAACTTTCCCTTGTTGCCACGTGACCAGTAGTAAGAAGCAGATGAGGGAAGAAACCCCCCCCAAAACTTAAAATTAGCCATTAGGATGAGAGAGGGACAGGAGGGGGAATATATAACAATTACAGGCAGTCCCCGGGTTACATGGATCCGACTTACATCGGATCCCTACTTACAAACGGGGTGAGGCAACCCCGCACTAGCTGCTTCCCCCCAGTAGACCAGGAAGACGCGGAGCGGCTTTTCTCAGCAGACACCTCAGCATGAGAATAAAGGACTGAGGGAAGTGAGGTGTGGGAGAATAAAACTGAGCTCTGGAGAAATGTTTGGCTAGAGTTTCCCCTACAATATGTACCAGTTCCGACTTACATACAAATTCAACTTAAGAACAAACCTACAGTCCCTATCTTGTACGTTACCCGGGGACTGCCTGTAATCCTATAATAATAGAGTTGAAGGGGAGCTTTGAGGCATAATTTGTTGCTATTTGTAGAGGTCCAGGAAAGAAGATGTCCATGGAGGATGACTATTGTTAATTATTAAATTGAGGTATTTAATTTTGTGCATCTGAAATAGTAGTAGGATGGCTGCCTTAAATTTGTTTATCATTGTAATAATTCATTTGAGGATCAGATCTGTATCAAAGAGGATCAATAACTGTTTTAAAATGATATAACATGGTTAAAAGTAAAATTAATTTCCTGAACTTAATAGAAGCACTTAGTAGGGCATTAAAAATATTTTGTAAAACATTAGAAGTAGCAATTCCTAGTCATATAATGTGAGGTTTTGAAAACAGGACTCAAAAGGTGTCTATAAGTAAATATTCATTAATCTGTTTCCATGCATAGAAACTTTTCATTTACATATGCAAATCTGTTACTTCTACACCTTACTTTCATCCACAGTGTGCATTTTTGCTGGTGCACCCATTGCAACTCATTTTGAAAGTCTGGTTCTCCTCCTAGATGTCAAACATCTACCAATCTCCAAAATGCTTACCTATGCAAAATGCTCACCGTAAAAGAATACGGGCTTTAGTTGATAGAAGTGTGGGTTTTGTATGTGTTCGAACAAAAATGAAGAGTTATGAAAATAAAGCCATTTGGTTTCTACATCCCTCCTCTGTTTGCTAAGAGGTTTCAATCACATTAGCAACTATGAAATCTCTAAGAAAATGTATGATGGATAATATTGTTAAAGGTATCGGTAGTATATTACAAGGTGACAGTACCAAATGGTCCGATCACCTACCCCTCACCTAGATTTAGTAAAGTAGCAGGAGGGTAGCTGGAGGGACCGAACGAATAGCCAATCATTCAGTTTCTCTTGAAAATATTTGTGTTTATGAAACGTACAAAGCTTTCCAAAAGTTGTTTAGTTTCACATTTAAAATGTTCAATGTTTTAACAGGGAAAAAAAAATCTATTTGAACTGTTGAGTAATATAAAGAAAAATAAACATCAGTAATAGAAGCATTCATTTGGAGTTCATGTGAGCAACATATTGCACACAGCTGTCTGAAGAGAAAAGAAAAAATAAAGCTGAATCAAAAGTAAGGCACTACTCTCTTTAGCCATGCCAGTGATTATGCAAGCTTAAATCAATTAATGTTACAACTTGTTGACATTTTACATCTGGGAGTATAGGAAATTATTTCTTATATATTTGCAGCTCCCCTCTTGCTTTATGTTTGGAGGCAGAGTCTCACAATCCTATCTCCAGTTTGCACATTCACAATGAACAGAGGAAGAGACATCAGGCAGGTTTTTGGTTTCTAAATGAATTAAAAAAAATCAAATTATATAGCAGCTAGGGATGTTAGATATTGTGTAATTGAATAATTGTGTAACGTCACCAAATTTTAGTGGTTACACAATCATTCATAGGTCTTGGGGGTGGGGCCAACAGCCAGCGTGCTCATGGCTCCACTCTCAGGGAGCCCCATGGCCCCCTGCTGCCCTGCACTGCTGCCTCTATCACAGGCAGCAGCGCAGGGTGGGCAGGCGGGAACCAAGCCACAAGGGGAGTGGGTAACCCATGGAAGCTGCGCTGGCATCCAGCGGAGCAACCTCTGTCCATGGAGAGCTTGGACTGACCCCCTGTGTATGGGGCTGTTCTGCCGCAGGAGCCCCTGCCCCACTCTGATAGAGGCAGCAGCAGAGGGAGGGACAGGTGGCTCCTGCCGGCCCCCCATACCTCTGTAGGAAGCAGCAAGGAGGGGGAGCAGGCAGCTCCACAGAGCTGGCATGCAAAGAGTGCTGGTTTAAAATCTGGCTTCCTGGGCATATCAGCTGCTGCCTATCTACCCCTCCTCTACCTGATGCCTCTCTATCAGAGGTAGCAGCATAGGAGTGGTGGCAGGCAGCTCTGCCAGATCTGGTGCTCATGGGGAGCTGGCTCCCTACGGGCACTGGCTCCCACCTACTCCCCCCTGCTACCTGCTGACACAAAGGTGTGTGTGTGTAGTAGATAGGATTAACCGATAAGCACAGGCTTATCGGTTAATCATGTAGTCCACTGCATGTTGACATCCCTAATAGTAACCTTTGATAGACATGTCTAGTCTGTTAAATATGTACATAGGGAGATTTCATTCAATTTAATAAAAACACTAATGTACTTTGCAGTGATATAATGATGGTCGTGCTAATATGGTGAAATGCAGTTATACAGAAAGATCTGATGACTATGTTCCAGCGTAGCTAACTGTTGTTGTTTCTGATATTTATATGACAAGAATTTATAAACTTGTTAAAATAAACAAGCAGTTTAAAAATGACATTATCCTTGATAGCAAAAGGAAGGTACCAAAGTGCTGAATGTAAAAAGTGCTGAACTTCCATTTTAAAGTTTTATACACATTATTCAGTTGAAATTGCATATGACCATCATCTGTGTTGGAATCAGGCTAGCACATTGGGGCTAACATCCTACCCTTTATTAAATGGGCAATTAGCTCCTAAATGAACCCAAGCAGTCAGGTTCCTGGTTTTATGCCCTGCCCCAAAATGTGCTTACAGAGACACACACACACACACAAGACTTCTTGCGCTGGCCTGTTTCCAGCCTGCAATGTCAACTTACTTCCTGTTCCAAACTGTAGTGCAGTAGAAGTGTGTACTGTTACATATGGCTTCAGTGCAACATAGGTGGAAGTAGTCTCTGTAGAAACATTAGTTTCTTATTCATGTCCAAAGGTTGTTATAAGATTTAATTAAAATTTACAAAACATTCAAATGAAAAATGCTTCAGGAGTTCTATTTTATTAATAAAATAATAATAATAATAATAATAATAATGTCACCAAGTTCACACTGTAAAGATATCTACTAAACACTTAGGCCCAAATCTTCAAAGATGTACTTTGTATGGCGATCAGGAGGTCACTTAATCTTTGTATGCCTCAATTCTCTATTATAATATAGAAAATAACACTGTCTTTTTTCAGAGGGATATCATGTGTATTGTCTACAGTGGGGCCAACAGCCGTGCCAGGTCCCAGGACAAAGTGTGGGGAAGAACCCAGCTCCATGCCCTGGAAGGAGCGGGACTTAGGGCAGAAGGGGTGGGACCAAGGACAATCAGTCCTTTGTGCTGCCCAGACCATGCCATGTCCCCTCCAGCTCTCTCAGCCATCTGGAGCAGTGCACCAGTGCTCTCATGGCAATTGAAAGAGGTCTGAGGCTCTGGCCACTGATGTTGCAGCAGTGGTGGCAACTAGGAGCTCTGGGCCCCTTTGAATCTCCAGGCTCTGGGGCAATTGCCCCCTTCCTCTACTCCCCGTGTTGGATTGTCTATACAATTCTTATTATGTCTTGTTTGGTGGTTGCTAACAACTGCATAGCACCTACTTAAGAAGGCTTATTGCCTAGAGATGTTATAAAAAAAAAAAGAGAACTACTCCATGAAACTAATTGATCTGAACATGTTGAGGTGAATGCAATTTGGAAAACAGGAAGGGTTTCTGTAAAAAGGAAATGTTACAGATGATGGGGCAGAGGTAGTCCAATGAGCTATGAATAGCACTTATTTAGCTATGAAAAGGGAAAACATAATCTGATGTAATTATGTATTTACAGCAGGAATAAATTTGACTTAGGATATTTTCCTCAAATATGGCTTCAGTTTGGTTAGTATAAATCAAAGACTTTTTTTTTGGGGGGGGGAGGAGAATTGGGGGGTTCGGGAACAGAGTGATAGAATGTTCATCACACTGCCTCCAGAAGAGCAATGCAGTTTGGAGCTTTTAAAATGGAGCAATCAGTCCAAACAATCTTTTCTTCCTCCTGTATAATTTCTTTCTCCCCCTTTTTTTTTAGTGGCTGGGAAACAGAAGACCTTGGTGCAAATAAACATCAGCTTATCTCTGCACCACTCTGGCCAATAAATTAATAAATAAATCTTGCCAAACAAGGCTCTCTCAACTTCCAGTTTCAAATAGAAAAGGAATTCTCCTCCGCTTTCTGTTCAATAGCTTTGGGATGCTTAGCTGTGGATAGCAGTGAAAATTTCCCTCACCAAAGTGTTTAGTCATATGTCTCTAACGGAATCTCAGGTCTATACCCGTACTTATCCTCCTTGAACTACATCCATCACATCTTCCTGCTTGGCTCTTGCAACTGTCCTCTTTTTGTCTCTTTTCTCTCCAAACATTGTTGCTGCACCTGAAAGGGTAAATCCTCCTTCTTCACTCTCCATGTTGGTACCACTGGGCTCCATGTTTGACCTCTTTCCCTCTCACTTTACCCCCTTTCTTTAGGTGTACACATCCATTCACACAATTTCAACCACCATCTTTATGCTGCTGATTGTTAAGTCTGCCTTTTTGCTCTTGACTCCTCTTCCTCCATCCAGCCCTTCATCTCAGCCTGAGATCTCCTCCCACATATCTGGCTGTTAGTTTAACATGGCCCAACCTGAACTCCTGAACATTTCTCTAATATGGTCAGTTCTCACTGATGCCAGCACCATTTTGCTAACCAAAGCCCAATGCCTAGAAGCCATCTTTGTCTCCACAGAAAAAAGCAGAATCCACATTTAGTGAAGACAAAACATAGAGCTGAGTATCATCCATACAATGGTGGCAACATTTCAACCCAAGACTTCTCACAGTCTCTCTAACCTTAAATTCATGCAGAGCAGGATACATGACCAGACTAAGTAACCAGGGCCCTATATTTGAGGGTCCCTCAGGAGATAGGAAAATTATTCCTCATCACTACCAGGAATTTCTCTGATGAAAGATCTGTACAATAGCACCAACTCATCCACCACCAGCAGGGCACTGCAAGTGAGTCAACAAAGCTCATTGTCAGAGACATGAAAGACTGCTAAGAGAGAAAATCAGCAGAGACATCTTCCCAGGGAACCATTGCTAGAGGAGAACATACTTTCTTCATGCCATTCAGACAACACTCTAGTGAGGCAGGTGGATATATATTGTGACATTAAACTCCATATTCTTTATGAAAGTATGTTTATGCTGTGAATGTGACATAACTGAGATGTATTTTAAGCAATATAACTCATGTAAGGTATTTTTGGAAAGGTTATTTACTGGACATATTTATCCTATTTGTATGCATGTATCATTTTTGTATCTGAAGTTAGGAATGTATTTCTGCTATGCTACTTTAGGTCACGTCCCTGCCAACATTTCAGGTACAACTGCTGGCCCATCCTTGAGGATAGTGGACTGAGAAAAGGTTTGGCCTTCCTGTAGACACTCTGTATTGCCAGACTCATGGATGTTGTGATGCTAAAGAGTCAGGTGACCTGGTCACCTGACACTAACCTGCATCTTGGATTGCTGAACTGTCCCACTGAGAGATGAGGAAATCAAACAAATGATTCCTGCCTTGTGGAAATCCGATACAAGGTGGGGAAGAAAAACAATCAAGATAATCAGTTTACTTCTCCTCTGCTTCTCTATCCACAGAGATACTTGAAAACACTCAAAAACAAAGGGAGCAGGGAAGAACTGCTGGACCCAGGCTAGAATGAGTGGGGAATTATTATCAGTATCCATTTTCTTTAGTGAATCAAACTTAGTTTGTGTGCTTTACTTTATTTCTTTTGTGATCTTTGTTCTGTTTGCTACCTCTTTAAGCACTTAAAATACATCTATTTATAGTTAATAAACATAGCTCTTGTTTATAGTATAACCCAGTGTATGTAATTTCTAACTGGGGGGAGGTGGAGAGAGGAAGTTGTGCATACCTTCCTCCACATTGAGGGAGGAGGTGACTTGCATATAATTTTGGTTTAGTACTCCAAGAGAGGTAGACCTCTGGTTGCTGTGGCAAGACCCTTACATTGAGTCTTCCCAGAGCTGATCTCAATGTCTGAGTCATTCTACAGTCAGGTGTGGCCCTGCCTGTGGGCTTGGCTAGAAGAGGCTGCTGAGCCTGGCCCAGCAAAACTAGGTAAAGGTGACCTAGGCTGGCAGAAAAGATGAGCTAAGTGGTATCTCAGCTCACCAGATGACATCCCAAGAGGGTCTAACCCATAACAAACATTATTAACCTTGTTTTATAGTTTAGAAGTCAGAGCAAAACAGTGACAAAGCCAGGATTAGATTGAAAAGTAAGAAAATCTCTCTCCTTCTAGATTCAAGTCCTTCTCAATTTATCGCCCTGACTACTATTGAGAAATCACAGACATTATGGTAGAAAGTGACAACAAATTCTAAAGTGTCCACAACAGCAGCAGTGTAGAAATACAAACAACTCCACACTAATGTTGTACCTTACTCTGAAAAAGAAGCCTAATAGCGCACCAGTGCTTTAGTCACCTCCCCCAATACTTAAATCATTGAAATAATAGCAATCTACAGAGCTCAAGCAAGGATACAGATGTTCAGGCACCAGTCTGTTGAGTCTGAGAGTACAGAATTGCTTTATCTACAGAGTCACCAGCAGAGTAATCCCATGAGGCAATACAATTCCCCAAAGAAATTAGCAACTCTTCTAAATACATGACCATCAAAATGCTCCTTGAGCATACAAGGAAGCATTTCATCAGGCCCTTGTGACTTAAAGACATCTAACTTGTCTAAGTAATCTTTAACTTGTTCTTTCCCTATATTAGCCTCTGATCCCACCTTATTTTCACTGGCGTTCACTATATTAGACATCCAATTGCCATCAACCTTCTTGGTCAAAACACACATACAAAAGAAGTCATTAAGCACGTCTTCCATTTCCACATTTTCTGTTATTGTTTTTCTCTCTCCATTGAGTAATAGGTCTACCCTGTCCTTGGTCTTCCTCTTGCTTCTAATGTGTTTGTAAAATGTTTTCTTGTTACTCTTTGTCTCTCTAGCTAGTTTGATCTTCGTTTATGCCTTGGCTTCTTAAATTTTGTCCCTACATACTTGTATTTGTTTATATTCATCCTTTGTAATCTGAGCTACTTTCCACTTTTTGTATGATTCATTTTTGATTTTTATATCATTGAAGATCTCCTAGTTAAGTGAAGATGGTCTTCCTACCTATTAACAGCCTGATTTTGCTAATGTCTGCCTTCTTGAAATCCATTGTCTTTATTTTGCCATACTTTAGAATCATGAACTGTGATAGAGCCATCTTCTCCTCCCCTGGTGGTGAGAGAGCAGCCCCCTGTAGCTGGATAGATTTCTTAGCCTTAAATGTTTCCATAAGAATACTCTCCAGAAACTCCTTGTGGGTTGGGATGCACCTCAGCCTAGCCACCTCCTCCTGTTGCTCTCCCATCTGCTTCCTGAGATATTCCCCCAGTGGGCATCTTTCACACTGGATGGTCCTCCCCCCAGCCTGACTACCTGTGAGTGGAAAATGCAGGCCACGGTCTCTGTAAATCTACACTAGCTCTGGGTTTTGACATCCATGGTAATGTTCTCTGTCTGTCTACAGTGTAAGTGAAGGACATAGGAGCAACAATGGCATTGGTGATGCCACTCTTCCTAACCATAGTGACAATATTACACCTCCCTCCCGCAAACTCCCCTGTTTGTGGTCCCTTGGCCACTTAATCTCTGGCTTTTATGAACTTCTGTTTTAGGTCAGCCCTACCTTTTCATTAAACACACAGCAGGAGGATGATCAATTATCCCAGGGCCTTGGCTAAAAGAAAAAGAGCAACTAAAAGTACAGAACAGCTAAAGCTATAAAGCACATGAAGAAAAAATAATTTATCAATAAATCAGTGGGGAAAAATAACACTGAAAATAATATCCGGACAAATGAGCATCTAACTGAAGAAAAAGAGTAGTACTTCATACATGCAAGCAGAAAGCATATTTCATTACTGGTTTCAAATTAAGTATAATGAAAGTTTATTGCAAGAGCCTAAACATTAGCCTTGTATCCACTGAATAGAATTTAGAATAATAATTTTCAAAAAGAACTACTGCTATTTCAAGGGACTGCAATACTAAAAGCAGTTATTTTTAGCAAGACAAGGATCTCATCATAGTTTGAATTCCCCATGGTGTCATTTCACATTATTTTTGAGGAATTCCTCAATAAAAGTGTCAAACAGAGAGTGAGTTGAGCTCCCCAGAGGACAGATTTGGATATTTTCCAGTACCAATTCATAGCCAAGAAAACTCATCCAAAAAAAAGTTCACTTCATTAGAAAGAAAGAAAATGTTTAAATATGAACACAGGAGAAAACTCTTAACCCATCAACCACATCTTGTCTAATTAATTGAGAAAACTCCATGTTTAGCTGCATCTGAAGGAGATTGTAATAATTTTTCTGCAGTGACTTCACTGCACAGAGATGCAGTGAAGGCTCAGAAAGGAATGTGAAATTTGACAAGTAGGGATGGTACAGAATTTTTCAGGGCCCTGTAGGAAGCAAGAGATATGGGGGTTCTGATGTAGCTTTCTTCTCAACTGTGACTGAATTATAACCTCTGGTCAGTGTAGTTCTAGGGAAGTCAAGTGCAATCACATGGGTAGCTTAGGGAATCGCTGTTGATAAGTCTCCAATTAAAAATTGTATCCTCTGCCTTGTATCCAAACATGCAACTTCCAGTGATGTCAATGAAACTCTTATGGAAGGACCCTATTGAACTGAATAAAAAAAAAAACCCATACTGATCTAATGAATGTATGTTCATCTCAGAAACTGAGCTGAAACTAAAACTGGTTGAATACTGCAAAACAAACAGAACAAAACAATAACCCCACAAAAATGCACATTCATTTGTATGCCAACTGACTGTGCTATTTGAACATGTTTGTGCCCTATTTAATTAGATATTCTTCATGAACATTTAGTATGAATAATTTTTTCAGAAGTAAATGTGTGTGTTTATAGACTAAACACCTATATTCTCATCCAATTAATAATTTGACCATCTCTAGCTGAAACATTAATCCAGGAGGGTAGGATCTAGCCTAGAAAGCTTTCACCTAAATTTACTGACAAACTTTTAGAATCCTGTGAGGGAATGGAGGGAAAGTCTAGTGCTATATTTACACACTAGTCTGTTCAGAGCCTTTTAAATTTCTGTTTGTTTTTTAATGACAGGCAAAATTGAGAAGTTCAAGTCAAAAAGCTATTAATAGGCTGGATGTACAATCCATCTGAACAAACATCACTCCAGTGTGAAAATGAACCATGTAACAAAAAGAAGGTGCAAAATTAAGGAACACCTACTCAGAAATTATAATTGTTCCACAGACTCTCTGAGAGCAGAGTGACATTACTGGAAAATATTATTTGTTATTCATTAGCTGAGCTCCCAATTTTCACTGTATAACAGAGTTTTCAGGTTTAACCAGGCTAAAATGTCAGCAGTACCAGTCAGTGCCTACTATCTACCATAGGCTTTTACAAATTCTTCCCTACAATGGCATTTGGTCTGTGTGGGCATTGGAATTTATGTCAGGGATTCTTGAGCAACTCAGTCTATTGCAAGTTATACATGTGCAAATATACATGTAACATGCACAACTGAATGGAAGCAGGAAGCATGGAAACTAGGATTCGGCCCAAACATCAATAATGAAGGCAGGGATGGGGGGTTCTTGCAGGAGCAGGCATAAATGTATGTAATGGCACTAAACGTAAAATGTACAAATCTGTAATTCACAACATTTGGGAATACACATCTTCATTCCCAAGCTTGTTTGAATATCAGAAATGGGCATGAACCAAAATCTTGGAACCCAACACCCCTGAACTTTGGGGTGTTTGAAATCCAGATGTGAACTTGCATGCACATCTGGCAGCTTGTGCCCAGTTCCAATTTAAACATGGTAACAGTTATAATGATACCATTGCATGTTCTACTCCATGGGAATCTTGTACTCTCACCAAATTTGTCAAGAACTGGGTTAATCTCTGGCCAAGCGTCTACCAGTAATAGTACTGCTTAACTTTTATTAGCTCTTCTAGTCTCCTAGAAGTTTCATTTTTTTAATCATATGAAAGACCAGCCATATGTTCCTGTTAATGTACACCCCTACATATTGATACCCGGCTACAATGGCATGCTAGGAATTGAACACAATTCTCCTAAGAAAAAGGGAGGGCAATGAAATCAGGTAACTTTTCTGAAGAAAAAAATAACATTCAGCAAGTGTAGCAGTGGCTTTTTGAATATGTGTTAGGGAAGGACTAATTAGATTTGAATGGATTAAGGGCTAGGAGAAGCCAAGCTTGTCATTCTCAGGCTCAATAAACATATTAGGAGCCTGATCCAAAGCTCAATGGAAAGATTCCAGTCAATTTCAGTGAGGTTTGGATAATTTTATATATATTATAGTTCTAGCTAAGATGTCAGTGAGAAAACATAGCTTGCTAACCACCTCTTAATAGGTAAAATGCACAAACTGGGTCATTCATCTTCACCACATTAATTACTTACCAAGACAGTTGTGACCGTCATGGGCCAACATGAACCCATCATAGCATGTACACCTGTAGTTGCCTGGAATGTTGATGCACTCATGGACACAACCTCCATTGTAGAAGTCATTTTCGCACTCATCAATGTCTAAAACACAGAGGGAGGGGAAAGCAATACTCAGTTAAAGATTGTTCCAAAAATTCTGTTAATTTTGGGCTGTGTGTGTCAACATACAGAAATATTCCATCTGCTAAATATGTGACATGGAATATATATATTTGAATAATTATATCATACATTTAGATCACGCCTTTTACCCAGAGATCCCATAGTGCATTATGGAATGTATATGTAAGGGTATGTCTACACTACAAAGTTAATTTGAACTAATAGCCGTTAGTTGGAATTAACTTAAAGGGGCTACACATGCAAACTGCTATTTCGAATTTAATTCAAAATAGCGGAGCGCTTAATTCAAACTAGATAAACCTCATTCTACAAGGAGTAACATCTAGTTCAAATTAAGGGCTGTGTAGCCACTAGTTCAAACTAGTTGGAGGTTAGCCCTTCCCAGGTTGCCTTGGTGGCCACTCTGGGCCAAACCAGGGAAACTCTTCTGCCCCCCTTAAAGGGGCATGGTCTGGCTACAGTGCTTGTGCCAGTTGCAAGCCTGCCAGCACCCAACCAGCCCTCCGCCTCTTCCCAGGACCAGGCTGGTGGCTCCCAGGAGCCTGCCCGGGGCCGCAAGAGGTGGGTGCCCACCTGGTCTAGTGCGGAGATCGTGGACCTCATCGAGGTTTGGGGGAGAGGCCTCCAACGTCCACGATCTCCGCACTAGCCACAGGAACGCGGCCGTCTACAGCCGCATGGCTGCCAGCCTGGCCACCAGAGGCCACATGCGGACCCAGGAGCAGGTCCACTGCAAGATTAAAGACCTGCAGCAGGCCTACTCCAGGGCCTCCCAGCCAGACGCTGACCTGGAGGCATGCCCTCATTATGAGGCCCTGGACCACATCCTGGGGGCTCACGCAGTCCATGCCCCCCGGGTGGTGGTCGACCCCAGGGTAGAGGGCCCCGTACTTGACATGGAGGAAGAGTAGGAGGATGCTGAGAGCCAGGAGCCTGCCCAGGACCCCCGAGGCACCCTACAGAGCACATCGGCTGTGGCGTCTGAGACCGGGGAGGGCTCCACATGTGAGTGCCATCATGCTCCCTTTATGTGTATGGGGGTGGGGTGGGGGGAGAGGGAGCCTAGGGACCGTGCGCCTGGGCCTTCCAACCATGGAGTAGCAGCTCGGTGTCGTGCTGACCTCGCCTTGCAGAGGGGGGCTGGGTTTCACCCACTGTGTCCCCAGGGAGAACTGACCGCTGCTCTTGTTTCACCACAGCTGCAGCACCTGGGACTGCAGGGCGCACCACCTCGCCTAGAACAGCCACCCGCACCCAGGCCAGAAGGCACACCAGGAACCTGGAGGACTACCAGCGGCAGCACCTGCAGCTACTGGAGCACCAGATCTGCATCCAGGAGCACTGGGTCCGGGAGGACCTGCGGCCGTGGCAGCAGAGCTTGGAGGCACTGGAGGAGCAGAGCCATGCCCTCAGAGGTCACCTCCAGACCCTGGTGGACAGGTTCCTGCCTCCTCCTGCTCCAGCCCTTGCGGCTGCCCCAGCTCTCACTCCTCCTCCCACCCTACTCCCCCTCCCACTTCCTCCACACCCCCGTCCCTCCTACCCCACACTCCACACCCACTTCCCCCGATGCCCCCACACTCGCAGTGCCAAGAGACAGGAGAGCCAGCAGGACCCCGAACCCTGAGTTTTCCCTTTCCTTCCTCCCCTTCCACCCCCTTCCGGCTTCCTCCTCCCAGGTTTCCCCCTCTCCTCTCCCACCCTCATTCCTCCTTCCCCCCACCCCAGTTATGTACAATAAAGAGAGGTTTTTTGGCAAAACAGGTGTTTTTATTTTACATTAGGAAGGGGGGTTAGGTAGGGGAAAGGGGAAGAAGGGGAGGGTGCAAGAAGGCCCCAGTGGGGCATGCAGAGAGAGTTTAGTCCTCCTTCACCTGGAAGCTCTCCCGCAGGGCTTCTCGGATCTGGACGGCCGCCTGCTGGGCCTCCCCGACGGCGGCGGTGCAGGGCTGCGCATACTGGCCAACCACGCGCTCAGCCTCAGCCATCCAGGCTGGCAGGAAAGCCTCCCTCTTCCGTTCACATAAATTGTGCAGCACACAACATGCTGCCACCACGGGAGGGATATTGTGCTCAGCGAGGTCGAGGCGGATGAGGAGGCATCTAAATTGGGCTTTCAGGCATCCAAAGGCCCCCTCGACCACAATGCGGCCCCGGTGAGCCTGGCATTGAAGGCCTTCCAAGAGGGGTTGAGGTGCCCCGTGTACGGCTTCGTTATCCAGGGCTGTAGGGGGTAGGCCGCATCCCCCACCAGGCAGACAGGCATGTCCACATCCCCTACCCTGATGTGGCGGTTGGGGAAGAAGTTCCCAGCATGCTGCCTCTGGCACAATGAAGAGTTGCAGAACATCCTGGGGTCGTGTGCCTTGCCGGTCCAGCCCACATTAATGTCCGTGAACTGGCCCCAGTGGTCAGACACGGCCTGCTGGAGGACGGAGAAGTACCCCTTGCAGTTGATGTACTGGGAGGCCTGGTGTTCTGGGACATGGATGGGGATGTGCGTCCCGTCGATGCCCCTCCCCCCCCGCAGTTGGGGAAGTCAAGGGCGCAGAACCCCTGGATGACCACAACCGGGTCGGCGAGACGGACCACCCTGCAGAGCAGCACCCAGTTGATGGCCTTGACCACTTGCAGAGAGACACACCAAAATCGCAAATCACTGGGGTGCCCGGGTGGCTGGGAGTGTTCATTTCCTGGCACTGCCCCACGCCCCACTCCCGGAAGCAACCCTCGCTGTGATCCCGGCTGCTGTGGGTGGCGTGTAGTACGGCCGGGACAGACCGACCCTCCTGTGCGGGGCACTTTTGCCTCCTCCCCCCTGTTTTCCCTGGGGTGACCCATCCCCTCCTTGCAGTCCCCCTTCCCTCCGGCCCAGTGGCTGGTGAGTGCCGTACCTGCATGAGCACTGCTCCGACAGTGGATTTCCCCATGCCGAACTGGTTCCCGATGGATTGGTAGCTGTCTGGCGTGGAGAGCTTCCACAGGGCGATGGCCACACACTTCTGGAGGGGGATGGCGGGCCTCATGCAAGTGTCCCATCGCCGCAGAGCAGGGGCGAGCCACTCACAGAGCTCCAGGAAGGTGTCTTTCATCCTGAAGTTCTGGCTCCACTGTTGGCCTCTCCAGCACTCCAGGATGATGCGGTCCCACCAGTCGCTGCTGGTGTCCAGACGCCAGATGCGGCGGGGCACGCTGGCGTCCGGGCGCTGCTGTAGCTCCTCCACGCCCCAAGGGAGGCCAGGGGGAAAGGCAGGGAGCTGACGTGCACCAGATGGTGCCAGGCAGCCTCCAGCCATTGCTGGCAGGCTTGCAGCAGCAAGTCCAAAAACTGGAGCAGCATGCCCAGGGCGAGCTCTGGCTACATGGTGCCAACTGCGGCGGCGGCCCCAATGGGAACCACTGACACAGGCAGGCGGAGAGGAAAACGCTTTGCTGTCCCTCGGCGAGGTAGGCAAGCAAGCGGAAAAGCTGAGAACCAGCTGTCCAGGGGGATCCCTTTAAGCACGAGCCTCCGATAGCCTCAGACAGCAGCCACACAAAGCAACTACTGACCTGATGCCCCGCCGGAACCGGTTTCAGCTGCCTTTAAATGCGACCCAGCGTCCAATCAGTGTGGATGAGCATTTCGAATTAGCAAAATGCTAATTCAAATTAGTTTTTGGGTCTAGATGCATTATTTCGAATTAGCTTATTTCGAATTAACTAATTTGAAATAAGTTAGTTCAAAATAACGCTGTAGTGTAGACATACCCTAAGGGATCACCTAGGACTGAATGTCAGCCACCTTGTGGTGGGTGCAATATTGCAACAATTCTGTTTCATGCCCACACTTTTTAGGAGAGGCTTGAGGATTAACTATATTCCCCTCAAACTGAAACAGCACAGAAATGAGTTAAAGGTGGGCAAGATGGCACATTATGAAGCATCCATAAATACTTTGCTACCTCATGGTACTATTTTCTGGCATTGATTCAATATCCTTCCCCATCTACCAAAACGGGGGGAGGGAGAGGGGGGGCATTCTGGGCTCTGTCACAGACCTCCTGTCTGACCCTGGGCAAGTCATTTAATCTCTGTGCCTCAGTTCCTCTTCTTTAAATTGGGTGTAATTATAGTTTGTTTTTCTTATCCTCTCTCCATCTTGTATATTTTGCATCTAAGTAATTTGGGCAGAATCTGTCATTGTATGTCTGTACATTGCTTAGGTCCATAGGAAGATTTTAGGTGTCATTCATTTATATTGCGTTAGTAATATAACTAGTATGTCCCATAGATAGCTAATCAGAAAAATTAAAAAAAAAAAACAGATCTTTTTTGCTTTCTTATCTCAATGAATTCGAGTGACACTATTCAGTACCACCAAACAGCTAAAGGACTATTTAACTTCCACGAACAAGAAGAATTATATAAAATTAGTACTGGTGCCATAAATTCTACCCATTTTGCAGGTAGGGGGGGTGTCTTTTTCAGGGACTCACAGTTATTCAATGGAATTCATCATTCTGGGTAATAGACATTTCTATCTCCAGAACTGTAGGTAAAACACAAAAGGAGAAAGACTGGTGAATTTAAATCATTGTCTAAATAACTGTATAAAGGAAGTAAAGCACAGAGATTTCGCTCATTTTGATCTCTGATTGTGCTTTCAGAAATGCCAGCAGATCAGCAGTTAGAGTCATCATCATTATAACCACTCCATCCTGGCTCCCCAAATAGCTGGTTGTTGCACTTGGAATAAAACAGTGCCCAGGAAGTTTATTCATAAACACAATCCTAAGCAACTGCAGTGCCCAAGTAAGGTATTAAATGTGATTAGGCAGAGCAACGATTCTTTAGTGAGCAGAATATACCAGAACTCAAACTAGGAGTTTGCCTATTTAATGGTCAGCCCTATTAAACCTATATATATTATCTACTGTAGAATTCAAAGTGCCCCTGTGTGTAGCTTCATTTACCTTCTCTTTGGTCAAGTCTTATTCCACCTATAAAGCTAATATTTGGCCTTTTTTTTCCACAGAGTTAAGTCCAGTCGGATGATTCAGGAACTTTGATAACATTGTGACCCCTTTCTAAACAAAGACACCACCACAAAACACAAGACTCCTGTTTCAGGAGTCTGATTTGTCTTGTGTACACCAAGTTTCACCTCACTTAAAAAATACTTGCATACAAAATCAGACATAAAAATACAAAAGTGCCATAGCACATCAATGCTTTTTTATTATTGCTTACTTTTTCTATTTTTACAATATATTCCAACTGATTTATTTTATAATTATATGGCACTTACATGTTGGTATGATACTTGAGCCTGTTTTTCACTTGTGAGTCTTATCTGAAACCCAAGCCCTGCTGCCTAGGACTGAAGCATGTTACTTAGGGTGTGTCTAGACTACAGGGTTTTGTCAACAAAAGTGGACTTTTGTCGACAAAACTATACCTGCGTCCACACTACCGCTGAGTACTGTCGACATAACGTCGACAGAACTCAGTTTTGTCGACGCTGGTAAACCTTATTTTATGAGGCATAACGCCTTCTGTCGACAGAGTTTCTGTCGACAGAAGGTGTTATTGCATGTAAACTGTCCTTTGAGTCTACACTACCATGTCGACAAAGCAGCTTGCTTTGTCGACAGAACTCAATGTAGTCTAGACGCTCTTTATCGACAGAAGTTTTGTTGACAGTATCTGTCGACAGAAGCCTGAAGTCTAGATGTACCCTTAGGCTACATCTAGACTGCAGGCTTCTTTTGAAAGAAGCTTTTCGGGAAGAGATCTTCTGGAAAAACTTCCTCCAAAAGAGAGCATCCACACACAAAAGCGCATCGAAAAAGCGATCTGCTTTTTTGAAAGCTAGTGTCCACATTGATTGGACGCTATCTGGCATTTAAATTGTGATTACTATGGACAGAGTGGCCACTAGGGCATCTGTGCTGTTTTCCTGGAGGCCTCTTCTTTCAAAAAAACCTGTTCTTTCCTGTCCACACAAACCTTTTTCCAAAAGGGCACTTTCCGAAAAAGGCTTCTTCCTCGTAGAAACAGGTTTAGTGCTGTAGGAAAACCTTTTCAGTTCTTTCAATTTTCTGTCGAAAGAATGCAATTACAATGTGGACATAAATGTAGTTTTTCAGGAAAAATGGCTTTTTTCGGAAAAACTCTGCAGTGTAGACCTACCCTTAGCTTCGTAGGATCCCCCATGGCACGGGACCCCAGGTACTTGCCTTGTCCGACAATTCCTAAGGCCAGCTGTGCTCTTGTGACCTCCAACTAAACCTGGGTCGCAACCCTCAGGTCGAGAAATACTAAGATAGAGGAGCTGAGAACCCTGGGAAGACCTCAGAATACCCCCAGGGATACACATACCCCTCTTGGAAAACTTGAACCCATCCATAAGTTGTTGAGCAAGATGCAGGAATCACTGTGTGACATACATAGTCTCTTTTATATAAGAGATCAGACTAAATGATCAAAACAGATTTTCTGGCTTTAGAATTTATGAAATAAGCACTTTGCTTGGTTTTATGTCAAGACAAAAAATTCCCTCTCTGGACCAGAGAGAAGTGTTGAGGGGGGTTGTCAAAAAAAATATCCAAGCTATATCAAGAAGTTTGAGAACTTAGGCAAACTTTTCAACAAAATTTGCACTTGTTATGAACCAGGCAAGTTCTGTATGGGTTTGCATTTCTTACTAGCAGCTCCTTTTAAAAATCCAGGTATGTCTCTACGATAGAGGCACTGATAAGTTATGTATTGCAAGTAAAATAGTAGCTACCTTAGAAAGCAAATCCAGTAACACTGCTTCAGTGCAGACATCACCATATTAAGGGCCTGTATGGTAGCATTAGGGCATGTCTACACTAAGAAACTATTTCAAAATAACTAAATTTGACTTAACTCCCAATTTTACAAAATTGAAATAGCGTGTCCACACTATGGGAAGCCTTGAAATTAGTCCAAGGCAGGTTCTGTAAATGTGGACGTGTTACCTTGACATTGAGCCCCAGGAAGCACTGGGGAATAGTTAGTTTGAATTATTCTGGGGAGTAGTTACTTTGAAATAGTGGCACTGGAGCATCCACACTAACACGATTTCAAAATAACTATTTCAAAATTAGTGTTATTCCCCGAGAAAAGCAGGAGTACAAATTTTGAAATAAGCAGCCCCTTATTTCGAAATAATGGGCTTGGTAGTGTGGCAGCTCTGCCTATAAATTCAACCTAAGGGGGGCTATTTCGAAATAAAGCCTTAGTGTAGACCAGGACTTAGCGATATTGCTACTGACCAATGAAGTTGCATAGGAAAAAAATGAATAAAAATAACTGGCTGGTGTGAATATTTGGGCTCCTCTATTCTAATCTCCATTACATTAGTGTTTATTCTGAAGTAACACCATTGATTTCAGAAAAATATATCAGAATAACTGAGATCAGAAGCTGGCCCAACATTTTCATATTGGAGTTATTACTCTTCAATCATTGACCCTGCAGATACACCTGAGGGAAACACAAAGGTGCTGAGCTTCCAAGTCCCATTATCCAAAACATGCATGAGAACTGCTTTGGTCAAAGAAGTTGGACTGGAAATCTCATTTGAACAGATTTGCTCAGTTTCTACTGCTTTCTCATTTTAGCCAGAGTGGAAATACTGAGAGAAATACATCTTTCCATTTTGTTTTTATAGTTCTAGCCCTGAAGCACATGAAGCAGAGAGACAAACAAAAATGGGAACAAAAATCAAAGGCAACATCCCCAAAATGATGGGAATTTTTCTGAATCTCAGTTAAGGCACTAAGGACTAAATTGTCATTGCACTGAATTTCATTCTAGCTAGCCAGCCAGCTATAAGCAAGTGGCTTTTCCACCATAATTTTTACACCATTTACACTCTGTAGCTGAGCCAACTCCTCTCTCCCTACACATATTGGAATTTGCCTTTATCATTCACTTAAATAAGGGATTAGGGAAGACCAGTTCACAATTCCAACTTGCATTTGCTCTAAGAATATAACATTTGAATACAGGAGAAAGTATTCATTGCTTAATGCATGTTTGCAGTTTATTAATTTTTGGTATGGTCAAAACAGTAGTGAACTGAAATCAAGATTGATCAAAACCAGATTAAAAAAACAGACTAAAATATACCTGAAGTTGGGTGTCTTAGGGGCTGCGACTTTATTCTAAAAGTCGTTTTTATCCCTTATGCTGAAATATCACCTCTACAGTGGATTTTGATATCCTTATGCTTTAATTTAAAAACCTGAAGTATATCCTGGATATTTGGGTAAGTTCAGAATTCTGTAAATCACTGTATGCCTTGTGTTAATTTATCCAAATGGACAAATATGAATTATGAGCCTCTGATGAAATTATTCTTAAAAATTTGTGTTGGCGAGGTTGACCATAATTCAACTCAGAGGTAGAATCTGCAGCTTTAACTGTGCTAGGAAAATATTTAGAACATTTCCCATTGTTGCTATAATACCCATTCTCAGATACAGAAAGTATTGAGAGCGCTAACAAACAGAAGACAGCATCAATTGGACTTGCTCTGATACCAGGTTTAAGTTTGACAGTATTAAATATGGTACCTAAGAGTATATGTACACTGTAACATAATGCTGGACTCTGACTTGAGCCAAACCCCCCCTTTTTGTCTAGACACAAATCTCTCAGACAGGACTTGGACCAAAAGTCTTAGGACCCTTTAAGGATAAAGGTTCAAGTTTGAGTCAAGCGAGGACTCAGGGGTTAAGTCCTATTGTTTTGCAGTGTAGATGCCACACCCCTCCTTCTCAGGTCTTGGGAGTTTGCCGAAAGTATCTCAAAACCCATGAGCCAACTTCCTTTGTCTTAGCTATCCAAAGAATTGCCAAATGATTCCAGGGAAATGGAAACAACCTTCCTTGTAGTGCAGCAGCACATTCAATCAGCATTTAACCCTTCCATTGTATGCTGACCTTTGAGCTGCAAACACGTCTTTGGAGAATGCTGTGTTTGCAATGGACGCTGACCAGAAGAAATCCTTTGCAAGGTGCATTGCTTCATGGTTACAAGAGCCCCAGCCAGATTTTGTTTAATCTCTGGTCTGAGGCTGGGATTAACACAGTGGATTTAGAAAGAGTACCAAGAATGATCATGCATACCAGCAGAGTGTGAAGTGTCTTATACGGTAGTTCCCAACTGCTGGTCCGTGGACCGGTGCTGGGCTGCAGCACACTGCCAAGCCACACCCATGCCTTGACAATTGACTCTGAGGGTCTCTGGAACCAGGCTCAGTCTGCCCAGAAACCCCCCTTCTCCTCTCCCCAGGATCGTCTCTTCTCCCTGCACCCAGCACTACATTGGCTTCTGTGCATGATGCTGCCTTGACGTGGGGGATGCTACCGGAGCCCAGGAGTGGGAGGGGCCCCAGAGGCAGGGGCTGCAGAGCAGCGAGTTGTTCACTAGGAGTTTGAATTCACCAAAATTCAGTTGGTGAATACTTGGAGGATGAAGAGACAATGAATTTACTAAGAACAAATCCTGCCACACCAGCTATTTCCGTCTTCAACAGAGTAACTGGTTTGGTGGATAGGAGAATGCAGTGGATAATATGCCCAGGTTATAGGCAGGCTTTTGACAATCCCACATGACATTCTGTTTAGTAAGATGGAGAAACGTGGGACTACCATTAAGTGGATATACTACTGGTTAAACAACCACAGACAATGAGTAACTATTAATGGAATAACATCAGATTTGAGGGAAGTCTCAAGTGGGGTTCCACAGGGATCTGTTCTGGGCCTGATATTGTTTGTTTAATAGCTTTATTAATGACCTGGGTGATCAAATTTGCAGAGATCACAAAGCTAGAGGAGGTTGCCAATACTTTAGAGTAGGGACGAACTGAATGGAGTTCACTAGGATTTAGCCACTGGTAGGTGGCTAGTTACCATCTCTGCCGAAATCATGGCCACTTATTGCCCTTGGGCCCACCCCCGATTTGGAGAACAGAGCTAAAATTCAGAGGGAGAACACAGTGCTAGAGACAACAACAAAGACAAATGCAAGGTGCTACACTTAGGGAAAGAAAAATCAGATGCACAAATACAGAATGATGCTAGTCACTTGAACTGATAGTAGCACTCCACTCAGTCCTGGCTGGGCCTCAGCTGGCATATTGTTTCCAATGTTGGTCATCAATGTATAGATAGAATGTGGAGAAAAGGGGAAGAACCCTGAGGCAAGTGAAATAAGATGACCAGAGGGATGGAATGCAAACCCTACAAGCAAAGGCTGAAGGATTGGGTAGGTTTAGATTAGAAGAGAAGAGATTCAGGGGGGAGACTTGATAGCGGTTTCAGATACTTGAAAAGCTGCCATAAAAAGATGGAGAAAAGTTGTTCTTTCTTGCCACAGAGAGCCGGACAAGAGGCAGTGGGTTCAAACTACAGGACAGCAGGAAGTTTTTGCTGAGAGATCTGATCTCAATCTAACAGTAAAAATGGTAGGACAATGGTACAGATTGTTTGGGGAGGTTGTGGAAGCTCCTTCAGAGGAGGTTTTCCAAAGAACACTGGACAGCCATCTGTCTTGAACAGTTTAGAAACAACAAATCCTGCATCTCGCAGGGAGTAAAACTAAATGGTCCTTTTAGTCCAAGGGTGGGCAATAAGCGGCTTGGTGGCTGGCCACAGTTCCGCAGGGGATAACCCTGGTGAACCACGTCCGGCCCATGGATTGCTTATTGCCTACCCTTGTTTTAGTCCCTTCTAAGAGAGTTCACCCATCTGAGTCATTAGTTGAAGCAGTTGGCAGACCCAGGCAGACATTATGGCCTCGGTTTATACTTGGTACATGTTTGGCAAGTCATGAAAGTGAAGATGCTGCATCACCCGCAGGCCACACAAATCCCCTCTGTGGGCTGCATGTTTGAAACTCCTGGAACAGAAAGTGAGCAGATATCAAATAAATGAAATTGTCCATCCTTAACACAGAGGAAAGTCCAAGATTGAGTGCTTGATTGCTCATGACATTACCATGGCACAAATGGTAGGATTTTATTTGGAGTTTTGTCTTCAATGCCCATTTATTTTCTTAAAAAAAAAAATCACTAGTATGATTGTTAAAAATACAATGAAGTATAGTTCTCACCACAGAGGGTGAATGCAACTGCCATTAGTGGCAATGAGTGTTGTGTACGTGTGATGGCCACTGTGTAGCCATCAGAGTGGGGACTGGACAGAGGCACTCCTCCAATGCTAAAAGCTAGAGCTGGTTGGGAATTTTTATTAAAATATTTTTCACTGGAAGTTGCTCATCTATCAAAATTATTTCTCAGGTCCAGGATGGAATTTCTAGTTAAAGCAAGATAAACTTAAAAAACAACAAATGGTCTGGAAGCACTTTATAGACTAACAAAACATGTAGCTGGTATCATGAGCTTTCATGGGCACAGCCCACTTCTTCAGGTGACTGAAGTTTTGAGTTTAGGATGTGCAGACCCAAAATAAATAGGGGAGAAGGGAGAGGAGGAAAGGGGGGGGGAATTGAAGGGGGGAGGAATTAAGGAACAGAGGGTATGGAAATATCAAAGGGAAAACTAAATAGGCAGAACTGGAAATCAGTAAGCACCTAAAGATTGGATAGTTAAAAGAAGCAGATAAGGATCAAAGGATACCAAACCATTTGTTGTTTTTTAAGTTTATCCTGTACAGACTAACTCTGCTACCCCCTGAAGCTAGTTAAATCAAGAGAGGCATACTCCCTGGCATGTGACTGAAGGATTCAGGTTTGATTGCCTATTCTGTCAGAGTGTCTCTTTTCTCTTGCTCTGTTTTTTGGTGAATATTTTTCAAAGGTCTAGTTTTCATTCCAATGGAGGAACAAAAGCAAAATGTCAGAAATTCAAAAATTTTCACAAACTGGAATGATTGTTTTCCAGACAGCCCTACTAAAAGCATGAATCTCTTCAGCTTGAGATAGAGAGCCAAGATCACAAGCTAGGGTAACTTACAACACTCACGTCCTGGGTGGATACAACACAAAAAGGGACTCATAATACTGTGTGCATTGTGGGGCAAACATAATGCAACATGAGACACATGCATAAAAATAGATATATACAATTTCACCTGAAATTCTTGTACGTTCTAGGCCTATTCAGTGTTCATATCAAACTTTGCTAGATCAAACTAAAATTGTTGTTATTCTGCACAAGACATCTTGAACCCCTAATTGGGATTTGTCCATGGTTTGACATTTTTTCCTAATTGATATTTAAACAGATTGGCTACAAATTCTTTGAACTGCAAGTGAGATATCAAAATAAAGATGGATACCTGCAGAGCACAGAACAGTTTTAGAGTCTGTCTTTATTTAGTAGCTGCAGCACCAGGCAAGCTCAAACAGAGAGACTTCCTGTTCACAAGTCATTATGGATGTGAAACATGACATCTGACAGTACTTCTCCCACCACTGCTAAATCACAACCACTTCCACCACAATTCCCTCTTATAATTTAAGGGGAAATGGTTGATTCTATGTCTAATCCAGGAAACCCCTGGAAGATTAATGAGAGCCTATTTCGGTGCTTCTTAATTCCCCATGTGATGTGCATGGATTCTGGAAACTGGGGCATCTAGCTGAAAGAATACTCATATTCAAAATCCACAAAAATATAAAAGATTTGGGGTCTTCTCTCCCCCAAAAAGAAGATGATGGATAAGATTATGCGACCAGCCAACTGATACGTGTATAACTCACTAACTATACTAACCTAGAGTCAGATGGAATTCTGGCATACAAAACAGCAACCTACCTTTCCTGGCCTGTGTGGGGAAACACATAAAGTTGCAGTTTCTTCTGCATTTCTATAATAAAGAACCAGTGGCTGATCACACACTGTAAATTGGGTAATTCCTGCATACAGAGTATTTCATGCTCCAGTCTCTGGCAGATTAGTACTTCTTAAATTTCATGGTGATCCACCCAAAGCCATGAATGATACATTATGATCTATGTTGTTGGTTAAATATACAAAACGCATTAATGCTATTTGTACTGGTATCATGACAAGATCTTACTGTAATAACAACCCATTTAATAGTGCATTATGGGCCAAAGCAGATGTGTTCTCTGCTAGTACCAGGCCCAATAGCCATATGACCCAAGAAACACATGGGTCATCTGTGGTATTTGGGTCATCTGTGGCATTACAGTCCTGGCAAATTTATAGTTCACCCAACTGCCTGTCATCATCACTATATGCCGAACAAAATCCTACATATCCATATCTCAGATAAAAACCCATCTCTCTCAGTTGTTGTCCTACTAGTTCACAGCTGCAAAAGTCTTAAATGTAGGCTGACTAGCTGAATACATTCATATAGATCTGGAATCTTTAAGTAAGGAAAGCCTTCCATAATCGGGCTTGCAAAGCAGAGAAAAGCATATGTTTTTGGCTGTATTGAAATGGCAAGATCTTTTAGTTAATTCCAAACACAGGAAGCAATAATACATTTACTAAATTGCTCTTAAGTGGGAGAAGAGTCTGGAAGCAAACACGCAAATAAGCAAAGTATGTATTTATTTCTGAATTACTGTACCACCATATTGCCACAGTTAACTTCTAAATTAGAGAAGGGCTTACTCAGACTAGGATAGCAACTGTAGACAGTCAACCATTTTAACCCTTTAAATGTTGTATTGAAGAAGTGTGTGTAAGTATTACTGTACATAAAGACCAAATTAGTTATCTATAGGGATGGAGAAGGGACGTTTCAATGCTTGTGCTCATTAAAGATCTCACTGTAGTTTTGGCAAGACTAGGAAATCAATCCTGAAAAATTGACCAAATTCCAATTTTGGTAATTTTACATTCTACTTAGTAAATTTCCCTGTATTTTCTAGGTGTTTACTGCAGAATTTACCCCTTTCTTTAGAAATGTGCTTCAGATTCTCAACTTTCATTTTAAAATTAACACAGGATTAGTAATTCTTACAATTGCAAAGAAAACCTCAAAAATCCGAGCCAATACCAATACTCTGATAAACTACCTTAGTCCTTTCACTAGCGGAGCCATTGACTTCTAGGGTTGCCAGATGGCTGAAACAAAAATACTGAACACCCCTCCCCCCCCCAAAAAAAAACCAGGAAAAAATTCTGTTGAAGGGAAAAAAACAAGGGGGGGGGGGGGAGGAAGAGACCAAAATTGTTGAGAGAAAAAAAAAAAAAAAAAAGCATTAAAACAGCATGTCCCCTTTGACAGAAAGATCAGGGATAGAAACGGGAGCGGTTGAGCACTAAGACCCACTTCCCCTTGGTTGGCAGCCATTTTGTGCCAGCAGCCTTGCAGAAACAGGTAAGCATAGGGGCTGAGGCCGGGGAGACTGGGGGTGTTGGGAGCCGGGGGGGGGGGCCCAGGGAGTCCAGGTGCCGAGTGTTTGTAGGGTTGCCAGGTGCCCAGCATTTTCCCCTTCTGACTGGGGGAAAAAAAAAAAAATCAGAAAATATTGGACATTTTAGGTGTCCGGTATTCTCTGATTTTTTTTTACTGGACAGGAGAAGAAAATACCGGACACCTTGCAACCCTATAATGCATTTGTGCAACCATGGAATTTGGCATTTTCCCCAAGGTACTTTAGAATTCAGCACTTTTGTTGTATAATTCACTACAGTCAAGTGCTTGGCAGTTGTTATTTTGCCTTCCTGGCTGTTAAGGACATACAAGCAGCTGCAGAGATTAAAGGTCATTCTCCATTTTGGAAGGCCACACTCTGGCCTGCAGGGAGCTTCAAGCGGCATTTAAAATTGGTTGTGACTGCTGTTCTGTTAGAACAGTGTAACGTTTAAATAAAAAGCAACATGTTTTTTCAATACAAGCTCTCCATACCTTAAAGAAAACACTGCTTCTGCCTACTGGGACCTGCCTGTAGCTGCTTCTTGTTCTGCACTGCTCCCCACAAGGGGGAGTTCACTGAATTACAGACCATGTTTTCCATTCACTATTCTATTCAGCTAAGCAGGTGAGAGGCAATTAGGGAGACAGAGCTAAAGTGTGACCAGCAGTCAGAGAACAGTGAGAACTTCCAGCACAGTCTGGGCAGTGAGGGTGCCTAGAGAACAGACAGAGCAGTAGCCAGTGCCAGGGAACTGGAGAAAGCGACTTACTGAAGCAGACTGCAAGCTTCCTCCCTTCTCCTAGCACACATGGGCTGAGGGAAGAAGGTTCAGAGGGAAGGTTTCCCAGACTACATTTTTAACTGAGGAAGCCCATAGAATTGAGTCATCTGAAAAAAAAAAAATCCACCATCAAAAATAATCACTGTTGAAAATACAGTTGGGTATTATCCACTATGAGCCATAGTCATGTTTGTGTTTGGGGATGGACATGAAAAATACGAGGAGAGGAGAACTTGTATTTGTAATTAGGGGAAATGTCACTTGTTAAATTGCATGATTCAATTTGTTTCCTAATTAGGGTTGCATATGAAGAATTTAAAGAACAAAATAATTCCCATATCTTACTTACAGTACAGACAACACTGCATCCGAAGTGACAGACCAGTATTTCCACCCCTAATTTTTTACTGCATTTCACCATGTCAGATGTGGATGGACTAATATGAGCATTATGATTTAGTCCTACAGAGTTGCTCATTGTTATCTTGTTTAGATTACTTACCACAGAATGCTTTCTATTAGCAATTTTAATATGCTATGTATAGATAAGCAACACACCATAATCTGAATATTGTTTAAAAGCTCAATTTACTTATATTTAAAAAACAATAAGCAAACCTTTTTGAAAAAGGCTAGCTGCATGTTCAGTTACCTATTTACACATATACTTGCTCTGTTTTCATGCATGTTTGTAGGTGCTCAGCCCATATGTGAGTATTCAGAGTTAAACACTATTTCAATAAGTAGATTTATATGACAATTTTGGGTTAAACTCCATGGTCCAAATCCAACATGTGTAAGCAGAAAAGTAGTCAGAAGGACATAATGACATACAGTACTGTAAAACTGTTGTGCTCTGCTCTTGTTTTTCAAAACCTGTGGGTTAAAATCCTGATCCCCTTAAAGCCTTTTATGAAACTCCTACTAATTTCAACAGGGCAGGATTTCACACACTGCAGATTTCTGGGATGAGACTTGGTATGAGCAGGTGTAATCATCATGTGCTAGTATCTTTGAACCCTGACCATTCTGCTGATATTTTACTGAGCAATATCCTATACACACAGCGAAAGGGAGTCAGGATTGAGGCTCACAGTAACACTGGCATTGCACTGCTAATGGTGTGCCCAGTTTAGGGAAGGGAAAATATTGCACCACTCGTGGTGATTCATCATAGCCATCATAACTTGGTCAGTAGGAATACATCTACACAGCACACTAATTTTGAAATAAGCTATTTTGTCATTTTTTTTCCAAAATAGCTTATTTTGAAATAGAGCATCTACTCTACACAGAAGCCTCAAAATTAGTCGGAGGCAGGCTTCCCTAATGTGGACGTGCTACCTTGATTTAGAGCCCCAGGAGGCACTGGGGAGTAATTACTTTGAATGGCTCGGGGGAGGAGCTATTTCAAAACAGCAGCAGTGGAGCATCCATACCACCGCTATTCCAAAATAGCTATTTTGAACAGGCCTTATTCCTCATGGAATGAGCTTTACAGATTTTGAAATAATTTCAAAATAATGGCTAGCTTATTTCAAAAGAACAGAATTGCTCTGTAGATGCTCCTATTGTTATTTTGAAATAACGTCAATTATTGAGAAATAACTGTTGTGTAGATGCACCCTCACAGTATAAAACTGAGGACAGCATTTGCTTTCATGTAGGTATTAAAAAACATTACAGGGACACAATGGGTAAAATTTTGAAGAGCTCCTGAGAGATATAGGAGTTTGAGCCCTACTTTAAAAAATAATTGAAGTACAGTAGAGCCCAAATCTCTTTGGAAGTCAATGAGATTTAGGCTAAGTCACTTTTGAAAATGTGACAAATGTTTTTGAAAAATTTATCCATTTAATGTCAGTGTCTTGCCCAACACAACACAGGAAGAGATGACAACCAATAACATGGTAACAACTGCTGAAGGGGAGATTGACAAGGGATAGGATTACAAGGTTACTTGTTTTCATATTTTAAGAATTCTCTTAGGTCACTGAACATATATAGAAGCTTGTTCTCTTTTATGTCACTTGCACAGGAGCATGAACAATGAGGCAGTTGAGAAGCAGTTGGTTTCATAGGAAGATGTGCTCTGTATCACTTCTGTATGCAACTATATTACTTTTCCATCTCACATTCTAACAATATTTTTAATATTAAACAGCATATATATCAATGTAAGATGGAAGTCCAAACCAGAACACTTCACATCTGAACTACAGTTTACAACACCTTGATCTTGTCTATGTGTACTCACTACAATTTAACCATTGTTATATATCCACTACTTATAGACCATAACAAACAAGCTAGACATTAAACATCAAGTTATAAGAAAGCTTAAAATGTGTTCCAAATATTTAATAACTAAGCAGATGGGACTCCCACTCTAGAAGTTTTGCACATTTGCATAACTAATACAAATGACTTTCAGCAGATACTTAAAAGCACATGGCTGTCTATTAGATTCAGTGCAAAAGGCAGTGGATCTACACTTGGTTTATGCAAGAAGATTACTCACAGCTGGTATAAGTAAGAGTAATTCAAAGTAAGAGTAATGCACATTAAAACTGAGATACTACTACTTTGTCTAGTAGCATTAATGATTTACAATGTGTCAACAAAAAACTTGCATCCACGTGGAGATATAAAAATGTAGAAAGCTAACATTTATATTAATTCACGTGTTAATTTCATGATTTGTCACTAGAAGATTTCAAAAACAGAAAGCAGCAATATTCTTTGAAAGTACTGCAGAGAAAGTATTCCTCACTCCCGAGAACAAACATTGACAGCCAAGAAGTGGAACAAATCCACATGAAGACATTATGGGCAACATATCTCGAGAAATGATTAACCATGTTCAGTCCAAATAGCTATTTTCAAAAGGGCTTCAGCTTTTTAAACAAACCACTTAAGAAAGGATTATAGTTTTCATCTGAGGCGGTTTCTGATTACAAAGGAGAACTTTTAATAATGCCTAATTCATGATATAATTTGGTTCTTTTAGTATTAACATCTATTAAAACCAAGCAATTAAGGTTAAATGGGTTGAAGCACTTAAAGTGCTCTCCCCTGTCTTAAATAATATAATAGAAAAGAACATATCAATGACTAATTGAGACCAGCAGACATAGTTTCCATCAAGTTTTATACATCCCTGTTGATCATAAGCCCGTAAAGAGAAGTCCATTCATAAACTAGGTCTTCAGTGGTATATAATATTGTCCTGTATGTGAAGTTTTATAGTCCATAGTACATGAATTTAAGAGCTAAATATAAAACACAAGTTTTATGATGTTATAAATATAGTATAAGACTTGCTTCCATTACGGGGTTTCCCCTTTAACTTTATATGGTTCAGTAAAGGACAGGCTTATTAAAAAATATAAAAAAGGGGAAAATAGCTTCCAATTTAATCAAGTGTTGTAGTTAATCTGTTTCTATTTGATTCAATAATTATTTATGAGTGTGTGTGTGTGTGTGTGTGTGCACGCGCGCGCACATATGACTAGTTAAAGTAAAAAACACATGATGTCTGGGTTCTGGCTTTTATTACTGGTATAATACCCTACCTTTTCAGATTGCTCATAACTTTGTCAAGTAATTCATTTGGGGTTGAAATTGTCCATGCTTGGTCTTAGCTTTGAAGTTAAATTTTTTTGGAATGCTTAAGAAAAACTGGGTTAGCCAGTTTGAGTCCTACATCTATAAAGAGAAGACGCACGCTTTCCAGACAGGGGTCTGGAACACACATAATTTAAAATACAAAAAGTTGAGCCCCAATTCTGCAATCTGATCCATATAGATGAACTGCCATGCTTGTATGGAGCCCCACCAACTTTAGCAGGACTCTACACAAGCATAAATGTCTTGCCTATGCAGATGAGCTTATAAGACTGAGACAAGTTGTTAATGAATCTAAGAAGTAAGCCATGAAAAAATAAAATCGGTTCAGCAATTAATTGACATTGTATTCTCAGAAGCATTATGGAGACAAGTTAGTGCCTTCAGGTTTATGGCTGAGGCAGCTTCCCATTGTAAAGAAGACTAACACCACCTACTCTAATCTTCCAATCATAGTAACACATGTCAGAGTAGCCTAAACATTTCCATAAAGTCTAATCACAGAATCAGTTTGGAGAAATTGGAAAGAAAAAGCTTTCACTTCTTGCAAGTGTTTTTAAATTTCTCCTTTTGGGGCTCAGAATTCCAATATGGCTTGATCTAGAAAAATCAATTGTTCTTTTATTCTAGTGGTCTTGAAAACTTTGGCTAGTTTTCAAAGATGGCGAAAGTTATGGATTTACTAAGGTCAGTTTGTGTGTATGGTAGCAACTTCATAGGATTCACAAGGCCAACACATCACCTTTCTCGGGTATTTAGTAAATCCAAAAAAGATTGTACAGGCTTCCTAAACTGTTACAACATGCTATAAGAACACTAATGTCGCTGATCTGAGCTAAACTGTCAGGATACCTTAACTACTTCCAATATGTATTATTTTACAAAGTAGGTGTACTGTTATAAAGAGGTCATAATAAAGAGACACAAAAATAGGGAGACCAAGTTAAAATTTTGGCCTTAACTTTGCTTTTTCTGACTTTAATTAGGTCTCAGCCCTAATGTTGCAATAATAAAGATTTTGTGCATGGAATTTTATGTACCCAAAACTTGATCCCACTGCTCTACTGTTTGGAGAAAGCACAGTGAAATCTTCAGGAGAACTACATACAAAAGCCTTTCTACTAGTTGCAATACAACTCCACAATAAATGATTCCATGAAATTGTATCCATCTCTTGACACCATCAGCTTCTGAGTGTATTACATGTTTTTACATGTGTATTCTCCATTTGAATTCCATGATATACCACATAAAGGATTTTATATTTTAGGGACTCCACTACAACAGACAGATGCTTCTGCAATGGAATTCTGTTTTCCCCCATTTAAAAAGAAAAGGAAATTAAAGTACAAAGAAAAGGAGGATCAGAACTGTCAGGGGTGTATGAGATGCAAAAATAACTTTTATATCAAGTTAAAAATTATTCCCCTGCATAGACTTGAGGAAAAAACATGTCTTTGTGACATGGAATAATTCCAAAATGTAGTCCTCATGTGTTTGATCTGTTTATCACCAATGTTTACACACTTATAAAGTAGTTTTTTATATGTTAAACTGTACTAAAGATGAAAGCCTGAGAGACAAACTTCATACCTTCTAACCTGTCATTATCCAATACCCAAAAGATTTACATTCTGAAAGGGAGGTGGGGCAGTATAGTAATTTTGATTTACATGTGCTAAAGCTGACTATGCTTAATCCAGTCATGGCTTCACTAATTCTCAGTTCAGATAATACAGGGTTATTTTTTTCCATAATATTGATACATCTCTTGCTCATAAGATTCTCACAATTGAATTGTCCATCAGTTTGGTGGGTGGGGAAGGAATTTGGGTAATTTATCTTTTAAAATGCTGAAGGTTGGTCCCCAATCCTGTAATCTGATTGATGCAGACGAACTTCCATCTTTGTATGAAGACTCATTGACATCAGTGGTACTCACTGCTGGGTAGGAGATAGTCAAAAGGTATTGCGTATTCAATAAAAAATAATTATTTTGCATTTCTCATTCCTGGTGTCTTTTACATCAAGGCTGAAAATTTTACTCTTACTCTTCATTTAAAACTTTAAGAGAGTGTATGTATGTGTGCGCACGTGTGTGGCAAGCGTGTGTGTTGCAATTCATGGATTATATCTGTTCTGAGATGGACTGTTGTTAAAGTTCCTTTGTCATTTTACTCAGGATGTACCCTACAATGAGTGTCGTTTGCCTTGTTTCTCTGTTTAATTTATGCTTCAATTAGACATTTGGGCATGGATTACTTGTTTCTCAGGGATGCGGTAGCATCCTTCTGTCTGCGCAGGACAGAAGATAATTTGGGATCTGTGAAAAGTTGGTCATGAGTAAAAGGAAGAGGAAAATGCATTTCTTGCAGGTACAGGAATCACTCCATATCCTTTTTGAATTGCAATGAACATGCTGGCTCACTACTGGACACTATATTTCTCTCTAATGCAACATCCAACCCATAGACGGCACCATAATCCATCCAAATTAGGGAAGGGAGCTGCCACCAAAGATCACGGGAAGGCAGAGGAGGTATGGAGCAGTTAGCTGGAGGCAGCAGACTGAAATCTGACTGCAAAGAGAGGGCCAAGCAGATTTGCAACTGTGATGAAAAGCTGAAAACCAACCTGTTTCTAGCAAACAGCAGCCACGACAGATGACTATTTGGGAGTGACTTGCCATATGAGAGTCCATGAGGACAGGTCCAAACAAGACAGATGAAAGGATTGAGCTCTTGCTGGCAGAGCTATGGACAACTGACCAATGAACAATTGCCTTCTTCAGGAGAGGACTTCTGTGGAGTGTGTATCTCTGGCAGTAAACTAGAGGAGCCTCACCTGCACAGAAACATAGATTTGGAAGGGACCTTCTGAGATCCTCTAGTCCAGTGTTTCTTAAACTTTTTGAGACCACGGAACACAAAACAATAATATTTTTTACGTGGAACACCTATGAAAATGTTCTTTTAAAAAAATGGTTGTCAGACAAAAAAAGATAAAAACAAAGACATAACAAAAACAAAGAAGAGGTCATGGAACAGCTGCGAGTTGTTCACAGAACACCAGTGTTCCACAGAACATAGTTTAAGCAACACTGCTCTAGTCCATCCCCTGCACTGAGCCAATACTTATAAACGTAGACATTCCTGGCAAGAGTTTGTCCATCCTTTTCTTAAACACCTGGGCTATATCTAGACTACGGAGTTTTTCTGGGATACCTCTGGTATCCCAGAAAAACGCTGATATTTTTTGTGAAAGAGCAGACATGCTCTCTCGGAAGCCCCTGTATTTTTCATTTCACGAGGAAGAAGGGCTCTTCCACAAGAGGAGCTTTTTCCAAAATTTGGCCCAGTGTAGATGGGCCAAATTTCAGGAAAGCCTTTTCCAAAAAAACAATTGGAAAAAGGTACACAAGTTTTCCTGATAAAACTCCACAGTCTAGACGTAGCCCTGAAGAGACAGGGATTCTGTTCCCCAGGAAGTATATTCCAGATCTTATTTCTATTGTTAAAAACCTTTTTTTAATATCTAACCTAAATCTCATTTGTTGCCGATTAAGCTCCTTATTTCTTGTTCTTCTATCATCTTCTTTATAACATCCCTTAACATATTTGAAAACTGGTATCAGGTCCACCCCTAGTCTTCTTTACTCAAGACTAAACATACCTGTGTATTTTACCCTTTCCTCATAAGTCATGTTCTCTAATCTTTTCATTACTTTTGTTCATCTCTTCTGAACTCTCTCTAATTTGTCCACGTCTTTCTTAAAATGTAGCTTCCAAAAACTGGACCTAATATGCCAGTTGAGGCCTCTGTACTGCCAAGTAGAGAGAAAAAAAATTGCTTCCTGTGTCCTACATATGACACTTCTGTTGATACAACCCAGAATATTAGCCTTTTTACATCTGCATCACATGGCTTCATATTCAATGTGTGACCAATCTAACTCCCACATCCTTTTCTGCATTACTTCTACCTAGCCAGTTATTCCTCATTTTGTAGTTGAGCACTAGTAAAGCACTCTCTTGTGATTCATCATCATCTCTGAGAGCGTTAGTGGAAACCATAGGTGCTGGTTCTGTGTGTGCTTTGGGGCTGGAGCATCCATGGGGGGGGGGGGGGGGGGGAAATGGGTGCTGAGAAACCCCTGTCTTCCAACTTTCCCCTTTGAAACCCTCTCTCAGTGCCTCTTGCCCATCAGTGGCCCCAGCTATCAACTCCTCCCCTGCCCTCCCAGCACTTCTGGAGTGCAATAAACAGCTGATTTGCAGCTTTTGGGAAGGCTCCAGGAGGGACGGGGAGAAGTTGGAAGTTTATTTTTAAAGTCTGTTTTATTTCATTGAGTTGTTGACACTTATAAAACTTCTTAAAAAAATTTCTCCTCGCCCCCCGGATGCCATCAGATACAGAGGCACCAGTTTAATAGTACTGTATAGAGCCCCATCAATCCTAAGGATGACCCTGATTATAAGAATTATCTATCTGAATACATATGCTTAGGATTTGGCCCTTTGTATTGTTTGGATATTAAGCCAGAAGTAATTTTTTTTAAGATACAATCTTAAAACACACAAAGCAAAACTGCAAAGAGCTCTAGGATACAATTCTACCACACCATAGGAAGACACCAACCACCTCTGCTGAGATATGAAGTTAGATCTAAATCCTCAGCCCCTACCTGCAGAAGATTGTAATGAACCATCACCTGTGTCAGCAAAGCACTTATATACCTGCTCAACTTTAAGTACTGAATTATTCCATTGATGCCAACAAGACTATTCACAGGTTCATAATTGAATAATCAAATTAGAAGAAAAGGATACCAGTGCTATATCCTTCTAGCAAGAACAAGTGGTGGGCATGAATATCAGGTAGGAATTCTCTATAACAGGTTTTTCAGTAACACTACTTACAATGAGTAATAAATTACTAGGTTATCTCCACTTCAAATTGTATTGGCAGAGGTAGTGAATGAAAACAAAAAATCAAGCCGATTTTCATGTCAACACCCAACACAAAGTTTGTTTACCTAATAAACTAAAGGCAGGAAACAAAGTAATCTAGTGCATTTTATGAATTCATTAACATCTCTGGTAGAATCACTGATTGAGCAATAATGCAATGGCAATACATATGGGAATTTGGTCATGAATCTGATGTTATTCACAGCAGCAGACTGCACTGACTTCACAGAACTACTCCATTCTTTAGTGCTAAATATGTTTAAGAGTCTGTGTGATCAGGGCCTTACCTTATCTTCCCCCCACCAAAAAGCCCGCCCACCTCCGGGAGAAGAGCTTTTATCTTTAGCAACTTCCTCTGAAGGAGGACACACTACAATAGTAAAATATAAATATGATATCCCCAATTTAAGAAATCACTTAAAAAGACCTTTGCTTACAAGCTAAGCACATATGCAAGTCTTTTCTGAATCTGGGCATCTGAACAAAATAGTAACACAAATACCACGGAGACGTATTTCTTCTGCTCGGAATACTAGAAGTCCTAAGTGTTTTTGCAACCTAAATACAGGAAGGGCTGGTAGCACCATCTATTTTAAGGTTGCCTCACATTTACCATTACAAGACCTTGCTTTCCATTGCTTATAACTTTGCCAAACATTAATTATTTGGTTGAACTTTTGCATGCTGCAGGTATCTGACACATGCTAACTATTTCTGGAAAATTTCAGACAAATCAGTTCAGCCACTTCCAAGAATTAGACTAGGAAAAAGTTATTTTATTTGATGGTATTAAAAAATTCCGGCAACCATTTCTTTACATTGCACTACTATCCCCTGGCTTTGAAACAAGGACTTTCAATTTGGCCTGCTTATCTTTTGGCCTTTTGTCATCCCCATGAAAATCTGTTCCCATTTAACTAAATAATTTGGATAATCTCAGTTTGTGCGTGTTAACTAGAGACTTCTTAGATAAAAATCTCTATTCCATTCTCACTAAGATGCTTTAGCTTTTCCCAGCTCCTGGTGCTGACCAGACTGTGCATACATAGTTCCCACAAGGGCTGGTGCATACTCCCACTTTCCTTGGTATAATTTAGGTTGCTCAGGGATCTGGAAAAGCCACACCCTAAGCGAGAAATGATGCGGACCAAAGCACTAGTGTGGACAGTGCTGCACTGGCGGGAGAAGCTCTCCCACTGATGCAGCTACCACTGCTTGGAGAGGTGGAGTAATTGTGCAAATGGTAGAGAGTTCTCTCCTGTCAGCACAGAGCGCCTGCACTAGCAGCACTATCAGGACAGCCATGCCACTGTAGTCACTCTGGTACAGATTAGTCCTCAGACTAACTAAGGACATTCCCTCTAGTCGAGGGCTATAGGACAAAGCAAGATTTACCCTGTCCTTACTGCTCCAGGCTGGGGTGGGTTTGGCAGCAGAACTGAGAGGAGGGAAAATGTCTCTCCTGTGTGTTCAGTGACCTTTTTTGCTGATGCTCAGGCAGCACTGAAGAAGTTTCCTGACTAAAATGCAGAGGAGATGGGAGCCATTCTGGAGGAAAAGAAAGGAGTGAAACCGCAGATGGAGTAGGGTCAGATGGGGGACCAGTGTTCCCTCTAAGATGCACAGTAACACAGCAACACAGGTGATTAATTATCCCCGCCCAATCAGTCAGTTGCATGCATGCAGCCCTGAGCCTGTGACTGGGTGAGGTTGATTAATCTCCTGTGAAGCTGTGCATCTTAGAGGGAACACTGGCGGGGACTACAGTGTGGGTGGGTTGGGGGACCAGCTGGGACTCTGATCTGGGAAATGGAATGGAAGCTGAGGATCAAGGGTTGGAGAAGAGACATGAGTGGGATAGGGTCAGAGTGAAGGGGGCAGAGCAGAAGTGGTCAAGCTTGAAAAAAAAAATGTGCAGAAGGATCTGACACCATTACAGCACCCCCATGCAAAGGCTGCAATGGGCCTGCAGAATCCTGCATCTCCCCGCTCCTCTTCAATGAGCAAATATCTGTGAAAGCCTCTTGCAAAATGTGTCTCATCCATCTCTAATGCTGGTCCTCAGAAAATGACAATCTGCTATTTCTTTTAGTTGCTCGGTTAGCTCTCACCAACTTGTAAATGTGGACAATAGATCATGAGAAGAGAGCCACCCAACTGCCTGCAACCATCGAAAACTTGCAAAAGAAAGGATTAAGCCCTGGATGTGTGTGCATCCCACCCCTCCAATAGCATCCATCCTGTAAGAGCATGTGGGAAAAGAGGAGGCCACCTGGAGAGCACGGAAAGAAGGGACCTGGCCTCCCACCCACTCCCAAGAGTGGCCTCCCATGTGAGGAAACATGGGGCCTAATAAAAGGGAATCTACTCCCCTAGTAACAAAAACTCCTTTTTGGGGTAGGAAAGAAAGCAAGGAAGGAAACCCCAGTCAGGGCAGAAGGTGGCATTATGGGCATCACTAGTTGAGAGTAAGAGAAAATCTTAAAATGGAAGAGACAAGAAGGACTTAGGGGCGGTCCAGGGAAGTGAGAACAGAATACAAGGGAAGCAGATGAAAACGTAGAGAGTGAGACCAGAATGACTATAACATGGGAGAGAGCAAGGTGCAGGCTGGGGGCCAGTTAGGTAGAGGAATACTAGGGGCAATATGATAGGGAAGGAATGCAAGGGAATCCTTCGTGGAATGGGAAATGGAGAAGAGGAGTGGAGAGAAAACTAAAAGGAGAAATGCAGAAAAATGTTGTTAAGATAGACAGCATGTTTCAGATATCTAAGTGCAACAACAAAAATCTTTTGAATACTTGGGATTTGATAGCTCAATATTTGTCCAGCTATTTATATCTGAAAAAGTTCCTAGGGTGTACATTCAATATCTGCAAATGGGGAGCTTAATAGCTATTTAGAGAAGTGCTCTTGGAAAATATATTTTTCCACGTTGACAAATAGGTGGAGGGCAGTTGAAAAATAAGGCCACATTCCTACACCTAATATTTGTTTAGGGTATAGTAGAGCATGAGGATATTCATATTCAAGAACATAGTTTTGAAAAAAATGTTAGGAGAAAAATAATTTGTTTAAAGATTAAAAAAAAGGGAGTGTTCCAAACCAAGCCACTGGGGAAGCTATTCACTGTGGCTCACTTTGGGCAGATCACAGTGGTGCACTGAATGTGGGAAGACTGGATTGTGGTCTGGAAAGAGGACCTGAACATGATTCACATGGAGTGGAATAGTTAGAACAGATCAATCCAAAAAAGTAAATTCAGGGCTCAAGAACCCTGAATGGAAGGAGAGCCCTGCTCAAAGAATAAAAAAGAAAAGCAAAAGAAAAATTACCATGCGTGGCTGTTTCAGTTGCACTGCAATCAAGTTCCACTAAGATTCTCAAAAGAGCATTTCTGTGCTTGTATGTTCCTTCCAGCCTCCAGTAATTTCATGAAATTTTTATGAACCCCATGAGATTCATCTCATGGAAAATCTGGGAGGTAGACACTTGTAGAAGACTGCAAGATAGGGGAAAAAATTGCAGAGGAACAGGAAACCTTACAGCTACACTTCATGGTTTTCCAAAAGAGGTATGCAAATGAAGTGTGGATTAGCATTTTCTTGTGCTTCATTTGCATACTCTCTCTCGTTCCATTTTTGCACAAGGGTTTTTTGTGCAAAAAAACCCTTTTTGCGCAAGATCCTTATGCCTCTCTGGCCTGAAAGAGACAATGCTAATCCATGCTTCATTTGCATTGACTCTTTCAGCAAAGCATGTTGTGTAGACTGGATACCAAGAGACACCTTTTTTAGTTTAAACAAGAGATATACATGATGTTCTCAACTTAACAGGGATCAGCAGGAAGAAGAAACCAGAGAGATTGTGCTCAGATCAGATAGGTAGTTGATCACTCAGGACTACATTCTCACACACTTCCTAATATTGGGTAGTATTTTATTCTGGAAGTAGCCCTTATTGAAATCAGGGGAGCTGCTCACAGAATGAGACACTGCTCAATGTGAATAATGATGGGAGAATTTAACACAGAGCAAAGAGCATGATAATGAATATCCCTTTTTCTGTGCTTAACTGACCAGCTGCAAATCTATTTGATCAAAATAGACAACAGTTATCTCTGATGTAGGGGATACAGTCTAGCAAGAGAGCCAGAGTTCTAGGGCGATGCCAAAATCAGAGACATGCTATTAATAACTTATCTGACAACTTTAAAAGAAGTAGAATATAGTAACAGGTTGGGAGACCTATAATCAGAGCTGTCTGCAAGGGACAGCAAATTGGAATGACCATGCTTTCGGGAGGGGCACGCCCCCATGTGCTGGCAAGATTGGCAGGTATAGTGGTCCTGGAAATGATGGATTCCTTCACTTCTGCCCCAGGCCTGGTATCCCTGCATGGAAGTCCCTACCTGTAACTGTAAAACTACAAGTGAAACAACTTTAGTTCCTTAGTGCTCCTTAAGGATCTCAACATTATTGGACAACCATATCAGAACGGATCAGAGAAACTATTATAGCTTCAAGTATCAAACCAAGACTAGTTTACGAAAGAGTACAGAGACTAAGAAAATGATAGTAAAGGCTGAAAATTTAGGACTGAAACTTCATCCTTATAGGGGAAATACATGCTCAGTCTTATCCTCATATACCAGATTTTGAAGACATAATATGTAGAAAAAGGATGGAGACAATTTTTAATTACATTTGACCAGAGATGTTCCTCAATCCAGAAAAACCCTTTTGGACTGTTTAATTTGCTGAAAGAAGCTGCAGCAGCATAATATGCCTGCAGCTGACCAAGCCAAGTATTACCTATAGCAAACATTTACAGGCAATAATGACAAGGCTATGCAGTGATAATATTGAGACTGAAATGAGGCAATATTTGGAAGGTCCCAAAGGATGAATGTGTTGAAGATATGAAGCTTATCTATCGTAATGAGATGGAACAACCACCAGTGCATATTCAATGTGGGAAGAGCCTTTTCAGCAAATTGAAGCAGCCAGACAGAGCAGTTCCAAGGCAGACAGAGAACACAAACATAAGCAGGCAAGAAAGAATGCCTAATGTTTCAGAAACTAAGGAGCAACTGCAGTGTTACCACATCAGGTGGCGTCACTGGTAAAGATGGTCCAATACTATGGATCTGCTGAGAGTAGATTGATTAAATAACCTTGGGGTCTTGAGAAGAGATGGCATCACCATTCTATTCAAGGGGCATCCCAGAAGTCATTGTGACAACTCTTCCTTTTGTGGCAGTGAAACACATGATACAGAAGGAGGCATCAAAACAGAAGATGGGAAATGAGAACCCTGAGTGGATCTCTGTATTGCCATTGATTGACCAATGTTGCAGCAGCAGCTTCCTACCACTATATGGATGACTTACAGACCTATTTTTAAAATGGCATTTTGATATATGGCAAGGGTTTTAAGCAGTACATGGAAACTTTATAAAAAAAAAGTGCTGGAGAGATTGCAAGGCTTTGGGGTAAAATTAAAAATGGTCAGAAAAAGAATCTGGTAGCTAGGAAGGTTAATGTTAACAAATGGATATGGAACTGACACTTAAGATACGGCCACTACCATTTGAAGTCTGAAAAAAAGACACCAGAAAGATTTTATTAGATACCCAGTCAGTTATTGTAATCATTATGGGTACATCTACGCAGTAGGGCTAATGTTGAATTAAGTTATGCAACTTCAGCTACGTCAATTGCATGGCTTAAGTTGAAATAGCTTAACCTGGCTTTAGGCGTTGTCTACACAGCCGGAGGAACACTTTTACTTTGACCTCATTCTCATAAAATGAGAGTTACAGAAGTCAGAGTAAGAAGCTCCTTATTTCAAAATAATTTTGAAATAGTAGGCTTGCTGTATAAACGCACACTGTTATTTTGAAATAACATGAGTTATTTCAAAATAAGTGTGCAGTGTAAACATAGACCCAGTTGGCTAAAGGACTAGGGATGTTATTGTTTCAGCAATATGGAGGATAAATTGCACATAATAGCTTTTGTTTCACAAACATTTATCCAGGTAGGAATTGTACTTCTACCTGTATTCCAGGAATCAGAATTCCTCACTCTGAAGTAGCTTCTTACTGAATAGTTTAGGCTCTATCTGTACTGTGCTCCACCCTTTTCTGCCTATATTGAAAGTCCATGACTATGACAAAGCTAAATCCCTCAACTTATTGATGGATATCAGAATTAACATATTTCCATTTCATCATAAGCCTGGGAAAACTCAGCATCAATGCAGATTCTTTCCCTACATATGGACAACCAACTAGGGTTTAGCACAATGGCCATGGTAACCCACAGACAATCCCAGTATGAGGAGAAGCTATACCATATCCTTATTCTTAGACATGTCCAGACAGCAATGAGAGAGGATACTCTCTCTCCCCCTCCCCCCACAACATTTCCTTCAGCCGAGAGATGCTCAAAGTAGGACAAGTTGAGAAAACCTACATAACCCTAAATCCTCACTGAGATGTGTAACTAAGTGGAAAGGAAGAACGTCAGCACTTAGGAGGAGGACCCAAATGGCAGCACACTCAAGCTGTGAGATTCTTGATACGAGAATGAGTCTGACTTTGGAAGAATTCAAACCTACTCCTCCTCTCCCAAAAAAGTAGTAAAAAAAATAAATTCCATTTTGGGCTCCCAGAATTCTATAAACTTTTGCATGAGAAGGCAGCCTGTCTTGGGAGTAAATGGTCTGGGAGCACTTTATTAGACTAAATGAGTGAATGAGTGTGTGCTCTTTAAGGCACATGCTTGTACAGTGCTTAGTGTAAGGCAGTGCCAATATTAGTTGGGGACTCAAGATTTCTACTGAGGCATAAATAAAATTTAATTTGGCACAAGAGTTATTCAATTAGCCACAAATGAAGAATGAAAATATATTAGCAATGTGTCAATTAATAGGCAAAAATTCAGAGAAAGTCCCTGCCCTCCTTGCAGAATATTACCACCACTCTTTTCTGCTAGCTCATTCTCACTAATTATTGACATTAGAACGGACAAGTATAAGAACACTGCACTATTATAATAAATCACACTCTGGCCTGCCCAACAATCAATCAGAAGCAACAGCTGCTGACTGATTATTCAGAAACTTTATCCTTCCATTTGGGTTTCCTGAGAAGACCCAAGAGTGAGAACTTGAAACACAACTATTCGAGAGGCTTTGCAATGATAGTGGGAGACAAAGCTCTTGTTGCCCTCACTACCACCAGCAAGAAAACGATTACCAGAAGGAACAAAATTCACATTTGAAGGATTATATAAATTGAAAAGTACATGTGCCAATCATGGAACTACCACTGATAATATTTTTTTAATTCTGTATGAAGTTAAAAAAAAAAAAAAAGTCAGGCCAACTACATAGACCAATGATAATAACAGCTGATGAATGACTATGAAATTGCTGTTGGAAAAGTAAAGGAACTCAATGAGAGGGAAAGCTTATTGCATGTCAGAAAACTTAGAGTAGAGCTTTTCAGCCTATGAGAAAGCTTGAGTGAAGTTCCTCTCAGGAAGACTCATCTTCCTAATATAACCTAATGTATGATGTAGAGGACAAGATCCTGCACAGAAGATGAAACCCAAAAGAAGAGTAGGTAGAACTGAAGCACTTTACTAATATGATTTTGCAACTGTGAAGGTAGCTGGAATATCAACATGAAGGCTTGAGTGCAAAAGATAAAGATAAGCTATAGGATCAAGGCATTCAATGGGCTATCAGATAAAGACTCAGCTTCTAGGAAATTATCTTGAAATATTGATTATAATTGCCACAGAGCTGAACTCCCAGGCACTGACATTATAAAGACAAATATCTTCCCATTACCATTTGGAACTGTATGCTAGCAAGTATGGCACCTTCATCTAGAGATACTAGGTCTAGAGGACTCTTGCAACCAATGACATCTTTCATGGCATATGGTATTTTTTTCTGCCCAGGGGAAACATCAATAATATCCAAAATGGAAACTAGCACCTCTAATGAAGGACCTGATACTTTTATGGGATTGATTAGGACAAGAAGCAATGGGCTTAAATTGCAGCAAGGGAGGCTTGAACGTTAGGAAAAACTTCCTCTCAGGGTGGTTAAACACTGGAATAAATTGCCTAGGGAAGTTGTGGACTCTCCATCATTGTAGATATTTAAGAGCAGGTTAAACAAACATTTATCGGGGATGATTTAGAATGATGGTGCTTGGTCCTGCCGTGAGGGCAGGGGACTGGACTTGATGACCTCCGGAGGTCACTTCCACTTCTAGTATTCTATGATTCTATTATTGGAGCTTTTTAGTTGCTCCATACAGTTAAACACACACAAAGGACGTATGTTTCATGCCATTTTAAAATGTTGAAAATGATATTCCTATAAAGAAGTGGAATTGGCTTCAGACCAAAGAAGAATGAGGCCATAGTTCTGGTACTTGTGGTTAACATATGCTTTAATATTTAGATCCTGGAAGCATGTTTTCAACACCATTAAACTGGGTAGTTAATTTAAAGAGGATGCAGAGTTGCAGGCTGGAGCAGTGCAAAGGAACTGCTTCTTGTGGCTTCTATCTTCCCAGCTGCATGGGTGGGAGCAGAAAATGTTGAACTGGGAAGAAGAAAAGAGGATGACACACACTGAGGGACTGGGGAATCTGTCCCCTTTATTAGGAAAACTTGGACAGCAAGAGAAGCCCAATCCAGCTGAGACTCGGGGAAAAAAAATCAACATTTAGAGGAGCTCGATACAGACAAGAGAGCTCTACCCAGAGAAAATTAAGGAGCAGCAGGAAAAGTTACTGTTTCAGTCTAATTGCTAAAAGGTCATTTCAGGTTCTCAAGAGACTCTTCCTGCACTGTAAATTTCTCCTAACCCTCTTGTTTGTAGAGTAGCAACATATGCAGAGACTCCAGCAAGGCTCCACTTTTTCTACTGCAGACGAGGTAAATATTAGCATTAATATCCCACCTTTTTATTCATGTCCAGATATATGAGTTTGCATTTTTGTGTAGGCAATGTGGGTGTCTGTCTGATTTTATAAAATTTTATAAATCACAATTCGAGTATGGTTTTCAATCCCTAACCCCAAAAATATAATTTCCATTGACTGAAAAAAAAATCAAAGGCAGGTCCTGGTAAAAAAATGCTATCATATACAGTGGAACCCATTTAGAGTATACTAACAATTTTAGTGAACTCTGTTTATGGTTAAACAGAGCAGAAATCTTGAGTTCATTATAACACGCGAGCTGCAGTTGTGGTTATGAGAACTCCACCTTATTTTGTAAACTCTGGTTTAAAGGAGAAAGTAACTGCACTAACAGAATTGCCCTCAGTTGTATTTTTTAAAAAAAAGTTAAGCCACAAACATCATGATTCTCCCTGGCATTTGTAATGGACATTTTGAGAGACAGAACGTTATCTTTCAAAATGACATCTTGTTTTCATAGGTAATACATTTCAATAGATTGAAAGTCATTTGGAAGAGCTCTGTTATAGAGTCAGAATAATTGATTGTTCCAGTTCTGACTGTAACATTGTGGACATTATTATATGATTATTATTATTCATATTTTGCTGGGAGATATATCTTTGTTATCACAGGCATAACTGCATACATCTTACAAAATACCTTTCAAGAGTTTGGCTACTGGCAGTATGTGTCTTGTAGCAATGTATTACTGACAATGAATGCTGTTGTTCTATATTTCCTCGGTAGTTTTTGTAAGATTGACCTCAAGATGCAATGTTAATTTACTCTTGTTGAATAGCAGACAGGGGTGTAGAATTTAGCACTGCCAGTGTCTTGCTATCTGATCTTACCTGAACTGTCTACCTATCCTAAGTGTACTCATCTATAAAAAAGAGTATAATAATGTTCACTCACCTTATCGAGGACTTTTTGTTAATTAATGATTATGAAGTGATTTGGGCTCATCAAAAAAAAAGGCATTATATGTAAGTATTATAAAATAAACCTCTGGGCATGTTAAGAGTTGGTAAGTTTGAGAAAGGGAAACTTTTTAAATATCTCAAATTGTCCTCTTACCCCAAACACAATTTTCTATCAGACAAGAACTTAAGATGGATATAAAACTGCTGCAATGTTCTTATAGTAACAATCAATATAATATTAACAGAAGCAAAGGTTATATATCATATGCCGTGCATAATCCTGGTATTATAAGTTTAGGGAGTTTACATTAATTTACCTGAATTAACCAATAACTTAACATCCATGCAGAACATGTCCAAGTTTGCCTTGCCTACTTTACTTATCAACTTTGACAGATGCTAAATACCATCAAATACTAGAGTATAAAATTACCTATATAAATTCCATTTTGTACACAATTCTGCAAGGACATTTATACTTACCACTTACAAAGCTGTCTTTTTTAAATGAGCCACGGTAAGTCAGGCAAAGAAAAATATATGCATTAAATAAATATGGATATCAGCCAGGTCAACCATTAAACAGAGAACAAAATTTAAAATATGAGTAGCTAATGCTTAGGAAATGTTTGATGTGGAAAGCCATTACAAGCAACGAGGATCAATGCTAAGGATATTGCATCTTCTGTAGCAATATCATTAAGTAGGTCCTCTCTAAGTGTAGAAGACACAAGTAGGGGAGGAAAATGGTGCTGGATAAATATTCTCTTGATCTGTTTGCAAGGGGAAAAACTGGCTTCCAACAAACTGGAGTTCACAGACACTACAGCACTAAGAGATAGAAATAAATTCCTATTGTCTGTCAATTTAAGCCAAAAACATAAAAAAAATGACAGCCAGAAAAACGCTTTATGAGGACACTTGAACAAACATTTTGAATGTCTATGGAGAATAATATGAGGTTTCAAATTTTTGTGCACTTCAGCAAAGTCATTTTTAGGTCTTTAATCTTTTTAATGGACTGTACTAAATATTTTTAAAAAGTTGCAGTCTGCACTAGAAAAACACATATGTGGAAAGGAATTTATATAACTGCTAAGAAACTACAAGTGAAAAATAAAAGAAACCCCCTTATTCTACAGTGACTAGAATACCCATTCTTGCCAACAAAAGAGTGAGCTCTCTGGTGAAGTGCAAAAGACAAGATGGAATGTATACAATATGAAATATTAATTTCTATAATGCCTATCAAAATACTCAAGAAATTTAGGATGGATTGATTTCAAGACTAAATAAAGCCACCATTAAAGTCACTGTAAATAAAATAAACTCCATGTCTTGCCAAATGCCCCCTTGAAAAAAAAAGGGGGGCTTTAAAATGGGCTAATTCCATAGTTTTGCACAGGACAAGTAAGGAAGGTGTTCCACAGACCCAGAGATACAGTCACTTTACATACACATCACTGTAAGAGCCCTAGTCACCCCTACCCCAAAGGTATTTTACTCAATTACCGTTCTTGTCCTATAGAAATCAGTGGCAGAATTGCCACTGACTTCAATAGGTGCTGGATCGGGCTCCTGTTGAGGTTCCAGAAACTCAGGAACATTTATAGTTTCTTGATAACACAAATATAGGTAGAGCTAGACAACTAGATTTCCTAACCAAACTTTGTAAATTATATAATTCAAAGGGAGAGAGAGAATTTGTCATGTACACAAGAACAAACGAGCACTCAATGAGAAGTAACAAATTCAAAGCTAACAAGAAGAAATATTTTTGTCACATGATATACAAAGTAGATGTGGAAAATCCATTATCATAAGATATTCTTGACCCCAAAAGCTTATCAGCATTAAATGAAAAAAGCCATGGGTAACAAGAGCACAGAGAAGTATCATAGTGAATATGTTTTTTTAAAAAAAAGAACCTTAAAAAATATATAAACCTGCACTCTTCACAGTTTACACCAATGTGTAATATTAGGGATTAAGAGGAAACCTTTGTAGGGAGAAATGGGTTAGCCCAAAACTGCCTATAGTTTTTCCTATATTAAACATCTGGTACTGGTGACGGATGGCAATGGGAAACTGGAGTATATGGGCCAAAGTTTCAGTAGAGCATCTTATAGTACTACCTGTCTTTAACTGTGGGGAATTTTGAAAAGAAATAACAATTAGGTCAGAAAGGCTATGTCTACACCGCGGAGCTATTTCAGAATCTCTCCGGGATCCTAAAATAGCTGTTCCACGTCTTCAGAGCAAGCCTGTTATATCAAAATATAATGGGCTCACTATTCTGACATCCCTGTAGACCTCCGTGCATGAGGGTTAAGGGACATTTCAGAATAGTGTTTATTTCAAAATAAAATTGTTTCAAAATTACCTCGAAATAAGTTATTCAATTTGCACTACTCAAATTGTGTAGCTTATTTCAAGGTAAGGGTGCTATGTAGATGTACCCAAACTATCCCTCCCATTACTTATTTATGGGATATGAGAATTAGAAAGGAAGGCCTAGCAATCTAGCACCTCCACACACAACAGAGTAACCACACACTGCAGTTCAAAGTCACAGCTTAGTACCAAGCAAAACTGTTAGGAGTTTTCCCAAGCTCAGATTCCTCTCCACTAGGGTTATGATCATGTGATTTGAATAGGATCTTTTAAAAACACTGAAAACTAAACACCTATGTGCACTTTGTGGAACATTTTTGTTTAAAACCAGACTGTCTTTGACACAAGACAACTCTGCTTGTTTTTATTTTTAAAGCAGACTATGATGTTGACGCAGAACAATTAGCAGAAGCAGCAGGGGATGCTTGCCAATAAACACCAAGATTTGAGGTTAAGCAGCTGTAAATCTGCATTAATCGTTTGTGGAATTCAGCTATTTACAGAAGCTTTTACAGAGCAAACAAATAAGAAAGGAGGGGGAAGAGAGAGGAGCTGTTCTTACCTTCACATTGTTTCCCTTCTCCTTTATAACCAGGTTTACAGATGCATTTGTAGGATTTAGGTGTATTTTGACATATTGCATCAATGTGGCAATCATCTGTCCCTTCTGCACATTCATCAGCATCTGTAATCACAGAATGAACATATAATAAGAGGTTTCAATAGTGAGAGATCAGAAACCCTTAACATAGAGACCCCAACTGAAGAGATTCAAAAGCAGTGAGCTAAACAGCCTAACTATGAAGAGAGGGGTTTGTTGTATTTGATTCTGGGTTTTTCTTAGTTGTTCAAAAGTAGCCCAAGTTTTAATTCTCTAATGCTATTTTAGTCCACCCCCAAATTTAAAGGCTCAAAAATCCTTCACGTCCATTAGGAATCAAATAATTTGCATGTGTTAGTTTTGTATCTACACTGTCAGGAGCATAGAGCTACACAGAAAAAAATGTATATACTAATTTTAACCAACTCTATTCATCTGTTTAATCAAAGTAAGAAACTATTTAAGTGGACCATAAAAGGGAAAGGAAATTTGGATGTTGACAGAAAACAGATCTTTTTAATTTGAAAACAGATACCAGTTTAAACTAACTAACTATCTGAGCAGGCAATAAGAAAAAAATTTGAACAGTCAAACTACATTAATCCTTTTTCTTATTAGGAGCCAAAAAGTAAAACACAACAACAAACAAACCATGAATGGGAGTGCATAGGAAAGTCCATAAATCTGTGAGAAGAGTAACCTGGAATAGCAAGTACACATACCCAAAACTCATTTAAAAGAAAATGCATGTCCAACCTCTGAACATTTTTCTTTCAGAGTCTTTAATCATGTGTAAACTTTTAAAACAAGGATATAAGATTGCTTTAAAAAAAGTAACTCCCCCGCCCCAAGACACTCCAATGATGAGCACTGGTTTTCTCCTTATTCTCCTTAGATGGGGGGGGGGGGGGGGAAGGGAGCAGAGGGATAGAATGGATTGAGAAGAGGGTGATGTTAGTGAAGAGAGCACATAAAGACAAGCCTAACCCTTGCATTGATGTTCTGTGGGTGTACATGGGAAATTTTAAAACCCAGTGCAAACTACACACCCTTCCTATCTCTATCTACTGTAATTTAATGCATGAAGTGACTATCAGAGGCAGTGAAGCTGGGGGGGGGGGGGAGGGGGGGAGAGGGGGACGGGGCGGAGAACGGGAAGAAACTGACCCGTCGGAAGAATGTCAGTTTCTGAGACGGGCCCTCCAAAGCCTCAGCACTAAAGGAAGAAAGTGGCCATGGGTTATTGATTGCTGTCTTAATGTCAATAAGAAAAATCCCCCTTAGTGGGAGTACACTTTAAATGGATTTCCTCACAATTTAATGCAGTAGGCACATCTGGCTCTCCCTACCTAGACACACCACCACAGAGCTCTTGGATCAGGAGTGGTATTTTATTATTTGAGTAACAACCCAGTAGGATAAAGTGAAGCTTGGATTTATGCTTATAAAGTAACGGGAGCAGCGGATTGGGGGGGGGGGGGGAGCAGAGGCAAGAAGGAATCCAGTGACATCCATGTGCAGTTTGTTTCATGCCAATTAGATTAACAGATCCTCAGAAAAGGTGCAGTAAAGTGAAAACAGTGGCATTGTTAGCTTGAAATCCTAACGCTAATTGTTTCAGAAATGCTCACTCAGCCATCTCCAGTGATGAAACAAGGATCCTTCAAAGTCACCGGGGACAGGAGGGGCTATTTGGAGGGAGGCGAATAATCAGATATTGTGGCAATGCACACATCCGAGAACTTTGCAAAGAGGGGGAATAAAGGACAGAGCTGCTTTCAGGGCGCACCTTCGCTTTCCTTTAAGAATCTGAACAAGCAAACAACAAGGACTCTTGATTATTTTTAAAAGGAGTAGTCAAAAAAAAAAAAAAAAGTTTTTCCCCTCTCGAACGCGGCGTGTTGTGCCTCCTTGAGAAACGCAGGGCTGCTGCAGTCGGATTCCTTCTTTCTTTTCCTTTCGTTTATTTTAGCTGCTGAGCCAGTTCAGATCTAGCTGTGATTTACGTGAATTCGCTTAGGGAGGTAGGGGGGCTGAGGGTGTTCCTCAGATCAGACACAGATTCAGTCAAGCATAAAAAGAAGGGAAGGGTGGGCTTTTTAAAAATGCCTTGCTTCATATTTTTGACTCATTAAACTGGCACCCATTTCCCGTCAAGATCAGCAAAAGTGACAGCTGGGCTCTTTATAATGCCGTCAAAAATTCAAACTGCATTGAGCCAAGGGGGACATTTCGCAGCAACCAGAGGATGCCTGGGAGTCAGGCGTGAATGCCAATGAGTCAAATGAAAAGGGCAAAACCAAATATGAGCTTTCCCCCAGCTACAAAGTTCACGCCGTCTTTCTTGGGTTACAACAATTTTTACCCTGGCATGGTACTTTTTGCATAATCAACCTTCTTACATTTTGGGAGAAGTGATTTTAAAAAATTCCATCTCAAGTTTTTTTTTTTTTTTTTTTAAATCAAACTTCAACAACAAATCAGATAACCCTCCCATTGGGTTACAGCGTTTCTATGCAGAGATTTTACAGCTTAGCAAAGTTCATATTTTAGAAGAGGGGGCGTTATTTAAAAGGTACAAGACAAGTGGAGGGTACTATCAGGTCTTTGGGTTAGTTAATGGGAAGACACGGAAAGTTTTTAAATATACAGTATCTAACCTTGCTCAGAATACAGATTCACTTGCAACAGTTATCTGTTTCACAAGCACCTAAAAAAACCCTTCCAAAATGTCTCTCTAAATATAAGAGCATCATTAACCACAGAAGACGATTCCTCCTCAAAGCAACTTTTCAAGCCCTTCACTATATTAGCAGGAAAAAAAAAATCAAAATCGGTCTCATTCCTCCCTTCCTCCCCATACCTTTATAGCAATAGGAGGGGAGGGGGAAGAAATGCAATCCCTTCATCCTCAGTTGCCTTCCACAGCTCGAGCCTAAAAAACGAGCAGGCGAAAGATCTCGCTTACCTGGGACCCCGTTGCCTCCCGCAAACCTGCCAGTAGATAAGAGCGCGAAGACCAAACAGAAGTGCCCCGAAAAGCAAACAGTCCCCATGATAATGCTATGACTCAATGCCGCTAGTGTGTGCCTTTGATAAGAGACGCGCTCGGGACTGGCAGAGGGGAGCCAGCGAAACTGACGCGCTGACAGCATCCCGCTGATTCGCAGAGGGACCCGCAGGGTGGGCGGGACAGACAGACAGGACTTGCCAATCCCTCCTCTGGCCCTGGAGAGAGGGGAGGGGACAGTGGGGAAGGCAGAGGGAGGGAGTTGAACGCTTCCCAGCGCCTTTTGGGAGAGATTTGTCTTCCTTTGCTCCCCTACTCCCTCAACCCTGCGCTGCCCCCCCCCCCCGTACTTGGTACCTCGCATTCCTCCCCGCAGGTAACTCACACAGGATGAGGCTGGCTCTGGGTGTGTGGCTGCTTCCATTGCCACGAGTCGTTTTTCAGCACTAAACACCCGGCACACGCGGTGGCAAGGTTCGAAATCTGCCAGGGTCAATTTGGCCCCTTTACACTTATATTTAGTGTGTGTGTGTGTGTGCGGGAGAGGGGGGAGATTTTCGTGGTGCAATAACATTCCACGCTCTTCTCCTGCCCCCAGCCCTTTTCTACTGTAGAAAGCTTCCCACATCACATCTGCTAAGAGTCCTGCTTAGGTCTCAAGTCCTTAAGGAGCCTTCACTGTTCTTGTTCTTCCCTGCCCTCTCTGAGGGGTTCAGTGGCTGCCTGCCTTGCAAAGAAATGGCTCCTCTCAAAGTAAAGGCAGGAGGCTTTGAAGACAGACAGTCCAGCAAACCCAACAGCAGATCTCCTTGACAACCAATAAGAGGGATTTCTCCCCCCCCCCTCCCTTCCGGGGCTCAGACGAAAAGAAAACTTTTTTTTGTCCCCTTTGCCTTCCCCAGCCTCATCGTGTTGTCTTTTCCACTGCCTCGGGTCATTACCAGCCACTACATTTCCATGGCATTTTAACAGAATTCTAGGGCTTTAGTACAACAAGACAGAATAGCGAGGAAATTGATCTCAACTTGTTTAATCATCCCAACGCAACGGCTAGAATTTTCTTACCACTGTTGTTGTACAAACTAAGTGTCACACACCAGTGATTCAGAAGCGATCGTTTCACGCAGAGGGAAACTGTCACTTGTCTATTAAGGCAGGTAACACCCGCTCTCAAATCCTCTCATGGTTGCAGACGCCGTTTGCGTGTTATATTCTACACTCCGGACGATTTCCATACAGTAGAAAACATTCGCCTTCCTCCAGTCTCTTCCCCCGGTCGCCCGCCCTCCCCCAGCAAAAAACATTGATGTAGCTGGATACATTGTGTTTAGGTCATATCAGCTTCATTCTCTCTCCTCTGAGAAATATTTTGCCCCAAAAGCAGACATGGAGAACAGCTTTCTTTGGGAAAAGAGTAATCTGGAAAATGTAAACTTCGAACCATACATATTACTTTTTAAAAGCGAGACCATGAAATGCTTTAAAGATATACCTTGTTCATGCTGACTATATATCAATGGTTTTACAGTATCTCCCCAGCGAAACACTGACAACTGTAGGCTTAGTTTTCATTACTTAAAATCACCAAAGTGGAGACACATAAAACTGACTTGCACTATGTTCGGAATCTGTCCTTTGATAATCTAATATGCCTCCTTTTTATCAAATTCTCTCCAATTATATGCATTAGTTTTTGGTGCTATGTACTTGCTCATAAGAGTAACATCAATATTTTAAAGCCTTATGAAGGAAATAAAGGAAAATCTATCCTTGTCACTTAGTGGTGCCTTATATGTACTAATGAAATGAAGAATCATTTCTTTCTACTGAAACTGGCTTTTTCCTTACGGAAGAAATGAGCTACTGTCAAATTGCTAGTGATTAGTTCAAGAAGCCACCCCATAAATCTGTTTGATTTCTAAATGTTTATACTGTGCTTTGGAAATTTTGGTTTTGGACTGTTTGGTGGGTTGGTTGGTTTTATTTTTGTTATCACAATCCCTTATTTTTGTGTGAATTCATTTTGAAATGCACTTGTGAGTTCTTTGCTGACGTCCTCCCATGGGTACATTGAACTTTGCTTCTATGCAGGTCCCAAGAGAGATTACCTGGTACATTAGAGCTCCACCTAGTGAATATTTTGTATGCTGTAGTAGGAATATGTTAATCTCAGTACATAGCTGAATTATCACTGTTTAGTAAAAAAGCACCATCACACTCTGAGCTGCTGGAAAATACTCTTATTTTCTAAGGGTACGTCTACACAGCAGTGTTATTTTGGAATACCTGACGTTATTTTGAAATAACAAAAAGGCATGTCAATAAAGCAAGCCATTACTTCGAAATAATGTCGAGCTGGAGGACTTCTTACTCTGACTCCTGTAACCGTCTTTTCACAAGGAATATGGGGAGTCAAAGAAAGTTTTCTTCCTTCAACTTCCTGCTGTGTAGACAGCACCAAAAGCCGAAGTAAGCTATTTCGACTTCAGCTATGCAACTGACGTAGCTGAAGTTGCATATCTTAATTGAACTATTGGTCTGCAGTATAGATGTGCCCTAAGTGATTGCAGTAAGAATTTTGCCTGCTAGATAGATAAAGGACCGAATGGCTTATACAGAATGTTAAATCCTTTTTAAAAAATGTATTCCGTGTAGAGTCCTGTTTTCTAAAATTACTTCCTTTTTCTTCCTCTTTCAATTTCAGGAGATTACATTTAATTGGAACAAAAGGACAAACGACATTTGCTGCTCAGTTAAATGAAGTGACTAGAAATATCCAAGAATGAGACTACATCAATTTTTAAAGTCTTGAGATAATGTTTGTTAAATCGGCAGAATAATTTTATTTCACTACTGGGGTTATGCACTATTTTTAGCACACAAAAATGTTTTATTTTAAATACTTTATCTTGTCCTTTATCATAAATATTAATTTGTCACTGGATTTACCTTTTCAGTCTCCCTCTCTCTGGCTTCACACACAGTATTTCATGAAATGTAAATCTGTAATACTCCTAGAATTGACCATTTAGCATTAATGAAACACAATCACAATGATCCCACTAGATCTCTCGTGGAACACATGCAAGGGTTATTTGATTTGTCTTTTTTTAAAAACTCCAACCCAGCTTCATGAACATTCACTCTGGCTACGTCTAGACTGCAAGCCTCTTTCGAAAAAGAGCGTCTAGACGGCAAGCAGTACTTTCGAAAAAGCAAGCCGCTTTTTCGAAAGAGCACCCAGGCAGTCTGGATGCTCTCTTTCGAAAAAGCCCTGTTTGCATTCAAGAACGCCTTTTCTCGAAAGAGCACTTTCGAAAAAAGGCGTTCTTCCTCGTGAAATGAGGTTTTCCGTTGTCGAAAGAAAAGCCGCATTCTTTTGATTTAATTTTGAAAGAACGCGGCTGTAGTCTAGAGGCAAGTGAAGTTTTTTCGAAAAAAGGCTTCTTTTTTCGAAAAAACCCTTGAGTCTGGACACAGCTTCTGAAACAAACTTCTAGCCAGGCCAGAGATGTAAATAAAAACATAATTGACAAATAATAAACAGACTTTAAGGTTGAAGGAATCAGAACTCTTCCAAGATGCATCTTATGTTCACTGTTCCAGAAACACTTTTAGAAGGCAGACCATAGCATTGATGGTATCATAAATTTTTCCACAGTTGAAAGTGGACATTTACAGAGAATTTAAAAAAAAAGATTCTTCTGACTTGAGTACTGAACTGGGAGTTAGGAGACCTGGCTCCTATTCCCAGCTCTGCCCCCAACCTATTGTATGAATGTGGGCAAGTCACTTCCCTCTGTACTAAAGGTTCCTCTTCCACCCTGTGTCTATCCTAGCTGGTTAGATTGTAAAGCTCTTTATGGCAAACTGGCTTTCATTATAAGAGTGAACAGGGCCTAGCACAAAGGGGCCCTACACTCTGTTAGGTCCTCTAGGCACTAATGCAATACAAATAATAAATCCTCTTATCTCATACTGTGGAGTGAGGGGCAGTAAATGAAATTGGTGTGATCCTACTGGGCAGGGAAGAGGAGGAAGATACATTTCCAGAGTTTGCACAGAGACTATGTGAACTGCACTTTGATGCAAAGGGGACTTTTCTGAAAAGGGACTGGCACTGTCAATCTGCCACAGCACATTCTTCTGTCCATCCCTCTTGTCACTCAGGGCATACTAGCCATGGGGAGGCACGTGGATTTGCACCACTATGGTTTTGAGGAGAATGTTGTCTTCTTCCCAAGCTGCCAACATCCCCTGCACACAGCCTGACTGTGTCTACATTGGCACGATCTTGCACAAAAGCACATGCATGCTCTCTTCTGGAAGAGTTTTTGCACAAGAACTCTTCCACAAAAGAGGTTTTGCGCAAGATCATGCCAATGTAGACGTAGCTCCTGTGTTCTCAGGTGATGCACAGAGACAAGGATTTGGCCCTTTTAAGAGTAACTCCCCACATATCTCACGATCACTGAATTTTTGTGTCCAAGTATGTTTTCTCTCACAACCACCACCACGACTACCTCCTCCTGTTTAAGGACTCGATCCAAAGCCCCCATGGAGTCAGTGAATTTTGCCATTTACTTCAGTAGGTTTTGGTTCAGGCCTTGTACTTGCAAGGAAGCCATTCATTTATGACATCAGTGTCTGTGGTGGAAATGAAGGTGATCTCACAACTACAGTCATTTGACTTTATGCTGCAGAATCAAACAAGAGAAAAAGACCAGAAGAGAGAAAGTCTTTTATCATAAAAACAACAAGGGCCAGATGGAGTTTGACATGACTCTGATTCTCTTGGCAAAAGCCATGAATTCTATAGGAGTTCAGAACAAGGCAGGGCTTTTGTAATCCACTGCCCAAAACTCTATCAGACATTTTTACAAGTTTGGCTGCAGTGTCCAGAGTAGTGTAATGGAATATTAGAAAGTATTCTAAGTTTTTCCAATAGCTTAAATTAACGACTTGTAAATTATTATTTCCTGATAAAAGATACTCTGCTCATAATAATATGACAGACTTTATTTTGCAATTTTATTAAAAACAACTTGCCTTCATGGCACTATGGAATATTTTACACTTGTAAGACGCTAGGGTTGTGGAGTATTCTTGAGACCTTTGAAGCGAGAGCTTACAGAGCAGCTTCACAAATTCCACGGCAGGAGTTCCTTTCCTTACTTTCTGAGTAAATATAGTGTTTAACATGTACCAGCAGTTACCGGACAGTGGCATCTGACAGACCTCAAAAGATGAGGTCGAGATGGTGAGATTACATTATGTGTCAAAGAGGAGGACACCGCCAGATAAGCAGAAGGAAGATACAGGGGAGACAGGGAGACAAGAAAGTATCCCTGAAGAATGGACAGTTCAGAGAGGCAAAGTTGAATGTGATAGCTCCACCGGCTCCTGGTTCATTTCACTATCTGAGGCTGGGAGTGAGTGGCAACACTTTATTGACCTTGCAAGAAGATATCCAGCGGAAGTCTGCAAAGGTTCTGAATTCCTCCAAAACAGACCATGAGGGTCAAGAGAGAATGCATTACAGTAAGTTAAAGCGATAGAAAATTAAGGCATGGATGAAGATTATCAGAGATGACAAAGCAGTGGGTGGTGACAGAATGCACAAACCTGGGAAACATGGGAGGAAAGCGTTCTAGGCCAACGAAGGTCTGGGTTGATGAGAGTAAGTTTTTGAGCTAGTGCCATTTGGCCAGGAGAATCAGTTCTATTTTTCCTGGTGCCCACTCCTCTCCACCCCATGCATCACCACTCTGATAGGTCTATAATCTACAATGTTCTATATCAATGAGTTTAAAAATGTTCAGTGAGAACAGAACATGTGTCGGGAAAGGGTTTTATAAATCTATTTCTGTTAATTATAGATATGAAGGTAAGTTTGAGAGACTGGGGCAGGTCCAGGTTCATCTGCCCCCTACATTCTCCAGCCAGAGTGAGGAATGCAGCAAACTGCGCCTCTTTCCCTTGCTCCCTGATGAAGGGGAACAGCTAGCAATTTCCCCAAACAAATTGGGGGGGGGGGGAAGATTCAGTTGCTCCTGCTCTCCCTAAAAGGTATATGGGGGTGGGAGGCTTTGGGATGAGGCACTACCAGGTGCGGGGGTGCCCCAAGCCAGCACCTTTCACCTGCCTGGTGATTCTGTCTCTCTTCTGTATGGTTTTATGATACACAATCTCATTCCATGCATATCCTATTGTCCTGGTAAAACCAGACACTTACCTTGTTTCAAGTTAAAAGAAGAAGCTGCATGCCAAGTTTGGTGGTCCTAGTTCTTATAGTTTAGGAGGAGTTCTTGAACAGACAGACAGTTTCCTCTCAAATATATAGTAGATGTGTCTTGAAGTCAATGGGATAACACATGTGAGCAGATCTTGCACATATTTTTGTGTTCACAGAGATTTTCATCTCTACTGCCCCGATGACCAGTTCCTTGGCTTTCTGATAGCTTATTTCTGTCCTCTTCCTTGGTCCAGTCCTCTGGTTAAGTCACCTTTTAAGGTCATTTCCCTTCTATGCTAATACAAATCTACAGTAATACAAATTAACTTAAAATCCAAATAATCCTAGCTCTGTTCTCTTGAGTCTTCACCTTTGACTGTGTTTTTCTCTTTCCTAAGTGTCCTCTGGCCTGTTTACAGCTGAAATCATTAGTTCAATTCAAGTCATGAGATTAAGGTCATCTGGTTGATAATTGCTACCTCATTGTCAAAGCTGATTTAGACTCCCCTTAACAGAGCTGCCACACCCCTTAAAGATATAGGCCCAATGTCTTCTACTATAAAGACTACAAAATTGATCTGATGAGACTAGAACAAGGCCCTGACTGAGCAGCTCTGCTGTACAATTGTTTGACAGAAGTACAGATGATGAAGAGGGAAAAGGAGAAATAAAAGGGTCAAGAACTCAGTTAGGCTATGTCTACACTCACTGCTTCTTGCGCAAGAACGACTGCTCTTGTGCAAGGATCCGCAGAGCGTCTACACTGCCCATCCGCTCTTGCACAAGTAAATGTACAGTTCGGCGTGATAAGAGACGGCTCCATGTGCAAGAGCTACGCTGTTTTCTATCAGGCTTAAGCTCTCTTGCGCAGGCGCTCTTACACAAGAGGGCAGCGTGGATGTTCGGCAAGCGCGTACTTGCGTAAGAATTGGCCTCCAGCGAAAAACACAGGTGGCCTCTCCGACACTCTGTACAGGCAATCACCACTCGTTGGTTCCCCCTAATTGGCCCCCCCTTAAAGGCACAGGCATGGAGCACAGCCATTTGCCATGTGCCGCCCGGGTAGCAGCCAGAGGGAGGAATGGCAGCTGCCCAGCCTCAGCCAGGTCCCTCAGACCCCATGGAGGAGCCACCCCAGAGCACCCAGCAGGCCCGAAGGGGCACCAAGCGGCGGGCTCCATGCTGGAGCACCGCTGTGGTGACTGCCCTCCTGGAACTCTGGGGAAAGGAGGAGGCCCTCCTGGACCCTAAGTCCCGGAGGAGAAATGCACACATTTTTGCCCAGATGGCCCAGGTGCTGGCCGCAAAGGGATACCTGGCCCGGACCCTGCAACAGGTCTGGGCCAAGGTTAGGATATGTCTACACTGCCACCCTAGTTCGAACTAGGGTGGTTAATGTAGTCATATGAACTTGCAAATGAAGCCCGGAATTTGAATTTCCCGGGCTTCATTTGCATGTTGCTGGGCGCCGCCATTTTTAAATGTCTGCTAGTGTGGACTCCGTGCCCGCGGCTACACGCGGCACGAACTAGATAGTTCGGACTAGGCTTCCTATTTTGAACTATCTAGTTCGTGCCGCGTGTAGCCGCGGGCACGGAGTCCGCACTAGCGGACATTTAAAAATGGCGGCGCCCAGCAACATGCAAATGAAGCCCAGGAAATTCAAATCCCGGGCTTCATTTGCAAGTTCGTATGACTACATTAACCACCCTAGTTCGAACTAGGGTGGTAGTGTAGACATACCCTTAAAGACCTGCACCTCACCTACGTGTGGGCCAATGAGCGTGGGGGCGGCGGAGCCACTGCCTGTCCCCAGTATCACCTTCTGCACCAGATCTTCGGGGACAAAGGAGCCACTCCCCTGCTGTCCCAGGTGGACATGTCGGTGGCCACCCCAATGGTCTGACCTGGAGGAGGAGGCCACCGGAGGAGGAGGAGGGAGACCGGTCCTCGGACAAGGAGGAGGAGGTGGCAGAGGACAGCAGCCAGACCTCACCATCCTGGCCCAGCAGCAGTCAGGATGTGTCCTGGGCATCCTCAGAAACCGGCGACGGATTGTCTGGTGAGTGCAGTGGCTACCATTCGCAAGTGTGCTGGAGAAGGGGGGGAGGGCCACAGGATGGGGGAGAGGTAGCCGCACATTGCACAGCCTGGCCACATGCTGCGCAGAGGCATGCAGCACGTGCAACCTCGTGCAGCTAGGGTTGCCAGGTGTCCAGTTTAAAACCGGACAGTCCAGTCTTTGAGCTTTCTGTTCAGGAAACAAATTGAGAGGATAAAAATGAGAAAATATACATGTCTGGGATTTTTTTAACTAAGATATAATGTAGACTGTCATGTAATGTCAACTGTGTCCAGTATTTTTGTTGAAACCATCCAGCAACCCTACGTGCAGCCAGACCAAGTGGCACAGAGAAGCGGCAGCTAGCTCCAGCACACGCCTGGGACCCCAGGGATTCTGCTCGACCAGACCGAGGGGGGAGGGGGGAGGTTTGCTTGGCCAGGAGTAGGCCAGCCCCAAGGTTGCAGGCCTAACCCCACACAGCCTAAAGGGAGCTGCACACAGCACACATCCATGGCCACCTCTGGGACTCTGTAGCTTCTCCTGGGGAAGGCACAACAGGCTCCCCCCCCCCAAGCACATGCGGCCCCCCCAGGGGCTCTTGGGCCACCTTGGGACCCCCCCTTCTGCTGCCCCAGGGGAATTCCCCCTCACCAGCCACACCTGTCTCCGGACATCGTGACGTGCTGGGAGGAGGGCACAGGGCTCTGGAACACTATTTGGGGCAGGGCTCACTGACCATGTTGCTCTCCTTTGCTTCTCCTGCAGTGGGACCCCCAGCCAGCGAAGGACCTTCCAGACCCATCCCAACAGCGCAAAGGATCCAGGGCCCGTCGCAACGCTCCCAGGATCACCACCACCTGCTCCGCCGCCACATCTGCATGATTGAGTGCATGGAGGGTGCTCTGACTGAGAAGATCTATGCAGATACGGAGTGGTGGGCTACAGAGGAAGGCAAAAAACCTCCAGGGTCTCTGCCAATCTACCCTGGAGGAAAATTCCTTCCCGACCCCAAATATGACGATCAGCTAATATCACCTGAGAGCACCAGCCTACCCTGGCTTGTGTCACATCTCTGGTCATGACCTTCTTTGACATTTCAGAAAGAAAAAAAAAAGCCAAAGCCAAACAAACTAAGAATACAGTGTGGAAAAAGTTCCTTCTTGATCTGGTTGAAGTATGAGAGATCAGGAACTATGGGCTGTGTCTAGACTGGCCAGTTTTTCCAGAAAATCAACCGCTTTTCCGGAAAAACTTGCCAGCTGTCTACACTGGCCGCTTGAATTTCTGCAAAAGCACTGACTTCCTACTGTAAGAAATAAGTGCTTCTTGCGGAAATACTATTCTGCTCCTGTTCAGGCAAAAGTCCTTTTGAGCAAAGCTTTTGCGCAAAAGGGCCAGTGTAGACAGCTCAGATTTGTTTTCCGCAAAAAAGCCCAGATCGCGAAAATGGCGATCGGGGCTTTTTTGCAGAAAAGTGCGCCTAGATTGGCATGGACGCTTTTCCGCAAAAAGTGCTTTTGCGGAAAAGCGTCTGTGCCAATCTAGACGCTCTGTGCTGAAAATGCTTTTAATGGAAAACTTTTCCATTAAAAGCATTTCCGGAAAATCATGCCAATCTAGACGCAGCCATGGGGTTTCAAATAGGCACACTGACCCTATAAAGGTTAAAACCCAGACCTGGGAGAAGGTGGAGGGTGGAGCCCACATCTGAGGCAGATATAGCTAATTAGGGCCCAGCTGGGGCTTTATAAATGAGGGCTCCTGGAGGGAAATAAAAGACCCACTCTTGGTCTAGCTCTGGAGCAGGAGGGATCTGATTGCTCAGGAAACTGGGGGCTTCCTGAGACCGAGCAGTGCTGCGGTGCTCTGGTCTGATCTCACTCCGAGGCTGCAGGGCCTGAGTGTATTAAGGCTGCAGGGAAGCAACCAGGGTAGGAGAAAATAGTAGGTCCGTACTCCTTGCCAATGATGAGTGGCCATTTCAGTCTGCCTCAGGTGCAGAGGTAAGGGACTAGATGATGACTGGCAGTGGGTCACTGAGGAAAGGTGGGCATAAAAGAATTGGGGGGGGGGGGGGTTGCTGGGCAGTGAAGGACCCCAGACAGTGTGCCTGTTATGATTTTCCATCCATGAGTGGAGTGAGTTTTGTCTTGTGCACCAATATTGAGGTGATTGTGTGCCTCTGTGGTTATAAGTAAGTTATAAATCTCTCCCTTTCCCCCTCTGCTGCCATGTTTTCCACCCCCCACTTGCCACCCTGGTGCCTGTTGCTGCCACCCACCCCTCCTCTGCTATCCTGGCTCCTGCCCTTCTCACTCCCCTCAGTCCTCCTCAGACCTGCCCCCACCTTTCTGACCCCTGCCCTTTCCTTGTGTCCATGCCTCCTCTACTGCCACCATCCCCTTTCCTAGCACCTCCCTTTACCCACCTGCCCTGCCTCTCTCCTCTGCTCTCTGGTGCTTGTCCTTCCCTTCCACTCCCTTTCCCTCTCTGTGTCTGCTCTTCTGCTTCACCCCCAAAATTGCCCTGGCATCTTCCTGGTGTCTCCCTGTTCTCTCACGTCCATTGCTCTCTTCTTCTCTGGTACCCAGTGCCCTCTGTCCCAGTTCTCCTCATGCCTGTCTGTGCCCTCACAAATGACTTGTTCCATCCCCTGCCTTCCTCATGCCCACCCCTTCTTCTTTCATCCCCTCTTCTCTTGACACCCACTCCTACCCTCTCCCCCTTCCCATTGCCCCACCCTTCTCCCAGCATCACCCTGTCCTCTGCTCCCCTTTCCAGCCCCCACTGACACCTTCCCATCCCCACTGCTTCTTATGTCCTTTCCCTTCATTGTTTCCTCTTGGTCCCCTGACATTTGTCACTCCTCCCTGCCCCTTGGTGCTGTCCCCTTTCTTCTTCTGCCTTGCCCCTCTCCTCTCCTCTCCCCTCAACACAAGCTCCTTCCGCTCCTCATCTCTACCTTTCCCCTTCCTTCACATTCTACCTTTCTGATGCTTGCACCCCTCAACCTCTCCCCCCCCAGCTCTCTAGTTCCAGGACTGGGCTATGTGGCGGGTGGCTGTCCTTTGTGCCAGGGTAGAAGCTGGACCATGGTACTATTTTTAGGTACTGCAGCCCAGGCTCCAGCTCTGGTAGCCACTATATGGGCCACATGGTGGCTGCCCAGCTGCTCCTGGCATAGAGCAGCCACCTGCTATGTGGCCCTGCACCCAGGTGCAGCTGTGCAACTCTTTTGAGGGGGCAAGCAGGACTGAAATTCTTGGGGTGCACCCATGCAGGTGCACACCCTACAGAGAACCCTGATCCCAGAGTGCAATGGCACTGACCTAGGACAGTTTGAGGAGGAAAGAGCACTATGGCCAGGAAGGGACACAGAGCTGAACCAGCAGAAGACCTGAACCAGAGGCTGGGACACTGACCAGCAAAGGGCACACTGGGGCAGGAGTGCTGATTCTCAGAGCAACCAGTGGGAAGTGCTGCGGGGGGTGAGTGAATGTCCTGTGACAGGAACATAGCACATGAGCCAGCAGGAATCTCTAGAGGTGCTCAGTCCTGATTTCCACCATAAAAAGCAATGTCTTAACCCTCCATGATATTTACCCTGATGATTTTTTTCCTGTGAGTACATTTCCCCTTTTGGCCTTCATTTCACTAGGCTACACAAGGTGATCTTTTAATCATCTTTCGTAAAGTAAAGATGATCTTTGTTCCCTGATCATCCTAATAGCTCTCTGCTGCCCCTGTTGCAGTTTGAATTAACCTTTCTTGAACATGGGTGAGCAGAATTGTACACAATACTCCAAATGAGGTCTGACCAGTGCCTTGTATAATGGCAAAACTCTTCCCATCTGAACTAGAAACACTTTGCCTAATGCATCCTTTTTCATGGCTGCATTGCATTGGTGGCTGGTAGTCATCCTGTGGTCAACCAATGCACCCAGGTCCTTCACCTCCTCTCACTTTCAACTGATGAGCCTTCAGTTTATAGCAATAGATCTTATTAGACACTACAACGGAATCAACAAAGGACAGTGATCGGATTTTTTTTAAATTTCCCAGGACTTTGTGTAATTATTTTCCCTTGTGGAAAGAGGTTTATAATGTGGCCAAACCACAACAGTAGTTTTAAACCCACTTTCCACAGATATGAGACAAGACATGAGGCTGCTACAGCATGGAAGAGTTCTGGAGCTGGGAATCTCTCTGGAGGAAAAGAACTACTCTGGTCGTATAATATGGTCTTTAAAAGATTTAGATTATTGTATATCTGAGTGAAAAGCATTTGAAGCCACTAAGGGCTATTTTTAACCAGGTGGATTGAGCAAGTTCCTTTAAAAAGGAAAATCTAATTTTTTTAAGTATCAGAAAGTTGATAATGAGCATTAAGCACACTGTTGTGACTTCATTTTTTGCTAGTCTAAAAGTAAAGTTAGAGAGAGAGAAAATTTCCACTGATTATATTTTCTTTAGTATGATATGGTTTTGAATGATGCAGCCATTGTAATGTTTTAATGGAAGAGGATACAAATGAAATACAGTACCCACAAAAGTAAAGCTTACAGCAATAGGAAAATATGTGCATCATTTTTTATTATGGAAAATTATATAAACCCACCAGAGTTAAGACCAGTCTGGCTTTAATGTCAACATCTAATTTCAGACAGTCTTCAAATATAGATTATATCCCAAGTAATGGGCAGAAGACCCTCCCAGCCCAAATCTTTGCTGCAGGCTTGTGTTCCCTCAGAGCTCCTTCACACAGTCCCACTCAGTTCCCAGAACCTCAATCCTTTACCTCAGGTTTCTATAACTCCTTTGCAAAACAAGACACCCACAAATCTTTGCCCCATGTGTCAGATTTTCTCTGAGTCTTTTTCCTAGGCTCCAGAGATCCACTTCTTGGTGTAGCATAGAGATGGAAAATCCCATATAATTGGTTAACTAGTTAAACAATGTTTAACCATTTATTAAAAAGGAGATAGGTGGAGGAGAGGGGCAGTACAGTTTGGCTGGGCTGGAGTGTTCTCCATGCCCTCTGCAGCCATGCAGGAGCCCACTGTGCTCAGGGGCTACTCCAGCCCAGCCAGAATAGTCCCTGCCTACAGTGCACCCAGGCTGGCCATGGACAGGGGCTGTTCTGGCCAAAATGGCACATCCCTGTCTGTGGCAGACCACACAGGGCTGGAATATGGGAGCTGCTCCAGCCCCTGCCAGTCAATTAGAACCAGTAAACAGCACCAGTTAAAGGTGATGTTTACTGGTTAATCAGTTAAACTTTCACATCCCTAGTGTAATCGCTGTTAAGTCAATTCAGCTATATTGGGTCATAACTCATCTTAGCATTCCCCAACCCATACACCAGCTTCTTGCCCTCTTCTCTCATGTTCCTTTTCTAGACTGTGCCACAAGGAACCTGCCACCCACAGCCTTCCCAGGAAAGCAAATAGCCACACCACTACATCACCCTCTTGCTGAAAGGTTACCTTTATTAGAGTCCAGAAAGCATGTCTATCACTTACCTGCTTCCAGTCACGTGCTCTCAGAATCCTTGTCACGGAAGGGGCCAAGGCCCATAGCTGACAAGCTTTGCCCTTAAAAGCATAGCTTGCTCCTTTATACTATCCTATAGGTTTTTTTTTTTTAAAAAAAAACAACAGCCTGCAGAATTCTATAGCAGTGACAATTCTCTTCTAAGTTTTATAGGGTACTTAGAAGAGCCTGTAGAAAGGCAACCATTTTCTATTGCATTCTGTATGATTTTTCCATGAGGGCTAGTACTGGTCCATGAAAGATTAGCTGGCATTACTGTACCAAACTCTGTGTCATACAGCTGAAGCTCAAACTCCATTCTGAAATGGTAGATGCAGTTTCAGATGGTGTGATATGATGGAAAGTGAGTATTATAGAGGTATCAGCTTGGATTAAGTGCAAAGTTCTCATGAGCCCTTAAAGCAAAAGAGGGGAAATGGCAAAACTCTTTTCCCATTATTAATTATTATTAGTTTTTGTGTGACCATAGTGCCTAAGAGCCCCACTCATGGCATTGGACACCACTGTGCTGTACAAACACAGAACAAAAAGATAATCCCTGCTGCAAAGAGCTTACAATTTAAATACAAGGCAAAATGCAGACACACAATGAAGCAATATGGTCTATTTAGATAAGACAGTCACTGGGTGGAAGCAGAGTGAACAATGTCATGGTGACAAACATGTTGGCACCACAATTATTGTTTTGCAGAGAAGTTTTAGAACGGGATCAGTTATATGGGAGGGGGAAGGGGAAGCCAGAGGAGAAGAGTAAGATGGGCAGGTGTGGAGTGAAGTGACTATGAGGAAGGAAGAGGGTTGGAGCAAATAGCCAATCCCCACAGGGCTGAGAAAATCAGAGAAGTTTGTGCAGTTGTGACTGGAATGTCCAAAGATGAAAAAGATGCTTGCTTGGGCTGCTTCTGTTCCTACAGGTTGGTTGCATGCTGCACTTCTCCCCCAAGGTCACATGATGGGGAGCAGGAAAAGGATGACCTGGATCCTAGGCCCTTCCACAAGTGTGGGGGAGGGGAGAGGAAGGGAAGAGGGGTGCCTACCCTGCACAGCTATAGGTTCAGTGAGGCCCTGAGTGGAGAGGCAGCCCCAGCCGGGTTACATTTTTCTCCCAGTGTAGCAGTCCTTGCTTTGGCAGCTTCTGTTCCTACCTGCTTTAGTCAAATACATAGTAGATATCTACAGGGAAAGTAATATGGTGAAACACAAAATGTCTACTAAGTTCTCAAAGTCTGTTGGGGACAACTTTTTGTTTTAGAAGATAAAGAAAAGTAACTGGAGGACAGCCATTTCAGACTTGATTCTGACTAACAGATAATTGGTTACAAATAAGAAGGTGGACGGCAGCTTGAGAGAAAATGCTCATGAAAGTCTAAAGAAGGAAGGAGTTAAGAGTGAGAGAAGAATAATGATGATGATCTTCAAAAATGGTAGATTTTAATACAGGCCATGTTCCAAAAAATACAGATATGTTCCAAAAAACTTGGACTTATAGTGAAACAACTTAAAGTGGGGAATTTGTTTTCCATGGCTGACATCCATTTGTGCAAATTGTTTTTTATTTTTTGCAACTTAAGAGCAGGGAATGGGAGGACTTATAATGCATCAGTTCCTACAAGCATCAAATACTTTAGTGCGGAACAGATGTATACCGGGGCGACTTATAGCGGCGACGTCCTGTAACACAGAAAACTGGTAGGCAGATATCCACTGGAAGTGAAAAGAAGTTCTGGAGAACTGGCAGTTTCACAAGAAGACAATAATATCACAAGTGTAGACTATTTCATAGGAAATAGAAGATTAAAGAGGCTAATATGGGTACGTCTACACTGCGGTGCTAATTTGGAATAATTTTGGTATTCCAAAATAGCTATTCCTCATCTTTTAAACAAGCCCATTATTTCAAAATACGTTTCAAAATAATGGGCTCACTATTCCCACGTCCCTGTTAACCTTGTTCCACAAGGCTTAAGGGACATTTTGGAATAGTGCTCTATTTCAAAAATTGGTGCTGTATAGATAGCAACAAATTTTGAAATAAGCAATTTCTTTCGAGCTACGGGTGCAATACAGATGCACCCCATGGCTTAATCAGGAACTCTAATTACCTGAAAATAAAAAAAGGAATATTACAAAAAGTGAACAAATTGCTAAAGTGCAAGTGTGTAGGAACTAAATCAGAAAGGCTAAAGCACAAAAGATTTATACCTAGCAAAGAACATAGAAGGCAATTAGAAGAGGTTCTATAAATACATTAAAAGCAAGAGGGAGAAAATAAAATGAAGGGAAGGAGAGCTTATAACAGATGGTACCAAGAAGGCTCAGGTGTTTAATTCCCATTTTTCTTTTTCTTTACTAAAAATATTGTGACCAGTTACTTAACATGATTAATATTAAAAGAGGAGAAAGAAAGAAAATAAGTCACAACATGGAAAGAATGAATTAAAGAATATTTAGATGTGTGACATGTTTTCAACTCAGTGGGCTGAAACAATTTTGAAACCATCAGCTATTCCTGGAGGATGGATGAAGTCCAGAGTACAGAAGATTGTAAAATTTGGTACATATATTTAAAAGGGGAACAAAGAGAATTTAGGGAATTACAAACCAGTCAGCCTAACTTTGATATATGGAAAGATACTGTAACAAATAATTAAACAATTAACTTTAAACACCTCAAGGAAAATAGATTAATAAATAATAACCAACAGAGATTTGTCAAGAATAAATCATGCAAAAGCAACCTAATTTCCTTCTTAGGCATGGTTTCTGGCCTACTAAATGGCAGGGGTAGGAGGAGATGATGTAATATATCTTGCTTTTAGTTAGGTATTTGATACAGTCCCATGTGATAGTCTCAAAAGAAAACTACAGAAATATAGTCTAGATTAAATTACCATAAAATGGGTGCACGACTGGTTGAAAAGTCACGCACAAAGAACAGTTATAAATGGCTCACTTTCAAACTGGGAGAATGTATATTATGGGATTCCACAGTGGTCTGTCTGAGGATATTCAATATTTTCATTAATGACCTGGATAATAGAGTGGAAAGTATATTTATAAAATTTGCACCATATTTCCAAATATGACACCAAACTAGAAATTACTACAAGTACTTCACAGAACAGAATTAGAATTCAAAAGGGCCTTGATAAATTGGTCTGCAATCATCATGATAAAATTCATTCAAGACAAGAACAAAGTACTGAAGTTAGAAACGAAAAGTCAAAGGCAGAGCTATAAAATGGGTAATAATCAGTGCCTTATATACAACATGAGGTAACTTGCCCAACTCTACCCAGATCTGGTGAGGGCTTAGCTGGAGTATTTTGTCCAATTCTGAATGCCACACTTCAGGAAAAATATGGGTGAATTGGAGAGAGTTCAGAGGAGAACAACCAAAATTAGAAAACCTGATTAAGGAAAAGAAAAAACTGGGCATGTTTAGTCCTGAGAAAAGATGACTGAGGGAGAATCTGAAACAGTCTTGAAATATGTTAGGGGCTCTTCTAAAGAAAGCTGTGCTCAATTGTTCTTCATAAACACAGGGGCTATGTCTATACCACGCTGTTTTGCGCAAGAAATATGCAAACGAGGCAAAGCATGGAATATCACTGAACCTCATTTGCATAATTAATAAGCGGCTGCTTTTTGCACAAAAACCCCCTCTTGTGCAAGAGCCATTCTTCCTGAAAAACATGCGGAATAACAGCTCTTGAGCCATGCAGATGGCTTCCTTTTGCACAAAAGCCTCTTGCGCAAAAACAGAGCCTAATTAATTATGCAAATGAGGTGCAGCAAAATTCCATGCTTTGCCTCATTTGCATAACTTTTGTGTACGAGGGGGCAGTCTAGACATAGCCTGACGGTAGAACGAGTAGTACTCAGCTTAATCAACAGAAAAGGAGTTTTAAATTAGATACTGTACTAGAAGATTTACCTGGCATTGCCTGGGGCTGGTGCTGGCCCAGGGTGACCAGGACAGTGTGTATCACACTGACTGCCCACTGGCTTTTCCCTGGGGCCAGCCTGGGGGGAGAATGGGGAGAAGGTGGGCTGCTGGCTTCTCTGTGGGGCCAGTCTAGGGGTGGCGGGACAAAGTGACCCGGGAGGTGGGATGGCAGTTGGGGGCTGGAGAGCTGTGTACTGGGTCCTCTGGGGCGTGTGTACTGGGTCCTCTGGGGCGTGTGCTGGAACCAGGGGCCACATGCCAGGGCCCAGGGGCCAAAGGCCGTGCACCAGGGCCAAACTGGGGGCTGCGCACTAGCCTGGGGGCTAGAGCCATGCAGTAGCCGGCAGCTGCTCCGACAGGCAAGCTGGGGTGGCAGAAGCCATGCTGCTGGCCAGCAGCTGCCTCCTGAGGCTGGGATGCTTGCTGCCCCCCCATGGTCATTCTTGAGTATAACTGCCCCCTGTGCTTACTGGCCCCCTGTGATCATTCATGAATATAGCTGTCTTTGCACTCTCACACCCCTTTGCATTTGATGTCAAACAATCACATTCCACACACAGTCCATTGTCCTGGCACATCATCTTTGACCTTGCTTTAAGTTATGTTCAAAGGAAACTGCATAGCAGATTTGGTAGTTTTAGCTCTTACCATTTAAGAGGAGTTCTTGAACAAACCGATTCACAGACACACAAACTCTCTAAAATATATAATCGATTAGGAAAAGCTTTCTAACTATAAGTATAGTTAAGTAGTAAAATAACTATAACCTCATCACTGGAGGTTTTAGAAACAATTTATATAAATATCAATTAGGGATGGTAGTCTTGACACTGTCTCAGCATGGGAGAATAGATTAGATGGCCTCTCGTGGTCCCTTCCACCTCTACATTTATAAAGTTTGATTAGGATAGGGTTTGTATAGTGTTAGGACTTGACTTTGTTAATGTACATGTTATACTAAATGTCACTGAAGACTGTGGACCTATGAAAGTAGATAGATAAAATGATATGCAGAAGTGTGTTCAGAGCATGCTAATACACAGAAGTGTGTTCAGGAAAACAGCAGACTAGATCTGCTTTTAAAATATGGGAAGTAAAGCCTATCTTGGCAGCCCTCAAGATCTTCCATTGCCAAATTCTGACATTGGAAAGAATCCCATTAACTTCAAAGAAGTTGGATCAGGCCTTAAGCACAAATCACATTCATAGAAGGATAAGTGACAGAACAGTGGACGATAACAGATACATGGATTTTCTGGAAGTTCAGACTTTGCCTTGAACTTTTTATCATGGTTTTCTCTTTCACTGGCATACTGTCACAGGTATGGCTACCCCATCACATTCCCTTTTGATGAAACATGGCACTGCAGGCACTCCCTCCCTCAGTTTTCAAGATGTGGCAGGGTGTCTGGACCAGAGTAGGCCATACCAGGAACTCAGCAACAGTCTTCAAACATTAAGAAATTCAGAATTTGGCTGAATACTCCTTTAAAGTAATACACACGAAACACAACTGCTTTAATCCAAGGCCTGGCCCTGCCCTGGTCCAGGGGGCCTGAATTATTTCTGAGGCACTGCTCCAGTCTCAGGCAGCACTTCCCCTGAGCAGTAGCTGGCAAGCTTTCTTATCTGGCCAGCTGGCTCCCAATTGGTCAATGTCTCCTTCCTGGCCTTTCTGTGCCTCTGGAGGACTAAGTCTTTTTGGTAGTCCAGCCTAAACAGATTTTCCTTCAGCCTCCAGCAGAAAACTCCTGATAGACCTTTCCTACGCACATCTCTGTGCATCAGATAGAAATTGGTCACTGTTGCCTTTGGAGCACATGCCTAAACATTTGCCAGTTTCACAATACATGGTGATATCCTATGCTCCGTGCACGTGTCAATTTAGTCTTCGATGACAACCATGAATGTTCCTATAGAGCCAAGATTTTCTACTACTTTGCACTCTGTTTAATATTACAGGCCTGGGCCATAACAGATTTCAGTGAATATAAAGATTTAGATCATGCTTTCAAACATGTAATACAAGCGTAAAACACTGTCAAATCCAGATGGTACTATTTGATGTTTTCTTTGTAAATGACTATTCAGGTCATAGGATAATGGAGTGTTAGGCCCATTGTAATGGCTTGGAAATCTTGCTCCTGTCTAGTCTAGTACAATATTCAATATTTGGATCTGTGAGGACACCTTGGCACTACACTCACATTGTTGTTAAGGCTATAGCAGAGGTCCACAAACCTGTGTCAAGCACCCTCTCAGGAGGTGCAGAGGAGCATTTGGGAGGGGTGGGAACATTCAACTTGGGCAAGCTCCTACAGAGAGCAAGCAGGGAACGCCATCCAGCTTCTCCCTACTCAGCTCTGCTCTTGCTTCACCTCCATCTCCCATCCCCAAACTCAACATGGCTCCGCACTCGGCCACAGGCCCAGTTGCTGCTCCCACTGTGGCCCAGCCGTGGCTCTACTCCCATTCTTGTCCTCAGCCTCAGTTTGCGGCTTCATTCCTGGCCCAGGGCTTAGCAGCCACACCCAGCTGCTGACCACAACCATGGCCTGGCTGTTGGTTTTATTCACACCACTTTTCCAGGCTCAGCCCTGGCTGTGTTACCATCTCTGGCCCCATTCCCGGCCTTAGAGTCAGCTGGGGTCTCAACTCATCTCCCTTCCACCAGCTGTATTCCTCCCCCCCCCCCCCGAAGCAGCTTCTGGCCCCTGCTCGGGGGAAAAGTGGGGGAGCACAGATGTGGTACAGGGGGAGGTGACCCTCAAAAGTTTGTATTTATAGTATTAGTAGTAATGGCAATAATGACTTGCAATTTGTAGCTGTCCTGTGCATCTGCAGCTCCCATTTTAACATCAATGCAATTTGTGGAGCAATACTATATAGCAGTTTCTTCTACTCAGTGACTGAAATTAATGAATTAGGCTCCATTACAGGGGCTATGGATTGTTGCCTCCCATTTAAAGACAGTGAAAATGAGGTGCTGAGAAGTTGTGTGAATTTCTAATGTCACACAAGAAGTCTCTGATACAGCTGGAAACATACCCCAGGGCCAATATTTCCAATGATTTTGGATGCCTTCATGAAATGCCATAAATGGGCATAACTCAGAGTGAGTGCTCAAAACATGGTTGAAAAACAGACTCTTTTGAAGTGTCTCAAATTGGGCACCCAGCATTATTTGTCACCCTGGTCCAGATTCTCCGATTTCCAATTCCACATGTGTGATATTGCCAAACATGTGTGTTTTACAGCCAATGCAAAATGGGTGCTATAATTAAAGGCAGTGTTTCTGTCCCAACCACCAGAAGTCTAAAAATGCTTCCTTAATGTTCTTCAGACACTGTTGTGTTTTTTAATCTGTTCAGTTAAACTTAAATACATTATTTTTCAGGCAAGAAGCTTGGATAAATCCTGTGTTTTAAAGAACAGTTATGCTCCAAGAAATCCTTTTGCTCAATATACAGTATTACAACAGTTTCTATAAATATAAATTGTTTTACAGACAAAGACAGACATTGCAGTCTGTTCTAGTTTACACTGAAATTAAGCCAGCCAATTTCTCATGCCAGCAATACAATAATCATGATAACATTATTTCAGTTTGTGAAAGCCAAGCTCCAGTATGCTACAACTTAGAACCAAGCACTAAATAAAATTAAGCAAAAGACAAGTCATGCTAAAGGAAATGAATGCAAATAAAAATGAAATGTTTACATTTCTTTCTTGGGTTCATATATAAACTGGGTGTATATAAGAAATTGTATGTTTAGCTAAATTTTCTGTCCTTTTTTATTATTTCAAAAATGGGACTTTGCAGACAAAGATATTGTGGGAAAGAACATTTCTGATGCAAGAATGCAGATTGTAGGGTAGGGGAAGGAAAATGGGGCTCTGACCAATTAAAAGCTTTAGGAAAGAAAGGAGAATCAATTAAATGCCAGAGGGAAGGTACTGCTTGTGGGGGTGATGGAGAAGAGGTTTTGACAAATCCAAACTACAGGGAATAACTATGTTCCACAAGACCAGGAGTGGAGGATGAAAATAAGTTGTATTAACATCAATATAGTCTTGGGAAAATAGGGAACTTGCTTCAGCATGGATAATACTGAGTGAAGCTTTCTGTAGGCCGAATAAACAAGCAAGATTAATGAGTTAGTGTTTGTAGAGTACTTTGAAGATGCAAAGTACTGTATAAAGTGTTATGTGTTATTAAGATACCCTATGCTTCAAACTGAGCTGCTGGATTATTAGCCCTTATTGATCTAGCACTGCATTATTTTGAACAAACAGCAAATCCAGTAGAGTCTCTCAGTATGAGGCAGTCTCTGAAAATGCAATATTTACAAAATAAATATATTGGAACTTTTTTCTAGACTTTTATTTTGGTAAGTTTCTAGACTGAAATCAAAGAGACAAAAATGACATTGTCAAATGTATCCTTTGACTGTAACTGTAATTTAAAGGTCTATGCCTATGTAATTCTCTTGTCCTCCCCCTTCTCCTCCCCCCCATATACATACACTAATTCCAGGCCAGTTATTTATTTTGCTCCCTCCTCTCCCTCTGAAGAACAGATTTTTGAAGTCACCCAACGAAACATGCTTTATTTAAGGACTATATTCCTAGAGCAATGGATTCTTTGGAGACCTAAGGGCTGCAGAGCACTTCATTAGTTCCACATAATGAAAGAATGGTGCAATTGAAGGAGGTCTCTAAGGAAGAATGGCGTGAAAATTAGAGACCCGTCTGCTCACTTGCAAATAAAAAAAATTGTGGATTTGCTAAATAAAGCACACCGTCTCCATTCAGCCCACTGAGAAAGGGTCCCCACTCAATCCTCTTACCATTGACAATATAATAAAACCGGAGGGACGTTTTTGAAGTAGATCTGCACATTCCACATTTGGATTGAGGGGCAATGGACTGTTTAAATTGCTATTTACATTTCCAGCTGTTTTACCAGTGATTTGCCCAACTTAATAGCTCTTTAAGCTTTTAAACAAGAAAATAGCTATTCTCACGATTCAAAGAAGAAACCATGGTTATTTCAGACTGCCTCTATTGTAAAAGGCTTAGACCCCTCTCTCTTTATATATGCCCTGCTCTTTATAGTACTTCCCTTTTCCACCCCTTCCTAGTTTCTAAGTCTTCTTCCATTTTTTGTTAGGGTTTTGGTTTTTTACATTATATATTTTTAGCAACATAGGGAGTACTTGCTGATACTGCTGATTCAAGGAAAGTCCTTGCAGGCAGTTACGCAGGTTCCCAAGAGAGGCCCAAGTTAACCAGAAAATTAAATTCAAGTGTATAATCTTCTGCTAGTTATTGGAGAGTTTAGCCCATGTTAAAGAAATGCTCTACAACTATTAAGAAATGTAGATTAATTTATTCCCATATCTCTGGGGATGGATAAAACTTAGTAATGTGTGGAAGCAACCATTTGCTGCTTCTTTTTAGGGGGATCGGGGAGATGGACATTGGCAGATAAAAACAAAACAAAGATGAAAGTTAAAAAAAAAAGGTTCTGAGGGGAGTTGATTTCATAGTGGAGTTATAAAATGCTGTAATTATTCAATTATAATTTGCTGCCTTAACTTAATGCCAATAAACTGTTAACTCATGGAGCAAAACACTCTCAAACATTGCACTGATCAAAGCTTTAGATTTTTCCTTTTATTAATGCTAAATGCCTCCAATGTTGACAGAACTTTGCGACACTTTATTTAGAGAGTAAGACAAACAACCACATTTAAACCTTGCAAAAAGCGTTAGCAGTAGCTCTTATTGAAGCTTTCAAAGTGCATACTGTTCACTTAAGATCTTATAGTGCACTGACTGGAAAATGTTAAATGTATTACAGGCCCACATTTTAACCTACGTTTGAAATTATTGTGAAAAGAATTGCAAATAGGCATGATATTAAATATCTTTTTTTAAAAGTACAACTTCACTTTTGACACTTAACATTACATCCCCATCAGCCTGATGTGGGTTTTTTTGTTTTTGTTTTTTGTTTATTACAACTTGCAATACACATTTTTTGTTCCTATTACTAACATTTTCGCTGCTGACAAGCAATCACTTTTCCCAATGTTGCACACTGAGACATCATTTGTTGTATGTACAAAAATGGTTTGCATTATGAGATCCTTTGTGCATTAAGACCACTGTAGTTATGTAAAAAAGAGCCATTCAGAATAGAAGATAAAAATGGGTCTGATTCACCAAGGTGCCATATTGTTTGAAAGGGTGTCAAAGGTATCAAACTAGAGTTTATGCAGGGGTGAATCTGGGATAGCGTATACCCTCAATGGACAAGGACAAAATTTACTAGGCACAAATTAAGCATTCTAAAAAAATCTGAAAGATCTAGTTAGAAAAAAACAAACCCAAAACCCAACTAACCAAAAAAACCAACAACAAAAACCCTGTAAAAATGTCAAAATTTCAGTTTCAAGTTTTAACCACTCTACACACTGACTGAAAAATTGCAAAACAGATTTCCAAAACACTTTTTGCAAAAACCATTGAAAATTCTCGGACAGCTCTGCTGTTAATCATAAAGGTAAAACTAGAACAAGAGCAATGGGCTTAAACTGCAGCAAGGGAGGTTTAGGTTGGACATTAGGAAAAAGTTCCTAACTGTCAGGGTGGTCAAACACTGGAATAAATTGCCCAGGGAGGTTGTGGAATCCCCATCTCTGGAGATATTTAAGAGTAGGTTAGATAAATGTCTATCAGAGATGGTCTAGACAGTATTTGGTCCTGCCATGAGGGCAGGGGACTGGACTCGATGACCTCTCGAGGTCCCTTCCAGTCCTTGTATTCTATGATAAGAGTATTCCATTGAAAAACATTTAGTTTGACAAGTCCAGCACTGTTGATTCATAGATTAATGGATTCCAAAGCCAGAAAGGACCACTGTGAATATCTAGTCTGACCACTTTCATAACACCAGCCATAGAACTTCCCTAAAATAATTCCTAGAACATATCTTTAGAAAAACATCTAATTTTGGTTAAAACGTTGCCAGTGATGGAGAATATAGCATATCCCCAGCACACTGATTAATTTAAATTTTAAACCTTATCTCCAATGTGAATGTTTTTAGCTTCAACTGCTAGCTATTGGATGGTGTTATTCTTTTGTCTGCTAGATTGAAGAACCAATTATCAAATATCTGTTCCCCTTCTAGGTATTTTATAAACTGTGATCAAGTCACTGCTTATCCTTCTTTTTGTTGAGCTACATAGGTTAAGCTCCTTGAATCTGTCATTACAAAGCTTATTATATATTCCTCTAATCATTCTTGTGGCTCTTCACTGAACTCTCTTGAATTTGTGAACATCCTTCTTGAACTGTGGACAGTAGACCTGGACACATTATTCCAGCTGCCATCACACCAGTGGCAAATACAGAGATTAAAAAGCCTCTTTATTCCTACTTGAGACTCATCTATTTGTGCATCTAATGTTTGCATAATCCTCTTGGCCACAGCATGACACTGGGATCTCATCTTCATCTGATTACCCACCACAACCTCAATTTTTTTTCAGTCAGTGCACCTCCTGAGAGTATGACCTACATATTTTGTTCCTACATTTTTATGTATATCTACAGGTATATGTAACTGTATTGTTTGCTTGCCCCCATCTTAACTCCACATCCCTCTGTGTCAGTGGCATGTCTTCTTGCTTTTTGATCACTCCTCCAGTGTGTGTGTCATTCGCAAACTAGATCAGTGGTGATTTTGTTTTCTTCCAAGCAGGCTCACCGACAATGGGGAGCAAAGGGGGCTATTGCCTCGTGGCTTGGAGATTCCAAGGGGCCTGGAGCTCCCGGCTCTACGTGGCTCTGAGGGCTGGGAGAGGGGTGCGCTGCAGCCTGGGCAGTGCTAAGAGCTGACTGCCTTCAGCCCTGCCCCTTCTGCCCTTAGCCCCTCTCCTTCCAGCGCAGGGAGATACCCCCCTCCCACCCGACATCTTGCCCTGGGGCCCACTAGATTCCCACTAGAAATGCACCCACTTAGTCGTGATTCACCATTTAGAATTGCATTTTGAGACAGACCCATTAGCCAGTTTTTAATTCATTTAATGTGCCTCGTGTTCATTTTATATAGTTCTGTTTTTTAATCAAAATTCAAAATGTCAAAATTAGGATTACTGGTGAAAATATACATCTGTCTGTTCAGAAATAAATTCCTAAAAATAACATCAAAATACTTAGAAGTGGCATGAAAAAAGTTCAAGGCACCTTATAGGAGTCATTCAGTATCTTTCAGTAATCAGCCCATAAAGAATATGCAATTTTCCACCCAACACATCTTCATTTTAGTGGAGTGTAAAGTCAGCCCCATCTTCTCCAGAGGCAACATAAAGTAATAGTTGGAGTGGATGACTTTGAGTCAGATTCTGTTCACATCTCTGCAGATAAGCTGCTCTGTGTATTTAGGTAAATCGATTAGCCTCTTTGAGCTGTAGTTTGTCCATATGTTAAATGTGGGATAAGACCCATCTTTTTAAAGTGCTTAGAGATTCTTGGTTGAAAATCACCACTATCTACAAATGCAAAGAATTATCTAATAGCTATCTGCTAACTCTTGTACCAACCAAAGGCTGTGCAGAGTAATAACACTTACCCTGTTATAGTGTAAGGCATTTCTAATATAAACAAATTCCTTCGGGCATAGGGTAGAATCCACCCAGCAAAGACCTGATCCAGCAAACACTTACATGCACGATTAATTTTACTATGAGTAGCCTCATTGAAATCAGTAGGACTCCTCAGAATAGTAAAGGTGTTTAACAACATGTGGGTTTTGCTAGATCAGTGCTCAACCCAGTTTCCTGTGCTGAAGGCCTCTGCTAATGACACATACTTACAATAAACAATACTGAAAACCATGTAGTATGGATGGCAGCCTTTGCGCTAGCTGGACTGTTAAACAGCTAAAACTTTTCTGAAAAACCACATCTCCTTTATTAGTTGCCTATTCCCTGGAGTAGTTGGCTGCCATAACCAGCAGTTCCCTGTACTGCATCTTGGCTAAATGCTTTCTGGCAAACCTCATGTTGGGCTTGATCCTGGTTCCATTAAAATAAATGGAAGTTTTTCCATTGACTTCAGTGGGCACAAAATCAATCCTGCCCCGCACTGGAGCTTGCATGAAGATTTCATACTATTTGTTCTTTTTGAGCAGATGCACGGGCAAGAAGCCCGTTGTTTATTGTTTTCAAAAGGCTTGCGCAATAGCTCCTGTAACTATTTTTCTTTGCCCTTTGTTATTTGTTTGTAATTGAGTCAGCACCATCCCACTGAAAAATGAGGCCTTACAGGAATGTGGCCAAGGTGTGGCTTCACATGCGGTTTGAGTGACTGCACAGGATACAGATTCTGAAAAGGGGCTTCAGAGGGTTGGGCTGCCTTGCCCTCTTTGAGGGACTCTTCAGCATTGCCTCTTCCACTCCCTCATTCTAGCCTCTGCAGGCCCAAGAACAGCTGAGATACCACTTGGCTGGTTTGTGCTCTGTTTCATTTTAGCATTTCTGTGGTTTATGATGCTCTTAACAATTCTGCTAGTCTCAGAGATGAAAGAGGGCTGGTATGGGGTGGGGACCCTGTAAGAACCAACCATTGGACAGCCTGCACACAACTGACTTTTTGCTCCCTCCTACTGGAGGAATCAGAAAGTGTAGTTGCCTTAGAGGCCAGCAATTTAAAAAAGTCCAGGCCTATTGGCTTCTGCTAGGAGCTCAGGTCCTTCAGCTCATCTCTGGAGCCCCAGGATTCCCGGCTTCCACTGCTGCAGCCCTGAGACTCTTGGTCACCAGCCATGAAGGTTTCTGCTCCCAGCCATGCTCCTTCCATCTGAGGCCCCACCCCTTCTGGGAGCACAGAACTGTTGTCCCCCTCTCTCCTGCTAAGGATTCTGGGCCTTGTGCAGGGTACACTGGTAGGTCTTGGCATTTACTTTCACCCTGTCTAACCTAAACCACTGAACTGTTATATTTGCTCTAACACAGCCTCTTGTGGGATCCAGATCCTCATAGCCCACCTACCAGAGTTCTGCAAGAGAAGATATTAGGGATTTTATAAATCATGCAGAAAAAACACAGATGCACACACTGTGCTATGCTAAATACAAGTAAAAATGAAAATAAAAAACCAGCAGCAGCCAAAACTATAATTTTCATCTGTGCAGCTCTAAGGCCCACTCAACTCTCCCCACCCCTCCCATGAACCTGGTACCACTGCCACAGGGGGAATGATTGGACTGCAGGGAGGCACCTGCTTCTTCTGGATCCTGGCCCTGATTGGGTCGATTTCTGGACTCTAGCAAGAAACAATGGAGAGGAGAAAAGAAAACCAGAGAAAAAGAAACCAGTTACAATTATGACCTGAATTCACACTATGGTCCACAAACTGCTGGGAGAAAAAAACCCCAAAATATTAACCAAGATTATAAGAGTTAAAAATGCTCACTGCTTTCAGCACTTTACCTGCACAACATGGTAAAGGTCATCACAGCACATGTGTGGCTTCTAGGCCAGAGATAGTTGAGGCAATGATGGCCAGCAGCCCTCATCTAGCATTGCTAGGACATAGCCCTTTGGTGGGTCCAAACATATGCTCGGTCCACAGGCAAAGCAGAATCAATAACTGGAAAATACTATTTGGACTAACATAGAAGTGTAGCAGGTGCATTTACTATGCTGCTATTAAAATGCCTATTCTCCCTATTGATTCTTTTATATGGTTGCCTTAGGCCAATTTTAAATAACTCTGTGTCATTTAGGCTCCCCTACGTCCAGCTGTGTAGCCCCATCCCTACATTAACACATCCTAATGGTTCATATTAGCATGTGCTGATGCACCTAACATATGGCAAGTGTCCCTACATGCATGCAGCACAAACTATGCCAGGCAAAAGGCATATGAATGTAGCTGGCTGGCTGACTCCATTGGTTGCCCAGAATGGTTGTCTGGATGTCTCCTGCATTAACCTCAAACCAAACAGGTATAGTCTTGCTGCTCCCATTCCCACCTCTCTCCCTCTTCCCTCAGTGCCCCAATATCTGCTGCTTGTTTTGAATTGAAATGGAAAGCCCTGAAGATAGTGGAGGGATGACTGGAGACTGCCTTCATCTATGGTTGCTGCTTTGCACATGACTGACATGTCTGACTAAGTACCCCCTTTGCAAATTGAAAAATAGATGTAGGCTACCAGCATCTGAAGGCCTGCCACAATGCAGCCTTTTTGCAGTCACTCATTTTTCTCCATCGACACACTATGCCCCCCCTTTTAGAGGTTCTATAGCCACCTGTTTCTTATACCTGAAAATATTAGCCATATAGAAACATTCACCAATGCAAGCTTTTGAAAATCTGATCCATAGTTTTTTAGGGTTCTTTGTGATGGAAATGTCTAGCTAAACAAAGGCACTAAGAATATTAACCGTGTTCATACTGGAGTCATTAGATAGCACTGTTAGCCCTGGTCTACATTAGGGAGTTATGTTGAAATAACCCTCCTTATTTTGAAATGATAAGCGGAGCATCCACTATTCAAAGCCTGGTTATAACAGGCTGGTTATTTCAAAATCTGTACTTCTGCTTTCCTCGGGGAATAAGCTTATTTCAAAATAGATATTTTAGTTATTTTGAAATAAGTTATTTTGAAATAATTTCCTAGTGTAGACATGCCCTTATATACAGTTTTTCAAGTTATTCTTAGTGCATGAGCCCTTTGAAGAAATGCTATATTGTTAGTTTCATGCTTTACTTTCATTTGGGAGCAGCTCTAGCAAGCAGCAAAGGAGTGTGCTCTCTGCTTTAGCCTCTTCAACTAGAGTAAATACCAAAGGCAGAATTAGGCTGTGTCTACAATGGCATGATTTTGCGCCAAAGCATGCTGCCCGTGTACACTGGCAGGGAGTTCTTGCGCAAGAACACTGACGTTCTAATGTGTGAAATCAGTGCTTCTTGCGCAAGAACTATGATGCTCCCGCTCAGGAAAAAGCCCTCTTGCGCAACTGTTCTTGCGCAAGAGGCCAGTGTAGACAGGCAACATGAATTTCTTGTGCAAGAAAGCCTGATGACTAAAATGGTCATCAGAGCTTTCTTGAGTAAGAGAGCATCTACACTGGCATGGAAGCTTTTGCGCAAAAGCACATCTCTTGCGCAAAAGCACATGCCAGTGTAGATGCTCTCTTGCACAAATACTCTAATGCAAAAACTCTTGCGTTAAAAGTATTTGCGCAAAATCTTGCCAATGTAGACATAGCCTTAGTGTTTTAGCTGATATTCCTTTGTGCTGTTTGTGACCGCTTCTGTTTAGGGCCTGGTATATATAGTGTAAAAGAAACAAGTATCACTAAGGATAACCTATACTTTGCATCACAGATATTCCTTCAATGGGAGGCCAGACTGCAAGATGCCAATATCAGCTACTGCTCAGCACATGGCAACAATACATTATAATGCCTTTACTTCCCAAAAAATGACTGTTTTGCAGAAAACAAACAGGCCAGAACTCCAGCTGCTATTAAGTAGCATTGTACCTCTAAAGTCTGATTTATGGCAACCGAGGATCAGTCCCTACCAATATAATTCCTGATTAAGCATGCAATTTAGTAGTCTGGGCACCTGCAGCCAAGCAATTGTGCAGTAATGAACAAAACTTTTAATTAAGATCTTACTGGAATCAATACATCAATAATCAGTCTTCACTTGATTTAGGTGCTAAATATACACAGCTGAGGCCAAATGTTCCATTTCCCCATAACTTTTAGCATCTCATTTCCCCTTCTTATGTCAGAATCTAATGAAAATGCTCTGGAGCATGGTATGTTTAGATTATAGTCACATACACTGATAATACTACTAGGGTTAACAGTCTGCCAGGTTTCTCTTATAAAACCTGCTCCCAAGGTTTTATATCTCACATATTTGAAACTGACACTAGCCACACTGTTTTCACAAGGGGCTGTCAGATGCAATGTGAATATTTGTCAAAATAAAATCAAAAATCGAATTGTTTGATTCAACCTTTCAAACATTCAGGGTTTTTAAAACTATTTTTCATAACCTCTTGCATGAAAGGACTTAGTTTTGAAGAATGCAATTTTACAGAAAGTTTTTAAAGAAGACTAATTGCTCATTTTTAGCAGGGGTGGGGGTGGTGGGAAGAGTGTCAGTAGGTTTTGCATGGTAAGTGATCTTTAGGATCATCTAGTCTGACTTCCTGAATAACACAGTCCATAAAATTTTACCCAAATTAACATTTCAAACTCCATAACTTCCAGGTTGAATTGGAGCATATCTTTTAGAAAGTTATTTGATCTCATTGCTGAGAACATTTTGAAATATGTCACAGGGAAGCACTGTGGCCCAGTGGTTGGACTAGGAGAGTGGAAGTTAGGACTTCAGGGACATTATTTCTGATTCTGCCCCTAACTCATTGTGTGATCTTGGGAAAATCACTTCACATATTGTTTTCTCCATTATTCCATCTTCCACAAAGATGAAAATAATATTTTAATAGCTCACAGAGGAATTGTGAGGCTTAATAAATTAAGTGTTCAAGGAATGATTTGAATCCTCAGGTGAAAGATGTACTATAAAAGTAAAAATTTGATACTACATATTCAGATTAAAAAACCAATTCCTTTTCAGAATGTATTCTCTCTCTCTGAATCAATGCCATGCAATCACCTACTAGCAACTGTGTAATAAATCTAATGTAATAAACTGCAATAAATCATGTTATTTGAAAAAGCATTTCTCCTGCTTTCTTCTCTTGACTATTTTAAAACGTAAAATTTGGCTTGTGTCTTTTCTTTTGGCTTATAATGTTTTATCTAACAAAAAAAGTGTGGTCTATTAGGCTGTGTCCAGACTCAGGGGTTTTTTCGAAAAAAGTAGCCTTTTTTCGAAAAAACTTCATCTGCGTCTAGACTGCAGCCGCGTTCTTTCGAAATTAAATTGAAAGAACGTGGCTTTTCTTTCGACGGCGGTAAACCTCATTTCACGAGGAAGAACACCTTTTTTCGAAAGTGCTCTTTTGAAAAAAGGCGTTCTTGAAAGCAAACAGGGCTTTTTAGAAAGAGAGCATCCAGACTCACTTGCTGCTTTCTTTCGAAAAAGCGGCTTGCTTTTTCGAAAGTTCCACGTGCAGTCTAGACGCTCTCTTTCGAAAGAGGCTTGCAGGCTAGACGTAGCCTTAGAGTCATATTATGCACGGATTTCAATTACAGTGTTCACAGAGTAAAATATATGTACTCATCTAATTATATAAGGTGGCAGAATCTGACCATTAGTTATTAGGTAGCATTACATGCTGTATGAAAGTGTAACAATTTTAGTTACCTAGAGCAATTGCTACATATTTTTAAAAGTTAAGTATTTTTTAAATTAATGGAACATTTTGTACTCTAGATTCTACTAAGGCTTGGCCATAGCAATCCACGACAACAATGCTTTGTATTGACAGAACGGAGCTTTGAATAAGAAAAGTAAGTGTATCAACTTCATAAAGATTACTATATAAAATTCCAATGGAAATTTGTATGTCAGTGATGGTTTTAGATTGATTTTTGCAATTAAACACCAACAGTGTTTATTAAGAACATAAGAACAGCCATAGGTCTGTCCAGCCAGTCAGACCAAAGGTCTGTCCAGCCCAGTATCCTGTCTGCCAACAGTGGCCAATGCCAGATGCCCCAGAGAGAGTAAACAGAACAGATAATAATCAAGTGATCCCTCTCCTGTCATCCATTTCCAGCCTCTGGCAAACAGAGGCTAGGGACACTATTCTGACCCATCCTGGCTAATACCCATGTATGGACCTAACTTCCATGAATTTATCTAGCTCTTTTAAAATCCCTGTTAAAGTCTTGGTCTTCACAACATTCTGTGGCAAGGAGATCCACAGGTTGACTGTGCACTGCTTGAAAAAAAACTTCCTTTTGTTTGTTTTAAACCTTCTGCCTATTAATTTGATTTGGTGACCCCCTAGTTCTTGTGTTATGGGAACAAGTAAATAACTTTTCCTTATTCACTTTCTCCATACCTATCATGATTTTATAGATCTCTATGGGTATGTCTACACTACCCCGCTAGTTCGAACTAGCGGGGTAATGTATGCATACCGAACTTGCTAATGAAGCCCGGGATTTGAATTTCCCGGGCTTCATTAGCATAAAGCCGGCGCCGCCATTTTTAAAAGCCGGCTAGTGCGAACCCCATGCCGCGCGGCTACACGCGGCACGGGCTAGATAGTTCGAACTAGCTAGCTATTCCGAACTATCCGTACACCTCATTCCACGAGGCGTACAGATAGTTCAGAATAGCTAGCTAGTTCGAACTATCTAGGCCCTGCCGCGTGTAGCCGCGCGGCACGGGGTTCGCACTAGCCGGCTTTTAAAAATGGCGGCGCCGGCTTTATGCTAATGAAGCCCAGGAAATTCAAATCCCGGGCTTCATTAGCAAGTTCGGTATGCATACATTACCCCGCTAGTTCGAACTAGCGGGGTAGTGTAGACATACCCTATCATATCTCCCCTTAGTCTCCTCTTTTCTAAGATGAAAAGTCCCAGTCTTTTTAATCTCTCTTTATATGGGACCTGTTCCAAACCCCTAGTCATTTTTGTTGCCCTTTTCCAATGCCAATATATCTTTTTTGAGATTAAAGTGACCACAACTGTACGCTGTATTCAAGATGTGGGCACACCATAGATTTATATAGAGGCAATGAGATATTCTCTGTCTTATTCTCTATCCTTTTTTAAATGATTCCTAACATTCTGTTAGCTTTTTTTGACAGCTGCTGCACACTGAGTGGATGTTTTCAGAGAGCTCTCCTCAATGGCTCCAAGATCTCTCTTGATTAGTTATAGCTAAATTAGTCTCCATCATTTTGTTTGAATAGTTGGGATTATTTTTCCAATGTGCATTACTTTACATTTATCAATATTAAATTTCATTTGCCATTTTGTTGTACAATCACTTAGCTTTATGAGATCTTTTTGAAGCTCTTCATAGTCTGCTTTGGTCTTAACTATCTTGAGCAGTTTAGTATCATCTGCAAGTCTGGTCACCTCACTGTTTACCCCTTTCTCCAGATCATGTATAAATAGGTTGAATAGGATTGGTCCCAGGACAGACCTTTGGGGAACACCACTAGTTACTTCTCTCCATTCTGAAAACTTACCATTTATTTCTACCCTTTGTTTCCTGTCTTTTAGCCAGTTATCAGTCCATGAGAGGAAGTTCCCTCCTATCCCACGACAACTAACTTTACTTAAGAGCCTTAGGTGGAGGACCTTGTCGAAGGCTTTCTAGCTCTCTTCCAGTCATTAGGTACAGAAGATGATTTAAAGAATAGGTTACAAACCACAGTTAATTTCACATTTGAGTTCTTTCAGAACTCTTGGGTGAATATCATCTGGTCCCAGTGACTTGTTACTCTTAAATTTGTCATAAAAACTTAGTATTAGCTATGTCATGTTAAAAGAAGCTTACAGAATAGATCTCTAAAATATATATTGGGACAGAGCCTCAGCTGTCGTTGTAATAGAATGGGATATATCTGTTTCTGATTATGAACTCCATTTTGTACTAGATATCAAACACAGCACCTTTGTCCCAGTGCATCCTATTGTACTACATTACAGAGAGTTGACCAAGCCAGGTGTTTGCCACCTCACTGAAGCACTGTCACAGAGAAACTATCAAAACTGCAATCTAGGGCCATCAACTTTGTCTCACAATCTGATCCACATTAAAGAATAGATATTTATTACTATTTTATATAGATGTAGGCCAGATACTCAACAGCTGTAAATCATCTCTATTGACTAGAGCAGTGCCGGATTACTAACCTGCCTCAGGACCCTGCCTCAGCACTCCTCAGCACCAGTCTCTTGTAATTGAGCTAGTTACTGGGTCCCACATGCTTTCAACCCCACTGGGTCTGGATGAGGTAGAGTTGAGTGTTGGAGCATCCCAGTGGAGCACATGGAAAAGAAACAGGGTCCCTATTTAAGAGAGGGGTCCTGCTTTTTGCATTGTCACATGTACAGAGGACATGCACGATAGAAAGGGCTGAAGAAATTGTGCTCGGCCTGGCCTGCTTCCAAACCGCAGGCTCACAGGAGAGGTAAGCTCAAACAAAAGGAGAGTGCATGTCACAACTTCTTGGTTATTTTAAAAAGACTGGTAACTCTTGCATGCTTTAAGAGTAAGGTTACTGGGTTTATGAGACGTATTTGCTAAGCCTGTGTTCCTTGCACTATGTTGTCTCAGAATATATTTCACTAGAAGCTTGGGATGCCTATAACTGAGGTAGGACTCTGAGGAAGCATGTATAGGAGGCACAGGACAGCTGACACACTGGTTTCAAGGGCTAAGACAGCTTGACAGCAGTATCTCATGTCTCAAGGAAGGGCATCATCAAGAGTTCAGAGCCCAGGAGCAAGCCTTAGGGCAGAAGTTCCCAATCTCTGGCTGCCGGGCCGCTGCAGCTCTGCGAGGTGGGGTTGGGGAACACCACTGTTGCAGCAGCTGTTGAGAGAGGCATGTCCTGCCCTGCCTCTCAGCCAACTGGCACTGGGTAGATGCCGGATCTTATCCCAGCCACAGAAGAGCACTTCCCTGCAGTGGGGCTCTGGAAACAGGAGGCTGGTTCTAGGGGTCTGGTGGTTAGAGGATCTCTAAGGGGGGGCTGGCACTGAGACATTTGGAGCTAGCACTGGGGCGAGGGTGCTATTTCGTGAGGGTAGGGGGGCAGCTCCAGGACACAGATAGCTTTTCTTTCTGTTCTCTAGATGCTAAAGGAGTGAGGGAAAAGTGCATGCATTCTGTGCATGCCCCTCGCATCTGGCTGGTGCCCTTGCACTGGGGGGCTCTGAGGATGGGAGGCTGGCAGTGGAGGGGTTGGGTGCAGGGGACTGAAGGGTCAGTGGCTGGTGCTGGAGATAGTGGAGGGTTGGGGGGGCTTTAGGAGTTAGGGCTGGCACTGGGGGTTCTGGGGACTTTTGGATGACTGGCAACATTTTATCTGCATAGTTGACTATCTGTAATTTGCATAATGAATATGTAAACATCCAAATAAAATGTTAGTGGGCTGCCAAAAGGTTGTGAATGGGTTTGCTGGTCCCCGGTATCAAAAAGGTTGGGAACAACTGCCCTAGGGTGCCAGGGCTGGACTCTGTGACTAGACTCTGATTCTAGATCCAGTGGGATTGGAAGCAGGTGGGACCTGGCAAGTGAGTTCAATCACAAACTGGTAACTGTACAGAGAGGTCCTGAGCTAGATTATAAAACATGTATGTAATCTAGCATGGCTCTTGTCAACAGAGCTATGCTGATTTACCCCTGCTGAGAATCTGGCCCTACATCTATATAACAGTAAGAAAGGTCTGTGCTTTAACATGGATCAGAAATTCTTTAGCAAGTGTAGGAAATTTTATAATGACTGCAGTCCTCATTCTCTATCACTTTGCTGCAGAACTTTATTCCACCCAGGAGCGGCCCTAGACAAGCTGCTGGCAACTGGCACCCTAGGGCTGTGTCCAGACTCAGGGGTTTTTTCGAAAAAAGTAGCTTTTTTCGAAAAAACTTCACCTGCGTCTAGACTGCAGCCGTGTTCTTTCGAAATTAAATCGAAAGAACGCGGCTTTTCTTTCGACGGCGGTAAACCTCATTGCACGAGGAAGAATGCCTTTTTCGATGGAGCTCCGTCGAAAATAAGTGAGTGTGGATGCGGGGAGGCCATTTTTTCGAAAATAATGGCCTCCAGGAAGAAGCCCTGGTGGACAATCTGGGGCATGTCTTGCATATCTCTGGTTCTTGTCTGCAGCCATTTCTTAAAGGGACAGGCACCCTCACAGCCACTTGTGGCAGCAAAGCAGCCAGAGTACACGGCTATTTAAGTGCAGCATGTCCCAGCCCCAACACCCACCTGGCCCTTCAAGCGAGCCTTCTGGGGACCCAACCAGGGACTCCAAATGCCGGGCACCGTCATGGTCTGGGCCAGAGCTCAAGACCCTTCTCGAGCTCCGGGGAGAGGAGGAGGCCTTACAAGCCCTAAAAAGCAGGCGGCGAAATGCAGACATTTATGGCCACATGGCAGAGGCCCTGGCCCAGAAAGGACACTACCCTCGCAACCAGGACCAGGTGCGCTCCAAAGTTAAGGAGCTGCACCAAGGGTATGTGAAGGCCAGGGAGGATAGTTCCCATTCTGGGGCAGCCCCCCACTCCTGCCCCTATTATACTGAGCTGGACCAGATCCTGGGTGGTGGTGAAGCATGCACACCACGGCATCTTGTGCAGTCAGGCTTGGCAGACCCTGTGGTGGACGCGCCAGAGCAGGACCCAGAGCAGTCTGGAGACGGGGACATGGTGCCAGAGGAGGACAGTGAGAAGACGGCGACCCTCACCCTGGAGCCAGTCACACAGACCCCAGAGGCCTCCCAGGTGTCATCTGACGCCGGAGATGAAGCAGCAGGTGAGTGCAGTGAGGTTGTGTAACACCCGGGGGAGGGGGGGGTAGGTGGGTGCACAGTGGGTGATGCACAAGGGAAACCTGTAATGCTCAGGCTGATGCCCAGGTCACACACGGTGTTACCTTCAGAATGTCTGATTCCCCTGTCTCAAGGAGAGGGCATGCCCTTTTGGACAGCTGTTGCACACATGACTGATTGTGATAGAAATGTAGCCTCTGATCTGAGGAAGTGGGTCTGGGCCACGAAAGGTCATCCCCTAATAAACCATCCTGTTAGTATTTTAAGTGCTACATAGTCCAGTTTTTTATGACTGATTGTGTCTTCCTCTTTTCCTCCACAGCTGGACCAGCCGTGCAAGAGGGCCGCAGCACCCCAGCCCCACCTCCATCTCGGGGACATGGGAGCCGCAGACACAGGCGTGTGTATGCAGACATCCTGAGGCAGCATGTGGAGGCCGTGCAGGAGCTCAACACCATCCTGCGAGAGAGGGTGGAGGCAGAGGATCAGTGGCATGACCGGCTGATGGAGGAGCTGGTCCAGCAGCGCACATCCCTGAGTGCCACTCTCAGGGAGGTCTGCGGCTTGCCTGCTCCTGTGCCTGGTCCTGCTCCTCCAGCACCCCATGACCCTGCCCCACCAACCCCCCCTTCCACAGCAGCATCCCTTTCCCCCCTTGGACCTCCCTCTCCCCCAGCCCTCCCAGTTCCCCAGCCCCTCTCTCTTCCTGGCCCTCCTCTCCCCCAGGCCTCCCAGTCCCAAGAGCACCTACCCGCTGTTATCCAGCCAACCGACAAGTGCACCACCCGATCCCGTGGCCATGGTGGACCCCGAACACGAAGCCCAAGCAGGAGACTGAGATCAGGCAAGCACCGTGCAACCTGATCCCCTTCCCCCCTCCAGGTTTCAAGCACCCCCATCACCCCAGTTAAATGACAAGGAATGTGTTAAACAAAATGTTTATTGTACATAGTTTGGCATGAAAGTATATTTTCTACATCAAAAATGAACAAAAGCTTTTTTATGTTTGCAACAGTTATACTATTTTCCAGTGAGTGATATTTAAAAAAATAAAACAGAACTTATTATTTTGAGACAAACCCTGGTGTTTATTATTTCTCCAAACAGAGTCAGAAGATGGGTTGTGGGGGGAAGCTTCTATTGGGCCAGGGCCCAGTCCCCAGGCAGAAGCCCCTCAGTAGAGTCAGTGGCCTCCAATTGAGAATTGCTCCCGTAGGGCCTCCCGTATGCAAACAACAGACCGGTGAGCCTGGCGGATAGTAGCTGTCTGGGGCTGGGCAAAGTGCCTCTCCTGACCATCAGCACCTATACTCCACCCTGGTAGGAAGGCCTCCCCTTTCCTCTCCACCAGGTTATGGAGAACGCAACACGCGGCCACCACCTCAGGGATGTTGCTCTCCCCCATGTCTAGGCGTGTGAACAAGCACCGGAATCTGCCTTTTAAACGTCCGAACGCACATTCCACCTGGTTGCGAGCCCGGTTAAGGTGAGCATTAAACTGCTCCTTGCTCGCATCCAGGTGGCCGGTGTAGGGCTTCATCAGCCTTGCATCAGGGGGTAGGCAGCATCAGCCACTATGCACACTGGCATGTACAGATCCCCAACCGCAAAGTAGTGATGCGGGAAAAATGTTCCTGCCTGAAGCCTCCGGTAGAGGTACGAGTTCCTGAAGATGCGGGCATCATGTGCCCGCCCGGTCCACCCAACACAAATGTCAGAAAACTGGCCACGATGGTCGACCAGGGCCTGGAGGACCATAGAAAAGTAGCCCTTTCTGTTAATTAATTGGGCTGCTCGATGGGGCGGTGCACGGATTGGAATGTGTGTCCCATCGAGCGCTCCTCCACAATTCAGGAAGCCAAGGGCAGCAAAGCCGGCCATGACGCTGTCCAGATCTGCTAGACAGATGAGCCTGTTGAGCAGCTCCGAATTGATGGCCCTCACTACCTGCAGAAAGAGACAGACAACAAAATGTTAGATAAGGCACTTATCTCTTAGGAGGAGAACCCACCATCCACCTTCCCTCTCAAACACCCCGGGAATCCCCTCCTCAGAACTCCCCCCCCAACAATTCAGGGTGAGTGGAGGAGCTCCCTCCCACTCACACTCCACTTTGCCCTTCCTGACAGTCTCCCTTCCTCCCACCCCAAACTGTGACTGTCCCCAGACAATGACTTACCTCCATCAGGATGTATCCAACAGTAGACCTGCCCACTCCAAATTGGTGTCCCACGGAGCGGTAGCTGTCGGGGGTTGCCAGCTTCCAGAGGGCAATGGTGAGTGTCTTGCCGTTGCAGAGCAGGGGCAAGCCAGGTACACAGCTCCTGGAAAGTGGTCTTTCGCATCTGGAAGTTGCGTAGCCACTCTTGGTCATCCCAGAGCTGCATAACGAGCCGGTCCCACCAGTCAGAGCTGGTGTCGAGCCTCCAAACACGCCTGTCCACAAAGAAGTTTGAAGGCAAGGGCAGTGGGACTGCATGATGGACGATCCCTTCGTACCTCTGGTCTGGGTCCAGATGGGGAAGTAGCCTCATGACTGTGTCATGCAGATGCAGCAACACTTGCAATATGATGGCGTGGGGCCATCGCCTGCCCAGGGGTAGCTCTGGCTCCATGCCGAAAAAACGGGTCTAAAACAGAAAAACATCCAAACAAAAAACCTGCTGGGGTGTCCCAGGAAGCTGAGCACTCCAAACCAGCACTGCAATGCCTTGCTTACCTCCTAGAGGGACAGCAAAGGCAGCTGCAGAAGCAGAGCAACGGGTGTTCAGGGGCGTCCCTTTAACCACGCGTCTCTGCAAAGGGCAGGCAGCAGCACGCGGAAGGAAATGCTGCCCCCATGCGCTGGCAGAAGCAGTTCCGGGTGGCTTTTAATTTCGAAAGAGCGTCCAGCAGTCAGGACGCTCTTTTTCGAAAAAGCAGATCGATTTTCCGATCCACGTATTGTAGTCTAGACGCACTTTTTCAAAAGAGGCTTTTTTGAAAGATACTTTCGAAAAAGCCTCTTTTGAAAGAGGCTTGCAGTCTAGACATAGCCTAGATGAAACGTGCGATCGGCACGCAATCGGCGCTCCCGCCTCCAAAGCCAAAGCTGTCAACGGCCGTTTATCTTGGCGTCCTAAGCAACCACCTATTTTGCCTGTATTGACAGGCCGCCACTGATTCCACCTAGTAATTTTAGGGAGAATTCAAAGCCACCAGTTGGAGAAATAAGGAGAAATTCCATTAACTGGCTTTGTCTCTTTTCCTTTTCTAGAAAGGGGTGAATGCTGTTTTTTCACAATCAGCTGCTACTGGTGCATCTTGTCACATGTTAGAACATTCTACAAAGTAGTTACATGCAGTTGAGGGCTGATTATTTTGACTAAAAAAAATGAAATGTTTTTCCCCTCCAACAAAATTTGGGTTTTCAACAAAATGAAAATGTTTGTGGAGACCATTTGATTTTCAGTTTTTCATCAAAAATCCTAACCCAAACTGAAATTTTTTGAACAAAATGTGAAAATGTTGACATGTGCAGTAGTTCTTCCAACGTAAAAATCAATGTTCTTCCCTGGGGAGGGACAAGATGACATTTCAGATCAGGTCTATATATGGCCTGGAAGCATATTTGCTTTTCATCATATATCCTTTGCGTGTGTTCATGTGTGCCAGAATGGCAATAATGCCACTATTTCATCCACGGTTTATTCAGGAGTTTTGGAAACCTAGATTGCTTGATTCAGTTTTAAGAGGACAGTCAACTGTCTCCTGACCAGAAAAGGACAGAAGACTAGCTATAAAAAAAAAAAAGACAGAAAACTGAATAAACTTAGGAGAAAGGAACTATAGAGCAGAGACTTCATAACTCTGTGACCTGATCTGCCACCAAATCCCTTCTATTCTGCGCTTCTCCAATCTGATCATTGTGCTTGTATGTTGAATGGTCTTTTTCCTGCACTCTTTGCCCACCTTGTCTATTGAGACTTCAAGATCTTCAGAGGAGGGACTTATGTATGTTTGTTTGGGGCCTAGCACAACTGATTTCAGTCCTGACCAGTACTTCTAGATGCAACAGTAATATAACTAACTATTAAGAAATATTAAGGTTTTGTTCATACTACTGCTTCAACTCATCCTAGTACCAGCTCTTTTTCGATATGGTTGTTGCAAGCATGGTTCCCTGTAAAGTAGAGAAAGAGCAGAAAGCTATTTATATTACAATAGATCCAAGCAACCATAAAAAAAGAGAACTGCTGAATTAATTTTTAATCTGTGGTTTTGACAGAGAAAGTTCAGTCAAACATTACACTCTCTTGTAATACAATGTACTAATTGTATTAATCATACTGCAAATGTAGCTTTCTTGTACTGGCAGGTTTCAAGCAAGCTGTAATTTAGGCAATGGTACGATTCCAGATTGGGATTTTCTTGAATTAACTGGATTCTTTCCTTGATGCTTTCAAGTATGTCTGGAATTTCTTGGTACTCCAAGTGTTGCTTAAAACAGATTATTCAAGACGGCCCATTTTCCATAACCCCATTTATATTTGCATCTCCAACCCATTGCTTATTATAAATTGCATGGCAAGCTATTTCAGAAGGCTCATATTCTATACCACCCAGAAGCTGACAAGGGATCCAAACTCTTTGCAGCTGCAGCTCAGACTCTATTGGCACGACAGGCCAATTGCCTGAGAGAAACAAAATATTTACTGGGTTATAGGGATGGCTGTCTTATTTCTTCCTCTGTGGTCAGACACCTTCCCATACCACACCATGATGGCACCATTGTAGTAAACAAGCTAGAGACATAGGGATGGAGGTGGCTTCAGGATGTCAGCACCAGATGTGGTCTCTGTGCCTTTGTTACCTCCCATACTACTATTCAGTGCCATTCCTCTATACAGTAATTACTCGTTTAACACGTGCCTGCTTAACACGTTTTCTCAATAGCACGATTTTGTTATAGGGAATGTTTTTCGAATAACACAACCATCCCCGAAATAACACAAAAATAATCAAGTAGTGGACTGCTTCGTGTGGTGGTATAAGTTGGTGAAAACAGTGTGGTAATACACATGAGAAGATGAATACATGTGGTCACAGTGCTCCTTCTCTCACTCACGTGTTTATCTTTGTGTTTTAACAAACTGTGGCGACTTGTGCTGCTAGATATCTAATGTTGATGTTGATGGCCGAGCACCAACAAAAAACTGACTTTGCCACCACCACCTGAAACACAACCCCCATCTTTTCCATTATTTTTAATGGAAAAATTAACCCCGCATAGCACGTTTTCACTTAGCACGAACATTTTCAGAAACACATCTATAGTGTTAAATGAGGAATTACTGTGTACATATCATTTGACTGAAATGCTATTGTTTCATGCCACCAACAATCTTAATGTCTTTTTACTCCCTCATCCAGCTGGCCTTGGATGAGACAGGAGATGGGTCCTGTGCTGAGGCACTTCAAAGCTGATAGGTTTATAAGCATGTCTTATTTAAAACTTTATGAGAATAAGGGGAGGGAGTTCTGAAACTTTTCCTTCAGTTCCTGTCTGTTTTGTACATCTGTCTGTTTTATCTGTGGTACCCTCCCCACACAGGTTCATCTGATGAAGTGGGTTTAACCCATGAAAGCTCACGATCTTGTACCTTTGTTAGTCTCTAAGGTGCCACAGGACTACTTGTTTTTAAAGTTACAGATTAACAAAGCTACCCCTCTGAGACTCCTAAATCCAGCCATATCAAAATCTTACACTTAGTCTCTAAATTGTAACATACAGAAGAATTGTAACATTTTATCTAATCCTTTCCCCCCATCTATTTCCTCTTTAAAATGTGAACGAAACCTTCTGTGGCTAAATTCACTACACAGCAACTGGATTTAAGAGCTTTGTAAGCACCTTTGAAAAAAATCAAGAAATCCTGGTTTTTACCCCCTAAATCACACTTATATGTTTTCATGTATTAGAGCTGCTTTCTGCATCTTTCTAAAAACAGAATGATTTGAAATTGGTTTGATAGTCTAACCACATTTATCTCCAAAGAAAATGGGAGCTGTGGAAACATTTAGTAAGCAAGTAAGTGGAACAGTAAGTAACTCATTTCATATGTTAAACTCCCCCTTCCCCTCCCCCCCGCCCACTCACCCACCCCCAAAGTACTGGGAACGCATGGAAAGAAGATTTGGAGAGGGTTTGGTTGGGTTTTTTTGTTCTGTCTAATAATATGAGATGAGGTCATTTGGTTCAATTAATCTGCAGCTAAATGAGGACACAGAAAAGGGAATATTACACCCAGTACAGTTCATTGTCATGGAAGTGTCAGAGTCAAATACTGAAGCTTGAAGCCTGTATAATTTTATGATTACTGACCCCATTTGGTTATACAACTTAAGACAGGTCTACACTAGAAGTGCAACACCAGTGCAGCTGCAGTAGTGCATCTGGTAAAGATGTTCTACGCCAATGGGAAAGCACTCTCCTGTTGGCATAATTATTCCACCTTCATGAGTAGCAGTAACTACGTCAGCAGGAGAGGGTCTCCTGCTGACATATTGCTGGTGTGGACAGCACTTAGGTCTCTGTAACTTGTGTCACTCAGGGTGGCATCTTATTCAGATCCCTGAATGACAAGTTAGATTGACTTAAGTGGTAATGTAGACTTGCCCTTTTTAAGAAAGGAGTAATCAGATCTCAGGCATGGGCTGCCAGTTGAATTCTACAGGCCTGAGAGGCGTGTTCACTTCACCCGTTTGCAGCATTAGTTAGGCACATTATTGGCTAGGTAAAGTTACTTCCTTTGAAGCATCATGTAAATGGAATCTATTAGAGACAGGATATCTGACTTGATGGGCCAATGAACTGAATCTAGTATGACAAATCCCACATTCCAGGAAAATCTGTGTTTTTTAGGCTAGTCTAGCCTAGTCTAGTTGTTTCCTTTTGTATAGACAGAAAAAGACAGAAGACAGCACTTTCCCAAATTGCAATTAATATAGTCCTCGGAGACTAGTGCCACATCATGGAATTGGGCAAAATGGCCTTTTCTCTCTCACGGTCTCACATTCAAACCCCACAACTGGCCCAGGTGGGGTGGATTACAATCATGGTGTCAGAAATTGCCTCCTCCCCCAAATTCTATTCTTTGCCAAACTACATAAGCACTGCACTAATAAATGACATCTGTTTCATTCCTGTCATCTGGAAAAATCCCAAAGTGCTTTACAGACTATACACTTTAGAGATCACTTCACCCATCACTGAAATGTAGCGTCATCTGAAGTGAAATGAAGAGCTGTTGAACAGGACATAGGAACACTATACCAAAGATGTGAAAAATACCTCATCTAACTGAAAGATGGACAGAATGTAATTACTCAAGCAGGAATCCTGGCCCCAGCAGCATTGCTGATTCTTGCAGAAAGTGCCATAGAAACTTTAATAACTACAAATTGTCAGGACTTTAGTTCCACATCTTATCTCTGAAAAAAGTAACCTATCCTCACCTTTAATTGTAGTGGCATTTCACTTACAGCGAAACTGCCAGGAAAAAGACTTTTTAAATGATGACACCAACTCCTAATAAGCAAGTTCAGTAGCAAAAAAAATAAATGTGCAGTAATTTCTCTCTCTCATATACCAAATTGGCTCCTCTCACCATAATATCTGAGCACCTCAATTCCTTTATTTTTATTATTAGGCATTTATTTTTACAACTCCCCTTTAAGGTAGGACTTACTCTTGCTTTACAGACTGAGGCAGAGGCAGAGGCAGAGAGAGACTAATGTCCAATGTTTATCTTCAGGGCCAGTGCTAAAGATTTTGGTGCCTCAGACACTTTGCTTTCAGCTATCCCACTGGTGGAGTGTGCTTGAGAGGATTGGAAACTTGGTGGAATTGCTTATAGTTGCTGCTGTCTCCTGGCATGGGAAAGGGCCTAAAATGGCAGGACACCCTCTCCCAAAAGTTGTCCTGGTGCCATGGCCAGGCTTGAGTACTAATACCACCATAGTTGGAAGCAGTTTCTCATTTGGGGAATATGGCATCCCAGGCATTAGCTAGGCTATGCCTACTGTGAGGGTAGGCAGAGGCTAATCAAAACAGCGAAGATAAGAATGTAAAGTTAAGAAAAATAAATTGGCAGTAATAATAATGAAGTATAAAACAATACAAAGTAACATTAAATACTTGCTCTGGAAAATAAAAAGTTAAATTGTCACTCTAAGAAAGAATCAACTCGTCCTTTCCCTGGCTACAAGTCCAGCATCACTCAACATGGCTTTATGATGTTCCTTTGGTTCAACGTTGCAATGATAACATCTCTTTCCAACAGCTCTACCCTCAGCCAGAGGGCCACAACTATTCTCCAGGTGCCCAAGCTGCAGTCCCTCTCCTGGTGTCCCTATGGTCCAGCTCATAGGTCCTACCCTGTATGCCTCTTGCAGCCGGCTCCTTATGCACTGTCCTTCAAGATCCAGCTTCCTCTCCTTAGCAAATCCCTGTGATGGAGTGAGCCTCCCTTGCATTAGACCGGAAGGGATTAACCCAACTCTGAAGGTAAGGAAGGCCACACCACCTGTAGCTGGCTGGGCATGCTCCAGCTGCTTTGGGATAAAAGAGGGCTACCCAGGGCAGCTGGGGCAGACGGCCAGAAGGGAAGAAGCTTGGGTAGGGGCTCACGAGCAGCAGACCCTGCAGCAGCCACCGCAGCCCCAGGAGCAGCCGGCCCTGCCTCAACCATCATCGCCGCAGCCTCAGCGACGACCCCAGCTCGGGAAGACTGTTATGAGGCCACAACTTGCCGAGCCAGGCGCCGAGACCAGAACAACGGCCAGGGACGGTAGGAAGGAGCCCAGGGCGGGGGAGTGAGCGCCAGGAGCTTCGGCTGGAATCCCCGCTGAGCAGGCAGCGTGCACGATCACCGCCACAGGGCCCTGAGCCCGGGTCCCCCGAAGCCCCCCCCCCCATGGCAACCGAGCTCCCAGGCTTGTCGGGAGACCTACCTGTGAGCCAGGCCATCAAGGCCATCCATACCCTGAGCGAGGGGAGCTGTGTTTGTGACTAGGCTGCAGAGGCCGTATTTACCCTAATAGGGGTGGACTGGATTGGGGACTAGACCCAACTGGCCATATTGACCCCAATAGGGGTGAATTGGACTAGTGACTAGGCCCAAGAGGCCATATTGATCCTAATAGGGGTACATTAGACTAGTGACTAGGCCTGACTGGCTGTATTGACCCTAATAGGGGGGAATCCAATCTGGAATAAAGCCCAAGAGACTGAGTTAGCCCTGACACTAGGGACTGTACTTACAGGGAATGACTAGAGGTGCCCCGATCCCTAGGACACCCTGTGACAATCCCCTTTTACTCCAGCATTGTCTTTTCACCTTCTTCCTCCCTACTTGCCTTCTGGGGTTCTGAGCCCCTTGCCAGCTTGTGCTGCCCTCTCATTGCTTCACCCCCCAGAACAATATTCCATGCTGCTGCTGCACAGCTGCAGGCTCTAACATTGCACCTCTCAGATGGAACTGCAGCAGGTGCTAGTGCCAGGGCCCCTTTAAAGTGGATTGAGCCATGCTGGTGTGGCTGCCAAATGGTGTGGGGTGAGGATAGCCAAGTTAGTCATTCCCGTACAAAATAAGCTGCTTGATGCTAGTCCTGCTCAATTTCAAGTATGTTTTGGAGGATTGGCTGTGTTTGTGACTGATTACTTGGGAATGGGATCTAGTGTCTTTCATCTCTAGATTATCAGTACTTTTTTGCCCTAGTCAACAAGGAGTAAAAGTTACTATTTGATGACTATTCATTGACCCAGGTGAAATGAATTTGGTGGTTTCAGCCCAGTTCTCAGTTCTAAAACTGGTCAAAGTAATCCCCCCCCCCCACTTTTGGAAAGAAAATGGCCTGATTAAATACATTTCTGTAAGGATACGTCTTCACAGCAACATAATTTCAAAATAACTAGCGTTATTTCCAAATAACTTAGTCCGCGTCTACATAGCAGGCAGTTATTTTGAAATAATGTCGAAATACTTCAAGCTGGAGGACTTCTTATTCTGACTCCTTTAGGCTCATTGTACAAGGAGTAAGGGAAGTGGAGGAAGCGTGCTCTATTTCGAAATAAGTGCTGTGTAGACTCTCCCTATTTTGAAATAAGCTATGCAATTGACGTAGCTCAATTTGCGTAGCTTATTTTGAGTTAAGTCCTGCTGTGCAGATGCACCCGTAAATGAAAACTGTTTTCATAAAAAACATTGAAAGCTTTTTTTTGTTTAGACAGACAAATTAGGTTTGATAGTTGAAATGTAAATTTTTTTTGAAGTTCTAGATTTTTATTTAAGAAAAAAAGTTTTTACCAAAATTTCACAGGAAAAAGAATTTCTGGTCAGCTCTACCCACTAAACAGGCATCCATATAACAAAACCAGTACTAAAGCTGCTGCTAGAGTTAGCAGCCTCAGTGAACTTGCTTTCTTAGAGGTGAATAAGGTCATACATGAACCAAATGAAGAGCTGCATGCAAGAAGCTTGCACTGCTGCTGGCCATGATATTCTTGTGCTATAGCTAAATCTAGCAGCTTTTATAAGCACTATATCCTCTTCAATTTCTAAGAATAAAAATGAAAAAACTTGTTACTCAAATGGTCAAATTATCCCGTGAAGAAAAATTTAAGTTAACCATAACTGACTTAAGGGAATCATAAAGCTTAAATCTGTGTGCATATCTTTAGGCATATTTAAGGCAGCTCTCACCTAGATTTTTAGTGTACTGATTTTACAATTTAGGGGATCCCATGAAATATTGAGCTGAGCTGGGGTCATGCAGAGTTTAGAAAAGAACCTTCAAAAACTGGTAACACCGGACTGTTCACACATATTTGTAGCATTTAGGCCTTCAAATGCAGGTTTCAGGAAATTATAATTTTTTTCTTATGTGTGATAAAACCCAGAAAACATGGTGGCACAATGGAAATACTGACAGAACTTTTACTATATTGTCTCAAATGAAACACTGATTTTTAGTTTCTAATCAGATGCAATTTTTTTTAAGTTCTACTCTTCTATAACTTGTAAATATTTGGGTGACAGCTCACAGAGAAATATAAGGCTAATGTTGAAATTTCTGTTAACAGGAAAAAAGGGAGAAGCTTTTTCTGAATTAAATATTTTTAAATGTTCTTATCCAAACAATACACATGCTGGATTAAAATTTTCTTAAAATATAATGAGCTATGAATTTTCAGCAAGCAAGCAAATTCAAGTGTACTGCTGCCTCCTTGTGGAATTTTATATATGTCCATCTGCAATTTCCTCTATATACAGAACTGAAATGCATCAGTATTTTAAAATATTCACATCTTCTGTCCAATTAAAACCAGGAACAATACACTAGGGATTTAAAATTAATTAAAGGGGCAGGCAGGTGAGAGGAGTGGTCCTGCCCTCCTTACTTGTTGCTGGGCTGGAGCAGCCCGTGCCTGTGGGATGACTGGATTTGCCATGGACAGAGACTGATCTTCTGGCTGGAATCCTAGAGCAGCCCCTGTCTGCCATGTGCCAGGGCACTCGGCGGGCAGGGGCTGTTCCCATGTCCAGCAGGAGCAGCCCTGTCCATGGCAGGCAGGGAGCTACTCCAGCCCCCACTGGTTGACCTTAACTGGTAAACCTCACCCATTAAAGGTGAGGCTTACTGGTTAACAGGTGAAACATGCACATCCCCACAATCCACCACAACAGACATGTGGAAGTGTCTTACATACATTAGCAAACTTAGACACATTGGCAGTCGTCAAGAAAAAAAAACTATTAAGCTCCAATCCTGAGCCAACACGTACTATCAATTGTGATATCAGAACCTAAATTTCATGGCATTCCCATGATCAGCTAGAATTTACTTGTCTCCATCAGTGCTGGAATAAAATTGATTCAAATGCAGCTCTAATGAGACTGCCGAAGTACGTACTCCTTTTTGGGAGCTAATGGGTTTCACTAAACAAACTCACAGTATCAAAGTAACTTCCAAAGAACTGGCTATTATCAACGGAGCCTTAAGAAAACTATTTCTCTCTCCAATAAAATAGTTCTGACTTTTTACAGATTAGTAATAACAAAATATTTAAGTCGGTCAGACAGGACACACGGCTTAAGATGACAGAATATTGCTAGAGAAAGTACTGCTTCACTCCCTACACCTGGATTATTTAACTGTATTGCTAAAAACTGATTCATGTTTCACACTTGAGGTCTCCAATGGAACCTTGAACTGATTCCACAGTGTTGAAGAATTGTAAAATGTTTTTGTTGATTGTGTGGCAGCTCCCCATTAAGAATTATACACTGCCAACCTCTCTAGTTCTAGAAATATCAAAGGGACACATCATAACCTCCTGGATCCACCTTCCCCAAGCCTAGTTCTCCACCATTCTGCAAGGAATGGAAGACTTGCCTGCCTGTATAACACCTTTCCTCCCCATTTCCTCCCCATTCAACTGGGATCTACACTGGGGGGGAGGGGGAGCTGAAGATTAAGTGACTAAGGGACAGGAACACATGACCAGATCTCTGGTCTCAAAACCATACCAAGGAAAGGTAACACAATCTCAGACAGTATCAACCTTTTCTGTGGAGCTCACCCAGCAATCCCTATACTGAGGTAAGAAAAAAATCTGGTGGTGGGGAATAACAGAGGAATTCACCAAAACAGTTCTCTCAAGTTAGAATCGCTTCTTTCTTGCCTAGGTTTAGAAGTACCTGATCTTTATTCAGAGTCTGAGCAAGTGGATATCAGGTTCTCCTTACATTTGACATCATGGAGGTGTAGATCCAGGGGCCCTCTACATCCTGCTGGCTTTCTAGTCTACGCTGTTGCACCTTCTGGGCTTCACACCCATGTTGAACACAATAGGAGGGAGGACCAAGCCTGGTAAATCTTTGCAGATGAGGGTTTGAAAGGTGGAGCAGCACTTAATAACTACAGCTACAAAATTTTCATGGATATTTTTAGTACAAGTCATGGATGGGGTCATGGGCAATTAAGAAAAATTGACAGAAGCCCATGGCCCATCTAAAAATATCCATCGCAGAATGGAAAGCTGCTAGGCAGCTGTGGGGGCCTAAGTGGGAACTCCAGGAGGCCCCCACCACTCCAAGGTCCCACTCCCCTGCAGCTCTGAGCTGTGAGGTCCCCCACCACCAGAGACCAGGAGCTGCGGGGACCAGCTGGGTGCTATGGGGGCCCTCTTGTCTGCAGAGCCACCTGGCACCCACAGTGACGAAAAGCTGTGGGGTACACTGCCCCTGCAGTGGTCTGGGAGCTGCAGGGATCCCACTACCCATAGGCAAACAGGTGTTCCAGGGTCCTTCTTTCTGCCTGTGGCAGCCAGGGGCTGTGAGGTACCCCTGCTGCCTCAGAGCTTGGTAATGGGATATACCATCTAGCTCCTGCCCACCCTGGGCAGCAGTGGGACTCTGCATCTCCCAGCTATTCGCAGCCTAAATTAATCGTGGATTTCCATGAATCACGGCCTTTATAACAACTCTGAGTTTGGTCTGGTTCCTATTCGCAAAGTACCTGAGTACTTATGCCCACTGATGGACAGCTGAATTGGGGCATCTGAAGGAGGAGCTGAACTACTGATAGGTTTTTCCATTCATCCCTTCAGTCTGCTGGGTATAGTACAAGAGATTTTGGTGATCAATAGTATAAATGCCAGAGAGATCTCACAAGACAAATCTGGTTGTGCTTCCCTTGTCAATGGACAGGAGAAGCCCAGTTGCTGCAGCAAGGGCTGTCTATGTACAATGCCCTGGCCTGAAGCAACAATAGCCATTTCTGATGGACAAAAAATAGAACATCCAGGGTGCTCCTGAGCCCATAAAACTGGGCAACTTCAGTGACTCCTGAGCAGCCTTACCGATTTCTTGGGACAAGCACCGCAATCAAGAGTTGATGCTGGGAAAATCTGAACTGGTGGCACTCCTGTCTGAAACTCCATTGAGAAGGATCCAGAACAACTGTCAGAGACTTTTTTTGCTAGCTTCCAGGTTTCTCAAGTTTCTCTAACAGTGCTTGTACTATCATGTGTTTTAGGTATTGACAAGCTCTGTCAATAGACATACCACCCCACTTGCCTCAATGGACAGGGGAGTTGGGGCCAGCAGTGAAAGAAAGCTGTCCGAACACCAAGGGAGAGAGACACTTGCTGAGGGACACGAGGTAGCTTCTCACCTTGCAAGTCTTCAGCACTCATTGCCCCTATGTGAGAGGGGTGCTGTTTGGCCAGCATTCTCTAGCTACTGGAGTTAACCTAGAGCAGGAGCCTGAGAGCCTCTTTCTGCTTTGTTCCAGACACCCCAGCTGAACTAGGAGTGTGAACCCAGGCTGACAGATACCATGACTCTAGCCAAATACCCCTTTGGGGACCAGGGAGGATTTTTTTTCTTCCCATGGGCCAATGAGGAGTGAGTTTTTCATCCTCCTTGCAGCCCCTTCCAGACATGGTGGGTTGAGTCGGAATGTGCTTAGTATCTAACTCAGGTACTGGGGCAGACGTGTTCATTTATTACAATTTGTGGCTGGTTTCTACTGAAGTTAAAAAGATAAGATTAACTGTTCCCAGGGGGAAAACACCTAGGATTCTGGTGACGGACCTTGGGCCCATGAGTGAGACCTTGTGGACTTTGAGGCGTGGAACCCTTCTTCTCCCCTGCCCCCTGTTATACCTTCTTTCCCCTTTGCAGTGGTCGGGGGGAGGTAAGGAGGGCATTAGGACTCAGTGAGTCCTGAGTGGTATGCTGAGGAGAGCCCACTCTGAGTTACAGGTTATCTGGTAAGAATCCTTGTAACTGCTGGACTGGAACCAATTAAATGCCTGGTGTGGGTGATGGGCAGACACCATCCTTCCCCATTCTAAAGTTTAATAAAATTTGTGGCCTGCCACTTACATGCATGGAATTATCTATCATCATTTTGCAATTGTGTCCACATCAATTCTTAGTGGTCTCTTCTTTTTCTTACCCCCAAGGAAAGGCAGAGGCCAGAGATTTGAATGGCGGCTTTAAATGCTAATGTTTCCGAGATTATGTCTTCTGAAAATGATACAGACTCTTGGCAGGAGGGCATTTTGTTTTGAATATTGTATGTTTCTTATGATGTCATTCTGATGCAGACAACCTTCTTTGTGAAATTGTAGTTTCTTGCACAGAGTTGCCGCCTTCACAGCAGTGATATAGGGTTTGCAAGAGCTCCTTGTGGAAATTTAAAGAAGGACTAGCAGAGATTCCATCTATCATCCAGCTTCCATCTGGCAAGGGTTTGAATCATTACAAAATGAACTGAAAACTATTTCAGCATGCGCACCTAGATTAATCTCAGCTTTTTATGAAACCAACAGATCTACCTATAGGTATAATAAATTCCAGGCAATCAAATTCAGTAAAATACAAACAGTACTTAAAGGCTCCTTCAAAAAGTGACATTTCTTATCTGTCAGTGAGTGAGCAAAAAAGTAAACAGAGAGTCTGCCTCTTTGTTTACATGTCTCAGAATTTTATTTGCTTAACTTAAAGTTAATATAGTCAGGATATATGCTAATTGAGGAACGGGTTGGCTGAAGGAGGAAGAGGAGTTATCTGAGGCACTCAGCTTTTCCATGGCCAGCTGAAGAAAAGAGAAGAAGATTAGAGAAAAGACATTTGCACAAAAATCTATAATATATAACATTTAGTTCTCCCCTTTCTTCCCCTCTAGCCGTAGGGAAGTTAATGGCACAGTTTTCTTCTTCAACTAGTTAAACTTTGGAGGACACGTCTGGCCAAGACATTTGGTGAACCAAAGCTCAGATAATACCCATTGTACTGTACTTCAAAATCTATTGTGGTAAATGGAGGATTAGAACCAGAGCTGTGCAACATTTTTGAAACAAGACACAAAACCATAAGAAACTTGATTACAAGCTCAATCATTAGTCTAGGTTTACTGGAAATCTGTGACTCTCTCAAGTGAAGCCTGACAGAGACTTATGGGTTTTACAACAAAACTGTGAGTAAGTTGGCAGTTCTCTCTTGAGTTACACTTCCAGCTTTTTCCAATCTGTGTGAACCTGAAACTTATAGTGAAATTTGGAAGGGGAAAATGGGAGCGGAGGGAAGATTGTGCAAATTGAAACCAAAGAAAATGTTTGCACAAATGCCAGCAAAGCTAAACATTTGAGGTTTGCATGCTTCTAATTAGAATTGTATTTTCCCCTCTTTGGCAGTATTCATGACTCCCAAAAAGTGTGCATGCATCCCAACCTGCTAAAATGAAAGCATGGGTATACTCCTATCTATATACTGATTAGAATGCTTCTAGACATAAACATCCACAAAGAGAAGATAGTACATTGTCAGCTCCCTCTTCCATGTCCCAGACTTGGGCATCTTAATGAAATGGCTTTCATTTCCCAACAGCACTTGCTACTGTAGAGTTTAACTTACAATATTTATTTTGCTTTCTACAAAGAGGTGCTTATCCAAACAATTTAGGTTCTTCTGACAAATACTTAAAATATGGTAACTGAAAAAACATAAGAGCAATATTATACCATAAAATACTTAATAACCAGGTTGCACAAAAATAAACCTAATTTCCTCTAAATGGCACCTACAATTGTATTTGGTTTATCAGGAACTCGAAGATATTCTTTGCAGAGTTTTCTGAAGATATTCAGATTTGGGATCTCGAGGGAACCACATGCTGAAGCAAAGGGCCACCCACACAGATTGCCCTGCCAGTATCACTCTGTTTATGGTGAGTGGAATTTACCACCATTGCCTCTGCTGATCTCAACTATACCAGTACAACCAAGGGAAAGCGGTAGCCTCTCACATAGGAATGCAAGAGCAACCTTCAGCAACAAGCTATAGGTGTGATTGTTTGAATAAAGTGCTTAAGCTGATTATTGCAAGCTACGTGAATGTAACAAATATCCGGGGGCATGATCTGCTGGGAGGGCTGGTCCTGCATACTTTCCTTGGAAAAGTTCTTGCTCATGCGAACATCTATTTTCTGTATGGACTCCAGGATCAAGCCCAAGAATCTCAATTAGGCCTGCATGCAGACTGCAGAACCTGTCACTAGATGGTGCAGTTTCCCACAATACAGACAGCAAATCTAGCAGACAGGATTTTTTTTTTAAACAACAGGAACTGCGAGGCCAACTTCAACAGTACAAAGATGTCACATAAAACATTCTGGCTTCTAACAGATTTTCTTGCAAATGTATTGTATCCATCAGTTAATATAAATATGCACTGAGTTTAATTCCTTCTAAATACCTAGTTAGGGTACACAAATTAAAAGATAGATGAAGGAGACAGAAGACTATAATTCTGAATGTGCAAGGTACATGGATTGTTTGCCACAGCTTTAAGAAGCCTTTCATGGCATTTGTTATATTTGTTTATCATTAAAAACAGCCAGTATGTTTGGCCTAACTGAAGATTTTACACTGCAATCAGTTGTTTTGTAACAAATAAAGAACCTATACACATAAGTAAAGGTTGAAGGATTGTATCTAATGTAAATTAAATGAGAGAGATCAATTTCTAAATGTACCTATATTTCTATTATGTATGTTTTATTTGCTATTTCACAGACCTCCCAAAGCCTGCTAAGTGATTCATAGATAATAGTATTTTTAAAACGTCTTGATATTCAAGCATTCCAGAAATGATAGCTTCGGCTCCAGAGTGGCAATTTGAATTCAATCTGTCTGTTACTTCTGCATTAAAGTAGCTAAATACAGCCACTGTCATTGTTTTAGACTAGGAAGAGGATGATAAAGAGATAATTATGCTTTTTAGTTTTAATGTTGTGTGTTATTTTAATTTATGTTCACTAAAAGAAAAATGAAGAGAAACTGCATAAACAATGTATAAATCTGACTACAATTCCATCACTCTAAAAAGAAATTGTTTAAGATTCATTGAAGAAGCCTATATATGTTACAGAGCTCAATTTGGTCATTCTGTCTTTAGGAATTCAAAATAAAATGTCCCTTATGCCTAATTTGCCCTTTGCTCAGTTCAGTAAAGGAGGCTAGATACCAATGTTCAGATGTGTACAATTTAGATGCACACATCTCCATATGGAAATATACAAGATTAAATTATGTGCAAGCATATAAGTATGTACACTGGCAACCCACCTTATATGTGTATATGTGAAAATCAGTATGTCTACCCTGTGGCACTTGTGAAAATGCCTGTTTGAAAATATGGATCCAGTTCTTTGGTATACATGGGTGTGTTGATTATAAAACAATAAAATAGTAAGTCTGAGTGCTATTAGCTCTTAACTTAAATCTATCCATTTTGACTGAGATTAGAATAGTACTTTATAGTAAATGGCAGCAATGTGAAGTGAAATGGAAATATTTTCCATACACGAATATATAAAACAATACAAAGTAAACTAAAACCAAGGCAGAAAATAATATATAAAGGTCTGCACTCAAGCACAGATCAAAACAATACAGTGATCTGCAGATCTAAAGTCATACTTAGACTCATAGACTTTAAGGTCAGAAGGGACCATTATAATCATCTAGTCTGACCCCCTGCACAATGCAGGCTTCAGAATCTCACCCACCCTCTCCCAGAATAATCCTCTCACCTATATCTCAGATATTGAAGTCCTCAAATGGTTTAAGGACCCCAAGATGCAGAGAATCCTCCAGCAAGTGATCCATGCCTCACGCTACAGAGGAAAGCGAAAAACCTCCAGGGCCTCTGCCAATCTACCCTAGAGGAAAATTCATTCCCAATCCCAAATATGGCGATCAACTGAAGCCTGAGCATGTGGGCAAGACTCACCAGCCAGACACCCAGGAAAAAGTTCTCTATAGTAACTCCTATCATCCCACCATTGGCCTAATTACCACTGATAGTGAAAGGTCAATTAGTTGCCAAGATCATGTTATCCGATCAAACCATCCCCTTCATAAACCCATCTAGCTTAATCTTGAAGCCAGATAGATCTTTTGCCTCCACTACTTTCCTGTGAAGGCTGTTCCAGAACTTCACTCCTCTAATGGTTAGAAACCTTCATCTGATTTCGAGTCTAAACTTCCTACTAGCCAGTTTATATCCATTTGTTCTTGTGTCCACATTGGTATTAAGCTTAAATAATTCCTCTCCCTCTCTGGTATTTATCCCTCTAATATATTTAAAGAGAGCAATCATGTCTCCTCTCAGCCTTCTTTTGGTTAATGTAAACAAGTCAAGCTCCTTGAGTCTCCTTTCATAAGACAGGTTTTCCATTCTTTGAATCATCCTAGTGGCCCTTCTTTGTACTTGTTCCAGTTTGAATTCATCCTTCTTAAACATGGGTGACCAGAACTGCACACAGTATTCCAAATGGGGTCTCACCAATGCCTTGTATAATGGCACTAACACCTCCTTATCCCTACTGGAAATACCTCGCCTAATGCATCCCAAGACTGTATTAGCTTTTTCACGGCCATGTCACAATGGCGGCTCATAGTCATCCTGTGATCAACCAGGACTCCAAAGTCCTTCTCTTCTTCCATTACTTTCAACTGATGTGTCCCCAGCTTATATCTAAAATTCCAGTTATTAATCCCTAAATGCATAACCTTACACTTCTCACTATTAAATTTCATCCTATTGCTATCACTCCAATTTACAAGATCATCCAGATCTTCTTGTATGTATATCCCGATCCTTTTCTGAATTGGCAATTCCTCCCAACTTTGTGTCATCCGCAAACTTTATTAGCACACTCCCACTTTTAAAAAGATTAAATAAGATTGGTCCCAAAACTGATCCCTGAGGAACTCCTCTAGTAGCCTCCCTCCAACCTGACAGTTCACCTTTTAGTATGACCCGCTGTAGTCTCCCCGTTAACCAGTTGCTTATCCACCTCTCAATTTTCATATTGATCCCCATCTTTTCCAATTTAACCAATAATTCCCCATGTGGTACTGTATCAAATGCCTTACTGAAATCGAGGTAGATTAGATCCACTGCATTTCCTTTATCTAACAAATCTGTTACTTTCTCAAAGAAGGAGATCAGGTTTGTTTGGCATGATTTACCTTTTGAAAAACAATGTTGTAATTTGTCCCAATTGCCATTAACCTCAATGTCCCTAACGACTTCCTCCTTCAAAATGTTTTCAAGACCTTGCAAACTACAGATGTCAAACTAACAGGCCTGTAGTTACTCAGGTCACTTTTTTTCCCTTTCTTAAAAATAGGAAGTATATTAGCAATTCTCCAGTCAAATGGTACAACCCCTGAGTTTAGAAGTAATATATTACAGCTTAAAGTGGGGGTGTTTCATACGATTTTTAAAATAATTATCCTCGTGATTTTACTCTATTTTGTAGACTATTAACATATTAATTATTAATTAAAAAGAAAATTCTCAGATGTGTTAATAAATCCCTTACTATTATATTATCAATAATAATTTCCATTTCGTGCCTAACCCAACTCTTGCTGAGGTTCATCCTGGATGTCAGCAGGTGCAGAATTAAGGCCCCTCTGTAGCACTGTTCTCCCAAAAATAACCAAGTGTGCTAATTAAACATCACAGCATCTTGAGAGATAGTCCAACTTAAGTCTAGAGAGGTTAAACAAGGACAAACAGTGAGTGCCAGAGTAAGGAAGGCCCCCAAAATTCACATCCCACTGCCTGACTCTCTAGTTAACTCTCCCTCCCCAGTCATTATTGTGCTACGTTTGTTTGCTCTAGAGCAGTGTTTCTAAAAGTAATGGTCCGGCCCATGTCACTTCCCGCGGCTCCCCTTGGCTGCAAAGGACGAAATGGAGCCAATGGGAGTCGTGATGCTCTGTGCCTGCAGCACCGGTACATAAACAAACCGGAGTGGCCAGTTAATGTGTTTCTGAGAGTGATTCTGTGGAATACTTTCAGAAACACTGGTCTAGAGAACTACGGAGTCTGTATCTAACTTCAATGAGCAGTACAAATCAAAGCCCCATCCTCCTATCAAAGTGTACAAAATTTACAAAACTATATTGTCTAAAGCTTTCAAACACAATGGCTACGTCTAGACTGGCATGATTTTCCACAAATATTTTTAATGGAAAAGTTTTTCCGTTAAAAGCATTTGTGGAAAAGAGCGTCTAGATTGGCACGGACGCTTTTGCGCAAAAGCACTTTTTGCAGAAAAACATCCGTGCCAATCTAGACGCGGTTTTGCGCAAGAAAGCCCCAATTGCCATTTTCGCCATCGGGGCTTTTTTGTGCAAAACAGTTCTCAGCTGTCTACACTGGCCCTTTTGCGCAAAAGCATTTGCGCAAGAGGGTTTTTTCCTGAATGGGAGAGTCATTGTATTTGTGGAAGAACATTGACAATCTTACATTAGATCATCAGTGTTCTTGCGCAAATTCAAAGCGGCCAGTGCAGACAGCTGGCAAGTTTTTCCGCAAAACTTGCCAGTCTAGATGCAGCCAATTAGTCACACTCTCCTTCATGCTTTGCCAAATTCACGGCTCCAGTGAGTCTTCCTTTACTTGATGACACCTTTCTCTCTAAGCCCTGGTCTACATTACGGAGGTTTTTCAAAATAACAAGGCGAGCATCCACACTACAAAGCCTATTATTTCAAAATAAGGGGCTGGTTATTTTGAAATAAGAACTCCTGCTTATCATGAGGGATAACACTTATTTTGAAATTGTTATTTTAAAATAGCGTTAGTGTGGACCCTCAACTGCTGCTATTTTGAAATAATTGGCCTCCAGCAGCGTCTCACAGCTGCATTTGGCCTGATCTCTCCACACGAGATCACACCTGATCTCTCCAATGCTCCCCTTCTGCAGAAGGCTGAAGGAAAAGGGCTTGTGGCACATATGGACCTTTCACAGCCCCATGACACACCCATCCCAGGAACCATGTTCAATCCTTCTGAGCCTCTCCTGGCTCCCAGCACTCCTGTAGCACCCTTAGCTGCCTCTGGCCAGGGACAAAAGATCTCTGACCTGGACTGGTGCAGAGATCCTGGGCCTCATCGAGGTCTGGGGTGAAGAGACCATCCTCCAGGATCTCCGCACCAAGAGGAGAAATGTCAACATCTATGGCTGGATGGCTGCCAGCCTGGCCAAGAAGGGGCACATGTGGACACTCAGCCAGCTCCACATGAAGATAGAGGAGCTCCAGCAGGCCTACAACGAGGATGTTCTGGGGAGGCTCCTCGCACCTACTGATATTACGAGCAGCTCAAAGCCATCTGGGGAAGGGGGCTAGTCACCTTCCCCCCCCCCGCCACTATCATTGAGTATGGCTGGGACATGCCTGGTGTCAGCCTCCTTCAGGGCAGGGTTGTGGAAGGTGAGTAGGAGGAGCAGGCCAGCCAGCCAAGCATGGCGATGCAGTGGACACTGATCCTGTGTGTGGAAACCTGCTGGGAGGAGGAAGGGACCCCAGTAGCACTCTCTGTGGCAAGTGGCCTCTGCCGCTCACACACACCTCCCCCAACACTCCCTTCCCTCCCACAGCAGGCAAGGATATAAGTTCTCTGTCTGTGGGACGCTGCCAGTGCCGGAGCCAGCATATGTGGGACACAGAAGGAAGAGAAGCTGCGCTGTCTCCCTTCTACCTGCAGGCTCCTGGCCTTGCTGGCACCTTCCCATGCTTGCTTGTCCCCAAGACATGGGTGTAGCAATGCTCCATGGGACGTCCATGCCCCTGCAGGACGGTGCCTGCTGTGTAGGCAATAGATGGCCTTGCTCGAATCACATCACCATCATCTGAACTGACACCTTCAGTGCTGGTGCAGAGATTAGGGCTTGGCTTCATACACAGTGTCTCCTGATATGACTGCCCTTGTAACTTTTCTTCACAACCGGGCCAGCTGTAAGCATGCTGCGTCCACCATGTCCCATGCCATCCACCTGACTCCATTGGATCCACTGGAGAAAGTCAATCCAGGAAGACCTGCTACAGGACCAGATGGCCTGCCTCCAGTCCCTCATCCGGGGGCTGGACAAAGAGCACCAGGAATGGACTGCTGACCGGGTGGAGCGCCAGACTGACCGGGAGCAGTGGAAGGCCATGGGGGACCAGCGGGCATGCGAACATGAGGCCATGTGCTCCTCCATTACCTCTGTGATGGAGCGCATGGCCGCATGCATGGAGCGATCCACCAGCCGCCTACCCACACCGTCCCCCATCTCCCTGTCTCCACCCCTGCTCCCTCTGCTAGTCCCCCCAGGGGCTGCAAGGGCCCACGAACACATGGCAGTGGGACGTCTCAGGCAGCCAAAGCCTCCCAAGCTACCCCAGGTAGGCACCAGTCCCAGCCCCAACCCTGAGCCCTCCCCCCTATTCCGGGTTCTTTCCCCTGTTATATATCCTCCAAATAAACAGAGAGGTGGGGTTTTTTTAAATGGCTTATTCATTTGCTCTGGAGAGCGGGGGGGAAGGAAGGTGGGAAGGTAGGGCAGGAGAAAGGAGGAAAGCCACACAGGGGTAATGCAGGGACCCTTTTTGGAGAGGCCCAGTGGAGAATCTCACAGGTGGCCATGGCTGAAACTATCCCTCAAAGCCTCTTGGATGAGCACAGCCCCCGATGTGCTCTCCGTATGGCACTGGTGTCTGGTGTCACATGCCTTGTCCAGCCTCTGCCTCCCACCATGGCAGAAATATCTCCCCCTTGCTTTCCCATAGGTTGTGGAGCACACAGCAGGCCGCCACCACATAGAGGATGTTGCACTCGGGCAACCATTATTCAGAAGTAATTAATAATTTCTTTGATTTGGAACAGTACTAAGTTCTTTTTTTAATTCACTATATTTATCTCTCTTGTGAACGCAGTCATGCCATTACAAATAAAACTGCTTTGATGTTTACCTGAGTTAAAAGAATGCTATTCCTCAATCTTAACATAGAGGACAAGTAATAATTAGGGGAAAAATACTGTCTGAAGAACAAAGGATAATAACAAAGACAGTATTGCATCTGTTGTTAAAATACTGAGATAAAATAAGACGAGACTTATACCATCCCCATTTCCTTTACAAATGGTAAGGACTTAAGACTTTGATTAATCTCCTGTTTGGCTTTATCACTGGTTCTTTAAAGATTGTTCTTGTCAGGTCATGTTCTGGAAAACAAGGATTTTTTTTTAAATTCTGCCTTAAAATTAAAACAACAAAAGTATGTCGGTATGCACCTTTTAATAATACTAGTATCTAACACATGAAATGTAATGTACTGGCATGTATGCCTCTTCCAAGATGAAGTGTTGTGCTTTGATCTAGAGTAAGGTTGTTTTTTTGGGGGGAGCTAGCATGATCCAGATAAGTCACTGGACAGGGAGTCAGGAGACCCGTGCTCAATTCTTGGCTATAATGTGTAACCAGGCATTTTATCCTTTTGCGCCTCTGTTTCTCTCCTCCCACCTTTTGCCTGCCTAGAACGTAAGCTTTCATTACATGTATGCACAGCGCCAGAGCAATAGAGTCCCAATTTTCTTTGAGGCCTCTAAGTACTAGTGCAATACAAATTAAATTAAAAAAGCTTATTCTGCACCCAACCCAAAATGAATACCTCAAAAGCCACTGTCAGAGAACGCAAAGCAACTCTTTATCCATTTCTTTTTTGTGCTGCCAAAACCACAAAGCAAAAATAAAGGTAAAAATTGCTCATTTAGCGGTACATGCCTAGCAGAACTTTGATGACAACCAAAAACAATGGATTATATATACTTTTTTCCCCAGCTAATAAAATAAACCATTCATTCCTTTCCAACTGCCTATATATTCCAAATATATTGTGTGTACATTTAAAATACCGGTTATTTCCTTAATCACATTAATTTCATTTTTAAAAAGTGACTGGAAATAAAGCTAGTACCTTGGAAATTCTATAGTTCCCTTCATCCAAAGATCTTAAAGTGCTGCTTACCACATATTCATTAATTTAGCCTCACAACATCCTTAAGCAGTAGATTAGGATTTCTACATTTATTTTCCATATAGGTAAGCTGAGGCAGAGTGGGTATATGACTTTTAACAAAGCACTGGGAACATTAACACTAATTTCAGTTGGATCAGGCCGGAGTGCATCATTGATATAACTGGGCATAAAACACAGGAGTTCTGACTTACAACTCTTTCCACAACATTGGATCCTTTTGTCCACTGATAGAATTTTGAAAAGTTATCTTGAAAATCAGGGTAAGGAAAAATGCTATTGCTTTTGCATATGACAGCGTAGTGCTCTGGGAAATAATGAAACAAAATTAAGCACAGGCATAAAGAAAAATGTAAATAATTAAAACAAATTAAGGAAGCTATCAATTACCTTCTATTACAGAGTTCAGTATGAATTTTGTATATAAAAATTCTCTATATAAGCAAACCTTTAGAGGATTTTAATTCATAGTGTAAACTATTTTCTGGCACTATTTTTTGGCAGATAAAATGTGTTCAATGAACATATGTCACTTAAAGGTTTATTCTGTTACCTCCTCTCTAAGGGTACATCTACACAGCAACATTATTTCAAAATAACTAGCATTATTTCTAAATAACTTAGTCCATGTCTACACAGCAGGCAGTTATTTCGAAATAATGTCAAAATACTGACAAGCTGGAGGAATTCTTACTCCAACTCCTGTAACCCTCATTGTATGAGGAGTAAGGGAAGTAGGAGGAAGAGTGCTCTATTTTGAAATAAGTGCTGTGTAGACGCTCCCAATTTTGAAATAAGATACACAATTGAGGTAGCTCAATTTGCCTTGCTTATTTCGAGTTAAGCCCTGCTGTGTAGATGCACCTTTAGATTTACTATTACTGCAGTCTCTCAAAGGTCACAGGACAGTAGGCTCATTGTGTTGGGCATTTCACAAATGAGGGAGAAAAGATAGCCCTTGTCCCAGAGAACTTACACCTTCTTCCTCCCACAAACGTGTTTCATTCTTAAACTTGCAGCATTCTTAAATGCTGATCTCTTTATTTTCCATATTTGTACAAAGCTATATCTGGAATTAATTACAGCCACTTGCAGTGAAATCCAAACAACAAGGTTACAATGTATAAGCAGACCTTTGTTATGTCTTACATTGCATCCTATTACTAGCTGTGAATTCTGATGTACTTACACTTTAACTCAAGCTCATAATTAGAAAATGGAAGGTTTTATAATGTAATTATCATTTCATGCAAATGACAGAAACTACTCAAGCCTTTTTACCTTCAGCAGAAATGCTATTACTTCTGGGGTTTTTTCTTCTCATGCTGAGCCCCCAGTTCTTGACTTTGAAATTATTTATAGCAGAGATACTCAAGAATGATTCTTCCTGTTTCCAGATACTAAAAGTTACTTTATCCTTGTTCCCCTTTTACTTTGTGGGCAGTATTCAGACCACATTATCTGAATTGAGTCTCACATTTCTCTCCTTTTTTTTTAGTTCAGCCTTTGTTTTATAAAGTGCTCTACATTATTGGCAAATTGATTCAAACTATGTGAGCCCAGAAGAACCTTAATAGAGTGTCCAATTTAGACATGCTATTAAGGCACCCACATTTCTAAACTGGACTCTCATGTATCAATTATTATTTTTGAGCTCTAACAATATGTTTCACTCTGTATAATACAAAGGCAGATAAGACTTCGGCCATAAGAAGCTTTTGTTCTAAACTTCAAGCTTCTTTCTAAGTAAATGCAACTATATTTTCAATTACATAGTACTGAGTTGTTGAAATCCTTTATTGTATCAACTGCTGGAGATTCTTGAGAGCATGTTGCATGCAAAATTTTACATATGCTAAGAAGAAATACCAGTTCCTTTGCATTTCTATTATTTACTCTTTCTGCTGGTGGAGTTCTAGACAAATACCAAAAATAGGCTCCTGCTCTGAGGGTCTCGCAATTTAAGGACTTGATCCTGTAAATACTTATTAGCAGGGAAGCGGGCAGCATTGCTGAGCCCCTAGACAAAGCTGGGGGAGGGAGACTGACCCCATGCTACCAGAAGGCATGGGGCCTCGGGCAGAAGGGACAGGAGCAGCCAGCCATCAGTGCTGTCCATTCTGCTGCAGTAGTAGTGGTAGCAGCTGGGAGCCCAAAGCCTTTTTGATACGCCAGACCCCGGGGCAGTTGCTCGCTTTGCCCTTCTACTGTTGGCGGGCCTGCTTATTAGCAGGTGTAGGCTTACTTCCACGAATAATTCCACCAAAGCAATCACTAGGCCTATTAGATTTGTAGTGGTAAAGACACAGCACAGCCAAGGATGCCACTTAAAGTAAGTTGATGGGGGCTAGGAAATTATGCAACTGTGAAAGAATATCAGTTGTGGTATATACACATATTGTTAATTCCCTTTTTCTTTTGGAAGTACTCAACTTTAAAGGAGCAAAATCCAGCAACAGAAGAAGCGGTGAGAAGATCAGGAGAGGTTTTTAGAAGCCAAACTGAAAGCAGTATCTTGAGGAAGGATCTGAAGGCAAGTAAGGTTGCATGGAATAAGACCAAAGCCTAGACTCTTCTTGGCACAAGTGCTTTAAGAAAAGGAGCGGAGGAGAGATTTAAATTTCCCCTGCGGTATTTAAATAATCATGGCCGCCGCTTTTTTTCCGGCTTGGGGAAAAGCCGGAAAAAAGCGTCTAGACTGGCGCAATCCTCCGGAATAAAGCCCTTTTCCGGAGGATCTCTTATTCCTACTTCAAAGTAGGAATAAGAGATCCTCCGGAAAAGGGCTTTATTCCGGAGGATCGCGCCAGTCTAGACGCTTTTTTCCGGCTTTTCTCCAAGCCGGAAAAAAAGCGGCGGCCATGTTTATTTAAATCCCACAGGGGATATTTAAATCCCCCACGGATTTCCCTATTCTGAAGTTGGAAATTAACATGCCTCTTCCGGAGAAGGGGCCAATGTAGACGTAGCCATAGGGAAGTAAAGAAAGATCTAGCAGCAGCCAGGGTGAGGTTGGGAAAAGGAAGGGGAGTTCAGGCATGACACTGAGGTTGTGAGCACATACGGCTAGTTTGGCGCTGTTTATGAAGAGTCTCTCTCTCTCTGGGGGATAACATCCTAACTGTGGTCCACAGAGGCATTTGTGCAACCTCAGGTTCAAATGGAGGAAGTAGCCAGGAGAGTGTTTTTTGACTTGGGGTGTATTTGACATAAATATTTGTTAATCTTCAACGGATATGATAAACCTCACCTTTGTTCACTGTCACTTGAGGCTGGGAAGGGGTTAACATGAGGGTTTAAATGTAGGTAGATGTCCATCGGCTTGAATTTGTGTCCTTATAGCTCCTATTCAAAGATATGCAATTTAATGTTATAAAATTCTACCAGAATAAATAGGACAACGAAAAGAAAAGGGTGGTGGAAATATCAGCTTTGACAAAAAAAGGAGACAGAGGTTCTTTGGGAAAAGTTGAAGATAAAGAGTTCCATTTCAGTTTGAGCTAGCAACTAGACATTCAGGATAAAAGTTCAAACAAACAGTTGCAGATGCCAGACTGATTGCAGGGGAAAGGGTCAGAGGAATACAAAGTAGATATGGGAGTCATTGGCAAGGAGAGGGCAATTAAAGCCAGGAGTGTGGATGAGGTCATCTTGTGAAAGGATGTACAGGGACAATAGAAGAGAGAGACCAAGGACCCAGGGTGACACATAGGGAGAGGAAACATTGAGTAAAAAAGATGGAGGAGCATTCAGGAAGAAGGGAATAGATCAATCAAGCCCAATACCAAGAAAGTCCATGGAGGAGATGGTCAAAGAGGAGTAAAATGCTGGCTGTTTTGAAGTCTGCAGCAAGATTAACAGAGAGGGTGCAGTCTACACAGCACAGTTATTTCGAAATAACAATGGGAGCATCTACACAGCAATTCCGTTATTTTGAAATAATTTCAAAATAACGGACGGCTTATTTTGAAATCTGTAAACCTCATTCCACAAGGAATAACGCTTATTCTGAAACAGCTATTTTGGAATAGCAGTAATGTGGATGTGCCACTGCTGCTATTTTGAAATAGCTCCTCCCCAGGGCCGTTCAAAATAATTACTCCCCAGTGCCTCCTGGGGCTCTCATTTGAGGTAGCACGTCCACATTAGGGAAATCTGCCTCAGACTAATATTGAGGCTTCCCTGTAGTGTAGACGTGCTAGTTTGAAATAAGCCATTTCAGAAAAAAAAATCCAAAATAGCTTGTTTCAAAATAAGGGTGCTGTGTAGAGATATGCAGAGTGAGCTCCTTGCTCTTGGCCAAAAGCAGGAAATTAGTAAGTCTCAATAGAATGGAAGGGCGGAAGCCATATTGCACAGTATCTCTGAGCTAGCACAGAGAAAACCGAGGCAGAAAGAACAGACCGCATGTTCATTTACTTGGCGCTGCAGAGGGAATGAAAAATAAAAAGGAGTGGAAAAGATGGGAAGTGGAAAGGTTGATGCAAAACATGGGTTAAAGGGGGAAAACAGTTCAGAATTATAAGGATTCATTTTTAGATAGTTTGCAGCAACGTAAGAGCAATGTCTATCTGTAGAGTAATTGTTCAAACAAAATAATAAAAGCCAAATCAACATGCTTCAGTTTTATTTCAGTGGCACAATCACATTGCCCCTTTGCCCTCTCCCTTGAAGTTATTCATTTGTGAAACTGTACAATGCAAAGTATGAGAAAAGTGTAACTGTTATAGAAAAGATGCACGGGGTTTGCCGCTAAAAGAAATACAATTTTCAAGACTGCTAGGTGCATTAAGTATATGTTGTTAGCATTTTCTCTTCTAGTACAATATAAATAACAATAGCTTATCCACCCACATACAGTACATTTAACATGTGTTGAAGACAAATTGATTCAATAAATTCTCTTGTCATGGAAAACAGCGAGAACAACATGTTGATGACATTGAAACCGTAAAAAAATATATTTCTAAATGTTCCAACATCTTTGACACATTAGTTCTGGGATTCTAACACCATGGGTATGATATTCTTATTTTCCAAGCTTAGTATTATCCTCTTCCATGTTTTTTATTGCAATGTAAACAAAAAAGTTCCTATTTTGGGTTTTTCTGGGTTGTCTATCCCAGTTTTACCATTTGAGTGTATGTGGATCATTTCTGCCTGTATCAATGCTTTTTTCCACTGCCTACTTTAATATGACAATAGGCTTTCTTTTTGTGTCCAAAAAAGGAATAGAGTAAATATTTTGATCCCCAGGATTGGCTTGTTGGCAAGTTCCAAATAATTACGTAGTGTTAGCCTTGGTCTGAAAATGGGATCTTCCAATTTATGAAGGACAATCACTTACTAATATTTCACCTCATACTTGAAAGGAACTTCCCCCATGAAAATCTATAAAGCTACATTATTTTCCTCTTTAAAATTTCTTTGCCATAATGCCTTCAAAAAACCTGACAACAGCTATGGAGTTGGTACACTCAAGACACCGATTCTCATGCTAATCAATAATGAGAAGATTGAGAGGACTGAGGAAAGAAAAGACTGAGAGCAGATATGATAGCAGTATTCAAGTACCTAAAAAGGTGTTATGAGGATGGAGAAAAATTATTCTCCTTGACCTCTGATGATAGGACAAGAAGCAGTGGACATAAATTGCAGCAAAGGAGGTTTTGGATGGACTTTAGGAAAAACTTCCTGTCAGGGTGGTTAAACACTAGAATAAATTGCCTTGGGAAGTTGTGGAATCTCTATCACTCAGGCTGTGTCTACATTGGCAAGATTTTGCACAAAAGCAACCGCTTTTGTGCAAAATCTTGCAACCTGTCTACACTGGCCACGAGTATTTGCGCAAGAACACTGACGTTGTAATGTACAAAATCAGTGCTTCTTGTACAAATACTTTGACGCTTCCGCTCAGGGATAAGTCCCCTTGCGCAAGTGTTCTTGTGCAAGAGGCCAGTGTAGACAGGTAACATCAATTTCTTGCGCAAGAAAGCTTGATGGCTAAAATGGCTATCGCAGCTTTCTTGCGCAAGAGAGTGTCTACACTGGCACGGATGCTTTTGCGCAAAAGCAAATCTTTTGCGCAAAGGCACATGCCAGTATAGATGCTCTCTTGCGCAAATACTTTTAACGGAAAAACTCTTCTGTTCAAAGTATTTGCGCAAAATCATGCTAGTGTAGACGCAGCCTCAAGGTATTTAAGAGCAGGTTAGACAGACATCTGACAGGGATGGTGTAGACAGTGCTTGGTTCTGCTGTGAGGGCAGGGGACTGGACTCGATGACCTCTCGAGGTCCCTTCCAGTTCTAGTGTTCTATGATTCTGTGAATGTTTCTGTGTACTCCCCTGTCTGTATCTAATGCTGTCTCAGATTATGTTTACTTTTTAAGTTTGTAGAGGCATATTTTTGTTCTGTTTGTCCAGTACCTAGAGCAATGGATCCACAATAGAACTATTAATACCACAATAGAACTATTAATACTAATAATGCCCTTTTATTCTATTTTAGTAAGTCACAAAAGCAGTTTAATAAGCTTGGACGTAGAGCCGTGTGAAACCCACTTAATTCAGTCTGAGTGGGTATTGTAATCTTAAACCAGTGGAAATTTTTATAGTACATATCATAACTTTGTTCTGTTTGTTTGGTGTTTCAGATTCACATAGAACCAAAATTACAAGATTAACCCCCATGAACTCCAGATACTTGCAACTAGTAAGTTTTGCCACAGTTACTTTTCTATCCTTAGAGATTTATCAGTCCTCTAGAGGGTCTCAGGACTCCCATCTGTTACCTTTCAATTATCTGGGGAGTGTTCAAATGGAGTTTTCAATCCTTCTTCTGTCCCAATATATTCATAAAGAGACAGGTGCTTCTTCCTTCTCCCTACCTCACAAACAGAAGTTCAGGAAACACAAAATGGCTTGGGTTGGGGTTTTCTTGTGGGACCTTCCATATAATTACATACCTGTGTGAGGAAAGAACATTGTGTGTAAGTCAAAGGGAGTTAGAGGCTACGTCTACACTACAAGGCCGTTTTTTTTGCACAAAACTGGCGGAGCGTCCACACCTCAAGCATTTTTTTGCACAAGTAAATTGGCAGAACAGAGGGCTCTTGCTGGTAGAGTTATTCCTCTCCCCATGACAAATAAATTCTTTTTGTGCTACAGCTCTTGTGCAAAAGAGCAGGTGTGGATGCTCCGGAGGGGCTTTTGAGCAAGAAACCCCTAAGGGAAAAAGCACAGGTGCTCTGATAGCCATTCTGTGAATGGCCATCAGAGCTTTCTTGAGCAAGAATGTCCATGCAGTGTGGACACTCTCTTGTGCAAAACCACATCGCTTTTGCAATGCACTTTTGTGACAGACCCAAGGGGATCTGCACTGCCAAGGGGGAGGACCTGCCCCCCCCACCCGTGGTGGGGAAATCGAGCTGCCGCCGTGGCCAGTCGGGGCAGTCTCGGCCTCCGGCTCAGAGAGGCTGCAGCCAAGCGGGGAAGCAGCGTGGCCCCGCCGTGCTGGAGGCGGGGCCGAACCAAGCCGATGCTCCCCAGCAGGAAACCGGGAGAGCGCACGGGCAGGCAAGCGCCGGGAGGCTCAGGGGGCGGGGTTCCCGATGTCCTGGAATGGGATAGCGCAGAGGGGTTGGGGTGTCGGCAAGCAGCATCCACCCCCGGGCCGTTTGAAAAGCGGCCAGGCCAGAGACAGCAGCGGGATGCATGGAGGAGGCGGCCCCATCCTGGCCGAAGGAAGGAAAACCTGCCCCTGTGCTGGAGGAACGGAGGCAGGACCCACGGGCCACCGGAGCACCACGGAGGACTGGAGGCGGACCAAGTAGGGGTAAGGCCTCGCGGTGGGTTTCTGGGTCAGGCCTCCCGGAAGGGGGATGGGAAGCAGCCCAGGGCAGTACAACTCTGGAGCTCATGGACGGACGAGTTTTGGGATTAACCCCCGTCTGTCATGCAAGGGGAACGTTGCTCCCCTTCCCCCACCCGCTCCTATCCCTAGGGCTTACAGCCACACCAGTAAGCCGGAAACCCAACCCAGCTACTACATACCTTTTCTGAACCCCGCCCAGGGTATGGGCTAGACTTCAGGGCGGTGGACCCTGCTCAACCCTTTCATAGGGGGACTCACGGGTTCGCTGAACCCCCTTCCCGATCCAGGAGAGGGAGATCGCACCCGAGGACCTGTCCTGCAGAGCAGAGGACCTAAGAATCAGACCCAAGTCAAGCGGTGGGTACACTGGACACCCCTTCCAGGCTGGAGGGGGTGGTCGCACCCTTAATACCTGTCACAACTTAGAGGCGTGGACACACTTTTGCGTAAGAAGTTTTGTGGAAGAACTCTTCCACCAGAAGACTTCTTGTGCAAAAACCCTGCAACATAGATGAAGCCTGAGTGTTCAGCACTTTTCAAAGTCAGGCAGATGCCTCAATAGGAATTTAGGGCCTTGACTTTAGGCTCCTAGAGGGTTTTTTTAAGTTTTTGCCTATGTCAATAGTGTAACCTATAGTCAAGCATTTAGCTTTCATGTGTGTGAAGCAATATATAGTTAGAATGAAAGCCATAGAAAGAGGTGGAAGAAAAATAGTGCAAAATTTTTAAAGCTCTTGCATGAATTCCTGACTGTCAATGGGAGCTTTGCTATTGTGTTCCAAGGGACCGGGATTTCAGAGTTTAAGTTGGAGAAATGAGCTAAGAATCACTTGATGGGGATTAAATGCAACAATATGATGCATGTAGTTTGGCATAACAATTTCTGCAACTGCCAGAATGCAGTGAGATTGGGTGGCCAGTTTTCTTTTCTTCTGATCTAGATGGTCTATGAACGGTGAATTGGAATGAGGAAGCAGTATCTGGTGCTTCTAATATAGTTCCTGTATATAAACCTGCATTTAAAAATGTTTTAAAGGCATGCATGTATCCAGTTTTTTAAAAAATACATTATGGACAGAGGATATTACTTTACTTCCTATAGCTAGTGGCTGTGACCTGATATCCTCCTCTAGGAATGTGAAAGAGATTTGCACTGTCAAGGGAAATTTTGCCCTGGATTTTGGTAGAGAGTAAAATCCTGCTGGTGTACTGGGAGAAGTTAAATGGCAGAACATGCAACATTCCCTTTCTCTCCCAGTACACCCCAACACCTGTGCTGGCATCCAACATAGCATAGCCAGTTTCTTTCCACAGTAATCAGGGCAATCACAGCTGGTGGTGTTCCACAGCTGCAGTAGGAGCAGATGTGGAAGGGACGGAACACTCAGGCTACATTTACACTACAGGGATTTTGTGCAAAAACCCACGGAGTGTCCACACCTCAAGTGCACAAGAAAATGTACAGTAGATCAGCAAAACAAAGGGCTTTTTGCAGTATAGGTATTCCTCTTTCTATGAGGAATAACTCCTTTTTGCACAAGAGTTCTTGCACAAAAAGGTGTGTGGACGGGCAACAGGGGGGTTTTGCACAAAAAGCGCCACTCAAGAAAACCACAGGTGCTCTGGTGGCTATTCTGTGAATAGCAATCAAAGCTTTCTTGCGAGAGAGTGTCCATGTGCTTTTGTGATGCGCTTTTGCAGTGTGGAAGCACTCTTATGCAAGACGGTTTTGCGGAAGATCTCTTCTGCAAAAAGCTTCTTGCGCAAAAAGCCTGCAGTCTAAATATAGCCTCAATCACCTGCAGCTACCTTTAGCTACCTTCTCTTCCTAGGTGACTTTAATTAAAGCAGGTGATTTCTTAGGTCAATGATTCTCAGACAGGCCTACAAAGCAAATGGCAGGTGCTGTGGAAAGTTCATTTTGTCAAATTGATGAAGAATCTAGAAGGATACAAAAGCTTCTGCCTAGATATAGCCCATTCCAGGATTTTAGAGCAATTTTTGTAAAAAAAATGCGTGCCTAAAAATGAGTGCAAGGCTCACGTATTGACCTGCATACCCTTTCTTAGTTTACCTGCCAATACAGAGAATCACATGAAACATACAACATTCCCTTCCTGGTTTATTAACAAAACATCATTCAAATCTCCATAATTTATTTCTAAAACCATCTTTTCCCTGTGCTGTTTCCCAGAGAGACCTTCTCCTATTGCTGCCTACAGGTACCTACCAGGACTTCTGCCTAGTTAGTACCCTGAACCACCTCTTCCATATCCTACGCCAGCCCTCCTTTCCACTTCTGCAGGCTCGTTTTTATAAGAAGCATCAGCTGAGGTCTGTAATCAATCATCTAAGTTAAGGACATTGATACTGTGAAACATCTAGGAATCAGCACCCTGTTACTGCTTCTAAAGAGGTATGATTTGTTTTCAAAATGCTGAGCACTCTCCATGTCCCTTTAAGTCAATTCAAGATGAAGGTACTCAAACTTTTTGGAAATTGGATCAAATTTTGTTATGACCTTACCTCTATACTACGGAGACCTTTTCCTGACCAGCTTAAAATAATTGCTGTTTTCCTCACCCTCATAACTGAGCCAGGTGTTGTTTTGTCAGGTGTTTTTTGGTGCCAACTGAGCCATGATCATGTACAGGTGATTCTAAATTTGAAGAGACACAAAGAGAATAGTATTAAACTGCAAATTGACCTGGAAAGATCAGAACAGGATCTGAACAGAGATGTCTCAATAAATGTAAAGCACTATCTACAGAGACAAGATATAAAGCCATTCAGATAGGAAACAGTGGGAAGGAATCAAAAAGCAAGCCCTCTTGTAAAGTGTAAACATTGCATTAAAAAAGTTGATTTTCCTCCTCTCTGTTCAATAGTCCCCTAATATTACTTTCACATGTAAACATAATCTAACTGCTACCGAGGATCACAATATGTAAGAAACTAGAGAACAAGGATTTTAAAATGATCTATGGAGAAAATAATACAATTTCAAATGTACTTCTAAGTTTCTGTTTTAAATCAACTGATGAAAATGGCTGTGATATATTACTATTATTTTAGCCAGTTGACCCAAAGAACCAAGTGAAGACTCATCCATTCTCAAATGTCTGAGGGTATGTCTACACTACAGCACTAATTCAAACTAACTTAATTCGAATTAGTTAATTCAAAATAAGATAATTCGAATTAGTGCATCTAGACCTAAAAACTAATTCGAAATAGCGTTTTGCTAATTCAAAATAGCATGTCCACATTGAGTGGACCCTGAACCGAAGTTAAGGCTGGTCGGAACCAGTGCCGGTAGGGCATCAGGTTAGGGATGAGTGTAGAGCTGCTGCCTTAGGCTAGCCGAGGGCTGTGCTTAAAGGGGCCCTACCCCCACCCCGGACAGACAGTTCTCAGGGTTCCCCGCTTGCTTGTCTAACTTGATGAGGGACAGCATAGCAGTCCTGTCTTGGAGTGCCCGGAGTGCCCACACTCGGCACATCACAGCACTCGGCCATCAGCCCAGCTGCACTTGCCGCAGGCTGCCATTCGGGGGGAGGGGGTCAATCGGGGGGCTGTCAGGATCCAGGAGGCCCTGAAGGAGAGCTTCCACCCCGAGGAGCCCGCAGAACCACCCCAGTCCTCCCCATCGGGGCTTGTGCCCCATTCCTCCCTCACCTCCTTCCACTTACCCCTCCCTAGCCCCCCTTCCTGATGTACAAAATAAAGGACACGTGTGTTCAAAAATAGAAACTCTCTTTATTTAACAAAACTGGGGGGGAGGGGGGCGGGATTAACCTCTGGCGAGACTGGGAAAAGGAGATGGGAGAGGTGAAGAGAGAGGGTGAGAGAGAGGAGGGGGAAACCTGGGAGGAGGGAGCTGGAAGGGGGAAGCCAGGGGAAGAAGGAGGAAGGGAAGTATACAACTATGGTATGCCATATCTTCAGTACTGTGTACAGATGTGGTCTCCTCACCTCAAAAAAGATATTTTGGCCTTCAAAAGGGTTTAGAAAAGGGCAACTAAAATGATTAGGGGTTTGGAACAGGTCCCATATGAAGAGAGGCTAAAGAGACTGGGACTTTTCAGCTTAGAAAAGAGGAGACTGAGGAGGGATATGATAGAGGTATATAAAATCATGAGTGGTGTGGAGAGGATGAATAAAGAAAAGTTCTTCATTAGTTCCCATAATAGAAGGACTAGAGGACACCAAATGAAATTAATGGGCAGCAGGTTTAAAACTAATAAGTGAAAGTTCTTCTTCACACAGCACATAGTTAACCTGTGGAACTCCTTGCCACAGGAGGCTGTGAAAGCTAGAACTACAACAGAGTTTAAAGAGAAGTTAGATAAATTCATGGAGGTTGGGTCCCTGGAGTGCTATTAGCCAGGGGGAAGGAATGGTGTCCCTGGCCTCTGTTTGTGGAAAGCTGGAGATGGATGGCACGAGACAAATCGCTTGGTCATTGTCTTCAGTCCATCCCCTCCGGGGTATCTGGTGCTGGCCACTGTTGGCAGACAGGCTACTGGGCTAGATGGACCTTTGATCTGACCCAGTACGGCCATTCTTACATTCTTATGTTCTAAGCTCAGCCTGGTCCTGGGAAGAGACGGAGAGCTGGGTGGCAGCAGGTGGCTGGCTCATGCTGTGCCAGGTGCAGGATCTGCTGGCTGGGTGCTGGCAGGCTTGCAACTGGCACAAGCACTGTAGCCAGACCGTGCCCCTTTAAGGGCTCTGAGGCCGGGAGGGGGGCAGAAGAGTTTCCTTGGTTTGACCCAGAGTGGCCACCAGAGCAAGCTGGGAAGGGCTAGCCTCCCACTAGTTCGAATTAAGTGGCTACACAGCCCTTAATTCGAACTACTTAATTCGAACTAGGCGTTACTCCTCGTAGAATGAGATTTACCTAATTCGAATTAAGCGCTCCGCTAGTTCGATTTAAATTCGAACTAGCGGTTTGTATGTGTAGCCCCTATTAAAGTTAATTCGAACTAACGACTGTTAGTTCGAATTAACTTTGTAGTGTAGACATACCCTAACAGATTTGAAATGTTGCAGTATCATTGCAAAATAGGTTTTTTAAAAACCTTTTTCTGACTATTTAAATAATCTAATAAAACAACTTTAACATTATTGCTGGACTACAGCCTTCTGAAATTCAGAGTTCTAGTTAAAAACATGGGCAGGCATTTCAGCCTCAATTATTCATATTCTTAGTTTGTAAGTTCTTTATAGCAGAGACTGGATATTTGCCTCTGTTTGTACAATGCCTTTCAAAACGGGCCTCAGCTCCTGATGGGAATCACTGGATAATTTGTAACATACAGATTAAATTATATATTGTGAAAAACAAAATGCACAATAGTAAGGAGTACTAATATTTATGAAGCATGACAGATGAGGTATCAGCTTGACTGTTGTCATTTCAAAATGTCCCCAACTATTCATGTAGCAATATGGATAGTTGTATAGTGCCTTTTATATGAGACTTGCCAAAGGGCTTTACAATCATTTATTGATTCACAACAGCCTTAATTCAGTGTATCATAATTATCCCCATTTTACAGATGGTGGGGGGGGGGGGGAAGGGTAGAGATGTTAAGGTAAAAAAATGAGTGGCTATTCTTGGAAATTTTGGCTTTAATGATTTGCCCAAAAAGTCAAACAATAAATTAGTAGCAGATCCAGGAACAGGAGAAAGTAGTCTTAACTTAGCCTTTTGCTGTAACCTCTAGACACACATTCCCTTTTCTCTGTATTTCCTGGTCATGATGGGTTAATATGATTGTATTGTGTGCTTCTGTGGTTTAATTGTTATGTTATTAGGATAAGTAAAATAAAGCTGCAGCTTTTCTTTTGCCATATTACTGCAGTTTAATTACATTTGGGAAAGGCGAAGAGGAGAGTGGGAGCTTGCCAGCATTAATGCTGTCTGTCATTCACAGCCCATTGATGACAAGGAGTTGAAAGCTTGGCAGTTACTCTCGTAATCAGCAACCTGGCTGATGACGAATGGAAAAGATTATGAGAACTATCCAAAAAAGAAAAAGGGGAGGGGGGGAATTATCCAAAGAAAAACAAAAGAACAAAGGGGAGGAGGGACCCAAATCCAACTCTAAGCCCTTTGTGTACACTTTATATGAAAGACACTTAACAAAATAGTTGTATTTAATGACAAATCCCATTAGAAACTATATTTAATGTACATAACAAGGATCCACATTCCTAAAAACACAAATACAAATATTAACAGTTTATTGTTGCTAAAAGGAATTTGGAAATGTACATTTTTTTAAATTGAAGAATATATTTCACTGATGAAAAATACAACTTGCTAATAATATGGATGGTCTCGCCTCAATTTTATTTTTCATTGCATTAACAAAGGAATCGATAGAGCTTTTCAAAAATACAACTCCTGGTTTTCTGAGATGAGGCTGAGTACTGATATTTCCTTTTATTAACAATGACATGAAATCGGTATCCAATTGCTGCTCTGGGTACCTCTGATATTATTTAAAATAATACAAAAAACCCTACATCAAAAATCAGCAAAGCTCAAGAAAAACTCCAGAGAAACATAACTCCCTATCTAACCCCATGAAGAGGATTTTCTGTGCCCCATTAATAATCACCCTTATCAAACCCATGTTAATCGGTTTGCCTGGATAAATGAGGAGAATCGATTCCATTGTAATAGTGCTTCATCAGCTACAGTGGAGGAGTTGGGATTTTTCTGCTTCATTGGTCATAACCATAGAGTAATAATAATACTGCCATCCTGTTACACCTTTTAAAAGTGTTAGACACCTCTCATGTGCCCCTTCTTGGCCTGGACTGTCTTTGTGCCACTCTTCCTCAGTTTCCCCTTCAAACAAGCTTCTGAAGCACTCCACAAAGGTTTATACCCAATAACACCATTTTTTTTCTTGGGATATCATTTCTTACTTTATTTTTGAGTTTATTTTATGTTATCTTCCATTCCAACTCCAAACTGGGCACAGCCCCTCCTACTTCCTTCTTACCCAGCCATTCTTAAACTAGAGTTCAGCCTTCTCTACAGATCTTTGTCCCTGCTACTATCTTCCCCTAGCTGACCCAAAACCCTGGAAGAGCCTCCTTACTCTCTTCAGTATCTGCAAGAACAATCACTACACATTTGTTGTGCCTTGTCCTTCCAAACTTTTCCTGGATTGAGGCCCATCTCTGGTAAGAGGCCAGCCATCCTGTGACTCACCTCCATGATAAAAATCATGTTTGCTTGCAAGAGATACTCTAATGTAGTTATTATGCATATTGAGTATTGCTGTCAGCTTTATATAATTGTTCTGCAGGATCCTTGCATTCAATATGCAACACAGACTATTTTTTCCTGTGCTTGGTTAGGTCGGAGGCCTTATAATACTCACAATTATGGTATCACTGTTACTTAGAAAACAGTGCCTGATTATGTATAATTTTACGTAGATCATATGCTGCTCAGGGACCATGTCACCTGTTGTGTCATGTACAATCCCAGAAACACCATTGATGCAGAAATAACAAATAGGTTTTCAATAGTATATGATTAACATCTGAGGTCAATTTGAAGTTTGTTAGTGAATAATGGTGGTTGTGCCAGACTTTGTAAAGGCAAATTCTATATTATATGATGGAAGGGATATAATACTATCTATAGTATAGATAGTATAATTCATGGATTCCTGTTGTGGATCCAATCTATCTGGGTCTTCACACTACATGCAGTATATATACTTGAGTTCCATATCTTAGATGAGGACAGATGGAACAGAAGTCCCATTAGTTAAAAAAGGCAGTCCAAGTTTTCAGTGAAGCAGCCTGTGATAATGAGAATGAGCTGACTTCCAAATCTAGTAGATGGTATTGACTATATATTTATTATTATAATACCTAAGTATTATATAATAGATCTCCTTAGAAATTGTGGTGGAATATTTTAGCCATTCCCCAAACCTGTTTATAAATCTATAGTGTAAAAAAAAAGTCCAGGATAATCTTGCATATTTTGTGTGACAATGGCATTCTTCCATTGCCTAAAAAACAACTTCCATAATTACTATAAGATGAAGAGCAATATTCAAGTTACTGAAGGTTAATATGATACAAAAATTACAAAATACAGCTCCTTCTTGGAGTTAATGCACACAGGTATGTCCTGTTGCTGGCACTGAGCTTCTTGCATGGTTCAGCTTTCATGACTGAGGACTACCAATTTAGCAATGAGTAGACAGATATTTGAAATTGCCAGACAAGGAAAATAGTTTGGAAAAATGTCTGTGTCCATTTCCCATCAAAATCTCATTTTCATCGACATTTTCTGACCTGTTCTCTAGTACTTACACTCTGCTTCAGTGAAACTAGACAACTTTTCCAATGGATTTACTTAATGAGTTCCTTGCAGTTTCCATTGCAAGACAGGTAAAACACTACATAAAGTAAATCTGTATTTCATACCTCTCAGGCTCCATATGTTGCAACGTAAGCATAAACCTGCTCAAATGGGCAACTGTTTCCTCATTCTGCCTACCCAAATGTGACTCCACAGATCTCAAAAGTCTTGATTTTTCTATTCTCCGTTTAGTGTTTTCCAAATATCCTCATGGAAAATCCCTATAGAAAGTGATGGGGGTGAAGGGAATAGGATTCTAAGGAATTTACTCACAAACAACATGAAATATAATTCAGAATTAAAGCTTCTACATATTTTGTAACTGTTCAATTGAATTCTATAGCAATTTGTGATTCTGTGTTAAAATATAAAGGGTGATGCAAACATAAAGAAAAGGAAGATAAAATAAAATGTTACAACTGAATGTAACTGCAACTTATGACTGTTCCCTAAAGTTCCATCTGTTACACCACTGCCTCATCTAAATCTTCCCTCTGCTCTTTGCTTTCCTGTGCAACATGAGTAGGCCTTCAGTATTACATGATTAGTAGTTTGGACAGGAGTTGTACTAGGAGACCCCAGACATCACACCTTACACAACAGGGAAGTCTCACATTTGCTGTCTTTTTCACAATTGTGTCTCCCTTTCTCCACAGTGTAGCTTCAGAAAGCTGTCTTCTTACTCTGCCTCTTTTCCATAATATTCCACCCTTGACATCTCTGGTTAGATTTAATCCCTACACTGGCTAATCACCATAGAATTAGACAGTGCCATATAAGGGGTCTGCACATAAGCCACCTTTAGACATAAGCCACCACCATAAATTCAGATAAAAAAATGGCTGAAGTGTCTTCGGTTCAGTATCACCCACCTTTATATTGCAAGAGACTCCAGCAGCATGATGGGACAAAGACAGAACAATTGCTCTGATGCAGATGTTCCAATCATTTGTTGAGACAGTTGAAAGGCAGCCAGAACATTTTGATCTACAGTTAAACATTAGTGTTAGAAAGTGCAACCTCTTAACTTCCATCACCTCTTATTCTGTGACGGACCCAAATCAAAATACTTTCAAGCTTGACTGTGGTTTTGTTGACATGAAGGAATGATCCCATACTCTGTTAAACAAAGGATATAGCAAATACAGCTTTTCGTTTTGTTTTGATCCATTAAGTGCCACTATCTGGCAGATACTAAATCTGAAACTGGATCTGGATAGGGAAGGTGGGAATCAGCAGACAGGGATAATGGGATGGAGGAAGGAAAAGAGCAGTGGAAGTGGGTTGAGGGAAGAAGTTGAGTAGCAGAATAGTCATGGGTTGCAGATCCCAGAAGCACCACTGGCTGCCCACATTTGACTAGACTGTCATTCATCACTGTACTAATACTCCTGAGGCTGTATCACTTTCTGCAATGGCACTTTGATGACAGGAGCCTGCACCCTTTGTTTACTCAATAAATTTATTTACTGATTATAATGTAATGAGCTAAATAAACCTATACATAAAATATTGTCAATTAATAAAATAGACAACCCAACCCTCCAAGAACAACTTTACAAAAATGAAGTGACACGCTGCTTCACCACTTTCTCTATATCCCTGCTGATCCCTGTAAACTATTTGCTTTGTACAACTATGTTTTCCTTTAAATGAGTTACGTCTTTCTGTATCACATGAAATTCTTCCGTTTTTTTCTTTTGCTGCATAAATAACATGTCCATATGTTGCAATTTCTGCTGTCAATAATAATCATTTAAAAATAGGATATAAACGCTTCTCCACTTTCAAAGGTCAATCTCTTTGCATAACCATGGGCAACTCAGCTAATTTTTTTGAAAAAAGCTTTGTAGACCCATTAATTGAGTTAAAACCACATTGGAAATGTATATGTAAATGGGTAACATACAATTCTTGAATATTTCCACAGATTTTTACCATAATTCTCTATTAGGACATTAATAATAGATAATGACGCTTAGATCCTACATAGGACATTTTTTTTCTAAATATCTTAGAAGTCTTTTAAAAAGTTATGTATTTACAGATGAGGAAATGGAGCAATCAAATACCAACGTTTTTTTAAAATGGATGCTTAAAATTAGGCTCCAAGGTTCATATTTAGCCATCTAAATAGGTAGCCTAATTGTCAAGAGGTGAGCAAAATGCAGTTCCCTGCAAAGCCTCAGCACTCTTGTACATTAGCCTACTTCTTTACTTACAAAGGTACTCATTTAAAAAAATAATAGTCCCAACACTTATGAATTATTCCCACATTGCTAGCACATATTGTCAGGTAAGCCACATTTTAACCGAGCCGTACAGTAGGGATGTCAATGTTTAACTGATAAGCCTTACCCTTAATCTTAATGATCAGAACTCCAAAGCAGCCCCTGCCTGTGCCAGGGAAAAGAGGGAATTGCTCCAGCCCAGCGGCAGACAAGGTGGCCACTCCAGCTGGGCTGAAGCAACCCCCTTGCCTGCCCTCCACTTTGATCAGTTAACTGGTTATACAATATGTTTAACTGATTAATCAATTAAATGGGATTTTATATCCCAATGTATTCTTGAGACAGGTCTGAATGATTTCAGGTTGGGATTGTAACATATGGACATTTTATTTATGCAGTTTAGAATCTCAGAATTGTGAACACCACAGGAATGATGGAGGTTGTTCAAACCTCTGAACAAAATGTTATGGTTATTCTTTCAAAAGCTACTCCTGGGGGAGTTCTGTGCCAAAAAATTAAAATTTTGCACACAATATTCTGCATATTTTATTTGTTATAACAACTCAATGTAATCATGCTGGTTTCAATTATTTTGGTAATTTTATTTAGACTACAGAACAATGGATGAAGACTGGAAATGTGGGACACTGGAGGAAATCCCCAAACCTGCTCTGTCTAGTGGCTAGTATTGACCCTTTACTTCTAGTTATTAGTCAACAAATCTATGCAGCCATATGCTCAGTGTTACATCATTGGCAACTGAAGAGCAAGCAAGGGCAGAGGACTCAAACGCGCATTTTATATTGGCTACTGACCGTCTCCAGAAAGGTCAGTACCAACAGTTCACAGAGCACATTTTGATAGGATTTTTTTTCATTCAAAAAATGTAGACCAGTACTATTCACTAAAGCACTATAAGCATTTCTAAGGCCCTACTGTCCTTTACAATATGTATCCTTTAGACCGCTCTGGCTATGTAAAAGAGCCTTGACATTGTAACACCTGCTTTATACTCCTGGGGGGATATATTAATCAGCATGGAAACAATTCACTAAGCAGGCAGGGTGCTATATTATGCTTTGCCTGAAGGACAGAACCTGCTCCCACACTTACCTCCTCAGAAACACCACAAAGTCTTGCCCCTCCACATCAAGCATGTTACAATAGTGACATTGAGGGACAGAGCATCTCTGGCTATGTCTACACTGCAGTTATTTTTCAGAAAAAAAAATCCCAATTCTTTTTTCAGAAGAGACTTTTCCGACATTTGGCCTGTCTACACGGGGCCAAATGTGGGAAAAGCCTCCTCTTTCAGAAGAGCCCTTATTCTTCATAAAACGAGGAATACAGGGCTTCCCAGAGAGCACGCCCACTTTTTCAGAAACTGATCTGAAAAAGCAGACGTGTTTCCGGGATGCAGCAGTAGTGTAGTGTAACTTTGTAGTGTAGATGTAGCCTCTCTTGCTCACCATGTGACTGTCGAGCCTACCCTCCCCCTGCTGTGATTTATGTCTCTGTCTCTACCTGCTGCTCTGAGCAGCCAAACCAATTTGCCTACATTGTTGGGGGTGGGCTACATGACTGCTCCTGTGGCTTCCCTTTGCTGCCCAATCAGAAGTCCTTTTGCTGCACAGAAGCAAACATATCTGCAAGGATCGTGAATACTGCACATAGGCAGTGATGCATAATTTCCCCAGGAGTAAAAAGCTTACAACTAATGGCTTATTATAACTTTGAAACTTTACTATGTAAAAGAAAAATACTGCTTTTAATCATCTTAATTATTCTGAAACAAGAACATATGCAATTTCCTTACCTTGTCAAATCTTTTTAAATGTTCCCTTCCTTTTTTTAGTAGTTTACATTTAACACAGAAGTATACTGTATTTGTTTGTCTCTGCTGCTGCCTGATTGCAAACTTCTAGTTCCAAATGAGGTGTGTGGTTGACTGGTCACCTGGTAACTCTGAGATTCTATTGTACTAGAAGATTGTCTAGCACAGACCTTCATATGTTTATAATTAGTCTTTCCTCTATGTGTTCATTTAATTTTCATGATCTCTAGGTATAATATCATATGATAGGATCATTAATATATCATATTGTGTTCCTGACCTGATTTTGAAATTAGCAGGAGCTGTGCATGCTCAGTGCCTTTGAAAGCCATGTCACAAGCAGTTTGGGGCAGAGACCTTGTCTCATCTTATTCAGTGGTGCAGTATAAATATTTTACATTTTGAATAACATTTCCTCCCAAAGGACCACTAAGTGCCTCTTAGGCAGCACCACTCAAACACAGTCACTCCTAGTGGCAAGATTGCCACTATTCTCCTTGACTCACCATTGTAGAGAAGGGAAATTTTTGCCACTGGTACCAGGGGAAACCCCAATGTTCATGTCTCTTGTGTTTTTTAAAATCCAGGAGCACTGGATATTTTTATACTTGCCAGAGCTGATAACAAATATCTTATAGCCTTTACTAAGAGTCACATCGTCAGCATAAATCTGCACTAAGGGCTTATGGGGGGGGGGGAGCAGTTCTATTAATCCTCTGTGAAGCACCTGGCACTGGTCACTGTAGAAAAACAGGATACTGGGCTGGATGGACCATTGGTCCCACCCTTATGGTCATACTTATGGGATGGGATGGGGATCCTAACCCTAGTCAATTACCTGGCAGGAAAGAGCAGGGCTCAAACAATCCCAGCCTGGGAAAGGACTTCTGAGAAAGTCCCCAACAACATAGTGGGGGTCAGCAAATTGCCACCCCTTAAGCCCTTAAATCAGCCCGAGAGAGGGATTGCTGGGGCACTGGGGGCTTCCCTTTCCAATCTGTGCCCCCCCCCCCACCAATAGAGCCAGCGCATGGGCACCCCCAACCCTCAGACAAGGGGGGTAGGGTTTTCCCCTCTTCCTGTGACCACCGACAGCAGCCCAAGGGTGGGGGCCCGCGCCCCTAATACAGGGCACTCCTACCATCTGCAGCAGCCGGCTCCGGGGCAGCAGCCAGCGCCCTGAACGCCCCAAACCATCCCAGCCCAGTGTCGTCCCCCTCTACACAAAGTGGGAAGGGAGGGAGATCTGTCCGCCGCAGCGCACGGGGCTCGCCCTCTGTCCAGCGCGCAGGGCCCGAGCAGTCCCGGTGCCCGGTGGCCCCCCTTGGCGCCCGGCTCTGCAGCGGGGAGGCGGCGCGGGAAGAGAGGGGGGCTCCCCGGGCCCCCAAAGGAGGCGGGGGAGGGGAGGCTGGGCTGCCGCAGAAGGAGACGGTGGCTTGCAAATAATAATAATACTAGGTACAAAATGCTGCGTCTTCACAGCAGCCCTGGCGGGGAGGGTAAGTCTCGGGGGGCTCCCCCCGCCAGGGACTGGTGGGGGGGGGGCGGATCCTTGCAGCCCCCGCTCCGCGTGTGGCCGGGCCGGAGGGGGGGGGGTGGGGGCTCCGCCGCAGCGCCCTGGTGCAAGACGGGCGGCAATGGGCAGCCGGGCGCCCAGGCTCCGTCTCCCCTTCTGCGGGGTGGGCTCGGTGCGCCGCCGCCGCGCGCGGGTCTGGAACCCCCCGCGCGCCCCCCGCAAACCCCTCCCCGCCCCCCAAGCGTGTCAGGGGCTGGCGGCTCCCAGCCAGGCTGCCCCGTGGGCTGCGCTCGGCTCCTTCCAAAGAAGCCCACCAACAACCCATTGCCCCAGAGCTGCGGCGCGGGCGGCACGGCCCGGGAGAGAGGGAGGAGGAGGAGGCGGAGAGGAGGAGGCGGCAGAGGGAAGGAGGCTGCAATCCTCCCGGCTCCCCTTCCCCTGCCTCGGCGCGGCTCCGCTGCTGCTGCTGCTGCGGCTGCGGCTGCCGCTTGGCTTGTGCTGGGCTGGCGGAAGGTAAGGACCGGGCTGCGCGCTGAGCAGGGCTCGCCGGGTTTCTCTGTGCCCAGCGCAGGAGGGGAGCCCTTCCCGCCTGGGCTCCGGGCTCCTAATGTCACCTTGGAAGTTACTTTGTTTGCGGAGTTCCCCTGGTGGAGGCTTCTGAGGGCAGCCTGGGCAGCGCGCGCCTCCCTGGGGCCGGAGACACGGGGGGGGTGGGGCTGGACCTGGCCGTGGAGTGGAGCCTTAGGGCACCCTCCCGTGTCATTTTCATCATCCCGTGTTCAGCTCTCTCTGCCCCCAGCCTCCCTCGGTGGAGCGCCCGAGCTTTCCTGCCACTGCTCACTTGGGTTGCGCCCTCATCCCTGCGTGGCAAAATGAGGGCGGAGGGTTGAATTGTTTCCTTTCTGGTGGGAGAGGCTTTAATGACCTTCCAAAGTTTTGTTCCAGCAGAAAACCGTTCTATAAGTTGTCCAGAAGTGAGGCTGTTTCTGGTATCTATTATGTTATACAGTTGTGATTTAGTAGACAGCCTTATATAGCACATTATTGTGCGGGGCGGGGGAGGAGGGGGGCAGGAAAAATGGACATTTGGAGATTTAGATGTTGTTTAGCCACTTTTAACTTGTGGCTTTATTAATCATTATTTTATATGTTGCCGTTGTAAATAACTTTTATTTACTGAGTATAGCATAGTCAATAAAGAACAAGGTGCATATGTACACTATATAGCCATTAAATCCAAGAAAATTGGACTATCTCCTAGGGTTTAAAACATTCCATCCCGGTTTGGGAAGAAGATCAATAGTTGCACTATACACAATCCCTATCTTCACAATGTCATAAGTTAAAAAGGGTTTGCTGTACTATTAATATTCTTTTCTAACTTCAGTAAAAGTTAAATAAATGTAACAAGTGATAATTTATACTATGATCTACTGTTTTTGCTATTCTGGTTAAATGAATAGCTAACCAGGATTATTAAACTATGAAAGTGGCTACTGCTGACATGTATTAATAATACTTCCAAAGGATTTTTCTTTGTATTTTAAATACTGCTTTGTATCCTAAATGTATGCACCCAAACTAGGCTTTAGGCCTCTATGAGAAGAATATATCTTTTGAGAAAAGTATTTAAGGAACCATTATATCCTGCAGTGGAACAGTATCTTGTAATAGGACCCATGAATAATAAACTGTGTTTCATGGTGCCAGACACACTGGCAGTGTGTTGCATGCATAATACTTTTTGAAGTGTTACATTACATATGGATTTTCTTGGCATTCTTTTATTTTGGAGAAACACTATATATTATAAATGTATTAATTTATGGATATACATTGCTTAGGCTGTAATTCAGCCATGGATTTGTTGAGCATGACCTGGCTTTACTGTTGTGATTTATTTAATTTATCTCAGAGTATAGAAAATTTTGATTGAGCACCCTTATAATTTTTATCTTCCTGTTACTGTACTTTATATATATACATTATATACACTATTCCCTCATTTTATTTAGTTAGAAGTAGAATAACCATTTTTTAAATGCCTACATGTATTCCCATATAAAAAATGCCCATTTTCAAGATATGCAAATGCATAATACGTGTTTTAGAATCTTCCATGTAGCTGGGATTTAAAAAAAAATATTTGAAATGGTATTAGCTTGTGATCCAAAGCAGTAAACATATGAAGAAGCAAATATAAAGCTGACACTATTATTCACACAGGTTATGCTGTTTATTTAGCTTTATGTTCAATGTGGGAGATATTGGTATCAGTGTGAAGAGGGCTACAGGTCTGATAAAGCACATACTTTTTTTACACTAATGCTTCAACTTCTTGAGAGAAATAGTTCCCCTAACAGTGTGGAATATAGGAATATCTGTTGTGATTCACTGAGAAGTTTCTCTCAGTTACAATAATTGTCTACTCCTACTCCTGTGGAAGTAATTGGGAACAGAATGAGGCTCTGTGTTCCAAAGCAGACTCACCTGAGTAGTTTCACAGGATTTGGCCCTGGTATTTCAGTAAAAGAGTTATGTGAAGAAGTCACTATGGACACAGTTCTGCAATGCTGAAGTCAATAGGAGTTTAGCCATTGAATTGTATGGTAATTAAGCCCTATGATTAAGGATTAAGCTCTGTGATACCAGATTGCTATTTAATCCATTTTTCAAAACTGTTCCTGTTTCCAGACAGATGAATCAATAATAAATAGTAAACATAAACTATTTAGTCCATTTATCAAAACAGGTTCTGTTTCCAGATGCAGAAAACAATAATAGTGAACAAAGAAAATAGTGTATAGTATGAATATTAATACTCAGAATATTAATAACAATTTTCATTCAAATGATTAGTGATAATAATAAAAAAGAAATCCATAAAAGCCATTTTCTAGACCTTGCTTTAACAGAAGCAAAGAAGAAGGGCCAAATTCAGAGGCAATATATAAGATAGCATAAGCGAGACTCCCTTACACACTGTATTGACATAAAGGAATCTGAACTGAAAGAGACGGAACGTGATTATGTTAAAGAAGGGTGAGGTTTATTCTGGATGTTACGCTGTTAGACGCTGAATGGAGTGCACACATGGGTAAAGTTGAGTGTGAGGGGGTTTGAGTTCAAGGTGATCTACACATTATCTCTAAATTTGATACGGAGATTTTGTGATAATATTCTGGGTTATGTCTATGAGAAATGTTAAACGTTTTTTGTGCATGTAGGAGAGAGAGTTCTCTAAGTTCATTTTCTCCTCTTTATTCCCCATCAAAATCTCATGCTTTGGATCTAATATTCTTCCCAGGTAAACTATATGTCAATTTGCTGCTTGTGAAAGGTGAATGGTGATAGAGTAGAAATGGAATCCTGCAACTGTTTCTCTGTAGAACAGATACTGTGTGGACAGCAGCAAAACTATTCTGCTAATTAATAGCCTACTGATACTGCAGGGACCACGTCTATAGGTGTAAAATAGCTCACCCTCTATGTCTGTTCATTCCATGACCTTCTTGTTGAGTTGCCAACAAGTGTGGCAGATGTGATGTGTTACCAGGAGTAACTACCAACTAACCGATTGCTATGTAACAATTTGGAAAGGATTCATTACACTGACTACATGTAAAATGCTTAATTTCCCCATTCAGTCACTGAATTAAATGACTTCACTGGGAGCAGGATTGTGCCTGTAATGTTCTTTCAACATACTCTACAGTATATTGCATTTAATTACATAGAATAATGAGGACAGGTCAGGATTCCTGTTACAAATGCCTGTTTTCAGGGGTATGGGTCTGTACATTTCAGCTTAAATATTGCTCTGATGGAAGGTTGTCTTGTAGTTTTTTTATCATGTGAATTAATTGTTAATAATGAGGGTATTGTCAATGGCATAAATATATTTTAAAGACACTTTTTCCTGCAGAATGTTTCCTCCTTACCCCAGTTCCTTCTCTATAGACCTAGTCCAATTCCTCTTAAGACTATCATTGACCTTACTATTCAGCCAGAGACTGAATCCAGTAGAGCAGCTGCAGAAACAGCTTAAGCAGGGGTCAATAGTTGTTTGCTCCAGCTCCCTCCAGTTTCTTCACCTCAGTGTTACTCCATTCCTGCCCATCTTACCTTCTATCTCTCCCTTCTTCTATTCCCATAACTTCTCTCTCTTCCCATGTTCTCTGTGTAATAAGTAATTACTTCTGAACCACTCTGCTTTTCCCACCCTCCCAACCATGTAAAAGAACTAATGTGGCGTTGCCAACTTAGCTTTTTGGAGAAGGGACTGTTTATGGCTCTATGTTTGAACAGTGCCTACCACACTGAGTCCCTGATCTCAGTTGCTTCCTACATACTGCTGTAATAAACAATTACTATTTATTATTATTAATAATAAAATAATACCAGTGATTTTAATTGATGTCACACAGGTTCTACTTTACTGTTTCTATAGTCATAAACTAAAAAATACTTTCTCAGAATTATATATAGCACCTGATCTTGGGAGTCCTTTCTTACATGAGCAGCCACATACACTTCAATGGGATGTATCATTCCTCACATGAGGCGTGGAGTGCGGGATTGGATCCCTGCTCAGCCACACTGGTACACATAAGGAATATACAAAATGAACACATACCATTCAGCTTGATTTTATAACATTTGTATATTTGAAATATTTGAAATAGAAATCAGTGCCGCAGCTCATCCTCCTTGTATAGCTCTCCCCGCTCTCTGACATGGAAGACAGGAGGGCTCCACTGCCTCTACATCTTCCCCCTCTCCTGTGGGTCTTATGTAGGATGCCCTTTGAGTCTAGAATTTGTTCAGAGAGGCAGGCGGAGAATTGAGGGAAGCCTGGAAGCTGATACACATTTGTCCAGCCCAAGGAGACTACCTGGAGAAGATAGCATGGAGTAAGCCTGATGTTTTTTCCCGGGTAGAAGTCCTATAGTGCAGTTCCCAGGTACGTCTACATAACGGAGGAAGATTGAAGCTGCTGCTGACGATGTTCTAGGGTTCAAATTAACGGGTCTAGTTAAGACAGCTAATTCAAATTGAGAGTGGCACTCCAATCAATGCCAGTAACCCTGCTTTCACGAAGAGTAAGGGAAGTAGAAAAAAAGTGCTCTTCCTTCTACTTCCTGCAGTGTAGACAGTGCCAAAAGCCCAGTTAAGTTATTTTGACTTCAGCTACGCAATTAATGTAGCTGAAGTTGGATATCTTAATTCAACTTTTTCCTGTAGTGTAGACGTACCCCCCATGTAAATACAGGGTGTTAGTAAAAGTGACTGTAGCTTCCAGAAAATCCCTGGGGATCTGGCAGGTTTGGTGTCCATCTTGTGCCTTTTGTCTGCAGGGAAATCCTGCTGCCTCATTCCTTTCACCCCTAATGAGATGATATGAGGGGATCTCGGGAGATTTCCTCCTTTCAACGTTTTTACCACTAAAGGGGATGATCCAGTTCAATAGTTGATAAGGAAGTACGATTTCTCTTACAGGTCTTATATTTTACTTATGAGTGCAGAGAAATGCTATATTTAAAAAAGCATTGTTGATTCATTTTAGATCATTTAAAAAATAATTGCCAGCACCTTAGGTTGTTAACCTAAGAATTTTTAAATTCTACTTTACTTTTTCCGATTTAAATTCTATTCTTCCTTCCTTTTTTTAAAAATTATACTCTCTTGGAGCAACAGAAATAGGCATGCGCTAACACAGTGCTGCAGTGTTTGGATTGTCAAAACTGAATTGGAATGCTTAAATACAAACACATTTAACTGAATACTCAAAATTATATAATTTATATTAGGCTTTGTAACCCTACCACTTTAATTTTGGAAAGAGGGAGATAGATGTTACTACAATGTCTCTCTTCAGTGGCTAATGAATGCCATATTCTTCCCTCAGATATGTGTGCACAATTTAGTGCACCGAGTTCTGCTTGCTTTAATCTTGTAAGTAGTCCCACTGAAGTCAGTTGTGTTACTTGTGTGAATAAAGCAAATGGGGTTTGTCCCATTGCGAATTGCATAGATGTATGTCCAGAGGCCAGGGTTTGCCATTGTGCACAACATAACCCACATGTTGCTGAGTCTGGATGAAGAGTATCAAAGGATAGCTGAGAGAGAGCTTTTCAATTGTGAGTTTAAACCAGACACTCCAAATACTAGTTTGTTGCAGCTGTGATTTAAAGCAGACTTGAAAATTTCTCAAATATAAAATGCTTTGTTTTTTTAAACATATCTCAATTGCTGAATAAAATGACAAACTCAAATTTGAAGTGTAGAAATAAATAATCATGTCACTAACTTGCTGATGCTTTCATGGCATTTATACATTTACAGTTATTTTTTCCTTAAACTCAATATTGGCTTTTGGGGGTTTATTATTTTTCTTTAATGCCTATCCTTAAGTTCCAGTAATAATATCATGAAGTTTGATGAGCATTTGGAAAGGAAAAAGATTCTTAAGAGTAATGGAAGAGCTTTGCAGCTTTTATGTACGTATATAAAATTTTCTTGACTAGATTTACTTAATTTAAATAGATTAGCTACCTCTAATTTATTTTGAGATGAATATATATATAACCTTAAACCAAAATGGTTTATTTTTCTTAAAGAGGACTTAGTTTAGACTGTAAGAAAATGTGGCCAATTTAATACTTTACTCAAGAACGATATGCTGAATATATTTAGTAAAAATCTAGTGTAGGATTATAATTTATTTAGTCTCAACAAATGTCTTCTCTTTGTTCAGTACATTTGTGAATGTAAACACTAATATTCTTATCTCCAAAATATACTAGGTGTTCATGATATATTATAAAATAGAGCCTCTCCAGGGTTTGAAGTGAAAACAGAAGTATTATTGTGCTGCATTTGTATTTTAGAATTAAAATAATAAGAGAGAAAGTATTTTCATTCCCCAGGATATGATCCAGTAAGTGGTACAGCTAATCATTTAAAAATGAAACTTAAATCTTTATAAAATGAAGAATAAGCAACTCTAGTTTTGCAGGTGTTGGAATAAGAAAATAAAAAGAATAACCGTGTAGTCATAATTCAAAATAATACTTTCTAAAAGTTTTCTGAGTGGTAAACAAATTAAATCTTCGTAACTATTAGATTACTTAGGTGAAATATTGTAATATTCAGTGTATTCTGACTGCCTTCATCTTCCTTCCTTCTCTGCCTGTCCGTCCACAGGACTGTCCAGTATTGTGGCATACTGTAAGTAAAACATTTCCATTGATGAAACTCCACAGATATGGGCAAGGAGACAGACTTTAATGTATCTTATTTCCGCCATTTATATCTTTTTACAATATCTATATAATCTTTATGTAACAGTGTTCTTTAAATCTAAAATAATGACAGTAACATGTGCAGTAACTTACTTGTAAGTGTGATCAGTGGAGGAAAACTAATTAATTTCAGTAAAGGATTTTTTTTACCAATATATGACAGGTAGTTATAAGTAGCAAGATGTAATACTGTGGGGGCTTTATTTTGTTTTAAATTAGGATAAAATAATTTTAATAAAAAAAAAGGCTGAGGTAGTTTCAGTTAAAGCAAAATAAGAGGTCTCATTGATTCACCAAAGCACATTTTTCCACATTACAAGTCAGACATTACTCAGAGCTGTTCAGATCTGTGGAAACAAATGATGGACTTGATGAGATGGTAAGTCCTTTTAGTTTATTGGTGTAATGCATCCTTATGATCAATCAACATCCACCATTGAGAAGTAAAGTTTAAAAAGAGAGATGCTGGAGATCTGTGTAAGGTAGCCATGCTCCTGAAACAAAGAAGTTTGAATCTCAGGCCAGGTCCACACTTATAAGGAACGTTGAAGCAAGAATCACAACTAAACTGGCTAAATCAAACCCCAGAAGATCAATTGCAGCAGCAGAGATTTTCTTTTTAGTGTAGACATGGCCTCAGGCCTGATTTACACTTAAAATTTAGGAATTTAGGTTGACATAACTATGTTGCTTGGCGAGGGGGCGGGAGGGAAATAAAAAAATTGATACTCCCTGAATAATGTAGCTATGCCAACCTTGCCCCCACTGCAGATTGAGTTACGTCTATGGCAGAATGCTTGTCAATTTAGCTACCATAGGCTGGGGAGCCGGGGTAGGGTACCTACATCCTCTCTCTTGGTGTACATACATCTACACCACAGAGTTAAGCCAACATAGCTACATTTATATAGCTTTGCCCATATAGTCCTCAGGCATATTCAAAGCAGGATCAGAGCATATAGGTATGTTTGAGAGTTGAGAACTGTGAAACCTGTGATAAGAGCAATTTCTAAATGTTTACACTATAACTTTTGTGCCATCTCATGACTGTTTGGAAGAATTCCTAGTGGAGAGAGATGCATGTTACAAAATTCACCATAATTATTACCCTTGTTGGTAGTTACAACAAAGAGATCATAGAATTCAAGGGGATGGCATCTGAACTACCCTTCTTACCCTTCAGAATTGGTCTCTCCACGAAGGTTTGAGACACAAAGGCAGTTCAGGGATGCTTGCAGAGGACTTCAGTCTGCAAGGCTGTCATCCTGGCACCTTTCAGCAGCACTAAACTGGCATCTTAAAAAGTTAATAGTTCTATTTGATGTAGTGTTTCTGTACCTAAAATGGGGTTACACTTCAAAATAGAACTTTTAGATCACTAATTCATAACATCAAAGTCTTTGGGGAGCTTGTAATGGGAGGAAAACACCTCAAATGACACTACAGATTATAACTTAAATATCCCCAAGGAATTTATTCTCCTTTCAGCATGCTTTCTTAACTGTCATTGACACTAATGGCAGGTACATAACATATTCTTATTGGGAAGCGTAGAGTTTTAAGTGCATATTTCAGTGCTAGACTGAGTTCAGAAAATGTACATTTTAAAAGTTCCCTAAACATGCATTTATACAACAAACTACTGATGTATAGAAAGCACTTGAGGCCTAATGGTTCCATGAGTACATTTGTACATGATGAGCCTCAGCAGCTACCAGTTGCCATTTAATACTGCTCTCTTTATTTTAAATGAACTAAGAACATTTGATCTCTCATTTTAAGGTAAAGTCAAACCAGCCAGAAGAGACTGTCCACTAGTTTTGATTTCCCAGCAATTGCACTATAATTTGTCTCAGCAAACCAACAATAAAAAAAGAACATATTCCTTTGAAACAGTTTTTAATTGCAAACTTTCCTATGGAAGAAAGTGTATCCAGTTCCTGGTGGCAGAACTAAGAGCAGAAAAATGATCCTATTTACCAATTTATGTCAGGATTATGTAAATATTATAAGTTATAGAAGGAAAACCTATTAGAACAGCCAGTTCATTTCCTACATTAAATTATATAATTGCTTCTTTACTGACTATGGATTGTGACTCTCAGTTGGAAACCAGAAAATGCAAAAAGAAAGAGGGATAGAACTAGGATGACTTGAAAGCATATGATCATCAATGCCATAGAAAAATGTAATTTGAAGTTATAGAATCATAGAACACTAGAACTGGAAGGGATCTTGTGAAATGATCAAGTCCAGTCCCCTCCCCTCATGGCAAGACTAAGCATCACCTAGATCATTCCTGACAGATGTGTATCTAACCTGCTCTTAAATATCTCCAATGATGGGGATTTCACAATGATGGAATTTATTCCCTAAACAATTTATTCCGGTGTTTAGCCTGACAGTTAAGAAGTTTTTCTTAATGTTCTACCTAAACCGCCCTTGCTGCAAATTAAACCCATTGCTTCTTGTCCTATCCTCAGACGTTAAAGTGGACTATTTTTTCTCCCTCTCCCTTATAACGCCCTGTATGTACTTAAAAGCTGCTATCTAATCCCCTCTCAGTCTTCTTATTTCCAAACTAAACAAATCCAATTCTTTGAGGATTTAGGATTACATGTCAGATGATACGCAAGTATGGAGAATGTGGGTAGCCCAATGTGCTGAAAAGCACAGGATGGACAAAGAGTAAGGTCTTTACTGATAGCACTAGGATCCTTTAATACTGAGCTACTTCTGTCAATCCATCCCTTGTTTAAAACAAAAACATATTTGAGTATTTTGTGATAATGGATCCAAATACTGCTTTTTATAGTCATGTTACTGTGATAGTTAGCACCCTTAGTGTAGAAAGCACTTTCAGGCACTGGATTTAAAAAAAATAAGATTTCTGCTTCCTTGTCTAACGTAACTTGCTTCTGTTTCTGAGACAGTAACTCAATAAGAGCAATGTTTCCTTCATTGTAGAGAAAGATTTGAATTCTCCATCAGGCACTATGCTGATGGAGTAAAATAAACGCAAATGTGTTTGCATCTTAAGTAGCCATACTGTATGGCTTCACAAACTCTCATACATTTCTTTACGGGAATTTATTGTGTTTATAAACACCTCTTTCCCTGAAAAATTGGGCTTTTCTATTTTAAAGCTTCATGTAAATGCCTTCATGTCTTCTCACTGTGTTCTCAATTGAATCCCCGAATCCCAGTACTTCAGACTCTTTATGAACAAACGCTAGCCCTCTTCACATATCTTCTCTCTGTCTACACTGTTCCTACTTGTCTCCCACTGTCTTGCTCTTCACATTATTGCATTACTGTTGGTGTAAGAGTTGGAGTGCTTCTCTGCAACTCTGATGATCTTGAATAACCATTCTATGTTTCTCTGCCTCCTTGACTTTTCATATATTTTCATTTCACAGTACATCTCCTCTTCACACTTTTACTTCTTAATTTCTATTCTCTACTTACATTATTATTTTATTTTAACAACCTAAATATTATTTAAGATGAAAACTACTGTACTTGAGCCATGGCAATTTTGTATCCAGGCTCTTGTTCAATAGCTGGGAAGGTTACAAGAAAGACTCAAAACAAAAGTGTTTGCCATGGGACTGACCAAAAGTGTGTGGTAGTGGGGCTGTAACACAGAAAATGGAGTAAGTTAGTTGAGGAATGGTGGGTGGGGAAAGATATGAACTGGAGGAAGAACAAAAGGCAGAATCAAGCTACAGCTCCACTGCCGCTTTTTTGTGGAAGAGGATATGCAAATTGCACTCGTATTTGCATATCTTCTTCCGATTCTTTTTGCAGAAGAGGTTTTGCTGATAAAAAGCCCTGTGTAGATGGGGTCATTTGTCAGAAAAATCCCTCTTTCACAAGATCCCTTATTCCTCAAAAATCAAGGTTTACAGGGTTTTTTCCCCTGACAAATGGCCCCATCTACACAGGGCTTTTTATTGGCAAAACCTCTTCTGCAAAAATAATTGGAAGAAGATAGGCAAACGTGAGCGCGATTTGCATATCCTCTTCCGCAAAAAAGCAGCAGTGTAGCCGTAGCCTCAGTGTGGAGTGAGGAGAAGAGAGATTAAAGTGAAATGTTAGTTTGCAGTGACAAGATAATTCTTACAAAATATGGACTGGAATTATTTTGTTTGGTACTTATACAAGAGATATTGGCATGAAATTAAAAAAGGAAAACATTAAGATAAAAAAATTCAGGAGAACTCCATATATCTCTTGGTTTCTGATATTTCCACTCCAATTCATCTGACAAAGTGGGTTTTCCTCACAAAAGCGCATGATTCTATAAATTTTGGTTACGGGTGCTAGATGACTACTTGTTGATAAAATGAGTTATGTAAGGCCCCGATTAGCAGGGGACTTAAGAATATACCAAATTTCAAGTAAATGAGTAGTACTTTTGCAAAACAATCTCCCAGTAGAAGTAGTGGAATTCCTGTTGAAGATACTGGGAAGACATCCACTTAGTACAGTGGTTTTGGATCAGACCTTTGGGGACATTTAGAAGTAACTGGACAAAGTCCTAGAAAAATAATTTGTGCAGAGAACATTCCTACACTAGTGAGAAGATAGATCATTTAGTAGAATCATAAATGTTGGAGATTGAAAAAAAACTAACATCCAGAATTGTGACTTTTATTTTAATATTCATATTCCTGAAACCTTTTTTACATTTATCTGTATCTCCCTGGCAGCCATCCCATAGCTCCATAAGTCTGGGGGAAGAGAGTAGTTAGCATTTTGTTGCTGTGGGGATTCGAGTCTTATTGCTGTATGTTGGTAGTGTGGAGCATGTGATTTTAAAACTTACGTGGTACAGCTGCAGGTAATTATTTTCCTACTGTATATCACACCCTGTTTTTAGTTATGGGGGAAATAATTAAAAAAAAATCTTAAGGAGTGTTGTAAAAGAAAATTAAGGGGAGTGACTAATGTCAGATTTGGATAGCAGTCAGGCTGGAGAGAGACAGCTTGTTCTATCAGTCACCAAGAATGTTAGCAGCCAGCCAGCCAGCCACTTATTCAGCAAGGGATCAAGAAAGTGAAAGGTAAGGATCAAAGATGTTTGTGTGTGTTGCTGACAGTTGCTTCATCTACTGAATTAATATTGTAAGTCATGTACTGTGGTTATACTATTCTGATTTCTGTTAGTATTAGTTGTTCATGTGATTGCTAGCTATTTTGTTTTTACAGTAAGATCCGGGCTTTTTGGTTTTCTTTCCTATCCTGCACAATTTGTATATGTCTCCAGGGTGGACACAGAATGGCTGTCACTTGGTAGGGAGATCAGTAAAGCTATGATAATACATTTTTCCCCCTCTCAAGTGAGACATGCTGGCTTCTCATTCTCTGCCTGTTTACAGGGTGACCATCATGCTGAGTGTCTCTGGCTAGCATCCATGCAGGCTGGCTTAGTGCTGTGATTCACAGGCTCTCTCATGTGTGAGGACATTGGATTCTCTCTTCTGAAAACTCTTCTACAGTAAGTGCTATCAGAGCAATACACTTTTCTTGGTGTTTGGGAACAAAGTGTAATGAATTGGACCCAAAACAGCTAATACTAGTGGAGGTAGCAATTGCTACTTTCCATCTTGTCCTAGAAGGAAGTTGTTAGAACATCTCACTTAGGGTATGTCTACACTGCAGAGTTTTTCCGGAAAAACAGCAGGTTTTTGTTGTTGTTGTTTTGTTTTGTTTTGTTTTGACATTGACAAACATAGCGCATATGAAAGTGTACAATTTTGCACACAGTGCTTCTAGGAGAAGACCTCATATCTGCCATTTTAATCTTTTAGGGCAAGTCTATGCTACTGAGACTATATTGGCATAGCTATGATGTCATAGCTTCATAGACATAGTGTACAGTGACATGTAGTATTCTTTCATTGATCTAGTTGCATCTACACTGGGATTTAGGTTGGCATAGCTATGGGGCTCTGGAATGTGGATTTTCCCTTTTCTTAGGCAACATAGTTATGTCAACCTTTTTAAGTGCAGATCAGGCCTTATTTCTTAAGTGCAAAAATTTGTGTGCTCTTAATTTTAGAAGAATATTTCTTCTCTTCCCTCTCTCTTGCTTTCAACCATTTTTATTCTACTGCCTGCTTCATAGCATGAACATAGCATTTGATGCTGTGTCTATACTACAAAGAAAAGTCAGAAAAAGATACTTCCAAAAAAGGCTTTTCTGACATTTGGCCTGTCTACACGGGGCCAAATGTTGGAAAAAACTCTCTTCCAGAACATCCCTTCTTACTCGTAAAACGAGGTTTACAGGGATACCGACAAAACGCCTTGTCCACTTTTCTGACATTTTTTTCAGAAAAGTGGACTTTTTTTCCTTGGACATACCTCCCATATCCCGGAAAAGCTCTGTAGTCTAGGACGTACCTGAGAGTGTTTAAAATCCGAAATGTCCTTAGTTACTTTGCTGCTGTTTCCTTACCACTCATTTCTAGTGGAGTCAAGGAGATACATGCTCCTTTTTTAAGCATAAGGGGCATAAGGGATCCGTTGGCAAAGGCTTCCCCAACTGACAAGTCCGCGTCTAGACTGCCGCGCTGTGCCAGATCAGCTGATCATCGGCACAGCGTGGTGGCCATGTTTATGTTAATGAAGCGGGGATTATTTAAATCCCCGCTTCTTTGCCCATAGGAGGCAGGTTTGTTTAATTTTTGGTGGTGCCCCATTAGCCACGCCCCCTGGTCCCAGTTAACCACACTCCCTGTCCCCCCCCATTAGCCACGCCTCTGGAGGTAACACGCGCCAAGCAAAATGGACACACGACTAGAAGTAAAAGGTGTCATGTCACCCCTGTTGAAGGGCTTTTCCTACCATTCTCCTACCAACAGGTATTAGTTTGGTCCCCACCAAAACCCCCTCATGCAACTATCCTGCAGTTGCATTAACCCAATGTGTATGACATTAACTCGGGAGCAGAGAGCTGAGGGAAGTGTTCCCTCTAAGGCTATGTCTACACTCGTGCCTTTTTGCACAAGTACAGCCGTTCTTGTGCAAGAACCCACAGAGCATCCACACTGCCCGCCTGCCCTTGTGAAAGGAAATTTACAGTACGGCGTGGTAAGAGAGGGTGTCTTGCACAAGAGCTGCGCTCTTTTCTAACAGGTGTAAGCTCTCTTGCACAAGAGGGCAGTGTGGATGCTAGGCAGGGATTTCTTGCACAAGAAACCCCTATAGCTAAAATGGCCATCAGAGCTTTCTTGGCCAAGAGGGCGTCCACACTGCCATAGATGCTCTTGTGCAAAAGCACATCTCTCATATGGCAGTGTGGACGTGTTCTTGTTCAAGACTTCTTGCATAAGAACTCTTGCGCAAGATCATCTTGCGCAAGAAACCGCCAGTGTAGACGTAGCCTAAGAGTTTCCTCTCATGAGCAAATGAATTTTGTGTTGTGCACCAGTACTGAGTTCATGTGGCTTGTTTGGATGTGCCACTGTGGCACCCAAGTTATTAATAAATATTTTATAAACCTTTACCTTTTCTCTCTGCTGCCATGTCTCCTGTCCTTGTTCCATCAGCTCCCCTGGTGCCTGCTGCCCCCCCAACTTCTCACCCCCCTCTGCTGTCCTGACTCCTGCCCTTCTCACTGCCCTCAGCCCTAATGCAACCTGCACCCCTCCACCAGCCCTTCTTTCCCCCCTATGCCGACTCCTCCAGTAGCCCCACTCTGATCATGTGAGCTACCGCTCCTCATCTCCTCTTCTAATACCTCTCTCTACACACCTGCCCTGCCTCTCTCCTCTGGTGCTGGTCCCTCCCCTGCAGGTGTCTGCCCTTCTGCTCCACCCCCAGAATCCCTTGGCACCTGCACCTTCTCTTACTCCTGCACCCTCCTGGTGCCTTCCCCTTCCCTCACTGCTCCTCCCCCCTTTGCCCTCTTTTCCCCTGATACCCACCCCCTCACCACTCTCTCCCCTGTTCCCCTCCTGCCCCTCTGTGCCCTCACACATGCCTTGCTCCATCCCCGCCTTCCTTATGCCCACCCCTTCTTTCAAGCTGTCTCAGGGCACCTCCTCCTCCAGCCCCCTATGCCCTTACCCTCTCCCCTCCCAGCATCACCCTGTCCCCCCTCCCACTTACACCTCCCCTCCTGCTTTTTTCCTCATTGTCTGCACTTGGCCCCCTGGCATTTGTCTCTCCTCTACCCTGTCCCTTTAGTGCCTTCCCCTTTCTTCCCCCCTTCCCTCCCCCTCCACACAAGCCCCTTCTTCTCCCAGCCCTTCCCCTAGTTTTCTCCCTTCCCCTCCCCCTCTGCACAAGCCCCTTCCTCTCCCAGCCCTTCTCCTTCCCCTTCCCCTCCCACTCCCCCTCCGCACAAGCCCCTTCCTCTTCTAACCCTTCCCCTCCCCCTCTGCATAAGCCCTTCCTCTCCCAGCTCTCCCCCTCTGCACAAGCCCCTTCCCCTCCCCCTCTGCATAAGCCCCTCCCTCTCTCAACCCTCCCCCTCCCCTTCCCCCTCCGCACAAGTCCCTCCCTCTCCCAACCCTCCCCCTCCTTCTCTGCACAAGCCCCTTCCTCTCCCAGCCCTCCCCCTCCCCCTCCCCCTTCGCACAAGCCCCTTCCTCTCCCAGCCCTTCTTCTTCCCTTCCCCTCCTCTACCTTCTGCTTTCCACTTTGCGGGGCCGGAGTCTGCTCTCTATCCCCGGACTCCGAACCCACAACTCAACCGTGCGGCGCAGCACAATGCAGCACCCAGCAATTTTAAAATCCCAGGCCGTGACGTTACATCATGCCCGGGCGTCTCCCCGCCCACCGGTTTCAGCATGCTGCACATGGCAGCAGCAGCCGGCAAGGGGGAGCTCAGTGAAGGTTGCACACGGCGGGGCCGGGGCCGGGGCTGGGGGAGAGAGTCTCTGGAGCTGGGGTGGGAGGATGCATGGTGGTCCGGAGCCCGCTCCAAGCAGAGCTGGAGAGACCCAGCTCCAAATATTGGTGGAGCATGGGCACCATGAGCCCATACAACTCGCTGCCCATGTCTTTGCCTATCCCGGATAAACTAGTTTACATGGCTCCGTCGATGGAGCCATGTAGTCTAGACATACCCCAATAGGCAATATGGATCCAGCGAATAACTGTATTTCAATGTGAATATTAGTAACATTAGTTTCTTTGAAGCGAAGTAATCTTTTCAATAAGTAAACAAAAACTATCAAACTGGCATTAAACAGAACTTTTAAATATTGTTATTTTAAAGGTGATAGAAATGTAGCCGTGTTAGTCTGGTGTAGCTGAAACAAAATACAGGACTATGTAGCACTTTAAAGACTAACAAGATGATTTATTAGATGATGAGCTTTCGTGGGTCTGGCCCACGAAAACTCATCATCTAATAAACCATCTTGTTAGTCTTTAAAGTGCTACATAGTCCTATATTTTGTTATTTTAAAGGGACACTTTCAAATATTATATTCTTATAAATGAGCCTTACATTTATTGCCAATAATGAAATAGTTTATTAAAACTGGGAAGGGGAGATCTAATCTAATCTAATTTACTTTCTGCTATTTTCAGTAGTTTGTTAGCATTTCAATCAATTTCATTTTCCAATCAATTATTGCTGTTGGGTTTGGGTTGGATACATTGCAAGGAGAATCCCAAACTGTTTCAATTTATTTTCTTTTTTTCTCTCTCTCTCTATAAAAACTTTTCCTATGGGACCACAGAGTGACATCATGCATCACTCTGCGTCCTACAGCCCCTCCCTCCACCCTCAACCGCATGGCCTCCCCCCCCCCCCTGTGCTCTGGGGAGCCACAAACTATGTGGCTTCCCCGCATGCCTTTCCCCTGTGCTTGGACTTTCCCAGCAGCTGCGGGGAGGGGAGCCAGGGCTGGGCTGGCCTGGCTTGGCCTTGGCCCATGCCCCCACCGGCTCGGCAGCCAGGGAGAGAGCTGGGCCCAGCACTGCTTTGGGCCAGCACGGTTTCACCCCAATCCTTCCATGGTGGCCGGGGGGAAGAGCCAGGCCCTCACCAGTGGCTGGGGGGAAAGCCGGGTGCGACTGCCTTGGCCCCATCCTCGGCAACCAAGGGGACCCAAGAGCTGGTGCTGGCGGGGAGGGGAGGGACACGGGCTGGGGTGAACTCAGCCTCTCAGGCAGGGGTGGGGGGTGAAGGAGAGAGAGCTGGGGTCAGGGCAGCCTTGGACCTTTCCTGGGGGCTGGTGGGGGAAGATCCAGGGCCAGGTTGGCCTCAGCCCTGTGCACTCTCCAGTGGCTGGGTGTGGGGAGCGGGGGGACGGGCAGAGCCAGGGATGGGGCTGCCTTGGCTCCTTCCTGGCAGCAGGGAAGAGCAGGAGTTGGGGTGGTCTCAGTCCGAGGCACTCCCTGGCCAAGAGGGGAGTTGGCTAGCATAGTGAGCAGGGGGCACAGCCCCCTAGTAAAACTTAATGAAAACATTTATGTTGGTATAAGGCGTGGAACACCCGGTTTTCTAATGAATCCTATAATTTGGGCCTTAACATCCTCACAATAGGATATATGAGGTATGTTAGGTGGAGCAGTAGCACTTTGAGCTTTCATACTACGCTAGTAGACCCATTATAAATTATTACAAAGCCAGGCATAATATAATGGTGGATGAGGCCTTTTTTAAACAATTAACAAAACTATCCAAAGCCCAAGATTTGGTGGTGATGGGGGACTTCAACTATCCAGACATATGTTGGGAAACTAACACAGTGGGGCACAGGCTATCCAATAAGTTTCTGGACTGCAGTTGAGAACTTGAAAGTGGAAGACAGTATGGGGGACAGTGATCATGAAATAATAGAGTTCATGATCTTAAGGAAAGGTAGAAGGGAGACCAGCACAATTGAGGTAATGGATTTCAGGAAGGCAGATTTTGATAAGCTCAGAGAACTTGTAGGTAAGGTCCCATGGGAAGCAAGACTGAAGGGAAAAACAACTGAGGAGAGTTGGAAGTATTTCAAAGGGACGTTGTTAAGGGCCCAAAAGCAAACAATTCCGCTGTGTAGGAAAGATAGAAAATATGGCAAAAGACCAGCTTGGCTTAACAAGGAGATCTTGCATGATCTCAAAATAAAAAAGGAGTCATATAAAAAATGGAAACTAGGACAAATAACAAAGGATGAATATAGGCAAGCAACACGGGAATGCAGGGGCAAGATTAGAAAGGCAAAGGCACAAAATGAGATCAAACTAGCTACAGGCATAAAGGGAAACAAGAAGACCTTTTATAAATACATTAAAAGCAAGGGGAAGACCAAGGACAGGGTAGGCCCACTGCTTAGTGAGGAGGGAGAAGCAGTAACAGGAAACTTGGAAATGGCAGAGATGCTCAATGACTTCTTTGTTTCGGTCTTCACCGAGAAGTCTGGAGGTGTGCCTAACGTAGTGAATACAAGCAGAGAGAGGGTAAGTTTAGAAGATAGGATACACAAAGAACAAGTTAAAAATCACTTAGGAAAGTTAGATGTCAGCAAGTCACCAGGTCCTGATGAAATGCATCCCAGGATACTCAAGGAGCTGATAGAGGAGGTATCTGAGCCTTTAGCTATGATTTTTGAAAAATCATGGCAGACAGGAGAGATTCCAGAAGACTGGAAAAGGGCAAATATTGTGCCCATCTATAAAAAGGGGAATAAGAACAACCCAGGAAACTACAGACCGGTCAGTTTAACGTCTGTCCCAGGGAAGATAATGGAGCAGGTAATTAAGGAAATCATATGCAAACACTTGGAAGGTAATAAAGTGATAGGGAATAGCCAGCATGGGTTTGTGAAGAACAAGTCATGCCAAACTAATCTGATAGCTTTCTTTGATAGATTAACGAGCCTTGTGGATAAGGGAGAAGCGGTGGATGTCATATACCTAGACTTTAGTAAGGCATTTGATACGGTCTCGCACGATATTCTTATTGATAAACTAGGCAAATATAACTTAGATAGGGCCACGATAAGGTGGGTGCATAATTGGTTGGATAACCGTAGTCAGAGAGTTGTTGTTAACTGTTCTAAATCCTGCTGGAAAGGGATAACAAGTGGAGTTCCTCAAGGGTCTGTTTTGGGACCCGTACTGTTCAATATCTTCATCAATGATGTAGATATTGGGATAGAGAGTACGCTTATTAAGTTTGCAGATGATACCAAACTAGGTGGGGTTGCAACGTCTTTGGAGGATAGGGACATAATTCAAAATGACCTTAGCAAGTTAGAGAAATGGTCAGAGGTAAACAGGATGAGGTTTAATAAAGAGAAATGCAAAGTGCTCCACTTAGGAAGGAACAATCAGTTCCATACATACAAGATGGGAAGCGACTGTCTAGGAAGGAGCATGGCGGAAAGGGATCTAGGGGTCATAGTGGACCACAAGTTGAATATGAGTCAACAGTGGGATGCTGTTGCAAAAAAAGCAAATATGATTCTAGGTTGTATCAACAGGTGCGTTGTAAGCAAAACTCGTGAAGTCATTCTGCCGCTCTACTTTGCACTAGTTAGGCCTCAGCTGGAGTACTGTGTCCAGTTCTGGGTGCCACATTTCAAGAAAGATGTGGAGAACTTGGAAAGGGTACAGAGAAGAGCGACAAGAATGATTAAAGGTTTAGAGAACATGACCTATGAAGCCAGGCTTCATGAACTGGGCTTGTTTAGTTTGGAAAAAAGAAGATTAAAGGGGGGACATGATAGCGGTTTTCAAATATCTAAAAGGGTGTCACAAGGAGGAAGGAGAAAATTTGTTCCTCTTGGTTTCTGAGGACAGGACAAGGAGTAATGGGCTTAAAGTGCAGCAAGGGAGGTTTAGATTGGACATTAGGAAAAAATTCCTAACTGTCAGGGTGGTCAAATATTGGAATAAATTGCCAAGGGAGGTGGTGGAATCTCCCTCTCTGGAGATATTTAAGAACAGGTTAGATAGACATCTGTCAGGGATGGTGTAGACGGAGCTTGGTCCTGCCTTGAGGGCAGGGGGCTGGACTCCATGACCTGTTGAGGTCCCTTACAGTCCTATTATTCTATGATTCTATGATTCTATAATAACATGTGAAAGGGAAACCTATTTTGATACCCATTTCTTAGTCTTGAGGGAGCATTCACTTGACAACAAATCCCTTTCAGGAATTCCACAGTACTACTGAATAACAGGCCTTAAACTAGTGCTTTTTAATGTTCTTTACTCATGCTCAGTCAACTGAACATTTTTAAAGGGGGCAAGGATATAAATATCCACTAATACAACATGGGGGGGGGGTGTAAATAATTGTGTTAACAAAACCTTAACATTTGTTATACCATTCCCCAGCAACACTGAGTGCTGCTAAATTTGTGTTTAAAAGTCTTAGCTATTTGAACATGTGGTACCATGTTTTCTTTTGCAAGTGTCCCACTCCTCTACACTCAGACTAAAATATATTTATCAAATTACTGAGTTGGAAAGGTTTGTAATAAATTCTTTGGGCAGCAAGTGTTCCCCCGCTCCCTTTAAATCTTTATCTGACATTAAATAAAGCAAGTCCAAAACAGATTAATTGTCAAACAGTGATGCTCCATCTCTTCAATGTGATTTTAGATTTCAGAAGAGGAACACGTTGATGAGGTAAGGAGATGACATGGTCTTCTTCCGTCGATGTAGAAAGATAGCACAGACGATTGTCTGAAAAAGCCAATTCTACACCGTGCAAGCATGGCTTTCGCCCAGTCGCACATTATGGCCGCTAGAAGGCATCAACACAGTAGACTCATAATTGAAGTGGATGAGTACAGCTCAAACCCCACACAGGCTTTCACGTTCTACAACATTAACCAGGGACGTTTTCAGCCCCCACATGTGCAAATGTAAGTATTATAGTTTTGTTATTGTTCTAACACAGCCTTCTGAATTGTTATTAACTTTTCAGTGGGATATTTGATGGACCAGTCAGAAAGAGTTCAAAGAATGTTTTGCTTGTCTATCTAATAATAATTACTATGATGATACAGTTCAGTCCACTGGGGAAGCATAGGTACTCTTTTCAAGGTAGGAGAGAAATCACTATGCTAGCACTATTTGATATTTATAAAAAAAGAAACCAAGAACAAGCAATGTAATTAATCTAAGAGGTTTCATATAGATAATATTTTCCACAATCTTAGTACCGTTCATCAGCATTGTGAACTGGCATTCTCATCACATGTAAATAGCTGTTGAAAAAGTATTCAGCAGTTTTCAGAATAAACATTATCCTGTTGTTTGGTTAGCTATACTGCAGTTATGTATTATAAAAAAGACGGCAACAAATAAAATAGTGGGTACCCATCCAAGAGCTTACTTTAATAACAGTGTAAGGAAAATATGGAGTATTTGAGGAGTAATTAAAATAAAGTGCTTATTTTTTACTTTTTATACATAATGACGACTTCGGTAAAGTTAACTGCTCTATTTGGTGATTTACTTCTAAAGTAGAGTGTAGGATCATAATTACAAATTGAAGCCTGCTAGAAGGAAGAGCAAAGCTGTTAAGCCATTACAAGTAAATTAAGTGTATTAATCCATTACACAATATTTTATAGAAAATCAAAATGTAACATATTTTACTCTATTCTTTAAAAAGAGAATTAATCTTGCATTTTGATCAGAGAACTGATTTTCATTAAAAAAACTTTGCATTTTAGCAGGACCGAATAAATTGGCTTACTTTCATTCACTACTTTTAATACATTTTGTTAATTTCTAATCACAGGGAATGAATCATTTAAAAAACAACAGAGTGTATGATATATATCTTTTCAGTAATACTTTACAAACATATTGTGGTACAAATTTTACACAGTGGAAAGGAAATCGAAAGGCTAATGTGGACTCATGCCTGCATGTGGGTGGAGTTAGAATATGTAAACAACCACTCTCAGGAAGAGGTTTTTATTATATATGCCAATCACAATAGGGTTCTGACCCCTTGTTGGGGCTTTTAGGTGATAATCCAATACACATAATAAATAGAACAAATATAGTATCTGCATTAGGGAACATCTTTTGTTTGCAGAGCTAGCAAATGGTAACAGAAAACAAACAAATAAAATATTGATTCACAAATATTTTGGCAAACAGAAGTGCCAAGTTCAGATCTCTGAGATTTGTGGGGCATGTTATTCATTATTTGTGAGTATTCAGACATCCCCTGGGTATTCAAGTATATGTTTGGCAATCCCCAAAGTTGCATGAATGAGTTTTCATCACAGAATTTGGGGTGGAAATTAGTTATTCATTATTAGCCATTTGCTACACATTATTCTCTTGTTTAATATTGCCATCACCCTGCCAATGAGTGAATACAATAGCATGTGACTTTGCTGATCCACCACACAACACAGAGAATGCTCTAAAGGGAGCCGTTCACAAACATGCCATTCTCTGAAAATTGTTCCCCAAAACTGTTCATCATTCATGAATAATAAATGCACTTGAAAAAAATTAATGAACACCAGAAAATGGGCTAAGCTGTAACAAATAATATTTGTAACAGTAGTTTGACCAACTCTATTTGTCTAGACAGTAGAAATATTGAAGCATTTTTGTGAATACCCACGGTATTTATATTGCTCTTGGTTTTTATAAATTAACAGAATGGTTGCAAAGAAAGAAGAAATGTAGGCTGTCTATACTACAGAGTTTTTTCCAGGATACCGGAGGTACCCCAGAAAAACACTGCCACGTCCAGGGAATGTGTCTGCTTTTTCAGATCAGTTTCCAAAAAAGCGGATGCATTCTTTTGGAAGCCCTCTATTCCTCATTTTATGAGGAATAAGGGCTTTTCTGAAAGAGGAGGTTTTTCCCCACATTTGGCCCCATGCAGATGGGCCGAATGTCAGAAGAGCCTCTTCTGAAAAAAGAATTGGAAAAAGGTACGCAACTTGCGGTTCACAATTTGCGTACCTTTTTCCAAAAAAGAACTACAGTGTAGACATAGCCGTAATCTTGCATCTCCTTTATTCCTATAAATATTATGAATGAAATCCTGGTCCCATTTAAGTCAATGGTAGCTGTTGTATAGATTTCAGTAGGACCAGGATTTCATCCTGTTTGTGAATTATATGCTTGCAAAATCCCAAATTTAGTGATGTTACAAATGATCATGAATAAACCCCATATAAAACTTACTCTCCCCCCCAAAAAAATTTGGCCTAAACTCCTTTCTCCTCCATGCTTTTATCCATTTTCCAAAGGCCTTTCTGACATCAGCCTCACAGCTAGTACATGTTTTTTTCTGGTCCTCAGTACTGTTTTGCACTCCTTGTCCTGCTTTAACTTGCACCTACATCCAAAAGTATTCCCAACCTCTCACAGCATTTTCCTGGCTCCATTTTTGTCTTTCTTGTTTCTCTGTTGCTGAGGTGCTTTGGGATACCACACTTTTATGATAATTATCACCTACTGTTTGTTAAGCACTGATAATATAATCAGAGCTGTAGAAGACACACCTGGGCTACATCTAGACTGGCCCCTTCTTCGGAAGAGGCATGCTAATTTCTAACTTTGGAATAGGGAAATGCGCGGGGGATTTAAATATCCCCCGCGGGATTTAAATAAACATGGCCGCCGCTTTTTTTCCGGCTTGGGGAAAAGGCGGAAAAGAGCGTTTAGACTGGCGCGATCCTCCGGAATAAAGCCCTTTTCCGGAGGATCTCTTATTCCTACTTGCAAGGAATACTTTTGGATGTAGGTGCAGGTTAAAGCAGGACAAGGAGTGCAAAACAGTACTGAGGACCAGAAAAAACATGTACTAGCTGTGAGGCTGATGTCAGAAAGGCCTTTGAAAAATGGATAAAAGCATGGAGGAGAAAGGAGTTTAGGCCAAATTTTTTTGGGGGGGAGAGTAAGTTTTATATGGGGTTTATTCATGATCATTTGTAACATCACTAAATTTGGGATTTTGCAAGCATATAATTCACAAACAGGATGAAATCCTGGTCCTACTTGCAAGTAGGAATAAGAGATCCTCCGGAAAAGGGCTTTATTCCGGAGGATCGCGCCAGTCTGGACGCTCTTTTCCGGCTTTTCCCCAAGCCGGAAAAAAAGCGGCGGCCATGTTTATTTAAATCCCACGGGGGATATTTAAATCCCCCACGCATTTCCCTATTCCAAAGTTAGAAATTAGCATGCCTCTTCCGAAGAAGGGGCCAGTCTAGATGTAGCCATCATGACAGTTATGCCCTGAAGATTTAAGGTCTTGATCCTGACTGTATGTAGGCAAACTTCTGCTCCTATTTGAAACCCCATGGAAGCTCTGCGTATGAACCAACCTCCAGCAACAATTGTTGTCCTGAAATTGTAGCTTTGCTCTCCAATTTATATGTAGGTTTATATGTTATTTTTAAAAGGTGGCATAGACTATAAGGATTCCATTTTTTTTTGCATTATTCACAGTGCAGACAGTTCATTGTACCTCAGTGGGGGCTACTCAAGGACATCCCATTCAGGCCTTAGGAAACTGTGTTCTACAGTATAATTAAATGTGTTTGTGACACCGGACATACATGTACACTACTGCAGGCCTGACCTTAGGGCAAGGCGAGCAAAGCGGTTACCTTGAGTGTCATGGCTTCAGGGCCCTGCGCTGCAATTGACAGCTGTTTCAGTGTGAGTCAGGGGGCTAATTCAGCCTCAGAAGAAATGCCTTAGACAGTGAAAGAGCCCGATTCCTGTTGAGGGATGCCTGGCTCTGGAACACTAGCTGCAACACTAGCGGTGGTGATTGGCCCGACAGCTCCTGCACTACCCAATGGGGGCCCAGGCTTAGGTTTAAAGCCCTGCTGGAGCCCACACTCCCTTCTGTCTGCTCCCGCAGCCTGGGGCATGCCTCCCTCCACCTGCTGCTCCTGGCCCTCGCCTCCGGCTGCTGCTGCTTGCTACCCAGCCCAGGTGAGTGGGGCTGGGCTAAGCTGGGCTGGCTCCTATGACTGAGCAAAACTTACCTGGGGCTTGAGGGCAGGTGGTCCTGGGAGGGGAGCTTCCTGCTCTGGCCCCTGCAGCAGGGTGGGGGCAGTTCCTTCCCGACCCACTCTCTGGGGCTCTGCCTGCACCATGGCGTCCACAGTCTGGGCCCCACTTTCAACGTACGCCTCTGGCCCCACAAACTCTTTGGCCAGGCCTGCACTACTGTACTGGAAATGAGGTCCACCCATCTTTAATGTGTGCATTGTTTCTGTGACATTGTGGTCTGCAGTTCATTTATTTATCATATTTATTTATACCCAATAATTTTTTGGTGCTTTGTACAATGTTTCAAATAAATACATTCCTTGCAGAGCTGTGTGAATCAGAAAAATGCTTCATAAAATAAAGTTCTGAATTCTGCACAAGGAAAAGCATGTGCATTGTGTACTGCATACATTGCCATTGCAGCTGTGGTACAGTTACACGTACATGCTTCTATATATTGTAATGAAATGTGTTTAGGGTGAAGGCATTTAATGAGTTGCAAATAAGTTTATTTCATACCGCAGATTTGTGTTCTCTGTCTTCCTTACCTAAATCACGAGGAAGCTTCACAAAAGTGGGTCAGATAATTTATTTTCTTCAGGTTTGAGTCTTGAAATTGGGCACTATTCAATGCAGCACCTCCCCTTACTGCATCTGATTTTACTTAGTATAATTAAGCCCCCAAATTTGCCACAATTGTCCTGACAATAGTAAGGTTATAATATGCATTTGCAGCAGGCGTCAATAGAGTTCTTATCTACTGGTGCATTAACACACTGTGCTGTATCTCCAAAAATGTGTTAATTAAATTTGTTGGAAAAAAATGATTAGAAAAATGCATTTAAATGTATTTATATATGTGATAACTTGCTTTTCTCAAGCAATCTTTTCTCGCTTTTTTCATGTGCAATCTTTAACAATGAACATAGAATGGTATTCTTATTTTGAAATTGGAAATGCCTTTGTTTTATTTGTAAGTATCTGAAATATGAAAATAACTCTGAAACAATACCTTTTCCATTATGTCTTTAAAATAATACATCTATCCAGGCAATATTGAAGGCACTATTATATGAACTCCAAAATTCTTACACTGCCAGTTAATTCTGTAACAAAAGACAGGATGATACAGCACTTTAAAGACTAACAAGATGGTTTATTAGGTGATGAGCTTTCATAGGCCAGACCCACTTCCTCAGATCAAATTGTGGAAGAAAATTGGCATGACCATATACACCAAAGGGATACAATTTTCTTCCACAATTTGATCTGAGGAAGTGGGTCTGGCCCACAAAAGCTCATCACCTAATAAACCATCTTGTTAGTCTTTAAAGTGCTGCATCTTCCTGTCTTTTGTTTCAGCAAGACCAGACTAACACGGCTACATCTCTGTTGTTAATTCTGTGAGTTTCTTCTAAGAAGTGACTTTCATTATACAAATCCAGAATAGTATCATCTTTACTAAGAGTGAAAATTGTATGAATTGCGAAGTATATACTAAAAAGGTTATGTAGTCAACTCTATTTAATAACCTTCTCATGATGCTTTTCCCATAGGGTGGATCCTGTGCCCCATGATGCTCCCAAACCTCCAGGATATACCCGGTTTGTCTGTATTTCTGATACTCACTCAAGAACTGATCCAATCCAAATGCCCTATGGAGATGTTTTAATACATGCTGGTGACTTCACTGAACTGGGACTTCCTAGCGAAGTTAAAAAATTCAATGAATGGTTAGGTAAGTATCAGGTTACATGTCATTTTGGAAGTAAACGTGACATAATGAATGTGTTAACCCTCTCTGCTTCCTAGTAAAACATTATGCACTTAGGCATGATGAATATTAATTTAGCTTTGTGTTTGAAAGGTAACATTTAGAATTTGAATTTTTAAAAATATTTGTGTTCTTTTCAGCTGAGCAAATGAGATTTGTGTGACCATTCATCCATTCTGCCTTTTCACACTTAAGTGGGGTGGGGAATGTACAATAAGCGGCTTTGAACATTAGCTGCAATTTAAGTCAGTGGGCCTTTTATGATTTGCATAAGAATTATTGTGTACATTGTGTTATGGCTTTCCTTCCCCGTAAAAAGTTGTGGCGAGAAAAGCATTTGTCTGTTTAATACTGGAGGCTGATAGTTTTGCTGTCTGAGGCTCAGCTGCACCGGAGCGATGAATTCCAAACAAAGCAAAACGCCTGTCTGTGGTTGTTGTCTTGGATGTGGCAGACCAGATGTAGGTGCCTTCTGTGGGCAACTGTTGGCATTGATAGCAGAAATTCTGTTCCACTGGGCAGGCAAGTGGTGATTTGCATGCACTTTTACCATGTTATGTATGTGCTTTAAACAATTGCAGTTGAAATTGGAAAGAGAATGCTGCTTCCAGAAAAAAATCATGGTCTATGTCCCTGCAATACTGATACCTGCTTTAGCATAAACACAAATTCCTGTTTCTGGTATTGGTTTATCAGATACCTGTAAGTAGGGTTAAAAAAAAAACTTCTGCAAGAAGTACACATTTAAAGGGTGGAGCTTTTTTCATTAATTTATATATTCCTGTGTTTTCCTTTCTTTTTAGCTACATGCTATGGAATTTCCTGATGTGGAATTGGCTAGGAGCAGCACAAAGCTGACAGAAGCACAGAGACTGATATGCAATGTGAAAAATGTCAGGCCTTTCCAATTTAAAAAAAAAATTGCAAGCAAGCCTTTGCTCTAATTTTGGCAGGCTTCTGTCAATAAATATTATTTTGACTTTGGAAGCCCAATATTATGCCTCACATAAAATAAGGGGGGAAAGTTATGATGCTTTAATGTAGAAACATACACACAAAAACATTTTCAGTGAAATCTGTAACAGTACATTCTACTCAATCTTTTTGTGCCCTGTCATTATAGGACAATAGGACCCTCTGACAATACTAAGCAATCTTCAATTCTACTCTAAGTCTTTACACTGTATTGCAATATTGTACAAATATTAGAGCACAAAAACTATTCCAAACACCATGGTTATCTTCTTTTCACAAAATCAATATTTATCCAGTAGTGTGGAAGGGAAGCGATATTAGAGCATTGTTAGTCAGCAGGGAAATGGGCTTCAAGTCTTGGTTGCTGCTGAGCTCCTGTATACCTTACAGACGGCTTGGCTTCCTACATGCTATTGTCCCAGCTGTGAACAGCAGAAGTCCTCAAGCTGAAATCCACTCAGTTATAGGTTATGGGTGTGGGAGGTGCTGGCAGAGCCTTTTTTTCAAGCTGGGCTCGTGAATGGAATTGTTTTTCTCTTTGCTCCAAAATACTCTGAGAATTTGTTGATCCTTAGGGCTTGCTGCTAAATCAATTTCTCTGAATTGTCATTTGGGGGAAGATGGAGGTATGTGGAACATGGGATTTCAGCTGTAGGAGTTGGGGGGTGTTTGTTTTTTGCAGGATTAGGGGGTCTGGAATGAGAATGTTTAGCTTTTTATGCTTATGATGATGGTTTTGTTGCTGAAGGGACTGGTTTTGTTTTCTGGGTTTATATTCTAAATCTCTGTCCAGGTATCTAGAGAGTTTTAATAGGTGGGGTTTTATGTGTTTTTGTTTAAACAAAGTAAAAAAAAGTTCATTTTCTTTGAAAATCTACTGCACTTTGCCTTTCTTATTGACTAAAATATCTAGAATCATTAGAGCCTCTTCCTTCCCCAACCACCTCCTTCTCTTCCTTTTCGCTCTTTGCCTGGGATCTTGCTAATTTCTTCAAAAAAATTGACACCATCTGGCAAAAGCTTTCACCCTCTGTTTACATCCTTTTTTGCTTCCTCCCAGACTGCATTCTCTCCTTCATCCTAGTCTCAGCTCTCCCTTTCCTCTTCCTTATCTTAATTTTGTATCTGTTTTGGCTCCATCCCTTCAGCCTTCAAACAAACAGTGGTTTCCTCAACCGTTAGAAACCCTTCCTGTGTTCACCTTCCTTTTAAACTACTGCTCAGTGTCCCTCCTCCTCTTCATGTCCAGATTTCTTGGGTGCAATGCTGACTGCCGGCCTTCGTCAATTTCTTCTCTCATACTCGCTTGGCTCTCCAGCATTCCAGTTTCTGCTATATCTTCCTCTCAACCTAATGGACCTTTCCGAGGTCACCTGGACAGATTCTGTGGCTTCTTGTCCATTTTCCTTCTCCATGTTAAATTAAGGCTATGTCTAGATTACAGGCTTCTTTCGGAAGAAGCTTTTCCAGGAGAGAGCTTCTGAAAAAACTTCTTCCGAAAGAGAGCGTCTACACTGCCCAAGCGCATCTGCTTTTTTGAAAGATAGCATCTACACTGAATGGACGCTATCTCACATTTCAGCTGTGATTACAGTGGACAGAGTGACCACCAGGACACCTGTGCTTTTTCCTCTTTCCTCTTCTTTTGAAAGAACTCCCTCTTCCCTGTCCACACACACCTTTTTCCGAAAGAACTCTTTTGGAAAAAGGGTTTTTCCTCGTAGAAAGAGGTTTATCAATGTCAGAAAACCCTCTCTGTTCTTTTGATTTTTTTCAAAAGAACGTGATTGCAGTGTGGACCAAAGTAAAGTTTTTTCGGAAAAATAGCCATTTTTCTGAAAAAACTGCACTGTAGACATACCCTAAGTCTCCCTGTCTTTGAAGTCAAGTATATTTTACTTTAAAAGCACTGTCTTCAATAGAACTTAAGTGAATGCTTAAGGTTGAACATGTGCTTAAGTGCCATGCAAAATAGGGCAAACCTAACACTCTTTGGCTGCGTCTAGACTAGCATGATGTTCCACAAATGCTTTTAACGGAAAAGTTTTTCCGGTAAAAGCATTTGCGGAAAAGAGCGTCTAGATTGGCACGGATGCTTTTGTGCAAAAGCACTTTTTGCGGAAAAGTGTCCGTGCCAATCTAGACGCAGTTTTGCGCAAGAAAGCCCCAATCGCCATTTTTGCCATCGGGGCTTTTTTGCGCAGAACAGTTTTTACCTGTCTACACTGGCCCTCTTGCGCAAAAGCATTTGTGCAAGAGGGCTTTTTCCCGAGCTGGAGCAGCATAGCATTTGCTCAAGAACACTGACAATCTTACATGAGATCGTCAGTGTTCTTGCGCAAATTCAAGCGGCCAGTGTAGACAGCTGGCAAGTTTTTCCGCAAAAGCAAGTGCTTTTGCGGAAAAACTTGCCAGTCTAGATGCAGCCTCCCTGTTTTATTTCAAACCTGGCTTTTTTTTTCTGATTTGTCCTCTCATACAGTTACTGCTGTTAGTTTCCTCTTTGTCCCAATTTCTTCCATGAACTCCTGTTTTTTGAAACATTGTGCCCAAAGTGCATTTGGAACAGATTATGTTGTTGGGTCCCAAGACCATGGAGTCTTCAGATGCCATCATATGGAATGGGTTGGGAGTTAACTTGAGTATATGCTAGATTTTCAGTAGGCCCCACATACTGATATCACTTGAAGCATTTGAAAATAACCCAAAACTGTTTTCCCAAGACATTTATCAATATAAAATGCAGGATGGTTAAGTTGGATTTTATGCCTGAATACTATGGACACTCTGTACACTCAATCCTCTCACTACAGTTATTTTATTACTTTTGTATCTGATAACCAAAAACGCACAAGGTACTTAGTAGAACAAATACAAGAACATTGTCTTGGCCCTACGCTGTCATCAAATTATGCATGCAACTCCCCGCCCCATACATTCTTTAATGATAGCACTGGAAATAGTCTGTGTGGTTCAGCAGCCTTTGTGGCTTGCTTTGCTCCAACCTGAAGGAATGTTTCTAAATGTTATATACTCCAAGGCCCTAGTGCACACCATGGCTCTGAGTTACACAAATGGAATTTGTGCTAAATACTCAATCTGACGCTCCAGTTCTACATCCTCTTTTCTGAATATCTATGTGGAGCAATATAATCTTGTATGTAGACTTAGATTACTTTATTATGCTACACATTTTCTAATGTTCCTAACTTCATTATTTCTGAATGGTATTTCCTCAATTGTGTCAAAGTGATTCTTCTTTTTTTGAGGAATCAGTTCATGTCAAATGTGAAGCAAAGCCAGCGTAGAGTTACAGTGCAAAAATGAGACATGTGGAACATTCTGTCAGGAATAAAATGGTGGTTTTCATTATTTTCAAATTGCAAAAATGGCGAAGCAGAATTTTATCAAACTTCTCAACACAAATTCTCTTCAGCGTTATGATTTGCCATATGAAATTTCACCACAAAGTGTCAAATTTCCCCCCCAGAAAATTGAAATCACCTAAAAACAGTTTTCAAATAGAAATGCCTATTTGAATAGAAATATACCAATATTCTTCCCAGATATAATCACACACTGTTTATGATTGTTATAGCATTGATGTTTATATAAAAATCAGCTAAATTCATTAAAATCAGTCAGTTTCTTTGTTTTTATAAGACACAAATCTCCATCAAAGAAAACAATCTTAGTTTTAGGTCCTTTCTAACATGGAGACTTATGCAGTGATGATAAATATTGTTTTCATTCTTGTTTTAACAGGTACTGTATATTTTAGAGTGCAATAATCTTCATATTTAAGACAGTTTAGAATGGTAGCAAGCTAGAAAGAAATTCATTCTTCTGAGCAGCAAAAAAAAAATTAGAATTTACAAAGTGTAGTCTTGCCATTTTGACCATCAGTAATTATACTATTTTTATGTTAATGTAGAAACCCCTTGAAAGGGGTGTTTAAGTACTAATTATCTATTTACAAAAGAATGGCTTTGGAAATGCAGCGAGAAACCCTGAGCTGTATAGGGATTTAGAACAGATGTCATTTTTAAAGGACTGGGCATTCCAAAAAAATAAAAAGTTGGTTTTCATCACACTTATTTAATATAGTGTCCCAAATTCTTGGCTACAGCTGTGGATCACACAGCAGAGAGCAGAAGAAAAAGCATGCAAAGATGAATGTATAGAGCTCTCACAGTCCTGGGATTATGCCAGTCCTCCGGCTTAATTTAGGGCAGCCGGAGGACTTCTGTAAATTACACTAGCTGCCAGTAACCTCAGGGGCCAATGAGGCATCTGGGGATCACCTAAGTGTATGGAAGCTGAGCTATATCACCTTTCCACCAGCCACACCTCCTGTGCTGGTGACAGGGAACGTATGATGTAGGTGTTGCTATGGTAGAGGATCTCCTCTGCTACAGCTAGTCATCCTCCCAAGGTTGGCTGCACCGGCGTTAGGGCCATTTTGTACCATTGCAGCTTGAAATTCAGGTCTGTGCATTCGTCAGCCTGGGTAATGCTAAAGTCAAAATTATGGTTAGTCCTGTTGTAGGAACTGCGGAATGACTCCTGTTTCCATTTTCTCCCTGTCCTTTTGTCTAAAAATGGGTTTGATCATCTGAATCTGGACTCATGAGTTTTAACCCAGTACTTAGCTCTCTTGGCTTCAGTGGAGTTTCTCTTGAAGGCACTGGGGTCTGGAGATACAAAGGCAGGATTGGAAGACAAGAGGTCCAGAGTCAAATTCTGATGTGCCTTTGGCTTTTGGCAAGATTTTTCATGAAGGGAGTTAAGCACGCAAATCCCATCCTGTAGGAACTGAGCATCTAAATCTATTAGACACCTTTAAAAGTCACAGCCTCTCTCTTGTTTCAGAGGGATAATACAAGGAATGTTAAAATGCATGTAAATGATTAACCATGTAACCGCTGAAAATTATACATGGGGCGGCAGCCAATTCCTTGGGAACTGGTGTGTACCAGGAGCTGGCTCCCAACAAGCACTGTCTCCCACCTGCCGCCTCGCTCCCAAGGAGCCAGCTGCTACCCCACGCTGCTGCCTTTGATACAGAGGCAGCTGCACGGGGTGGCAGGTGGCTCCCTGGAGCTGGTGCACACAGGGAGCTGGCTTTTAAGCACATACTGGCTCCTGCCAGCCACCCTGCTCTGTTTCCTCTTTATTAGAGGCAGCAGCATAGGGTGGCAGGCAGCTCCGCAGGAGTCAGACCAGGAGCCACATGTAATCATGTAGCAGTTTGCGTAATTGGTAAGCTCATACTTATTGGGCACTTGTTTACACGACTGTACTCTTACATCCCTAGATAAAACCATATGCCACACAGAAATGTTAATTAGTGACTATCTGTACAGTGCTTTGAACATGTACCATAAAGCATTATACGTAAACCTAAAACATTATTATTAGTGATGTGCATATACTGACCTAGTACCTGCCTTTTTAAGTCTTCTCACCGAGAAGATGAACACTTGGAAACACTGAGGGATTACTTTGCAGGATCTGAATTGGAGTCAGTATCAAATTGTGATGAAATCCTTGTAGTAAGTGTGAAGTGATTTTTACTGTATCAGAGGCAGCAACGTGGTCAGGGGAAGCCAGTGCTCGTGGGGAGCTGGCTTTTAGGCAGAGCCAGAGGCAGCAGCATGGGCTCCCCATGCATACCAGCTCCCACCTCTTTCCCTCCACCATTGTCTCTGTATCAGGGGCAGCAGCATGGGGAAGAGGCAGCTTGAGGGGAGGGGGGGACAGCTCCGCAGGAGCCGGGGCATGGGGAGCCAGCTTAAAAGCTGGCTCCCCGTGAGCACCGACTCCCGCCTGCTCCCCCCCATGGTTGCATGTAACCATGAAGGTTAACTGATGAGCCCAGGCTCATTGATTAACCCTACAAACCTGTACACTATCACATCCCTAAGATATATAAGTTACAGAAGAATTTTTTAATCCCTATTAAGACTTGTTAAGGTTTTTTTTTTTAAAGGTGGAAACGGGAATAGAATTTCATACTATATCTTAAATATACAGAGATTCCTCTTAAAGGTTAAAATTCATCCAGTGGCTTAGGGGCTGAACTGTGCAGCACAAAGTCCTGTGCATTGGTTCTGCATAGGTGGAAGTGGTTTAAAGCAGGAACCAAGGAGCTGCAAGTGAAGGCACAAGGCTGAAAAGAGGTCCATTTTCCTTTAGATATAAATTTGTTCAGTTACTATACATGTAACAGAGTATCCTGGAATATATACTTGAATATTAGCAGATTTTTTTTTCTAACATATGTTCCTAGTTTTATTTAGCTATATCTATGTATTTAAAGGGTTCCCATTTTGCAAATGTAGCGGTGAAAAATAGTATATTTATTTGTTATTTTAGTGTTTGATTTAATTGCTGACTTTTATGTTGCAGAAATGGCTAGATCTAACAGTTTACAAATGACTTAAGGAGGAGTGTTGATTTACAATGTTATTCAAGATTATACACCATGCAAAAAAGTATGTTAATGTAAATTTTCCAGACATCAGCCAAGTGTTTAAACACAGAACTGTCAAAGAGATGCTAAAAAAGCAATCTGAGACTGTTATACAGTCTTTTTACTATATCACTCACTGCTGTATTCTAAAAGGTTGAAATGAGAGTGGGGAAAGCATTAAGTGGGCATTTATATGATTGTCACCGCTTTTAGAGAATACTAAAAATTCTGCTTAGCACAATACCGAGACACAAGCAAAGCACAGCTGCTGTTAGGAGTTTGCATATATCTTGTTGAAGCTGTATGGGGATGCAATTGTAAGTCTCTGTGTTTAGTTAAATGAAGTGGGTAAATGCTAAAGACTCCTAACAAGAAAAGTCTAGAATGTAAAAGCTATGCATTTGCTTTTGGATTATTTGCACTGTTTTATCTAATGTAAGGAAAAAAGAGCATTGCCAAAGGTTGATTCACCTTTAAATACATACAAAGTTCCTTTACAGATAACTCTGAAACAGTGAAATAGACTGAAAGTAATAGGAGTTTTTTTAGTATCTTCTAATATGCAGTCTGCATTTCATGTGACAGTGAAGCAGCATTTCAAGTTATTCTTTAAAAATTATCTTCCCTATAAAAGGGGCCCACTGTGGTTTGAAAATTGGGAATTGCTATAATAATTTTGTAATTGGCACATAAAAATTAGATGTTCAGTTGATTTCCTTAATTAGTAATCTACTATAATGAAAGAAATAAACAAAAAGTGTTATTAGTTAATGAAATACATATACACAGAGAGTGAGAGAGAGCGTGACTCATAACCAGCGTTATGAACTGACCAGGCACTACACACCTCATTTGGAGCCAGAAGTACACAAACAGGCAGTATCCGAAATAAAGAAAAAAATCTTTTACAGTACAATCCTGAAAAAAACAAAACAAAATGAGTAGTCCTATGGTACCTTAGCCCTGGTCTACTCTAGGGAGTTATTTATTTTGAAATAACAAGCAGAGCATCCACACTCCCAAGCCTGTTATTTTGAAATAACGGGTTGGTTATTTAGAAATAATAACTCTTACTTTCCATGAGGAATAACGCTTATTTCAAAATAGTTATTTCAAATTAGTGCTAGTGTGGATGTTCCACTGCTATTATTTCAAAATAACTACAGTACTCGCCAGAGTAATTCAAAGTAATTACTCCCAGGGCTTCCAGGAGCTCTAAGTCGAGGTAGCGCATCCACGTAAAGGGAGCCTGCCTCGGACTAATTTCTAGGCTTCCCTGTGGCCTGGACACGCTATTTTGAAATAGTTCTTTCAGGAGTTATTATTTTGAAATAAGTTATTTTGAAATAATTTCCTAATGTAGGCATACCCATAGAGACTAACAAAAATATATAGTATCATGAGGTTTCATGGATAAAACCCATTTCATCAGATGAGCATAATACAGTACTCTGTTAAATGCAACCTAGTGAAAAGATAATGGTGGAAGTTGAAAAATGTTAAGATAGTTAAAAGCAGCATTTTTCTTCTGCATAATAAAGTTTCAAATCGGTGTTCAGCAGTAAATTTTTGAAAGAACACCATAACATTTCAGAGTTATGGACAACCTCCACTCCTGAGATATTTGTAATTCTAAAGTTCTACTCTGTTATATTACCAAGACTGTTTACAATTTTTTATCTCAAAATGTCTAGAGGTCATTCGTGTGGTAAGGGAACGTGACAAAGTTTTATCAGCTACACATAAATCAAATATGCTCATCCAGATTTTTAGGTAACAAGATCCCCATAGTCTAGTAAATGGGAGGATTTGTAGTGATATCTATTTTTTTGTGTGAAGGAAAAGAAATGAGAAAAATGGGGGGGGGGGGGAAGACACTTGATCTCTCATCTTCACCATCAACTAATGACATTGCATGTGGCTGGGGGAAAGGGAAGCATTGGGTCCCATTTTCCAGGGCTATGGCACTGGTAGTGACTTTAGAAGAAGATGGTCCAGGCTGTGTCTACATTAAACTGATCTATCAGAAAAGGTACTCAAATTGCACTCCACAATTTGCGTACCATTTTCCGATTATTTTTTTGGAAGAGGCTTTTCCAAAATTTGACCCGTCTACACTGGGCCAAATTTCAGAAAAGCCTTCTCTTTTGGAAGAGCCCTTCTTCCTCGTGGGAGGAGGAAGACAGGGCTTCCAAAAAAGCGCGTCCATCCTTCTGCAAAAAAAAAAAAGCAGAAGAGCAGACGCAATCTCTGGAGATACCCCGGAAAAACCCTGTAGTGTAGACATAGCGCCAGAGCCCTATAGCTAGAATTTGAATGGTTTGAAAATAAAATTTTCCATTTTTCATGACATTTCAACATTTAAAAAAATTATTCCAAATTGGATTAAAACTAAATATTATGGATATATATAGTGAACAGAAAAGTCTGGGTGGGGTTTTTTCTTAAATTTTCATTTAAGAAAAAATGAAATTTTGATTTTTTCCTAAAAAATTTTCCTGATGGGAAATGTGTCAAAAGTTAATATGATTTCATACAAAAATGGTGTAATTGAAAGAGTATTTTCAGATTGGAAAACCATTTTGAAAAAGGCAGTGTCTATACATAGAGTGCTGTAGTGATGTAGCTGAACCAATACATCACATGCGACTAAGACATTCAATGCCAATAGGAGAGTCCTTCTCATTGGCAAAAAAAAACCCCACCTCTGTGAGTGGCAGAAGCTGGGTTGGCAGGAGAAGATCTTCTGCTGACATGGTGCTGTGTGCACAAGTACTTATGCTGGCAGAAGTTATGTAGCTCAGGGATGAGGGGGAGCTGGTGATTTATTCACACCCATCAGAACATAAAGTATGCCAGTGTATGCTGTAGTGTAGACATAGCCTAAAATTTTGCTACCAGCTCTAGCTAGAATTTTCCCTGCATGGTCTATTGTGTCTTCCAACAGGGGGGCAGCTTCACATGTACATCTTAGGAGAAGTCTGAGAGTTTTATAAACCACAATAAGTAGTCATACGAATATATGATTTCCTCAAGTTCCAGACTTCTTTCTTTTCCTTTAGCATTAAATACATCTGTAAGGCGCACCAAACATGTATATGTTAGGTTATGGCATACCTGAATGGCATATCTGTTTCTTATGTGCTCTCATATGCCTTATACTCTCAATGGGAGCTATATTTTGTATTGAATCCATGTGCAGAATTCCCGTAAGAGCAGTATATGGTCTCAGATTTGTTTGCACACACACAACTGGTTCCTTTCCATCCCAGGTCTGCTGTGTCCCTGTTAGCAGAGCCAAACACTGACACCCACATGTTTAAAAACAGCTGGGTTATATGAAAAACATTTATTGCACTAAGTAGAACGTATAATTTCTTCCTATTTCATTTCTTCTCTGCAGTGCAGTTATTTTTTAAAGAAATAATGCATTCAATGATAATAACTTCTTGTTTCTCTCAAAGGTTGTGTCTCTGATTATGACAAACTCATTTACATCAGTTATTGTTGGAAATAGTGAAAAGGTTGTGTAATGGCATAATGAATCAGGTTCTACCCCATCATGGGGATGGATGGACTGGATGACCTCCTGAAGTCCCTTCCACTCCTGCATTGCTACAATCCATTAAAGCTTTTCACAATTGAGAAAATGGCATGCAAAATTTTCAATACATTTAAGATAAAGTTTAATTGTCAATTAATCTGTTGTACTCATAACTTTAAATGAGAATTTTTCTAATTATCAGCATTTCATTTTTTAAAGATTATTTTTATTGTTTTTTAGATAATCCTCATATATAATATCTAACTACATAAAAATAATACCAGTCAAGGAAAAGAAAAGAACCTTGTAACAAGATAATCCAGCCAACAATTTTAGGGACTTGCTTCAGGATAATTTACGTATTAAACATATGCAGGCAAGAAAGTTGCTGATTTAACATAATGGTTAATGTGCGAATATGTTGCACAATAGCGATCTTTGATGGCTGACGAGGACTCAGTCCTGCAGTATAGGGCATTCAAGAGGCATTCAGTATAGGGCTAAGCTTACATTGCCTGATTCTGTTCCTGCTAAAAATCAATGGGAGTTTTGCTATTGACTTCAAAGGTAGGAGCATCAGGCCCACAGAGCAAAGAAATCTGTACAGTGTACTGCTGTGAGAAAATCTCTGTATCTGCAGTAAACTGAGCACTGTTATGCAGTGAGTAGGATAAGATCAAGGCAGAAACGAACCATAGTAATAGAATACCATATTCTGTAGCCCTGAGAATCATCCAGTGCTTCTGTCTGTCATAGAATGTAACCACACTCCTATGGATTCAACCCTAGTCAATCAGATATAAATGAAGATCCTGATTTTTCAAAGACACGTGCACTTTAATTTACACCCCGTGAGTAATCAGCATGACAGATTAAGTACATTGATAAATCTTTGCAGGATTTGGGTTTAAAGATTTTGTTAGAAGGCAATAAAAATGTGAAAAAAACAGCTTTTTGTCTTTTTGTAAACAATGGCCTTCCTAATTTAAGTGAAAAGATGGTTTGAAGAGTAAGGCTATAGATAAGCAGGGGAAATAGATGTAGCAAGTTCCAGCTTGGTATATAATGAAAGAAAGAAAAAGCTGAGCTGCAAACTCATCAAAAACAGAGCTGTTAATTGAAAAGCTGACAGACCTGTAACTACAGCAGAGATTCTGGCCGCCACTATAATAAATGTAACTGTACGTTTAGAGTAATTTGCTAATTTGCCTAAGTAACACCCACAGACAGCAACATGACATAAATACATTAACGGAAGCAACAACTATAACCAGCTCATACAGGTTCTTGGCTAGTAGATGGATGGATCAGATGAGCTGGAAAAGAGTTAGAAAACAGAATAGAAATGGAATTGTTAACAAAACTATGTCATGCAATTTTCTTCAGTATTTGTCAAAGGCAATGGTAGTGCTGTATTGTACTTGTGAATGCCTAGACATGCTGTAGTACTTATGTTACATTATCATCCTCTGTGTATGTGTGTGATGTATGGACATGTGTTAGTCATTCTGCAGAATGTTAAGCACTTCAGAATTGGAAATAAAAATATTTTAATTTAAAAAAAATGCTTAAAATAACTAATTGACTCTCAGGCATTCATCATCTAAATGTACCAGAAAATCATAAATCAGAAAAGTGTTTCTGCTCAGGACTCTGCCATGAGGAATTGCATTTATGGTCCACAGGAAAGAATTGAATATTAATGTAATATAGGCAGAAAAACAGAGTACAGAACTTAGTTTTAATAGTAGCTCAGCATTCCAAAATTTACTAAAACCCAATATCATGGTATTCTATTTTTTAAGTTTCCCTTTCCCTCCCAAAACCAGAGGTAATACTAAGTCTAAATAGTAAGAATAAGATTTCTTTTAAAGAAAAACCAGAAGAATATATGAAGTTTAGCCAGGATTAAAAATACATCTGCTCTGAGAAGTGTGTGTGTGTGGGGGGGGGAGGGGGATCATTTCACCAAAGAGTGCTTTTATGGTATCAGCTTGCTTTCTATTCAGGGTCAAAATAGTAAAAGCTCTTGGCTCAGAGCAGAGGTTTAATAGGAGCAGGTCATCAGTATATGATGTGTAGCTGTGTTGGCTATGGGGGTTTGTCTAGACTACATGGCTCCGTCGACGGAGCCATGTAAACTAGTTTACCTGACAGTCAACGAAGCGGGAATTTAAATAATCCCTGCTTCATTAAAATAAAAATGGCCACCGCGCTGTGCCAACAATCAGCTGATACGACACAGCGCTGCAGTCTAGACATGGATCGGTCGACAAGGGAAGCCTTTGTTGACCGCTCCCTTATGCCTCGTGAACGGAGCCATGTAGTCTAGACATACCCTGGGTGTTTGAAGGTAATGAGCCTCTTCCATATGTTTTCACTGCTATTTCCTGCACTGAGGGGCAAATCCTGCTCCCAGTACTACTGTTATGGAATGCTATGCTGCAGAGCTGGATCAAGCTCTTTTAAGCAGGCTTCAAGAGTCAGCACATAAAAGTGTTCATGCCAGGAGCACCATGAAACCTAGCTCTGTGGGACACCCAACATATCACTATGAAGTAGGGATATAGCATTGCATAAATGAGGGGATGATGGATCTTCCATTGGTCATCAGGTAGTGCACCATCTCTGGTCATTTTCCTGCTCTCCATCACCCTCCACGTATGTGGATCAGATACTGGCATTCCAGCCATGGAACAGCTTCACTGTCAGCCCAGGATCTGGAGGGGAAAAATCTTTCTGTCCCTATTATCTGAGGAGATGCTTTGTGTTCAGGAGTGGACTTGTAGCTAAGTGCTTGATTTCAACCACTATGTTCCCCCCACATCAGTGCCTGTATAGATAGGGCAAGTATATGGGGTATATTCTGTTGGTATTTATATGCTATGACACTCTCAGAATAGCTTTTTTTCTAGGGTTTTTGTTGTTGTTGGGTGTGTGTGTGTGTGTGTGTGTGTTTTTGTATTGCTGGCCAACAACACTGACATCTGAACCTGCAGAGGTGATGTGAGGCATGGGAGGGGAAACCATGTGCTTTCCTCTCTCCCCTTTTTCCCCCTCTCACCGATTTCTGCCATCATGGAAATCAGGTTGAATGTAGCTGAGGGGAATGTGCCTGGGAGAGGGACCAGTTTATAGCTGTCCATAGGGCCCTGCCCAGAACAGAGAAGAGAAATGGAGCTGGCAGTACAGCTCTGCCAGAGGGTGTGTGGGGAAGCCCTTTGAGGCCAGCCCTTTCCTCATTCACACCCACAGTTGCCTGCTTGGCAGTAGATATCCAGAACCCACTGGGAAGGTGCTGCTGACTTGGAACCACTGCAGACGGCTCAAAGGTAGGGGGGAAAGGGTCTAGAGTAGGGCTGTCAAGCAGACCTCAGCAGTCCCCAGGCTCAGTGCAGCTGCCCCTTTGAAACACAGCAGCAGCATTTCAAAGAGACAGCACCACAGGAGCCTAGGATCAGCTGGAATCCCCAGCTGATCCTGGCTCTGTGCAGTGCTGCCGCTTTGAAAGGCCACCCCGGCCAGCTGATCCCAGGCTCCCATGGCACTGCAGCTGCCCCTTAGAAATGCCACGGCTAGGGACTCCAGCTGATCCTGGGCTCCCATAGTGCTGCCACTGCCCCTTTGAAATGCAGCGGTGGTGGCAGCAATTCCAAGGGGCTACACTGCATGGAGCCAGGGTCAGCTAGGGACTCCAGCTGATCCCGGGCTCGCGCGGTGATGCCTCTTTGAAACACTGGGGCAGCCTTTCAAAGGGTCAGCGGCATCTCTGCAGAGCCCAGGATCAGCTGGAGTCCCTAGCTGACTCTGGCTCTATGCAGCGTTGCCCCTTGGAAACACCAGGGCAGTGCTTCAAAGGGGCAGCACCGCACAGCTGACTCCTGGCGCTGCCCCTTTGAAATGCATCAGCAGTATTTCAAAGGGGCAGCGCTACCCAGAGCCCAGGGTCAGCTAGGGACTCCAGCTAATCCCAGGCTCTCATTGTACTGCCTCTTTGAAATGCCCTAGCACCTGTGATTAACGCATTAAAAAATTAATGTGTCAATTGTGCTCTGCATTAATTGCATGCATTAACGTGCGTTAATTGACAGCCCTAGTCTAGAGGAACAGTGTGGCACAGTCACATGTCCCCCTCTCCCAAGTCTTTGTGACCACCACCATCACGAGTTATGGGTCATCTATGCCACTCTGATAACTTTTCACCCCAGTCCTCCTCATTTTGCAGGTGTCAAATGCAATCTTGTGATATCTTGTGAGAAGTTGATGCTGTAGCTCATGGATCTCTAACATAAGACTCCCCTATGTCACTATGTTCTAACACCAAGAAAGCATTACAGCTCTTATTATTCTATGCTGATAAATGGTCATAGGGCTTGACATGAATTGTGTATGACCTAAATTCATTTCTAGGAGTTGCTTGTGAAACTTCTAGACAAGTGCTAGGATGTGGAACCTCGGGAATTAGGGGTTTCAAACTTGCCTTTCTGGAGGCCTCTCCTATTCCTTTGCTGGGTTAATTTCCACTGTCTGTGCCTTAAGAGTTATTGTTCTCTTAGGCTATTTCTGTACTTCAGCACTTGCTATTCTATGTCTTTTGAGAACACCCATTATTCTGAAATATAACAGGCTCGCTATTCCAATGTCCCTGTAAACCTCATCCCATGAGAAGTAAGGAACATTTAGGTATAGTGCTTTATTTTGAAATAAGTGCTGTGTAGACACTATAAATAAGCTGTTTCTAAATAAGATAAGCAATTTGCTTAGCTCAAATTGCGTATCTTATTTCGACCTACGTGTGTCGTGTAGACTCACCCTTAAATGCCCTCTGGGACATTGTCTTGGAGAGGAAATGTGGTAACCTTGCAGTTTGTGCTAAGAATATGGATGATGTTTGGTATGATCTCTACCTATGGAACATCAGACTAGGGTAATTTGCTTTTGTGACAGCTGTTGGACTCTACATATTGAGCTTTGGTAAGCCACACCTCTTTCCCCCCATTCCTATACAATCTGCATACAATCACCAGCTTTGTCTAACTGCTATTTTATTACCTATCAATGCTATGTGGGTGGATTTTATTCCTCATCCCACCCATGACAAATTTTATTGCGATTTATGTGCACGTGGTGATTGGTATCATCAGTTATTCTTGCTGTGAATTGGGCTCAGAGTCATCAGTGAAGTTTTATATAATGTTACCTTGTCACTTTTTTTGTAAATTAAAAACTGCTAGGTCTCTGTGGGTTTGGTTAACTACAACACATAGTTATCTACTATGTATTTGCCATGAAAGTCATTTATTTCCACAGAAACCACCGTCACAAGCACAAAAAGTAATGTTAGCATATTCTGGCTTGAGGCAGCCTTATTCAAAGTGTTTTACTCTTCCTTTATCTTTTAGTCTTCTCTCTGTCCTCTTTAAGCACATTCAGAAAGTTCGTGTTAGGATCCCTCAGGTATGTTTGAGACTAGTGATCAGTGTTCTCTGTAAGCTGAGCATTTGGGCAGTTGCCCAGGAGAGATTCATGTGCCGCCCACCTGATTAGTAGAGTTCCCACGGCCGGCAGAATGTGTTTCTATTGGTGGTGCACATTCATAGATACCTTGGTGCACATAACAAAATGTATTCTGCATATGGGTGGAAAAAATTAGAGGGAACATTGCTAGTGATCCCTGCTTTCAAATTCAGGGTCCAACTGATAACCACATGTGGAGTTGGGTAGGAATTTTTCTGTTGTAGTGCTACTATTAGGGAGTGCGTGAGAGAGTTTGTAGGCCGTAAACTCAGGCATTCTTACATTCCTGTGGTGTATGCAGAGAGGATCAGCACTCAGAACTAGTTGCCAAGTATTATATTGAACACTCTTCCCTGTATGTCATGAGTTCACCGATTTGACTGTTATCTTGTCAGAATTCCTCATTGGAAGTGCTCACACAGTTTTCTTAGTAGGCAGAAGTTCTCTAGGCTACGTTGATCTTAGATTTTTGAAATGTTACTGTTGCAGCTTTGAGGGCAAGTGGTGCCACCTCCCATCTGTGGTTGTCTTAACCTCTTCCCCAAAATATGAGTTAAAGGAATAGGGGAAGGGCAAATTAGGCACAGATTCAAAGGATCCCAGTACCAATAGATAATCCTGAGTCCTCTTTTGATTGAAGGTTTGGGTTTTTGAATTATGTCGAAGGTGGTCTCTTATTCTGACACAAGCTTTGGACCAGTAGGGCCTCTTTACTATGAAGTTACATTTAAGCACTAGCAGGTTGCAAGAAATTTAGAGATGGTGTTTATTTTAATAAGGGCTATGGTCAGTGGCTCTAAAACCCAAGCGCTTGTCTGAGAGTTTTTTTGTTATCATTACAAGTGGCAACTGTGACCAACAGAGGTGTGCATATTGTAATAGTTAGGATTTACTGGTGTGCTGTTTTGACAGGTTTTTTGCTTTGTTAATGATGATAACCATTTGGCTATGTGCGTGTGTGCCTATTTATGTGTCCCATGATGACTTACGCAAGTATTCAACATAGCAGACTTTGAGGGAGCCCCCAAAGACCACAAAATTAGATAAGGATCTAAAGCACACAGCCAAGTTTATTGTTAAACGAAGTACAGTAGTAGTTGTTAGTAGTCTTTATCAAACCACTAAGCATATGTACCCCCTGACAATGGACACAGCTTAATTAGTGACATGGGATTTATTACTGCCCCCTAGGCCGAACAAAGACAGCTCCTTTAAAATATCACTTTATATATAGGTACAAACAAGTTACACATTACTTCTGACATGTTAGGCTGGCCACCCTTTGGTGTTGCTTAGATACCAACCATTACCCTGCATCCTGTGGTTTGATTAGAACATTTTTATTTATTATGCTGTTATTTTAGACCATTTCCTGAACCTAGGTCAGTATTTATGGGGAAGGTGGGTACCAATGTTTTTTTTAACGATCTAGTGTTATCATGCTTTTGCAATGTGCTTTTAACTTGTGCCCAGTACCAATTACAGTTTTACAGCTGGTACCTAGTACCAATTACTATTTTACACCTGTGCCTATTACCAATTAGTGTTTAATACTCTTATCCCTCATTGTGAGTAGGAGCCTGCTTCTTGCAGCTTAGCTCTGCTTTATATTAGTAAAGTTTTAACTATTGTTAGGTAGGCCTCAGGTCTTCAACCAGGCCTGTGTTGCATGGGTTTTTGTTTCAGTCCTTCATCTTATCTTACTACACATATATATTTTTTTTAAATTAGTAGTTAAGACAGAGTCACCACACTACTTCCATGTAGATTGAGTCAAATTTTGCTATTGGAGAAGTGTATGTTACCCCCATTGAAGTCAGGGGTAGTTATGTTCAGACATCTCATGCCAGAATCTGGTTGTTACAAATGTGTAAGAATGTGTGGCAGTGTTATGTGTTTGTTTGTTTCTTCTATTCAGTTTTCAGAACCTGAAAAGGTAACTGAGGTTTGTTGTTTTATGCTATTTTAGGTAGCCTGCCATACGAATACAAGATTGTGATAGCAGGAAATCATGAATTGACCTTTGACCAAGAGTTCATGGCAGACTTAATCAAGCAGGACTTTTACTATTTCCCCTCTGTGTCTAAGCTGAAACCAGAGAGCTATGAAAATGTGCAGTCTCTTCTAACAAATTGCATCTATCTTCAAGACTCTGAAGTTACAGTGAGGGGGTTCAGAATATATGGCTCTCCTTGGTAAGCATCTCTTTAATATAAATAAATAAAATTATTGCGTTGATTACTAGCACACCAGCCATTTCATACCCTGCAGTCATATTTGGATTAGTGTGAGAATAAAAAAAATAATATTCAGTTTTATAAACTTAATTTTTGTTGCTCATTTGTCCTCTGGCAAAGTATCTGAGTATAACAGTATGGATCATTAAATCAATGAAACAAAGATAAAATAATGTATCCTTTAGACACTCATTCAAGAGTGAGCTATTTAAATATTCCATGTAGCTAACTTGGTATGTGGAAAGAATGTACAATTTAACAATTTTATATTATTACTGTTTAATTTGAGTCTATTGTAAATATATCTTTTGAGTTTGTCTTTTTACATTGAAAGCTCACAATTTTAGATATCTTATCCTTCAGTGAAAATATATATTTTTCTCTATCTGTGTGTAGCATGAGTTCTTATCCCTCAGAATTTTGTTGTCTTTTATATATTATTAATACTCTTCATCAAGATGCAGTTTAGTTTTTGGACTAATATTGACATTTATAGTAACCAATCAATACATCACAGTTTTCCTTTTGCTGTATTCTGAGGCCACTTTGATCTCTTTTGTGATAGCAAGGAGGAAACTCTTGTCCAATGGCTTCCAAAGGATTGGGCCTTACCATTACATATAAACAAGAAATTCTGGTAGTTGTTGGTACCCTTAATGGCTGAATAGATCTGCTAACGTAGGAATTGGGTTGCAGACTGAACTCTCCCCCTACTGAGGTCCCTGTGTGTCTCATTGGTGGATAAATAAAATGGAAGTTTGCACTTCTGTTAATGAAGTTCTAAATCTGGTACATTTCATGAGCACTATATACATATTTAAAGGACATTAATATTCTATTTTAAAAGGTAGGCTTTCAGGGAATCTGTTTTTCTTCCTTTTGAAATCACGTCAGGCTGGAATGTAGCAAACAAGTTGTCAGACCTGATGCATATACCCAGTGTGAATTCTCATAGTGTGAATAAACTGTGAAATCTATTGGAAACTTTTTTTTAATGAAAATTGGCATTTTCCCATTTGGTTGCTTGAGCTGGGTGTTAATTTTCCCCAAGCTTATTATTCTACATTTATCTATATTAAAATCTCATCCCACTTAAATACGCCCATCTCTCTCAGCTTTCTAGCTCTTTATTTTCAGTCTACCCACCTGCTATGTTGAAGCTTAACTTTATCTTGTGTCTCCTGTACATTTAATCAATGTACAATTTTCCAAATTATTCAGGATGATGTTATATAGCCTCAGCCCCAAATATAAACTTTTAGAGAATGCCACTTGGTACCGCTTCCCAGTTTGATATTTAAATTTAAGTAAAGTAACTATGCTCCATTTTCAGTGAGTCTGACAACTTAATCTCTTCCTACAGTAATCTTAATTAGTCACCATATTTCCAATGTTAGTATTTATTTTTCAGCAATAATGTACCAACAGTCTCACTAAAAAGACAAGATACCATACATTTAAAAAATATGTATCTATGAAATAATTAAGTAGAAGTCCAAGGAAAGTGTTTGAACTTCCTGTACCTATGCTTGCAGATATGTGAAATCTCCTGGGGACATGTTTGCCTTGTCTATGTAATCTTACAGTTATATTAAGTTATTATTTTCACTTGTCCACTCACCCTCTAATTTTGCTCAGGTTCTGTGTGTTATCAGGTTTGTCTGGCTTGACCTGTTTTTTATGTATCTAAGGTGCTTGTCGTTCCTCCCATTACAGATTGGACCTCCCTCATCCGGCACCCTCAGGACCTGAACGAGGGGATTTGCCGGACCAGGGGAGGTCTCTCCTAACATGGCCTATGCAGCCCTGCTGCCCCTGGCTAGGGCTCCAGCCCAGCCTGCTGCTGCCTGCCCATCCGTGGCTCCCCAGGCTGCAGCTCTGTGGCTTTCACCAGGGCGGAACTCTGCAGCTGCTGCTGTTGGCCCCTGAGTTCCGCAGCCAGGGCTGGAGCTCCTCAGGTGCTGCTGCTGGCCCCAAACTCAGTGGCCAGGGCCAGAACTCCATGGCTGCTACAGGCCCCCTGCTACTGCCCAGCTGCAGGGGCCAGAATTCCTTCCTGCATTGCCTGCCCTTCTGTGCTCTCCCCCAGCTCCTGGCTGAGTCACTGTCCCCTTCCACTCCGTTGCTCCTGTCCCCCAGCCTAACCTCCCTATACCTGGGCTCTGTGGTCCAGGAACATCCGAGGTTCTGCTGGACCACAGATGTTGCCGACCAGAAGGTCCTAGTTAAGGGAGTTACAACCTGTACATTCTTCTAAGTGCTTATGTACTGATTAAGATACAGATAGCTTTACGATGTAGTGTTTAGAACTTAATCAAAACTTCCTCGTTGTTTGACAGTGTTGAGATCCAAGGAGTTGGATCAGTCTATTACGGGACGAAAAGATATGCTGGTAAAATTTCATTGAAGGGTCTGTGCTGCCTTATACAAGAGGTCAGAGTTTCCTTATGGAGGCTGGATTACAGGGAAGCAAAGTGACCACAACCTCATTTTTAGGGACATGACAAAAAATCAGCACAGCAGAGCATCAAAAAAGCTTAGCCCATATGCTTAGGAGTCCTCTGATTCAATACCTGTCTAAAGACTTTCCCACTGGAAAAGGGTTTGTGCTGGAACTATGATGGGAATTAAATCTGCTCTCCCACACTGCTTTGTTCCTCCTATATGTGTGACTTACCTCTGGGGATCAGGGAGCTTTGCTGGTGGCAAGGTTCTTCTTTTGATGCAGTATAAGCCTCACTGCATTAACTCTGGTGAATTAAACCCAATGCTTTGCTCATGTTCTTTCAGGTGAGCATTTTTTTTTATGGAATGCTAATCACAGTTTCCATGCTAATATGTGAAACATCCAGGAAAAATCACTCTTGATTACACAACCAGAATGACACATTTGGTAGAAACTAAACTAAACCAAACCAACAAAAAGCATAAGGAGAAAACCATGTGTAAAAATATAATTTTCAGAATAATGAATATTAATAAAAATGTTAACTAAATCTTAACTAAAGTTTATTTCTATTTCTAATCTTTATGCATCCTGATATGGAACCTTTATTACAGCCTTTTTGGGAAATTAATCTCACTCCCTTTTTACATAATAGTAATGATAATTTCAAATGAATTATAAGAGGCTAGTGAAAACTTTCCTTGGATTTTGTTCTTGTCTTGCATCATGCAATTCTACATTCCTGATAATCCCCAAAGACCTTGTTGATCCCTCAAAATAGTTCTTAAAACTTTCCTGCAGAGCTCAGCAAGAAAGCTGAGTTTCTTGTATATTCTTGCTAAGTCTCTTTCTCTCTCTCTCACGCGTGCGCGCGCACACACACACACACACACACACACACACACACACACACACACGCACGCACTTTTAAAAATAGTTTGGTTAAATTTTCCCCCAATTAATGTTCTAGTTCTGAGTCCTTTTAATTTAAAAAAAAACCCTTACAAGGAATCTTTATCAATTATTGTTCTGAAAATATATATGGACTAAATTACTCATTTTTCAGTCTACTTAATTTGATTGAAGGAGACTTGCCTAGTGGTGAGGACAGTGCTGAGTGTCAGTATATTTTTCTGGATTTCTGTTCATCGCTGTGTCACTGACCCTGTACCTCCATTAGTGCTATTTTAAATATGAGTACAAATCAGTTACCATACATCTGTGAGGTAGCTGGGGTTAATTTGTGTTTGCATAGTACTTTGAGAACCTCAGATGAATGGTGCTAGAGAAATGCAATTTTTTTTATTGTTTACATTATACATATCCTCAACCTTACGAATTGAAGTTGAAGTTATTTTAGTGACAAAGGGAACCATGAAAGCTGAATTGATTTGTATGTCTTGCCAGTCTCCCAGTCTTTCAAGCTATACCACTTGTCTGCGGTTAATATTTGTATTTGAACTTGTATACTAACATCATCTGACCTCTAATATACAGGCAGTCCCCGACTTACGCGGATCCGACTTATGTCGGATCCGCAGTTACGAACGGGGCTGCCCCGGAGTACACGGACTGCGGGACCTCGCGGTCCCGCCGCCCGTGTACTCTGGACGAGAAAAGCTGCTCCGCGTCTCCCTGGTCTCCCTGGCTTTGCAAAGCTGTGCCTGGGCTGCATCGCTGCCGGCTTCCCCAGGCTTTGCAAAGCCGCGGGGGGGTGGGGTGGGCTAGGGCAGCGGGACAACCCAGGCGCGCCTGGGCTGCTCCGCTGCCAGCTTCCCCGAGACTTTGCAAAGCCGCGGGGGGGCTCGGGCAGCGGGGCAACCCAGGCGCGCCTAGGCTGCTCCGCTGCCGGCTTCCCCGAGGCTTTGCAAAGCCGCGGAGGGGCTCGGGCAGCGAGGCAGCCCAGGCCGCCTGGCCTGCTCCGCTGCCGGCTTCCCCGAGGCTTTGCAAAGCCGCGGGGAAAGCCGGCAGCGGGATAGCCCAGACGCCCCGCGGCTGTCCCGCTGCCGGTGTCCTCAGAGGCTTTGCTCCCAGTCTCCCTGGTCTGCTGGTCTCCAGCAGACCAGGGAGACTGGGAGCAAAGCCGCGGAGGACCCAGGCGGCGGGACCGCGGTGCGTCTCGGTCCGCCGCCCGCATCTTCCTGGTCTGCTGGGATGGGGGAGGGGGCGCGCAGCTAGTACGCCCTCCCGCCCCCCAGCAGACCAGGCTTTTCTCTGGACGCCTGTGGCAGAGCAGCTGGGGCGCTGCCGGTTGGTCCCGCAGCGCCGCTCTGGGCGCTACTGGACCAACCCAGCAGCACCCCAGCTGCTCTGGTCCTGATTCAGCCGCTGCTGGTCAGTTTCAGCAGCGGCTGAATCAGAACGCCTAGGGCAGAGCAGATGGGGTGCTGCTGGGTTGCTCCAGTAGCGCCGAGGAGCGGTGCTACTGGAGCAACCCAGCAGCACCCCAGCTGCTCTGCCCCAGGCGTCCTGATTTAGCTGCTGCTGAAACTGACCAGCGCTGACTACAGGAAGCCCGAGGCAGAGTTGCTCTGCCTCTGGCTTCCTGGAATCAGCTGCTGATCAGTTTCAGCAGCAGCTGACTTGGGGACGCTTGGGGTTCTTAAGTTGATTCTGTATGTAAGTCAGAACTGGCGGTCAGTTTCAGCAGCGGCTGAATCTGGACGCCAGTTCCGACTTACATACAGATTCAACTTAAGAACAAACCTACAGTCCCTATCTTGTACGTAACCCGGGGACTGCCTGTAATCCAAAAGACAATCACTTTGTCTAATTAGAAAGAAAATAAAAAGCTATCCTGCTCATCACAAAATTAGTGGCAAAAGGACCCATTGATTTCAAGGTGTAAGATTGGGTCCTTAATCATTAACCCCAAATTTTAACAACCTTAAGTACAGTTCACAATAATGGATTATCAAACAGGAAGCAGTCTTCTTGAAACAGATCATTATGTAAAGTACAATAGTTACCCATTAAAGAGTCAACATTTATCACAGGCTGATAATTTTAGAATAGGTAATAAGTCTAATAATATCACTAGATATTATTGACTTTTAAAAAACTAGCATAAGAGTTGTTGAAAAAAAAGGCTGCTTCCATATTAGAAAGTAATCAGTAAATGTCAGCGTTATAAGACAAAGCATGGAATGTGTACTATTTCTGGCTATCCTGAGAAAATGCAAACTAATTGATAAATTAATCTAATTTTGTTTAAGCATATAACCTTTCTGATAAGTTACAATTTAAAACTTCAAAGGATGAAGCAGTTTTTTCAAAGATTTATTTGTATTGTTTTTATTTCAGGACCACATAAGATCCCAATTACAGATCTAAACCTCATTGTGCTAGGAACTATCCAATCTTTACCTCCTCCCTCCACCCCTCCAAAAAATTCCCTGCCCCAGAGATCTTGTAATTTTGTGTCAGACAGGTGAACCACATGGATAAATAGGTTGGGGAAATTGGGTTTACTACTAGAAGGGCATTGTCCACTGAAACATACAACAGAGCCAGTTGCTGAATGTGTAATCTGAAACAATGGAAGGTATGAAAAGCTACCTTAGAAAAAGAAGTGTGTGTGGAGGGATGATTATAGATTAGAGCAAAAAAAAAAAAAAAAAAAAAGAGTACTGTAAGGGACCCTCTGCCATACCTAGAAGCTCTTCTGAAGACAGTTCTCAAACATAGGCAAAAAACCTAACAACATTCCTCTTCCCATGTGAGTTGTAGCTCCCTGATAATTTTTCTTTTTACTTCTCAGTTTCTCATGTTTCAGGGCCCATGATAGAATTCTCCCATGCTCTGTTAATTGAGCCTCACCATCCAGGACTTTGTCCCTGGATCCTTTTTTCCTTCTGGCAGGTTCTTACTGCCTCTTCTCCCAGGTGATATTATCATCCACTTAGGGTATTTCATGCTGTTACCCCAGCCTTCTGGCCTATATCTTCATAGGGAGCAGACAGCAAGAACTGCAGGTCATACCTCTCTGCCCCTTTCCTGGCTGCATCTCAAGCCTGACTCACCATGCTCCTCCTGCCCTGGGCCTAGATGCCTTCTCTTATACATGGGGGTCAGCTGACTAGTCCTAAATTCACTGGTCTCTTCTCTTTTAAAGGGCCAGTGCAACTTCCTCTCCTGCAGATTTTTTTCTCTGCAGAAAATGCTTTCTGCCAGAGAACAAGCGCACCATTATGGGGCGGGGCGAGGCGGGGTGGGGAAAGGAGAGAGAAGGCATGTACCAGGACACTGCTTATTCTTCTCTCCCTTCCTCTCACTGTAAGGGAATGAGGAGAGAGTTCATAACTTGTTTGCATCCCACTCACTCCCAGCTAGTGAGGGGAGGGAACGGAGGAGTAAGTGATGCAAGCGTTGTACTTTCCCCTCGCTCTCTGGTAGTGAGAAGAGGGAAAAGAGCAAGCAGCACCCCAATACATGAGGCCGTAGCCTCTCTCCCTTCTGAAATGGTGCCCTTGCCAGAGAGATGCTGCAGCTAAACCTTTTGCCCACTAGTGGCTGCTCTGGCACTAGAACAGAGAGCAGCCAGCTCAGTGGCAGTAGCAGCAGGTGGTTAGCTGTGTTCTTCATGGCATCCTGACTACAGGGCCAAGTGAGGAAGCATGGTATAGGACAGTGTTTCTAAACCTTTTTTTTTAATAAAATACCCCTTTTTTTTAAAAAACCATTATAAGTACCCACAGTATCTACAGTTTTCAGGCACAATTTTTTTCTACCATTGCAACACATTTGTTGAAACAACTTCATCATAGCCGGGCGAGCGATGACATTTGTGTGTGTAAAAAGTACAAAAATAATAAAGTGCTGTAAAACAAAAGTGCTTAAAACAAAAATTGTGTTTTCTCTAATTTTCAGTTGTGTTGACATACGCCCCAGACCTCTCTTGAGTATCCCTAAGGGTTCTCATACTACTGGTTGAGAAACACTGGTATAGGAGAACAGACAGTCAGGCACATGGGACTGCTGAAAGATTCATGTAAACTGCAATTTGGAGGGGCAGAGTGGGGCAGGAGGTGCAGCTGAAGTTCTTGGGGAAATGGGGATGGAGGTGCAGGGCCACAGGAGGATGGGGATGGCTGGGGGGAGGGGGATGCAAGGACATATGGGGATGGGGGCAGGAGTGGCTGAAATGGGGTGCAGGAATACATGGAAACAGTGAAGGGGGTGAAGGGCTATATGGGGAAAGGGGTGGGATGTCTGAGTGGGGATGCAGAGACACGTGGGGATGAGGGGGAGAAGGTGCAGGGCCACATAGGGAAGGCTGGTAGGCATACCTGAGTGGGGATATAGGAACACATGGAAACGGGGAGGAGGAAAGGGCCACGTGGGGAAGAAGAGTGGAGATGTGTGACTGGAGGTGCAGGGTCACAGGGGAATGGGGAGAAGGGAGTGCGGGGCTACTTGAGAAGGAGGCAGGGGTCACAGAGCGGTGGTGCAAGTATACATGGGGAAAGGATACAGAGGGGAACAGGGATGGGGGCAGATATGCCTGAACAGGAGAGGCTAGGGTCTTCATGAGGGAGGCTTCCAAACTCCCTAACAATCCCTCCCATCCAAAACAAAACCCTCTTCTATACTTCTCCCATCCATACTCAGCAACCCTCTGGATTCACATCCAGATTCCTGCCTAGCAGTTACTTCCCTCTCCCTCAGCCTCTCCCTTATCTCTGACTCCTCCAAGCCTTTTGTACTGCTTCAGAGAGGGGTGGGAAGTATGTTTCTGGTACTGTAGTTTCAATGAATTATTACTCAGAAATCTGTATTAATATGCCTCTTTGTCAAAAAACATTTCCTGAATCTTTTTTGTTTGTCTATATTGTTATAGGCATGCTTGCTGACAGGTATTTTGAAATGCATTACCACAATAATTGAAACAGGCATGATTATACTGTGTAGTTTTGACAAAATATGCACAACTTTGGAGAATTTTAAAATGTTGTGTACAGAAATTGTAATTATTTGGCGAAGAATTCCCTCCAGACTAATGATACCTTTTAATTACATGCTCGCATACAATTTTTTTTCCTAGAGAACCCCAGTGTCATTCAGTATACAGGATAGATGATATCCTGACTGACTGAAGTAGCTGTTGACAATTTCTTTATAGCCTGAGTTGTGTGGCCCCTTCCTTATTTACCACACACCAACCAAACTCATTACTGAATACAGAATTAATTACCTCATGGGTGTTTCTATGGCATTTGTCGCCATAGCACCTGAGTGTTTCACAAATGTTAATGAATTTTTCTTCACAATGCTTTATGAGATAGGAGTATATTATCCCCATTTTTAGATGTGGGAATCTAAGAGAAATTAAGACCAATTTTTTCAAAAATCTCCACAACTTTCTGGTGCCTCAGTGATTGGGCACCCAATTTGAAAGAGTCTGATGGTTCCGAACACCTATTTTACGGACATTCATTAATTCTCCCAATATTCCTCAGAGATGTGTGTGAATGTATTATGCCCCTTCTAGAGGCAGGGAAACTGGTTGTTCTAAGATGGCATAAGGAATAGCAGAGTCCTGCACCTGCATGGTCACTTTGCCAGCATCATCCTATTCCCCAGTATGGATGTTAAATGATGAGTGCCTTACATTGGGTCTTACATCAGGAAAGTGTTCCCCTTCCCATGTTTATTTGGATGAATTGCCTTGCCTCTGAGACAGAAGCACATGTGGAAATAAGCAGCCTTACTGGCGCCCGTAGGTTTCATATCAACATGAACAAATCCTACTTCCATGTGTGATCTTGAGTGTTGTTGTAGCTGCTTCTCGGCTGTGCAGGATTCCAGAATGAAATATGTCCTGAGCTAAATAAGCTATAAATAAAGTTTTCTGTTTTTAAAAGAAGTTCCCTCTCTCCCGGTGCCCTCCCTTTCCTTAAAAATGTGCCCATCCCTTGCAGAATACTTGTATCTGAGTTAAAGGTGCTTTTGTGGTTTTTCCTTGATAACAAAATGGATGATCACATTATTATCTGTTCCATTTATTGTGTGAATTAGTGGGTAGGTAGCAGCAGGTTGGAGATTCTCTGAATTACTTATTATAGAATCAAAGACTCATAGGGCTAGAAGAAATCTCAGGTTCTGTAATGATAATCTATCCCTCCTCCTGCCTCCCACCCTATGCTGATGGTGGATTAAGTATACTTAGATTTATATATAATTGTATATAAATCTAAGTATATAATTGTAAATATTCTTAATCCTGTGTCAGCAGGAGGAGATGGACTAGAGGATCTCTTGAAGTCCCTTCCAGACCTACATCTCTCTCTCTCTTTCTTTCAAATCAGAAGCCATTTGTAGGTGGCAAAGTGGTATGCCTTTACCCTTGCTATTTCCATTACCTTTGCCACAAAACTCTGGTATAAAGCTTCCCTAGATAAAAGCAATACAGCTGTGATCTGTGTGTAACCTATGAACAAGTTTCCTTCTCTTAGGAACAGAGGAGTTGACATACTTATTAGACCAGTCATCGCAGACGTCCCACCTTTGACAATACTTGATTCATCAGAGGAGGAGAAATGGGGGGAAGAGCCCATAAAGTACCAACCACCAAAACCATGATCACTAAAACCTTGTAATTCCCCTAGCCAGTTGCACAATGCTGTAGATGACTCAGAAAGGAACTTCTTTGTCCTGACCCAGACATACAGCGTGGCAGAAAAGAGTTCTGTATGTTGAGTCAGGACACACATTCCCGATAGAATGGGACTGTGCAGTCTGGGATTCTCTGTAACGTTTGTTACCTGAAGGCTGGATTATTGCACAGGAACTGGTTGGAGGGGGCTATACCTGTGAAATGATTCCCTATTTTCCTTTTGACGGCATTTTCATTGTTTTAGTATGATTGTTCCCATCCCCTTCTGTATCCTTTTGTTCTAGGTCACCTGGAACTTCAGAAACTTTAATGGGGGAGGGTGGCAGGCAAAGATTAATTTCACCTGCTTACAAGTATTTGATCTTCAACGAGTGATGCCTGTCCATTTTGGAATTATATTTTTTGTTGTCGCTCTCCCAAATTTTAATGCACATTGACTGGATAAGGGCAACAATTATTTTTAGGAAGCAACACAGCTCTTGTACAATTTCCCACCAGTTCATAGAATGTGTTTTTGTTCTGATAATAGGTATCTAGTGGCACACAAATTCTAGGTCAAGATCATCTGTTGTGCGTGGTGAAGCCCAGGAGGGTGATGTGACTGAGCCCTGCCATAAAATAGAGCAATCGTTAGGCTGGTTTACTTTACATCAGCTGTCAGAAGGACACAAAGGAACCTTAACACAAGGGGAAATCTGGCCACTAATGATCAAAATCCCGATTAAGCGTCAGTATTTGTAATGTTGAATTTGCTCTTCTGATTGTAGCTGTTACTGTTCCTCTTGACTCAGTTTTCCTATGATGTAATAGTGAGAGCCAAGTCCTCATTGGCTCATTCAGGCTAACTATTTATTTCACTTTTATCCTGACTTTGTAGCCCTGATTGTTGTGTAGGACTCTGCTACATCCATTCAGGGAGGGCAATGGGAACTAGCGATGCAGTTAGTAATCAATTAGATAAAATGGTAACATGAAAAATTAGTTTGGCTTGCTTTTCCTGTACACTGCTTCACACTCTTCCTCAATCTGAGTCATCTTCTCTCTTTCCTCTACACCTTACCAAGCACAGTTATCATAGTCTTTCATTCCTCACTGAACTCGCTCTCCATCAGTAAAATAATGTAACAAAGATTTATAGGTTCATTTCATGAGAGGGACGTGCTTTCATTTTGCCAGTGATGAATCATCTAATGTTTGTTTTCCCAGGCCTTGAACAAGTCTTTACAGACATTGAGGTGCACATCAATTAAAGTGAAATTGATTTAAAATCAAAGATTTACTCCATTTAACATACCATGTTAATTATTAGTTGTCCCCCTCCATCACACGGTTGGCAGTGTGGCTCACAGGTACAGTATAGCAGCAGCAATGTTAGATGGTGAATCATAGAATCATAGGCTACGTCTACACTGGCCCCTTTTCCGGAAGGGGCATGTTAATTTCAACTATCGTAGTAGGGAAATCCGCGGGGGATTTAAATATCCCCCGCGGCATTTAAATAAAAATGTCCGCCGCTTTTTTCCGGCTTTTAGAAAAGCCGGAAAAGAGCGTCTACACTTCAAAGTAGGAATAAGAGCCTCCGGAAAAGGGCGCTTTTTCCGGAGGATCGGGGCCAGTGTAGACGCTCTTTTCTGGCTTTTCTAAAAGCCGGAATAAAGCGGCGGACATTTTTATTTAAATGCCGCAGGGGATATTTAAATCCCCCGCGGATTTCCCTACTACGATAGTTGAAATTAACATGCCCCTTCCGGAAAAGGGGCCAGTGTAGACGAGTCCATAGAGTTCTAGAACTGAAAAGGACCTCGAGAGATCATCAAATCCAATCCTCTGCCTTCATGCAGGACCAACCGCCATCTAGATCATCCCTGACAGACATTTATTTAGCCTGCGCTTAAATAGCTCCAATGATGAAGATTCTACAACCCCACTAAGCAATTTATTCCAATGCTTAACCACCCTGAAAGTTAGGAAGCTTTTCCTATTGTCCAACCTAAACCTCCCTTGCTGCAATTTAAGCCTATTGCTTCCTATCCTATCATCAGAGACTAGGGAAAATAATTTTTCTCCTTCCTCCTTGTAACACCCTTTTAGATACTGGAAAACTGCTATAATATCCCCTCTGTTTTCTCTTTTCCAAACAAAATAAACCCAGTTATATCAGACTTCCCTCATAGGTCATGTTTTCTAAACCTTTAATCATCTTTGTTGGTCTTCTGTGGGCCTTCTCCAGTTTCTCCACATCTTTCCTGAAATGTGGTACCCAAAACTAGACACAATACTCCAGGTGAGGCCTAATCAGCACAGAATAGAGTGGAAGAATGACTTCTCGTGTCTTGTTTACAACACTCCTGTGAATCATGTTTGGGTTTTTTTGTTTGGTTGTTTTTTTTGCAACAGTGTCACACCGTTGACTCTCATTTAACTTGAGATTCACTATGACCCCTAGATCCCGTTCTGCAGTACTCCTTCCTAGATGCCTTCATTTTGTATTTTGTATGGATTTCAGACTTCTATTTCTGAAATTCAAACGAAACGTTCAAATTTTTGGGAGGCATGCCTGCAAGCCTAGTCAGATGGATGCACGCAAGCTTTGCTTGAGCTAGTGGCCTAAAAATAACAGTATGGATTTTGAAGCACAGAGGTAGCCATGTGAGTACAAGCCCACATGACTTCAGCTGGGAGGAGGGCTAGCCTGTGCCACCACCGTCCACATTGCTAGCCCACCCATCCACTCTGCTATTTTTAGTTTTTTGTGAAAACTTCTTACACATACACACACACACACGGGTTCTCCATCCTGTGCTCTGGGGCACAATGGCACAGAGGCTGCTGTACAAAAAAGAAGATTTTCATCTTCTGTTACATTCCCCTTCCCTACCTTCAGTACTTCGGCAGTTTAGAAGAGGGGTAATCAAAGTAGAATTACCTCTGTACTGTTACCTTAAGCAAAAAGCAAATTGCAATTTAAAATTCCTGCAGATTTCAGTTTAATTAGATTTTTAAGCTAGTTGCGTGTTTTAATGTCTAGTCCTGGCAGAGCCTGTTACAGGATGCTGGGTTTTGATAGAAATATTTTGTTTTAAAAGATAGATGTTCTATGTTGTTAAAAACCATGGGATTGGAGCTGTTTCTTAACCAATACATTTGAGGTATGCAAAATAATGAGCAATTTAGGCAGACTGACATGCTTCTTGAGGAAAATGAAAATCATGAGTGTGAATAATAGACTCCCCTAGTTACTGAAAATTGAGGCATATCATATATACTGGTGTTTTGGGGAAAGGTTTGACATCTTAAGCCTGACACGGCTGAAGCATTATGGTGAGAACGCAGAAGATGTTTTATTTCAGATGTTCAGTAAATGAAATATGTGACAGATGTAAAAGGAATAGGAACATTTTTAGAAAAGAGAAAACAAAATTTATTATCCCATTAAGCTATATTAATTACAGTCAGGGGCAAATAAAGCTCAGTTTAATTATATCTTAATAGAATGCTGGAGTGACTTTTTTTCCTATTCTATACTTATCAGAAACTATATTCCATTTTTGGAAAGTGCTGTTCTTAAAATGCTTAAAACCATAACACTATAGTTTAATTTGCAGCATCTGGAAGATCATACGAATGGTACTTCCTGCAAAAATGGTTTTGATGAGAGCTATTAAATTCAGATGTTCAGATTTTTTTCATATTGAATAACACTTGAAATGTAAAAGATTCTCAAATGGCAGAAAGCAAGACTTGAGAAGTGCATATAGCCTGTACTGATATCTCCATAAACTAACAAACAAGTTTTTGCCTGAATCCATTTCTTTGGCTAATGACATATTGCTTAAAATGAATGCATTTTGAGCTGTAAAACTTTTTGGGAAACATTTTCATATTACATGGAAATACAGGACCCATCCTACAAACACTATACACATGATTTTCTTAACTGATATGAATAGTTCCTCCAAACTCAGGATAAGATCCCTAATTTGTATTGTGATATTCAATCAAGTGACTGACATACAGTGAGAAATATTGCATTTATGGTGCTAGAAAAATTGTGTGGGGGAGAACATAAAACAAAAATCTGAACTTCTGTTACTCAAGATTAATATTTCATTACATGTTAAATGAACATAGTGAGGAATTAGTATGTAGTTTTTGTATACACTATGAGTGATTGTGTATGTGTAATACCATACATATCATATCGCACATGTGTAATGAAGATAAATTGCAGAAACATATGATCAATCATTTTTATCATATACTCTTCTGCACTTTAGCTGCACTCTTCCCACTATTATATTTCCCTCCGGATTTATTATAACAGTTCAAGACTCTGAGAAGCTTCAGATACTTCCTATTTATTTTTTAATCAACCTGCCACAAAATATTTCCTCCCAAGTGAGATTTCTCTCCAAGATTACATTAGCCCAAGGGCAAGAACAGGTAACAGTACTAGAACCATGAAAACAATGAGTTAAACCACCTTGCTGATTACATACCCACAAGTATTTGTGTATTATAGATGGGATTGATGCTTCATTCTGCTGTACATTGTGGAGTCATTTACATGTGGGCAAAATGAGTTTACATTGTTACCAAGTCTGAATGGTAGCATTTTATACCCACTTTCACGGCTACAAATGATTGCATAAAGTGCAAGTCAGTGGAGAATTATTGTGTGTGTAAACTCTGCATTTCTTTATACTAATATCATTTATAGTTATTGCTATAAAGTTTTTGTGGGTGCTAAAATTACTTTGCTTATTGTAACCCTCACTGGGTAACATTTAATATTTTGTAAGATTTTTCTATGAAGTTGCATTTGCTTACTTCAGTATAAATATCTTTAGTTTTAGTTACATTTGATAGTAGTAAAATAATATATACTACCCTGATGTAATTAGTTTTGAGGAAAAAATCCTTTTCTGGAGAGTAATTATTATTTGTATATTGTATTTGAGTAGAGTAGTTCAATTTCAGATACTTAACAGAAATAATTGGCTCTTCAGATCCAGTAAACTAGTCCACTTTGGATTCAGCTAGTTTTTAATGTAAGACCTATAGAAAAAGAGACCTGTAATTTCACTACAGGGAATGCTTCCCTTTCATGCAGTTCATAAACCACAAGAGTGAAACAGCAATACCCCAGAGCAATTTTCTCTTTTATTTTTCATTTAAAAGTTTAATTTTGTGAGCAAGAGCTGATTTTAAGTGTTTATATTTTTGCATTAACAAAAGAACTTCCAGCTACCAATGGCCCATCTGCAGTTGGCTCTGCCATCTCCTGCAGCAGCTACCGAAGGATGTTTTGGAGGAAGATGTAAACCCCCACATAATGCCAACCATTATCTACTGTGCTTTGTCTTTAGTTGGGAATGGTGATGAGCCCCTTGGCAGTATTCCAAGTACGGAAAATGCAAACAGATAAGTGGATTGCAGACACGCCACTCCTGGGAGCAGATCCTCAGCTGGTGTAAATTGTCTTAGCTCCATTGACTTTGATGGAGCTATAAAGATTTACCCTAGCTGAGGATTGCTTCCATTTCCCCACCACCCCCTTGTTCCCAACAGCTTGTACACATCTCCTTAGATTCAGGCACAATAAATGCGTGCACAGATGACTAAATGGTAATTTTATAGTCCGCCCTGAGTAAAGGCAGAGCTGAGCTGCACCACCCCTTGAAACCAGCAAGCAACAGATTCTGATGCACCATTTTATAATTCTTTCCTTTCTTCAAAGGAGAGAAATGTTGCTCAACCCCTTCCCATAGAGCCAGTACATAGAGCATCAGTTTTGTCATATGCTGGCTGGGTTTGCTTATGTGGGGCACATCCACAGACAGTCCATAAAGGGTGTGGCTCCTCCAAGAAGGGGTTCCGGACCCTGCAAATAACCCTAAGAAGAAGGGTGGAAGAGGAGTGCCCCCTGTTCTTGGGGGACGACTAAAGGTTTTGGAGTCAGTAACAGTTCCCCTGGAGGGGAACAGTAACAATTATATGTTCTACTATTACTGAGCTCATGCCTGGGTCATTGTTCTATGGACTCAGCCTGCTTGTGCTAACACCCAAGAAAGATACAACAATTTCATAAAGCATTCTGCTGATAAAATTTAAATCCATCATTGTTAACACCTCCTTTCCCAGCACTGACACTAGTCTATCAGAACTTCTATTACAAAGCATTATGTGCCAGAACCTCCACTGGTTAGTTTCACATAGCTCTGTCAAAGTCAATAGACCTGTGTGATTTACACCAGGTGAAAGTCTTGCACATATGTTTCTTTTCCAAAGGGGTATGTCAGAATTCTCAGACAGCTGAGCTGAACATCCTTGTGTACTTTATAATAAGACTGACTAGCTCAACTCATGTAGGTATAGACAATTATTGTAACAATGAGTTTGCACTGCCATAGTTAAGGGTGAATTTCAGATTCCAGGAAAATGATTAACAGAGCTGGTTTTAGTTCAATTCAGGTGGAAACTTGGCACACAAGGTGTCTGCATAGGGACTTTTTTTAACAAGAAATAAGTTCAGCTGTTGCTAAATTATGAGTGTTACAAATATACTTTATACATATATATGCATTTGTTATTTATTGGTTTTGGATGCATTTTTATGCTCATTTAACTCAAAATGGGTTTGATTTTTCTAAAAAAAAAAAAAAAAAAAATTGGCAGAGAGCAGGTCCATATGGTCTAATTACTCCTGGAATTTTGAAAGAAAAATGCAAATCTGGTGAGATTTACATTCTTTCTAAACTGAAGAGTGGCTCCTGTTCAGGCCTTTAATACGGATTTTGAATGCATTTAATCTTGTTTTGTCTTATTCCATCTCAAATAGCCCAGCAGTGGCTGATCCATGGAAGTTTCGCACGTACTTTGTGCTTTTATTGTCAGAAGTTAAACTTTATTTGGGGTAATATTTCCTTCCCCTGAATAAAATTCACCCTTGTGCCCAGGGCCAACACAAGGCCAAGACATTGCTTAAGTAAATGCAACTTAAGTAGTCTTTTTCTGTCCCTCTGCACAAGGGCGAGTTTCACTGTGTGATAGCAGATGCACAATGTCTCTCGGGCCATGTCTACACTGAGAGATAAAGTCTAATTTATTATGGCTGATTTTTTGCACCCAGTTTTGTAAAGTCAAAGGTGCATATCCCCACTGTGCACAAGAATTCAATGTAATTGGAAGTAGCACGTCCCCAGGATGGTGCCTACCATCGACTTTGAGAGCAATGCACTGTGGGTAGCTATCCCACAGCACCTGTGCCCCATTGCATTCTGGGTTATGCTCTGAGTGCATGCTGGGATCAAAACTGTGTAGCAGGTGGTTCTGGGTAAAAGTCATGAGCGTCCCATAATGCACTCGCTTCCTTCCTCCCCCTCCCTGCTTAAGGCCAACAGCAAACAGTCTTTTTGTGCCCTTTTTTCTCTTGTTGGACATTCGCTCGGACACCATAGCAGCATAAGCATGGAACCCATTGTGAATACTATTGAGCATCAAAACATTATTATGATGATGTTAAACTTGGTGTGATAAAGCTGGAATATGTCCAGTGTATCCAGAGTCTGTCTGTCTGAGGACGAATCCAAGGAGGCCATGAGCATACTCTTCTGCAGAGCACTTGAATGAATTGCACATGCCACTGACATTCAATCCTCTGGACACAATGGAACAGCGATTCTGGTGCCATCAGACAAGCACAGACTGGTGGGACCACATTGCTATGCAGGTTTGGAATGATCAGCAGTGACTGCAAAACTTTTGCATACATAGGGCAACTTCCATGGAAATTTCTGAATTGCTTTCCCCTGCCCTGAAGTGCAATACCAGAATTAGACCCCCTCTGAGAGTGGAGAAGTGAGTGGCAATAACCCTGTGGAAGATTGCGATGCCAGACAGCTACCAGTCAGCTGGGAATCAATTCGAGGTGGGGAAATCTAGAGTGCAGGCTGTTGTTATACAAATAGCCAAAATCATTAATACCCTTCTGCAACGGAGAGTAGTGACTCCGGGCAACATGGTGAACATAATGGAGGGCTTTGCCACGATGAGGCTCCCTGACTGTGGTTGGAGCGATAGACGGAGCACATATCCCCATCTTGGCATCCAGCCACCTTGCAAAGGAGTACATAAAGTGCAAAGGGTACTTTTTGATTGTGCTGCAAGGGCTGGTGGATCACAAGGGCCATTTCACCAACATCAACATGGGATGATCAGGAAAGGTGCATTATGCACACATCTTTAGGAACTCTTCTTTCTTCAGAAAGCAGCAAGCTGGACCTTTCTTCCCAAACCAGAATATTACCATTGGAAACATTGAAGTGCCAATAATGATCCTTGACACCAAGCCTACCCTTTGCTCTCATGGCTCATGAAGCCACACACAAGCTGCTTGGACCACAGTCAGGAGCAGTTCAACTACAGGCTGAGCAAGTGCAGAATGGTGATAAAATGTGCTTTTGGATGTTTCAAGTGAAGGTTCCACAGTCTACTGACTAGGTTAGACCTAAGAGTATGCAACATTCCCATTGTGGTGGTAGCCTGCTGTGCACTCAATAATATTTAGAAGCTTTAGGGGGTAGCCGAGTTAGTCTGTAACAGGATAAACATAATCAACAAATGGTCTGGTAGCACTTTATAGACTAACCAAACATGTAGATGGTAGCATGAGCTTTCGTGGGCCCAGCCCAATTCTTCGAGTGACCTGATGCATGTTGCTCTCAACAAGATGTCCCTGCATTCAGCATGCTTGCCTATAACTCCTCCCTCCTGCCCCATCAACACAAGTAATAAAGGGTATGTCTACACTACCCTCCTAGTTCGAACTAGGAGGGTAATGTAGGCATACCGCACTTGCAAATGAAGCCTGGGATTTGAATTTCCCGGGCTTCATTTGCATAAGCGGGGAGCCGCCATTTTTAAATCCCCGCTGGTTCGAACCCCGTGCAGCGCGGCTACACGGGGCTCGAACTAGGTAGTTCGGACTAAGATGCCTATTCCGAACTACCGGTACACCTCGAATAGGCATCCTAGTCCGAACTACCTAGTTCGAGCCCCGTGTAGCCGCGCTGCACGGGGTTCGAACCAGCGGGGATTTAAAAATGGCGGCTCCCCGCTTATGCAAATGAAGCCCGGGAAATTCAAATCCCGGGCTTCATTTGCAAGTGCGGTATGCCTACATTACCCCGCTAGTTCGAACTAGCGGGGTAGTGTAGACATACCCAAAGAGATTGTTGTTCAGAAACCATGTGTGTTTATTTAGAGAACACAGCAGGGACAGAAAAGGAGTTGAGGCAGGAGCTTTGTGGGGAAGAGGGGTGATAACGGTTTTGAGAAGAACAGCCTTTTGCTTCACAGTGCATCCCTGGGGGCTGAGAGTGTGAGGCTGCTACCACAATGACTTGCCCTCCACCCCTGCATTCAAGGGCCCTTGGGAGAGGAGCCTGTGGAATTCAATGAGGAGGGAACAATGGTCCACAGGAGCTGGCGGGGGTACTTGTTCAGGTAGGCATCCCGGAAAGCTGCCTTGTGGTCCTGCACAGCTGCCTTGGACGACAACATGCTCTCCTGGTGCTTTGCTTCCCATTCCCTGCACGCTCTCCTTTCCCCATGCTCCGTTCACACCTCTCCCAGCAGCGTATTCCTCCACTCCCTTACATGCTCCCTGGCCAAGTGAGCAGTTTGCATTTGTACCTTGGACATCTCTTCCCTAGTCTGTTTTCACCTGTGGATTTGTGCCAGGTGGTCAGCTAGCAAGGCCGAGGCAGTGCACAGCAGGCTGACGGCTGTTCCCACTGTAACGAAAAGTGGAAAGTAGACTTTTCAGGAGATACATGGTAGAGTATAAAACCTTATCTGTTAGAATAATATGAGGGTCTGTCTCAAGATAATAGGGATGTGTTATGTACTAGGCCACCATTCTGCTTTTAAGCTGCCTCTTTTCAGCAGGTACACCTCAGAGTTCTTAGAGGAGTAGCTGAACTTGGTTTGGTGGCAGGCATGGGAAGGTTCAGGCTGAGGCATGAGCCCGTGGGCAGGAGAAAGCAGGGGTCCTGGGCATGGTGGCAGAGTAGGGAAGGAGTTTATGCAGTACCCGTGTGTTTGGCGCACACACCCCATTTGCCGAGAGAGTGCAACTTTCCCTTCCTGCAGGAGTGGGAGGGAGAGAGTCTAAGTGTAGAGGAAGGACAGGGGCTCAAGCCATGCCTCACTGGAGATGAGCAAATGGAAGGTTTACTGCAGAGCCAGCCGCTAATAGCTTCCTCTGCTTTATCCAGGCTGCCATATGAGCTATCAATCTTCTCCGAATCATACAGAGTGATAGGGAGCAGATGCTGACTACAAGGGTGGAATTTCAGGAGACTGGGGGAGGCAGCAGCCGTGCACTCTGGTACGTGGCTAGCTTTTCATCCTCTTCCCCAGACACTAAGGGAGTGAGGGGAAAGTGCTTGCATTCTGTACATGCCTCTCGCACGTGGCTTGGAGACCAAACACATTAACTTTCACAGCACTGCTTCTGCACTCCTGTAAATTTGACCATGCAAGATCTAATTTAGTGGTTACACCTTGTGAAAGCAGGAGTACAGAAATAGACTGTAATACCCCTTTAAGTAGATGGAACAGGCTTATTGGTGGTATGGACTCATTTAGAAAAATCAACCCAATGTGGCTATGCTTGACTAAACTCCAAGTGTAGAGCAGGTCTCATGAAGCATTCTCCCAATCCCAGTGTCTTCACCCTTCTCCAGAGAAGACTCTCGGATTCAGCAGATTGCCATAGGTAGGGCAAAAGACGTCTTTGAGAATAAGATCAGATAGAACTAATGTGGACTTCTTTAAGGAAGCCCCAACCCTACTCCATAAGACCTCCAAAGGTAGAAGGAGACCATGTCTTTTGGCAGAGAACAGAAAAATTTAAAAGGGTCCATGCATGAATGAATTTTGATTTTGTCTTCCTTTGATGATTGGTTCGTTTCTGAGGAGCTCTCAATTTAAAACAAGATGGTAACTTGCAAGTGCTTTAGCGTTGAATTTCTTAGCTTCTTAGTCCAGTTTATCATTAAAGTTTGAGTGATTTTTTTAAATATCAGCTGGGAGATGTCCATTTGGCTTCCAGCAGAAAGAAGTAAGAGCCCAGCATGTGGCATCCCATTGGCAGAATCTGGGGCTTCTCCATTAAGCAGACCTATTGAACCCTCAGCCTGACAAGCCTTATGATAGGACAAGAAGCAATGGGCTGAAATTGCAGCAAGAGAAGTTTAGGTTGGACATTAGGAAAAAGTTCCTGTCAGGCTGGTTAAGCACTAGAATTAATCACTTGGGAAGGCTGTAGAATCTTCATCCTTGGACCTATTGAAAAGCATCTGTCAGGGATGATCTAGATAATAGTTGGCCCTGCCATGAGTGAGGGGGACTGGACACGATGACCTCTTGAGATCCCTTTCTGTTCAGTATTTTATGATTCTATGAAATGCTTTCTAAATATAAGGGTAGTTAAGGACTAAGGCAGGTTATGGAAGCCCCATCACTGGAATCCTCATCACTGGAGGTTTTTTTAAAAAGGTAGGACAAACATCTGTCAAGGAGGTCGGAGGTTACTTGGTTCTGCCTCAGTGCAAGAGTCTGGACTTGATGATTTCTCAAGATCCCTTCCTGCCCTACATTTCTATAAATGTTGTGAGGTTTTCATGTACTAAGATGATGCATGCCATAGAAAATCCTATAAACAAACAGTGGCCTGTCTAAGTTTCTTATCTCTAAGTAGCTACTTTATTAATAGTGATGACTAGCACCATGCCCCCACATGATAGTTTTCTATCCTCTGGGTACAAAGTCAAATGATAGAACAGAAAGAGCATTTTGGATTTCCCATTTACAGTTCCCGTGGGAACAACCAACCTCAGCAAAAGAAGATATAACAGGATCATGAAGGCACTTTGAGAACCTGGGAATAGAATTGAAGATGGTAGTTCTGAGAACAATAAAATGATTAGTGGACTGAAGGGACTTTTGAGGCAAGATTAAACAGTTAAACATATAGTTTTGCTAAAAGACAACTAGTGCAGTCATACGGGACATAAGACTACGAACATTTGAAGGGCATAAACTCCCAGCAAATGTGGACAATATTTAATGTGGGGTACAATTAGGAAAAGTAAAAGGAAGTGAAACCGAGGCCAGGTTTACATTATGAATGTACATCCATATAACTACATCACCCAGGGGCTGGGTTTGAGCAATGAAGTTACACTGACCCAGCCCCTGGTTGACAGGAAGATTTCTCCCATAAGTAAAGCTACCACCTCTCTCAGAAGTGTATTAACTACACAGATGGGAGAAGTTCTTCCATCAACATCTTCAGTGAAGTACTACACTTTCAGAGTGCAGCAGTGTCACTGTAGTAAGTGTAGCCCTGCCCTGAAAAGGTAAAATTGAGGCTGAATATCAATCATAATTTCCAAACAGTAAGATATATTGGGCTATAGAACAGCTTCCCTGGGAAGTAATGGAAGCCTCATTGCTTGGCATATTTACAGTGAGCCCAGAGAAAATACTAAAAAATGGCCAAGTGGGGGAAATTCTGCATGCATTTCTGGGGGAGGGACTGAATGACCTGAAGCAGTCTTTTCCAGTCCTATCTTCTGTGATTTAGTCCTTGGCCTGCTCGCTGCCATCCTGCCAACAAGGATGTGAAATATACATCATAGGCCCGTGTTCCTTGACATGTAATTTTGGCTAGTATGGCTTGAGGCATGCAGGGGCCAATATTTTATTGTTCAACAGATGCAGCTGTAGAATTTTATATAGGAGTAAAATCGAGTGGATTAAATTTGACCAGTGTTTTCCTAACAGGTTTCTATATGAGGTTGGACAAATACCTACTAGCTTACAATAGAGAAATACCAATTCTGCTCAGGGGATCAATGGCAGGTTTCACTGTGTTGCTTAGATCCTTAATGAATTTTTCTTTTTCTTCATTTAAATCATTACTCTGGAGTGGGGCTGGGGATGAGGGGTTCAGTATGCAGGCTGCCGCGGGGAGAGGACAATCCAGGCCCTCTCTCACCCCAGCAGCTTGGAGTCAGGTGAGAAGCACCTCTCCCTGGCTGCTGCAGCTCCAGGGAAGCACAGAATGGAGTTGCTGCAGTAGATATGTGCTGGGGCCAGCAGCGGATGGGGGATGGGGGAGGAGCATTCTGTATGCCAGTCCTGAGCCCCTGCCCTCCCTGTGGCCTCTTTCAACATTTCCTCTGTCATGTCAGTCCTGAGGACCATACTTGATTTGGTGATTCCGTCGCTCTTCTGATTGGTTTTATGAGAAGCAATCCCATTCCAGGCACATCCCATTGTCCTGACACAGCCAAACCCATGTGTTGCTTTAAGTTATGATAAGAGGAAGCTGTATACCAAATTTGGTGGTCCTCACTCTTACCCGTATAAGAGGATTTCTTGAACAGACAGACAGATGCACAGACAATCTCTCTGTAATACATAGTGGATAAACAATGACTAAACTAGAGTTATCTCTTGCTTGAATAGGACACAGAAACGCCTGGTCAGTCAAGAAGAAATAACATTATAGTGGAAACTTTAGCACATTTTCTTGTCGCTTGTACAGTGTACTCAGGACACTACTCATTCATCCCTTTGATATGATGAATAATATTCTGCAATGGTAGAAAAGACAAGTGTCACCCATATATCTTTGCAGATATAGGGTCTGATCCTACAACTCTAACTTGTGTGAGTAGTCCCATTGAAGTAATTGAGACTAGTTGTGTAACTAACAGTTGGCAAATTGGGCACATTCTTGATTAAGTTACTGCAATATAATTTGCAACCCTCAAGTTCTTACAGCGTACTAGCATACCAGGAATTAGGGGTTTATGCAATAAATTAGCTTGTTGTTTTTTAAGTGCCTACAAATTCTGGAGATGTGCATATATAAAGGACCTGCTGTGATCATGGCGTTTATGTTGAACTAGCAAGGATGGATGAAGTTAGTAATGGGTCTTTCTTGTTAAGAAACTAAGTTAAAGCCACAAAGAACCACATTTCTGTCTCTCACTTCCTCTGATAGGAGACTACATGTATATTGCTTGGTTAGGCCAGCCTGGTATTCTTTTTGTGTATGCCCATTGATACATCTGCTTACAAAGTTGAGATGTATAGCAGTATAAGAACACAAACCCCCAATTCTCATTTAAATTGCAGGTCAGATCTATGTAATGCGCCACAGCCCTATACAGTAAATTACATGTAAAACTCAGTTATCCCTATTTAAGTGACAGAAGAATAGAACACTCAAACTGCACTGTTTCTCTCTCCAACGGTGGTTGAATAAAAGAACAAACTGTGCTAAATAATTAAGGCAGTAATGTGTTTGACCACTTTTTAATGTTATTTTTTCTGTTATTATGGTAACAAATGCACACTTGAAAGAAAACTCAAGTGCCAATAATAACTAAGAAGGTCATTTATAGGAGGTTAAAATAGTTTAATTGGAGTTTATTTGAAGGTTACTATATGAGTGCAGAAAGATGTTAAGGGGTTAACCTATAAGAGATTACATTGTAGTCAGTGTTCTGTTAAAGTTTGAATTAATTTTTCCCATGGGTTTTTCACATTCTAATTTTCAACTAAATGAGACATCTGTTTCAGAAAAGGAAAATTTGCTATGGTTGTCATAGCAACCATCATTCTGTAAGAAAATTATTCCAATGGTTACTTTAGAACAGAAAGGCAGAAATTCAGTATTGAAAGCACCATACGATTGCTACTACAAATTTTGAGAATCCAGGCATTTTTATATGTAAGATGAATTGACCTGCAAAATTTGTTCTTATGTTTTTAAGAAAGGTTAGTTGTTCAGTAAACAGATTCTCTTGAAATATATTTTTCCCTATAGTCTTATAGGTAGTTAATCATTATTCTGTCATAATAATAAAAGCACTGAATTTCAATAAGATATTGAGAGATATACACTGTTTGCTAAAAGAAGGCAAAACTTAAATCAGAGTACACTGTTAATCAGGGAAACTTGGCTCCTAATGTTGAAATACATTAAAGGTATGTGTATTTAATTTCCAGATACATTTTTGCACTTTTCTTTCCTAGAACCAGAAGATTTTTGTCCCCAACTATATTATTGTAAAAAGGATAGTCATGTGAACTAGTTTATAAAGAAATTGTACTTTCACTAAGTAAACACCAAGAAAAGCAATCCAAAAGAGCATCAGATCATAACTCTGTAACTTTGTTTCCACATTCTATGAGGGATGGAAATATTAGACAAAGTTGTCTTTGCATGATTTCCAAGTCACAGAGTTGTTAGTGTGTATACAATAAGATTTTTTTTCTTCGGCGCACAAACTTTGATGGTTGTTTTGTAATAACATTTCACAGAGACTTGAGGATTTATAAAATCCCTCTGCACATACAAATGATTTTACTTTTGTGTGGTTTGGGCATTGAAGTGTATGAATTTATTTAATGTATAGAATACTAACATTATGCACTGAATCCTTTCTAGGGCTTCAGATTTTAGCTAGAAATATTCCAGGCATTTCTGTCATTCTTGGGATTGTCATAAAAGACAGCATAATGGCAAATCACACAAGTTCTAACATTTCCTATTCATAAAAGAACAACTCCAGCATGCATAACTCACCAAATCTTAACTCAAGCAAATATGCACTGCATGCACAAAGAGAGAGAGGAAAGAGGGACAGTATTCCTTGTCTAAATAAGCTGCAGATTGTGCCTATTCAGAACAGGAAAACACATTAAAAAAAAGTAAGTATATAAGTGTTGGGCCTTGACCTGCAGTGATCATGATTTTTATGTTTAGCTAGTAAGGGTAGATGAAGGTAGTAATGAGGCAGGCAAACCACTGGGATATTATATGTATATATGTGATCCATAAACTTACGAATTTCAATGGGGTTAACTAGACACTGTCACGTTCTTTAATGGTTGAGATTATTTCTTAAAAAAAAAACCATACACACTTCAGTACATCTTTAAAATAACTTTTTTCTTTACTGATTTCTTACCTTTTCTCTTTGGAAAATATTGGTGTTTTTCTCTCCATTTGTTTCTCAGGGGGTCTGTAGAGCATGGGAGTAGAAGGCCTCATATAGTGCCCCATGAAGACAGTGGATAGACTCCCACTAACTCCAAAGGGTATTGATTAGGACACGGGTGAGGAAGAATGGGAGAAAATTGTCTCATGAATAGTTCAGGTGAATTAGAAACCAAAGTGTGAATTGCCTCATTTGCGCTTTTTAAATATTTCCTTTTTTGCAAGGGAGATTTGTTCATGTGAAGACTTGTGAAAAACTAGGTTTGGGTCTGCAGCCAATCAGCATTAGGCTCTGTCTGCACTACATGCCTTTGAGCAACATGGAATGGCCACGTTGCTAAAGTCAGGCAGTGTACACCCTGTTTGTTGGCAAAATACTTCCACCCCCTATGAGTGGAGTTCACGTTGTTGACAGGAAAGTGCTCCTGCTGCTGTTGTGCTGTTTCTACTGTCACGTGCTGTGAAAAAAAAGGTTTTTTTTCCTTTCGAGTGCAGGGGTTACACACCTGTGAACAACAAAAGTTGTGTTGTTCGGTTGGCAGTGTAAACAAAGCCTAAATGAATTATGTTGAGTACAGGACCAGAGTACTAGCCATTTTAGGATTTCATTGGTGACACTACTGATGGAGGGCCATTGGCATTTGTGGTGTGGACTTCAGCCTTGTGTTTTTTTTCAAAGAAACAGACTAAAGCTCTGTAATTGCTGTATGGTACTAATGTGGTCTCTATTATTGTAATACCTGAGTAGCTCACAATTCTCATTTATTCTCACAACACTTCTGTGAGACAGGGAACTATTATTTTCATTCTACAGATGGGAAACTGAGGTACAGAGTATCTAAGTGACTAAGTTCTCACAGGAGCTTTGTGGCAGAGCAGGGAATTGAACCTGGGCTTCCAGTGAGTACCTTAATCACTGGCACATCCTTTTTCTCTCTAGATAAACAATGCTCCTTTATTTATAAAGGTAGTTGACTCCAGTCCTCTCACAGTTGGAGGAACTATACAGATTGATTGCAAGGCGAGAGAGAGAAGAGGAGAGCAACTTAACATAAGACAACCAAATAGATATTTATCTGTAAATACGGCTGCAGACAGACTGCTAGCTTATTTCAGGATAAGCCAATGAACAGATGCAGCATTACCACCCCTGCTGTGGGAAGGTGAGGAACTATGTACCTCAGCCACATGCTGCTCTTCCCGGGAGGAAAGCGGCCCACAGGGGAAAAACCACTGAGAGGTAAAAGCCCATCAGAAACCTCTGATCTGAAACTCACTGTTCTATGCCTGATTCTCCCTTTGGTAGGTAGAGCTGCCCAACCAACTTCTGCCCTGGTCAGCAGGTCTCTTAATGAATCTTTGCTGCCATTCATTTTCTTTCCTGCGCTCACCTTCATTTCTCACCACAGGTACTGGAATGATCCAACAGAGATGATGGTGGTGGTCACTACTGCAACAGCAGTAACTTCTAGTTAGGTTTTCACCCAGATTCCTAACTGTGAGCCAGGCAGATGGGCCATGCAGAACCATGATAGTCCCTATGACTCTTAGCTTGACACCAAAAATGCCGCATAGCCCCAAATCTTTGGCTCTACAGAAATTAAGTCTCTGAGCTGTGGAAGGAGGGGCAAGTTCTCACAGAAGCTCTGTTTTTTTTAGGGGGCTATCCTGCAATAAGTTAGCAGTATCTCTGCAGCCTTATTTACAGATAAGTATCTATTTGGTTGTCTTATGTTAAGTCACACTCTCCCTCTCTCTCTTGCCTGGCAACCAGTCTGTATAATTCCTCCAACTATGAGTAGATTGGTGCTTGCTTCCCCTTCTAGGATAGCCTGTGTCCCTTTGTTTCTCCTAATATGCAGTATTTCTCAGTTGTTTTCAATATGCACGTGTTTAACAGCATTCCAAAAGGATACGTGAAAAGTATATGATCATGAAGATTGCAGGCAACGTGTTACTTTCTGAAGTGGTAGTCAAGCAGGAGTAATGGAAAAGGAAGAATAGCTTTGTGGGCATTTTCTTTTGTCTTTGCTATACATGATGCAAACAATAGTTCAGAGAATTTGTTTAAAAGTAATCTTGCTTTTTTGTTTTGATGCAGTGAGTGAGTGGAATGCTTTCTTCCACAAAGTGAGATCTGAAGAAGAACACTGGTTGATGTGTACATATTTATAAACACTAAGGCTGCAATTATCATAAACCTTATTAAATCAGAGCAGCGCATTTCTTATTCTCCATATATGGACATTTGGCCAGAACACCAGTCAGTCAAAAAAAACCCCCCAAAACTAGCCCCACATTTCGTTATTTTTAGGCTTCACCGGCATCATAATTTGCCATGGTAATATTGCTATGAAATACAGCTTTTTAATCAATAGGACTTCATAAACTAATGAATTATATTCTAACTGGCTCTGTTATAATCCCACCATTTAATAGTAAGATGTTCCATAAATAATGTGTTTAAATATCCAACAACCCTCAAATAAACTCTCATCAAGATATACTAAATCTTGAATATGTAAAATCTTATTTTAAAAGGAACTAATGTGGTGGATGACAGAGGAAAATTGTACATATACATTTATTAAATGTTTTTGTTCTGGTGCAATGCTTCCAATATTAGCCAAACGCAATATAGATCATTGCCCCAACCCTGTAATTAGATATTTATGAGTGCAGGGATCTGCCCATGCCAATTCAATTGTAGGATCAGGGCCAAACTGGGAAGAAAGCCATGATATGATCCAATACACACACACCCTTCAGAGTGGTGGTCCAATAGATATAATGGAACTCCAGGTATAGTACTACGTAGGACATTTCAACTCCTACAGCTATTGCCTCTCAGTATGATTAGAAGAATGCAATAAGTATGTTGCAATATATTGTCAGGCTAAGCTGATAAGCTTGTTGCTTTCCCACACATTAAATAGTGATTATTGTATGCAGATATGGTGTCACTGAATGCAGAGGAAAGGAAAGTAATGCTATTTGTGTCCCCAAATTCAATAACCATAGAGAATCAGTCTCCATTTTTTAATTAGATGACCAATGCATATGAGTAGCATTGAAGACATTCTCCTCCTCTTTTTGGCAGGCAACCTTGGTTTTATGGCTGGGGCTTTAATCTTCCACGAGGCCAAGCACTATTAGAAAAATGGAACCTTATTCCAGATGGAATAGATATTCTTATAACACATGGACCACCTCTTGGTAAGAAAACATTAGCACTTTTAGTTACATATTTCAAATAATGATACTATAACTGTGTGCTCTTTTCAGACACAGGGATGATATTCTGGACCCAAGGGAAGTGGAAAGCAAAGCTCCTCTGAATTTAATTGGGGTCAGGATTTCATCCCAGGATTTCGGATCACTATTACCTAAACTCAGTTATAGAGATGTGAAATAATTTGCCTTAATGTACGTTATAAAAAAAAAAGGCCCTGATTCACTGATGCATCTCACACTCTAGTTTTATGATCATGTAACTCCACTGAAATAGGTAAAGCTACACCAATAGCAAAACTGGAGTGACACGGTGATGAATCAGGTCTAGTATACTTACACAATTTAGAGTCTGATCCTGCATTCTTTGCCCATGCAACATTCCATTGAAATAACAGAGTAGACTGGAAAGGGAATTGAGGATCAGACTCTAGGTTCCTTATTATTGGCATGTCTTTTCTAAAGAATGGACACCATAGTCCTGGAGGAATTCTGCAACTGTTGCATTTGGAACTATAGTAAAATTGCAGAATTCTAATGTAGATTCCCATCCAACTTTTTATGGTAGCATTCCCTTCTGTCAAATATCCTGCATTGACTTCTCCCTGGCTGCGTCTAGACTGGCATGATTTTCCGCAAATGCTTTTAATGGAAAAGTTTTCCGTTAAAAGCATTTGCGGAAAAGAGCATCTAGATTGGCATGGACACTTTTCCACAAAAGCACTTTTTGCGGAAAAGCGTCCGGGCCAATCTAGATGCTCTTTTCCACAAAAAAGCCCCGATCGCCATTTTTGCGATTGGGGCTTTTTTGCGCAAAACAAATCTGAGCTGTCTACACTGGCCCTTTTGTGCAAAAGCTTTGTGCAAAAGGACTTTTGCCCGAACGAGAGCAGCATAGTATTTCTGCAAGAAGCACTGATATCAGACAGTAGGAAGTCAGTGTTCTTGCAGAAATTCAAGTGGCCAGTGTAGACAGCTGGCAAGTTTTTCCGCAAAAGCAGCTGCTTTTGTGGAAAAACTTGCCAGTCTAGATGCAGCCCCTCTGTTCATCATGAGTTACCACCTGTGCTTCCTTCTCATGAACCAAAATAGTGACACTTGTGGTGTCCATTTTTTAGCGAGGACATGCTAATGATACAGCAAACAGCATGTACAGACCAACAAGAACCGTTCTTATATTTGCATCTTTAAATTATAAATATGAGAGAAAGCATATCTTTATACAGGTACAGGGCTTATTATGTTCTCTCATAATAATTATATGACCTTGATTATAGAAATAAAATATTAACATTTTAGCCCTTTTACAGAAAAGCTTTTCAGTGCATGCTTAATTGTGAACAGGTACTTAAACAAAATTGTTTGTCAATACGTTTTAAGTGTTTCACTAAAGCAGGGGTGGGGAATCTCCAACCCTCAGCCCGCACACAATTTAATCAGGGTTAGCCACTGATAGGCTTCCAAATGGTTTGTTTACCTGAGTATCCATAGGTATGGAGCCCTGCAGCTCCCAATTGCTGCGGTACATTGTTCCTGGCCACTGGAAGCTGTGGAAAGTGACACGAGCTGAACCATTGCCTCCCATGGCTCCCATTGGCTGGGAACGGTGAACCGCACCCCCTGGGAGCTGTGAACAGCCATACCTGTGGATGCTCAGATAAAGAATATACCTGGTGGCCCACCAGCAACTAACCCTGATGAACCATATACAGCGGGTGCACTGGAGATTCCTTCCTCCCCCTGCACGAAAGCTTGAGGGAAAGGGGTTTCTTCTTTGTAAACCTATGTGCTCCCAATAAGAATGCATGTTTAATCCATTGCATAACCCACTTCCAGCCATCAGATTTATTTTGTCTATGAATTTGGATCTTGATTGGTAACAGCCATTCATCCCTCAGCATTTGCAGATCTGGAGCTGTCAGCCCTAAATATTTAGCATAGGAGATCATTCAAAATCACAAATGGATTGGTGCCCTAAAGGTTAGTATTGGATCTTTGTAGTGTAGCTATTTATAAGTCAAAATAAAACAATTGTAGTCCATTTGAAATATCTTAACTTTTATTCTTAAAGTCCCAAACTTCCATCTGATTAGTCATGGAAAAAAAAATCTCTCCTTTGTCAGTTTCAAAGAATATCCATGTATCTAGTGTTCATAATTCTCTTATTGACTAGCCTGAGTATTTATCCTATTTTTGTTATCTTCAACTATCCTCCACAGTTGTTCTTTGAAATGTTGACTGTTTTGTTGCTTTTTTTCCCTTATGGCTTGTCTGTATTAAAGTTTCTATGGACAGCTCATGTTCACCGCTGAATGGCCTGCAACCCTTTTGTGAGATGGATCAAAATATTGCTCCACCTAACATGTTATTTACTTTTCTGCAATAGCCACTATGTGGCACTCAAAAGGAAAATGACAGCCTCCTCACCCTATTACATCTAGCTATGTCGTAGGCTGTGCATGGATGGGTTGGGAACAGAATTCTGTCCTTCACAGGCAATTATTTTAGCCTGGAAGTAGATTACTATTATCCTGGTCTTAGTCTGAATAATTACAGATGCTATCAATGATCATAAAAGCATTCAGTATGCTTGCAAATTCAGTCACACAATGTAGAGAATGTCTTAAATAGTAAGGTTATAATGCTTCAAAAAGAAACATTTCCTTTTATTGGTTTAAATGGTTGCATGGGGTATCCACAAGTGACCCAGCAAATGCTGTTACTGCCATACCTGCAATGCCAGCAGGGATTCTTATTGCTACATTAGGTTTAGAGACTCCAGTAATAGGTGGTGTCTCCTAAATGACTCAGAGGATAGCCACCCTCTTCTGCATGTGGTCCAAGAGAGGGAGCTACAATGGGGCCCTGTTGGGTTGTATCCCGTTACTGATTATAATATCCCTCTTTTGAGATGGTGCCTTATGAAATCATGTCCCTCTTCCCCCTTTCTTTTTCTCTTACATAGATGTCTTAAATCTACCCACTGTCCACTTTTCTCTTCTCCCTTTCCTGCAGCAAAACAAATACCCTTGTCATCAATTGATGTTACAGAACTACACTGATGAATTGAGTGAGATTTTAAAAGTGCCATTGATATTGAACAGAATTGGTGCTCCTGTGTCACATAGGCACTTCTGAAAATCCTACTCAGAATCATTGTTCTTCATTATTTCTATGGCAGTAGCGCGTAGATGCCACAGTCAGGAATTGTGCTCGCTCTTGTGCCAGGAAGTGGACACATGCAAGGGGAAGACAGTTCCCCAAGATTTTACAATTATCTGATGTCATTGTACTCAGCCATCTGTTATTGAGGATATACCATATCTTCTTGGGTCATAATATCTAAAAGTGTGAGAGACTCTTACCTTTGGTTAGAGCATATTGGAAATACTGATTTTTGCTGTAGTATTTTATTGTTTCTTTTGAATATGTATTAATTTCATGCTTTTTTTTAAAGAAAAAGTCAATTTCCTACTATGTAAAGAACTAAGTTCAGGATTCTTTGTCTTCTATTCAAGAATTCTTTCCTTTTCTTCCGTTCTTTTTTCTTTTTTATAAATGGATTTTATTTCACCTTTAAGTCTTTATCTGTTGCTGTCTGCATGGATGTCTGACAAAGATTTATACTTTCCTGACAGTTACAAAAACCTGTTTCAAGTAACCAAACATAAGAAATTCTTCAGATGAACTCTAATTGTTAGCTAGATGTAATCAATTATTCTTAGTTTGTGTAGTCAGGTGTATATAATAAGCAGCAAACATATGGGAAGGATTCAGAAGGGTGATAATGCATGTAAACAAAAACATGTTCAACATAAATAATGCTTAATTTAATAGAGAAGTTAATTTCATGAATTTTTGTTTATAAAGTTTTTGAAGTGGAAATACCTTTGCCTTCATATTCACCACAGACATTTTGACAATTAACTGTTTCAAGTCACTGAAATAACAAGAGCTTGTCTTAAAAATCTGTTTGGTATGAAAAAGGGTTTGAACTAGATTCTGGAAGGTACAATTTCTCAACTACTTTGACATATTAAAGAATTGCTGTTATTTCAGGGAATGAATTTTAAACTGCCATAGAGAACAAAAGTGACCAGAGTCAAATATCAGAGTTTAATGGGGATCATCTGTGGTATCATTTAACTGGATTTTTTGTGAGGATATATAGACCAAAACATTTGGGATAACATTTTCCATAGTACATATTCTCAAACAGGACTTAGGCATTTAGTGGTGTAGGTTTCATTGACTTTCAAGGAGACAAAAATTCTGAGTGCCTAAAAATGGGATTTATAAATCTAAATCACTTACATATTTTAGAAATGTTTACCCTTAGTCACAATACCTTAACATATGTCAAGTCCAACCATTCAAAATAGGCACTATAATGCAAACATGTGGGTGTCAAATATACCCTTACGGTGGTATATATCAGTTTTGCCTTCAATGCACTCTTCTAATTGAGTGCTCCATTTTTTATTTCATTGACATAAATGGCTTAACTCCTTGTTAGCCATATCGTATCCGGCCCCCGTTCCACTATTTGAAAACTGAATCCAATGCAGAAAAGTCTCTAGCTCATCCCTATCCTCTCACCCCACTACAAATGTAATGTATCACTCCCTTCATATGTACCTTCAGAGATGTGCAATTGGCATATACTGCAAGCAGGAGGATAAATAAATCTAGAGGCATATAAATTATATAATCTATTTTAGGTCCTCCAAATTGGAGTGGCAACTTTTTATGATAGTGGCAGAGATGTGGCAGCACAAAACAATTAAATTATTCCAAACCAACAGAAATTAACCAAATTATTCCAATTTGCACTTCTGAATAGTGTTTCTGTGTACATCTCTGGACTCTTTGGTCTTCCGTCTTTTACATAGATTTACAGGAGATTATGTTTGCACTTGCAAACAGTCACATATAAAGTGTCACATTTTGGCTACCCTACCACTTTGAAGGAAATACCAGGATTTAGTCAACAATTAGCAAACCTTCTGAAATTACATTAGTTTATAAATACAATTTCATGTCCAGCCTGGAGTTAGCATGAGCATTTAGTTTTTATTATGAAAGAACTTCAACAAAAATGCTGTATCCCATACAGGTAAATATGCCAATCACAAATGCACACCTCTGCAAATGACCCAGCAGACACTAGCAAGGAGAAACAATGAACCTTGCAGTTACATGAAACTTCTCAAAAGCAACAGGGGAGAGCTGGATTCTGTTCCTAGTTTCCTTTTGTGTTGGCCACTAGAACTCCGTTGCTAAATGCTGGAGTTTCTGCCCTTACACATGCCCTTCCAGAATTCACACCAACTCAGCCATAATGCCTCCAGGGATTCCTGCTGCACTGTAGCCTCTACTCACCTGCACCTAAGGTTGGCCCATGTTCAAAGTTGCCATTTAGTCCTGTATATTTAAAAAGAAGATACCTTTAATCAGATTTGCAGCCGACAGCCCAACTAAGACCATAGAGCCAGATACTTCTTCATTCAGATCAATGAAAAGTCCTGATGACTTAACTAAGAATTAGATTTGTCTCCTGATAGTGGCAGATGTGGATACAACTTTTAGTAGCATTTTCACACTTGGGCTACGTCTATACGTCATTTTTTGAGGAAGACCAGCTCTTGCACAAGAGAGGGTTTTTGCGCAAAAAGGAGCGGTCTACACGGCTTTTTTTTTGCACAAAAGCCTCTTGCACTAAAACAGCTGCTCATTACTTATGCAAATGAAGCGTGGCAATATTCCGCACTGTGCTTCATTTGCATATGCTTTTCCATTGGTGCTTGGTGCCATTAATAATAGAGTATTTCAGTAATCTGTTCAGATTTGCTGTTATTTCTGCTTTCTGAAGTAATGGATAGAACCGGTAAAAAAAATTGTCGTTTTTTAAAATGGAAAATTGGGTAGCTAAATAACTTGAAGTACTTTTTGATTTTTTTTCCACAGAGGCTAAAACAAAACAATGTTTTAAGTTTAAAAAGTCCACATTTTCTATGGAGAGAGAAAATTATTTTTGCTAGCTTCTGTAGTAGGCAATCATTTTAATGTTTGAAAATGGAAATATATAACCCTCAACACCAGTATGTTTTGGTTTAATAATTAGCAATGCCAAAGACTTCACTTAAGTCAAGATCAGAATACTTCGTGCTTAAAATTAGGCCCTGAATCCAGATTTAAAAGCCTTCATGTGGGTTTAGAGAACAATAACATGGTGGCAGTTCACCACACTTATCCCCTGGTTGGCCGCAGCTGCTATAATTACCTTCATGGCCACAGGTATTGGCAAGCGCAGCTTCCGTTGGTCATGGATCGCTGTTCCTGGCCAGTGGGAGTGGCAGGAAGCAGCGCAGACTGGTGCACCTCTTCCTGCAGCTCCCATTGGCCAGGAACAGTGATCCGCGGCCAACAAGAGCTGTGATCGCTGGTACCTGTGGCCATGCAGGTAAATATAGCGGTGGGAGCCCGCAGGCCAGTATTTGCCCACCCCTGGTTTAGAGGTATTTAATTTTGAACATTTTTGCTCTAAGCTTTTTAAAAATGTAGCAGGGATGGATTTAAAAAATAGAGGTTTTTGTCTTATATAGAATATGGTTTAATTAGCTTAAATTTAAATCTCTTGAAAGGATTTTTCTCTTATAAATAAAATGTTGGCAAGAATAACTACTCCCATCCCTTTGGATTAACTATTTTTCCATTCCTCAAATATTTTTCATTTTCCCTCCACTGAGCAATGAAGATGTTCATTTGAATAGATTATTCTTGTGGCCACTTCTTAGGAAACCAAGAGAAATATTAAAATACAGGAATGATTTTGAGTATTCCATGTATAAAGTTTCACAGATAATGTGACTCCTTTCTCACTCCTTTTAAATCTATGTTTACTAATCTTTCTTCTTCAAAGGTTTTCTAGACTGGGTCCCTAAGAAAATGCAGAGAGTAGGATGTGTGGAGCTGCTGAACACAGTCCAGAGACGAATACAGCCAAGACTTCATGTTTTTGGACACATCCATGAAGGTCAACAAGCTTTTCTCTGATTCTTAAAACCAACTGCACATTATGGCCAACATTTTCAAACTTGGGTTGCTAAAGATAAGCACCTAAGTTAATGGATACTCAGAAAGTCAGGCCACTTCTTAAGGTGAATAATATGCATATAAGTAGTCTAGTAGCACCTTAAAGACTAACAGAACATGTAGATAGTATCATGAGCTTTCGTGGGCACAACCCACTTCTTCAGATGACTGGAGTATAATAAGTCCAGATCCAAAAATAAATAAGGGAAGGGTGGGCGGGAGAAGGATCTTGGATGTGGACTTATTATACTCCGGTTATCTGAAGAAGTGGGTTGTGCCCCCGAAAGCTCATGGTACCATCTACATGTTTTGTTAGTCTTTAAGGTGCTACCAGACTATTTGTTGTTTTTTAAGTTTTTCCTGTTACAGAATAACTCAGCTACCCCTCTGATGCATTTAAGTGTCTAACATCCAAATATGAGTATTTGGGTCTCACCATTTGTTTCAGTTTCCATATCTATGAAATGGGCATTATACCTATTGTGCCATAGGAACTACTGATCCAGTTGTTTTAAAACAAGGGTAGAAGTTTAGTACAGGTTGAACCTCTTTAATCCAGACCAGAGAGTGTCAGACTAGAGAGGTTGAACCTGTAGTTACAGGATGCGACTACAAGTTAGTACTGCAGGATTCTATTTGTGACTCCTTAATGAATCAATGTGTGACTTTGGGGAAACCAAATAATCTGGCTGCGTCTCACATTGTGTCTCTGTAAAATCCTTAGGGATTCCTTTGGCTTAAATACTGAGGTCCTGGGTTAAAAGAGTCTAAATCAATACAAAGTTAAAATGAGGCTCCATAAAACTCTAGAGTGTCCTCCCACACTTCATCCTATTATATGGTACGTGCACAATTTCTCTCTTCATCAGTTAGTAGTGGTGCAGAATTCTCTAGCAACCTGAGACACTGTAGATTCTTCAGTGTGACATGTCTCAGAGGAATAGGGAGTCATCACTGGCTCTCTGAGGGTAAGGTTTTTGTTTTTGTTTTTTACAGGTTAAATGTTCAGTACATAGACCCACCAAAGGTGTTCTCTCAACCATTTGGCTTTTAATAGGGAAAATGAATTCACTTCTTACAGAACATTAAATAAGATCAGTGTTGCTCCCATTGAAGCCAGTGACAGTGGGATCATATTTACAATCAAAGAAAAGGAGAAAGAATACATCTTTTGGGGTTTACTCATACCTTGCAAGATGTACAGCCTGGAAGTACAGTCGCTGCCTATTCCTTGCAATAATAAGGCTCTGACTAGGTGCTGCCAAATGCAGAAAGTAAACCAACTGAATGCCCAGAGAGACTAAGTATTTATCTGTTTCAGGCACAGCAGTCTTAGAGGTTACTCATAAGACAGTGCGTGAACCATTTAAGACAAAATCAGTTTTTAAATTGACATTATCCCTTTAATTAATTATAAGCCAAGTAAGTTTAAACTTGGTATAAGTGACCTGTTGGTAAATAGAGTATTCACCATCAGGTAAATAGAGTTGCATCTGCTTACCCCATGTCTGAATTTGGCTCACCAAAGGAAAAACAAATGTTGACTCTCACAGAATGATAAATTATTTCAATTACCATTGCAGTCACAGTAAGTAGCAGAGTTAAGAGACAGGGAGTTTGTGTTGTAAACTATCATAATTCGAGAAAACAAATGGGAAATTGCAAAGCTTGTTTTGCAATGAGTTAGTAAAACTCCTCAGAGAAGAATTCCCAAGTAAGTTCTCACAGACAGCCTCTGCAAATAAATGTGCTCTTTGCAAAGTGAGTGCATGGTATGAACAGATGATATCCTCCCATGACTAAACACAGCTACATCTACAGCAGCCATCTCCTAAGTATCCAGGGGGAATAAAGAACTGACCGTTTCCTCCCCACTTCTTCCTCTGAACTGCAGCTACTGCCAAATATGCTCTATCTATGCCTATACTTGCTGCTACTCCACAGGCAGCCCAATAGTAATGCCATCTAAAACTCTACTTCCTGTGCTTCTGCCAGAGCTAAGGAGGGGTGATGATACAGAAGTCTCCCCATGTTAAGGTGGGAAGAGTAAAAATTGCAACAGTATAAATCGTGTAGAAAAGATAGCATTTTAACAACTGGGTGCCATGGTGATTGGATGCTTTACCAGAGAGAGAGAAACCCCATTCTGAAATTTCCCCCAGCAGTGTTAACTGCAAAATCCATGTTTGTGTCTGATGGCTCATGTTTCATGACAAATTATTGTTCTGTGGCAAACTACAAATGACAGCGAGAAATCTCTCTGGCAGGAATCTCATTGTTTTCCTCCTTGCCATGGTCCTCTTTTTGAAAGGGTTTCTGGGAGCGGTGTACTTAGCTACACTTTTTCCTCTTTAAAACAAATAAAATGCAACAAAAAGACCATTGACTTCAGTGGGAACTCAGGCAAGCACTTAGGTAACTACATATACATTCCCAGACCACCTCTAGTATGTTTAAGTGAACACCAACACATACTGGATCCACTCAAGTACACAGTGATATTATTTGGACTGTCACCACTAACTTCAGTGGCAGTAGGATAGAACCCATTAAAGATAATTTCTAGTGTATACACAGTTTTCAGACATTCATATCTTTAAATAAAACCCAGTTTTTTCATGTTGAGCCATGGTGTATGTTTATAAGAAGCACGCAGGATCTTTATAGGGGGAAAAGGCAATACACCGTATTTATTGATCTTACAATGACAAAGCAGTTAACATATGCTTACATAGACATACACATGGGGGCTGTATCTACACTGGGCCACTTATTCCAGAAAAGCAGCTGCTTTTCTGGAATAACTTGCCAGCTGTCTACACTGGCCGCTTGCTTTTCCAGAAAAGCAATGACAATCTACTGTAAAATTGTCAGTGTTTTTCCGGAAAAACTATGCTGCTCCCGTTCGGGCAAAAGTCCTTTTCCAGAAAAACTGTTCCAGAAAAGGGCCAGTGTAGACAGCACAGTAGTCTTTTCCGCAAAAAAGCCCCGATCGCGAAAATGACGATTGGAGCTTTTTTCCGGAAAAGTGCGTCTACATTGGCCATGGACGCTTTTCCGGAAAAAGTGCTTTTCCGGAAAAGCATCCTGCCAATGTAGACGTGCTTTTTCCGGAAATACTTATAACGGAAAACTGTTCCGTTTTAAGCATTTCCGGAAAAGGGTGCCAGTGTAGACGTAGCCGGGCTGTGTCTACATTGGAACCCTTTCCCGGAAAAGGGATGCTAATGAGACCAGTAGGAATTGCAAATGCCGCGGGGGATTTAAATATGCCCCGCAGCATTTGCATGAACATGGCTGCCGCTTTTTTCCATCTCGGGGCTTTGCCGGAGAAAAGAGCCAGTTTAGACGGGATCTTTTGGAAAATAAAGCCTTTTCCGGAAGATCCCTTATTCCTCTTAAAATCAGAAATAAGGGATCTTCCAGAAAAGACTTTATTTTCCAAAAGATCCTGTCTAGACTGGCGCTTTTCTCCGGCAAAGCCCCGAGCCGGAAAAAAGCGGCAGCCATGTTCATGCAAATGCCGTGGGGGATATTTAAATCCCCCGCGGCATTTGCAATTCCGACTGGTCTCATTAGCATCCCTTTTCCGGAAAAGGGTGCCAATGTAGACACAGCCATACAGACATGCACCGCTGCCACTGATGGTATAACTACCAGTTTGTTGCTCACATTAGCCTGGTGGTCAAGTAGACTAAGTGTGAGGGCGGAACCAGGTTTGCGTCAGCCCAGACTGAGGTTTCAGTCTGATAATGGCAGGATGACCCCAACTCTTATGGGAAAGTAGTCCTCCTTTTATAATGGTCCTTCTCCATCACGATCAGCGGATTTTACATTGCATGCTGTTTTTTCTGACGGATGTCTGTTACCCCAACTGTTTTTGCTCCTTTTTTTTCCTGCCATGCTACACTGGTTTCGATTATGAATATTTTGTTCCCATTGATAAATACTCACTTTTTCTTTAGTGTTTTGGGTTGCTAATTTGCTTTTTTTGTTATGCCTTTTAGTTTGTTGTTGTTGTTTAGTATTTCTGATTTAATAGTGGTTTTTATTTATATTTTTGTACATATTTTTTATTTGTACACATAAAAACAAGGGTTACAAGCAAAATTTTAAGAAAAAGCAAATTATTACATTTTAATTATATTTACTTTAAAGCTAAAAACAAAATAACTATGCAAATTTAAATTTTATAACAATTTTAAAGTATAAAATTATGTATTATTTATAATAAATAATAAAAATAACTATAAACATGCTTAAAATATTACTAAAAGTTTTTAAAAAAGGATTTTTAGTACAATGGCATGCCTATATCCATACCAAATTGAGGATTTCATTCTTCTGCTTGTTTTGCTGAAGCTCAGTTGATTTTTCTTTCTTTTCCTAGACCATTAGAATTTTTACAATGGAAAAAATATTTTTCCATGAGTCCAAAAATGTTTGAAGGGATTTCACTCAATGTTTCTTAAAAAAAATCTTTGAGACGAAACCACACCTGGGAAATATCACCCCAAAAGCTGCTAGTTCTGAAAAGTTCTGAATATAAGATTTTTCAGTCAAACTCCCACCCTCTTCCATAACTGGAGAGTTTATATATTTTTTATACTTCTTTGCAAAGAGAAAGATTAAAGTTACTAAACTTTTTTATGAAAACTTCACACGTCAGTGGCTAAATCATGCTAGGTGTTCACTTTGGAGAGTTCTCATTGGTTTCCTTTTTATAATCTACAAGACAGCACAAATTCTTCTGTCACTCCAGTATTATTACTCCTCTCATGGAAGCTTCACTAGTATGAAAGAGAGCAGAATATGGTCCTGTTTACTCTTTGGGACTATGGATGTATCACTATTCAATGCCAGTTCCATATACATGAATAACAGCAGTAACTAGAACATGTTTTCTTTTGTAGGTTATGGAGTAATGGCTGATGGAACCACTACCTATGTGAATGCCTCGGTGTGCACTGTGAATTACCAGCCTCTCAATCCACCTATAGTTATTGACTTACCTACTCCAAGAAACACATGATTGTTACAGGGATTTCATGATGTACCCATCACACAGCAATTTTCTATTGCTGGCTAAGAAATATGATACAAAACCATTCAATGAACAAATGAAGACCTTTTTTTTTTTCTTTTAATTCTTCACAACTATATTCGAGTGATGAAAATAAATGGGAAGCAAAGACATTTTAGTACCAATATTTTCCAGAAGCTGATTAAGGACTGTAAAATTTCAGCATTAAAATTATTGTGAATACACAAAAGTGAATGCATTCCACATATATTAGGGAGTTGGGGGGTTTTGTATCCACCATATATTGAACTTATTAAAAGTATCAAGTCTTTTCAAAGGCGTGTTTCTTAAAGAATGTTTACAGTTTAAACATGAATGTTTAGACTAGAATGTAACCGTTTAAAACATTTTCCAGTGCGTACTTGGTAAAATAAAATGATGTTGATATTTTTGCTGAATAATATGACAAATATGAAAAAAGTCTACAGAAGTACTGTATTGAGCCAGTTTTAAAAAAAAGCAGAGTTATTACTGCAAATCCTTCTGAAGTCTGTGCCCTTGCATGCTTTCAAAGCCAGTGCAGGAGAAGATCCTAATTGCTGCTCTGTAATTCAGTTGCATCACAGCTGGCATTACAGATGGAAGGGGAAATGGTGCATACTGCCAGTGTGTGGTAATCAGCTCAATGTTCTAGAAGGGAGATCTTGTTAAACGTAGTACAAACTCAGGCATTTGTAAACTCTGAAAAAAGTTCCTTGTGGAACATGAGAGTTGATCTGTGATTGGATTTAAAACAAAAGGAAGCCCTGTGACAGCCAGTAGTAGTTTTAAAAAGTAGGCTACCAGGTGGCTCTTTGGCTTAAAGAACCAGTAAAGGGATGTGCGGCCTGTCAGAAGGCCAATGGTTTGAATCTGATCCATGATGGGAATGATTAAAAGGCTGAGGTAATTCATCCCTGGATTAACACTCCTGACTTCAATGGAGTTACCAAAGAGTTTTGCCCTGTATCTTCTAATAGCTGTTCAGCAGCATGAGTGAAAATGAGAGGCACGCTCACTGCAGTTTATCCGGCACTGGTATTAGCCTCACAAACCCCTCCATTGCTGTTTGCCTCCTTGTGAGCCGTGGTAGTAGAGATCAAGGACTAAATGAACCCTGGAGCTTGAAATCATTTCTAATCCCTCTCTACAGTCCATTCTGATGGAAGGGCTACCGTGCATTGGCAGGGGTGGGCAGGGAAGCTGATACAAGCAGGCTGTGTCTAGACTGCCAAGTTTTTCCGGAAAATCAGCCGCTTTTCCGGAAAAACTTGCCAGCTGTCTACACTGGCTGCTTGAATTTCCGGAAAAGCACTGATGATCTCATGTAAGATCGTCAGTGCTTTTCCAGAAATACTATGCTGCTCCCGTTCAGGCAAAAGTCTTTTTCCAAAAGACTTTTGCGCAAAAGGGCCAGTGTAGACAGCACAGTACTGTTTTCTGCAAAAAAGCCCCGATCGCGAAAATGGCGATCGGGGCTTTTTTGCGGAAAAGCGCGTCTAGATTGGCACGGACGCTTTTCCGCAAAAAGTGCTTTCGCAGAAAAGCATCTTGCCAATCTAGATGCACTTTTCCGAAAATGCTTTTAACGGAAAAGTTTTCTGTTAAAAGCATTTTCGGAAAATCATGCCAGTGTAGACGTAGCCGCACTGTTCATTCTCCACTTCCATAGGTTCACAGAGGAGTTGTGTTTGCAGTTTCCATTCCAGCATTTCACACTAGCCTGAAAAATCACTTTAAAAAGTACTTTAACACCAAAACATGCCCTAAAAGGAAAAGAGGCCTCACTCCTTACCTTACCCAATTTCTTAAATCAAAAGGAGACCTCTTGCCTTTACTGGGATTATTTGGGAATTATATTTTGGATATCTTTTTTTGAATGTTGATATTAAAAAAGGAGATGTGTGTTAACCTTCACACACATTAGGCAAAGCTCATACACGAGGCATTCAGACACCCCGTGCATGTATCCAGTGTATGTGCGGAGCCCTCATTTGCACACACCAATTATGTATTTGTGCATGTTAATGCCCTTTTGCGTGCACACACACACCCTTGCTCAATATGCAGACATAAATGTGAGCTTTGCATGGAACCGCTGTATGTACATTATTGCCATGCACAACTTGGGCACCTATTTCTGAAAGCTTGCACCTCAAAGCAAAATCTAGGAGGGACACTAGGTTCATTCCCAATGCTTCACGTATGTCCAAACTCTTTCCCCCTGTTGATGCTGGGAAGCAGTTGTTTGAGCCTAGTAACTTCATCCAAACTGGTTTACCCCAAAAAATGACATGCCACAAATCTCTCATTTCTTATAAGCTGCTTGGTGAATTAGGACCAAGCCGTGTGCCCCATACTGTAACCCCTTTTTATGTGAATGATGTATATGCACATGAGCAGTCTGCCATCAATTTACATAGGACTGTTTTTGCAAGAGCTATTTGTGTAAGTGTAAGATCAGCCAACATTAGGGAGGATGGAACTTAATAGCCTATTACTGATTTCCACGATCATTGGGAAGAAAAATGATACTGTGTAGTTAGACTAAAAGTGTCTTAACCACTCACAATTCAAGTGTTTTAAGAAACGAGTGTGGCAGGAAACTGGCTGTATGTTAAAGGAGTCTGAAATGTTTACATTCACGCTCAGCACTTGTTACTAAAATGTTAAGGGGGGTGGCGTTTATTAGCTGCAACATAATTTCTATGTCAACCATAAAACATGCTCTTAAAAACAAAATTTTCCTAAGGTATCTTCAAAATACTGTGTATTTTATGTCAAAAGAAATATTTGAAAGCAGCTATTACTTTAAAAGTTATCATTAAAAGTACGTGCAGTATGAAAACAAAGGTTATTTAATCATTTTGGCATAACTTGATGTTGTACTTTTTTTGTCACGCATGTTAGGCAAATAAAATCTTTAAAAAACAAGTTCTGTTTACATCTGTGTGAAACATTCAATTTGGCATGGTGGTAAAATATTTGGTGTAAAAGACAGCACAGCTGCCCTTTATTTTAGGGGGTAAAGCACTTTGTACTGTGCATCAGGTACCATACAAACCTAAAAACAACTGGTGGGAGGTCAGCTGGACTTGAAGGTGTTAAGCCTTCTGTAGGATTGTGTAACAAACAATCTTGTAATATCTGCCATGGCAAGGATGGCTGTACCTACTGATTTAGCAGAAGATGAACTCTTTAATTCCTCCTTTAGTTTAATAGAGACTTCCTTACCTTGATAAAAATAAAGAAGACTTGGAACCAATGGCTGTACAAGTTGAATCTCTCTAGTCCATCACCTTGGCTATGTCTACACTGGCCACAATTTCCGGAAAAGCGATGCAAATCAGGTAAGTCAGGATAGGGAAATCCGCGGGGGATTTAAATATCCCCCGTGGATTTAAATAAACATGTCCGCCGCTTTTTTCCCGGCTTGGAGAAAGTAGGAATAAGAGATCCTCCGGAAAAGGGCTTTATTCCGGAGGATCGCGCCAGTCTAGACGCTTTTTTTCCGGCTTTTCCCCAAGCCGGAAAAAAAGCGGCGGACATGTTTATTTAAATCCGCGGGGGATATTTAAATCCCCCGCGGATTTCCCTATCCTGACTTACCTGATTTGCATCCCTTTTCCGGAATTTGTGGCCAGTGTAGACATAGCCCTTCAGTGTCAAACCAGAGAATTTGCTGAACCACAGGAGGTCAATTTTGTCTAGCAGCATTACCAACACTTCCACTGCTTTATGGGACCACAGGAAACTTGGCCACACCCATGATGAGTGGACACTGGGCTACTAAAATCATGCCGGACCATGTGGGACAAGAATGTGCTGGACTAGAGAGGTTAAACCTGTAGAAAGAAAAAAATAAAACATTCTTGTCCTCAAAAATCCTCATTAGAGACATATATAAGTTGCTTCTATGACACAATATTGTGTCATAGGAAAAACTAGTGTAACTAATTTAGCTAACGTAGCTATGGAAAATTTTGATTTTGGGGCCCATAACTAGGATGCATTTAAAATCCTTTGAGGAATGTATGAGTGCTTGAGATATTTCTGTGCACCATCCATATAGACCTCACAGAGGAGATTAAGAAAGGGTCTCTCTTTTTTAAAACAACAACTCCATTCCAAACAACTAGTTTCTTAGGAAAGATTCTACATAGGCTGAGTTTTGGGAATAGATGTATTTTTTTTAAAGTTAAGAAAGTTTAGCACCTGCATCAAGGTAATAATTTGTGCTCCCTTTTGTAGTTAATCAGGTAACATCACTCCCAGAGCTGTGTTGATGACTCGCCATACTTTGTGATGGAAAGCATGCTTTGCTATAAGTTGTTACAGTAGCGTTGTTAAACACTGTGGCTAATTTCAGTTCCTTTCCAAACATGAAAAAGGAATGGAGGAAAATATCATTTCAGACTAACGGCTAAGGACCAAAGTGATTTAAACACTCTCATGCTGTCAGCCAGTGGCTGGGGCAGTGAGTGGTCTGTGAGCCCTATTAAACACCCGAGTCTTCAACTGCTAGGACAGAGTCCCTTCGCAGCAGGCAGCCAGGAAGGCTGACAGGTGCCCCAAGGGTCTGCCCCGTGGAAGCAGCAGAGCCCAACGCCCAGCTCTTACTGCATCTACCCCTGACTGGCTATAGTTCTTTTAATTGTGTCTGGTTCTGTTACAGCAACTGAAGGAGTCAGGTTAAAGCTTAAACAGTTACAGGTTTATTAAAGAAACTTATAAACCATACGGTTACAATGGCTATTGCTCTATTTCTTAACTCCTAGCAAATACAGATCTTTAAAGAGGTTACAAAGGAAAGAAAAGAAAATAATGGTACCAAGTGACAGCTTAATCTTTATAGAGCTCTAATTCTATGCATGCACTAAGGCAAAAGGACACATACAGATACAATTTTTACCCCCTTCTGGGTCTCTCGAGTCCAGTGTGTCAGGCCAGGATCGGTCACTCAATTCCTCGGAAAGACGAATACAAGGCTGGGCATGTCCGTGTGGACCTCGGGAGTCAATCACACAACCTGACCAGCAGGTAGATGGTAGATTGATTCTCAAAATGAGTGTGCTGCTGGGCCCATCTTTATACCCATGGGGTCACGTATTCTTTTATCTATGATGCCAAATTGTGCTGGTTCGTCTTTATGATGCCAGTTCTTACAAGGGAGTTGTGAATGTAATTTACACTTGTAAGAAAGATAACTAAATTGGGAGTACTGGACATTCTTTACTGGGTGGGAGATTCCTCTCCCGGGACGGTTGTGTGATTGTATCAACATAGGTGCTAGCCAAGGGCAGTTTCTGCTCCCTCTTGGTGAATGACTGGCTTGATCACCCTCTTATTTATGTTTACAGTTGTCCAGGGTCACGATGAGCCAGCATATCCGGGCCTTCTGTCAAGGCATCAAAGACTATGATGATTTTATTGCTCTCTGTGTCCTGTGTGCTCCAGGCACCTCAGAGAGGCCAGCAAGATGGATGTGGCGGGGGGAAAGCGGGGAAGAGGACAACTCTGTCTGGCTACACGTGCTCCTGGGGATGAGTGACTAATGACTTGGGAGCACAGGAAGGATTCAGCCATCAGGAAAGAAAGTCAGCTGTGACTCTGTCACCCACTTACCCTTGATGCTATTTCCGGACATGTATCAACCCTGGGAGCTAGATGGAAGACAGTTCCCAACAGGAACTGAAACTGGAGAACCAGAGATAATGTTACAGTCCCCAAAACAACTCTGGGGAAGTGATACTCTGCACTGGCTGGGTTGGGCCCTGACAGTGTCATACAATGTTGGCAGGCTCTGGAATGGGCAGGCAAACAGGAAGGGCTAGCTAGCTAGTATAGGCTTGTTTGGGCTCAAGGGAAAAGGAAGGAGGCAGTGCTATAGAAGGTGAAGAAGCATCAGAATTGTGCAGAACAAAGATCCACCTTCCAGAATCTTTTCTCTGGCAATAGCCAATACCAAATGCATCAGAAGATGTGCATGCCAGAAATCCTACAGTGAGCAATTCTGGAATCACCTGTTGATGGGGAAGTTTCTTCCTTATCCTCATCAGTTAGGGGTTGGCACGAGGGTTTAGTATTCCTCCTGAAATACGTAACTTTATGTTCAGCGTTAGGTAACTGTGCCTGTTCTTACCACCTAGCCTCAGAAATACCTCGCCCATTCCTGAAACCTATTCAGTTCCTAGATTCAATGGTATTTTGGAGCAGTGAGTCACCAGAGTAACGTGCCCTGGAACCACGCTGAAGGAAGCCAGGCAGGATTCCTGCACAGTGTCTCCTCTGGCAGGGCACACTCACAGCAGGACCAGCTGCCTTGGCACCAGCACCTTGGAGCATTCAGCCCCCCGTTCACCCTGTGAGCTCCCTGCAGTGAAGCCACCTATATGGGACACCTGTGGGGAAGCTCAAAGAAGCCCTGGCCTGTACCCCTTTTCCACAGTCAGCAGAGGTTTTTAGCCAGCTTGGCGCACAGAAGGGTTTATGAGTCATCGGAACACAGAGTAGGACAGAGCTTCTTAGCGCACATATTAGGAACATTCAGCCACGTCCATCTTGGGGGAATCCAGAGCCGAGGGCTCCCCCTCCAAGTCCCAGTCCCAAACTAGGATACTGACTTGCTCACTCAAGCCATCCCTCCCTTGTGCTTTGTCACCTTCCCAGGCAAACCGGTCACCTGGCGTCCCCCTCTCTTTGTTCTCCAACAGCTTCAGCTGGCTCCTTGTGTAGGATGGGCTCTGCCCATCAGTTGCCAGCCATGCTCTGTGCCCGGGCATCCAGTCAGCAGTCACACCTGCTGGTTAGGGGTCTTCTGTAATGATCACACATCCTCATCCCACCACCTAGATTGGCAAGGGCAAGAGGCTGCCAGTGGGAACCCTTAGGCAGAGAACAGCTCATGCTGTAAACGGCCAGCTGCTCTATGCTCTGGACAGATGGGGAGGGAGGAGGGAGTCTCCGCACGCTGCTCCCCACCCCCAAACTGAACTCCCAGACTATTGGCCAGTTTCCGGTCAATAGGAGATGAGAAATTTTGCTGGAGGACAGGGGAAATGTGTGTAGGAAGCTTCCTTCCCTTTCTCCCCACCATGCCCAGAGTGGAGTCATATGGAGCAGCCAGCAGCCTCAGCCTCAGCCTGCAGCAGACAGCCTGCCTCAGGTTTTTGCAGGGCAGCTAGCTAGGAGCCACCTATGTAAGCGCCTCCCAGCCAGAGTCTGCCTCTGACATCCCATCCCCTCTCACCCCTCTGACTGCCTGCCCCAGGCTACCACCCAAACCCTCTGCACCCCCTTCACCCAGGTCACAACACCCTCCCAGACCTTGTACCCCTTCCTAAAGCCCCTCTCCCAGGCCAGAATCCTCTCCTGCATCCTTACCCCCTCCTGGACCATGCACCCCAAACCCCTGCTCCTGATCAAGGCTCCCTCCTCCATCCAAACTCCCTCTCAGATCCCACACCCCTTCCTGCACCCCACTCCCCCACCCCAAGCTTTCTTCTGCACCCAACCTCCATCCGACCCCACACCCCCTCCATAGAAGTGAGGCCCTTGACCATGTGCCAGATCTTAGAGTGGCCCCCCATTAAAAAGTATTGCCCATCCCTGACCTAGATACTTGATTAACACGTAGGAGAAACTGAGGCACATACATTAGTCAGAGAAAACATTAAGAACATTCCCACTTTCTACAGGCCAGTTATACACTTAAAAAAAGAGTATTATCTTGTGTTCATTTAAATTTTCTGCCCCTCAGATGCCTTAAAGTTCTTATATGAAAAGTGAAGATAATGGAGAGTACTTCTTTACCTTTTTTATGTATTCATTATTTCATATGCCTAGATAAATAGGAGATGACACAATCAATGTATAAATAGATACAGTTACAATCTATTCAATCCTTCCCATAAGGAAGGAAGAGTCTCTCTCTCTCTCTCTCTCTCTCCCGCCCCCTCCCCCCCCTCTAAGTAAACATTTTTGTTGTCTCTCTCTGAACCCCTCTATTCCTGGTATTTCCTGAGAGTGAAGTATGTAGGCAGATTCCTGTATTTCAGATGAGGGTGTACCATTCATTTATAGCATGACATTATAATATTTTCCATATTATTTTCTATCCTGTTTTTCTGCACTTTAACATTTTGTTTGATATTTTTAACTGCTGCTGCTCACTGAGCAGAGGGTTTCAATTTAACTGTCTATAATGATTTCCAGGTCTTTTTGTTTGAGAGGTGACATTTAATCTAGAATCCAGCAAAGTGCACAAGTATTTAAAATTATTTCTTTCAGTGGGCATTCCTTAGCATTTGTCAACGTGAAACACCCTTTGCCATCATGCTGCCTATTTCTTGTACCATGTGGTAGGTGATCACTTGAAAGAAGGGCTGGATTTAGGGGATGTGGTGTGCTGGGCTTAGAGAGGCACTGGATTTGGGGTGCTGGGGGTTTTTTTAAGCAGTAAAAGGAAAAATAGACTGTATGATGCAACATTTCAAGTATTCCATATGCGGATTCATTTTTCACCAACCTCCTAGAATGTTCTGGAACTTGGTAGAATCTTGCGGTACCTTCCTGACTTTCTGAGAACTACATTTTCCTCTCACCTCCTAAAATGTTTTCAGTCATGCCCTCACAGTTACATAACACTCTGGCATATGGGGAATGTTCAGACATCAAGGACAATGACTTCTACGGTGAATTGAACGAAAGCCGTCACATCTTGTCACATAGGCAGCATCAAATTCTGAAATTAATTCATGATGCAGAGCTGAAGGACTTTTTGCCTAATGAGCAAATAACTTTGATGCACCTCCCCACGCTGCTGGTCACAGTCATGATTGGTGAGCGCAGATTTTCAAAGCACAGGCTTGTTAGAAAAAAATCTTTGATTGAAAATGGCTAACGAGAGAGTGACATTGTTTGCTATTTTATCACCTGAAGATGGCATTGGCCAGTCTTTGGATATTACTGATGCTGTGCTTCAGTAAGTGTTGAATTAAGGCATAAACTAACTAAGCAACAATTTAGGGCCTTGCAATATGAGGGGCTTCTAAAAAAAGAAAACACTGGCTCCATTTCAAATGTTATCAAAATTGGTTGATAAATAAAGGAGATGTGGGGGAAAAAAAGTTTCACTATGAATATAGTCATTTCCATTTGAATATGACACAAATATTCACATCCGGCTACACAAATACCCTTACCCTACACTTAACCTTCACCAATTGCTCATTATTGACAGGCACAAGGCCAGGACTGAGGAAATAAATGATAATTGCACTTGTAAAATGAGTATTTATATGAGTAAGTCTGCTAGCAGTCTCTTAAGGCAACCTGCTGCTGGCCACATTTTACTGGTAAAATTCTAACCCTGCCATCATAACTTATTTAACTAGATAAATAAATACATAAATAATCCCATTGCTGACAAAACTGGGAAAAGGTGTGATTGGAGACGGCAGTGTCGTGAAGCAATCCTGCCAAGCTAATAGTCATATTGGACTTCTTTTAGGAGTGATGTCATGTACAGCATCCCCCTTGGCTGGAAATAGCCAGAAGGCTGCCATCTTTGGTTTATGATCCATCACGCTCAGTTGTATAGTGCCTTTGCTCCTATTTTTCTTCATTTTCTTAAGTATTAGTATGTTCTTTCAGATTTTGAGCTATACGTACATACCATTGGGTATTTTAGCGTATACGCCACTTTCTGCTTCATGTACTATCCATGTGTCATATGGGTTTGCAGGTGATCCTGTTATTGGGTTGCATGGCTCTCAAGGAGAACAAATTTGTGTTGGCACCGGTCCAGCAGTTGGGAACCACTGGCTTAGGGGAAAGGTGGGAAACCCCTTTTTGGGGGTCGGAGGCCACCGATGCACAGAAAAAAATCAGTCAGGGGCTGCACACAAGTTAGAAGCAAAAAACAACAACAACAAAACCCTCACTGATGTGGCCCCCAACTGAGGAGAAAGACACTCCCCACCTTCCACATCACACCAGAGCCTAGGGGGGCCCACCTCATCGATTTTGTGTGCTCCAGCCCTGTGGTAGGACAGCAAAGGGTCTAGAGTGCCAGCATTAGCTCCTCTATGCTGGGAGGGGCCCTTGAGCCTCAGGGTCCGGATCCCCAGGCCTTAGGTTTCCCACCCCTGGCTTAGGGCCTCAGCCCTGCCTTCAGTTCACAAAGGCTGTCACCTACCTTAACACTATTTAATAATGGTCCACCCAACGTTGGTGCACAGTTTCTTTATGTTGGTACATTTCAGTTACTCTTCAAATTAACATTCTTATAAGCTTAGAAAAAAACTAACATTTCTATTTGCTTGGCGATGGCATTGAATGACTACAGAATTACGGAGACTAGCATGCAAATATACCATTTTATATGACAGGGATAAATCCTGCATGCAAATCAGGAATCAAAGTCATAAAATGGGCTACAAATGCAATAAATAAGGTCTCCAAAAATGTAAAAAGTGGGGGCAGTATTTGCTATAAGGCAGCCCTACCGGAAAGGATTCCATGCTTATACTATTAATCTGGCTCTTTTATTAAAAAAAGCTATTGACAGAGATGCTGCAACTATAGGTGGCATTCTAGCCATGTGCACACATACTGACTTCCTAGCACCGCCTCCAAACCCTTCTCACCTGCAAGTTCCATGCTTACTCTGTCTTTCCTTCTAACATTTTTAGCTGTTATGGGGTTTTTTGTACTAGCACTTGCAGTCGTTGTGAAACTGAAGATTACTGGTGCAGCGCCTGCTAGAGGAACATGGCCTTTACACCAGCCTCTTGCAGCCTGTTGGCCTCATATGCCTTCAAGTGTGCTGGTCTTTGACACAATTGCCTATTTCTTGTTTGTGGTGCTGTTGGCACAGGACTTACCTCCACCCTGTTGCTGGGTGGCATCTGTGGTTCATAGCCCAGGGTTAAGTACTAATGTTTTCCAGGGACCCACTGCATAAGTGTTGGTAAGTTATCATGGGCTGCACATTTCTATTATACTGAAGGTGGGAGTGTGGGATCTGGCAGGGTGTTTGCATGAAGGAGGGGGCTCTGGCCCAATACAGAAGATTGGGGTGCAGAAGGAGATGAAGGGTGTGGGCTGTGGGATGGAGTTTGGATGAAGGAGGGAACTCCAGGCTGGGGCAGTGTTGGGGTACAGGAGAGGGTGAAGGGTGAGGAGTCTGGAAATGAGGTATGGGGGGGGTTCTGCTCTGGAGTAGGGATCGGAGTGTAGAAGATTACAGTGGAGTGGATTGCAGTGTTCCCTCTAAGGTGTGGCAGCAAATCTTCACAGGTAATGAATTATCCCTACCCAGTCATGGCTCAGAATGGGCGGGGCTGATTAATCACCCATGAAACTGTGCTGCCCTGCAGTTTAGAGGGAACACTGGGTGTGAAGTGTAGTCTCTGGCAAGCATGAGCATTGCCAGCAGATCCAGAGATGTCATTATTCCCCTTTATTCGGCGTTGGTAAGGCCACATCTGGAGTATTGTGTCCAGTTCTGGGCCCCCCACTACAAAAAAGATGCGGACGCATTGGAGAGGGTCCAGCGGAGGGCAACCAAAATGATTAGGGGGCTGGAGCGTATGACTTATGAGGAGAGGCTGAGGGAGTTGGGTCTGTTTAGTCTGCAGAAGCGAAGAGTGAGGGGGGATTTGATAGCAACCTTCAACTTCCTGAAGGGAGGTTCCAAAGAGGATGGAGAAAGGCTGTTCTCAGTAGTGACAGATGTAGAACAAGGAGCAATGGTCTCAAGTTGTGGTGGGAGAGGTCCAGGTTGGATATTAGGAAAAACTATTTCACTAGGAGGGTGGTGAAGCACTGGAATGGGTTACCTAGGGAAGTAGTGGAGTCTCCATCCCTAGAGGTGTTTAAGTCTCGGCTTGACAAAGCCCTGGCCGGGTTGATTTAGTTGGGATTGGTCCTGCCTAGAGCAGGGGGCTGGACTTGATGACCTTCTGAGATCTCTTCCAGTTCTATGATTCTATGATAAGGGGATGGTTTGATGAGATAACATGATCTTGGTAACTAATTGACCATTCATTTTCAGTGGGAAATATGTCAATGGAGGGATGATAGGAGTTACTATAGAGAATTTCTGGGTGTCTGGCTGGTGAGTCTTGCCCACATGCTCAGGGTTTAGCTGATCGCCATATTTGGGGTCGGGAAGGAATTTTCCTCCAGGGTAGATTGGCAGAGACCCTGGAGGTTTTTCGCCTTCCTCTGTAGCATGGGGCGCAGATCACAGCTGGAGGACTCTCTGCATCTTGGGACCTTCAAAGTATTTGAAGGCTTCAATATCGGAGATATAGGTGAGAGGATTATTCTAAGAGGGGTGGGTGAGATTCTGTGGCCTGCACTGTGCAGGGGGTCGGACTAGATGATCATAATGGTCCCTTCTGACCTTAAAGTCTATGAATCTATGAATGAGCAATTCCTGGCTGGCAGGACAGTGGGACACTCAGAAAGGCTGCCTGCCTGCCGTGGCCCCATGTTGTTCCCGGAAGCAGCCAGCTGCTGCTTACATGTCTCTGCAGGCCTCCATGTGGGGAGAGGGAGAGCAAGCTTCTGTACACTGTCCATGCCCACCAGAATCACCCCTCAGCTCCCATTGGCTGGTTTCTGGCCAATGGGAGCTGAGAATATGGTGCTGTGGGAAGGGGCAGCACAGAAAGCCACCTTTCCCCCACAAGGGGTGTACAGAGACATACTGACAGCAGCCACCTACTTTGGGTAACAGCATGGGGCCATGGCAGGCAGGCAGCCTGCCTGAGCACCCCACTGTGCCACAGGAGTTTTAACAGCCCAGAGAGCCATGGTGGGCCAGCCAAAAATGTTGCATGGGCCAGATCTGGCCCATAAGCCTTATTTTGCCCACCTGTCACATATCTTGTTTCTTCTTACTATCCTACACCAGGCCATCTGATGGCTGAGGCTTTTGCTATGGCTTTCTGGAGTTGGCCTTTGGCCTGGCTCTCCGGGTATGTCAACTGTCTTCAAGTACAATGAGATTTTCTTCAGTTTTATCTCTAGCACCAGCCTGAGTCTAACTGCCTCACATGGACAGTGGCCCACTGCAGCTTAGATTGTTGCCTTTTGCCATGGGTTTGTATGGTTACCTGATGGCGAGACACAGACCTGCTCCCTTGTGCAGTGGATTTAGGTCTTTGGCTCCTTTAACATCGTGTTCTCTTAACTCTGTTGTTTGTCCATCATTCCTCTACCTGGGCTGCAGAAGACAGTACCTCCCATGGAAGCAGAGTTTCAAGTCTCTTGCCAGTCTTTCCCTGTGCTGGGATGCATCGAGATACAGCAAAAATAAAACAGACAGGAATACAGTGTTAGTCTCTTGGCTGTCTTTACTGCCAACTCCGCCTTCCTGTTGCTTTGTGGGTACTCAGAGGAAGTGGCCTTGTTCTCAGATTCCCATTTGGTGCAGAATTATTTGCATCCTGCTGTAGTGGACCATTGGCCAAGAATAGCCTGTTGGATATGTCTTAGGGAGCAACATTTTTCTTCACTTTCCTGAACATAATTCTTGCTTGAGTGCCATCCAGGTGACCCAGCTCCCCAGAAACTGGAAGAGAATGCTGCTGAGCACAAGCCATTTTGAAGCAACATGAAGACACTACAAAACATGTTATTGAGCCTTCAGGTGTAAGGATAAGCTCCTGCCAAAGATAATTACTACTGCTGGCAGGTGCACTAGAGCAGGGCCTTCCTTCCCGACTACAACCCTGGTGGCTCTGTAGACCAAGCAATGGAGTCTATCAACATTTTCGTAATAGCTCTGAATCTCTTACGAGAGGCTCTAGGGAAGCCAGCTCCGAGCAGATCTCAAAACAGTTCATCCTCCAGGTTTGGCCAGATGACAAGGAGCAAGTCACAGAAGGTTACATTCTACTGCAGGGGTGGCCAACCTGTTACAGAGGAAGAGTCAAAATAGTGGTGGACACAGTGCAAAGAGCTGAGGGAAAAAAGTTGAGCAAAATAAAACAAAACAAAACATCCTTTTAAGAGCAGAGCAAGCATTGCCCTTTTAAGGCAGCCATTTTGAACTGTGCACGGGATGCTGCAACTCCGGCTCTGTGTGTCAGACAGAAACATGCTTCCCCTTTCAGAGCTGCGAGTCACGGGTGCAAGAGACACAATTTTTTCTTTGAAGAGCCACAAGCGGCTTGTGAGCCATGGGTTGGCCTCCCTTGCTCTACTGTCTAGGGAGGATGTCCTGTGTGCACAAGATGGGATGTTTAAGAGAGACCAGCTTGCAATCCCAGCAGATTACAGATCTGACATCATGAGATGGATACACACTTCCTGCCTGGGTTTAGAATTATGGCTGAGATGAGCCAGGGAGTGAACCTTCTGGCCGGGTATGAATGCCCAGTTGAGTGCAGATACGATATAGCATGAGGTGAGCCAAGAGTGCAGTGCCCAGCAACAGAGAGAAACTGTACAATCTCATGAAACCCCAGCCAACCCTTGAGAAAAGGTCTTTTTTTGCTTGTAATGATGAGAACAACATAGTCACGTCCATCTTGTGCCCAAGGGTCAACTGATAGAATTATTTCTTTCTGAAGAGCACAGCCGTTACTAGTCTGCTTCCATCTAAACCCTCACGTTCCTGTGTCTGTCAGGGATCTAGTAGCACATAGTATGGACTGCTGGCTTGGCATCAGTGCTGCTCCTTCCGAGGCATCATTCTGTAGTTGCACCCCAGGGTTGTAAAACTTTAGGACCAGTGCGGCCCTTGTAATCTTCTGTACTCCTTCAAATGCCTCTTCTTGGGTGTCTGACTATTCCTAATCAGTGTTACTGGGTGCTAACTGGGTCAAGGGTTCACAGGTATCTGATTAGAGTGTGCAGCATCTGCAAAGAGAGTTGGCCATCGTTATCAATTGCTGAACTCCCTTCATATCCTTTGTTCTCGGCATTTCCCTACAGATTCTCAAGCTGTCTGAGTCCAGCTGAAGTCCAGTTCAGAAGTCTAATGTAGGGAGACATCAGTTCACGTCTGTATCAGCTTGTCTATATTCAGCCTAATATTCTACTCACAGCTCTCATTTAGGAGTTGCCAAAGCTTGGTACCATGGTCCCTCCATGGCTTCTTTTTGACATCTCTTTTTCTTACCATATGTATGTCCTCAGCTGCCTGATGCCTGGGAATCTCTCTTATGCCTCGTGGAACACCTCCAGGGCTGGGCTGGTGCTCAGAGGCATTCATAGACACTTGTTCTGCCAAAAGATGTGGCAAAAATTGTCAAATGGCTGGATGGCTCATCTTGCTCAATATGTCAGAGTCCGTTCTTCACATCACAGTGGTCATTGTCCTGGATAAACGGAGTATTATGTTCTTAAATTATTGGAAATGGGCAATGACTTCCTTTCAATGCTCTGTTCAATGGGTTTTGGTCTATGAGGCTTGTTCAGGATCACCTGAAGGTTTTCCCAGCTCTATTAGACTTTTGACCCATTCTACACTTGTTTCTATGGTTGCAACGATCATGGGCCACGCATATAAGAAGCAAGAGGAGGCAATGCCTCCTCTGGGTCTTAGTGCTCAACCAATCCCCAGTTCCTATCCCTATTCTTACCCCACATGCTCTCACAGTGGGTGAGTCTTCTCAGGGAGTGGATCTATTTTAAAAGTGAAAAGCTTTCCAGCTTGTGAGACACCTATTAGCATAACATTGAACCTGTGAAAGAGCCATTGAGTGGTAATGAAACCATTTAACAGGCATGAGCCAACCTGAATGTATCTACTGTCAGAATCTGAATTTACTGGCAGAAAAAGCTGTGTGAACTGTAATGTGTCTCCAGGGCCTTAGTTTAAAGTGATTTAAACATTTCATTTGTTTGTTGCTGAAGATTATAAAATCACATCTCTAAAAACTCCTTGCATAGATTTTTAGAGGCACAATCTGAGTATTCAGCTTTAGCCTTAAATGCTTGGATCTTCAGGCCATGTCTACAGTAGGAAACTATTGCAAAATAACTAAATTCAATTTAAAAACTCCTGAGTTTATACCATTGAAATTTGCATGTCCCCACTATGGAGAAGCCTCAAAATTAGTCCGAGGTAGACTCTGTTAATGTGGATGTGCTACCTCGACATAGAGCCCCAGGAATCACTGGGGAGTAATTCGTTTGAATTACTCTGGGGAGTAGTCATTTCGAAATAGCAGCACTGGAGTGTCCACACTAACGCGATTTCGAAATAACTATTTAAAAAATAGTGTTATTCTCCAAGAAAAGTAGAAGTACGGATTTTGAAATAAGCAGCCCCTTATTTCGAAATAACTGGCTAGGCAGTGGGGAAACTCTGCTTATAAATTCAGCCGAAGGGGGGTTATTTTGAATTAAAGCCCTAGCGAAGACCAGGCTCAGACATATAGTTTTTAAAACAAATTCTTCCAAAGATCAGCCTTATCTAAAATAAACATATTTGCTTCCAAAGTCTTCCTGTCCTTTCTGTCCATTCCTTTAACCCCCTGTAGAAGAGGGCCCTTAAAGGGACAAACATCCCTTTTCTTCCAAATAGGGAAACTCATTTGTCCAGCTTTCATTACTTCTGACTATTAAATGAATTATTTTCCCTCTAAGTCAGTACCTTAGTCAGATATAAAACCCTTTGTTATGTCTAAAATCTTTGGAAACATATTTTTAACATAAACATATGGTGAAATTTCATAAACAGGTCTATTGTTATGGAGATCACACAAAATAAATTAACGTTCCATTTTTCTAAAAGCAATGAACTTTGTTATGAACACACTAAACCGCTCTGACGGATTAATGTAAAATAATGTCTTTGTTTCAGTGAAATACGTAACAATCTGGAATGATTACTTTACGAAGGCTTAAGAGTATATTTAAAATATAAAATCAGATTAGAAATATTGAGGAAGAAAATGTAAAACAGAGCAGGCCTGCATCACATATTCCATAATATTTAATGGTGTATTTGGCAGGACAACTGACTTACCCATATTACAGCGTTTTAGCAAATAAATCTCTGACAAACTTCAGGGTAGATCAAAATACCTGTGACTGACATTTTCCCAAATGTAATGCTTTTAATTAGGTACCTTCAGCATGTCCAGCCTTCACAATCTAACATGCAGTGGAAAACAAGCTCTGCTTTCTTTAGAAACACATTTTATAAGAACGGGGGGTTTCCCCCGAAATGTCATTTGCTATATTTGGGTTCAGGATTTGGCTGGAATGTGTGAGCACAGAGGGGGAGGGATGAGGAGAGACAGTGGGGAAAGAGTAGGGTTTCAATGGAGCAGGGGTAGAGCCACAGGCTGGGTAGCTTGCCTCCCCAACCAGCAGATTCACCCACCCCCCACAGTAATGATGTCTCTTCTTTGTAGACTTGCCAGTTCTTTCTTCAACAGGGCTAATAGAACTCTACATTTTGGTACGTTTGGGGACCTGTTTCTAACTTCACTTGCCCTGGAGGTGTCCATCACTTCAAAATATGTCCTTATGTTCTAGACAGGGCCCACGGTAACTGTTCTCTCTTCTCTCACATTCGGGATATTGTGGTACCGTACTGCTAGCAAATGCATAATTTGCCCTGCCCTGCCGCAGTCTCCAGCTGATAATGTCTCTTGTTGCATAGGTTTCTCATGGACAGCTTGCATTTGCCCACTAGCTTCAGAATGGTTTTATTATACATCACCAGCACCTGGTCATATTTCTCTAGTCTAATATTGCAAATTCTCAATGTTTGCTGGGAGTACTCTGCAGCTGATGCCACAATCCATCTGGGACTGAACTGGCTGTTGATCTAATAGCATAGTTGTAAATATGCTATTTGAATGGCTGGCAGCCTCCTTTAGCAGTTCATGTAAACTAAGCTTCTCTGGATCTCACATCTCACTGCAGATATCCTGGTCTTCATAGGAAATCTTTACATCCTCAGTCACTGTATGAACTTCTGCTTGTTTCTTTGAGGGCAGTTGTAATATTGGAACATAAAATACTACTACCTATAAGATGGGTATTTCTCTGTCTGCCTTTTGTGTTGCTTTTCACAGTGTATACACAGTACCATAATGCCTCTATTTTTAATCAGTTTCAGCTCAACTGCTTGGATTCTTTTAGCCTGAGCCTGTGTTCTTGTTCTGCGTTATCAGCTGTTATGATTTTGATACAGATAAGCTGACCTTACCATTTGGAAGCATTTCTCTAGGGTAAGTTCTTTTCCTCTCAAACTGCAGGAAAAAAAATTATGTAGCCCATAAACAATCCTCTCTCTAATTAGGGAAATTGTATGTTCCCAAACTTACATGTGGCTGGAAGAGTCCTCAGCTCTGTAACTGAAGTAACCCTTCTGCTTTTTGTTTTGGGTTAAAATAGCAATTCCTGCTTACAGTCTCCTGCTGCCTGGGGACAAAGAACTCATGAAATACTTTTATCAGCTCTGCTAGCTTTTTGGGCTTTAATCCTGGCAAAAGTCTCACTTATTTGTCCCTTTTTGCCAATGAAATGGTAAAAAAAATAGATTTAACTTAATTTTCTCTTATCTCCCTTGGTCAGCTCTGTATGTAGACTCAGTTCTTGCTTGCATGAACGTGCAAGGTTTTTTTTTTTGTCTATCATTCCCAGTGACTGAGTCTCTGTATGCCACTTTTTGTTCTGTTTCTAGGTGCAGATTGTTTGCCTGTTACCATACTGCCTTACTGTATATTTCAGTAGATTGACTGCCACCAGTATGTTTCATGGTGCTGTATGCTGGGTGACTCCATGTTTGTAAAACAGGGCTTTATTAAGCGATCTATTTTCAGAGATGTTGTATCTGAAGTTAGCACTCTAGTCATGTGCACTGGCTTCCTAGTGCCTCCTCCAATCTCTTCCCTCCTGCAGCCTGTGCTCCTCCCTTCAAATTCCACGGTGGTTGGCACACTGCTCATTCAGCTAGTTTTCTTTGGACTCTCTGGAGTCTTCACTAACCTCAAACATTTTATGTCACTTGCTGGTGTAGCCGCCCATCCATTCATCTCCTTTGATACCTATATTACTCCTGAGTCCAGTATACAAAGTTGGAAGGCACCAAACTTTAGCCTTTTTGTTGTCTTGCAAGTTGACCATTTACTTCTACCCTATTATATCTTAACCATTTTCTAAGGCTACATCTAGACTGCAAGCCTCTTTCGAAAAAGAGCATCTAGACTACAACCAGTACTTCCGAAAAAGCAAACCGCTTTTTTTTTTTTTTTTTTTTTTTTTTTTTTAGGGGGAGGGATAGCTCAGTGGTTTGAGCATTAGTCTGCTAAACCCAGGGTTGTGAGTTCAATCCTTGCAGAGGCCATTTAGGGATTTGGGGCAAACATTTGTCAGGGATGGTATTTGGTCCTTCTGTAAAGGCAGGGGACTAGACTTGATGACCTTTTAAGGTCCCTTCCAGTTCTAGGAGATAGGCAATCTCCAGTCATTAATTAATTTAGTTATTATTAGCACCCAGGCAGCCTGGATGCTCTTTTTCGAAAAAGTCCTGTTTGCATTCAAGAACGCCTTTTTTCGAAAGAGCACTTTTGAAAAAAGGTGTTCTTCCTCGTGAGATGAGGAGTACCGCCATCAAAAGAAAAGCCGCGTTCTTTCGATTTAATTTCGAAAGAACGCAGCTGTAGTCTAGACACAGGTGAAGTTTTTTAGAAAAAAGGCTACTTTTTTCAAAAAAAACCTGCAGTCTAGACACAGCCTAAGTGATGATGGTATTTTGCCTCTCACCTCCTGAACTGCCCTTGTCAACACAAGGATATAAAATTCAGGATAATCTAATGTTTAACCAGTTAACCAACTAAGCAGGATCCTGGCCCCAGGAGGCAGGAAGCTCCCAGTCACAGGGCTTGGGCTGCTGCCTCCACTGGTAGGAGGCTGCTCCTGGGTTCCAGTTAACTGGTACCCGATAAGCATCACCTGGTAAGAGTAATGCTTCCTGGGTAACCAGTTAACTGGTTACTTATTCACATCCCTAGTCAAAACCTTTGCAAACGTCCACATAAAGTATACAAACCAGTCCTCCTTTACCCACTACTTTGCTGACCTGCTCAAAGAATTTGGGTAGATTAAAAAGGCAGGATTCTCCTTTCCTGAAACCATAGTCAGCTTGCAGCCCTGGGAGGGTTAAAAATTGTGCACATGGTAGTGAACCCCACTTAAAATCAGCTAAGCTAATGGAATGCTGTTTCCATGCACCACGCCATTTTGCACTGATCCAATACAATCGTGCCTGCTTAACGTTAACTGACAAGCTGCTTCCTGTCAGCTGAAAATAACAGATTTCTTGCTCACAGAGAACTGAGGGTCAGTTATTGCATATGGTGATGCAATGGCTTTTATTTCCAGGTTTTATTTCCAGGCTAATTGTATTTATGTAGCACAATGATGGGAAATAACGACATTGGCAGGTCATGAGGGCTATTTCACTTACTAGCCTTACAGAAGGCTTTCTGCTTTGTTGGTATGAATATGAAGCTCAGGAAAGGTGAGCTCACTTATGGGAAAACCCTGGATAATATAAAAATGCTGCATCAAACTTATATTAACATTAAGCTGGTGACTTAAGGGTTCATATGGCAAAGCTCTGATTCTCAGGCACCGCCAAGTGCCAGTCAGTGCAGGAGCAAAGTGGAGAGAACCAAATATGGCTCAGGGCTGCTCTGATGGGTTGGTAATGACGCTCAAAGAGATGTCTGGCCAAGTAGGGATCAGCCGTAGAGCAACAGCAGTCTGGCAATCCTCTTGCTTGTGGCCACACCCCTCCCCCCCACATGCCTCCTACACCAACAGCTGTGAATGGAGAGAGTGAAGCACTGTAACAGAGCTGCTAAAGCAGTGTAGTTGAGACACAGTGGTTATTAGGGTCTAGCCATTAGGAAATGTAAATATATCTTTTTAGGTGCCAATGGGAATGCATAGGCAGGCCTGTGTGACTATGCTGGAGGTTAGATTTTGCGCTCAGATGCATGGAGGTAAATGTGGGATCAAGCCATTGGGCTTAGGTTTATAGCTGTGCACCTGAGCATGCTGTTGGGCCCAGTGATTGCAGTAATAAACAGCGTATGACCAAGCAGATAAATTATTACGTCACTTCCATTTTCCACTTCAGCTGCATGGCCCAGGGTCGCACAGATCTAAGCAATGAACGTGTGCCAATGGGTTACATTCCAGCTTTGCTTTCCAGACACACAGACTTAGGTCCTGCCTGTTAGGTGCCAAGTGAAAAGTTAGTTTAATAGAATATTCTAATGTACAGCACGTCATGTGCCACCACCATAGGTTGATGCTGTTGTACCTCAGGGTTTTGTAAGCTTTGCAAACAATCTCCCACCAAAACATTTTGGGCCTGACACCTTAGAACCAGTGAAGTTAGCCAGCATAACACAGCTCAACTGCAGGAGGGAATCACCCCCGTATTTTTATGTATTGTTTTGTTTTCACTGTGTCGGACATCTGCTGCCTGATTTTTTAAACCAAATGAGCAGCTACTTTGAAAGGCTGTGTGAGAGGCTGCCTGTTTTCCTTGTGTCACAGACTTCTCTGCTCATCCCCATCTTTTGCGTCACCATCCCCTTGTGCAGCCACCACTGAGACTCACACTTGCTTGCCACACGCTTGCAGAGAGCACAATAATTCACTGATCTGCCCTCCCCAGTATCAGACGGTCAGCATCTTTGAGCAATAGAACCGGACTACTTCACAACTCATGGCTCACGCTCAGCCCTGGTGTATCCCCACTGATGTCACACCACTCAGGAATTCAGCCCCTTGCTTCTGAGCATGGTACCGTTAGTGCAGGGAGCACATGCTACAGGTTTCCTAAAATCTCTCATTGAGCTAGCACCACAAAGCACCTCTTCGAGGCGATGGGCAATTTACAAAGCAAAGGCCACAAAGATGAATGAATGAAATCACAACCTGCAGGATCATCCGCTTGTTCACCAGTGGCTCTCCCCACACAAACCCTCGGCAGTGTTTCCTGCAAGCTCAGCACTTGGGCGGCCACCCAGGAGAGATTCAGACTGCCCAGCTGATTGGCAGAGCTCCCAGAGCTACTCACAGCCGCCAGCATGTTTTTGTTGGTGGTGCACATCTGCATACCTCAGTGCACACAATAAAATTTATTCTGCACATGGATAGAAAACATTTAAAGGGAACTTTGGCTCGAGGCCCATGGCCAAAGCAACACTGGGAAAGAGAATCTTACATTTATGCTGACAAAGCTTCTCTTGCCAAACCTCTCACATGTCTCATGAAGTTTCACAACCAGCTTACTCAGGAGCCCCTCCCTCCTCCATGTGTCAGGCAGCCCCAACATACCCTGAACACATTGCTCAACCTGGCATCTGAATTTGCGGCTTGCACAGCAATGAGGGCAGCTCCCAACTCCTTAGTACAGCTGGAGCAGCACCAAGTGAGGCCCCCCCATGTCATCCCTGTTGCTATGACATCACCTTTTGACCTGAGATGGTCCACTGGCCTGGTTACCCCCCTGTGTGATTTCCCCTTGTCTGGCTTTCTTGGAAGAATACATACTTATTTTAACGACACTGGACATATTAAGTGTAATTATTTCAACCCTATTGTATTCCTACATCTCATTCATTTCAAAATGTCAGAATTTACTTCAGGCTTCACATATGAAAAGAAACAGGGATTTGTTGTGGGTTATTTCTGACTGCACAGCTACAGGTGCCCTGTTCTGTGAAATGTGTTTAGGATCAAATTACACCGAAAGCACTAGCTAGCGGAGGGCTGTGACTAAGATCAGGGGTAATGGTTTGTGAAAATGGCACAGTGGGGATGAATAACAATAGTTCATGTCACATGCTTATTCTTAAAGTTACTGAGTGTTTAAAAATTCCAATTTACTTCTTCGGCAATCCAGTTGAAAACCTCTCGGTCTTCAGCTAAAACAGGAACATTGTTACTATACTATGCTCGCATATGGTTCCAAAGAGATTTGACAATACCTGCCTTCTACAAAGGTTACTGGATGTTTAAATAGGGAGTGGGGTGTCTAGAAGGCATGGGAGTTGTACTGGCCGTAAAACACTGACTGCTAGTGACTGCAAAAACAGACTGGAGTTCCCAGGAGAGCTGTGCTTCCGCTCCTCCATCCCCTAGTCATGTCACTAGCCCATCCAGAAAGATCTCCCACCGCTGGAATGGAAGGAGGTAGCACAAAGTGATACAGATTCTCGTCTTCCATTATCACACAGGGATCCCCTGGCGTCAGAGGGCTGCCTGCTACTCTCCATAAAACTGGACAGCTGGCAATGGGTGCTGCATATCCCTACAGATTTCCTGGGAAAACTCCCTCAAAAAAGGATGATCCTGTGAAAACCTGGCTAAGAAGTAAACCTAAACAAGGGAGCAGGATGTAAGATTGCTTTGGAGTGCAATTTATACCTCTTCAGAGCCAGCACAAGGCTGTCTCTATTAAGCCATGTTTGCTCAGTACAATTTATGCGTAATTATTTAAAAGACACTTTGGGGGTCTTTATGGATGAGATTAAACGTACTCGCTCCACTATTAGTCACTATCCTTTTGTTCTCCTTCTGCTGTCCCAATATATAAGGTATGCCTACTCGGGGAAAGTGCAAAGGACTAGGGCAGGAGCAAAGGGACGTGGATGAGACCTTTCAATTTTCCTCCGGAATCTTGGTTTGCTTTTTTCATTTTTTTAAAATTAAAATCACAAATTGTTGTGGTTGCAAACTAAACCCTCAAGATCAGTGCAGTCAATGTAGCACTGTGTACCTGAGTTTGCAACAAGCCTGGACCAGTATCTCCAAGGTGTGAACTGTTCCGTTCATTTCAACTCATGCTAACTCAGACACTGCTATCAATTCATCCTATGTGTAACAATCGGCCGATGGACTAACCATGCTCCAAGACGCCATTGTATTATTCATTGTACAAACCTAGTAGATTGTCGCTGCCGTGAAAAAAACATGAGTATTGTGAATGATTTCACTGCTCAGCAGCACATAAGAATGGAGAGGAAGTGTCATATTATCAAGAACTACTCTGGACCTTCTGCAACACTGTCATCCAGCCCTCTGACAGACTTCGGGTCAGGCTAGCATGGCCATTTGGCATTACAACAAATCCGTGTTCTGTACAACTATTGTAAATTTGTAAAACAATGTTTAGATTCAGTTCTAAATAATGACATAGTGTGTCTCAAACATTTCTTAACTCAGACAGTGAAGGTCACATTTCCTTATGACTCTGAAGGCTGGGTAGACTTTTAATGAAAGGGATTGCAGGGATTGTGCAATTGGTTTCATAGTTTTAGATGGGGGCAGGGAGAACCTCAGCTTTCAAAAGTGTGACCAGCAGCAAAAGGTAATGTTTCTATTCCCACCATAGCGCTGATGTGAGTCACTGCTCCAGTGATGACAGCAAGCAGATTGTGCTAGAGCTAAAGCCTACAGAAAGTTTTGTGACATCAAAGCAGCCATATTAAATCCTGCTCAAAGTCAACGTTTGCTAAACAAAAAAATTGTTAAAACTGGTTATAAGCAAAAGAAACTTTCTTCCAAACTTGGGTTTCATATGATAGCACAGTTTTTACTGTACTATCTTTCACTTTACCCACTAGAAAGCGCTCTCAGCTGGCACTTCTGATATCTACCAATACAAATCTTCAGTCTAGTAATCGGAAACAGTATGCTGCCCCCAAAGTTATGCAATTGCACCTTCTACACTCTACATTTATGGAAAAGAGGCAGAGGACAACTAAGCAAGTTGGTATCAAGGATTTATTCAAGAAAGAGCTCTCAGGATGTGTCAGCGTCATTACAGATTCAGCCCCAGCTCTAGGCCTTCTACATTTGCAATAGCAATTGATGTTGATAATGATGACCCCAAAGCACTGCAAGATCCTGGAACGTATTCTCAATCAAAGATTATATTGAACATAATTTAATCTGATTTAGTGTTAAGTGTATTCTTAGTAATCTGGGTGCATGCCATGAGTGGCACAAAGTGAAATGTAGTGTCATCAGATAATCTACTGTACAGAAAACTTTACCTATCTACATCTCAGTGCTTCAAGAAAGCAACTGCTCCACAGTGAAGTACAACTACTGGACTGATGATGACCTGTTTACTATTTAATACTTTATTTTATTCTATTCCAATTATTAGTATTCCATTGCTAAGTATAACTCTCAGTTTTTGATTAATTTGCATCCCCATTCCCCCAATATGTCAAACAACAGAGCTTTCATTGTAATATTAATAATTTTAAAAATCCCAAATTCAGGACTAAAAGTATATAATGCAAACGATTTGATAAAAGTGGCTGTTACGTTGGATTTTTTTTGCTTCTTGGTTCCATTTCTGCTTCTAAGCTAAAAACAATAGTGGTTTTTTTAAGTGCATGGTTGTCTTGATAGTCACCACATCCACATTATTAACAGTGGTTGTGTGCTATAATTGTGTGGTGTTAGCCTCTAAAATTGTCTGACTCAGTTCAGAGAAATCACAGCCCACACACAGTCAAAAATAAGAAGGTAATGTTTTTGTTAATGGGGGGGGGGAGCAATTCTCCTGGAAAAGTTATTTTTAGCTTCAAAGGCACCTACTTTTCTAGACACCATGAAGATTTTTTAAGAGTAAACCAATATTTAGCTTCAGTATCTTGTCCTGTGTCTTGCACTCACAAATAGTCCTGTTGAAGACTATGGAATTATTTCCAAGAGTAAGGGCTACTCCTTATAGCCGCAAGGGGTGGTTCTTGCTGATTGCTGTTTTTATGACCCAAGTTTGTGCAAATACTACCACAACCAAAAGGCTCACTTTCTTTAACCCCCCACCACTCCCAAACCTGCTTATCCTCTCACTTACACCAGTGTGACTCCATGAACTGTCAATGGCAATCTTGTCGATGTACATCAGGTATGCGAAGACAGAATCAAACCTATTGCGATAAATAAATTGTGTGAAATTTTGGCCCTGATGAAGTCAATGGAAATTTTGCCAGTGAGTTCATTGGAGCTGAGATTTCACCCAAGGACTTTGACTTAGATCCTCAGAGATATCTAGGTACTTAAATTCCATTGATTTAATGCGAGTCAAGTACCTAAATACATTTAACAATGTGGTCCTTTAGGACCAGAGTGTAGTAGGCTGGACATAGTCACTGTGCTGGCTTTTCAGACTGAAGTTTAAGCAACTATTAGGAACTTTCCAAAAATAGCCCTGTTTCTCTCTGCAAACTTTTGTTTTCTAATTGTGGTTGGATAACTCAAGAGAGATTTGACATGCTGGAGCATCACTTTGCCTGGCAAAGCTGGAAAAATCACATTCTTTTCCGAAGAAAATACTCTGATCATTTGTAATGAAATACTGTGTCTCATTATGCCTGAAGATACACTACCTGCGAGTTTTATTTTTGTTGCTGTTTTCCAGGAGGCATTTCTAGCCATCCAAAGGAACAGATCTTCAAAGTGAAAAATCAACTCTGCAGCATGGCCCAGACACACACCCTCATGTTATTCAATGAGATGAAGTTTTATCTTTGTAAGAAAATCGGACAGCTGAGGTGTTGGGGTTTGATTGGTTAAACAGTGGCATTTTTATTTAGGCTTTCCTGGAAAATAAGTGACAACATTCAGACAGAAGCTGTCTAACAGGCATAAAGATTTATGAGTGATTCCTTTAAAGTAAACAGTTGCCTTTCATAAGTAAGATGGTATCTCAATCTACACTATTCTCCATGGACCCTAAGTACAGGAAATATTGCATTCTGAAATAAACTTAGTAAACATCTGATTTAAAGCCCTTTAAAGTTAATTAGTATCTCTCATCTTACTTCACTGGGCTTTACTTACTTACCAAGACAAAACTGGAAAGTTTTTAAGGATAACTACTGTAGATCAATCTGTTCCCCTGCCCCACCCCTAATATTCTTCAAACCACTAAGCAAAATGTTCTCTTACCCAACCATTGCATTTTACACCCTGACAGGCAATTAAAATGCAAATTAAAAATGGTAATGAGCCCAGTTTCAACATCTATTCTAATGTAGAAGATTAAAAAGATGGGAATTGAATATAGGGTACATAGAAAGATGCATTTGTTCCCAAGGTAAAATCAACTTTAGTCTCTTGTGCTAGTCTCTTTCTCTCTGGATGTATTTTTCACATGAAAGTGAGATGGCCAGAGCTGTCAGTCAACAGAAGAGGTGCCACTGATTTCCACTTCAAGTAACAGTGCTGGCAAATAGGCACTTCCCATTGCTTGCTTTGAGTGACTCATCCCATAAAACGGAAGTGGGGAACCTAAGGCCCGGGGATCACTTCCAGCCCCCGAGGCTCAGGGCTCCCCCTCCAGGATCAGGGAGCCAGTGATGGCACTCCAACCCACCACTGCCTCCTCACAGATTGGTCTCTGGCTGATTTTTCTGTAGGTCAGCAGCCCCCAATCCAAAAAAGGTTTCCCACCTGTCATGGCTCCCTCCCCACTCTGGCATGATAAATGCAGAAGTGGGGGCCTGCAAAAGTACCCCAAAACATTATCTACCAGGCTTTGGTAAAAAACTTCCCCCCAAATCTTAACCTAGATTTTGGGGATAAAAACTCCACTGCTACCACCCAAATAATGATAAGAAAATCAGGGGAGAGATCACTTGGGAAATCTCACCCCTAAAGTACAAACCAGGACACAAAAATTAACCAATACCAGGTTAAGAAAATAAAAGAGAAAGAACTTTTATTATCAACACAATATTCCTGTTGCAAGCATAATGACTAGATGGTAGAGTCACAAAGTAACATACTCTAGGGAATTCCACCAGGGGCCCAAACTTAGTTGCAAAAGAGAGAAAACCCCATTTTAAATGCACAGACATCAGATCTCATTTCCCAAACCATAAAACAACCTAACGGATTTATCTAAACTTTACCCTACTTACAGAAGAGTGAAGTGTCTATTCTTGGATGGAGACATTGTCTGACTCCCTCAATAGCTGGACAGAAACTGCCCAGGGACAAAGGAGAGAAAAAAAAAACAAAAAAATCCTTTGTCCCAGTTTGAAATTCCTACCTGCATTCCTATTGGCTGACTCTACCTGGCTTAGGTAGGGACATAATTAACCCTTTAGTCCCCAGGCTACTGGCCATCTCTCATGATCATGACCCCACCCCTGCCTTACAAGGACACGCCCCAATGGCATAATCCTCACCTGAACTCGATTGAGGCTGTTCCCTGTAGCCCTTCACTCAGTGCTGCAACCTCTACACACAAGCTAGCTCCCTTTTTCTCTACAGAAAGGGAAGTGGCACCTAGGAAGGCAGTTGCAAGATGCCAAAAATCCCCTGCCCCCCCTTCACCCTGCTGCACCAGCCTAACCCTCAGGCAGCCTGACTAATCCTGGCCAGAAAACTCAGCAACCATCTTTACAGGCAAATGGTTTTCCAGCTAGAAATATGACTTTCATGATGAATTGCCATGAAGTCAGCCTCTAGACACACAGAGGTGTGCACACCAATCTGTGCAGGGGAGCTTTATCCTGGCAACATGAATTAATATTTAAAAGGAGAAAGAGAATGCTGTCGTTCACCTGTTCACACCCCTGGCTTTAAAAACAGAGAGCTCTGCAGCACTCAGTCCCTGGCATGTTTTCTTGCAAGTTTCTTCTTTTCAGGAACTAAGTCTCCCAAGATGAATATTGCTGAGACAGGAGGGAGTGCACACTGAGAACAGATGCGTGTATGTTTCGGGTTAGAAATATTAACTCTCATGTGTTTGAATTCTCTTCCTTTTGACCTGTGCGTTTAACAACACTGCCATTAGCTAACAAAGTCCATCGCTAGCCAGACCCCTAACTGGCTGAAGCTGCAAACAGGTTCACTCATGGGCAAATTCAGCCCAAAGCAATCGAATAGCTTTTCTATTCCTGCTTCATAGTACTTAAAATATGCACTGTATCTTGTACAGAGATAACCACACTGCAAAGAAGATTTCACCAGTTAGCTGAGCCATCCACTTTAGTTATGAACAAATGATAATTCATTATTGGACAAAGACCCAGCCGATCTTTGCAATAAAGATGGTTCTGTAAATATTCACACACACATTAGCCCCTTGCTTTCTAAATTAGGTTAAATATGCAGTGGTTCCATTAAAACCTGACCTCAATACTGGTTGATATTAAAGGGATTTTGTTTTTCCTACCTTTCTATTTAAAACTACCTGCATCAAAGGATGAAATCTGCTAGAACAGTGTAAGAGGATGCTTTTGGAACGATGATAAGGTTGTTTTTACAGCTATTTGAACAACATGTTATACCTGCTTATTTGAAGATGATGATATGTGTGTTGTTACTAAGAATTCATGCCAAGTACAATTTTTGGGGTGTTATGAAGCCATTGTATTTGCATATTTTAAGTATTGATATAATACACAATTCCTTTTATGTCTTTTTCACAGCATAATAATGCTATTTCGATCACAAGACAGCTTTTGGCATAGAAAATTTTAGAAACTCAAAGAGATGTTCTTTGAAAAATTGATTTTTTTGGTTTGACTTTCATTCTGCAGCATTTGGAGTGTGCCTTACAACTTGTGACCCAGTGTAGATCATGCAGCTAAAAACAGTAATTGTGTATATATTAGTGCTCATCAGTACTTTAATCAAACAGAATTGTAATGGCTATGTTCCAGCCAGATACAAGATTTTAACATGCTATAGCGCCTTCTCTGTCCTTATAAGGCAAGCTTCATGCTAAACCCTTAGAATTAAAATTTAAAAAAAGCTAATAACTTGAGAGAAATGGGTGATCAGCATGCACGGTGTGAAGTCCTTTCTCCTGCTACTTTTCCTTTTCCAGTTCTTGTTTTCCTTCTATCCCTTTCTCTTCAGGCAAAAAAAAAAAAAAAATCCCTATTTGCTTACATTTTCCTACAGGTAGCTTTCCTGTCTTTCCCTAAGGTGCTGTTCTCAAAGGGCTCAGAAGCCCCATCTTGAGCTGTAACTAACAAACATTGAACCTATTCCCTTGCACCTCACTACTCAGGCCCCTACTTATCATAACAGCCACCTAACCTGTGGACAGGGTTTATAAAGACACAGAACAGTGCAGGTGAACTTGAGGAAGTGCTAATGAGCAACAGATGTTTACAGCTGAATTCTGAGTTTAAAGGCTCCCTTGAGTTAGGAAAAGCATAAACCAGAGAAATGCAAAGCCCAGCCTAGCAAATTAGATAGGAAACCTGGCTGAGGGTGTTAAAAGGCCAGTTCTCCTGGACTCTCACTGGTGTGAAATTCACCACTAGGCAGAATGATGAGTGTATTCCCATTAGAGCCTTAAAAATGCTCATTTTTTTATGTACACTAGTGTAATTTCATTGGCTTCAATGGAACAATAGTGATATCCAGTAGCTGAGAATCTGACTCCTTGTGCTGTCTGCCAGCACAGGGGTGAATTTTCCCTTATGAGAGCAGCTGATTATTAAGCATGCTCTACCCTTGAGACTATATTTGGAGTTTAGTTTTTTGAAGTATATTGAAATACATTTTCCTTCTGTGCAATAGGCTTGAATAAGCAGAGATCAATCCCCTTTAGCCTCTCCCACGAGTCTTTTCTCTGCAGTCGATCCCCAGCCTGTATTTAACTAGTAGGAAAGATGGAACAAGTGGAGGAATTTGTTGTATAGAAGAGCAGTCTAACAATGGTATGACTCTCCTTTGCACTGGTTATAATTTCAGTCACTTCAGTTAATTTAAGAGATTAGAACGAGGGGAAATGAAAATCCATAGCGATGTTAGAGCTACTGCAGAGATGGTGCATTCACCTATCCCTGGAGGAAGGAATTCCCATCAGTTTATAACAGACCTTCTCTATCCAGGAAGGGGACTGAGTGTGGAAGAGCTAAACTCTGCATGGGGGCTGGAAAATGCCTTCAGAAAAATAAATCTTACAATCTTATTTTGGCTTTAAACCTGAATTCAGTAAATGACTTCATGTTCTGCCTGGACAAGCCTCAAAGGCTCTAATCTGCCAGTGTTCCCTCTAATCTTTTCCATTCACATGCAGAATAAATTTTGTTATGTGCACCTCCAATAAAAATACATGCTGCCAGCTCTGGGTGCTCTGCTAATCGGCTGAGTGGCACCTAAATCTCTCCTGGATGGCTGCCCAAGTGCTCAGTTTACAGGGAACACTGACCCCAAACCTTCCTTTTTTGATCGTAACATATCCTTGGACCAGCAATGGTGCAGGATTATTACAGACTGGTGCTGTGTCACTAGGACCTGTCAGAGCAAGGCTAGATGTCATGATGACAGAAACACCACCAGCTGCCTGCTCTTGGGCTACATTAACATCCCCACATTTGCTGCCACAGGTGGCACTACACCTGCAATGGTGCGAGATTTCCAAAAAGAGCCTTAGCGTGCACAAGTCTGAGAGGGGCGGTCAAAGAGCACATCAGCCCCACTAACTGAAATGGGCATCTTTGCTTTACCAGATGCACTTCAGAGTACCTAGTGCAGTAGGCCAGTCAGATGCTAGATGGCTGTCTATTGGAAAGTAAGCATTCAGGGCCAGACTGTGACTAAGACAATGTGTCCAAGCCAGTATGAGTAAGAACCTATGCAGATTACCTGAGTGGGTGTAAATGTAGCTACTCACCTGCTTATTCCCTCACTGGAGAAGGCAAACTGGGAGGGAAAGGAAATGGGGGGAGCCTTTACTCCACAGATCCCAATTACTCATGAGAGACAGAGAGCAGGGAAGGAGGCTGTAGTTTACTAGGCCATCAGCAAGTTACAATTCACCTAAGAGCTAAGGAGAAGCAGGGTGGGAATTGTGCCTTACAAGAGCATCCGAGGGGCTGCCACAGCCAGACTCAAGCCCTAAAACTTCAGCCTACAAACGAGTTTGCATTTCAGAGGGATATATTTTTAAAAAACTCATTACACTGGACAAGCTACTCTGGCTGGCTGAAATGTACCTCAGCAAGTCAATAGGGCAGCTCAATAACAGCACAGGGAGCAATTGGTGTAGCAGTATCAGGCCGATGCTGGAGCTGTTAAGAGTGACAACCAATGGCATAACAGAAGTAAACCTATTGTAACAGACAGAGGATCAATATTTTCTGCTGTGAAAGTAAATTTCTGAGCTTCGCCTTGACATTTATTTTCATAACTGCTTCGTCTTTGCCTCAGCATTTACATGTAGCAGCAGGAGACCATTATCACAGGATAATGTTCAATTTCATTGACATTATCTATCACCCACAAAAACAAATGGAATCAATGCCAACCAATCATTGCTGGATGGCTGATCATTATCTGCTGCTAACAGTTACAAAAAACACCAAAAAAGCAAACTCTTCTATTGCAAAGTTTATGTATGTAGCACTTGGCAATCCTAATATGAAAAATTACCCAGGTTATTTCAAAATGCTGGCAGTGGAAATTCAGTTTGTTTTTGAGGTTGGATAAGCAGTTGGCAAATGCCATCCATGCCTTTAAGAACTCACAAAAAAACAGCATGATTTGATTTGTTTTTACAGCAAAAAGATTGTTCTTTAATCCCTTTGGAGTTGTTGAGTCTGATTCTCCTGCCAGTAGCACTAATGAAAAATACATTGGCATGAAGTGTCAAGAAATGCTGAGACACCTCCTCCCGGAGCCATTTCTCCTGAAGACAGCAGAGATCCTGAGATGACTGGAAGCAAGGAGATGACTCCTGTATCTGACATGAATCACAGTAGCTGTGCTACATGCCACAATGCAGCACAAAGATGGGGGTGTTCATACTGCCTTTGATCAAAAATCAGACCAAATTATCACACTCCCATCATAGGAATGCAAAACAAAATTTACTGAACTTCTAGTTTTGTTCTTTTCTTATTAGTGAGCAATAGATCAAGAAAAAAAATCCCAATTTCCAAAAGAATTACTCCAAGTTTTGATTTTTATTATTCTTTAAGGTGTATTCCAAATATTAAATCTGGTGAAAATTAATTCTTTTATAACTGCAAGCAGCATAGAAATAACAGAGCTTAGCATAGGCATATTGCATGTGAATTTCATTGACTGATGCTCATTAAGTGTGGAAAACATTCATAAAAAGGAATGTCTTGAGAGCAGTTTTCAGAACAGAGTTAAACAAAAAAAAGGTGAAATGGATTTTAGATTCTCTTATTTATGTGAGAATCTGAATCACCTGTAAACAGAACTTAGAACTTTGGCACATTGGATTGGTGTAGTAAAACCCCTTGCTTCATTCTAGTCATTTATCTAAGCACTAAAAACAGCTGTGATTTATGGATGTATGTAGGTTGCAAATACTTTGCAAAGAAAATGTTACAAAGGATCTTTGTTTTACTATTTCAAGTTTTTTCAAATTTTATGTATACTTCCTTGTATATATAGCAAGTGTTCCTGAAGTGTGTGTGATAAACAAAATACAGATCATATTGATAACAGAAATCAAGAGCCTAAATCACCAAAGCCAAACAACCCCAAGTTTCACTATTACTCTTCATTTAAAATCCACCAAACATCATCCTTGGTGCTTCAAATGAGAGAAATTATTTCGTGAGTTAAGGCCTGTTTCAAATCCCATTAAAGTCAGTGGGATTCTTTCAGCTGACTTCAACGGTCTTCAGTTCAGACCTATAGTAGTGGCTGGCAAGTTCCCAAGCAATAAAACAGAGATTGTTTGGTTGTGCATTATCCCCAGTTAGTAGTTACTTTGCTTTGTATTGAAATTTTTGGTACCAAGTCCTTTTAAGATGTTGCTGTTAATGCATTAAAAATGTAAGGTGCTTCATTCAAACACCCTGACACTGCTCACTTGCTAAACACTGACTATGAAAAGACACATGTAAAATTTGTTAGAGATGTTTCTTTCCTTTTTAAAAAATTATAATTTTATGCTTGATTGGAAGAAAGCAAAGCAACATGGAAAGCAACCACATGTTGTGGAGACATAGAGCTCTTCAGTGGATCAGTGAAAATGACAGGGTGGCAGAGAAGACATTCAAGTTGCCATGAAGAGATGTATTCACCTATTAGTTTCTGAGGCCACTTCTATACATCCCCAATGACTGACTCTCCAAGGTTGATCTTCCAGTATTCAACTTAGTCTAGTAAAGACATGCTAAATCAAATATTGAGGGTGCCCCTTCTCCTCACACCCCTCGTCTACACTAGGGGATACGGTTGAATTAAGATCTGCAACTTCAGCTACACTAATTGTGTAGCTTAAGTCGAAGTACTTTAACTTGAATTTTGGCTCCATCCACACTGTAGGAAGTCGAAGAAAGCACTTTCTCCCTTCAACTTCCCTTACTCCTCGTAGAAGCAGGACTACTAGCATCAATGGGAGTGCCTTCTCAGTTCAACTTAGCGTGTCTTCATTAGACCCGCTAATTCGAACCCCGGAAGATCAACTGCGGCTGCTTCGATCTTATCTGTAGTGTAGACATGGCCACAAGGAGTATGAGAAGTTGATGGAAGCATTTCTCCCATCAACCTTCCGCTGTGGGGACAGTGCCAAAGTTTGAATTAAGGTATGTTAATTGACTCCAGCTATACAATGAACATAGCTAGAGTTGCATATCTTAATTTGAATGTATCCCCTAATGTAGATCTGGCCTGAGAGAACGTGCTCATTTGAAAACTGATATAAGCCAAGAAAACAGAACCTGCTGATCATAAGTTCATGCTTACCAAAGATGCTGTCAGTCAAAATAATTATCTTTTAATTTCTCTTTTAAGATTTACATATGCCTCAGCCATACTAACTTTGTCTTGGCATGTTATCTTTTTCTACTGAAACCTCCCCCAAAATTTTCTAATAGGTGCTCAAACTATTCACTTTTGCAAAACCAATAAATCTAACTGATTTTTTTACTTTTAGTGTGCTATATATTATAAAAATAGTTTATCCATACAAATAAACCTCAGGGTTAATATGATGAGGATATGCAAGTTGGAGCTATAAAATTCCACATTTGCAGTGACAAATACAAGAGTAAATGGTGAATTAGCTCCTTCTAATTTTATTTTTAACTTTTATTTGTATGTTAAAATATGGGAAAAATATGGAAAAATGCATAAATGCAAAAAGATGACACATCAAGGTACATGTAGTGTGTTCAGGGTATAGTAGCTGTTCCATATCAACATATAAAGCTACCGGAGATATAAATATGTCAGTACATGATCAAGTAGGGTGTAAGACCAATTGTAAAGTAGACAATTTTCTAATAATGAAGGATAATATAATTTTCCAAATGTATTATTTCTATCATATCTGATAAAAATGAATAGTAAGCCTTTCAAACCTTTTATTGAAATTAAAAAGGGGTTTTAATTTTACAAAAACGATTTTCTGAAATGTATTATTTTTATAGATGCTTGTAAGGTTTTAGAAATCATTACTATAACAACTTGAATTGGTATAATTTTTTTCAGATAAAATGAATTATGTGAATATTAATAGTTCTGCCATGCAGATTTGCTCTACAATCCATGACCATTGCATTTGTCCAAATTTTAAGTATTATGAGCTTGCTGATGCAAAAAAAGGCTGGAGTTGGTTAATTTATTAATTAGAAATCAGGAATTATGAATCAGTCATGAGCTCTTTTAACTATAGTTTCTTGCATTTGATGACACCTTCCATTTCCTATTGCAGAAATGCCCGCAGGAAATCATTATAGGAAATTTTTGAAGATAATGATTTATCATAAAATTCCAAAATGTGAAAAAACTCTTCCTCAGTCAGGTTGATGTGATACCGATGCAGAACCTGCAAAATACACAAAATGTCATCAGAAATCATAGCAATGTAGGGTTGGAAGGAACCTCAAGATGTCATCTGCTACTTCATCCCCCTGGGTTCAGGCAGGATTAAGTATGCCTGGACCATCGTTAGCAGGTGTTTGTATTTAAAAACCTCCAGCAATGGGGATTCTGCAACCTCCCAACAATCACCCTGCTCACCTGATGTTAGGAGGCAAGGGTGACATTCAATGCTGGGCACAGGGCTCATGTACCACGCAAGCATCGTTCACTCTTTGCAAAACTACTTGAAGGCTCAGCCCCACAGTTTTGAATTGGATACAAATCTGTGAAAGCCAGAACCTTACTATTGCTCCCCAGCTTTCCTATGCCGACACAGCTCCACTGGCTGCTGCTCTTGAAACCTCCTGCAGGTAGTGATTTATTGTATGCTGGCCACACAGCAGCTGCTCCTGGATGCCCTGCAGGGATCTAGGTGATGGTCCCATTGAGAACAGCTAACAGTCTACCTGGTTGAACACATAACAGGGAGTGACAATGCTAACCAGATGTGGCTTCTCCCTTTGCTGTCTCGTGGGGGTGTCCAGGCCCCTTCCATCCGAAGAACTGGAAGGAACAATCCTGTCCAATATATCTACTCACTCTGCCTATGAGACTCCCTCAAGTCTGTGGTGATGGGAGCTTCTGAAGGGGCACTCAGTACTAAGTTTTCTTTCCTTAACCTTTAATGAGAACACTACTGACCAGGTGGTACCAAATGCTATTGACACGAAGGGCCAGATGTTTAAAGGTATGGAGGTCCCTGCAAAGCACAGACAGATGCACAGTGGGATTTTCAGAAGAATTTAGGTGCCTGATTTCCACCGAGTTCAACAATGCTTAGGTGATTTGAAAACCCAAATATCTTTAAAAATCTGGCCCTTAAAGCCATTGGCACCACGACTAAAGAGATGTTCATTTCTCAGCAGGACCAGATTAAGAAAGGGACTTTAGGGATTGTAGCCCAGAGCCATGGTCTAAGTCCGACAAAAAGATCGCCTGGCTACCAAAAGTCCCGATACATTTGCGAAACCCCCTTAGCCCGAGGCCCTGGGCTGCAGACACTAAAGACCCTGTGCATTATCTGGCTTTGCCTGGTGGGGAGTGGCCCTGCTAGGCCAGAGCCACACTGCTGTGAGAACTGGGAGAAGCCTTATTCCCCACCGCCCTGTGCTTGTGTGCAAGCTCCACACCATTGAGATTGTGAAATGAGGTTTACCGGAGCGGTCGACAAAGGCTTCCCTTGTCGACCATGGCGCATCCAGACTGCCCCGTTGTGCCACCAAACAGCTGATCAGCACAGCGTGGCGGACATTTTTATGTAAATGAAGTGGCGATTATTTAAATCACCGCTTCATTTTCCTATATCTAGTAAACTCATCTACATGGCGCCATCGACGGAGCCCTGTGGTCTAGTCATACCCTAAGTGCTGTCCACTGGCTCTGCAATAGTTTGTTGTCCAACAGGATCTCCACCTGTATCTTCAGATCAGTCTGCCTCCTTTTCTACCCTGCTGGTTGCCACTGAATTTATGTGAGCCAAGCCAATATCTGAAATCACTGCTGTGCTAGTGTTACAGTAGCCACACATTTGTATCTGTGTCACCTTATGCAGAGCATGGGTTTCAACACTCATCAGTCTATTAACTCCTTGATAAGTGAGAATGCTAATAGGAGAGCTTCTTACCTTAAGTTATTTAAATATCTCTCTGCTCACTATTATCTTACAACACCTTAGACATACTTCACTGGAACCCCATTTCTGATTTCTCCTTTCTTTGTGGGCTTATTTAACTCTGTTAACAAAACACTGCCTGGCACCTCAACGCACAATGAGTATTGTTTAAGACACATAAATGCACTTTTATTGCTTACGCTGCAGTTAATTCCCGACCTCATGAAATCAACTGAAATCTAAGGAGTTGCTGAAGCCATTTGGCTTGCCAAGTACACCATCTTTTATGTCATAAATTTATTTTTTTGTCTATAGTACCTTAAGGAAATTTTTAGAGGAGCACTTAAGCACTGCAGAGGAAAAAATCAACTTACCTAATATATCCTAGCACACAACTGGACTGGTTTCATTTTTCTCTTAATGTAATTAAATTGCTTGGGATAAAGTGGCCTGAGTTAAATAGTTATTACCAAATGCTTGACAAATAAACTTGATGTCACATAAATGTTTTTAAAAATTACATTGGACCAGATCCTAACCCCTTTTCTAGGTGATATCCACCTCTGAGATAGTACAAAGCAGTCAGGAAGCTCCTCTCACACAGGGGAAATCTCAGGCATAAAGCTGATATGGCTCTATGTATCTCACTCTCCTACCTTCACAGAGGAGAATGTCTGAAGAGTGTATATGCGGTGAGGCTGGCCTACACCTTGCTCTAACTGACCCCACACCATTAGAGCAATTTCTATAGAGCCTCTGCCCTTGGGTCTTCAGATTGCTTTAAGTTACAGCAGGGGGCATTTTGGCTCCTGTCAGCCTGAGGAATGGGAGAGCAAAATGAGAGCTAATACTTGGTACAGTTGAGGACTGTCCATTATTTCATCAGATGTTCTAAGTGGCAGAGATACCATGTGGAGAAGGTCACTGGTATCCCACTTGGACTCGGTGTTAATTAAACAGCTTCATGCATCATTTTTTTAAATCCTTGCAACTTGACTGGCAAATACAATTACCGTGGTTCATATTACGATTCTGATATCTACTTATAGAAATGTCAAGGATCTTGAAAAAAAGAAGTAAAATGTATGCTAAGCAGCAATCAAACTCCCAAGTGGTGTGAATCCACGAGCATAGTACTAATCCCTGGTCTCATGGTGCTATATGGCACTGCAAGTGGGGAGCAGCCTTGCAGACACTGAAATGGGTGTGGTTCTACTGTTTGGTGAGGTGCTGGATCTGAGACGCCCATGCAGAGGATACGTAGCCCTACGTACCACAGATCTGTGTTCCAATGGAAGGGTGGGACAGAAAGAGGGGAGAGAGTCATCCTGCTATCAAAGAATATCTCAGGGTGTAAGGTCCCCTGGAAGTGTGCCAGAACAAGTGGCCCCAGTCAGGGACACCCTTAGGATTTATGGGTCCCGACCCAGTACGATTAAACTGGTGTCCCTATTCCCAATGACAGCCCGAGGGAGGAATGATGATTTTTATACATGTGATTTCATAATCTTTAGGCACACTCATGAAATAGTTTTAAAGCAAATTTTAAACTAAGGCCATCTAGACTAACACAATAAATTCAGAAACTGACAGTATGTACCTGAAGTAGGCAAATGCCTGTTAAATGGCTTCATTACCATTTGAATGGCTCTTGAATGGTTCTGGTAATAGGTCTGGCAGGCTTTTTCACTGTCAAATTAACTAGATCCTCTCCAGAGGCAGCAGAGCCACAGATGAGGGATAGGAAGAGGGAATGGGTGCATATTAAGACCCAGTGGTGCCCAAATATTTTGCGTGTCCTATGCAGCTGCTTATTCTGAGTATGGGTAAGGATGGCCCTGCCCCCTATTTGGCCAATTAAAGGGACCACTTGGGAGCAATAAAAGATCAGCAAGAAAGCTAGGCTATGTCTTGACAGCAGAGCTATTTCATGATACCAGAAGTATCCCAAAATAGCAATTCTATGTCTATAGACATGCCCATTATTTTGGATTAGATTTTGAAATAACAGGCATGCTATTCTGGTGTCCCTGTAACCCTCATTCCACGAGGATTAAGGGACTTGTTGGAATAGCATTTTATTTCAAAATTACCTTGAAATAAGATATGTGATTTGCATAGCGCGTGTCAATGCACGCCTAGTGAGTGAGGAGAAGGAAAGAGATTGGTGGAGGTGATTTCTTAGAAAAGCTATAGAGAGTAGAAGACTCTCAGTAGGCCCTCTTGAGAAAGAGGGTATGTCTACACTACTACCCTAGTTCGAACTAGGGTGGTTAATGTAGTTATACGAACTTTCAAATGAAGCCCGGGATTTGAATTTCCCGGGCTCCATTTGCATGTTGCTGGGCGCTGCCATTTTTAAATGTCCACTAGCGCGGACTCCGTGCCCGCGGCTACACACGGCACGAACTAGATAGTTCGGATTAGGCTTCCTATTCCACGAGGCGTACAGGTAGTTCGGAATAGGAAGCCTAATCCGAACTATCTAGTTTGTGCTGCGTGTAGCCGCGGGCACAGAGTCCGCACTAGCGGACATTTAAAAATGGCGGTGCCCGGCAACATGCAAATGAAGCCCGGGAAATTCAAATCCTGGACTTCATTTGCAAGTTCGTATGACTACATTAACCACCCTAGTTCGAACTAGGGTGGTAGTGTAGACATACCCAGAGAGAGGAATTATTAGGAAGTTACTAGAGAGGCTCATCTGATGACTGACTTTCAATACAGGCAGTGTTAGGAGACCTGACAAGGGCTGAGGGCTAGAAAGCCTGTGGAGTAGCTACCAAGGGGCACATCTACACTGCAGGGAAAAAGTTGAATAAGACTACGAAACTTCAGCTACGGGTATGTCTAGACTACAGGGCTTTTACAGGATCCTGGGGGTACCCCAGAAAAGCTCTGCTGTGTCCAAGGAACACCTCTGATTTTCTGAAAAATTTTTTGGAAAAGCAGATTTTATTTTGGCATCCCTGTAAACTTCATTTTATGAAGAAGAAGGGATGTTCCAAAAGAGGGTTTTTCTCCAACATTTGGCCCCATGAAGATGGGCCAAATGCCGGAAAAGCCTCTTTCATAAGAAAAGCAGAAAAAGATATGCAAATTGCACTTCGCAATTTTTCCGACTTTTCTTCGTAGTGTAGACACAGCTAAGTCAATTGCATAGCTAAAGTTGAAATGGCTTAATTTGGCTTTTAGCCCTGTCGACACAGCAGGAAGTTGAAGGACAGGCACTCTTCCTTCGACTTCCCTTACTCCTTGTGAAATGAGGGTTACAGGAGTCAGAGTAAGAACTCCTCCAGCTCAACATTATTTCAAAATAATAGCTTGTTGTATAGACATGCTCTTTGTTATTTTGGAATTACGTTGCTGTGTAGACATAGCCTAGCTGTTGTCCTGAGCCAGGGAAGGCTGGAGAGGGATAAAGGCTAAGAACAGTGCAGGGTGATACCTAATGGGTCTTGGAGCCACAGAACTGTAGCGAAAAGGCCAGAGAGGGTTGTACTGAAGAACTGGAGTGTAGTGAGCAATCCTGGGGCTGCTGTATTTAATAGCCTGGATTACAGTGTTGGGATTATGCAGTTCTCTTCTATAACAAATGAGGCCCATTTGCATGAAGAAAGACTGTCTGGATTCTTTGTGGGGACTTGAAGAGGAAAGCGAGACAGGTGCATCTGGTAAACTAGCTTGAAACCTCCACTCCAGATGGGGCTGTCTTATGCTGAGGAATACACATGGCTATTCCCCCTTCATAAGAGAACATAGCAGCTGGTGGTTCACGGGAATCCTGAGGCTGTAGAAGTGACTGCAGAGGGGCCTGGTAGGAAGGATTCTTCCTCACCAATCTGCTCCCCAGTCTCTCTCCTGGGCAGATGAAGCCCACTATTCTCCATTCTGGTGGGAAAGAAGTAGTGTGCTTTTGTATGCATTGGAAAGAGGGTAATTACCAGTATTATTAGTGCTCAGTATTAATGTCACAGCAAGTATGTCTGTAAACGTACAGTTGCCATGATTTTAGAAACTGTTTGAGGACGGTTATTTAGAGACTTTGGTTTTCAGTCTGTTAGTATTAGATTAGTAAAGGCAATTTACCTGCCTGAAATCCTGAACACTTAACAGCCCACTCCCACTTTCGTCATAGGATTTAAACGTTCGTCTCATTGGTCTCCAGCAGTGCAAGATCTGGGGTTGAATTCTTAGCATTGCATTGAAAAATGTCAGGGTCTGTGGTCCAGGACTCCGCTACCAAAATGTGGGGGGAAAGATATTTGTTAATATAAAGAACACGGTAGATCAGCGCAGTCATATGCTGAAATGTAAAGGTATTACAGTAAAATTTTGATTGTACCAAAGACTGACTGTAACCTTGACTGATGCAGAATAAATAGTACTAGATTCACTTCACCTTTTAACATTCTTCAGCAAGTGAAGCTGAAACATGTCAAAGCCCAAAATTTGTGTTACTGTGATGTGTTTGTAAAATTAATACAATTCTTTATCAGATATTTATGGGTTTTTTAAAGCATTTTATAAATGTTACAAAGCAGCAGCAATCCAAGGCACACAACTGCTCCCCCTCCAAACCTCTGTTTTCAGTTACGTATAACTCTTTGGAAACTCACTCTTCAGGTTGGATGTTTTCATGTTTAGATTTTGACTGAAAGTGTCTAAATTCATCAGACAATGAATTAGATGAGTCCAGGAGGAGGGTAAAAGAGATACCTGCCCCATTATATAGTAGGCTTTGAACAATTCTATAGTTGAAATAGCTGGGGCCAGACAGTCAAAATCTAGCATGGGAATTACTAGGGGAGTATTGTTTCTTGCCATCTTGGAGGAAACGATGCAGAGTCCTGTGGCACCTTAGAGACTTATAAAAATGTATAGCTAGTATCATGAGCTTTTGTGGGCACAACCCACTGATTCAGATGACCTTGAGGAAGTTGTTTTTGACCTTGCAAAAAGCTGCTGTGTCCCCCCCACCGAGCTGTTATTCCAGCCACTGGGAAAGATTGGAGACCACAGTTTCTTCATATGTGCTGTACAGGATACTGAGCAAGCAGTGAGCACACAGACGGCCCTGTACAGCTACTACGTTGGGTTCAAGTAGTGTGGGCAGCTGGTACAAGCACCCACAGTGAAATTCATCTTAATCTTGGGAAGTACAGAGCTGTGGAAAGATTTGTTGCCTAGCTCAGCTGCCTAAGCAGACTTCCATCAACTATCGTGGGGGCCCCTGTGGACTTTTTCCAGTAGAAAGGGAGCCCTTCATCCTGGCTGTAGGGACCCAGACTGTTCTCTCTAGCTCAGAGTCTGCATGTCTCCACTAAAACTCAAGGCCCAACTTCTCATGGATTCCAAGGCCATGGTGATCCTATATCTGAACTCCTAGATAATACAGGCACTAGGACTTCCCCAAACCAATTCCTTGTGAGCTAAACCACATCATATTAAAAAAAAATCCCCTGTTCATTCTAAAATCACCAGTGATGTGGTACCCATCACAATCTTTGGTAAATTGCTCCAATCACTAAGTACGAGCACTTAAAAACGTACGCCTTCTTTTCTAGACTGAAGTTGTCTAGCTTCAACTTACAGCCACTGGACAGTGTCATACCTTCCTCTGCTAGGCTCAAGAGCTTGTTATCAAATATTTATTCCCCAGGTGGTTCTTCTTTCTTAAACTAAATAGAGTGGAGTCCTTGAGTCTATTGTTTGAAGCCATATTTCCTAATCCTTTATTCTGTCTCATGGCTTTTCTCTGAACCCTCTCCAATTTATCAATATGCTTCTTGAATTGCGGACAACACACCTGGACACAGTGTTCTAGCAGTGAAGATACCAGTGCCAAATGCAAGGCTAATTTACTTCTTTTACTCCTACTTGATATTCCCAGGTTTATGCATCCAAGGACTGCATTAGTCCTTTTGGCCACTGAATTGCCTTGAGAGCTCATTTTTAATTGATTATCCCCCACTTCCCCTCTTTGCCAAACATCTTTCAGAGTAACTGCTTTGGAGAACAGAGTCCCCCATCTTGAAACTATGCCTACATTCTTCAATTGTTCCTCGATATATGCTTTTATATTTAGCCATATTAAAACAGATGGCTTGCTTAAGCCCAGTTTACCAAGCAATTCGGATCACTCTGTATTAGTGACCCGTTCTCTTCCTTATTTACACTCCCAGAGTCTCTGTGTGGTCTGCAACCTTTATTTGGCTTTTGAGACAAGGAGGGGCTTGAAAGCCAAGAGCTAGTTTTATTATGTACAGCTCCTGTCACAGAGAGGATTTTATTATATGTTATTATGCCTTTTGCTGAGAATTTGTACACAGTGGATTGTTGTGACAATTGCATTATGTAAAAGTGCCCAGAACACGGGATGGGCACTTCATTATACTTTGTAAACTTAAATGAATAAACAGAAAATGATACTAGATAAAGGCTCAAATTGTAGCTCTATCCATCCCTAGATATGAGACAGAATTTTACAGTATCAAATCTGTGCACAAAGGGGACTTGATGTGAACAATCTGAAACTGTCTGAAGCAAAACGTGATGGTTTTGCCTTAACTTTCATACCGATACTGAATGATTAAGAGTTCCTATGAAGCCAGATATCCCAGGGGGTGCCGTTGCAGGGTAAGCTGCCTGTAACATCAATGCTGGGGATGCCCCGCTGGGAATAGCTAGGTGCTATGCATCTCTCTTCCCTGTATCTGGTATGGGGGGCATATTGGAGGCATGTGTGCTGGAGATAAGGACGCAGGTGAAGAGCAGTCAGAGTGCTGTATGCACTGGCTATCACCCACTGGAGACTGTCCTGGAAAGAACATTGACGAGAGACACAGTGTCTCCGTGACTGCCCTTACTGTGCAGGGCTGGGGCTGAAGCAGACACTGGGAGCAATCAGCTTCCTGACCTACCCCACTTTCTGTTGCCTTCAAACAGACTCTAACCCTGAATCTCCACAGCTCAAACTGTCTGCCTTCCCTCTTTTTAATACCCCTCCTTGTGTTTTACAGTTTACACATATGTTAAATTATTAATCAAATTGTATCTAGATTATCTTATGAATTAGATATGCAGGGTCTGATTCTGTGGATGCTTTGACTAAAGTAAATACCACGTGAACAAAACAAGTCAATGGAAGTCATTGGACTCCATGGAAAGCCAATGGGATTCTACGCATAAATACGACAACAGGATCAGACCCTAAAATATTCTGTTTCTGCCTCAAATAGTTCACAAACAGCTAAACAAGCCCCAACTGTACCGATATTCGTGGCTTCTGAATGCTCATCCTTTGTAGCAGGGAACTTTCCTGTGGTTTCATTAGCAGGACACAGCTTTGCAGAAAGTCACAGTATGCAAATCTGTCATTGTTCTTAATATCATATTTTGTTGTTATTTGGCTAAACTCTTCTTTACTTAAATTCAAATTGAACTTTTCTGCTATGGCTGAAAGAAACACAGAAATAGGAAATGAGAGTCAATTTGCCATCCTTGCAAATAGGTGACTTGTTTTAAAACAAAGGTCAGATTAGTTATTTGGGACATATTGGCAAGCCACCATTTCTAGGGACTGTCACATAAATGCATTATCTGGATCATGGTATCTTGGGGGTGGGGGGGAATTCATTTTTAGCAGGATAACAGGTAAGTGATAACACTTTAATGACCACACAAGAAACAAGCATAATATTAACTAAGCAGAATCTGTAGCTTTTACAAGCCAAAATATGTTCCTATATGAAGGGTAACATGAATCTATATGGGTATGTCTACACTACCACCCTAGTTCGAACTAGGGTGGTAATGTAGGCATACCGCACTTGCAAATGAAGCCCGGGATTTGAATTTCCCGGGCTTCATTTGCATAAGCCGGCCGGCGCCATTTTTAAATGCCGGCTTGTTCGAACCCCGTGCCGCGCGGCTACACGCGGCACGGGCTAGATAGTTCGAACTAGCAAGCCATTCCGCACTATCTGTTCGCCAATTGCTAAGGGCAGTGTTTTCCCATAAATTGGCAGCTAGAAAGAAGCTTAAGCACATTTTAGCATGAGGTACCACAATTTTCAGATGGCAACAAACCTAAGAAATCAGACTTTGAGACTTCTCCTAGCCGGTCAACATCTTTCTCTTTACAGGCTTTCAGTATTTCTCTCCAGGAATGCTGAATGATCTTTCTTATTTTATTTTCTATTGGTTCGCAGTTCAGTAAAGGTGGAGACCATGCCACTGCAGTATGAGGGCGGCTGGACACTGGAGTCTAAAGTAACAGGCAAATTTAAGATTTACATAGACAAAACATTAAAAGAAATCCCAGCTCTACTGCTCCCAAACTTTATCATACCTTCCTGTTTGAAGCATCCCTATTTATGATCTGATTTATGTCAGCATTAGAGTAAAAATTCTTCTTCTTGGATGAACATGTTAAAATGACACCATGCATATTAGTATGCTGGAAATTGATCTACTTTGAAACTACTGAGTGTTTTTCTGTCTGTAATTTTCTTGACTCTGCTTAACTCATAGCTCAATTACGTATATTCCCCCTTGAACCTATTGTTCCGTAAGTGGCAGATATATTTGTTTTAACAAGATGTCATTTGATGTCAATCTCACAATAAATAGATCAATGCACAAATTCTTGGAATGGGACAATTTAAAGCAAGTATACTAATTTACCTACTGTAAATTTAAAAAAAGAACCTTATAATTGGGCTTGCAAGCATTTGATTTTTATCAGCAAATGTCAGTAAACAACAATTTCACTGTATACTCATAACCCAACAAAAAATATTTTCATTCATGATAACTGAAATGTACAGACTGGCAAAGTAAGAGAAATGCTGTTTGAGAATTTAATAGCGTTTGATATAAGGATATTTATGCAGTATATTTTGACATGTGGTGTTGACAATTTGTGTTTTAATGGTTAGAAAACTAATTTTTTAAATTTCAATATCTACTGTCATTAAATAATTGCTGTCTGACCCCCTTTACCTTTGCAAGTTCCCCCTATAATTTCCCTCTACTGTGAAAGTCTAAATCAATAGATGTAAAAAATGCTTAAAAATAAATATCAATCTGTCGAAATTATATTAAAAATGAATTATGCCAAGCATGCCTATAATATGGCCATATATTCCCCTCCCCTTAGGCAGCATGGAGAGGAACAGTAAAGCCCCATTCCAACAGAGAAGGATTGGGTGCAAAGTATATTCCCTGTACATTCTCCACTTCAGGGATCACTCCACTTTCCCTTCAGTGATCACAACAGGGGAGCTCTCCTCTACAGCAGAAGAGGGTGTGACCAGAAGGGAAACAGTTGTTCTTTGCAATAGATGTGTAACTCAGTAGAATTTATCATTCTGAGAACAAGGAGCGATTAAGCATGGGCTTGTGAGCCCTCAGCCTTGGGCAGCGTGGCGTGAGCTCCACTGACATTTGTGAAGGGAGACAGATTCTAATGTAATATTCACAGGGTCTTTCCCATGTATTCTTGCAGATCTCAGGCTTACATCATAAATCTTGGCTATGATCCCCACATCCCACTTACACATGGCCACCGGGGTACTTCTAGGATGATGAGCAATGATGACATAGACCTGGGGCTGTTCAACAGATGTGCATTTTTGGGCAGGGGAACCTGTGTTCCTATGATCTTTCTAGGTCCAGATCCAACTTCCACTAAAGTTAATGAGAAATGTTCCATTGACTTCAGTGAGAATTGGATCAATCCCTTAGGCATAAAGGAGGAATGTGTTAGGCCTTTCCATTGCAAGAACTTACAATAATCAAGTTCTCAGCAGGTCAATGCTTTTAGACCTACCAAACATGGGAAGTCCTTTGCAGCTTTAATCTGTTCAATTGGCTACTGCTTTTTGAACAACCTTTTTTGGATCGGGGGCTGCTGAAAGACCCTCCCCACATTCCACTCACACACCAGAACCTTGGGGGGTGTCTAAAAATAAGGAGTTCAATGTGTGGTGGGGGCTGCTGGGAAGTAGGCTGGGGTAGGGGGGTTGGGTGGGAGGTAGGGTGCAGGAGCAGGCTGGGGAGGATCTGGGTGGGAATGGGGTGCAGGAGCGAAGTAGGATGTGGGGTCTAAGAGATGGGGGGGGCACTTATCAGCACAGCTCCCCAGGGACGCACATGGCTCCCTGTCCCTTGCCACTCCCAGGCACTGCCCCCCTGTTGCTCCTATTGACTGTGATTAAGGCCAATCAGAGCAGCTGGGGAAAATCCTCTAGGCAGCACTTTGCTGTGCTGCAGTTTCCCTAGCCAGGGAGGAGAGGGACTAAGAGGGGAAGCAGCAGCATATGGAGCCATTTCCTCCCACTGTCAGGCAGTCTGTGGGCTAGATCTGGCCCTGGCTTGTCTGACTCCAGCCCACGAGGCTCGGGGTTACTCCCCTCTTCCCACAGAGGGGAGCTGGCACCATATGTTCCCCACCCGACTTATGCCAACTTAGGATCAAGTCCATTTTTTATCACCCCAAATCCTCTGCAAAGTGCCAAAGATTCTTATCAACAAACATTTGGGTCTGATTTGATGCTCAATGAAGTCAATGGGAATATTTTCATTTACTTCTATTGGCATTGGATCAGGCCTCTAATAAATATGAAAACCCAGGAAAGTCCTTAAATAATCAAACACCTACTTTCACTTGAACTGAAGGAGAAGCTGCTGTCTTGGGACGTGAAGGCTGAGAAGGTAACCGTGACCCAGGCTCAGCAGGAGTAGCAGGTTTGGAGGGGCAAGCAGCACTGTTCATAGCCTGAGTATCTGATGGCATTGTTACTGCTTCGCAGTTGAATTTCTTCAAAAAATCACAGTACTTCAGTCTTCCATCAGCATCAACAGACACTGTATTCCAGAGGTCTTCAAACTAATGGAGAAGCAAACGATCCATTTTTGTAAATGCTAGTTGGAAAAATATTTTCTGTACTAAGACTGTTACAGAATATGTTGAAAGGAAAATGACTTGGAATGAAAGGAATCCTAGGGCCCAGTTTAATAAAAAAAATTACCACTTCTCTGCAGAAGGCTGTGTAAGTCTGGGAAAACAATGAAAAAGGGATTTCTCTAGGACATTTTTTAATTGAACAGGGCCCTAAGTGCACTGTTTAAGACCATTAAACCTTGTGATTAGATACAGCGACTGAGCTACAGTATATAAGGACACTTTAACAGAAAATGTAAATCAAATGCATGGTGCACCTGCATCCTGTCTTAAGTACCATGAGGCAAGTTTCTCATTCTATCAGGTGCATCTAAATTCTACTAACATCTCAACAGGCAGTTCAGATTTTTCAGTTATTGTATTTGCATCAACAATTTTATTTCACCCTGAGGGCAACAATGTCTCATCACAAAACTTAAATGAATGCCGTAGGAAAATTTTACAGTCTTTTACAGCCTATATAGTTAAAATATAGTGTCACTAACTGAATCAGTATACTACACAGTAATATTTCAGAAGAGATGGGGCCAGATTCTAGTACCCTTATCATAGGTGTTGGAACTAAAAGTGCTCTTGCACCCTCTAAGTTGAAGTCCCTTCCATTATATACAGGATTTACGATTTAGTTCAGTGGCTCTCAGCACACCCTTTATACCAGCACCCTGACCCTTATTTTTTATGCTGCGTAACACCTCACTACGTGAATGGTCCCACTAAGTACACTGGGCATAGGCATGGCAGCCTTAGGATTTTTCCCTAGCAGCATCCACCGGGTTGACTTAGATACCCACTGGATTTGCACCTTCATGCTCAACCCGAGAGCCCTGCCAGCCCTCCACCCTTCAATTCCTTCCTGCCAGCTATTCCAACAGAGGTGTAGGTGGATGGGTACAGGAATGGGCATGAACAACACATCTCGAAGAACACCGGTTACGAGAAGGTAACTATTTTTTCTTCTTTGAGTGCCGCTCATGTCAATTTCAATTGGGTGATTCTCTAGCCTAAGTTTAGGAGACGGAATCTAAATGTCCACCGATTGGAGCACTGCTCTACCAGACACTGCCTCATTTCAGGCCTGCTGGGTAATTGCGTAGTGTGAACAGAAAGAACAGTTACTTACTCTTCATAACTGTTGTTCTTCCAGGTGGGCTGCTCATATCCATTCCAATATATGTATGTGTGTGTGTGCTGCATGCATGATCTTCGGAAGACTTTTTCCCTAGCAGCACCCATTGGGTCAGTTGTAGCGCCCTCTTGGTGACACCTCGCGGTGTCAAATATATACCCCTGCCGTCTCAACTCCTGCTTTAGTTCTTTCTTGCTGGAACAATCTGACAAAAGGGAGGCGGATGGGTCTGGACATGAGCAACGCATTTTAAAGAACAGTTACAAAAGGAAAGTAACCATTCTTTCTTCTAGAATGAGAGATTGCTCATGTGCATTCCAATATGTGATTTACCAGTGGTTTGTACAGAGGAGGGGTTGGACCTCAACTCATTGCTGAGGGCAGTACTGCTCTACCGAATGCTGCATCATCCTGGGACTGCTGAGTGAGGAAATAATCAGCCATGATGGTGTGCGCTGAGGATGCGCTGAGGTGTGAACTGCCCTGAAGTTGTCCTGAATTGGGACTATTGCTAGAAAGGTCGCCACTGAGGCTTGCTCCGGAATGGAATGTGCTGTGGTAGATGGGGACAGCACCTTGGCCAAGTCACAGCACAGCTTGTGACACATAGTCATCCAGGACAACAGGCACAGTGATGTAATCGGGAGGCCCTTCATGCATTCCGGGGAGACAAAGAGCTGCATTGACCAGTGGAACAGTTTAGTGCACTCAATATAGAAGGCAAGGGCATGCCGTACATCCAGGGAGTGTGGCTCCCTATCCCTGTCTTGTGGTTTAGAGAAGAAAACAGGGAGAAAAACATCCTGATTAGCGTGGAAAGGTGACACAACCTTTGGCAGGAACGCATGATGGGGCCTTTGCTGCACCTTATTCTTATAAAAACCTTTTACTGAGGCTCAGATGCCACCGACCATTTGGCAGAAGTAATAGCTACCAGGAAGGCCACTTTGTAGAGAGGTAGGGTAGACAGCAAGTAGCTAGGGGCTCAAATGGGGAGGAGGGGCATGAGCTGGGAGAGTACCAAATTCATATCCCAATGACAGTAATGGCTGCCTCACCTATGGGTAGAGCTGATCTAGACCCTTAAGGAAACGGCTGACCACTGGGTTCCCAAAGGGGGACTCCATCCCCAAACCTGGGTGGAAAGCTGAGATAGCTACAAGGTGTACTTTAAGGCTGTGTCTAGACTACATGCCTCTGTCGTCAGAGGCATGTAGATTAGACACATAGGCAAAGGCAAATGAAGCTGCGATTTAAATGATCGCAGCTTCATTTAAATTTACATGGCTGCCGTGCTGAGCCGACAAACAGCTGATCAGCTGTTTGTCCGCTCAGTGCGCTAGTCTGGACGCTCCCCTGCTGACATCAAAGCCCTTTGTCGGCAGCCCCATTATCCCTCGTGGGATGAGGTTTACCGGGGCTGCCGACAAAGGGCTTTGATGTCGGCAGGGGAGCGTCCAGACTAGCGCGCTGAGCGGACAAACAGCTGATCAGCTGTTTGTCAGCTCAGCGCAGCAGCCATGTAAATTTAAATGAAGCCGCGATCATTTAAATCGCGGCTTCATTTGCCTTTGCCAAAACAATAAATCTACATGGCTCCGTCGACGGAGCCATGTAGTTTAGAAGTACCCTAATAAACACGACCACCAAACCCTGGTGTTTCAGGAGAAGGAGGAGGAGGTAGTCCAGAAGCTGGGGAACCGTGGCCTGCTGGGGGTTGGCACCCTTATTGAGGCATCACATGGAGAATCTCTTCCATTTGGCGAGACAAGCAGCCCTAATGGAGGACTTGTGGCTGCTCAGTAAGACTTCCCTGACCAAATTCAAGCACTGGAATTTCAAGTGGTTTAGCCATGGAGCTTCCATGCCGCGAGATGGAGTGACTCCAGATTTCGGTGGCACATCTGGCCAAACTCCTGCGTCAATAGGTCAGGAACCAGAGGGAGCATTGTGGGATTACTCACCAACAAGGACAGCAGCAGCGAACCAGTGTTGCCTAGGCCACACTACTGCTATCGGTATCACCGTAGCTTTGTCCTGTCAAATCTTGAGAAGGAGCCTGGGTATTAACAGCACTGGGAAGAAGGTGTACAGGTACTGCTCTCTCCACGACAAGTGTAAAACATCTGACCGAGACCCCAACCTGTGGCCCTAAAAGGAGCAGAGCCACAGGTGTTTCAGAGGATTGAGAACAGGTCTACCTGGGGATGATCTCACTCTCGGAAAATGGAGAAAGCCACATCTGTCTTGAGGGATCACTTGTGAGGTCATGGGGCTGAAAAGACCAGTGGAGGTGATCCGTGTGTCTGGAAAGTTCACAGCCTAGAGGTAAAAGTCATGAGCAATGCATAGGACCCACAGAGAGATGGCCTCCTGACAGAAGGAAGGGGAGCGAACACCACCCTGTTGATTGACATAAAACATTGCTGGGGAGCTGTCCATTATCACCAAGGCACACTTGCCCTCCAGGTAGGCCAGGAACATTTGGCAAGCCAGCCAGACCACCCTGAGTTCCCAGACATTGATATGCAACATCATTTCCATGAAAGAACAAAGGCCTTGTGTCCGTAAATAGGTTAAGCGTGACCCCCACGCCATGTCAAGGTGTCTGTCACCAGGGTGATCTCTGGCCCACGAACAAGACTCCCACACATACACTCTGGGTCTACATCCACCAGCTGAGGCATTGCAGGGTTGCCGGCGGTACTGTGACCACATAGTCAAGAAGGCCCCTGCAGGGCAAGAACACCAATGCCAGCCATGCTTGGCGGGGACGGAGATGTAGATGGGTATGGTGCAGGACATAGTTGCAGGATGCCATGTATTCAAGAAGCCTCATGCAATTGCACCCCATCATGGTGAAGTACTGCTGTAGTGTGGAGATGAGGCCTGCTGAGGTCTGGAACCAAGACTGCAGCAGGGAAGCTGCCATCAGAGAAGAATCGAAAAGGGCCTCAGTGAACTCTGTTCTTTGTGAGGGAATGAGTGTGGATTTCAGCATATTGAGGATCGGGCCCAAGCAGGAGAATGTGGTCTTGGCCAGTTCCAAGTGCCTGAGCATCTGCTCCCGTGACCTGCCTTTGAACAGCCAGTCGTCCAGTTCTAGGAGACTGAACCCAGTTTCTGCACAGGAATTTGGCCACCACCTCCATGCACTTTGTAAACACCCAAGGTGCTGTGGCCAGGTCAAAGGGCAGCACCGTGAACTGGTAATGCCAGTCTGCTACCATAAAAAGGAGGAAATGGCTATGGGTCGGAATAACAGAGATATGAAAATTCACATCCTTGAGATCGAGGGTGGCATACCCGTCCGCTGGCTCCAGCGAGGCCAACGAGACCATATGAAAGCTCAAGTTTCGCATGAACACGTTCAGGTTTCTGAGATCCAGCATGGGATACAAGACCCCATTTAAGCCTTTGGGATATGGAAGTACAGGGAGTAAAACCTCTTGCCTCTGAACTCCTGCAGGACCTCCTTTATCGCCCCCATAGCGAGGAGTGACCTCACCTCCAGGATAAGGAATTGCTAATGAAAGGGTTCCCTGAAGAGGGAAGGGTAAGGGGGGGCAGGAGGAGGTGAGGGTACACAATTGGATGGAATAACCCACTCCCACCATGCTCCGGTAATCTGGGCTTAAGCATGGTGGAAGTGGAACAGATGGTTCCCAAAGGGAGGAGACGCTTCTGGGAAAGCTTGTCACCAGGGTGATCTCTGGCTGCGGGTCCCCAAACGAGACTCCCACGCACACTATATGGGTCTATATCCACCCGTCGAGGGATTACAGGGTTACCGGCGGCACTGTGGCCACACAGTCAAGAAGGTCCCTGGAGGGCATGAACACCAGTGCCAGCCATGCTTGAAGCTGTGGAGATATAGGTGGGCACACCCTCAAAAGTTAGGCTTGGGCTCCAGCACTTGCTTGGAGAGGCCTTGCCCTGGGTAGAAGAAGAATGATGGGGCCTCCTCCTGTTATTGCGGCAGCCGCTCTAGCTCCTCTGATCCTGTCTAGAGGACCCAGGATAAAACCGGGACAGTTGATGTGGCCTAAACTGGTGATTCTGAGGAGGCAGGGTGTGAATACCCAAGGACTTCAGCATAACGCTGGAGTCCTTAAGGCTGTGCAGACAGAAGTCTGTCTTTTTCAGCAAACAGGCAGGTCTTGAATCATGCCCTGCACCTCCGCTGGGAGACCAGACACTTGCAGTCATGAGTTACGTTTCATCACTATGACCGCGGCCATTGTACACGCTGCCAAGTCTACAGAATCCAAGGATTAGTGACCATGTGACCTTCTCCTCTCGGACCTGCTGAGTATCCGAGAGGAGAAGCTCCAGCAGTTTGGAGAGGGTATTGCAGGAGTTAAACGCATACTGAATGATTAGTACCTGCTAGTTCAAGACCCGCAGTTGAAACCCCCCAGTCAAAGAGACCTCATGTCCGAATAGGTCTGGCATTCTGATGTCCTTATTTTTCAGGGTTAGATGAGGCTTTCCCTGACACTCCTGATGGTTAACCACATCCACCACCAATGAGCCTGGCTAGGGTGAGTATACAGGTGCTCATGCCCCCTCTGTGGCACAAGTAGCACCTCTCCACCCCCTTGGCCATGAGTGCAATGGAGGCTGGGATCTGCCAGAGCAGCTTAGTGGTCCTCTGGATTGACCTGATCAGAGGCAGGGCTACCCTTGCAAAAGAACGTCCATGATAGGGTCAGACTCTTTGGCCACCTTCTCTACTGGAAGACTGAGCCCTTGGGCCATTTGTCTAAACAGGTCATGATGGACTGTAGAGCGCATAGAGGGTGGTCCCTGTCACGGCTACATCAGTGATGAGATTGAAAATCACCTCCACTTGGCTAGGTATCTAGCCCTTGTGGAAAGTTTCCTGCTTCCAAGGTCTTTTGTGACTGGGTCCGAATAAGCAAGTTCACCTGGGTTCACCCATGGAGTGCCTATGCTGTGAGGTGCAATGACAGGCGGCTCAGGTGTTGGAGGTGGCCACGATCCGGAGATAGCAACTCTGGGAAGAGTGGCAAGGTGACTGGCGTTTCCATGGACATTAAGAGGAGAGATGAGTACCAGTGCTGATGGGCCCAGGCTGGATCTTTAGGCTTCCACGCTTTGAAGAGCACCTTGTGAATGAGAGGAATGGGCAAGAATATGAACAAGAGGTAGCGCTCTCTGGACAGGAGTAATGTGGCTGTGATGGAGTCCGGACTGTGAAGGAGCAAAATCACTCGCACTTGCTGCTGCATTGCATGGCAAACAGAGCTATCTGGGGAAACCCCCACTCTCAGAAAATGAAGCTCTCAGCATCTGGGCGCAGGGCTCACTTGTGGCTATGGAATCACCTGCTGAGATGGCCTGCCAACTTGTTCTGTACTCCGGGAAGGTCAATGCTTCCAGGTGTATCAAATGAGCTATACAAAAGTCCCACAGCATGAGGGCTTCCTGGGAAAGAGGAGAGGAATGTATACCCCTGGTTTTTTATATAAAACATTGTGGTGGCTTGCCCCGCAGATAGTGTGCAAGCTCACTTCCCCGTTCAGGAAATTGGGCTGAATAGTGCAGCCGACCACATTCCTTGCCTGGAAGCGTGGGCACAGAAGAGTGCCTTCATCAGCTTCAGGTGCCACCAACACCTGAAATTCTCCAGAGTGTGTAAATTAGAATCAGACCCAAATCTGCTATGGATGGCAGAGTTTTGTCATCTGCTTATTGAGCTGTTTTAGCTGTATAACGGCTCTCACTCCTCCTTGACTTCTTTTTCAGTCTAAAGATTATGGAATCCGGCCCCGAGGACTGAAGAGGGGAGGCTTTTGGCTCTAAAAAGAGAAAGTGAGATACTTCCTACCTTGATACTGGGTAGTCCCCATTTCCCCTCTTAACATTATTTGGCTGTTGTGTTGAGTGTTTCACTTGGAATGAAGAAGTGTTTTGGGCTTTCTCTCAGGACTTTCCTCTGGGGGTTGATATTTCGGGCTTATCTCCTGAGTCATATTAACTTTCTATCTTTCTAGTTTTTTTAAATCAAAACAGTGTCCGAACAGAGCCAAATGTCTCACTGATGGCTACGTATTACACTCAAACTATTACTTTTCCTCATTTAAACTTGATATTACAAGTTAGTCGACAGAATGTTTTATGAAAACCCATGTTGATTGGTATTAATTATATATAACTGAAGTAACCCAAGATCGTTCAGCTTTCTTCCCTCCCCATCCCACACACATTATAGATAAATACATGAGGAGTCAGTTACCCTGTTTTTCATTGTGATTTGGAGGTCTGTAGCAGACACCAAACTCACACTCCATCTTTTGCTTTATTTGTAGGACTCTGATGTGTAAGCAGTTAGAACAATTACTTCTGAGTTACCAGAAACTTGGGAACAGGTAATGCCATTATTTACATAGAAAGCCATTCTTCCCCCAACCCTATTTTGCCCACCCAATCCTTCCTAAATAGGTTGATTTTAACGTTCCGATCATCTACATCATCCCACTAGACTCCAAGAGTATCAACAAGATCAAATGTATGCCACAGGGCCACAGTCTCAGACACATTTTGGAGTCTATCTGTGACATGGAAATCCATGGATATATCTGGCCTGAACAAAGTACAGTAGTTGGACATTTTGTAGAAAGCAGTGATGAATTCTTTATAGTTAAGAGGATCCACATTTTTCAGGTTGCTGCATCACAACATGGCTACTCTTGTGAAGCAGGGAAGGTTGGACAGCAGCTGAGCAAAATATGAAATCTCTGCTTAAGCCGCCTTCTATTTTTCTATCCACCCTGCCTTTGGGGCAGCAATCCCATTATGACAGAATAACCATAACTCCAGCCAATGAAGCTGCAGCACTATCCATTTTGGGTTTAACAGACACAGAACTTGGGGGGGAGAGGGCTGGATTCCATTGTCTCAGCACTGCAGGCTAATCAGAGTTATTCTTGCCAAATTCTAGCTGCAGTCAGGGCATAAAAAAGCTCCATTGAGGCTGCAGCTGATCCAGTGGGAGCTTTAGAAACATAGCTGAGCAGTGGAGTAGATTTCTAGAGAGAAGCCCCAAACCACTGTCACTTCCTTTGCCCCAGGAGGATGAGAGACCAAACAGCTGCTGAGAGAGAAGATTAGTTGCTTAGCAACCTGCCTGCAACTAACTCTTACACCTGCCTTTGTTTTTATTTATTATTTGTGTTATCATAATGCCTAAGAGCCCCAGTCATGGCTCAGGATCCTGTTGTGCTAAGCAACAAACATAGAACAAAAGGACAGTCCCTGTCCCAAAGAGTTTACAATCTGAAGTATAAGACAAGAGACAAATAGGAGGATACAGACAGATCAACAATACAAAAAAGCCCACAATCAGTCTGAAAGAAGAAGGAACAGAAAACTGCATGTACCTCCTGCACAACAGCAGTATAAAGCACACCAGTCTCAATTTCAGAGGAGGAACCAAGGGCACTCCAACCAAAACGAATCCAGAGCAAAACCTCACACTACACCCTCCTAGTGTGTAACTTTTGTTTGCCTTTTCCCCTGATTTCTAGTTTTCCCCCTGCTTTGAATACACGGAAGCCAAAGTCACCAGCTTTCTGAAATTGGTGAAGCTTCCTCTGAAAGCTCAGTAAGGCTGCATTTAGACTGGCAAGATTTTGCGCAAAATCTTGCCGCCTTCTAGACTGGCTGCAAATATTTGCGCAAGATCACTGACTTTGTACTGTACAAAATCTGTGGTTCTTGCGCAAATACTCCGACGCCCCCGCTCAGGGATAAGTATTCTTGCACAAGAGGGCCAGTGTAGACAGACAAGTTGATTTTTTGCGCAAGAAAGCCCGATGACTAAAATGACCATCGGAGCTTTCTTGTGCAAGAGAGCATCTACACTGGCACGGATGCTTTTATATAAAAGCATCGTGACAGTATAGACGCTCTCTTGTGCAAATACTTTTAATGGAAAAACTTTTCCATTAAAAGTATTTGCACAAAATCGTGCCAGTCTAGATGCAGCCTAAGGGTGTGTCTAAACAGCAAAGTTATTTTGGAATAATGGCTGTTATTCTGAAATAACTATGCGAGCGTCTACACAGAAATTCCATTATTTTGAAATTATTTCGAAATAACTGACAGCTTATTCCGGCTTCTGTTAACCTCATTCTACGAGAAATAACGCCTATTTCAAAATAGCTACTGCGTGTGTAGATGCTCCACTGCTGCTATTTCAAAATAGCCCCTCCCCAGGGCCATTCTAAGTTATTCCTCCTGGGGCTCTAAATCGAGATAGCATGCCTACATTAGGAAAACCTGCCTCCGACTAATTATGAGGCTTCCCTGCAGTGTAGACGTACTATTTCAAAATAAGCTATTTCAGAACAACTATTCTGGAATAGCTTATTCCGAAATAACTGCAGTGTAAACGTAGCCTCAGACAATAAAGTTATTAATACAAGTAAACGACAGAAGACAACTATGAAGATGCCAATAAAGAAAATAAAGGACTCCTTGGGAACTACTGCCAGTCAGCATGGATGGATTTGCTGACACAGTTCCCTCTAGAAGCATTATGGACAGCTGATCTCCTAGCCAGATTACAAAAGTAATCTGACTTTCTTGAGTCATTTTCAAGAATGAGAAATACGGTTATTCAATACATGTGATTAGTAGGAACTTGAAAAGTGCAAGGATTTCAGTTGTCGGCACGGCAGACAATTAGACTTGAGAAGTCCTTGGCTCAGGGGGATGTAAAGACTATTACTGAATCCAGATACTGCACAGCACACAAGGGTGGAGGACTTCTTGCATCCTCTCACCATCTTGTGCACCAGTGTACGGCCCAGACCTAATAAAGTCCTTTGAATAAAACACTTACAGCCAGATCCTTAGCTAGTCTAAGGTGATATACCTCCAGGTTACGTCTACACTGGCATGAATTTCCGAAAATGCTTTTAACGGAAAAGTTTTCCGTTAAAAACATTTTCGGAAAAGCGCGTCTAGATTGGCAGGATGCTTTTCCGCAAAAGCACTTTTTGTGGAAGAGCGTCCATGGCCAATCTAGACGCAGTTTTCCGCAAAAAAGCCCCGATCGCCTTTTTCATGATCGGGGCTTTTTTGCAGAAAACAGTACTGTGCTGTCTACACTGGCCCTTTTGCGCAAAAGTCTTTTGGAAAAAGACTTTTGCTCAAACGGGAGCAGCATAGTTTTTCTGGAAAATCACTGATGATTTTACATGAGATCGTCAGTGCTTTTCCGGAAATTCAAGCGGCCAGTGTAGACAGCTGGTAAGTTTTTCCGGAAAAGCAGATGATTTTCCGGAAAAACTTGGCAGTCTAGACACAGCCCCAATGAATTAACTGGAGCTATGCCCATTTACACCAGCTGAGAATCTGACCATTAGAGAAAACCTGATCTGATTTCCACCCTGGCTTGCAGGGTCTGCCACCCAGAAAGACCTAAAAATTGTCCGCAAAATCAGAAAACAGATGAGGAACTCGTTTTCCTCACATGTAAGAGGATGTAACTTTCACTAAGTTAATAGGGGTTGTGATCATATGTTTTAGGGCAAAACTGGACATGAGACCAAGTTCTGCTTTCAGCTACATGCGGTAATCTGCACTGTGTATCTGAAAACCGAATTTAACCAAAACCATGAGGATCCAGTTGAGACATCGGAGATGAATGGTCATGCAACAAAGAGAGAGAGAATCCTCATCAGGACTGTATGATATAGGTCTAAAAATGTGCCTAAGGATTTCTGCAATTGAAATGTGAATTTATTGTGCTGGCACCCTAGAGTAGGTATGCACTATGTACTGCCTACCTTTAGGGAGCATGCAATTATTGTAGTTTACACACATATTCAGATAATATTGAAAAAGCAATCCCTCAAAATTACATTATGGAATAATGTTCTCCAATCCTTTTTGTTTTGCTCCAAAGATATCAGGCTACTTGTATATATGCATTAGCATGTATATATACTCTCCAAAACCCTACGCCAATTTAATTAGTTATAAATTTAAATAATATTTTTTCTTACTTGTCCGTCTGTCAGAAGCAGAAAGTAACGGTTGCAAATACCCCGGAAGTCCTCTTTTGATACTGTATTAACTTTTTCGCAATCAGTATCTTTAAATTCTTGTGTAATGGTGTTAAAGCGAGCAGTCACTACTTCTTGTATTCGTGTAAGGATCTCTTTCTTTGACAGCTCCTGAGAACTTTTAGGCTGAGCGACTTTCTGTCCTTCCTCCGTCTAGACAAAACATACACACAGAATGAGTGATGAATTTGCAGAACTAATTATAAATCATGGTGTGGCCTTCAGCCAGCCATAGAGGGAAAGTGTATGAAGAAGGCAGCCTTGTAGTTCAATCTATTTCAAGGAATGCTGGTATATACCATGAAGGAGAAAACAGGTCATGTTACTATTGAAAAGAAAAAAATCTACATTGACATGATGCAAAGGGTGAAACTTAAGCCAATAAAAGCAAAGAAATTCAAAGTTGGGTTTTACAGAGGTCTAAAAAGGTATGAGCTTAAAGTAGCATTTTCCTCAATGTTTGATGGAGGTGCCATGGGGGATAAACTACAACACCCTCTGTTACGAATACTAAACATTCTTGATAATACTTTATCTTGAAAAAGTAATCTTTAAACTTGAAACCACGTTTGTTGTAAAAATATGGCCAAAAGAAAAAATGGCATATTGCAAAATAACCATAGATAAAGTTTCCATCTTGTATTTATCTTTGTGTTTATTGTGGTATGCTTTTATCATGAATCAGAGCCTCAGTTAATGGAGCTATACTGGTTGACACCAGCAGAGGACTGTCCCGCCTCGTAATCAATGATAAAATACAAGCATGAAATCTTTTAAACATAGTCCTAAAATCAAAATTTGCTATCAAATGAGCTGGAAATGCTAAGCACTAATACACCAGCTTTTTCCTTCAGTTACAAGGGTAGACAGCTAACTAACCTGTTTTCACACATACTATTGAAAAGTAATCTTCCCACAAAATAACAGAATAATACATTTTGTTGTAGTAATCAACAGACCAATCTTGATCCCAGTTGTCACGGATCACTAGGGCACAAAAGACCATCAGACTGTGTAAACTGTCTGTACAATGGGATGCTCGAAGCTAGTAGAAGTTTGCTCAGTGTACAAAATTCATTGTCTCAGTAGTTAGGATATAAAGACACTATTTGACCCATACAGCTCCTCTAAACTTCCCCCCAGATTAGGAAAGGCAGTGAAGAACCCATGAACTTCTAGATGTCACAGAGGCATTGTGCATGGTCATGAGCTTCCCAGCATCTGACTGACATATGAGACAATCATGTGGAACATATTTCGGAATCTAGGAAAGAATTTGGCAGCCATGTAAGTAATTCATGGGTGCCCCAGAAGAGTGCTTCCTTCTTAGGATTTTCTGTGCCTGCAGAATCCACGCAGTCTGCAGAGCTCCTGGGTCCAGGGTTGGGCTCTGAAATCCTAGCAGAGGTCCATGAAACAAACTGCAATTAATACTGGAAAGTCAGTATAAAATAGAAGTTGTTTCTATCTAGCACTGATCCAAAAGCTTATTATTGATACTGAACAGTTGTTCTCTGAGGCAGATTAATAGTTGTTATCCCCTTTTTATAAAAGTAGATAAACTCAGTTACAGAAAAGATAAGACTGACTGAAATCACACATCAAGTTACTGGAAGCGCTAGGAAAAATCCCAGAACTCCTGACTCCCAGTCCAATTAATTTTTTAAGCACTGGACCACAGCTCCATTGTATAAAGCTTTTAGAGGTGTTCAATGTGGGACAATGAGGTGTACATTGTGGATTGTCAGAGCTGGTGCATTAAGTTGTAACTTTTTCAAATTTTCCAGTTGTAAGCATGAGTTTTGCAAACAGATCTAGTAACCCTCTTTTTTATTGCTGTTATTCTAATTTTTCTTAATATTAAGATGGATCAATTAATCCTATGTACAACAAAATTACATGAAAGTTCTTGAAAATAAATATGGAAAGCTAGCCCTCTAAAATGTGTTATTCTCTGAAACACTCCCAAGCAATTTGTACTAATGTCTTTTTACCTTATTATAATAATTAACAACAGAAGTGCAATGCCTTTTGGTATTCAGAAAGACCTATGCTACGTCTAGACTGCAGGCTTTTTACGCAAGAAGCTTTTGTCGGAAGAGATCTTCCACAAAAACTTCTTGTGCAAGAGTGCATCCACACTGCAAAAGCGCATTGAAAAAGTGATGTGCTTTTGCAAGAGTGTCTAGACCAGTGTTTCTTAAACTTTTTAAGACGGAGAAACACCAAACAATAATTTTTTTTTATGAGGTACACCAAGAACTTTTTGTTGAGCAATAAATAAATAAATAAAATAGGGTTGGGGGAAAGTTATTGAGGGGGAAAAAAGTCGCCTGTCCCTTTAAGGGTGGCCATTTTGAACTCTGTTCTTCTCCGTGGCACACCTCCAACTCCCTCACAGCACACTGGTGTGCCACGGAACACAGTTTAAGAAACACTGGTCTAAACTGCTTGGATGCTCTCTCGCAAGTAAGCAGTGATTGCTATGTACAGAATAGCCACCAGGGCACTTGTGCTTTTTCCTCTTCCCTCTTCTTGTGCAAAAAGGCGTTCTTACTCATAGAATGAGGATTACCAATTGTGCAAAAACCCCTCTGATCGTTCGATTTACTTGCTCAAAAATGCACTTGAGGTGTGGACACTCTGCGAGTTTTTGCAGGAAAATGGCCATTTTTCCACAAAAACTCTGTAGTGTAGACATAGCCCTAGAAACCTAGAAAGGAATTATGCATGTACAATGTCTGGCAGTCTTAATTCCTTAACAACAGCATGGACCCGATTCAGTGTCTGCATACACAATTCCTCTCTATTTATTCTCTTACTTTCTTGATTACAATTGAAAACTTCTATTTGCTGAAGATAGTGATGTCTTTTCTGATTCGGTGAGAGGTTCTTGTAGTTATGGAAGAAACATATTATCCTTTCCATTCAATTATAATGATCTTGTGAGAATTGACAAGGAAAGTAGAGTGCAAGACCAAAAGCCATCTGTTTCTTTTTTTTGATATCTAGTATTACTTTGACGGGCAAAACTTGTACTTTTAAAGTTATGAATCTATAAAATAAAATACTATCATTTAAAATATTTTAAGAAATGTCCTTGAATTAAAAGCTGAAGTGTTTATAATAGGTTTTTATATGAGCAGTACTTGCTAGCATATTAGCTGTAGTAAAAATAATTACCATTTGTGTTATGAAACTGTTGCTTTCAAGAATTTAGAAATTACACTGTGTTGAAGTTTGGCATGTAAGCCTGAAAACTAAGTATTTCCTATTAAAATGATTCAATTATCTTAAATATAACTCCATATTTTGTAGTTGCTGAAATTGAATTTATAAAGAAGACGTAGCTTCACTTAAAATCTGACATTTGCTGCTGCTTTTTAGAGCTAAAATTTGAAGGTGTGAACAGGGTTTCAGTTGCACGGTTTTAATTAATTTTAACTTTTTGAAAATTTAACTCTTTGGCAGCTACGTTGACTTCCATATTTTGTTATTCATAAATTTAATAAATAACAAAGCACAACCGTTATTAACTCTGAAAACTTACTGCTCCAAATACACAGTGCTTGGTGGGTTTTATTAGTATACTGTATCTATAAGACAGAGTAGATTTTTGGCTTGCAGAACACTACTGATCCGAATAGCATTTTAGATAGAACTACATATATACCAAGGAATAACAGTGTGTCAGCTTTGAAAACAATACACTGAAAATGAAAGTTTGATGCATCTCATACACTTGTTTTGAACACAGATGCACTGACATCCACCTCACTGCCCACTCACCACCCACACTTTCCAGCTCAGCAATAGTTAGATGAAATATTATTACTATGGAAGATCAGATCAAAAAGAAACACAACCATTATACAAGAGACTTTTCAATAGGGAAAATAATTTACTATGGGCCCAATTCGGCCTCTGTTTCAGTAAATGGCTACAATCCCTTTTTAAATTAATAAGATTTGCACAGTCAGCTGTGTGCCTAAGAATTGTTTTTAAATAAGAAGAACATATTAATAGGTTTGGGCTAATCACCTTTTACCTCATTCCTCACCTTCTGATGGAGGTGCTGCTGAACACCTCCCTCACCTGAGGTAAGAGAACCCCAAGTTCCTAACCAATTGAGTTATAAGATCAAGAACACATATTCCTGCTCATCCAGAAATATAATTTATGCTATCATGTGCCGAAAGTGTCCGTCTGCTATGTACATTGGAAAAACGTCTCAGACACTTCACCAAAGAATCAATGTCCACAAAACAGATATTAGACAGGATCACAAAGAAAAAACAGTTTATTGCCATTTCAACCAGAAAGGGCATTGTCTCAACCACTTGATTACCTGCATCCTGCTTCAAAGACCTTTTAATACCAGACTTGAAAGAGAATCCTCTGAACTGTCATTCATGCTTAAATTCGACACTTTACGCCTGAGTTTGAATAAAGAATCTAATTACCTTACCCATTATAAAGATAGTTTCCCCAATTATCATCTCTAATATCATTAGCTCATAGACATTTACCTTCCCCTCTCTCATCCCCCCTCTGTTCTGAAATTTGATTTGTCCTTTTCATACGTGTTCATTTTTTTTATTGTATCCTTTGGTATATATGGTTGTGCCAATTTTCTTCCACTATTTGATCTGAGGAAGTGGGTCTGGCCCACAAAAGCTCATCACCTAATAAACCATCTTGTTAGTCTTTAAAGTGCTACATAGTCCTGTTTTTTGCTTCACCCAAGTTCCTAAGGTTGGCAGGTATCTGGTTTTCGTCTGGTATTTGTGGAATTTGTCCGGTAAAAAAAATACCCAAAAATACTGGACATGTAAAATGTCTGGTATTTTCTGTTTTTCTCGGATGGTAGGCTGGTGGGCACATTCTTCCCCCGGCAGAGATTTAAAGGGTGCAGTAACCTTTTTTTTTTTTTTTTTTGCGCTCAACCAATTTTTTTCCCTGCCATGTTCATTATTTTTTTTTAAAGTATCTGGCAACCCTACAAGTTCTTCTAACTTTAACTAAAGTAACTAAGGAGTTAAATAACAAACAGTGTTAGTCAAACTCTGCTCTTAATACAAAACAATCAATTTTCAAAGCATTTACTGTAGCCCAGATCATGTCACAATGATCTACACCTGTAAAAGGAGGGAGATCAGCTACCTCCCCTGTGCATTTTAACCACTAAGGCCTAAATGGAAGTTCAGGATAAGAATGTGAGGAGGTGTTGGGCAGGTAGGGAGCAAAGTTGTAGGTAAGTGGAAGATGTGCTTTGCCTCACTTAGCAGCTAGTAGAAATGCTACAGGATACTGAATGCTACTGGATTCAACCCTTGAATCTCAGGGCTCCCTCCACTGCAGCATTGGGAAGCCCGTGCTGGCACTCAAACACCCTCTGCTGTTCAACTGTGGGGCTGGAGCACACAAAATCTACTATCCTGGCCCCCCCCTCCCCCCCCCCCCAGGCTCTGGTGTGCGAGCAGAATGTGGAAAGCATCTTTCTATTTAGTCAGAGGCCACGTCAGTGAGGGTTTGGGGTTTTTTTGTGCTTTTCACTTGTGTGTGGCCCCCGACTGATTTTCCTGTGGGTCAGCGGCCCTCAACCCAAAAAAGTTCCCCATCTCTGCTTTAAAGAGATCTGGGGTATGGAGGCTGCCACAGTGAAGATAAACCTTGCAAATGCTCCAATGTTGCGAGGAAGCCCCAGAGCTAAATACAGCATTAGCCTCTGGGGGGTGTCAGGAAAGAATTCTGTCTTTCTAAGCAGAAAGGCCCTTTGAACAAGAGCTATTGTCTAGCACTTTGCACAGAGGTCAAAGTCATTTGATCACAAAGCGATATCAGAAACAACATGATAAAATAGATGGTTCTCAAATCTCATACATTTGTGTTTATGTATGCATAGGATTAATATAGCTGTTTTACCACTCCATTAACCTCTTGTTATGCTGGTGTAACTTCTAATTTCCAGCAGTGTAAAGCCCCTTTAACAAAGTACCTTTGGAGGTTTGTCCAGAGACAACTTTATAGCTGTGCAACTCTTCCCTCCAGATCATTCCTCTCTTCTCCAGCATTTCTGTCTCCCCATCCACCTGTTGTGACCCCTCCCTGTTGCCCAGGGGTCTCTTTCTCTGGCTCTTCCCTAACTTTTCTTCTCTTCGTTTAAGTTTTTCTACCTTATGGGCAGTGACATCTCTTGTGTGTTTCCTGACAGTCACCTCCTCCTGTGCTGGAATCCTCAAGGCCCAGCATTCTGCTAGCAAGTTTTAAGAGGGATGAACTTCTTTTAGAAATCTTCCATCCTTGTAAAAAATGCTGAGATGAAGGGGACTAATGAGTGGGAGGAGATGATAGACAGACATGGCCTCTGGAGCAAAGACAAAATGTAAAAGGAGCAATGTTATACTTCTTCCCCAACATATACACACAGGCTACGTCCACACTGGCATGATGTTCCGGAAATGCTTTTAACGGAAAAGGTTTTCCGTTAAAAGTATTTCCGGAAAAGCACGTCTAGATTGGCAGGACGCTTTTCTGGAAAAGCACTTTTTCCGGAAAAGAGTCCGGGGCCAATCTAGACGCGCTTTTCCGCAAAAAAGCCCCGATCGTCATTTTCACGATCAGGACTTTTTTGCGGAAAACAGTACTGTGCTGTCTACACTGGCCCTTTTCCGGAACAGTTTTCCGGAAAAAGACTTTTGCCCGAACAGGAGCAGCATAGTTTTTCTGGAAAAGCACTGATGATTTTACATGAGATCGTCAGTGCTTTTCTGGAAATTCAAGCGGCCAGTGTAGACAGCTGGCAAGTTTTTCCGGAAAAGCAACTGATTTTCCGGAATAACTTGCCAGTGTAGACACAGCCACAGAGAATATGTAGAAAGAATACACTGGACCACATATTTCGGCTGCCCTGGCAGCGCAAAGAGCTTAGAAATCAGCTGATTTTTTCACCTGGAAATTGCTCTGCTGTAGAAGGGAGTATGCTGTACTTCAATTTTAGCTCCAGAGGGCCATGTATACCCAGCAGGTATACATTAGAAGAGCACACACATAAAATGAATGGGAGCCAACAGAGGTGCCAGGAGCTAGGAGCCACAATTGAATTCTTTGTGCCCCCTTCCCAAGTATACCCAATAGAAACTGAGCATAGCTGAGATCCCATGTCTTGGAATAGGCAGGAGCAATGTTCTGTCCCCGCTCCCTTTTCTTCTCACCTCATTCTGACCTAGTCTCACCGTGTTCATTGCTGGGCTTGGCTACTAAGGGTGTGGAGAGCTTTTTGCAAGTTGGTGAGTGTCCTTGATTCCCACTAAAGAAGAGAATAGTAAGCACCTTACAGAGTGGGGCCCATACATCGCTTCTGATCTTTTCTCTTCTTAGCCCATCTTTTCCCATTGTGCTGCTGCTCCTCTGTGAAAAGCTAGACACGGTAGAATCTCCCTGGACTAAAGGTTTTAATGGTGGCTTTAGCTTTTCCTCCCTGCAAATCACTTTACTAGTTCAGCAAATCTTTATTTACTTTATCCTAGGCCTGATCTTGGTCAAATGCAGCTCCCACTGGGCCAAATGCAGACCTTGCAAATGCATTACTCCCTTCTTCTAATGTAGAGGAGCTCCAGCCTGGCCTCATTGGCCCTGTGGAGGGCAAGCCAGCACAGAAGGCGTGGTGGAGCATCTCTTCAGCTGCTCCATGGTCTTGAGCAGGGTTCTCCACCTTTTCCTTTCTGAGCCCCCCTTAACATGCTGTACAAAGTGCCACAACAACTGTACTTCTCCATACAAAAGCCAGGGCCAGCAACTGCCACAGGCCACACACCACAGGGGAACTGTGAAGCTAAGTTGCTCAGGCTTCAGCCTTTGGTGTTGGGGCTCAGGGCTCTGGGATGTGGTTCAGCATAATGGGGTTTCAGCTTTCTGGACTGGGTCCCAGTGAGTCTAATGCCAGCCCTGCTTGGCAGTCCCTCTGGAATCATCTCGCAACTCCCCAGGGGCCTCGGTCTAGACCAGTGGTTCAAAGCCCACAGCCAGCAGGTGGCCGAGCCGGCACAGAGATCTGGCCCATGTGACATCCTCAGTACCATAACTAGGGTGGCATGGAAGAGGCACCTGCCCCAGATGCAGAGCTGGTGTGACGGTGCAAAAATGGGGTGATAGCAGGATCAGGCCCTCCAGCATTACAGCTCCCTCCCCCCTTCCCACTCCCAGCAGCACTGGCAGGAGGCCAGAGTGCTCAGCACTTCCCACTCTGCCAGTCCAATGACCCCAGCTGGAGCAGGCTCCTTGTGGTACGACCACAGATGCAAGTGGGTTGGGTGGGCTACACAGCTGAGCTACCTGCAGGCCTGCTGACAGGGGCATAAGGGGCAACTATCTCAGGGCCTGGCGATTCAAAGGGACCTGGGACTCCTGGCCACCACCACTTCCACAGTAGCCTGGGCCCTTTAAATCACCACTGGTGCTGCAGACGGCCCAGTCTCGACAGTGCCGAGAGGAGAGCAGTGTGGTCTGGGGGACACACAGGGTAGGCTGCTCCAGCCCTACTCTTTCTGCCCAGGGCCTCAGCCCTTCTTCAGTTGTTAAGCTGGGCCCCCCTCGCTTGCCTAGAGGCCTGGCAAGTCTGTCGGCTCCCCTGACTACCTGCAGTTGAGATAGGAGACCAACAGGTGAGAGGAGAGAGGTTCAGGAGTCTAGGTGCGGGAGTTTGGAGAGGTGACACAGAGGGCTGCATGGAGGACAGACACTGAGGAGGAAGACGTTACATTCTAAGAAGTGTTCTTTGTTCATTAGCAGCATCACAACATCAAATGTGATCCCGTTCTCAGCTATTGCTATACCACCAGCTCACTCTTAGGTAGCTGCTTAGTAATATCAGAGGTACATGACCCAAACAGAATTCTCGCTCACCTCCTTATCTTTATCACACTTCAATGATATTGCTTAAAATGCTTTACATTTCTTTACACTTATTTTTGACAGTACTTCTACAGAAAATTTTGAGTTTGTCAACATCTCACTCATCTAAATGAGATCAGACCTATTGTTGTTTGTATTATATATAATTAATCCAAATACAAGCCTCATTAGCTTACATCAGAACCATCCAAAGACTTTTTAATGATGAATCATAATTTTGAAATAATTTCTCAACTACCCTTATTCAGCAATTTTCTAAGCATAAAATAGAGCTTAAACCTGTGTTGCTCCTGGGCTTGTAAAAGTTTTCTTTTGTGTTTGAAAGTTTTACTTATGAAATGTCATTTGAGACAAAAGTCATCCCAGACTTTACTAGTTCAAAAAAATTTTCATGCTCTAATGATCAAGCTGAATACTTTACTAGTTAGTTTTGCATATACTTCAGTGATCAAGTTATATAACATAATGATAAGACTTCATAATGTGCTTGGATGAATTGCATAGCTCATTAATTTAGTTACATACTTTACAAATCAAATTTATTGTATATTTGGAAGAAATGGAAAGTTAAATTACCAGCCTCCCCTTGCAACTTATGCCCCAGCCCAGGTATGAGTGTGGGCCCACAATGGGAAAAAATTGCAAAGGAATAGAATTTTCATTTGAACTCAGACTGAAAACATCAGATTTGATGGGATCTAGAAGTTGACCTGATACTATGGATCTTGTCCATATTGCTTTTAAGTAAAATTCTCCCACTTGCAGAGATTTGGAATTTTAACTGATAGCTTTATTTCATCTATCCCACGCACAGCATATCCAAGTGCCAGAAACATATTGATTCACTGAGAAGAAAAAAATGCTGTTCAAACAGAAGCAATTTAAGGTTCAATCTTGTGAAATACTAAGCATCTCCAGCAAGATATTGAGCATCTTAATTTCCTGCTGAAGTAAGAGGCTTAACAACTGCCAGGATCTTGAAATATTCAGCACTAAAGAAGTTTCTGATGCAGAATTAGATTTGTTAAGAGCCTGATCCAGTGACATGCTGAACATTTTCAACAGGAATTAAGGAGGGTGGCCCCTTGGGGCATGTCTACACAGCAGCGTTATTTTGAAATAATGCTAGTTAAAGTGGGCGTCTACACAGCAAGCCCCTTCCCCTGCAGCCCTTAAAGCCACAGCCACTTGGGAAAGAGTTTGTGGCACAAGGCAGGCCCCGACAGCCCTGTGCCACATAGCAGCAACCATCACAGCTGTCTCCGCTGCCATGAGCGACCCCCTCCCCATGCTCCATCTGAGCTCTCCGAGGTTGCAGCCGAGCAGGCAGCCAGCTCCCAGGACTCTGCCCAGGGACAGAAGAGGCGAGCGCCTTCTTGGTCTCGGCGGAGATCCTGGACCTCACTGAGGTCTGGAGAAAGGAGGCAAACTTCCAGGATCTCCACAACCCATGCAGGAATGTGGATGTCTATGGCCGGATGGCTGAGAGCCTGGGCCACAAGGGCCACATGCACACCCAAGAGCAGGTGCGCATGAAGATCAAGGAGCTCAGGCAGGTCCATGCCAAGGCCAGGGAGCGCTGCTCCCACTCTAGGGTGGCACCGCAGGCCTACTCTTATTATGATCAGCTCCACCCCGCACCCCATTGTAGTCTCTAGACACACATGGGACTCCTGGCACACCCTTCCCAGCAAGCGGTGTCTGCCGCTCACACACACCTCCCCCCAACACCTGCCCCCTTCTCCTCCAGCAGGCAGGGATACAAGTTTTCTCTCTGTGGATGCAACCACTGCAGGACCAGGTGTGTGCACGGCATGGACAGAAGCTGAGCTGCCCTCTCCCGCCGGCACATTCCCATTCCTACTTGTCCCCAGAGTGTGGGGGTAGCGAGGCTCCCCCTTGGGACATCTGTGTCCCTGGAGGAAAGGGCCCTCTGTCCAGCCTCAGTCAGCCTTGCTAGAAGTACAATCCCTTCATCTGACCTGAGCCCTCTCGGTGTCAGCTCAGAAATGAAGGCTGGGCTTCATGCACTGTGTCTCCTGGGATGACTGCCCATCTCTTTGTTCTCCACAGCTGGACCAGCTCCGAGTGAGGTTTGAGCCACATATCCTGCGCCATCCTCCCAACCCCACGTGACCCACAGGTGAAGGCAAGCCCAGGAAAACTGTCAGAAGGAGCACATCTCCTGCCTGCATGCCCTGCAGTGCTCTCTGGACTGACAGGATGACAGACTTGAGGTGGACCTGGAGCTTCACCAAAACACCTGGCAGGAGCTGCTGCAGCAGGCCTGGACCACGTGCACAGCTTTCACCGCTGCCCTTGACTGCCTGGTGGCTGCTCCTGCTGCACTTCTGATCCTGCTGCTGCTCCTAATCCTGCCTCCTCACCCACCTTCTCTCCCTAACTCCCCCCCCCCCCCCGTGGCTGCTGAGGGCCCCAAACAAGAGGCAGGTGCCAGTCTCAGCCCCATCCCTGAGCCTCTGCTCCTCCCCCTTGCACCTTCCTACCCCATCCAGGTTCTTTCCCCAGTCCCTCCCAGTTACATTTACCCCAGTTAAACAAAACCAGTTTATTCTTTCAAAACAAAAGGCGTGGTTTATTGCGTCTGCACAGGAGCAAGGGGGGAGAAGGGAAGGGGGATAGAAGGCAGGGGAAGAGAGGGGTGCAGAAGAAAAGGCCCACTGGCCCACTGAAGAGGCCCTTGTGAGGAGGCCCAGGGGAGACTCTCACAGCTGGCCTTGGCTGAAACTCTCCCTCAGGGCCTCCAGGATGCACATAACCTCCCGATGGGCCTGCCGGATGGCAGCCGTACACAGCTGCTTGAAGGCCCTGGTGAGCTGCTTGGCCTCTGCCCCCAACCCTAGCAGGAATGTCTCCCCTTTATGTTCACAGAGGTTGTGGAGGGCACAGCAGGCAGCCACCACTTGGAGGACGTTCTACTCACCGAGGTCCATCCAGGTGAGGAGGCAATGGAACCTACCTTTCAGACAACCAAAGGCGCACTCCACAGCCTTGAAGCATCCCTTGATTTGGTCAAGGTGTCGGGTATAGAGCTTCATTAGCCGGGGAAACAGAGGAGAGGGTAGGCTGTGTCCTCCTACAGTGCACATCGAATTGTCCATGTCCCCGACCTGATGGTGCAGTCGTGGAAAAAGTGCTGGCATGCAGCTCCTGGAACAGGCTGGAGTTCCTGAAGACACGGGCGTCGTGTGCCTTCTCCGACCAGCTGACGTTGATGTCTGTGAACTGACCACAAGGGCTTGCAGGACCATCGAAAAGTACCCCTTGCAGTTGATGTATTCAGATGCCTGGTGCACAGATGGGGATATGGGTGCCGTCAATGGCTTCCCTTCCCACCACAGCAGCAAAGCCAGCAATGATGGGGTCCACATCACCTAGGCTGATGACCCTGTACAGCAGGATGGTGTTGATGGCCCTCACCACCTATAGGAGACAGAGAATCACAGAGTTTCCAGAGCCCTAAGGAGGTCCCTGCCCCCTCCTGCCTGCCCCTCCCCCCACTCACACACCAGGAGCAACCCCTACTTACCCCATCCCCAGCAGGGCTTTGTGAAGGTGGGACTGAAAAACCTCCCAGGGAGGGCACGTCCACCACCACCACCACCTCTCCCCCTTCCCTAGGGTACCCCATTCCAGCAGTTCACAGCCCCCCTGGGACAATAGCACGAGAGAGTTATACCTGCATGAGCATAGCCCTGATGGTTGATCTCCCCACGCCGAACTGGTTCCCCTCAGAACGGTAGTTGTCCAGCATGGCGAGCTTCCAAATAGTGATGGCGACCCTCTTTTGGAGGGAGATGCTAGGTCCATGAGGGTGTCCTGTCATGTAAGGGCAGGAGTGAGCCATTCACACAGCTCCATGAAGGTGTCCTTCCACAGGCGGAAATTCTGGAGGCACTACTGATCGTCCCACCACTCCATGACAATTCGCTCCCACCAATCGGAACTGGTGTCCAGTCGTGGCAACCTGCAGAAACTATAAATGGTGTGCAGGGGAGGGCAGGTGGAGTCATGCTGCATGAGCAGCACATGGTGAGAGGAGAGGAGGTGCCCAGTGAGGGCAACCTGCAGAAACTTCACCAGCAGGTGCAGCATGTGTTGTAAGAGCCGTCAACTGCTCGGAGGGAGGTCCAGCACCATAGCTTGAGTGCTGTGGTGTCCACAAGGGCAACCAGAGCACACAGTGAGATGGGTTTGCTGTCCTTTAATGTAGAAGGCAAAGGAGAAGAGCCCTGAGACATGGCTATACAGGGAAGTCTCTTTAAGCACAAGCCTGAGACAGCCTCAGGCAGCAGCTCCAGGAACTAAGTGCTGTCCTCATGCCCTGCCTGAAGTGCTTCCAGGTGGCCTTAAATGCGATTCAGCATCCGACGAGTGTGGACGCTCTATTTCAAAATAGCTCAGTGCTATGTCAGTGGGCATTTGCTATGTAGATGCGCTATTTTGAAATAAGCTATTTTGAAATATAAATATAGCTTATTCCAAAATAAGCGCACAGTGTAGACATACCCTTGGTAAATCAAGATATACCAGAAACAACTCTAGGTATCAAAAATAGTTATCTAATGTTAAAGCTTGCTCAGGGATGATTATTCCTGCATGCTAATACACTCATAAAACTAATATGTTATTGGATCTGGATTAACAAAGTTGTGAATCAGGTGTTTTAATTCTATGCATACATGAACACAAATGCATCAAATCTAAGAACCCAGATAATCTATCATGTTAGATAGGGTATTATTTTACTAATATGATGAAAATGTAAAGTTTTTTTTTTAATTTAAAGTGCTGTAATTAACACTATTTTTACTCTACTTGGACTTAACTAGGCTTTTCCTGCTATTAGTGACAGAGCAATAGACACAAAATTATAAATGTAAATGCTGAATTCACAGACACTATTTCAAGCTATCCTATTAAACTATGGACACAGTTGCACTTATAATAAACCCTACAGCGAATGTAAATATTCATATTGGTAAATGACATATACATATTACAAACATTTTGAAGCTATTTATGGGTCCTCCTTCATTTGAAAATTGCAGTCCTTTTCTTCCTCTTAAGAAAGAAACAAATGCTGCTGTTCTTTAATGCCTAACAGACTTTTTCATTTGGAATATAAACAGACACGAAATAGAAATTTCATTGGCTTTTCAGTTGCTATATTATGACATAATACCTAATTACCATATAGTTCTGTATGGATTTGTTTTGTACAACATTCTATTATTGCCATGGTAATACCGTAAAAGGCTTTTTTTATGGTTTTCCATAGGATGACAATTTTTTTTTCCATTTTATTTGGGCTGCAAGCATATATTTTGCAAATGAAACATTCATTGCTTTTTAAGACATAGGATGCAAGTTATTTTATTTTTACGGACTCTTATATTAACTGAAAAAATAGTTTTTGATACTCTTGGCCAAATTTAGAAGTAAACTCCAAGGTGGCATAATTTAGCCTCCCTCGCACTCAGACTTACTTAACACCCATTTATCATTGTGTAAGAGAGTCTATGGTAGAACATGCAAATCGACTGAAAAAAGGTGTAGGAATGTGTAAATTAAATAGAATGGAAACTTTTGTAGAATTTCTTACCTGGCCTTGTTAATTCCTACATTCGGGTGGAGGGCAGAGAGGTTCCAAACTGTTAAGTGGGTCTGAGTGTAAATCTAAATCCCATCAGGGTTCCATGGCGGGCGTAAGTGTCAGATAACACAACTGGGCCACAATTAAATGTGAGAATCTTAAGTCTAGAGCAGTGTTTCCCAAATGGTGTTCTGTGGAACCCCGGGGTTCCGCAAAGTGAAACTAAGGGTTCCGTGAGAAAATTCTGTTCACTCCCCGCCTCCCCTTCAGAGTGTGTAGGCAGCTCCCATTGGAGCTTTGCCAGCGGGGGCAGGCTGATGGTGGTGCATGGCTCTGGCTGCTCCACCACACACTGCAGCTGCCCCACCACCACGCATGGCGCGGCCCCCTCCGCATCTCGCAGGACAGCCCCTGTCACATAGAGCCTCTGGTGCCGTGCAGCCTCCTGCTCCTCATGTGCAGGCAACAGCTTGTTACAGCAACTGCTGCTGCTGTGAGGGGGCGGTGGCCAGGTCCGAGGCACTGAGTAGCAGCTCCCAGACCTCGGTATTTTTAAACTGCTGCCTGCACCCCAGCAGGGGCTGCATAGAACTCAGCTGGGGCTCTGCCCCTGCCCCCGGGGCATGCTCGAGCTCTTCTCCCCTCCCCCCCTCCGGGGCATGCTCGGGCTCGCTGCCCCCTTTGCACTGCTGCTCTCTCTCTCCCACAACCCTCCTCACTCTGCTGGGGAAGCAGCCGAGTCTGGTCTAGTGAGGAAGGTCAGGGTTTCTTCACCACTGTTCCTCTGTCCTGCCAGTGGGGAACCTGAGCTGGTGCTGCAGCTGTGCTGGGGTCCCCACTGCATGGAGTTGGGGGACTGAGCTCCCTCTCCCGCCCCCCTGCTGGGGGAATGACAGCATGCTGCCTAGAGGCTTTCCTTGCTGCAGCAGGGTGCCAAGCCAGACCCCACACCCAAAACCCCCTTGCCCACTCCCCCGCCCACCGCCAAAACCCCTCATTCCCAGCTTGCTCTGACACCCTGCCCCAAGCTCTCTCCTGTACCCTCCCTCCTGGCTAGGACACTGCAGATCATCTTCGCAATTTATACACAAACATCATGAAGTGTTTTCCAACCAATAACTGGATTCAAAATCCATTAAATATAACAGAAAAGCCAGTTGGTTTTTCCTACGCAAGATTATGAAAACCTAATTGAAATCGCTTCAGACGGCCAATTAATACAAAAATTTAAAGCAGTTTCTCTCATTATATTTTGAGGCGGCTTATCTCGAGAATATTCAGCTTTATCAAGACATGCAATTCATCAGTTGTTACCCTTCACCAGCACATACTTGTGTGAAACTGGGTTCTTGAATTACACAGCAACAAAAATGAAATACAGAAATCGACTGACTGCTGTGCCAGATATGTAAATCCAACTTTCTGGTATTAAACCAAATATACAAAGAATTTGCCAAGAAAAGAAGATAAAACACTGTTTGGATTGAAAACTGCCAATATAATGCATATTAGTTTTTTAGCTTTATGTTTTGTACATATTAAATGTGATTTTTGTTTTTAAATATGTGCAATTAAACTAAATGTTGATCTCATGACCCTGTTTAGCAGTTGTTTATTATTATCTTTACTTATTTGTGGTCTACTTTTTCAGCTCCATTTGTGACTGTTATTAGGGGTTCCGCAAAATTCTTTAGAGTTTAAAAGGGTTCTGTGTCCAAATAAAATTGGGAAACACAGGTCTAGAAGGAGTCCAAATTTGTGTGACACACTAATTGAGAGTGTCAGAAGAAGCTTCATATTTCACCAACTGAAGCCGCCTCTATACTTGAAACTCACCTCTGAATTTAGCCCTTTGTGATGTATACATACCATTCCCATTTTAAGATATTTGTTGAGGGCAAAACATTGGATTAATCATGGGAAAAAAGAGTGAATTAAATAAGCCTGTTCTTCAGTCATCTTTCTGTAATTCATCATCCTTACTAGTTATCCTATTCTGGAAAACCTCTGTGTTCCCATGAAGAAACTTGCAGAATTAATGTCATAATTTGCTAATGCTAATGAATGTTCTTCCTTATATGAAAGATCATATTCACTTGCCTTTACTCATAATTTTCTCCATGGAAATTCCTAACATCCCATTGACTGCCAGAGATATTCTAAGGGAGAAGCTGCATCTGACCATTTGTTTAGAATTAGCATGTTTATTGAATTCATTCATTTTTAAAACAAACAGCTTGTAGCTAGTCTTACCTCTAAGAGGAGATCACAGTTTTTCAGGAAAAATTTCCAATCTACTGTATGATTTTCATAAAGCTTTAGTTTCTTGAGTAGGTGCCTGAACTGTTTGTCTGTTAGTTTGAAGCAGAAATGGTCAAGTACCTGGTGGAATTCCAGTGCTGTTACTGCCCCAGTGCCTTCTTTATCAAAGAGAGAAAATGCCTGACAAAACCAACAAAAAAATTACTTTAAAAATTTTGCATATATCAGAAGAGATTTCTTTTTAGCATGGCTGATATTGAATGGCTAAATTGTATAGGTAAAGCCATATTTGATATATGTATGCCTCTTTATCTCCAGATATTTTAGCTATGAAGAAATGCAAGTCATTTATAACCATTTTACTGAAGCCCCTACTGGAAATGAAAAGCTTATTATTGTCTTGAAATCAATAAGTTTCAAAATCAATCTTATATTTTATGTATTAATAAATACTTTTCCCCAATCAACAGAATCTTTGAAAAACAAGTATTTAGTGTGAGCAGAGAGACGTTATATCTTTGATTGCTTAAATGTCCAAATATGCAACCCAGGTACAGGTTAACATGAATTCCTGCCAGCCAAATAAAAAAGATAACAAATATTTGAGATAAAGTGCCCCCATAGAGAAAATCTGACTAGCTGTATACACCAGTTTGTTTCCTGTTTCCTAGCAGATAGAAACTTCTGACTGGTTGAGCTAATGTTGGAGTTTTTTCCCCATTCTCTCCCCTGCAAAGTACTTTGTGGGAAAGATCTCCATTCTCAGTAACTCTCGGAGGTGTAAAGATCAACATGTTAGCAAATAATCTCTCATCTTGGTTCCCACATTCTTGCTTTTGTATTACAGTTACCATCCACCCAGGCTTTCTTAGGTTCATTGCTTTTTTTGAAGGTAACTGTCCTGAAAAATCTGGAAGGGTGCTCAGTACACACTGCGAGCTGCCCAATTTTATGGGCACCGGATTTTCTCAGATGTTCCAGTTTTTTTGTACATGAAAGGTGGTTCCCAAAGACTTCCACAGGAAATATATTAGATTGAATTCTGGGTCAGGAGGGAACACTGAAGAGAGTGCAAAAGACCAGAAGAGGTAGACAGTAAGTGCACTGAGAAGGCATACTAGAGTCTAGGGCAGCCAATGTGTGGGGCAAGGTATGTCCACTGTCACTCCAGCCAACTAACAATCACTTACCCAGCTTTATCTTTTTTCTCTTGTTTTGTTCTACAATAGAAATATGCAGTTGAATACATAAACATTGATTTTACAGATGTAAATGTTTTGTACTAATTTGAAAGCAATATAGTCCCAGTCAAAGTTCCATATACTCTTTCATGCTGTGATGTTTTGGTTTAGTAGAATAGTTTTATTAACAAAATTTCATAAAATGACCTTACAAGCTGGTATTTTTTTTACTGTATTTCTTAGCAAACCACACAGGGTTTGGGGTTTTTGGGGGGGTTTATCTGGTTGGTTGTTTTTTTTTGTAAAGTCACGTGGTAATACATTTTAATGTTATAGTACATTGGAAATAGATCCCTTGAATAGCAAATGGCATTCTATAAATTCCCAACTTATTTTGATCTTTATATTGATGAGACGTTTTAGGGGCAAAAATAAAGTTGGGGTGGGCAAGATGAGTCAGGTGAGGCAAAAGTGATTGGGGAATGTTACATGGCAATTAGGACTCTGCTGTCGCCCTTCATTATTTTCAGACTTTTTAATGTTCGTGTTTTATTAAAGATGTAGATTTTTTGTGAAGATGGTCTAATATTTTTGGAAAGTTAGCTGGGCTTTATTGAGTCACACTTTCAACCTTCCCTCTTTCTACTGAAACTTTAAGAAAACGGTGACCCTTTTTGTATTGGATCTCACTTCTCTTCTGTGACATGCCATCTCTCACAATATAGCAGAGTCCATTACAGTTCACATGGCTATGCAGCTGTGGTTTGGGATAGCAATGTTTCCTCCAAAGTGTGTCTGATAGTTCTTTCTGTTGCTTAAGAATGAATCTAGCACGATCCTATTGGACATTAAGAACTCTGCGAGAATTAGTTTGGCTGCAGGTTTTTGGTAGATTTGGGAATAATAATAGTAGTAATAATAATAGCACTTTTCAACCACAGAATCTCAAAATGTTATATGAAAGTGGATGATGATTACTATCACAAATTTACAAATGGGAAAACTGAGGCACAATCAGGTTAAGTGACTTGTCCAAAACTTCACAGAGTCAAGAGAACTCTTGATTCTAAGTCTAGTTTTCTTTTCAACCGTTCAGCCCTGCCTCCCTGGAGTGACCTACACTACTCTTGTTGGTAAAACCATAATGCTCCACCACAGTATCATGTACTCCCTATGAGTAATAACTCACAACTTGGGAAGACTGTGCATTCTCCTCCCAGTTATTTGGAAGAGTTTTGCTACAAATATGGCTAACTCACAATTTACATGAACCTAATTAATTCTGTGGATCCTGTTTTCTCCTTTTACACACCAACCTCTGCCCTCACAAAGCCATATGCTGCTGTGACTTGTTGTGGCTTTATGTAACCACCAAAGGTGCTATAGAAAGTTCTTTCTCTAATGAGGTTGAACATGCTACTTTTATAGTTATCCCTGCTCCTTCTGGCCTGGGATTGGGGAACCCCACACAGCCTGCAGAAATGCTTGTAGACAGCTGGGCTAGCCCCCCAGTCAAGCATAAAGAAATGAAATTAAATATTATGTCCACATGCAACCTACCTTGTATAACAAATCATAGGAAGATGTGACTATTTCTTTTATCTTAATTAGGGTCTTTTCTAAGCTGAGCATTGCAAAGCTTGCAGGTGGTGCAGCAGGCTTTTGTCTCTGCTGGTATTTAGATGCTCTGCCATCATCAATCGCTCTCAGGAAATCAAAATAAGAGAGCTTGCTGTCATGAATACTGATTCCTAATCTAAGAGAAAAAGCAGAACAGTATTTCAACATTTTATTAAAAAGTATTATCACTACTACAACTGCTACTAATTAATTTTTATAAGCTGTGTTGTGGTATTGCCTGGGAGTCCCGTGTATGGGTCAGGACCCTATCGATATTGTACGAACATTTTGTACTTTGCATTGTGCCTTTCATTCCAGGATCTAAAAGTGTTGTTAAAGTACAAATAAATTACACAATGTCCTATGAAGTTTTACTATCCCAATGTTACCCATAGGGAAACTGCGTTCCTACAGTTCCTATGGGCTTCCGTGGGGACTGTGGCTGATCAACAACCCTGAAAATCAAACCCTAAGCTACGTCTACACTGCTGGTAGAAGGGAGCCTCCCAACCTAGGTATACAGATTTGTGCCAGCTCAGTTCAAGCTAGACTCAGAGTACTAAGAAATAGCAGGGTGGGTGTTGAAGGTCTAGCAAAGACCCTGGCTAGCCATCCAAACTTGGATACCGGGGGTTAGATGTGCTCGAGAGCCTGAGCTGCAAAGTCCACATTTTAGTATGCTAACTTGTTGCTAGTTGCTATGTAGACATAGCCTAAGTGACTTCTCCAAAATTACAGTGTGCCAGCTGTGGATGGAGCCCAGAGTTCTGACTCCTAGTTTCCTGCTGTAACTACTGAGTAAACTGCCTTCTATTCGTCATATGGTAGGAAACCAAATCAATTTCCATACAAAGCTTTTCTTGAACTTATAACTGGAGAACTCAACTGTCACCTGCATTTGAGCTCTGCATGGCAACAGGGTGGCAGGCTATCCTGGAGCACTTTGTACGTCTGATCCTGCATTAGCCCAGCTCTGGTATCCACATAAGCAACGTAATGGCTGCTCTAACCTGAGCCACTGGTGAGTTCTCAGGGATGTGGAGAACTAAAGCAATGAAGTTTTCCTTCACTATGCCTCTGATATATTGCCCTTCTCTTCCCTTGGTGCACCTACTGACTCTGACTTGAAGTGTGATGCTCCTGGCCCAGCAGATGTCATCTACAACCAGAGAAGAGTGCCCCTCCACAAGCTGAATTCGCTGCTAACCTTTCATGGTCAGATTATATTGGAGCATTTGGCCTGAAGTCTTTCATACCTCCTCTCAACCTTTTCAATATGTTTGCCAAGAGTAATATCTGGTATATCACAGAGACTATGAAGTTTTGTACTCTGTCATATAAGAAATTCAGTGAGCTGCACATCTAAATATAGATAGCTCCAGGTATAAACAGTGAATAATTTTTTGCATCAAATATCAGCATGGGGAAAGAGGAGTTCTAACATACGATTTTAAGGGCTTTTTGCAGAGGACTTTGTTACAAACCCAAATTCATTTTTACTCAAGGATGTTTCACCACATAAAATGAAAACTAAGGTGGGATTTACATATGTAGAGAAACTGCAAAAATTAGGGTTGTTTAGAACAGGAAGGAGAAGAGTTGAGGGGAGTGGATAGAATCATGCAAGTCTGTAAAAACCCTTTCTTCCACTGCAGACATCACACAAGAACATTCAATCAAATGATGTCAAGTAGAGGTAAAACAATCTAAAAGACTTCAGACTTGTATGATTAACTTGTGGAATTCATTACCACAGTAAATCATAGCATCAAAAGGCAAATTCTGCTGTCAGCTAACCCAGGGGAAACTCAATGAAGCCATATTATGGAATTTACTGACACCAAAAGTCAATCAGTGAGATTCTGCTCACTTAACCTGGTGTAATTCTTTGGCTCTGTTGGAATTATTCCAGATTTACAATGGGGTAATTGAGATATGGATCTGGCTCAGAGACTGTGCAAGGAGTCTTAGTAGGGCTAGATAATTTTATGACGAGTAATCACATTTGTAGACCCTGTTTGTTTTGATAGAGGTGAGCAAATTCCATACTACAGGAGCCAGGGGAGGTTTTTCATTCAGCACTGCACACTTAGCTAGGGGTATGATGGCTACAGTATGCACTGAAGCATCAAGAACTTGCCAGTGCCGGAATGGATTGCCCTATGGTCTGACCCAGCATGATGATTTTGATATTTTGCGTGAAAGTGAATTATTGCATTGTACTTTTGTCATCTGTTTTCACAGTGTCACTTAGGACTGCTGCCTATGCTACCAATCACAAGAATGTCCACTTACTAGAATGTCTAATTAATGAAGAGTGCCAGTTAAACAAAAAGGAAGCTTTATAAAAAGAAGCTGGTACAGAAATTAACCATAGACCCAATATCCATTACTGAGAAAAAATACATTCAAGAGCCCTGATTTTGTGTCTTGCAGCTGCACAGCACTCCCACATATTACCAATGTAAAGCTGGCTCCAATACTGGGAAATAATCAACACCATTTCATCAGAGAAATAAATTGCCAAGTTGGTATTAAAATTTTAGTAATAAAATCAAATGCAAATGCTAATCTACTCTGTATTATTTAGAAAAGTCTATTTTGGATCTAGAAAGGAATAATCTGCACAAAATTACAATGAATGGAGGTGTTTATCATCAAGAGGTCTTTGAAGACGAAACAAGCAGAAGATTCATATTAAGGATTCCATTCATAAAAAGTTGATCACTCAACAAAAGGTGAACTGAGAAAAGAGTTTGTAATTTCTTTTTACAAATATCTTTTTCACTAGTTTCACACTGTTATGAGACAATAACCCAGTGCTATATAGGATGCCACTTCCAGGGTCCATGATGTGCAGAAAGCTATGGACATTTTTACTAGGCCCTTGTGTTCTAGAGAGCTTATACAAGAGATTCTATTTCTCAATATTACTTCATGAGACTAAGATGCAAAACACAATGTATGCCTTTGCATAGCAGTAGGATTTGAAAATTAATACTTTTTAGCCTGATGTGATTCAATTTCTGTTTTTGCAAGGTTTCCTCCCACTCTTTTTGTTTAATTAAATAAAACTAATAATTTTAATACAAGTTTTAAAATCCACTAAAATTGACCTGTTTTCAGAGCTGCTTAATTTCCTCAAATAATCAGCTTGATTTGAAAAGGCTTTAAGTTACAACACTCAGAGCATAGCTCTTCAGCACATGGGCACCTTTAAGCATGTGTGTAGTTGCATGGGCTTTAATAAGACTACTGTACTTATTTTTTCAAAGATAAGTGTATGCTTAAGTCCTTTATTGGCTTGAGATAAAAGAGAGACCAATGTTATAATCATAAAAACCTGTTTAAAAGACTGTTGAACTGTTCATCATCAAGATAATAGTTGAATTCTTGCAGCATTCTATGTAGGTCATCTACTGTTATATAGCCATCTTTATTTTTATCCAGTTTATAAAAGGCCTTGTTGAAGTCTTGGAAGTAGTCCCTAAATTTATCCCTGAAAGAGAGCAGATGTTTGTTTTCATTCTCCTGTTAAATATTAGAAAAAGATATATACAAATATACAAAAATAAAATGCAAAGCAAGAATCTCAGTTTACCTGCATTTGTTAACTTGGTATAATTTGTCCAAAGAATAGCATGAAAATTATTAGATCTAATTTTCAAAAACCACTTTTACATTTGCATAAACAATTGCAGGGCTAAAACTACCCCGCTGTATGTGTAAATCAATTAGCTTGATGGTTTAACTACCTGTTTTTGACCGAACATAATTAAAGATACAAAATCTTTGAAAATTTAGCCCTAAAAATATATATGCAATCTTTAATATAGCTATTCTGACAAGTGATTTCCAGCAAATTGCCCTCTGCAATATTGAGCTGATAAAACTTTAACAAGAACAGAAAGACTTGGGATTATTATATCAGAGCAAGAATTTGGGATTATTATATCAGAGCAAGAACTACACTACTTTAGGGCCAAATCCAAAACTGACTGCAGTCAGTAGAAAAATTCCCAGTGATTTCAACAGGTTTTGGATGAAGTCATTAGAGCTGCTATCAGGTATATAAATCATCATCTGTTTCTTCACAGATTAGTTAATTCAGACCCAAGACTCTTTTCTCCCAACTCCCACTTACATTGTCATTTTTATCCTAGTAAAGTTAGGGATCTTTTGAACACCTTTTGGAGCCCCAGGCATCACCCCTCACTCTCTCTCTTGATCATTTAACGCCAATCTGTCCATAGTTTACTACTGCCTCCACAACTTATTGCTGCAACTCCTAACCTGGCTGGGGGAGCCACTACAAATTATTGTGAGGTTTATAATGAATGAGAATTATGACCGGATTAGATTATGGAACACAGATAAGGCATGTAGTGTCAGAATGCTGTGGGTTCTGATACAGATGCATGGATGTAGGGCACAAAGAACCCTTTCCCCCCTTGTTTATCAACATGTTAAGGCAAGCCACAATTGCAGGTGGCATGGTCTGCTTCTCCAGATTGGCCTGCAAAGCAAGTTAGATGCACCAGGGAATCTTTTAAGTATCAGAGGGGCAGCCGTGTTAGTCTGAATCTGCACAAACAATGAGAAGTCTGATGAAGTGGGTCTTTACCCACGAAAGCTCATGCTCCAATAAATCTGCTAGGGTATGTCTACACTACCACCCTAGTTCGAACTAGGGTGGTTAATGTAGTCATACGGAGTTGCAAATGAAGCCCGGGATTTGAATTTCCAGGGCTTCATTTGCATAAAGCCGGGCGCCGCCATTTTTAAATGTCCGCTAGTGCGGACTCCATGCCGCGCGGCTACACGCGGCACGGAGTCCGCACTAGCGGACATTTAAAAATGGCGGCGCCCGGCTTTATGCAAATGAAGCCCGGGAAATTCAAATCCCGGGCTTCATTTGCAACTCCGGTTGCCTACATTACCACCCTAGTTCGAACTAGGGAGGTAGTGTAGACATACCCTTAGTCTATAAGATGCCACAGGATTTCTCATTGTTTCTTTAAGCAAATATGGCCTATTCCCTCCCCCGAGAACAACAGGGTGCTCAGTGAGGAATCCTTCCCCATAGCGAAGTGCGGCTCCACACTACCCAAAATGAAAGGCTGTGCTTTAAAGGCACAATAAGGCCCTTAATCTATCACAACAGCACCATTATTTTGGAATCCTTTACAGGGGTAAGTTACATTCCAACCCATGCTGCTAAATGATAGCTCTTCATCATCACTATTATCTTCCACTTAAACCTTCAAAATGAAAGTAAAGGAAGATGTAAAATCAAAACAGCTTTTGAGATTCATATTTTTAGAAAATTGAGGCATTCATCATTTCTTGGACTGACTAATGGTTTCCAAGCAGTAATTATTCCACTTGCAGCAGTAAATATGTGCACTGAGTAAATGAGAATTTAAACTATGGATACAGCTATGCTGCCAAAAAATAATCTTGTCTTGCAAATGTTTTGTATTTCTCTTGAAGCGCTGGAGAGCTGCTGCTCGATGTATGTTTCTAATTTGGGGTATTTGTTCCTGTGAGTTAAAACAAAACCAAAAAAATTATAGATCTAGCCTTATATTCTGAATGTTAAGATGCTCAGAGTCCTTGTCAGTTTAACTATGTCTAATCACAGGGAACTAAAACTGCTACGAAGAATTTAGGATGAAATTCACAACACTTGTGTAAAGCCAAAGCAATGGGCTGTTTAAACTAGCCTGGGCCAGGCTTAGACAGATGGAAGGAATGCATTTCCCAGACCTCAGGGAGTGAGATAGGGGCCAGGACCATTGTATACCATCTGTGCTGGATTTCATAGCCACTGGAACCACTAAATTCTGTAGCCATTAGATCTGGTCTCTCCCATTTTCAAATGCCTTCGAATGCTGACCAACATGGTAGAATAGGCCTGGTACTCAGCTCTCATAAAGTGGAGCATCGGCGGTTCTGCCTTAAGTTGTCTCTACTCACACTATAGACTTCATTCTTAAAGCAATGACTCCAACCTCTGGCTCATGAGATGCTTACAGCGTTCTTTGGCCCTACATAAAACTTGAGGAGTTCAGGGGTCTGGGACTGGGTTTGACTCCTGTTGCATGGCCTGCTTTCAGACAGAGCAAACTGAATGTGAAGGACCACAGGTGTCCAGAATGGTAATCAGAAAAGGAGTGTGACTAAGGTGTCCTCATGTCCCACTGATCCCAGCTACCAGAAATGCCTCTTTGGGTCAGAAACAGCTGGTTGAATGTTGAAACAGTCCTGAGGCTACGCTAAGTTTTACTGTGACAGGCCTGACCCCAGCCACCTCTTGGATCAGAGAACTGCAAAGAAGGCGTGGCTTACAGCTAGCTTTGCTTTACCCCCCAAATGTATGTCAAAAGTATCTCAGGCACTGCCTAGGACTGGAGCTATAAATACTACTAAATGAATTACATACAGTCAGGGTGAACACTTTAAAATTGCCTATACATCTCAATGAGTCAAACTTCTCCACACTGAAATCAATGAAGTTACACTGGGTGTAAATTTGCCCCAGTATCTAGTATGATTTGTCTTCAGAGAATGTTTGTGAGGGCATGTCTGTAGGCGTGGCATTATGTTTTACCTCAGTAACTATACCCACAGCATGAAAGCTATTCACTTAAGTGATAAATAACTCACTTGATCTGCTTTGTAATCTCATTGACATAGAGGTCTTTAGTTTGCTGTTTCTGCTGCTCTTCCATCTCCCAGTGCTTCTTTTGCTGATTACTGTAATGCTCCATTAAAGTCGCATAACTGTCTTCTGCAATATGTCTGCTTAGTCCGGTGTCAGAGGGTGCGAACTCTAACCCCAATTTCTGTAGGAATTCTTGGTGTGTAAGGTAGCCTTTGCCAACTGTATCATACCTTTCAAAAGAAATATCTCTTTCAAATGAAATATTCATATATTCATCATTTCAAAGCATTACAATATTATTTTTTCAAAATACCTAGGTAGGTATATGTCTACACAGCAGGCATAACTCGAAATAAGCTACGTCAATTGCATCGCTTATTTCAAAATAGCTTATTTTGAAATTGGGAGCATCTACATAGCACTTATTTCAAAATAGAGCACTCTTCCTCCTACTTCCCTTATTCCTCATACAATGAGGGTAACAGGAGTCAGAGTAAGAAGCCCTCCAGCTTGACAGTATTTCAACATTAGTTTAAAATAACTTCTTGCTGTGTAGACATGGACTAAGTTATTTCGAAATAACATTGCTGTTCAGACATACCCTTAGCCTCCTAAGTCTCATTGCCAGTCAGATGCCATGCCAAACGTGTATAAGGGTATGTCTACACTACCCCCCTAGTTCGAACTAGGGGGGGGTAATGTAGTCATACGGAGTTGCAAATGAAGCCCGGGATTTGAATTTCCTGGGCTTCATTTGCATAAAGCCAGCACCATTTTTAAATGCCAGCTAGGTCGGACCCTGTGCCGCGCGGCTACACGCGGCACGTACTAGCTAGTTCGGATTAGGCCGTGGAACGAGGTGTACAGCTAGTTCAGATTAGGAAGCCTAATCCGAACTAGCTAGTCCGTGCCGCGTGTAGCCGCGCGGCACGGGGTCCGACCTAGCCGGCATTTAAAAATGGCGCCAGCCGGCTTTATGCAAATGAAGCCCAGGAAATTCAAATCCCGGGCTTCATTTGCAACTCCGTATGACTACATTACCCCCCCTAGTTCGAACTAGGGGGGTAGTGTAGGCATACCCTCAGAGTGACTGTCAATGGGACTTGGAGTACATCTACATTGCAAAAAACCTCCCACAACAGTGAATCTTATACCTTGAGTCAACTGTCTGAGGTTCATGCTACAGGCCTAAAAATGGCAGTGCAGACATTCCTGTTCAGGCTAGAGCCTGCATGGCGAAACCCAGTAAGTGGCATGGATCTCGGAGTTCAGGCTCCAGCCCAAGTGGTGAGAATGTTTACATTACTATTTTTATCCCTGGACCATGCAACTCATGAGTGTGAGTGAGTTGACTCAGGCCCTGAGACTAGCTGTTGCGAGGCTTTTTTTCCAGTGTAGACAAATCCTTAAGCACTTCTGAAAATTCTACACTAAAGACCTAGTATATTTTTACCTCTTGGTGCCTTATTTGACATTCAGAGAGGCTGACTTTCAAGAGGTGCTGGGTACTGATTTCAATAGTTGTGATACTTCTAAAAATCAGATCCTAAATGTCAAGTTGGGCACTCAAACTAGAGGCACTCAAAATTAGAGGCCATTCTTGAAAATCTGGGCCTATTTTAAAACTGTTTAAACATTTTTGGATAGAGACCTTGCTATAGGTGTCCTCTGTGCCACCTCTTCCTTCTCCAATGCTCCCATGTAGGGAAAGGCCTAATGTAGATGTAGTTGTTATTCTAATTCCTTTAGTCTACATACAGTCACAGAAGGTAAATAAAACATTTTATGTTCTATAAATGAATGGCAGTTGGAAATAAAGTTGTGCAGCAGATGACTGAATGGAAGGGACACATTGTCATGGGGCATGACATCCATAAGGAATAAAATAGAAAGTAAAATGTAATGGAGTAGAAAATAATTCAGAGATGAATCAGTGCTAGGAAATAAGCCATATAGTTAATGTAGTTTGAAACCAAGATACTATACACCTGAGCCTTTTACCATAGAGAATCTGTTTTCCTTAAAAACTTACAATGAAGGTAGATTTTATACAATGTCACATGCATCTGGAATTCTTGTGTTCCAGACACAATTTATAGCACAACCACTCTCAGCTGACATAGGCTAGTGTTTTTTTCTTCTTCACTACAAATTACTTGTCTATAAAAACCTATTGTGGTATGACTCACAATTTTTACACAGCATGAAACAGTCTTACTTTTCTTTATGTGTTTGCTACATATCATATTTCTTTTCAATGAATCATTTTTATTTAAGCTGAAAATGGTGTGAGTGAATTTAATCTCATGAAAAGAAGTCGGATAGCTGACTTCAGACAGACCTATAGTATATAGTAAAGAGCTCTGCCAATACTCCTCCTCTCTGACCTGGGACATACCCACTGTTCCAGTCCTGAGCCTCTCTACAACTGACTGTCAACAAGGGGGAACTGGTGAACATCTAGGTGCTATCAGCAAACCAAATTTACTTTACTTGCAGACCAAAACGTCATCAGAGATGAAAGGGTATCTTAAATGAAAGAGAAAAAACAGGAGTATGTAGCACTTTAAAGACTAACAAGATGGTTTATTAGATGATGAGCTTTCGTGGGCCAGACCCTGGCCCAAGAAAGCTCATCACCTAATAAACCATCTTGTTAGTCTTTAAAGTGCTACATACTCCTGTTTTTTATTTCAGCTAGACCAGACTAACACAGCTACCTTTCTATTAAATTAAAGAGGACAGGTAAATGCATTAAACCAAATAGAAATTAGACTATGACTTTACTGAGAACTGATTAGGCATTCACCTTATTGCGATAGTGATCTTAGTGTGATAAAATCCTCTATTTTTGACGGCATCATGATGAGTCGATATCAACATAATAAGTCAAGTCTCTCTTAAGGTACGTCCGCATTTGCAGCCTAATTCGAACTAGGGCTGCAAATGTAGGCTTCGGAATTGCAAATCAAACCCAGGATTTAAATTTCCCACGCTTGATTTGCATCTTCCCGGCCGGGTGCCATTTTTTGAAATTTACAAGCCTGAAGTAACTGCCCACATCTACATGCAGCAGTGAAACGGGTATGTAGCACTTTAAAGACTAACAAAAAAGTGGCCGGGAAGATGTATATCAAGCATGGGATATTTAAATCCTGGGCTTGATTTGCAATTCTGCATGCCTACAAATTTGCAGCCCTAGTTCGAATTAGGAACATACCCTTAGAAAGTAAACAAATGTAATTCACTATCCTCAATAAGGCCCATGTGTCAAGTTAAATAGATTCACTGCTGCAGGAGAAGTAATATTCAGAGCCACCTTACCTTGCCCAAAGCTTTTCAAATTCTTTTGGAGTGATGGGAATGGCAAATCTGAACAAGACAGCTCTCAAATCCTCTGGCTGCACAATGCCATTGCCTTTGCTATCGAACTCACGGAAAGTCTAGAATTTAAGAACTTTTAATAATAACAAGAGCCAACGGGCTTTACAAAATACTTGATCTCTTTATAAGCATTAGGAATTAAGGAAAAATTAAATGAAGGTTAATTCCAATTTTAAAACGTTTTATCAGCTTCACTGTGTGCATGGCTCTCTTGGTGGAGTAACACATGTGTGCTGATGATGTGTTTTATATATGAAACTCCTATCAATTGTGTGCACTAGGATTTGAGCATCAAAAACATACATACAGGTATGTGCATTTATGAACCTTGATGCACAGAGGTGGAAAGTAGAGATTGAAAATCCACACAGAGGTGTCCAATTTTGCAGAAGCTGGCTACAGCTTATTGTGCCATGAACTAATAGAAAGCATTCCTTACTTGCTGCAGTGCAGGCTCATCTTGCAAATTTTAAGTAACAAAGTAATGAAGTTTACTCTCCCCATTCGTTCTTTTCTCAATCCACTACTAGCTACACTGCCCCCCACTATCTTCAGAGTGTGCAGTAACTGTTTGACTAATTCAGATATGCAAACATTTAATTATTTAGTTTTTATTAAGATTGTTTATGTTTATCTTGATATAATTATTGATAATTTGGCACCCCCTGCTTGTCATAATGGGTATGTCTAGATTACATGCCTCTGCCGACAGAGGCATGTAAACTAGGCTACCCGACATAGTCAATAAAGCAGGGATTTAAATATCCCCCGCTTCAATACAATAAAAATGCCACTGTGCTGTGCCGGCTCAGCTGATCGCCGGCACAGCGCGGCAGTCAAGGTGCAGATTGGTCGACAGGGAACACCTTTGTCAACCGCTCCCTTATGCCTCGTGAAATGAGGTTTACAGGACTGGTCGACAAAGGCATTCCCTGTCAATCGATCCGCATCTTGACTGCCGCGCTGTGCCGATGATCAGCTGAGCCGGCACAGTGCGGTGGCCATTTTTATTTTAATGAGGTGGGGGATATTTAAATCCCCACTTCATTGACTATGTCAGGTAGTTTAATCTACATGCCTCTGTTGGCAGAGGAATGTAGTCTAGACATACCCAATGAGTAGAGCCCCGCATGGATACAAAATCTATATCTGCATCTGCAAAAATGATCCATGGATATCCACATCTGCAGCTGTAGATATCCGTGGATATAAAGTAGGTATCTACAAATCTGTAGGGTTCTATATACAAAGTTTGTTTCTGCATCTGACCCGCAATCAGCAAAAATGATCTGCAGATATCTACACCCACATCTACGGATGCAGATACCCGTGGATATAAAGTGGGTATCCGCCGATGTGCAGAGCTCTATTAATAAGGACTGCATTTTGCACTTCAAATTCTCTGTGTGTGTGTCTGTACGATGCTTAGCACAATGAGTCCCGTGATCCATGACTGGGGCCTCTTGATACTATTAGAACACAGAGATTTAATAATAAATAATAATAAATAACAACAGCAATATAAATAAAATTTTAGAACAATCCTAGTAGAAACTAAATCATTAATTTTTTTAAAAATCACATACTCCAGAAGTTTAGTTTTACACAGATAAGTTTTTATCATTAATGAGCTATTTTGCGAATGCTTTTTTTGAATATTTAGATAATCTGAAGATCAACATTGCATAATGTTCTTAAATCCATTAGTGCAGCTTATTTATTTAATGAAAATGTTTTTCTTACCCTTGCGAGGTCATGCCATCTGGTTTGTGCTTTGATAACAAGATAGTAATGAGCCTGATCACAAGCTAGTTCTGCATCCGTTATTGTCTGTTTTGGTCTAAGAAAGCAAAATTAAATAATAACGAACTGTTAATGGAATCTTTAATCTCTCACAAGTTTGTGGAGGTTTTTCGGGTTTTGTTTTAGTTTCTAAGAAACCGTTAAAGACTGTTATTTCACATCTGTGTAAACTTAATTCTTTAAATACTGCCTTATTTCCCCAGCTGCAAGTTAGGGAAGACATCTTAAATTTTGTAATTCCCTGTTTATTTTCAGATCAATGTTGTTCAACTTGCCTGCAGACTTAATAGCAAACACGGATCATTTATTCAGACTAGAAGGAAATGTTAACTACCTTAAAAAACAAAAACAATTTAGTAGCATATCACAAGACCTGGAGTGACTCCAATAAAGGACCCTGTCCTTGGTCTTCCTCTTGCTTTTAATGTATTTTCAGAATGTTTTCATTTTATTCTTCATGTTTATAGCTAGTTTGATCTTGTTTTGCATCTTGGCCTTTCTAATTTTGCCCCTACATACTTGTATTATTTGTTTATATTCATCCTTTGTAATTTAACCTAATTCCACTTTTTGTAGGACTCTTTTTGATTTTTAGATCATTCAAGATTTCCTGGGTAAGTCAGGGTGGTTTAATACTTTCTACCCTATGCAGTGGGACAGTTTGCTCTTGTACCCTTAATAATATCTCTTTGAAAAACTGCTAGCTGTGTTCAATTGCTTTTCCTCTTAGACTTGCTTCCCATGGGCTCTTACCTACCAACTCCCTGAGTTTGCTCAAGTCTGCCTTCTTGAAATCCATTGTCTTTATTTTGCTGTTCTCCCTCCTACCACACCTTACAATCATGAATTCTACCATTTCATGACCACTTTCGCTTGATCACTTCCACTTTCAAATTCTCAACAAGTTCCTCCCTATTCATCAAAATCAAATCTAGAACAGCCTGTCTTCTAGTGGTTTTCTCCATATTCTGGAATATAAAATTATTTCCAATACATTCCAATAACTTTTTGGATAATTTGTGCCCTACTAGTGCTATGACACTTTCCCAACAGATGTCTGGGTAGTTGAAGACCTCCGTCACGCTCAAGTCCTCTGCTTTGGATGATTTTGTGGGTTGTTTAAAAAAAAGCTTCATCCACCTTTTCTTCCTAATTAAGTGATCTGTAGTAGACCACTACCATGACATCACCCTTGTTTTTACCCCTTTTATTCTTAGCTTGGGGCTTTCAACAAGACTGTTTACTATTTCCAACTCAACCTCAGTTCAAGTGTATACATTTTTAATATATAAAGCAACACCTCCACCTTTTCCCCTGCCTATCACCTTCCTTTCTTCTGTACCAATATTATAGTCATATGTATTATCCCAACCAGTCTCTGTGATGCCAACTATGTCACAGTTGTGTTTATTTACTAGCATTTCAAGTTCTTCCTGCTTATTCCTCATGCTTCTTGCCTTAATATACAGACATCTAAGATACTGATTTGATTTCTCCCCCCAGTTATGTCATGCATCTCCTTTTCCCCTGCTAATATAGCTCATGCTCCCACCTATTTCTGACCCTTCTTCCAGGTCTCCATGCTTTTGACTTACCTGTGACTATGGTCACTTTCCCCATCTAATCTAGTTTAATGCCCTCCTCACTAACTCAGCCAATCTATATTCAAATATGCTCCTCCCCTTCCCTCAATAGGTTGACCCCATCTCTGCTTACAAGTTCTTCTTCCTGGAACAGCATCCTATGGTCAAGGAAGCTGAAGATCTTCTGGTGACACCATCTTTGCAGCCAGGCATTCATCTCCAGCATGGGGATGTAAAATTTCAATTCATCAGCTAATCGAGTAGTTGATGGAATTTCCATCAACTACTCGATTGCTCGATAAGGGAGGAGGGCAGCACTTGCTATCCCCACTGTGTCTCTGCCTCCCCTGTTCCTCCCTCCTTCCCCCAACCATGGAGACAGTGCTGGAGGGAACCAGCTTTTAAGCCGGCTCCCACCAGCACCAGCTCCTACTTCCCCCCAGTTATGATATAGAGGCAGCAAGAGGGGAGGGAATGCAAGTAGTGAACTCGATTACCTTATTGGGTAGTCGACTACTCTTTTACAGCCCTACTCCAGGATGCATCTGTCTCCTGTCTGAGTAGCTGAAGTCCACTGTTATCCCCAAATCCTGTGCTTTGGATCCTTGACCAGAAGGATGAAAGAGAACACCACCTGTGCCTCTGAATTACTTCACACATACTTCCAGAGCCCTGCAGTCACTTCTGATCTGCTGAAGGTCATCCCTCGCAGTATCATTAGTGCCCACAGGGATGAGCGGTATGGGGGAGTATTCAGAGAGCTGAATGAGCCTTGACAATTACTCTGTAATGTCTTTGATACAAGCCCCTGACAGGCAGCATGCCTCCTCAGCCTTGGATGTCTCCACATGAATACTCTCGAGGGATTCCTCATGGACACAGATGCTCTTAAACCTGGCCACCTCCTCTTGAAGCTTTCCCACCTGCTTCCTAAGAGATTCCACCAGCAGGCACCTTTCACTTTGGAGGGTGCCTCCAGCCTGATTTTCCATCAGTGGGAAATGCAAGCCACAGTCTCTGCAAATTCACACCAGGATCTGGGTAGAGGCATCCATGGTTGAGTTGTCTGTCTGAATACAGGCGCAGATAGAGGAGACAAGAACAGCATTGGAACAATCAATGCGGCCCTTCCCAACTATTGTGACTGTATTAGGAATCCTTTCTAAAAACTCCCTTGTTTGCAGTCCACTGACTGCTAGCTCCTCCTGGTGGCTTAGCCTCATGATGATACACAGTTGCTGGAGGAAAGTGGTATCAGTCCCCAGTTCTAATCAATAACTGTTGTTACTCTGTTGAAAATGAGAGCATCTTTTAGCTCCACCCAACACATTCTAGTGCTGACATGAAATGAAAGGGAAACATTCATTTGTCATGAATTCTACTGTTACCAGCTTCCCACTAATGATCCCCAGGCTCTTTCTTCCTTTTCAAATCATGTACTTGATTTTCTCAGTTGTACAATTAATAAAAAAGCAGCTGATAATACTAGTAATGTCAGAACCATTAGTAATTCTATAGTGGACAAATTAAAACTGAGAAGTTGCACGTGTCGTATCTTAAAATCCACAGCTGAGCTGATTTGCTGATTAGATGTTGTGGTTCTTCTCTGTCTTGTCATTACTTATATTAATTTATCTCTGTGTAGTTCAACTGAGGATGGATTCTTTTCTAATTCAATACTTAGAAGGAATCTGAAGTACCTGATAATTATTTTTAAAGATAGAGCCAAATTTTTAAAATGTTCAATCTCTTCAGACACACAATTTTACTCTTAAGAGGGGGAAAGAAAAAGCCATCTTCCTGATGCTGTTGTAGCTCCCCTAGTGCCCTTGTACTCTGTCACACAACAGGTTGTTTACTTAGCTAAAGTGTCACAACTGATCTAATCCATTTACAAAGCTCTGGCAGTATAAAAGGGCTGGCATGCCAGCTCATTCCCCTAGAAGACTTCTGCCCATTCCCTCAAGCAGTCCCTGGCATATGGGTATGCCATAAGTGTGATCAGAGTACTCTGTATTTAAGCTATGATGGGTTGTCAGGAGGTGTCATACGGTGCCAGTTCAGGTACTGCTAAGTTAGGACAGCCCCTAGGCTGCTCTAATATATACTGAGGAACCACACTGGTCCCTGGAACAGCACAGAATTGGGGAAGGGTACAAAAAGGAGACATATAACCAGCTTTTGGCCCCTCCTGGGCTCTGTCTCCTATTCTGCAATGCATACAAAATGCAGCTCAAAATCTAGCCTTTGATCTCTAAAGTAACTAGGGATGTTAAATTTAGATTAATTAACCAATCAAATACTCCATGGGATTTCCATTGATTATTTGATTAGTCTATAAGGGCACATCCGCCTTTGAACTGTAGCAAGTGCCCTGCTGGGCTCTTGCTACAGTTCAAAAGCAGAAGCCCCACAGGGAGCATGGGGCCAGCAGGAGACTCGTTGGGCCTATGCTCCCTGAGGTGCCTGCAGGGCCAGCCCGAGTCATTCGTGCACCCCGGGTCCTGGCGCATGCGTGGCCCCGCCCCCGGGTGCGAGGCGCATGTGTGGCACCGCCCCAGATGCGCGGCGCATGCGTGGTGGCATGGCGCCCCCTACAATGGGGTGTCCTGGGCAGTACCCCAGTAGGCCCGTAACTTGGGCCGGCTCTGGGTACCTGAGCCTTTGAAATGTAGAAGAGCCCAGGGGCTCTTGTACATTTCAAAAGCAGAAGCCCCGCAGGGAGAGCAGAACCAGCGGGGGACTCCCCACTGGCCCCATGCTCCCTGCGGGGCTTCTGCAGAGTCAACGTAGAAGCAGCGCTAGAGGAGACTGCTTCAGCCCCCACTCACTCCATTTCCACTGTGCCTCTACCTCCCCTGCCCCTCCGCAGAGATGGTGCTGGTGCAACTTGCTTTTCAGCCAGCTCCCCCTGCACCAGCTCCTGCTCTCCTCACTTGTTGCCTCTCTCCAATAGATGCAGCAAGGGGGCGGAAGTGACTAGTCACATCACTAGTCGACTGGTCTCTTACATCCGTAAAAGTAACTGGAATCTAAGACTCTGTTCAGTAGAGCATTTAATGTATGTGCTTAACTTTAAGCATGCAGCAGTCCCGTGGACGACTGACATGCTTAAGTACCTTGCAGAACTGGGTCCTAAATCATGAGGATTTAAAAGAACTTCACAACCCCAAATTGCAGCATTATATTAAGATACTGATGTTTTTCAATATTATATAATAGGAGCCTGCATACTATATTTTCTCAAATAGTAATTATTAATGGTCTGCTGTTGAACAGGGAAGATATAAGTAGTGGGGTTCCACAGGGTCTCTATCCTGGGTCTACTACTATTCAAAATTTTCATTAATGTCTCAGACAGTTCATGTATACAATTTGCAAATGACACCAGGCTGAGAGGAGTTGCAAACACCTTGGAGGATAGGATTAGAATTCAAAATGACCTTGATGAATTGGAGAACTGGACTGAAATCAAGAAGATGAAATTTAATACAGATAAGTGCAAAGTGTAGTTAGGAGGAAATAATCAAATGCACAATTATGAAATGGGGAATAACTGGTTAGGCAGTAGTACTGCAGGAAAAAAACAGAGGATTTTAGTGAATCCCAAATAAATATGAACCAACAATGTGATGCAGGTGCAAAAAAAGCTAAAATCAGTCTGGAGTATATTAACCAGATTGTCATATGTAAGGCAGAGGAGATAACTGTTCCACTCTACTTGGCACTGGTGAAGTCCCATCTGGAGTACTGAGTGCTGTTTTGGGTGCCACGATTTCAAAAAGATATAGAAAAATTGAAGAAAATCCAGAGGACAACAAACAAAATGATAAAGGTTTAGAAAACCTGGTCTATAAGGAAATGTTAAAAAAATTGGTGTTTAATTTTGAGAAAAGAAGAGTTACGCAGGGGGACCAGATAACAGTCTTGAAAAATGTTAAGGGCTGTTAAATGAGAACAATGATCAATTGTTCTCCAGCCATACTGAAGGTCAGACAAGAAATAATTACTTTAATCTGCAACAAAGGATATTTAAGTTCTATATTAGCAAAAAACGAACTACATGGATATTTAAGAACTATAATAGGTTCCCAACAGAGGTTGTGGAAGCTCCATTATTTTTAAGAACAGGTTAGACAAAAATTTTAAAAAATCTTTTTTTAAGAGCAGATTATTCAAATGCCTGTCAGGGAGAGAATAGGTATATTGGCCCTACTTCAGCATATAGGAAAGACTAGATGACCTCTTTAGGGCCTTTCCAGACCTACATTTCTATGATTTTTCATTTCTATACATGTATAAGATCAATAATATTGCTGTCAGTCTTACTTGTGAGATGGATTCAGCCAAGGATGTGCCTCTTTAGTTTCTTGGTTCTGGAACAGTTGAACGAATTCGTGGTAATTTAATGTGGAGTTCAGGTTCAGGCCCAATATACCAAGTAGGCGTGAATACTCTTCATTTGTAAGGATGAACACAAAGCTCTCCAGGAGGCTTCGAAGATCAAGCATGCTGATGATACCATCATGGTTACTATCTGCTTTACGGAAAGCAGAGTACATGTCCTACCAAAGAATATTTTGCAGAATGTCAATATCTGAACCTTCATATAAAACACATCAGTGACACATTTTAACAGGGGCGGATATAGGGCAGGGCGAGCGGGGCGGCTGCCCCGGGCCCCGCGCTTCAAGAAGCCCCGCACATGCGCCGTGGCAAAGGGGGGCCCCATGAAATTGGGCTGTCCTGGGCCCCGCAAAATGGTCATCTGCCCCTGCATTTCAAAATATAAACACTGAATATTTAGTACAGATTTATTTTGACAACAGGCAAAAGATGGTAAGGCAGCTTGATGATACAGGCCGTCGTCGCTATAAGTCCAAGATACGTTCCAAAAAACTTGGACTTACAGAGTAACAACATAAAGCGGGGAATTTTTTCCCGCAACTTACTTCCATTTAAGCAAATTGGTTGGGGTTTTTTCCGCGATTTAAGAGCGGGGAATGGGAAGACTTATATCAGTTCCTACAAGTGTCAACGACTTCAGCAAGGAACAGATGTATACGGGGAGACTTATAGCGGGAATGCCCTGTTTACAACACCTATAATACCTCTTTACTAGACTCTGCATGAGACTGGTGCAAATGAGAACACCTCCATTGTTATATGCCTAAATATACAGGCAGTCCCCGACTTACGCGGATCCGACTTATGTCGGATCCGCACTTACGAATGGGGCTTTCTCGCCCCGGAGGTCGAGGTGGCGGATTGCTACCTGCGAGCTCCGGGGCGAGAAAGCCCCGTTCGTAAGCTGCTCCCGGTGCCCCTGGTCTGCTGGGGACCGTCTCCAGCAGACCACAGGCACCGGGACCGAAGCCGCAGCAGCGGCAGGTTCCCGCGCTTCTGAGGCTTTGCCAGAGCAAAGCCTCAGAGGCGCGGCACCCCGCTGCCGCTGCGGCTCTGCTCCCCGTGTCCCTGGTCTGCTGGGGGGGGGCGCAGCTAGTGCGCCCCCCCCCCCCAGCAGACCAGGCTTTTGTTGTGGACCCTGGGGCAGAGCAGCTGGGGCGCTGACGATTGGTCCTGCAGCACCACTCTGGGCACTACTGGACCAACCCGGCAGCACCCCAGCTGCTCTGCCCCAGGTCCTGATTCAGCCGCTGCTGGTCAGTTTCAGCAGTGGCTGAATCAGGACGCCTGGGGCAGAGCAGCTGGGGTGCTGCTGGGTTGGTCCAGTAGCGCCGAGGAGCGAGGAGCGGTGCTACTGGAGCAACCCAGCAGCACCCCAGCTGCTCTGCCCCAGGCATCCCCAAGTCAGCCGCTGCTGAAACTGACCAGCGCTGACTACAGGAAGCCCGAGGCAGAGTTGCTCTGCCCCAGGCTTCCTGGAATCAGCTGCTGATCAGTTTCAGCAGCAGCTGACTTGGGGACGCTTGGGGTTCTTAAGTTGAATCTGTATGTAAGTCAGAACTGGCGGTCAGTTTCAGCAGCGGCTGAATCTGGACGCCGGTTCCGACTTACATACAGATTCAACTTAAGAACAAACCTACAGTCCCTATCTTGTATGTAACCCGGGGACTGCCTGTACATTAGCAGAAAATCTGATTTGGCCAAGTAGTTCTGTGCTGTTGCCAAAATACCCTGTCAATTGTCAGTGGCTGGCCCTGAGAAAAGCTCTACACTCCTATCATAGGATCTGATGCAGTCAGGAGCTAGCTACTGCTAACTGCCATTTATCAGTGAACCAGTCAATAATGATGGTGCTTGGTGGGTTCCTTTCCCACAAGGTCACTTTTCCCCAATTCAGATTGGCATTTTAATAATAAGCTGTATGATTTCAATTCTCTGTAAAACAGGGTTTCCCAACCTATGGGTCACATTTCAAAAGGGTCACCAAGTGTCCCCCCAGGTGGTTCTGCCCTCTCTCCTCCCCCCGTTTTTGAATTGCCTTGGGTCACCAAGTCTTCCTGAATTGTCAAAATGGGTCCCCATCTGGAAAAGGTTGGTAACCGCTGCTGTAAAACCAGTGCTTTTTTCCAGCACCTCTACACTGTACCAGTGTAATCTCTGGAAAAGTCTGCTTTCTTGCCTAAGGGAACTGCATTGCTCATTGTAATCTTTAGGCACCATGGGTCTAATCTTGCAAACCTTTGCTCCTGTTAATAACCACACAAAAGGAGCTACTTGCATATATAAAAAGTGCAGAAGCGCAAGTTACTTTTGTTGCAATTTACATAAATATTGTCTTAGCTGAAAAAGAGGGTATATAAAAACTGCTTTTATTTTCCCAACCAAAAAAAAAAAGTATTCTATTTGTAGCAGTGCTAAATCAGTATAGATATGCAAGATTCATCTGAATTTTGTTCTTTGTGGACCATCAACATGTCTGTTCTGATTCTGGTTGCACAGTTTATTACACGTGACAATAAGAGTCAGAAAAAATATTTTGGATTTTAAATCCCCAGAAGAGTATGTAGGGATAGCAATTAGAAAATCAGCTTTTGATTTTTAAACTGAGCATGTTTCCCCAGGCAGTCACTGAAAGAGAATAAACATTGAACCCCAAATTCATTTTGATACAGTCACTTTCCTGACAACTCCCCTTAAAAGTACATTTTAACAAAAAAATATTTTAACATAACTGGTATATTGCCAAAACTAATCAGCATTTGTATTTTACCTCATATTCTTCCGTCAGCTTAGCATTGAATTGACTTAGACACTCTTCAGCAGTCAAATAATAAAATTTAGTGCTATTTACTCGGTGGTTTGGACTGCAAGATAGTATAGTTCCTGGTCCATTCAATCTGGGATCTGAAATAATTAAGCTAGAGTAAAGCAATCTGTGACCTGAATATCTTTTTCTTTTGTATTAAACATAGAGAACCAATGGACTTGTCTTATTTATTAGTCATATAAAATACATTGTTAAAAAAAGTATCACCTTCTTTAGGTTCTACAGAGGACATACTCGGATAGATGCATATGATATTATAAATGTCCCTCTGATTGCCAAAAATTGCCTCAGCTTCTGCTTTGCTCCATGGTAAAAAGATTTCTCCCAGTGAAAGACCAAAAAGCACCAAGAACTCTAGGCCCCTGTGGATAAGTTCTTGTGCAGAAGACACAACTGAGGTGGGACTTTCTAGGTTTTTTTGCTTTTATTTTACCCTTCTTTGGTTCCTGAGTGTTGCTCTGAACAAGGAGGAGATCAAACTAGAGAAGGGAGTCCAAGAGACTTGTGATTGGTTGTCATCTTGCCTGCCTGAAGGTATGTTTAGACCAGTGGTCTCCAACCTTTTTAAGCATGAGATCACTTGTTCAACTTAAATGCAATCCAGGATCCACCTCAAACACAAACACTCTTGCCCACATCCTTCCCACCCCTTCTCCAAGGCCTCCCTACCCCCGCTCACTCTATCCTCCTCATCCTCACTCACTTTTATCAGCCTAGGGCAGATGGGGAGGGGATGCGGACTCTGATTTGGGGCTAAAGGGTTTGGAGTGTGAGAAGAGTTCTCAGCTGAGCCTGGGGCAGGGAGTTGAGGTGCAGGAGAGGGTTCAGGGTGCAGGCTCTGGGAGGGAGTTTGGGTGTAGGGGGACTCAGGGATAGGGCAGGGGTTTGGGGTGCAGGCTCCAGCTGTGCACTGCTTACCACAGGTGGCTGCTGGGTGGTGGTGCAGGGGACTAACACAGGCTCACCCCCACTCTGGCCCTGAACCGTTCCAAAAAACATCCAGCAAGCTCTCTCCACCCCTGCCCCCCTCTGTGGAGACAGGGTACAAGGTGGAGGGAGGCGCACCCTGATATCAGCACCACCTACTCTTCTTCCAGTGCCCTGCACAGCAAGTAAGAGGCTCTGGGGCTGGGAGGGAACTCCAAGGCAGAGGGGCAGGTGAAGTGTCGGCACTTGACAGCCTTTCATCAACCAAATCTGTTAGGATCACCTGTCAAAGGCTCCAAGATCTACCAGTAGATCCTGATCTCCTGGTTGGTGACAACTGGACTAGACTGGTGCTCGAAGGAGTGAGTTCCAGCTTGGGGAGAAAGACTCCTGCTAGCTGTGCTTGAGCTAACCTGCTAAAAATAGAAGTACAGCTGAGGCCATGAATACGTTGGGAGGGCAGGCCACCCTCAAGTACTTACTTAGGATTTCAGAAGGGATCATATTCAGGGCGGTTAGCCTGTCTACTTCCTCCTGCTCCACTGGCTAAATTTCTATTTAGCACCATGCTGGCTCTGTCAGAACTAGCATGGGTATGTTTTTCTGAGCTGGAAATTACATCTTCCAGGTCAAGTCTAGACATCCCCCGAGTGAGAAGGAACACAGGGTCTGCTTTGTTGCAGACAGTGCCACAGAAATTAATTTGAGACCTAACTTTGACTCCACTGCCATTGCACACAAATCCATCTCCTTGGAAGTCATTCTAACACACAAACCTTCAGTAGCTTCAATAGCCACAAACAACTACATAAATCTATCAGCAAAGTATTTCTTCTGTCTCAGCCCAACAATGGAATTTCACCCCCAAAATTACCGCCCCCCTCCAGGGGAACAGGGGAGGTGAGATTCAATCCTGCACAAGAGCCAGCTTTTCTGTATCTATAATCTCACAGCACTGCAAGATCATGAAAAGGAGATTGCCTGCTTCCTAGTGGGGCACAACATTTGCTTCTAGTCTTGGAAGGGCCATGGTATTGTTAGGCAATGGAAAAGCTATTTTGAGTCACTGTTACAGGTTATTACAGCTCTTTCTGTTCCCTGTGCAGCTGGACCCCTGGTAACTAAGGTATCTGGTATATAGGAGAGAGAAATGAAAAATAGTCTAAATAACATGGTTTAACTCTCTAAAGCATTTTAAAAATAGTTTTCCTGCCACTTAAGTGGCATATACAGAATACATGCCTGTGCAGTGAGGTGGAGAGGTTTTATTGGCAGTTGTTTTGGAGAACAAACTCTTGTTAATTAAACCTTCCCATTCATGTTGTCATGTATTCTCTCTCTCTACATATAGATACACACAGTCATCATTGGTACACTATAAATATTTGTTCAGCTATATATGTAATTTTGCAATTTTTATTTGCTCGTGTTGCTCCATGTAACCATTCTGCCTAAATAAGGGACTGATCCTGGAACTCGTACTCATATGAATAATTCCATTAAAGTAAAAAGGATTGCACACATGCGTAGGGTATTGTAGGATCACAATCTTAAATTTTGGTCTTTCAGAAAGTAATGAACCAGAAGACCCAACAATATAAAGGAAGTTTACCCAGCAGATTAAATAGTGTAGCAGACCTGTAGGTCAGGGGTGGGCAATAATTTTTAAAGGGGACTACTTCATAAATATCTGAAGTGACCGTGGGCTGCCCTGGAAGGGGGGGAGCCTCGAGCGGAAGGGGCTGGGCCGGGCTACTTCTCGTACTCACCCTCACAGACCCTAATTGGCCTGAGGGTAAGGGAGCGCGTGAAGCCTTTGCTCCACCACCCCCAGCACCTAGAGAGAATTGCCAGTCGTTTTAAAACAGCTAGAGGTTCCCCCTAGGCACTGCAGTGGGAGGAGACTTCACATACTCCCCTTGCTCCCAGACCAATCAGGACCTGGGGGTGGAAGGGAGTGCACAAAGTCCTTCACCCTCTGGCCCCACCCTGCCAGGGGCACACAGCTGCTAGAGAGAAATGCCAGCTGTTTTAAAACAGTTGGTGGTTCCCTCTGGTGCCGCGTGCCCTGGTGTGGGAGCGCACTCCCCACCCCAGGTTTCGATTGGCCTGGGGGTGGGGAAGCAGCAGGGTGGCCGCAGACCAGATCCACTGGCATGGCAGGCCGAATGCGGTTCACAGAGGCTGTCTTGCCCACCCCGGCTATAGGTTCATCATCATCTGTGTGTTCAGCAAATTCCTCAAGTGATTAATAATAACCTCAAAATATTTTTGTTTCACTTGAACTTTACAAAGGTGATAAACTTATACAGAGTACCTCCTGTCATTTTTCCCCTAAGGATATTTCTTATTAATCCGTTATATAAAGAGAACCTCCTAACAGAGTGCTTCTAAATATATATGTATTTTAACCACCGAGACACAGGCATGCGAATAAAAATAACATGGAAAAATCAAAAACAGCATCCTTCCTGCCTCTAAACCAAGAAACCATCCAAAGCTATGCACAGTGAGCCTTTCTGTTTCTTGGACTTGGACCTCTTGAGGTCGCTTCCAGCCCTACATTTCTATGATTCTCATTTTTACCCACTACTTTTCCCCTGCTTTATACGCATCTAGTCTTTTGGGATGGATCCTGCACTATTCATTCAGGCAACATTCCTACTGAAGTTACCATCTCACTAATGTCAGGGAGTTTTACTTACCTAAAAAAAAGCATATTAGTATTTCTAATTGCAAGGGCTCAAAACCTAAAATCAATTCCCCTAATATCATATGATTGTCTTAAAATTCATATTTTAAAAAAATAATTCATTTTTTCTTTGCCTTCTGTGTTTTAAATCTCTGTGTAAAATGTGTATAATTTTCCTTTGCAACTATGATGACTGGTAACTGGTTCAGTTTTACTTTGATCACACTGATGTTACCTTGCTTTTAGGCATATTTTACTAGGTTATTTGAGATAGTAGAAAATGTTTTCATGGTCAGATGACTGGTTGAACAAGGTCAAAATTAGGAATGTTAGGGCTGATGTAAAGAATGCCTTTTTACTGCACCAGTCAGCTACAAGTCAGTTTCTTTCCCTTTGCCTGTTTCTAAAGCCAGGTGAAATAATGGCCATGGCTAACAGCGCAGAAATCAGAACTGCGCACCTTTGAGAAAAAATGGTCAAAAATTCAAAATACAGAAGGTGAAACAGGCTCCCCAGCAGTCAATGTCAAAACTCCTATTGACTTTGGTAGAATCAGGATTTCACCCAGAAAATCTGGAATTAAAGCAGGAAAGTAACAGAAAACTATATCAATGGAAGAAGGAATGATTATATACATATGACACTCACACTTCACCCATGGCCCCTGGATCTAATTGCTGCCTGGGAAAATGAATTATGATTGTTTCTTATCTCGTACAGACCAGATTCTGCTCCCTTTGCTCATGCTGCCCTGAAATCAACTACACTGCAGATGGAGTGAGGCTGGTACTACTCACCCTGGGTCCAGGTAACAGAACCTACCCCTACAGTACGTAGATATTCACCCAGTCTATCTCCCTTAGAAATGGCAACAAAAAGCAGGTTAAAAAAAGGGAAGCTAATGATCCCAGCAGGACACATCATATTACTACGTAGATTGCAATCCCTTTGGAGCAGCCATTTCTGACTTCTCCCTCGGGCTTACGGGCAGTACACTAAAAATGAATGGGGCTCTACCAAATTCAAAAGCCATGAAAAATGCATCAGGGACATGATATCAGATCTTCCCTATGGATCTGGTCTTTTTGTATTTTACCCTATACCATACAGATTTCACAGGGGGAAACCACCATTTCTCAAACTGGGGTTCATGACCCAAAAGGCAGCAAGATTATTGAGAGAAAAGTTCTGGCTGTTCTGTGAAAGATTTGTTTTATACAGCACTGTCATTAATGTTAATCTACCTTCAAAAACGGCTACAAAATCAAGATAACTCAGCCCTCCATTTGGAAATCCTAATTTCTCAGTCAGTAGATTAAACTGACTATCATCCATTGGCATCCCATGATCTTCCAACACCTGTCAAAGTGAAAAAACAAAACGAAAGGGAAATAAAGAAATGTTTGTTGCTTACAAGCTGTCCTCTCAGATAAATGTCTGGGTTCCTAAATATACATTTTCAAAGGACTGTATAGAGCTTTGATAACAAAGCTAAACCTGGATAGGTAAAAAAAATTACCACTTCCCTTCAAATTAATGACAACCCTGGTTCATAGAGTTGAAATTAGTGCTTTAGTAAGAGGAACTACATCCTTCAGTGGGTAAGCGTACTTAGACCATATACCAACCAAGTACTCAGGAAACCTGAACTTGCCAAGCTCATGAGATCTGATGGTATCATAGCACAAATGGCTGCATGTACATTATTATCTTTATTTTTTATTCTGTGTGCACTTGCAATATTTAAAAGAGGCATACATTGTAGGGTGTCAGAAGAACAGTGAGGTTAGTAAAACAGTCAATTAGTGGCTTTCAGTGATATACCAAAACCTTAAATCCAACTTTCAACAGACAGCTAATGCAGAGAAAAAAGCAGCAGGTAGGTGGAGTTCCCTCTGCCTACCAGTAATGTTAATCATGCTGCTGCACTAGCTGCAGGCAACAAAATAAGCCTTTTAGGAACCACATTATGGAACATACTGCAGTAATCTAAACGCCAGTGTCCCAAAGGTATGTAGCACAGATCAGCATGTGGGAGGCAAGGCTGCAATTTTATTCTTGATACATGCATTAATTATTAATTATTATTACTATTATTAACAATAAGAAAAATAAATAACATTTTGCAATTACTGAGCACCTCTCATTTCAGAGCACTTCTGCAATGCACACACAGGATCCCAGAAATACATCCACCTCTGGGGAGGAGGAGAGCAGCCCGATGAAGAAGTGCACAGCATACTGTACGCTGATGAGAGATGAATTTTTTCCTGACAAACCAAGGTAAACCTAGTCTCAGAAGAAGTCCTAAGGGAGCTGTGCTGCCATTTTTAATGGTTTCACTGACATGGTAAATCCTGTTTTCACGACAGCTGTCTCCTCCTGTTTCTTCCCAGTCAGCATCTGGATAAAGACAATGTGCAGACTCAGCCCATACTAGCTGTCAGAAGTACAGCCCCCCTCCCCCGCTCTAATCGTAGGAGGCCCAAGGAATTGTCTTTTCCATAGTTTCTCTTGCCTGACCCAACCAGGGTAATTTCCATTTTGTTAGTGTTTTTAATCTCAGCCAATTTCTTGTCACCCAGCAGCAAGCTTTGGTGATGTTTTCTCTTCAGGTCTGGAGAAAGCAAAAATCTGCACCACAGCAATGATACCAAATTCATATCAGTTCTAAATCTCTACAAGAGACAACAGACAGGGAGCGAGACACAACTGGAGCTGCAACATGCCCTGAGGAATATCACATACAACCCTAGTAGTACAGAAAATTCACCAAGAAAAACCAGCTGGGATCACTCACAGATAAAAATTAAATCTGTCATATTGATCCTCGAGCACCCAAGTGCTGTACCCAGGTCTGCTGATCCACACTGCCAAAAAAATCTAATCACCGCAGAAGCATATTAGTCACTGTGGTAAGCACAGCAAAATCTCATTAACTAAAGTCAGTTCCTAATTGCACACTACAGAAGGGGTTCTCCCCTCCTTTTAAGTGGTCCTTAGTTAGCTGTGGGAGAATTCCACCAATGCAGGAACTGTATGTGCCAGTTTCAGAGCAGGGGCATACTAGGACAAAGCCAGGAGCAGGTGGGGCCACAGAACTATGAGGCATCCAGGCAGCATTGCTGTCCACGGGCAGTTCAGGAGAGGCAATTGTAGATTAAAGCAACCCATTGGCTCCCTGATGCTCCGGTAGCTCCTCTGACTCCCAAACCAGCCCTGCATGTGAAGGGTTCAACGGTAGCATAAAGCCATCTTGGCCCACCCTCCCTAAAGCCCCCCAGGCTATGTCTAGCCTGAAGACTTCTTTCAGAACAAGCTTTTCTGGAAGAGATCTTCCAATAAAACTTCTTCCAAAAGAGAGCGTCCACACTGCCCAAGCACATCGAAAAAGCCATCTGCTTTTTCAAAAGATACCATCCACACTGAATGGAAGCTATCTCACATTTCAGCTGTGATTACTATGGACAGAGTGGCCACCAGGGCACCTGTGCTTTTTCCTCTTTCCTCTTCCTTCAAAAGAACTCCCTCTTCCCCATCCACACATGCCTTTTTCCAAAAGAGCTCTTTCACAAAAAGGCTTCTTCCTTGTAGAATGAGGATTACCAATGTTGGAAAAACCCCTCTGTTCTTTCGATTTTCTTTTGGAAGAATGCAATTGCAGTGTGGACATAAGTGAAGTTTTTCAGGAAAACAGCTGTTTTTCCAAAAAAAAACTCTGTAGTGTAGACATACCCTCAGTGGCACAGCACAAAATCTCACCCTACGTTTTTATTCAGATTGATAATCACTATGTCATTGTATGTATGTGGTGTTTATCAATTAAGCCTTTTATGCCAATTGTCAGCCATTTTAGACTCTGCATAGCCAATTTAAATATTTATTTTAACAGCACTAATACTTTGAGTATTATGAGCCTAAATGGAATAGCACAGGAAACAACAGTGCAAGATTCCTGGATCACTTCATCAATGTGCTTTAAACTTGACCTAAAGACGAGAAGGGACTTCAGCATCTATAACCACACAATTGTTTTATGTGCTCAGAGTACTTATACATTGCTTTTGCTATTGATACACAGCAGTGGCCTGAATGACCAGCAGCCAGCTCAGTTAAATATTTAACAAGCAGAAGCAGCACTGAATTTTTTTGTTTGCCTGCAAACAATGTTTTGCTGCCTCCCCATACCTCAGTGTATTTCATTTCTCCCAGCTGTGATCATACCACAATACACAGGACATAAGGATTTTGGTGATGGGCTAACTAAAAAAGTGGTTCGGGATGCATCTCAGATGTAACTAACTCATTTACAGAGAAGATAGGTGGCAGGTTGGAGTCTGAGTCTATAGATCCCCCAGCCACCTGCTGCAGAGATGGAATCTAGCAGCAAGTTCTTTTCAACATTGGAAATCAGTTTGTATCAGTTTGGGTTTTCCAGACAATTTCTACAAGATAAGGGGCTAGAAATGGACTTTTTTTTTCTTTATAAAAGAAAGCTGAGTTTCCTTCTTATGCTATTAACAGGGAGCTTATGTGAGCATGTTCTAGTTTATCATTGACTGAAACAGGCCTGGACGCTTGGCTATAGTTGTGTGTATAGGAACCATTGTAAAATGATAAACCACCTTCCAGTAAAAACAAAAAGATAGAGAAAACACCTAGTATTTCTTCTACCTTCCGGAAATCATCTTTACTAATTTTTCCATTTGGTTGCTTCTTGTAGGCAAGAAAGCTGTCTTTAATAGTTGCTTCCTGTTGTATCACACTGTTCTTGAGCCTTTCAATTACTTCATCAACAGTTCTATTCTTGGTATGCTTAGTCGCTTGGTCTTCAATCTGTTTCATTCTAAAATTGAAAGATTGCTCATGAAAAGAAGTCACTTGTGTTTGTTACTTCACATTTGATTCAATAATTAACTGGATTATTTTAACAATAAACAGGACAGTAACGCCAGAAATATGCTTTTTGTGTCCAACCCAATATTAAGGCCCATGCAGATTCCAAGGACCATATTGTGCAATCAGTTGTTAAGTAGGAACCACCATTTAAAATGATTTTTGTAAAAACGGATTGCATAATATTGCCACAGGCTATTTATTTTTAAGTGGAGACCTCTCACATACAGGAGTTGATACCAGTTCATTTTGGATCTTCATATTTCCCAGCCTCTGAGGAGTCACTTTTACCCATTAACATTTTTGAAACACCATTATGGGACCCAATCCAGCGTAAAAAAAAGTCAATGGGAGTCTTTCTGACTGACGTTAAATGGAGATGAATCAGACTAATGGAAAAGTATAACAACTGGTCACCTTTGGGCATGGTATCAGTGCTATTCTGTATATATGGGCATAGGAAGTAGTCATATAACATCTTGACTCGCATCCTTCCACTCATAGTAACCCAAATAAGCCACTTCCACTTGTTTTCCTTTCTGTAAAATGAGTCAATTAGCATATCCTCTCTCGGTTTTCAAAAGAAAAATCCCCAGTTATGGAATATATAACCCTCTCTTTGAAATACTATAATCTTCATCAGCAAACTATTAAAATAATTCATGATTAAATATGCAATAACTTTTAAAGATAGAGAAGATGTACATAAAAGTGTAATAGGTCCCGATTGCATCCATTTCACATTTGTTATGGATTTACTATTGTCCATGAAAAAGTAAGTTAACACAATTATTTTTGTTAGATCTGAAAGCATATATTTCTCTATAAGCAAAACCCAGAATATTTAACAATCTAATTTTTATACTTTTATTAAGTATATTTTATAGTACTCCCTTAATTTGATAACCTTACAATTGTAACTTCCAGCACTAAAATATTTCAATGAAACATTTTCATTAACTTCCTTTAAATAAAATATCACTAGTAGGTCACATAGAAAAGTAACTCTAGCATGTTTGAAATTCTGAAACGCATAACGATGAAAATAAAGATAAGTGACTTTGCTGATAAGCAAGGCTATATCATGCTGTATTATATAATCTTGATTTCCATCCACCAGCAGGACTACAAACCAGCTGTCCTAAATTCCACTGTGTGTGCCTTTTCACGGAGACACACTGCTTCCAGCATGTCTTGTTTTCCGCAAAGCCTAGAAATGGCTCACTATAGTTACCAAGCAAAGTTGGAAAGAAGCAAACATTGTCCCTTGATACCCAATGGAATAGCCATTAACTTTCCAGTTGAACTCTTCCTTGCTAGTGAACCCCCTTTAGGGGATGCAGTCCAGGGATTAGCAACATTTAGGAAATCCATTGGAGTTGTGTTATCAAAGACTAGCTGCAGAGCCACTGAAGGCTCAGCCAGTGTGGAGACCCAAGGATCCTGGAGATCCATGAAGATCTCAAAAGTGATTCATAGTTTTTAGGCTCAACCCACAGTTTTTGTGGAGAAATATACCCCACCCTGTTGGCTCATAGACAGGTATTTCCACATAGACCAAAGCTTCTACTAACTGAAGAAAAGTTGAACCAATTACTCAAATATCCTTGTTCCTTGAATGCAAAAAGGTATGCAGTAATGCTATAGAATGAGATGCCTTGCATACAGAAGCTACAGCCATTCAAATCAGTCTTGATTTATGGATTCGGAGAATGCTCAATCCCAAAAGTCTCAACATTTATATGGAGATTTATAAATCTATACTTTAGATGCTGTTTAGAGAAAAAAAACTGAAGGTTTAATGGCATGGTGGGATGTACCCCTGTTGTAACAGGGGAAATAAGTTCAACAGTTCTTACTTGAGTCCAAAAGATATTAGTAAACCATATATTTGCTCTTCTGATGCAATACTTTGGAGGTCAGATTACAAAGCGATTATGCATAGACCCAGAGCTCTGCCTAAAACAACACTTACCATTTGACATGTAAAGTAAATGTTCAGTTTTTAGAAGTTTCCTTTATAAGTATATCAATATTTTAAAATGTAATAGGGAATTGTCGATATTAATACAACATTGTTCAGTACCTCTTTGAAAGATCTGTTTGTCTTTTTTCTTCTCTTTGTTGACTTCCCTTTGAGATCTGTGTGCTGACACCATTTAAGTCACCAAGTAGTAAAGCAACTCCTAAGCTCTCCAAAAGCATCCTGTAAAGGATCCCATCAGAAGGAATATCCTGAAATTTATGGCATAGCCTAGATAAAATAAAGAAATTAAGATAATGCACACAGTTGAGAGTAAGGTACAATATGGATATTTTAAAGCAAAGATTACCAAAACAATGAGCTTTGGCAGTCAGGGGCAGTGTGTGTCCAGTGGTTAGAGAAAGAGACTGGGGTTACTCTGCCTTTGACTCAGTGGTCTTTCTGTACTTTAATTTAACACATCTGCGAAATGGGGAAAATAATACCCAGCTCACAGAGCTCAATTTAACTTTATGAGACAATTCATGTCTGTAAAGTTTGGGGGGATTCTTAGATGAAAGAATGGAATGGAATGGAAATGCACTATACTGTGAATTCATAGCATTCTGTTTAGTCTACAAAATAGTTTTCCCTATTTATACTTATATTTAAAAACAAACAAAAAAAGTAACACAAAATGATTCATAACTTAAGATATAACCTTCCCTCGAGCAAGACCCTTCTTGTAATATAGCCATACCAAAACCTTCTTTGATTTTACATCTAATCTCCTGCCCTAAAACAATAACAGGATGTGGGACGGGAGGATCATGGAGAGAAAAGGGAGTCGCCATGCTGTAACATCATTCAACCAGCTCTCTGCAAAGAAGTTCGTCCCACACATGGAAAACACTAAGTAACAACATCTGCCTTGGAAATGTAATCTACAGAAGGCTTCCAAATGTCCTTAAAAATTGTCCCTTCTCTTCCTCAGTCTGAATGTCATCTCATAGGAGGCCATCTGGGACAGGCATGCTAGTCATTCTGCCTCAATAAAAGCAGCATTATCCTTAAGGACTTCAGGATGAGTCACATCAGTGCCCAAAGCCCAATTATAAGCGAAGCCCCTTACAACAGAAGTATCATTTAAAATCAATAAGACTGATGTGGCCGAAACACTAAAATTCAGAATGTAATTTATTCTCTTCACCACCCTTGATCAAAAACCTTGCATAATGCAACATCCCCAAAGCATCTGAGTTAAATCCTCAGTCTGGTTATGACAACTCCAACACAGATTTGACAGTCATATGTCCAATTTGTACATGTTTAAAGGAGTCCATTATATTTTGCTTATTATTTTAAAATACTGTATCCCTAACCTTTTTAGAGCTGTGAATGAACAGTGCCATCCAGAGTTTCTTGGAATAATCTTTTCCCACAATATTTTCACAGGATAGTCTTAAATAACATATAAATCCACATTTTAAAAATGTGTTCACTGGTGGCCTAATGTGAGTAAAAGCATCTTCTTTTTAAAGAATAAGACCCTAGCCTAGGGTACGACTAGACTACAAAATTTTGTCAGAAAGAGGTATGCGAAATGCGTTCTGCATTTTGCGTATCTTTTTCTGATTCTGTCAAAAGAAGCTTTTCTGACATTTGGCCCATCTAGACTGGGCCAAATGTCGGGAAAAAACCCTCTTCAAAAGCCCCCTTGTTTCTTGTAGAAAGAGGAATACAGGGGCTTCTGAAAGAGCGCGTCTGCTCTTCTGCAAAAAAAAAGCAAAAGAGCAAACACGTTCCCTGGATGCAGCGGAGTTTTTTCAGGATACCTCAGGTATCCTGAACCTCCCTGCTCTCTCCCCCTGCAGTCTACCCAGACCCCTAAACTGGTAGAATGCAAGCTGAATAGCAAATCATTTCCCAAGCAAGTTTTCATCTATGGATTTCAAATTCAATCAATCCCCATTTCTTATTTAATTCTTAAAACAAACTAAAACAAAAAAAACCCACAATCAGAAAAGTCATCAATAGCAGTACAGGTTGGACCTCTGTGGTTCAGGACTCTCTGGTCCAGTAACACCTTTGGTCTGGCAGGAGGTTGCTGGTGGCTGGGAGCAGAGCCGGCTGGCCAGGCCAGTGGAGCCCACAGGGCACCACAGCCCACAGCCAGCCGGGACGGGAAGGATCCCGCAGGGCAGGGGGACTGCACAGCTCACAGCTGGTGGGGCTGGGAAACTGGCAGGGCCACCAAAGTCCACAGGGAGGGGAGACCACCAAGCCCATAGCCAATGGGGTCAGGAAGCAGGGGGGCTGCAGAGCCCACAGCTGGTGGGACCATGAGTGCCAGCAGAGCCAACGGGGCTGCAAGTGCACGCAGAGCCGCCACCAGAGCTCACGGGGCAGGCTAAGCTGTTGGGGCCTCCAGGCCTTGCAGGGCTGCAGAGTCTGCAGGGCTGCTGCAGCCAGGGAACTGAGGGCAGTGGTGACAGGTAGCTAGGGCGAGGAGTCCATTGGAGAGGCTGACGCCCCTCCACAGACTCCCTGGTCCAGAAAACTCCCTTGTCTGGGACTGGTCATGTCTCAAGGGAGCTGAACTGGGGAGGTCCAGCATATAATACCTTGTTGTATATAAAACCTGTATTCATACTAGCCTCAAAATTGAATTTTTTTCTTTTGTAGGATGAAGTGCTCCTTGATACATACATCTTAACAAATGCCCTCAAGCATGTCCTCAAGTGCTGCCCTGAATAGAGATACTTCCCAGAACCAGGACCATAGTGTAATCTAAGTGAGAGTTCAAGCTCCATGCTTGTGTTTGCTGCAAAAGCAGGTTTAACTATTCATAGCTAGTACAACTGGAAGTGGAATTTATGCCGACTCTACAAGGGCCTGATAAATGACCTCCACAGTGGAATTCAGAGACTGTTTTTAGGTATATATTGTGTCAAGCTGTGTCAGGTCCTATCAGGTCATTGCAAAATCACCCCAGCTAGCACTTCTAGAAAGTCTGATCTTTGAAAGTTCTGAGTACTAGAGTCCCAGTGCAACAAGCACCTAAGCATATGCTCACCTTTAGCAGCTTCATCCTTTCAGAATGTAATTAGCTCCCATGAATGGGACTCACGCCATACTAAAGTGCTTTTTATGTGATTTGTTGAATCATCATCATAGTGCCCATCACCTTTCAGGGTTGATCCAGTTTAGGGCTTAATCATGTATCTCCCGAAGATAATGTCAAAATGTCCATTGATTACAATGGTGGTAGATTAGACCCTAATAACCCATTTTTTTCTTGTTTATTTTTCTGTGTTTTTCCTCCTCAACATCATTTTCAGGTACAAGATGTTGAAACTATAGGTATAAATGATTTTAGATTGTAAACTGGTTGTAATTCTGGACTCCACCCTCAGTACCGCTCTCTCATTGTCAACAAAAGAGGTTGACAATAATGGTAAAAACATTATCTAGAGAAGTGTGTGAATGATGAAAACCAGTTATAAAATACTCAAAGAAAGGATAAGTAATTGCTCGTGATCCATGATCAATGTCTATATATTATACAACATTGAGCCCATAAAACTGATGACAAAAAGGGTATATTTTTATACCCTTCACAGGGAATTAGGTGCCTGACTCTTATTAACCCCATGGATGACACCCAAAGTTTTCTTTACAAAATTCACAGAAAGGAAAACGAACATAGTGGCATTTTATTTCAGTGATCACACTTGTACTTGTTCATATTTCAAGATCAAAAATTATTTTCTGAAAGCCAATTCCTATTGATGCTGTTGTGTTTGCTCCTCACTTATACTGATCATCAGGGCACTGGGTCACAAAGTTCAGGCTGAAACGGATTTCTTTGATTTTCCTATGATGTTTTGAAAGGTAAGAAAGAATCCCACATCTTTTGGAGAATCATAGTGCTTCAGGTAAAGAATGTTACAGCTTGTAGGAGAGCAAATTACAGCCAATTATAGCCTGACTGACATGCCATAGCAATAAAATGCTTAATACAATCCACTCCTCATTTATAAGATACAGATTTTGATTCCATACACACATATGATTTGGGATGTTCATTGTTTTTTAGATTAAGATGTAGTTATCAAACGGCCAATGATCAAAATGAGAGCTGACTATGTCATGTTCCAGTTTTCCTAAAAACAAAGCACTCAAATTGTTTATTAAAACATATTACTGTAGAAAGATACAAGATATAAGGGTAGTTATATTCGTTTCGGTTTGGAAACCGTAAATATTTTTAAGACAAATTTTCCATAATACTCAATTTTCACTTTAAATAATGGAGTTCTTTTATCTTATCAAATTATGCTATATTCCCAATCTTTATAGTATTTCATGAATGGAAACGTGATAACATGCAGAATGGGGGTCACTGACTGGGCTGATGGCATTTTATTTTCTATTAAGCTTAAGGCAAACTGAAGTATCCCAAGATTCAAAACAACACTTGTTTAGAAAAAAAATAGAAAGTAATAAAGTTACATGAATTAATAATCAGATGCCAGCAGCTTACTTTGTAAACTGTTCGTCAGACAAAGAGGGACAATATAGCTGTACAATTTTTCTTAGCTGATTCCTACTAATAATGCCAGTACATTTAGGATCAGAGGTCTGCAAAGCCTTATGGAAATCCTTCCAATTTTCCGTGATTTTATCTGAAAGAATGTCTTCCCCCTAAAATGCAAATATATCCAATCACTGAAATAAAAAATGTCTGTGAGGTTACATTGTCATATGACAATAATCACATAGTAAAAATTAAATAAACCCCTTAATTATAGAAAATCAACACTTACTGAAGATGAACCTCATTATTACTTACAGTATCCCAAGTTAGAACAAGAGAAAGTGGCTTCTTAATTTCCTTTGTTCCATTAAGCCATTTATGACCCATCTAATTTAAAAAATATTATTTATGTTTAAAAATGTTCGCACACTGTTTCCTAAATAGTGTACAATGGCAGACAATGCATATAGTCTGAAGATTCTGTTTGAAAGTGTGGCTCTAACTTGAAAAGTGACCATGCAAAAATGTCCCTTCATTCCACTGATCCGCTCCTTTTGTTATGAAAAGTCACAGCTACTGACTTTGATGACAAAACAGCACATTACTGATTGTTACTCTCCACAGCAAACGCTGCTAAGACTGATGGATGAGCTGCAAGTTGGATAGCAGTCTCTGAGGGAATAATTCAAAGACAATGGGATGGCACCGGTGAATGTGAAGGCAGAATCTGGCTCACAGAGCACAGGTCAGGATCAGTTTATGGCACTGGCAGTTAGAATAAAAGCATCTTTTTTACTTGTAAGCTGGGTACATTTCATACAAGAACTTCTGAGATGCAATAAATATGGAATTTTATTTTTCCAGAGTAACTCAGGTCAATATTCAGATCCAACTGAGCTCTATTCAGTGCAAAATCCAAGGAGAGACAAAGGTGACTTTATGTTACCTGCAGATATCCCCATCCTGGGGACAGCCAGGAGCTGAATTAGCTAGCAGAAGCCCATCTTGATTTCCAGCAATACTAGTATATGCCTCAGCACTGCTATGACTTTCATCTGGCTGCAACAGTCCCCACCCTTCAGCCAGAGAATGATGGAGCACAGCAGCTTTCTAGGAAAAAAACAACTTCCCTTGGTTGTGCCCCAAAGAATTCCCCTATTCCACAGAGTGGGCAGGACAGAGTGTTCCAGGGCCGGCTTTACACCACCTAGGGAACAGAGGATGGATCCTTAGTATTTGACTAGGCTGGCTTTGCAGCTTCTTTGCACCAACAGATAGCACAGCAGAGGCCAGAATCTGTCCCATTCTTCAGAGCAGAATCAGACTTCAAGTGTAAAATCCTAGCTATTGTGGTCATCCCTGGTTATCAGCTGGTATCTTATCCCAGGGTGGCCATGATCCATGTTGCTCTGTGTTTCTCACCCAGTACTTCTTGATGCTAAAATCTACCTTATTGACTACACTGAAAAGGGATTAGAATTTCAACTCTAAAATGAATCAGATAAGTTAATTTTAGTATCCAAATTCATTTGCATGACCTATCAGTATTTGTACTTTGCCAGTATTTATACTTTTCCCCTTCAACATGTCAGTTTTATAATTATAAAAATGTGTCCCAGGTTCTCAGCAAGACCATTATTCAACTGAAGAATAGGTAGAAGGGACATGAGCTGATGAATCAAATGCATCTATTGTTGGAGCCATCAGAACAGGATGCAGCCTAGTGCAGTTAGCTACATCAAAGCTTTTGTCAAAGCAATACACACCATTCACGACTATTCAGTAGGAACCTCTTTTTGTGCATCTAGTGAATCTCTTGACACTGCCAGGTTCTTTGATTCCTTCCAACAACACTAACTACGCCAGCTTAAGACAAAAAACTAAATACAGATTTATTCAGTTGACACACTAATGTGAACCTAAAAGTGATCTAATAAAACGTTATGAACAGCTCTGATATTATAGAGCAGTTATGAAAACTATAGACTACTTCTTGATATAATTCAGCAAGCAAAAAAAGAAAATGACATATTGACTAGACGTTCCAGTCAAAAGAAACCACATATAACCTCACTATATATATGGTATTAGTTCTAAAGGAAAATATTAACAGATGGCTACAAAACACCAAAAATGTCAAAGCCATACTCACGAAAATACACAACCAATGGGTACTGTATACCTCAAAACCTATTATTATTAAGTATAATAGAGCTCTTCTGCAAAATAGTTTTGATGATGGACAGCTGTAAAGTGATACTTCTGTCCCACAGATGCTACACACATGTACATAAACTTGCAATTACATTCCAGGGGGAGTTTGCAGAAAAATGCGGTAACTGAAATGGGTACGCAATCTATGCTAAAAGAATCCAAGAGTGTGGATTTTATAGGGAGTTTTACACTGCTGAAAAGCATATGCATTCACTAACTTAGATGAAGACAAATCAGAGCTTAGAGTTTGATTAAGAATTGCAATTTTGCTATACAGACATTATAAAAAAGAAAAAGATGAGAAAGTATTGATAAGCACTTACTAGAGATTCCTTTTCTTCAAACAAGTCTAAAAATGTATGGTAGCTGAGGAATCCAGTGTGATCTGGATCAATCATGTTGATTAGGTCTTGGAAGTCCTTGTCACTTATTCGAAACAGTATGCAATCCAAAATGCGACGAAGCTCATTTCTTGTGATCTTTCCATCTTTTTTCTAAAACATATATTCATGTGTGTGTGAAAGAGAGTGAACAAATTTACTAAAACACGGTGTCTGTTTCAAAACACTGTTCTGAACCTCTATGTCACACAACCCAGACCTACTGAAAGCTTTTATAGGTTGAGTCTCTCTAGTCAGGCATCCTCGGGACCTGGCTGGTGCCAAGCCAGAGAATTTGCCGAACCACGGGAGGTCAGTATTGTCAAGCAGCATTACCAACATGTCCACTGTTTACTGAGCTTTTAGAAGACACTTCGGGGTAAAACAGATGTATTGAGAGCACAGTTTCAGCAGCAGCTGACTTGGGGACGCCTGGGTTTCTTAAGTTGAATCTGTATGTATGTTGGAACTGGCGTCAGCTGCTGCTGAAACTGATCAGTTTCAACCGCTGCTGAATCTGGATGCCAGTTCTGACTTACATACAGATTCAACTTAAGAAACCCAGGCGTCCCCAAGTCAGCTGCTGCTGAAACTGATCAGCGGCTGATTCCAGGAAGCCTGGGGCAGAGCAACTCTGGTTCGGGCTTCCTGTAGTCAGCCGCTGGTCAGTTTCAGCAGCGGCTGACTTGGGGACGCCTGGGGCAGAGCAGCTGGGGTGCTGCTCGGTTGCTCCAGTAGCGCGACTCCTCGGCGCTACTGGAGCAACCCAGCAGCACCCCAGCTGCTCTGCCCCAGGCGTCCTGATTCAGCCGCTGCTGAAACTGACCAGCAGCGGCTGAATCAGGACACCTGGGGCAGAGCAGCTGGGGTGCTGCCGGGTTGGTCCGGAGCGGTGCTGCGGGACCAACCCGGCAGCCCCCAGCTGCTCTACCCCAGGGGTAAGCAAGAAAAGCCTGGTCTGCTGGGGGGGGGGGCACTAGCTGCACCCCTCCCCCAGCAGACCAGGGAGACGGGGAGCAGCTTTTCTCGCCCCGGAGGACGGGGGCGGCGGACCGCGGCGCATCTGGGCGTCCCGCCGCTCCCATCCTCCGGGGCGAGAAAAGCCCCGTTCGTAACTGCGGATCCGACATAAGTCGGATCCGCGTAACTCGGGGACTGCCTGTACTGAGAGCCAGGACTGGTGGCTATAAATAAACTTTACATCCACCAGTTTTTTATCCACATTCTGTCATACATAAATCTTTACTTTTTAAAGCATTTAATGAAATAAACAATGGATGGGCGTATACAAAAGTACTATTATATTTATGTATTGTTATAGTTAAGGCATGATTTTTGTTTTAGACCTCATGACATATTATCACCATAAGGTCTGAGGGAGAGTGTTAAACACAAGTTAATCTGTTTTTATCAGTCTATTAAATTTTAGAATTTTGTATTTTTCCTTGGACTTTTATTTATTTTTTTACTTTGCTTCCCTTAAAAAACTGGTGGATAAAAGAAGAAATGTAAAGAATACATTCTTGGGAACAATAAACGAAAAAATAATGGCCAACAGTTTCTCTAGTGATTCATTCTTGGCTACGAACTAGACAAATATTTTGCTGTTCATAAACCTCACCCTAAGAAAAATTCTGTTTCCCTTTAGTCCCCTACAGAGAGCCAGGGTGGCTGTAGTAATATACAGGATGAGCAATTATTTACTTTATCAGCTAGTTTGGGAAACACTTTGAAGTTCTGTAATCAAAAGATAATGGTCTTGTTAAACTGCTTTTCTGCCATCTGAATTTTCTTTAGAGACTATTGTCAATGCATTAAATCATATGGGAAAGAAAGTTAATAATATATCTACCTCAGTGGATGAGTTAAGGAATCTGGTACAGAAGCTACAAAAATGAGTTCTACTTTACATGAAAATCTATACCATTTTAAGTAGAAGCATCTTCTTCATGAAGCTTAAACAGATACTGTGATCAAAGATAGTTTTTTAGTCATTGCTTTGATAATATTGAAAAAATAATATGTGTTACATTAGCCTTCAATCTGTGAACTTTCCGGTTATTTCTTTGACACCTAAAATCTATGAAGTGTTTTTGTTTATGAGCTAGATTGTCACCTGGCATAAAACAGCATAGCTCCAATGAGCTCACTCGTGCTACACTGATTTACATTGGCTGAGAATCTGTACGTATCTCTATAGGTGTAACAGTTTGGGATGTTAAGGATGAAGCTGTTCCTCCTGCAGCCAGAGTTCTCTTTCTGATGTCACATTCACTAATGACCAGTACAATAAAGCACATAAGCATGTGCTTGAGTTCTGTGGGACTTAAACATGTTCTTAAGTGCTTTGGCGAATCAGGGCCGTAATGCTGGCATATGTTATTACTATTTACTGCTATGTAGGAAACTAAACTCTCTTCTTTTGTAAATTGCTAGAAGAATTCTTTCTTTTGTGGTGATTGTGTGTGTACATACAAATACAACCCTATAGAGTGTGTGTGTGTGTGCTTACACTGCAGAACGGGCAAGAGCAATTTTTATGTAATTATATTAGAAAGGAATTGTGATATATCATCTATATAAAATTTGTAATAAAAAATACCAGCAGTACTTCTGAAGATATGCCCAGTGCTCATTTTGCTTGTGTCAACCAGACTGAAAGCTTTAATTTTTTCAGTCTATTATTTGCGCATCCAATCCAAAAATATAGACTCTACAATTTAAGAAGAGCAATCTGTAGCAAATCAAAGTAATAAAAAATTCCATCTGTCCACTAAAGGGACGATCACACAGCCGAGTGTATGGATTGTCTATATCATGACATTCCATCAAAAATGACAAGAATGCTTTTTTTAACATAGTTCAGTACAACATGAAAGCCATAGAATTGGTAAGACTCGACTGACAATTCTTTATTAAGAGTGCATTCATTCTAGAGCTAGACATAAAAAAGCACTCCTGTTTCTGTTAAAAAAATCAGATTAAAATATTGCTGTAAATAAAGTGAGTGATGCAATGGAGCGTTCCTGGTCAATCTTACAGGTCTGACATTATACACATGTCATACTATAGACCACAAACAAGAAATGTTTTACAAGTTACACATTTTCTATTTATATTGTATAGCATGGGGATGTGATAATGATACTATAGTTGAGAAGCTTCAGGGGTAGCCAAATGAGTCTGTTACAGAAAAAAAAACAACAAATGGTCTGGTAGCACTTTATAGACTAACGAAACATGTAGATGGTATCATGAGCTTTGGTGGGCACAGCCCACTTCTTCAGATGACCAGCACATCCTAAACTCATAACTTCAGTCATCTGAAGAAGTGGGCTGTGCCCACCAAAGCTCATGATACCATCTACATGTTTCGTTAGTCTATAAAGTGTTACCAGACCATTTGTTTGGTTTTTTTTACTATAGTTGAGGTTCAACTTACTTTATATCAAGGGTGGGGAAACTAAGGCCCGGGGTGCGGATGTGGCTCCTGGCTTGCTTGGATCCGGCACCTGAGGCTCAGGGCTCCTCCCAGCATTGGGGAACTCATGCTGGCACGCCAGCCATTCTGCAACCTCCCCGTGAAGCTGGAGCACACCAAATCTGCTAACCTAGGCCTCGCTGGGCTCTGGTGTGTGAGGGGAATGTGGGGAGTGTCTTTTACCTTCTCAGTCAGGGGCCACATCAGTGAGGGTTTGTTTTTTTCTTTTTTTGCTTCTCACTTGTGTGCGGCCCCCAACTGATTTTTCTGTGGGTCAGTGGCCCCCAACCCTGAAAAAAGGCTCCCCACCCCTGCTTTACATTATCATACTGACTTTGATCTCTTCCCTCATTTTGCTAAAATACAATAATTCTGTCTATTACTTCTCATGTTAGGTCACATGCCAGAGGGATATTTACTTAAGTTTGGGAATAATAGGACAAGGCCATTGAGAAATTTGAGAAGTTGCATATTTCAATTTGTGAATTTTTCCAAACTTCTTTGAAATATTTTCCAGAATAGTTTGGTCTACAAACATTTATGATATCTTTAATGTCAATGACAGTCAAAATCAAAATCAATGGAATGTCTCCTGTGTGTGTAACAGTAGCTGTGTACACAAATCTTTGCAGGATTACAATGTAATTTTGGAGCTAGCTATAGTTCCTTTGAACCTATAACAACTTCAGGAGCACTTGGAGAGGTTTACAATTTCCATAGACCATCAGATTTCATGGGTGGCTAGAAAACACTTTAGTGCCTTTTCTTGGGCTTTGATGTTTTCAGGGAACATTATTTAGGAAACAACTACACTCAGATTGCACTGCTTGCCCAGTTTTACAAATAAAAGTAATGCTCATGAAAGCTCCCAGATTGAATTTTTAAATGTATCCACACAATAAATGCATCCACATGAAAACACTGGAAGGTCTGTGGTGGAAATCAGCATTTAGCAATGCTTTCAGAAACTGGGACGTGGTGGACAATCAATAGTAAAAACTAACAAACTATGTGGAGATTAACAAAGAACAGCAGCATGCTAAAAATGTTCTGAAATAGAAATATACTACAATTTATGGAATTTAGTTGTACATAAGTTTACAAGATGAAAATGAATAACACGATAAAATATAACTCAACTGAGCGTAGAATTATGTAGAGTAAATATAATAAATATAATGAGAGTTTCCATCACCAAATATCAAAAAATGAATTATACTAAGAAAATAAAAAATAAAATAAAAACATTTTCATCTGTGGCTTTTCACAGGGGAGAGGACAATTTAGCCCCCTGGATGTCATATTTCCCTCCTATATGGAACTTGATTAATGAAGAATTAAAGTAGAGTAATATAATTAATGCCAGTCAAGATGGATGTTTGGAAAAATAGACCTTGTCAAGTGAATTAGATATCTATTTTATGACATTTTGATTAAGAAACTAGAATGATACAGAATTGAATATGGCACACATTAAATTGATTAAAAATTATCTAACTAACATATTTTAAGATGTAAATATAAATGGGGAATCACTGTGCTTCTAGTAGGGCCCTGCAAGGAATTGGCTGTTGGCCCTAAGTTACGTAATATTTTTACCAATGACCCAGAAGAAAACAAAATCACTCACTGATAAGTTTAGAGATGACACAAAGATTGGGGGAGTGGTAAATTAGAGATATAGATATCTAAATCACTTGATAAGCTGGGCACAAGCAAACAATGTGTTTCAATGCAGCTAAATGTAAAATCATGCGTGTAAGAACAAAAAATGCAGACCACGCATATAAGATGGGGAACTGGATCAAGGGAAACAGTTACTCTGAAAAAGACTTGAAGATCATGTCTCAGAGGGATACACCATGTTAGTCTGTATCTGCAAAAACAATGAAAAGTCCTGAGGTAATTTAGGGTATGTCTACACTACCCCGCTAGTTCGAACTAGCGGGGTAATGTATGCATACCGAACTTGCTAATGAAGCCCGGGATTTGAATTTCCCGGGCTTCATTAGCATAAAGCCGGCGCCGCCATTTTTAAAAGCCGGCTAGTGCGAACCCTGTGCCGCGCGGCTACACGCGGCATGGGCTAGATAGTTCGAACTACGTAGCCATTCCGAACTATCTGTACTCCTCGTGGAACGAGGAACGAGGAGTACAGATAGTTCGGAATGGCTACGTAGTTCGAACTATCTAGCCCGTGCCGCGTGTAGCCGCGCGGCACGGGGTTCGCACTAGCCGGCTTTTAAAAATGGCGGCGCCGGCTTTATGCTAATGAAGCCCGGGAAATTCAAATCCCGGGCTTCATTAGCAAGTTCGGTATGCATACATTACCCCGCTAGTTCGAACTAGCGGGGTAGTGTAGACATACCCTTAGAGACTAACAGATTTATTAGGACACAAGCTTTTGTGGGTAAAACCCCCTCCTCATATGAATTGGAGTGGAGTGCATTAACCAGTTAAGATCCTTATTTGATCTTAAGTTGATAGCAGTGAATTTGCAAATGAACTCCAGTTCAGCTGTCTCCCTTTGTAATCAGGTTTTGAAATTCTTTTATAAAAGGATGGCTACTTTCAAATCCATTACCAGGTAGGTTAAAAATGTTCCCCCAAACTACATGTTTGTGTACATTACCATTCCTGATGTCTTATTTGGAGCTCAGTCATGGCTTTGCCATGAGCCCTGAGTACAAGTCTGTTGTGCTGCCCGCAGGAGCAGCCTAGGAAGCAGATTATGACTGAGCCACAATCTACCTCCCAGTTTCCTCATTCTCAGGTATCCCCTTGTATCTGGCACAGCCTACATCCCTTGGCATATTCACAGCTGTGCTACTTGGGAGAGGCAAAGTCAGACTCTTGACCAGAGACAGGGGTGACATGTTGAGGAAAGGGTGATGAAGGGTCACATGCCCCTAATACCGTGGGGGGGAGAGGGACAAGAGGTCAGCAGATAACATAAAGAACAGAGCTGTCCTTATAGAACTGCACCTCTCCCAATCCACCTCTCCCTAACTACGTGACCCAGGAGATTAGCAGGGGGCCTGGTGCCAGCAGCAGGAGTTGGGTCCCCCACACTCATCAACAGTAGGAAGTGGAGCAACTCAAGCCCACTCTACTCTCCTGGCTCCCAGCCACATCACTCAAGGGAGGTGGCTTAGGGGAAGGGGTGAAACTGTTCCCCACGCTCACTGGGGCAGGGATTTTGGGGAAGGAGTGGAGTGGAGACAGAACCTAGGACAAAGTTGGGGTGGGAGCAGGAAGGAGTCACATGGGAGGGCAGTCTCTGCTGATCTGAGGTAGCAAGAGGGAAATGACAGTTGGGTCATGTCTTGAGTCTGGATAAAGCACATTTGTTTCAGCACTTACTATGAATGTAAGTAGCCATGACATTTGTACTAGGGTGGAGGACAGAAGGCAAGAGAAGGCAGCAGTACCTCAAAGCGATTTTGGGGATGGGACAAGATGTTTGGGAAAGGGTGAAGAAACCAGATGAAAGGAAAGACTTGCTTGGCAGGAGGGTTAGGATCTGAGAGGTTGTTGGGTACTTGTCAAGAGGTTGCTGGGTAGCTCAAGAGGTTAAAAACTCCATCAGTCTGTGAATGTGTTAACTCATGCACAGAGTCTCAGCATTGTAAGGGTAAAAAATAAAGTCTCTTACTGTATCAATCATGAGAAATGCCTGCTTCAGAGATGGATATGCACTTTGGATGTGTCTGCGCAGCTTTAGAAAAACCCTGTCACTTGAGAAAGCTTCATCCATTACTCTGATTGGGTTTACCCTACAACAGGAAAACATGGTGGACATAAGGTTCTCATCTCTCATCTTCTTACTCTTCAGTGTAGGGAGAAAATATAAACTTATTAAGTCCAAGAACTTAGTAGGATTCAAAAATATACTTAGACATTTATATAGATAAGATGAATATTACTTGAAGTAAATGTAATCAACAATTATTTCACTAAACATAATTTTCCATCAAGTTCAAATTCACCTTGAACAACAACAACAACAAAAATCTCCTACTTACCTGTGGTTTTTTCTTATAGGAATTATCTGTCTATTTTCATATATCACAGGGTTCTGAAACTTCTGTAAAAATTGATGCCAGGCAATTTTACCTGTGGCTTTAAATCCAAATCTGGTCAAACAAAAAGGTAAGGACTGTTTAAAAAGATGTCCTTTCTAAACACTGTCATAATTACATTTTCCAAAAAGAATCTTGGATTGTGACAGCAATTCATGTAATCTATTCTGAGATTATGTATCTCGCACTATGGCAAATTTCAATAAAAAAACAAGTCAGGCCAAATGCCCTTCTGAGTTTTACTAGTCTAGCTAAAGAAAGAACAAAACCTGATCAGAACTAGACCTGATCAGATGGTTCTGTTTTTATTTAAAAAAAAACCCTTACATTTAGAAGTGTTAGAATGCAATTAAAAGGCATTACAAGCCAGATTCTGTCAACTTCACTCAACCTGAGTAGTATTTGACTCTGTGAATAATTCCTTTGAAATCAATGGTTTTGTCCCACTGAAGTCAGTGGCATAACTCCCAATTTCAAAAATTAACCCACTTACTGGTGTCACATACCCATTACAGTTCAGTGGCAGTGAGAGAAAATTTATTAAAAAACCTGGGAAATAGCTTGATAATCGTATTTGTAAGACTCAGACAACTTGTATTTTCAATCCCCCTGCCGCTCAGATCTTTCCCATGTAAAATTTCCAGGGTTCTACTAAATCACTCAAGAGTACACTGCAGAGAACAATTCTGCACTGGAAACAAGCAAACAGATGAATTTTGCTCTGCATCAGTGTCCCCAAGATCCTCACAACAAGAGGCCTTTCCACGTGTGTGACTACCCCCTTTTTAAGGTACCTCAACACGACCTCAGACAACTACTCTCATGGCAACAGGGAGCTGGAAAGTGCACAGCATGACTACTAAGGATGAGAACAAATGCAACAGTGCAGGACTTCAGCATGGATCCCTGAGCCTCCACACAGTTTGAAGACAGGCTCCCTTTTCTGCAGGATAGAGAATTTCTACCCCAGCTAGATGTAATAGAATTGTTGAAAAACTATCATCACTGAGATTATCTCCCAGAAAGCCTCTTTCAATGGGTTTTATCATGGGAGGCGATGAATCAGATCCAAGAAGTACTTAGCACCTGGAACACCCATCTCAATGGGAAATACACATGGCTCGGACCTTATTTAGCTTTTCCTGACCACAAAACTATCTTTTCCATCCTTAATTTTCATGGGTCAAATCCAGAAATGTTACCTACACAAAATACACATTGAATTCACTCGGAGTAAAACTTGAGTGAAGTCTTCAGGATTTCATGATTCCAAAGCAAACTTACAGCTAATAGGAAGTACAGGCAGTCCCTGACTTACGCGGATCCGACTTATGTCGGATCCGCACTTACGAACGGGGCTTTTCTCGTCCCGGAGCTCGCGGGCGGCAGGACCGCCCAGAGCGCAGCGGTCCCACGAGCGCGTCCTCTGGGGCGAGAAAAGCTGCTCTGGGTCTCCCTGGTGTGCTGGGGGGGGGACTCCCCAGCACAGCAGGGAGACCCAAGCAAAGCCGCACAGGCGGCAGACCCCGCTGCCCGTGCGGCTTTGCTCCTTTGCCCCGGACCTCTGCGCCTCCGCGGCTTTGCTCGGGTCTCCCTGGTCTGCTAGAGGGGGAGGGGGCGCAGCTAGTGCGCCCCCCCCCCCAGCAGACAAGGCTTTTGTTGCAGGACGCCTGGGGTAGAGCAGCTGGGGTGCTGCTGGGTTGGTCCTGCGGGGACCTACCCGGCAGTGCCCCAGCTGTTCTGTCCCAGGAGTCCAGATTCAGCCGCTGTTGAAACTGATCAGCAGCTGATTCCAGGAAGCCGGGGGCAGAGCAACTCTGCCTAGGGCTTCCTGTAGTCAGCCGCTGATCAGTTTCAGCAGCAGCTGAATCTGGAGCCAGTTCCGTCTTACACACAAATTCAACTTAAGAACAAACCTATAGTCCCTATCTTGTACGTAACCCAGGGACTGCCTGTAGTTAGCTCTAATTCAGAACCTTTCATCCATAGATCTCAAATTGCTTTACAAAGACGATAAGAAGTTATCTAGAGCAGTAACTATGATTTTTTGAGATGTGTGTCAATTGTAGGTATATGTGCATCTCTGAGCCTCTAATTAGAGATTGTAGGTAGTAGTGTCTGTAGAGCCTACACATGCACTTTCCCATACTATGTAGCACCAAATGTGCAAACCATCCTTAGTTCCTCCTCTACTACAGAGCTCCCTATCGAGAACTCTGCAATAGAGGAAAGAAGGATGGGCTGTGGAGCATTTATAGGGATACACCTCTCAAAGAATCATCATTACTACAAAAGGTAACTTCCTCTTCTTTTCAAGTAGTGTCCCTATGGGTGCTTCTATGTAAGTGACTTCACAGCAGTATCCATGGAGGACTGGGGCTTCAGAGTGGAGCTTACTATTGAAGACAGTACTGTGCAGCTGAAGATGGCATTGGACTGAGTCCCGGTGATCACATAGTATTCTGAAAAAGCATGGGCAGGGGCCTAAGAGGAATTAGTTGATTCATATGAAAGATGGGCTGTGAAGGGCAGATGTGCCATCAGGATTGCTATTACTCCTATTCTTCTAGCGGAGGTACTGGCAACCAAAAATACTGTCTTCATGGACAGGTGTGTGAGACAAGTTGCTATAGCTCAAAGGGTGGTCTTTTCAAGGCTCTCAGAACTAGATTAAGAACCCAGGTTGAAGTGTGTGGTCTCACATGTGTGAAGAAGTTTCCCTTGCTCTTAAGGAATCTATACATCATTGTGTGAGTGAACACTGATTTGCTTAGTGTGACCTTCTTTGGGGAGTAGGCAGATTTGAGACACATCTGCAGATGCTTCATGAACAACTGAGCATGTGGAGTGACGAATGTGCATGCTATAGGTAGTTCCTAGCTAATGCACAAAGATTATGCCTTCTCAGTAGAGTGCTTACTCCTGTCCCTGGGTGCTGCTGACTTGGTGGCCTTGCCCATCGGATACATTAGCTTGTCAATGATACCTGGGCTGAGACTGTCACAGTGTAAATGGGACCGAGGACATCATGCACACCAGAGATTGTCAGCAGATATCTAGGGGCTCACTGTTGGGATTTTCCACACTCTTTTACAATTCACGAGCAGGGTCAGTGCATTGTTTTTTCAACTAAGAGCCTTTGTATATCATGTCTGCCAAATGACTTTTGGTGCAGGTCCAAAGAGAGTTGGAGAGCTGCCCCCATGAAGATGATCGTCTGGGCTCTCTATCCTTATGGGACCTGGGCCAGAGATGCTGGCAAACACCACACTTTTGTTGCATGTAGCTTTCCCCCAAGGCAGTGCATGCACTGGAAGTGCTTGTCTGCAACAGGAGCCCTTCTTGAAGCCTGATGAATGGGGGCAGGTTCCCCAGTAAGGAAAAAAGCAAGAAAAAAAACAAAATTTATTTTTTTTAAGGAGAAAATATAAAAAGAGAGAGAAAAAAATCAACAACTATGACTAAATACTAATAGGCTAACTAACTATAAAAATGCAAAATCAAAAGCAATGGTCCTAATGGGTTGTGAATAGCTCCCTCTCTTGCCAGAGGCAGTTGAGAAGGAACTGAGGGGGATTAACCCATGTACCCTTAGGCACATGACTGAAAGAAGAAGTTTAAGTTACAGATGGGAAACTGAAGCACAGCGAGATAAAGTGCCCAAGGTCACTGAGAAGGCTAGTGGCAGAACTAGGACCAGAACCCAAATCGCCAGAGTCCCAGTATAGTGTTCTATCTACGGGGCCTTGTGTATTAACTAATTTTCTTTTTAAAAACTTCCATAATTGTACAGGACTTTCAAAAATTCATCTTCCATTATAGAATCATAGAATCATAGGACTGGAAGGGACCTCGAGAGGTCATCGAGTCCAGCCCCCCGCCCTCAAAGCAGGACCAAGCTCTGTCTACACCATCCCTGACAGATATCTATCTAACCTGTTCTTAAATATCTCCAGAGAGGGAGATTCCACCACCTCCTTTGGCAATTTATTCCAATATTTGACCACCCTGACAGTTAGGAATTTTTTCCTAATGTCCAATCTAAACCTCCCTTGCTGCACTTTAAGCCCATTACTCCTTGTCCTGTCCTCAGAAACCAAGAGGAACAAATTTTCTCCTTCCTCCTTGTGACGCCCTTTTAGATATTTGAAAACCGCTATCATGTCCCCCCTTAATCTTCTTTTTTCCAAACTAAACAAGCCCAGTTCATGAAGCCTGGCTTCATAGGTCATGTTCTCTAGACCTTTAATCATTCTTGTCGCTCTTCTCTGTACCCTTTCCAATTTCTCCACATCTTTCTTGAAATGTGGTGCCCAGAACTGGACATAGTACTTCAGCTGAGGCCTAACTAGTGCAGAGTAGAGCAGCAGAATGACTTCACGAGTTTTGCTTACAACACACCTGTTGATACAACCTAGAATCATATTTGCTTTTTTTGCAACAGCATCACACTGTTGACTCATATGCAACTTGTGGTCCACTATGACCCCTAGATCCCTTTCCGCCATGCTCCTTCCTAGACAGTCGCTTCCCATTTTGTATGTATAGAACTGATTGTTCCTTCCTAAGTGGAGCACTTTGCATTTCTCTTTATTAAACTTCATCCTGTTGACCTCTGACCATTTCTCTAACTTGCTAAGGTCGTTTTGAATTATGTCCCTATCCTCCAAAGAAGTCGCAACCCCACCCAGTTTGGTATCATCTGCAAACTTAATAAGTGTACTCTCTATCCCAATATCTACATCATTGATGAAGATATTGAACAGTACGGGTCCCAAAACAGACCCTTGAGGAACTCCACTTGTTATCCCTTTCCAGCAGGATTTAGCACCGTTAACAACAACTCTCTGACTACGGTTATCCAGCCAATTATGCACCCACCTTATCGTGGCCCTATCTAAGTTAGATTTGCCTAGTTTATCAATAAGAATATCATGCGAGACCATATCAAATGCCTTACTAAAGTCTAGGTATATGGCATCCACCGCTTCTCCCTTATCCACAAGGCTCGTTATCCTATCAAAGAAAGCTATCAGATTAGTTTGGCATGACTTGTTCTTCACAAACCCATGCTGGCTATTCCCTATAACTTTATTACCTTCCAAGTGTTTGCATATGATTTCCTTAATTACCTGCTCCATTATCTTCCCTGGGACAGACGTTAAACTGACCGGTCTGTAGTTTCCTGGGTTGTTCTTATTCCCCTTTTTATGGGCACAATATTTGCCCTTTTCCAGTCTTCTGGTATCTCCCCTGTCTTCCATGATTTTTCAAAGATCATAGCTAAAGGCTCAGATACCTCCTCTATCAGCTCCTTGAGTATCCTGGGATGCATTTCATCAGGACCTGGTGACTTGCTGACATCTAACTTTCCTAAGTGATTTTTAACTTGTTCTTTGTGTATCCTATCTTCTAAACTTACCCTCTCTCTGCTTGTATTCACTACGTTAGGCACACCTCCAGACTTCTCGGTGAAGACCGAAACAAAGAAGTCATTGAGCATCTCCGCCATTTCCAAGTTTCCTGTTACTGTTTCTCCCTCCTCACTGAGCAGTGGGCCTACCCTGTCCTTGGTCTTCCTCTTGCTTTTAATGTATTTATAAAAGGTCTTTTTGTTTCCCTTTATGCCTGTAGCTAGTTTGAGCTCATTTTGTGCCTTTGCCTTTCTAATCTTGCCCCTGCATTCCCGTGTTGCTTGCCTATATTCATCCTTTGTTGTTTGTCCTAGTTTCTATTTTTTATGAGACTCCTTTTTTATTTTGAGATCATGCAAGATCTCCTTGTTAAGCCAAGCTGGTCTTTTGCCATATTTTCTATCTTTCCTACACAGCGGAATTATTTGCTTTTGGGCCCTTAACAACGTCCCTTTGAAATACTTCCAACTCTCCTCAGTTGTTTTTCCCTTCAGTCTTGCTTCTCATGGGACCTTACCTACAAGTTCTCTGAGCTTATCAAAATCTGCCTTCCTGAAATCCATTACCTCAATTGTGCTGGTCTCCCTTCTACCTTTCCTTAAGATCATGAACTCTATTATTTCATGATCACTGTCCCCCATACTGTCTTCCACTTTCAAGTTCTCAACTAGTTCCTCCCTATTTGTTAAAATCAAATCCAGAACAGCTTCTCCTCTGGTAGCTGAAACAGAAAGTTGTCTCCAATTCAGTCCAGAAACTTATTGGATAGCCTGTGCCCTTCTGTGTTAGTTTCCCAACATATGTCTGGATAGTTGAAGTCCCCCATCACCACCAAATCTTGGGCTTTGGATATTTTTGTTAATTGTTTAAAAAAGGCCTCATCCACCTCTTCCACCTGGCTAGGTGGCCTGTAGTAGACTCCTAGCATGACATCACCCTCATTTTTTACCCCTTTTAGCTTAACCCAGAGACTCTCTACACAGCTATCTCCTACGTTCATCTCCACTTCAGTCCAAGTGTGTACATTTTTAATATACAAGGCAACCCCTCCTCCCTTTTTTCCCTGTCTGTCCTTTCTGAGCAAGCCGTACCCTTCCATAACAACATTCCAATCATGCGTCCCATCCCACCAGGTTTCTGTAATACCAATGATATCATAGTTGTATTTATTTGTTAGCAATTCCAGTTCTTCCTGCTTATTACCCATACTTCTCACATTTGTATATAGGCATCTAAGATACTGATTTGATCTTGCCTCCCTGTTGTGCCCTGACCCTCCTTTCTTCTTGCCATTATAGGCCATAGTCCCCCCCATTTCCAACCCATCTCCCATGTCCTCTTTTAATTAAATAGAATATATATATTATAAAAGGGAGGACATTGTTTGGTGAAGATTGTAATAACATGAGTATTGGATAAAACCAGATGAGTTATAGTCTATTATCCATGCATTACAAAATGCCAAATATTTAAGAATGTTGAAGGAATCTTAAGCGCCACTGCCAAGCATCTGGGATCTTTACAAAAATATTAAATCATGGAAATCAAATACTAAGCCAACCTAAAATGGGTAGCTAAAAATTACAATCACCATTGTCAGGACCAGAAAACATCTGTAACAAAATTGCCTTCGCTCTTTCAAACAAATATATAGTTCACTGAAAGCCTGATTAAGTAAACATGGTTTCCATCAAGACCTGAATGAAGGCTCCCTAACAGGGGTCTGGCACATCACCAAAGGAGTGAGTTGCATAAGAGCGAGCCCCACTGTTGTCAGGTTTGGCCTTTGGAACAGACAACAAGAATATCCTCCAGTCATACTTCTTCACATGTAAAGGGGCATGCATGGCAAAGACCCAAGACAAACCTAAGACACAAAAATATTATTCATGCAGGGAAGTTAAATTGTGGTGGCATTCCTTTGTTCAGCATAAATAACTCTTCCTGTAATCTCAGCTCCATGCATTTATATTTGCGATGTAAAAAAGTTTCAAAAGTCACAATGATGGGACATCGAATGAGTGTGAAATTTGGAACTAACATGAGTGATATGCTCTAGGACTAACAAGAGTGATATCCTTTGAAGTGAAGTAAATATTAATGATGTGTCTACAATATATTTAATCTTGCTGCAAGGGGACTTACAGTGAGAGAGGAGTTCTTAGGTAACAGGGTCTTCTGTTATTCAGTGGTAAAATTCTAGCCCTATATAGTCAATGACAACATGTCATTAACATCAATGATTTCACTACTGAGGTTTACGACATACAGGCTTTGTCTACACTAGACCAAGACTGGCTTAAGATACACAACTCCAGCTACATAAAATGCATAAAATGCGCAGCTGGAATCACCTTACCTTAAGCCAAGCCTTGGCAGTGTCCACACTGTGGGAGGCCAATGGGAGCAAATGTTCCCGTCGGCTTCCCTTACTCTTTGCAAAAGGAGAGGTACTGGACGCCAGTGGGAGTTGCCCTCAGCTTTTGTTTTATGGGTCTATACTAGACCTACTAAATCAAACACCAGAAAATCAACATCCAGAGTGTTGATTTTCCAGTAAGTATACACATGCCCAAAAATTATGATGCATTGTTACCTATAAATAGTTCCCTGCCTCACCTAATGTGGGCAGCTATGATGGGGTATCCACAGGCCTGCCAACAGTGGAGACAAAGGGGGCAACTGTCCCAGGGCCTGGTGATTCAAAAGAGCCAAGGGCTCTGGGCCACTGATGCTGCTACTGTGGCTACAGGGACAGCCAGCGCCCTGGGCCCTTTAAATCGCTACCAGAGCCCTGGGTGGCGCAGTCCAGGTGGTGCTGAAGGGCTGGTGAGGGGAGACTAGCCCCAAGCCCTGCTCCTTCTGCCTGAGGCCTCAATCCTTCCAGGAGAGCACAGAGCTCCCACTCCCCACATCTTGCCCAGGGGCCTGGCCATTCTGCTGGCCACCCTGGCTATCCACCTCACACAAAGACTGAGCAGATTAAAAAAGGCCAACTAAATTTATATGCTTCAAATGGAAGAAAGCCAGAGCCAGATAAAGTCTAACTGAAGCGCAGCTGAGCAGGCGCAAGTTGGGCTTGTACAAAGCCCGAAAGTTGAGAGCAAAAAGCAGGGCAGGGACAAGCTCTGTGGTTACTCCTGAGAGAGAAAAGGAATTGGCCAGGAACCCCAAGGAGTGCTAGTAACCCAGGGATCTTGTTCTGAACTACAGAGTCAGGAAAGAAGCTAGAGGGGTGGGGTAGCCACTGGAAGCAAAGGATATTCAAGTTGACAGATCCAGAAATGAGCCCGGGGATAGAAAAGTGAGGTAGGGAAAAGCCCAGGGAAATAATAACAGGGTCTGTGATTAACTAAATTATGGTTGGAAGTTTCAGGGGGTAGCTGAGTTAGTCTGTACAGGATAAATTTAAAAACAACAAATGGTCTGGTAGCACTTTATAGACTAACAAAACATATGGATGGTATCATGAGCTTTCATGAGCACAGCCCACTTCTTCAGATGACTGGAGTATTGAGGTTAGGATGTGCAGACCCAAAATAAGTAGGGGAGAGGGAAGGGGGGAGGGAGGGGGAAAAAAGGAAGGAGGTGGGAAACAAGGGTGCCAAAGCTTGAGATGATGGGCCGAGATTTCCAGGTTTGTTTTCACAAACAAAGCTGGAAACCTGGAAACAAACCTGGAAATCCCCGACAGTCTATCATCTCAAGCATTGGTACACTCATAACAGGATTATCTGGCTATATCGACTCCTTCCTCAGACCCTATGCTACCAGCACTCCTAGCTACCTCTGTGACACCACTGACTTCCTGAGGAAACTTCAAAACATCAGTAATCTACCTGAAAATACCATCCTGGCCACTATGGATGTATAAGCCCTTTACAGCAACATTCCACATGAAGATGGATTACAGGCCATCAGGAACACCATCCTCGATAACAGCACTGCACACCTGATAACAGAGCTCTGTGACCGTCCTCATCCACAACTACTTCCGATTCAGAGACAATTTGTATCTCCACGTCAGCGGCACAGCCATGGGCACCCGCACAGCACAACAATATGCCAACATCTTTATGGCTGACCTTGAACAACATTTCTTCAAGCCCTCGCCCCCTAACACTCTTACTTTACTTACGCTACATCAATGACATCTTAATCATATGGACCCACGGAAAAGAGACTCTTGAAGAATTTCACAAAGACTTCAACAACTTCCACCCCACCATCAACCTCAGCCTGCACTAGTCCACACGATAAATTCACTTCCTGGATACTACAGTACAGTTAAATAATGGACACATTTCCACAACCCTATACTGAAAACCCATCAGCCACTACACTTACCTTCATGCCTCCAGCTTCCATCCCAGACACATTTCTCAATCTACTGCATACAGCCAAACCCTAAGATACAACTGGATTGGCTCCGATCCCACAGACAGAGACAAACACCTACAGGATCTTTATAGAGTATTTCACCCACCTGGAGAAGTGAAAAAACAGATTGACAGAGCCAAAAAAGTACCCAGACATGAACTACTTCAAGACATACCCAAAAGAGAAAATAACAAAATTCCACTTGTCATTACCTACACTCCACAACTCAAACCCCTCCAACGCATTATACACAATCTGCAACCCACCTTGGAAAATGATTCCTCACTCTGAGGCCTTGGGGGAAAAGCCTGATCTCGCTTACAGACAACCCCCCAATCAGAAACAAATTCTTTCTGGTCACCATGCTACACAACCACATCATAAGCATCCAGGAACCCAGCCCTGCAATCAGCCATGGTGCCAACTCTGCCCACATATCTATACAAGTGAATTCATCACTGCAGCCAACAACATAAGCTACCAAATCAAAGGCTCATTTAACTGCACATCCAGTAATTTGATCTATGCCATCAAATGCTGGAAATGCCTCACTGCTCTATATACTGGATAAACTGGACAGTCCCTTCGGGAAAGATATACATCAGATATACGTAAAGGGAACATATAGAAACCTGTTGGAGAACACTTCAATCTACCTAATCACTCTTTAAAAGATCTCCAGGTGGCTGTCTTGTCACAAACCAATTCTACAAGCCAAATACACAGAGAGGCATTGGAATTACAATTCATCCACAAATTCAGTTCTCACACTGATGGCCTCCTCAATCGAGATAACGGATGGCTGGGACATTATCAGCCTAACATTCAATGAAGGTACCAACAGCTCTTTGTCTGTGTAGATTCTTGCATTAGTACCCTTCCTATCTAATTACTATCCTATGATCCTTATCTGGTTCTTTTAACTATTCAATCTTTAGGTGCTTATAGGTTACCAGTTCTGCCTACTTGTTTTTCCCTTTGATATTTTTGTACCCTCTGCTCCTTGTTTCCTGCCCCCTTCCTTTTTTTCCTTCCCCCCCTTTTTCTTCTCCCCTATTTATTTTGGGTCTGCACATCCTAAACTCAATACTCAGTCACTTGAAGAAGTAGACTGTGCCCACAAAAGCTCATGATACCATCTACATGTTTTGTTAGTCTATAAATTGCTACCAGATCATTTGTTGCTTTTTAAGTTTAAATTATGGTTGTTAGGCATAGGGTCCCTTGGTTGGAACCTGGAATAATGGATAAGCCTGGATTTCCCGCCAGCCCCTGGAAAAATGGCCCTAGATCTGGACTTGGACTAGAAGGCTGCCTGCGGGGCTTATGGATAGCTTGTCCTGGGGGACTTGGACCCTCAGAAGAAACAGACTAAATAGTGACTTTACTCCTCTGGCAGGGTCACGAAGAGGGAGCACCCCAAGTCCCAGAAAGAGAGAGAGCCCATGAAGCAAGCAACCAGTTAGAAAAGGGGGCCAAACCTGATCCCCAGATCCAGTCACAAGGTGTAATAACAGTGAGTGAACGCTGTTACGGCTCATATAACATTCCCTATCAGTTTTTCTTATTTTCATTATCAGCCTAGATGAAGCTATATATGCATTACAGCAACACAACTATGAGAAAGCTGTGTTGTTAGTTTTACACTGGTGCATCTTTTGAATTATCTTATCTGAGAAATATCACTTGAAAGATATAGTATATTTAGGCTGGAATATTTCTGTTTATAGCATCATTAAAGTGATACTATATTTTGTCAATGTCTAGAGAAAATTCCAATGGAAAAATGCATGTAGAAATCTTTCCATTATGTGCTTGTGTTCAACAGCAAGATTTACTTTAAGATTTAAAACTAGCAAGTGACACAAACTGAAGAAACTATAATAGCAATATTTTTGACAAAGTAATAGTTGATCACTGTTATATCACATTGTGAATGACTAGAAGAAAATCAGATTTATCTGTTGAATGCACAAAGCAATATGGTTACTGCAGATGATATTCTCTCACTGCACCTGCTGCTATAAAATGTCTATCTGCAGTGAGGCCTTTAAAGTTAACTAGAGCATACAAGAAAAAAAATCCAACTGATTTATTTTCACGGATGGTCCTACTTTCACACAAATGAGTTTAAGTATGTAAACTATATTATGGAATCCTTAAATAGTAACATATGATCTGGTTCCTGCTTTGCTCACATGCTAAGAACTGACTTGTGTGCTTTGCAGCACTATAGGCAACCTCTGCATTTACGATCTAATTGGTTCCTGCAGAATTGTCGTAAGTCAAGCCATCGTAAGTTGAACCCTTTTTTCCCCATAGGTGCAATGATTAAAATGGGGGTTCCATTCCTGGCCCGCTTTGCCTCCTGGGAGTTGTAGTCTGAGGTGTGAGCTGCTCCCAGAGCCAGCAGGAAGCTGTGCTGGGAGAAGGTGGCAAGGCACAAGCTGCTCCCAGAGCCGGCTTGGGGCTGTGCCAGGTGAAGGTGGTGGCTGTAGCAAGGCAGTCGTAAATGCCGGGGGTCGTAAGTTGGGCAGTCATAAGTTGGGGGTCGCCTGTATTTAAGACTCAGCAATCTCTGTTTTTGTTAAAGATCAAGTTCAGAAGTTAAATTGTTCTTCTTCCTTGGCCATATCGTCTTAGGCTATCTTCTGGCTATTTTCTTCTTGCAGATTTTGATCTCTATGTATAAGTGTGGATCCAGATTGATCCAAAAAAAGCTGAAGAATATCCATATTCTGGCTTTAAAAGGGGAATGTAGATTTGAGGAGTTGGCTAGCTGAGGGCAGGCTGAGTCCCAAATCCAGAAGTGAAATCACTACATCATCTAGCTCCTCAATGTTGCTATAGTAACCTTGAGGTTACTTCCGGTATATCAAAACAGCTATTCCGTGTCTTGACAGCACACACGTTATTTTAAAATATCTTTCAAAATAACGGGCACGCTATTCCGATGTCCCTGTAAACTTCATTCTACGACGATTAAAGGACATTTTGGAACAGCGTTTATTTTGAAATCTGGCACTGTGTAGACAGAGCCAAATTATGAAATAAACTATTTCAAAATATACTTGAAATGAGCTACACAATTTATGTAGCTCAAATTGCATAGCTTATTTTGAGCTAGGGATGCAGTGTAGATGCATGCATGCATAGTGATTCCTGATGACCACTCCCTAGTCAAAATGATTAGCATTGTAAGCCCCATTAAAGATATGCTGTACTTCATACTTTCATTTAACCCTGTAAACAGATGTATCTTTAAAAAGTGCAATAAAGTAATAGTGGTAATACTGGTTGAGGTGCTCTTCCAGTAAGTCACTAAATCCCTTATTTCTGGGATAAAGTAAGTACAGTAGTACATTATTTTTACATTTAAAAGTAAGTTTCCAACAAAATGTGCTAAGATATAACTTAGCCAATATCACAATATTTTCCAGGCACCAGCAGCAATCAGTATCTCAGTCAACACAGATAACTGCCATTGGTGTCAAGGTGCTTCACAGTGCCCTCAATCCATAGGGGTTGTCCTACTTTTCACATAGAGTTATAAATAAAATGTATGCTCTTCAAGACAGAGATTGTTTTAAATTGGTTTCTTATATAATGCTGACTACATGATTAATATCTAATAAAGAAATAATTAATAAATGTAATAATAATAATGAGTAATTATCATCTGAACCTAGAAGTCAATTTGAAAAAAAATATATTTGAGTATTAGGTTCTGAACATGCCCAGCATTAAATTTTAGTTATTTTTCAGTTATGATGATTTTTATGAATTTTATAAATTTCTCTTAAAGTTTCATCATTTACCTGAATGAAGAGAGTACTCGTCCCACTAGGAAGCTAAATATAACATGACAAACAAATAAAAGTAAGGCAATTCTGAGGGAAGATAATCACGCTATTGTGCCTAGCTACCTTACTGCTGCAAACATGGCCCGTTAGCTCATTCTATCAGATTTTACTGCAACACAGATACAAATGAGGCAAATTTACAAAGGAAATCACATAAAGTAATATTCAAGTTATGAGGCTGCAGCATTAAAAATGTCTCTAAAGAAAACAAAATTACTCTTACCTATTCATTAGCTCTTGAAAAGTTCCATTTGGTAACGGAAATACAAAGCCATTTATGACTGACTTTAAGTAATCCGAAGACACAAATCCACTCTGACTGACATCAAATGCTCTGAAGGCTTTTTCAATGTTCTGATAGGCAGAGTGAAGCTGAAATGGATACAATTTATAATGTTTTGTTCAGAAGAATCAAACTCATGAAGTTTTTAAAACAATAATGTATTTTTAAAAGACCTTTTCAAATGTTCTTCTCTGTAAATGGATCAAATAGGTTACCATGGCAAGCTCTGACTGTCAGATGTTTAATTAATAAGCTCACTACAAAACAGTATTTTCCAATCACAGAGAGTCAAGTGACAAGGCAGACAAGTTTCTCATAGAAAGGTAGAACATGTAATAATTCTACCTCAAAATTCTAAAATAGCTAAAAATACTGGTGGATCTGCCTGCTTGATAGATCTGTCTTAATATACTTGTAAAGACCCCCCCCCCTGTATAACTCAGTACCAAGCTCCTCTTTATTAAAATGGAGCATAATGAATGCTAAAAAAATTCTAAAAGAAACAGAATGGTTAATATTCCTGGTACATAAACATATTGCACATTTCTTTGGTTATTATGTTCATGGACTGTTGCAAAGAAATAAGGGGAGTGTTGTTTTGCTTATGGGACTTTCTGCAATTTTCAATAAAGATAATAAAATAGCAAGTAGATTGGTCTTATTTAGGGATGTAAGCAACTAGTCAACTATCTAATAGGGCAGTTCTCCCCAGCACTGTCTCAGAGGGGGAAAGGGGAGGCAGAGAGGGTTGCAGGGACCAGGCACGAGCCAGGAGTCAGCTGATTCCCGGCTTTTACCCACTCCCAGACACTGTGCCTCTGCTTTTTAAATGCATTAAGAGCCAGTAGTCTCTTAATGCATTTAAAAAGCAGAGGAATATCGGAGGGGGAGACGCTGGCACGAGCTGGGACAGCTCATTCCAGCCTTTTAATCCAGCCTAAACGTATTAAGAGCTACTGTAGCTCCCCCCGCTTATCCACTAATCAACTAGTTAATAACAATTCCATTGGCTAGTTGATTAAACTAAATTTAACCAAAAGTTCATTCAGTATTGTTTGCTGAATAATACAAACATTCCTTGGGCTCTTCATCTCCCTTTTTTGGTGCTCTAGCCTACTTTTTTCTGCTCTATTTGCTGTTAAATGAAAACTGCAGACATCACAGGGCAGAGATAATGTATGGAAAGGTCTCAGGAAGTCCAAAATAAATATCATGGGCTGACTTCATTTATAGGGTGATGAGATGTACCCAGTCACCTACCCAAGCACTAACCCTAACCTACCCTGACCTCAGAATCAAGATCTAAAGGGAAAGGTCAGGTGGTAACCCTATACCCTTTGTGCCTGCTGATCTCCATCCTGGTAGAACTTTCCAGTCATTTCAAGGCTGAGGAAGTACAGGTAGAGGCCTGTACAGCTGGATTTGTACTAAACCACTAATTCTGGTCCATAATCCTGACCCCTCATTTTCTCTATAGCCTTCTGAGGGTATGTCTACACTACCCCGCTAGTTCGAAATAGCAGGGGTAATGTAGTCATCCGCAGTTGCAAATGAAGCCCGGGATTTGAATTTCCCGGGCTTCATTTGCATGAAGCTGGCCGGCGCCATTTTTAAATGCCGGCTAGTTCGGACTCCGTGCCGCGCGGCTACACGCGGCACGGACTAGCTAGTTTGGATTAGGCTTCCACCTACGTGGAACGAGGTGTACAGCTAGTTCGGATTAGAAGCCTAATCCGAACTAGCTAGTCCGTGCCGCGTGTAGCCGCACGGCACGGAGTCCGAACTAGCCGGCATTTAAAAATGAAGCCCGGGAAATTCAAATCCCGGGCTTCATTTGCAACTGCGGATGACTACATTACCCCCGCTAGTTCGAACTAGCGGGGTAGTGTAGACATACCCTGAGAGAAGAGGTAGGTTCTTGAGGTAAAAGGACAGAACTGAAAGTCAGGAGATTTGGATTCTATTCCTCTGTCTACAACATAGGTTAAACATATGCATGGAAGTAGCAGTGCACGATCCTCCATGTTGTCCTTCCACCTTGCTCTGAAAGGATCCCCTCAAGGAATAAAGAGTTAATTCCTTCTCCATACCCATTAAGCCCTTAACTCCTGTATTCGTATGGGTGCCATTTATAAGTTCCATACATATTGAACTAGCAATAGCACTTTGGCCACTAAGCACTAGCTTATTTCATGTAGTTCATAAAATTAATTGCCAAATTATGGCAATTTTATTCATTACGGAGCTGGGTTGGATTCAGGCAAGTCATATACTGGTAGCTGTGAGAAGGGACAGATTCACATATAATTTGCCTGAGCCATTGAGTTTCAATATTTGTATTTTGTTTTAGCCTATAAAATTTGGTGCTGCCCTAGGTATTTATATACATTTGTAAATTTATGAACCTGACAATGTATGAAACCTTTAGAAAGTGCAATGAAACATAAAACTGCTACTTATTAAGGGCTTTTTAAAAAACAATACACATATTGCACACTGGAATTTTCTAGTGAAATTACTAATTGGTATCTTGAACTCCAAATCTTTCCGTGTAATCTCTTTTCTGTGTGACGTATGGCTCAACCTCTTCATATTTCAGAGTATTCAGACATGTTAAGGACTCCCTTACCTTTTTCCTAAAAGCCATCTCAATGTCATCTAGTGTGTATTCTATCAAACTACACTCAGTTGGTGAAGTCTGTAGTGACAGCTTATTCTGTTTCTGCATCTTGTCTGGTGTCTCCTCCCAGTTCGGTGCTGATAAGGAAAACTACATTTTAGCAAAATCACTCCTATTGTCACTTTCAAAGAAATAAAAGTAACTGGATTTCTTTTTGAAGACAATTTCTTGTTAAATCATTAGAGAAGTCTTCGTGTAAAAAAAAAAAAAAAAAGATAAGCCCAAAATACAACTGTTTTGTATTTCTCAGACTGTATTTACAGGGAAGACTAATAGGCACAATGCTTAGCATTTACAATAGTGTTTTATCTTGACTTTTCTTTAGGAGAATGAATTCATGTAGTTTACAATCTTAACAAATATGCTTGTTAGCATGTAACATCACAGAGTATTCTGATAGTTTTATCTCTTTAGCAAAACCATTACAGAGTAATTAGGCTCCTGAAAACATGATTTCAGTGTATGGATGACTACTCACCCACAGATCTCAAAAAAGCAAACATGCCTGCTAACCTTGAAAGAGCTGGTTTCTCTTGACTGATCCCTTTGTTTCTTTCACATTTTCCTAAATCTGTGTTCTTTCAAACTGCCCACAGCCCTTGAAAGAGCCTTTAGTTAATGTATGCCAAGTGTCCCCCATCAAAAGGCTTTCCTGTGAAGCATTCAAGCTAGAACAATCACCATCCAACATTGTCCACACTGTGCTTTTAGAGTGTACATTTTTCCAGGCAAGAGCTTTGCTATATCTCCCATATTTTGTTCAGTGTATAGCATCACTGTGCGAGACATGGCCCAGATTCTGACACCCTTTCTCTTGCTGAGTAGCATTTTACTCTTGGAGTACTCCATTTCAGTAGGACAGCCCATGAAGTATCAAAATCTGGTCATAAATAAGTAAAAATACCAACTCCAACTACAGGCAGGCCCCAGGTTACGTACAAGATAGGGACTGTAGGTTTGTTCTTAAGTTGAATTTGTATGTAAGTCGGAACTGGCGTCCAGATTCAGCCGCTGTTGAAACTGACCAGCAGCTGACTACAGGAAGCCCGAGGCAGAGCTGCTCTGCCCCGGGCTTCCTGGAATCAGCTGCTGATCAGTTTCAACAGCGGCTGAATCTGGACGTCTGGGACAGAGCAGTTGGGGTGCTGCCGGGTAGGTCCAGCTGCTCTACCCCAGGCATCAGCGAGAAAAGCCTGGTCTGCCCAGATGCGCCGCGGTCCTGCCGCCTGCGTCCTCCGCAGCGAGAAAAGCCGCTCCAAAAGGGTCCCCAGCAGACCAGAGAGACGCGGAGCAAAGCCACGGAGGACGCAGGCGGTGGGACCATGGCACGTCTCGGCGGTTCCGCCGCCCGCATCTAGATGCGGGTAGCTAGATGCAGGGAGATGTGGGCGGCGGGACCGCCGAGACATGCCGCGGTCCCGCCGCCCGCGTCTTCCGTGGCTTTGCTTCGCGTCTCTCTGGTCTGCTGGGGACCCTTTTGGAGCGGCTTTTCTCGCTGCGGAGGACGCAGGCGGCAGGACCGCGGCGCATCTGGGCGGTCCCGCCGCCCACGTCCTCCGCGGCGAGAAAAGCCCCGTTCGTATGTAGGGATCCGACATAAGTCGGATCCATGTAACTTGGGGACTGCCTTTACTCCTGTAATGCTTTTCATCAGTAGGTCTGGTCAATGCACAAAGTTGCACCTGATTCACCCAGGGCATGTTTTGAAATCGATTTAATTAAACAGGGGCAAAAAACGATGTGGGCCCTTTTAATTCAATTTAAACATGTTTTTTTATCAGTTTATCTTATGAGATAGGTGTTATAAACCGGTTTTGAACCAACGGAAGTATCCACAGTTAAAGCTAAATCAGTTTTTATATTGGATTGGGCAAAATATGGCCCATGGGCTGCTCAGAGCAGCTTTCTGAACACTGCAAGCCCAGGAGGAAAGGGGAGAGGCTTTATGCACTGCCCCCACCCCTAGCACAATCTTGCAGCTTTCATTGGCTGGTTTCTGGCCAATGGAAGCTGCCGTACCACTCCTGACCTCCCTACAGGCTCGCAGCCTTCAGCACTCACATGATCCCAGCAGCCTGTGGGGGCATGGAAGTCAGGGAGTCTGGCTGAGGACTCACTGTGCTGCTGACAGGGAGCTACCCAGGGCCTCCCTGCTGACAGGGAGCTCCCTGGCCAGAGTCTGTCTCTGGCACCCCAACCCTCCCGCACATACACACACTCTGCAGCCCTATCCCACATAACCCAAACCTTCTTCATACCTGCACTTGTTCCCATACCTTTTTCTAGACCCCATACCTCCTCCATTAACATAATGACCACTTACCAAATTCTTGGAGTCCCCCCTCATCAAAAATTATTGCCCTGTTTTACATCGTCAATGAATAGACAAGGCCTTGCATCTCAAAGCATTTTACAAGGAGACTAAGCATATTTATTCACAGATGATGGGGAACCTGACAAGAATCAGTTAAGTTCCTTGTCAAAGATCACCCAGTGAATCAGTGAGGTAAAGACGTGTGAACTGGTTAAAGGGGAGACTACAGTGGGTCATAATGAAAGATCTGTCAAGCTAGAGGGGAGTTACAGTGGAGTTCCTCAGGAACCAATCTTATTTAACATTTTCCTTAATGATTCTGGACACAGTAAGTGGGAGTGTGCTTATAAAATCTGCATATGACACAAAGTTGGGAGGTTTTCCCAATATAGAGGAGGACCAAAATAGCATACAAGAAAATGTGGATGGCCTTAAACATTGGAGTAAGAGAAACAGATGAAATTTATCAGTGAAATGCACAAGGTCATGCACTTGAGAACTAATAAGAAGAACTTTTGCTATCTGCTGTGGCTGCATCAGTTAGAAGTGACACTCAGGAGAAAGACCTGGATATATTGATCACAGGATTCCTATGAGTTGTCAACATGATATAGCAATGAAAAAAGACTAATGCAATCTTAGAATGCATCTGGCATGGTATTTTCAGTAGAGAGAGTGTTGTTATCATTGTACAAGGCACTGGTGAGAGCTCATTCGTAATACTGTGTTCCCTTCTGGTCTTCCATGTTTAAGACTGATGTATCCAAACTAGAACAAGTGAAAAAGAGGGCTGCTAGGAAGATCAGAGGAATGGAGACCCTACCTTATGAAGGGAGAATTAAGAAGCATAGCTTGTTTAGCCTAACAAAACAAAGACTGAGGAGAGATATGATGACTGTCTATAAAGACAGTGTTTCTCAACCAGTGGTACAAGTACCCTGAAGGGTACTCGAGAGAAGTCTAGAGGGTACGTCAACACAACTGAAATTTGGAGAAAACTGAATTTTTGTTTTAAGATTTACAGTGCTTTATTATTTTTGTACTTTTTACATCCAAAAATTTCATCTCCTGCCCGACTATGACTAAGTTGTTTAAACAAATGTGTTACAATGGTAGAAAAAAACTGTGTGTGTCTGAAAACTTTAGGTACTGGGGGTACTTTTTTTTAAGGGGTACTTTATTAAAAAAGGTTGAGAAACACTGTATAAAGACATCAGAAAGACAAACACCAGCAAGTGAGCAGACTTTTTAGTTGAGGCCCAATGTGGACACAAGAACAAATGGATATAAACTGACCATCAATAAGTGTAGGCCTGAAATTAGACAAAGATTTCTAACCATTAGAGGAGCAAAGTCCTGGAACAGCCTTCCAAAGGGTGTAGAAGGGATGTTATGATGAGTTTTTCTACCATGGGACATGGCCCATCTGTGACTGTTAGCAGCAAACATCTCCAATGGCCAGGGATGGGATGGTAGATGGGAAGGACTGTGAATTACTATAGATGTATGGCAGGTGCATCTTACACACATGCCCAGGGCCTAAATGATCACATTTGAGACTGGGGGGGAAAATTTCCCGTCAGCTTAGCAAAGGCCCTGAAGGGAAAGAATTAATTTTCTTTTGCAACATAGGGCATGGGTCACTTGCTGATCTGAACTAGAGTAAATGATGCGTTCTCTGTAACTTGAAGTCTTTACATCAAGATTTGAGAACTTCAGTAGCTCAGCCAAAGGTTACTGACCTATTACGGGAATGTGTGAGTGAGATTCTGTGACCTGAAGTACTCAGGGAGCCAGACTTGATGATCATGATGGTCCTTCCTGGTCTGAAAGTCTGTGAATGACAGAGTGGGAAGTGAAAACCCAGGTCTCCTGGCTCGCAGACTTGTGCATTATCCATTGGCCCATCTTCTTCTCTAATAAGAGTAGGATCCTGTGAGCTTGCCCATTCAAGTTCCCCTGGTGCTGTATAAAATCATCATATATTAGGAGGAGTTATGGAACAAACAGCCTGATGCAAAGAGAGCCTCTTGCAAAGAGTTTAATATGCTCAACTGACATCAGTAGGAATTGGCGGTGGGAGTTTTCAGGATCAGGCCCACTTTAAATAACCACTCCAGTTGCACCATCTTTAATGTCTTTTCTCTTACTACATCCACCCCTCTCCTTCTTTTATCCTTCTTCTTCACCCATTCTGATTTTCCCCCTAAACACTGCCCTGTGTTTACTAGCTGAAAAGTTCACCTTCACAACTTCTTTGCTCTTTGATCAGAGCAGAACTGCTTTAGAGCAACAGCTTTGGTTATGGTATGAGTTGGCAACACTATGTAAAAAAAAACCCATAAGTGCTAAGCAGCTGTGGTTATTTTGCCAATTATTTCCTAAGCTACCCTATTTTGTAATATTTCACAAAGCTTACATCACAGTGTGTACGCACAACCCTGTATCAAAGTGAAGAGGGAGAAAGTACAATTAAATAAAAAAGACTGTAATGGTTTTCAGAAGTACTGAGCAGCCAATACTCAGCACCTTTGAAAAATCAGGCAATTCATTTTAATGTTGGTTTAAAAATTAATCAGACACCCAGTGGATGACTTTTTGTCAGAAAAAGGATCAGTTCAATTCTGTGACTACTGGCTGGGCTTTTCTAGGCAAAGATTAGTTTATTCTTTTGTGATTCTTTGCAAAGTATTAAGTCTGAATAGTAAAAATGAAAGGGGCAATGTTTCAAGTTGAAAGGCTCAAAATTTAGATTACAGTCTTTTCTTCAAATTGCAAAGTCTACGTAATTCTTTATTGGCTTTTTTCCTCTGGCATAATATTTAAATACTACTTTTTAAACAAAGAAAAATGAAAATTCACTTGGCAGAAAGGCCAGCACTTGTGAGTAACCCTATAATAACAAACCCATCTGCATACATGATGTAAAAAAAAAAGTGTTTTAAGAAACAGGTTTCAATTCCACCCTTCTAAGAGGTTAATACAATACATAATAATTATTTTAAATGATAAAAACACACTGATGGTGCCCTTTTATTAAAATGTATTCAAAGGTCTTTAAACTATGATATGTTATGGTCATATTTTCAAAAATGAAGGCCAGAAGTCAATGCACAAAAAGCATGACTGAATGTGCAGCCTTTGATTGTACATATAAGCATATTAAGCACAGTGCATGTTGAACCTCTATAAACTGGGCCTCTCTGGTCCAGCAACTGGACCACAGATGTTCCTGGACCAGAGACCCCTAGCAGCCGGAGTGCACCAACAGGAGAGCCAGTGTCCGAGAACCTTGCTGGGGTGATGGCAATAGTGCTGACCACTGGCACCAGAGCCAGCAGCTGGCAGCAGGGTCAGGAGCAGGGAGCCCAACCGGGCCAGAGTAGAGGGGGCCTGGTGTTGACCTCCTGTGGTCCAGCTAACCTCGTTCAGGACTAGTCAGGTCCTGGCAGTGCCGGACCAGGGAGGTCCAAAAGATACTCCAGGAGCTATTTGTACATGAACTCTTACTATCTAAATGCATAATTGCAGCAAATTAGTTTCAATTGTGACTGTACTTTTTACACATGTACATGGGTGCCACTTTTTGAAATTTTGGCCCTGTGAGCAATGTTGCTACACTATGGGCTTTTCAAACCACTCTAAGAGAGACCATCACCTACATGACATATTGTTGTCTTTGGCTTCTATAAAAAAATCCAGACTAAATTTGCCATATAAGGGCCCAATCCTACTACCACTGAAAGTCTCCAATTGATTTCAGCAGCAGTAGGACAAGGCCCCCAAATGAAAACTTCACTTTCCCAGAGCCTACATGATACATACTCTTTGTGAGCACCTACCTTGGCTCTTAATTGTACCCAAATTTATACCAAGATTCTTCAGAAATTCTTTATAATCCAATGTATTAGTTTTACCAACACAGGAACGACTCCACAATCTAGAAAAAAAAGCAACTCCTTTCAGTGAACAACATTATTCTGTGTCAAATCGGTAGTGAAACATTGGAATATGAACATATATGATCTTCACAGAACATTATGTAATTATTAAGAGAGGAAAGATAGCACAAATGCATTGTATTATTTCTCCAAGACTTTATTTATGTGGTGTCTGAGTTGTCTACGTATTTAATCCCACACCAGCATCTGATTCAGCTGACTATGTACCTGAGTATAAAAGTTTATAGATGCACACAGAAATTCCTTTTTTCCAGTTACACATGAAAACTATGGAACTTCTTAAACAAAGCCCAGTGTAAGCTATGGCAAACTGAGCCTAAATTCTGTTACAACGTGCCTGGGTTTTGCAGCAGTCAGATCCAATGGACTGGACTTCTGCAGCAGCTTCATTTGAATTAAACATTTGAATTTTTATTGAATTAAGTATGGATATGAATTTTACAATTAGAACCATGTCCCCCGTGTAATTTATTTTGATGTTAAATTTTCCAGTCTGGGAAACAATTTGGGTATGGAATGAGCATATTTGCTAAATATTTGTGCTGATCACTGGTGAAATAGTTAATAGGATTAACAGTTAGGTTGTTCTCTTTAGATTTAAGTCAACCCATTGCAATCAATGGGTAATTCATATCTTTCAAAACTATTGTTTGAGACTGTGAGTTTATGTGAAAAAACTCACTTGATGTTTCCACGTTTATCTTTCTAATTACTAATTACTAGCTTGTTTAATGAAAGCTGAGATTTTATAGTACAGTTCATACATACATAGAGTTTAAGTCTTACATATACTATTAAATCATCTAGTCTCAACTCCTATATATCACAAGCCAGTTATCCTGATACTGAAACCAATAACTTGTAGTTGACTAAAGTATATCTTCCAAAAAGGCATCCAGTCTTGATGTGAAGAGAACAAAAAATGAGAAACTTTGCTTGGTAGTTTTTTCCTAAGGGTAATCACACTCATGGTTAAAACTTCATGCCTAATTTCTAATTTGAATTCCTCTGGCTTCAGCTTCTAGTCATTGGCTCTTGTTATGCCCTTCTCAATTAAATTAAAGAGCCCTTCAGTGTGTACTATTCTCTCCCTGTGCAGTTTTTTATACAATCAATCTCCTTTTTTATAAGCAACTTGGACAAATCACTTAACCTTCTTTTACCTCAGTTTTCCCATCCATAAAAGTGGGATACAGTGCCTACATACCCAAAGGAATAACTAGCTAATATTTGTACAGTGCTTTGAAATCTGTAAAGCATGACAGAAAAATGTGGATAGACCATCTTCCAACTTGAAGCAAACTTCCCTGTACAATTCAAAATAAAGGAAATACTTCACAAACATTGTGTGATTGGCTTATTTGAACACTCACAGACCAATCATAAAAAAAGCCATGTTAAAGTCAGGTTCAAGCTTTATCTTGGCATAAATGACATGTCACTCATGATACAGCTGTCTGACATTAATACTTTTTTGGAGCTCAGTTTTTATAACATTCAAATACTGTTAAATCCAGGTATAAACACACATTATCAAAAATTAACACTCATCATCTTCCAGTAAAACATTAGTGACAGTTTTCATCAAGACATGGATGTTCCAATATCTAACATCTGAAAAGTTCCTCCTTCCCATACGTTGTATGGTTACTGCTACCAGACAGTGACTGGTGATTGAAGAAGAAAGCTTATTCTGGATTTTCATATGCCAAAGTTAAAAAATCAGTCCTATCAACCAAAAATTGAACTACAGCACTAATTATTTGTTCCGAACATCATTATGAATTACAAGCTGCTCTTGGCAATGGTCAATTGAAAGGGAACCAAAAAAACCCAAGCCATAATTATGGATCACAATCTTATGTTGCATGCTTTATCACTACCTTAGGTTACTATAAAAACGATTTAGTGCAGTGTTTCTCAACCAGTGGTACAAGTATACTTAGGGACACTCAAGAGAAGTCTGGAGGGGTACATCAACACAACTGAAATTTGGAGAAGACTGAATTTTTGTTTTAAGTGTTACAGCATTTTATTATTTATGTACTTTTTACACCCAAAAATTTCATTGCCCACCCAACTACAATTAAGTTGTTTAAACAAATGTGTTTCAACGGTAGAAAAAAAAAGTGTGTCTAAAAACTGTAGGTACTGGGGGTACTTTAAAAAAAAGGGGGGTACTTTATCAAAAAAAGGTTGAGAAACACTGATATAGTGCAACTTGGAAATATAGGAAATGGAGAGTGAGCTTTTCTTTACAGCATCCACAAACAATGGTGCAAATCCTACCCCCACGGAAATCTGTAGGTGTTTTATCAGTGATTTCACAGAGAGTAGAACTGATTCTTGTATTTACTAAAGGAAATAAATAATGAAATATGCATTCCTGATGGAGGAAACCATGTTTATATGCTTTTTGGGCAGACTCATCCTGATAGATAGAATGCTTTTAGAATTGAAATAACTAAGTGGCAATCTCAGTGATGTTTACCATATTGTGATATTTGTAGTACAGTACTCATAATTATTTGCATAACTTCTTTAATCCTAAAGGTACTATGAATTATACCTCAGAACTGTAATGGTCATGATGCTGAAAATGAAAAAAAAAAAGATTAGATTAAAATGAATAAATAAAATAAGGTGGTAATCTACTGATGCACAGCACAATGAACATACTAAGAAATTTTGTGCAAGGATATAGGCGTAAATCTCTACTTAAACAAAAAAGTACTATTTTTAAAGGGTCTGTTTGCTGTGCCTTGTATGTAGTAATGTTTCAGGTTACAACTGAAAAATGTTAGCTGGCAAAAACCTCTCTATTATTTGTGTGATTACTTTTATTATTTGTCAGCACCATGTCTAGTCGCTTTCAACTGTTTCCCCTGTATTCTCAGTAATCCAAAATAGGGATCATAGAATCCTAGGGCTGGAAGAGACCTCAGTAGGTCATCGAGTCCAGCCCCCTGCCCAAAACAGGACCAACCCCAACTAAATCATCTCAGCCAGGGCTTTGTCAAGCCGGGACTTGAAAACCTCTAGAGATGGAGATTCCACCACCTCCCTTGGTAACCCATTCCAGTGCTTCACCACCCTCCAATTGAAATAATTTTTCCCAATACCCAACCTAGATCTCTTCCACTGTAACTTGAGACCATTGCTCCTTGTTCTGCCTTCTGTCACTACTGAGAACAGCATCTCTCCATCGTCTTTGGAACCTCCCTTCAGGAAGTTGAAGGCTGCTTTCAAATCCCCGCTCACTGTTTTCTTCTGCAGACTATAAAAGCCCAAATCCCTCAGCCTCTCCTTGTAGGTCATGCGCTCCAGCCCCCTAATCATTTTGGTTGCCCTCCGCTGGACACTTTCCAATGTGTCCACATCCTTTCAATAGTGGGGGCCCAGAACTAGACATAATACTCTAGATGTGGCCTCACCAGTGCCGAATAAAGGGGGCTAATTGTAAAACTTTTAAATGGTTAACCAATAAGCCTGGGCTCATCAGTTACAATTAACAGTTACATGCAGGCTCCTGGCCCACTCCTAGGGGGCCGGCTGCCACCTTGCACTGCTGGCTTGGTATCAGAGCCCATAATACAGGGTGGTAGCTGGCTCCCTGGGAGTGAGACTGGGAGCCAAGAATGGGGCTGAGAACCAGGAAGTGCAGGGAGCCAGTTTAAAAGCCAGTTCCTGGGACATACCAGCTTCCAGGGAACCAGCTGCCACGCTGCACTGCTACCCCTGTATCACAGGCAGCAGCGTGGGATGGCAGCTAGCTCCCGAGGAACGGGTTTGCAGGTGAGAGCTAGTGCGTGCCGGAAGCTGGCTTTTAAGTCAGCTCCTGGGGCACACTGGCTTCCCAGGAGCAGGGCCAGCAGGCAGGAACCAGTATGTGTCAGGAGCCAGCTTAAAAGTCAGCTTCCGACATACACCAGCTCCCAGGGAGCCAGCTGCCACCCTGTGCTGCAGGCTCTGCAGTATAAAGCTTATACTGCAGAGCCCGCAGGGCAGGCGGCTCCCCGGGAGCAGGGCGAGCCAGCTCTGCTCCCAGGGAGCCAGCTACACTGCAGGCCCTGCAGTATGAGTTTCATACTGTAGAGTGCACCATGAGATTTTCAGTAGTTATAGAGTTACCTAATAACTACTTTTTAACATCCATACTCCAAAGCAACTTAAAGTCAACAGAAAGCCATTGTCTTAAGTGGGCTTTGAATCAGACCCCTAATTAGAGTCTGATGCTGCAAACACGCATAGTAATAGAGATGTAGCCGTGTTAGTCTAGTCTAGCTGAAACAAAAAACAGGACTATGTAGCACTTTAAGACTAACAAGATGGTTTATTAGGTGATGAGCTTTCATGGGCCAGACCCACTTCCTCAGATCAAATTGTGGAAGAAAATAGGCATGACCATGTATACCAAAGGGATACAGTCAAAAAAAGTGAACACACATAAAAAGAACAAATCAAATTTCAGAACAGAGGGGGGATGAGAGGGGAAGGTAAATGTCTGCGAGCTAATGATATTAGAGGTGATAATTGGGAAAGCTATCTTTGTAATGGGTAAGATAATTAGCGTCATTGTTAAGACCCCTGCGTAAAGTGCCAAATTTAAGCATGAATGACAGTTCAGAGATTTCTCTTTCAAGTCTGGTGTTAAAATGCCTTTGAAGCAGGATGCAGGTAATCAAGTCGTTGAGACAATGCCCTTTCTGGTTGAAATGGCAAGAAACTGTTTTTTCTTTGTGATACTGTCTGATATCCATTTTGTGTGCATTGATTCTTTGGCGAAGTGTCTGAGATGTTTGTCCAGTGGACATAGCAGACGGACACTGTCGGCACTTTACGCCAGAGTCTTAACAAAGACGGTAATTATCTTACCCATTACAAAGATAACTTCCCCATTATCACCTCTAATATCATTAGCTCACAGACATTTACCTCCCCCGCCCCCATCCTCCCTCTGTTCTGAAATTTGATTTGTCCTTTTTATATGTATTCACTTTTTTTATTGTATCTCTTTGGTATATATGGTCATGCCTATTTCCTTCCACAATTTGAGCTGAGGAAGTGGGTCTGGCCCACAAAAGCTCATCACCTAATAAACCATCTTTTTAGTCTTTAAAGTGCTACATAGTCCTGTTTTTTGTTTCAGCAAACACACATGTGCTTAATTTTGAGCATATAAATCCCAACTGAAGGAAGTACTAAGGCCCTGATCCTTAAACACTTAAGCACATGCATAACTTTAATACTCTCATTGACTTAATGGGATTTAAGCATATGTTTAAGCATCCTTCCTAAATACAGATGTGTTTCCTGAATCAGAGTCATGAGTAGCTCTACCGAAATCAGTGCAGCTATTGACTTCCTTGAAGCTGAGCTGGTTATTAAGGGTCTGGGCCATATTATTTTTCCACTGATGAAACAACCTTTCCAAAAACATTAACAAAGGAGCAAAAATATCCTTGCCCAGATTTTAAAGTGCACATTTTTTAAAAAAGCACATTATTTAAAGAGCACAAAATCATTACCTACCCTTTTTTAAAAATAACCAATTTTAAAATATTCAGGTTAAATTTAATGTGGATATAAGACTGTGCTTGTTTTCTAGATACCAAAATTTGGGTCACTATCACTAGATTATTTTGTTATGGTTTTACTTTCTATTTTTAACAAAAATAAATACTATTTATTCATTAAAATTCAAAACAAACAAACAAATGTATCCATTATCCTTTCCAGCCCATTGTTCAAGAACATTACATTCTTTATGTAAAGATTTGCTCTGAAATGCTGCCAAGGAAAATAACCTTGAGTAATTTCCTGCATAACTGCCAGATGAGTACACTAAAGGTGCCAGGGGACAGCTTCATCTCGAGCATCTGACTTTTAAGGAAAGTCTTCTATATGTAGTATTTAAGAATTGGTGCTTTACCCTCTCCTACAATATCTGACCATCCCACCTACAGTATATGAGAAGAGATTGTTTTGTTGCTCTGAGACAAATCCAGGATACCAATGGGAGAGTAAAGGCCCATTGCTTTTTATTAAAATAGCCATTCCAAAACAAGGAAATGTCAGCACTGATGAAAGGCTTTGATGAGTATAAAGTCCAGTAGGACCATTGGACTGTATAACTATCAAAGCCTGAAGATCCAAGCACTAGGTACAAAAGAATGGTATTTGTCAAGTAGGCATATAGATTTATGGATAGATGGGAGAAACCTAGGGTTCACCCTTTCCAGGCAATACTGTGCCAACACAGATCAACTGGGAGTTGATTTGCCTTTTTCTGTGAGAGGACCAGACTTCAAAGCTGTCAGAATTTTTCTCTCATTGGCAACTTCTTAGTATCAACTAGTAGGGGTGTCAATCAATCGCAGTTAACTCACATGATTAACTCAAAAATTATTCATTATTTTTAAAATATTCACAATTAATCCCAGTTTAAATTGCACTGTTAAACAATAGAATAACAAATGAAATCTGTTAAATATTTTTTATTTTTTTCTAAATTTTCAAATATTTTGATTTCAGTTACAACATGGAACACAAAGTATACCGTGCTCACTTTATATTATTATTTTTATTACAAACAGTTGCACACTAAAAATGATAAACAAAAGAAATAGTATTTTTCACTCATTCACCTCATACAAGTACAGTAGTGTAATCTATCATGAAAGTGCAATTTACAAATGTAAATTTTTGTTACATAACTGCACTCAAAAAGAAAACAATGTAAAGCTTTAGAGCCTACAAGTCCATTCAGTCCTTCGTCTTATTCAGCCTATCATGAAGATGAATAACTGTGTTTACATTTATAAGAATTAACACTGATTGTTTCTTATTTACAATGTCACCTAAAAGTGAGAACAGGCATTTAAATGGTATTTTTGTAGCCAGCATTGCAAGGTATTTATGTGCCAGATATGGTAAACATTCATATGCCCCTTCATGCCTTGGCCAGCATTCTAGAGAACATGCTTCCATGCTGATGGTGCTTGTTAAAAAAATAACATGTTGATTAAATTTTGACTGCAATCCTTTCGGGAGAATTGTAATTCTCCTGCTCTGCATTCTGCCATATATTTCATATATGTTTTAGGCATTTAGGATGATGATCCAGCACGCATTGTTTGTTTTAAGAACACTTTCACTACAGATTTGACATAATGCAAAGAAGGTACCAATGTGAGATTTCTAATGATAGCTACAGTACTCAGCCCAAGGTTTAAGAATCTGAAGTGTCTTCCAAAATCTGAGAAGAACAAGGTGTGGAGCATGCTTGCAGAAGTCTTAAAAGAAAAACAGCCCAATGCAGAAATTACAGAATCCAAAACATCCAAAAAGAAAATCAGGTTCTGCTGCTAGCATCTGACTCAGATGATGACTGCTTTGGATTATTATAGAGCAGACCCTGTCCTCAGAATGGAGATGTCTTCTGGAATGGTGGTTGAAGCATGAAGGGACATATAAATCTTTAGGGCATTTGGAATGTAAATATCTTGTGATGTGGTCTACCACAGTGCCATGCAAACACCTATTCTCATTTTCAGATGACACTGTGAACAAGAAGTAAGCAGGATTATCTTCTGCAAATATAAGGAAACTTGTTTTGAACGCGTGGCTGAACAAGAAGTAGGACTGAGTGGACTTATAGACTCTAAAGTTTTACAGTGTTTTATTTTTGAGGGCAGGGTTTTTTTACACAGCTCTACCTTTGTAAAATCAGCATTCACAATTAAGAAACTGCATAACCGCACCTGCAATGGAGAAGCTGAAAGCACTCTTCTTTTTGTTTGTCTAGTATAAATATTTGTAATAATAAATATGATTTGAGCACAGTATACTTTGTATTCTGTATTGTAACTATATTTGAAAATGTAGAAAATATCCAAAATATTTAAATAAATGGCATTTTATTTTGTTTAACAGTGCAATTAATCACAGAATTAATTTTAATCACTTGACAACTCTACAAACTATTAACTTGTCTGCCTAGAGTAGGTCTGGCCTATCTGAGAAAAAGCTCCTGAGACCAAATGATGTCCTTCACAAGGCTCTTGGATCCCAGGCATTTATGTGCAGCTTGATCATTGACTATGACCATTCTTCCAAAACCATATAACTCCTTTGTGTCTCCCACCCAAAATACTGATATTTGTGATCAATATCATGCCAGACTTGACAGAGAAAAACCTCTTTATAGTTATAGGCCTGAACCAAAGATCCTTAAAGTCAAGGGAGAGATTTAACACCAAGTTCCAGAACACCATAAGAGAAGTTTTGCCATGGAGAAGAAACATCTCTCAGTTACTAATTATTCAGTAGGCTTGGGCTTGAATCAAAATCAGCTGCAGAGTCCAGAGCAGAACTGAACACAAGAAACTGCCTTGAAGCACAAACACCAGAAGGCAGAGTAGCAGCAGACTCCAGTAAAAGGACAACACTGAATACACTGAAACACCTATCTTTTCACTCCACGTTGGTCTGTAAGTGGTCTATCAGATGGATTACACTCTGTTGCAGTTTAAATCTAACTCCAGAGACAAAAAGGATGGTAAAAGCCAGGAGCCTGTTAACTGGGTGTATAGGGAAAAGTTTCAGGTCCTCCAAACTTTGCAAGTGGTCTGCTCTCATAAATGCAGCCTTCATCTGAAAAACCCATGCTGTTTAAATATATATTACCCAGAGATGCTAGAGAGCTATAGTGTAGTAGTCCATTGAGACTCTAACATTCTAGTTCCTCTAGTCTATGGGTACGTCACTGAAAATGAGGATCCTAATACCTAAAGAAACATTACTGGAAACCTTGGAAACAGAGGCCAATTTTAACTAGACTAGCAGTACAGAGGATTCTCTTTTCTTTTTAAGCTAGCTAGCTTTTCAGGCTCTTTGATGGGGCAGGATCCTCCATCTAGGCTCCGGCTTTAACAAAGGTTGTGACAAATAGGTATGAAAAAACAGGAACAAGAGAGAGAGGAATGATAATATTCTTAAAGAAAAGAAGACCTCTTGGCCCACCTGATCTCAGATTGTGAGATTCTGGTTCTGTGGATATGGGGAAGGCGGTGGACGTGATATATCTTGACTATAACAAAGCTTTTAATACAGTCTCCCACAGTATTCTGCCAGTAAGTTAAGGAACTATGGATTGGATAAATGGACTGTAAAGAGGACAGAAACCTGGCTACACCATCAGGCTCAATGGGTAGTGATCAACAGCTCGATGACTGGTTGGTGGTCGGTATCAAGCAGAGTGTCCCAAGGCTCGGTTCTGGGGCTGTTTTTTTCAACATTTTTATTAATAACCTGGAGAAGGAGATGGATTGCACCCTCAGTAAGTTCACAGATAACACTAAGCTAAGGTGCGAGTAGATACCCTGAAGGGCACAGATAAGGTTCAGAGGGACCTAGACAAATTGTAAGATTGGGCCAAAAAAAAATCTGATGAGGTTCAACAAGGACAAGTGCGGAGTACTGCACTTGGGACAGAAGAATCCCAAACATTACTACAAGCTAGGGACTGAATGGCTAAGCAGCAGTTCTGCAGAAAAGGACCCGAAGATTATAGTGGATGAGAAGCTGAATATGAGTCACCAGTGTGCCCTTGTAGACAATAAGGCTAATGGCATATTGGGGTGCATTAATAGGAGCATTGTCAAACACATCTAGAGAAGTGATTATTCCCCTTTATTCAGCACTGGTGAGGCCACATCCGGAGTATTGCGTCCAATTCTGGGGCCCCCATTACAGAAAGGAAATGGATGCATTGGGGAAAGTCCAGCAGAGGACAACATAAATTATTAGGGGGATGGAGCATATGATTTATGGGGCAAAGGCTGAGGGATTTGGGCTTAGTTAGTCTACAAAAGAGGAGAGTGAAGGGGGATTTGATAGTAGCATTTAGTATCTGAAAGGGGGTTCCAAAGAGGATGGAGAGAGGCTGTTTTCAATGACAGAACGAGGTGACAAGTTACTTCAAGTTACAATGGGGGAGGTCTAGGTTGGATATTAGGAAAAAGTATTTCACTAGAAGGATGATGAAGCATTGGAGTGGGTTGCCTAGAGAGGTGGTGGACTCTCCATCCTTAGAGGTTTTAAAGATCCAGCTTGACAAAGTCCTGGCTGGGATGATTTAGTTGGGGATGGTCCTACTTTTAGCAGGGGGTTGGACTCTATGACCTCCTGAGGGCTCTTCCAGCCCTAGGATTCTATGCTAAAGCAGAGTGAAAGTCACCCATGGACTTTAGCTAGTCAGCAGCTGTGGAATTTTGCTATGGATCTCCAAGGATGACTATTCAGAGACTTGGACTGTTAGGCAAAGAGATCTAAAAAGTGCAGCTTTTGCTGCCCTGCCTGCCACAGGAGTTACATTTGCTCAGTTTCCACCTAGTCTTTCTAGTTTCTCAGCTGTTATCACCTCTCACAGCAATACTGTTTTTTTTAATTGCAGCAACCAAGCTAGCCAGTGAAGTTTCTGGAACGTGAAAGCAGAGGCACTGTACTTGTGCTATTCACTCTTGGTAAGTCAGAAAAACATTAGGGTCCTCATGAAATACCTGAGGACACCTAGACTTTGCAATTTTATTAGTTGCCCTTCCCTATTCACCTATGATTATTATTAGCAAAAGCCCACTAATGAACTAAGTTTGTTCATTTGGACAATACTCATTGGCTGTGTCTAGACTGCACCCCTTTTGCAGAAAAGGGATGTAGATTAGACACAGAACAATTGCAAATGAAGCGGGGATTTAAATCTTCCCCGCTTCATTTGCATGAACATGGCTGCCGCTTTTTGCCGGCTCGGGGCTTTGCCGGCAAAAAGCGCCAGTCTAGACAGGGATCTTTCGGAAAATAAAGCCTTTTCCAAAAGATCCCTTATTCCTGATTTTAAGAAGAATAAGGGATCTTTCGGAAAAGGCTTTATTTTTCGAAAGATCCCGTCTAGACTGGCGCTTTTTGCTGGCAAAGCCCCGAGCCGGCAAAAAGTGGCAGCCATGTTCATGCAAATGAAGCGGGGAAGATTTAAATCCCCGCTTCATTTGCAATTGTTCTGTGTCTAATCTCCATCCCTTTTCCGCAAAAGGGGTGCAGTCTAGACACAGCCATTTAGTTTAAGTTGGATCTGGGGAAGGTAACTTATAAGGATGGAGTACGAAGGTGGAGATAGAGAACCAGATTTATTGGCATGCTCAATTCCTTTGTGTTGCCATGGTGATGCAAACAACCTAAAACCCCTTCTTAACTGAAGTAGTGCAAAACTGACAAGATAACAGTGAATTTGGCCCATGATTTTAATTTCCTTCAAAAAGCTAAAGTCTTCTCATTCCTGGAATAGGGCACTAATATCTTTTCCTCTATGCACTATTTTCATTAATGACACCACCCTTCACTTTGAGTAAAGAATACACTCCAAGATGCTTAATGGTCCATCCAAGTAAGGAATTCAGCTAGAGTTTGCTTAAATTTAAAATCTGTCAAGTTTAATAGGCTTCTTTAAGAGAACATGACTGTAGTTTTGTGATTTTTAATAAAAGAAGTAATGTATTATTTTTTATTTTCTGCTCTCCGGTATAAAGGTGAATCCCTTATCATTATTTTATATGTTACGCTTCAAAAGTTTTATCCGAAACATCGTAATTGTTGAGCATTAAAAAACCTCAAATAAAAATTTGTCATCCTTTTTATTATTCAGTACTTATGGAGATGTAGTAACATTTTTATAGATTTACTACCTTTCAGATTGCAATGCCAAACACAAGGCTTATTGTCAAATAAAGCATTGTTTTGTTTGTTGATTGCCTGCCTTAGAAGAATATTGCTTCAGTTCTATAATTGCATGTACAAAATTATTTAATTGGTTTTGTTGGGATGTAATTCTGGAGAGTGTACCTGCCAGCAAATCTATAAAAATTGAAACAGTGATCCCAGCCAGAAAAGATAGGCTAAAAATTATTTGGGGGTTTGCTTCTAGTCGGGGGAGGAACCAACAACAAAAGAACTGCCCATCCTAATTTGTTTAATTTTCCTTTAGGCCCTTATCCAACAGAAAATAGCTTCCAAGATTGCTGCTGACAAAAGCTCTATAGACCTTATGGCGTATGCATCCATGAAAGCAGCTCCAAATTCCAAGATGATACATCATCTTTGGAAACCACTATCTGGTGTACAGACAGCTAGATTCTCCTGTTTGCTGGTGTTAATTATCCCTTCTTCCACCAGCTGATATCCCTGAACTCCAGGGGCAATTCACCTGCCTTCTTTCAAAATTTCCACTGAAGAGGAAACGCTTTCAATCACAGCCAGAGCTCCACAGGAATTCACTAGAAAAGAATGCTCAAGAGATGCATGGAATTAGTGTAGCCTCCAATTGCATTGGACACTCATCCTCCTGGGGGAGTTTGGCCCACTCTGGGGCTGCAGGCACTGCCCTTTGTCCCCCAGTAGAATAGAGGCGGTGGCCACTTTTTCACTTGCACATCTGCCCTCTGACAGAGATGCCTTTGCTTGGGCATTTGTCAATAAAAGCTGGCAGGGATCCTGGAATCATAATGTCAAAAGTATAAAGTGGGACTTCTTATTAATACTTAGCACTTACAAGGAGGAACGTATTATAATTTAAACTCTTGGACAATCATTAATTAATCTTCACATTACTCTACTGAGCTATCTATAATTACTCTCTTACCTAGGTTGTAAAGCTAAGCATAGAAGGGTTAAGTGATTTGCCTGAGGCTACAAAGCAAATCAATGCTGATCTGACATTATTACCTGTTCCTGAATCAAAGACCTCTATGCTCTGTCCCCGGACTCATAGTCTCTATCTGACTGCCCCTTTTCCAGTGACAGGATCTGTGTTGGCCGCTCATTAAATTACCATGCTTGGCAATCGGGGTTGAGGCATGATGTCAAAGCTCCAAGCTTTCCCTGAGGAGGGTAAGTTCTGCCCTCCTTGGATAACATTTGGAGGGGGACTCATAGTTCAAATATCTCCCATGACTCAGCCAATGAAAGCTAAAGGATTGAGCAAAAGATTGTTTCTTTCACCTTCAGTGACTGGAGAAAGGTCTCTCCACTTCTCTCTCTAGAACAGGTTCAAGTGGGTCTCAGTGTTATCACCATTCAGCATGTAATTAGGGTCTGGGAGAAGGTACCAGCAGCACCATTTCTGAAACTGATATGAAGGGGGGAAGGAACGTCTCCTCTGATAATCTTTTGGTGAGCAAGACAAAGACATCCTACCCCAAACATCAATCTGTTTGACACTGCGTGTGTGGGACCTCCACTCCCACCCCAACAATCAAGCTGCTTGAAGCTAGGAGTTCAGATGCTAAGGCCCATTCTTTTGTGGAATTGCTGCCTCCCTCAGACTACAGGAAGTTTCAGAGTCTGCAGAGTGTATGTGAGTGATAAAACGGATAGGCCCGCAGCATAGAGCAAGGCTCTTGGCAGCCAGCCAGCTATTCTTATCCTAATCAGACAGCCTACTGTCAAGCCACTCTCTGGAGCCTGAGAACCTGTGCAGGCCAGAAAGTCACAGAGGTCCATTAACTTATTCCTTTCAAGCACCATTCAGAAATCTTGGACTATTTCCTTACTTACTTTTCATACTCTGCATCCTTCATCCTGAAACAACTAATCTCAAGGATCCGTCTTAGCTCATGTCTCTGTATTTGTCCTGTTCGGTTATAGTCAAAAAGTCTACAGGTCTTGACGATGCTTTTCAAATTCTTTGAAATCTGTAAATTATAAATGATCTAAGTAAATAAGAAAAATATTGATGTAACCTGAAACTCAAGCACTGGACAGCTATACCAATATCAAAAATGGCATTTTATACTTTTTCCAACAATGTAACACAAAAACAAATAAACAGCCTTTTTGATCACAGTGGGTAAATGGTTTTGGTACAGTTAAAAACCTTTTAAGAGAAAGCAACGAGTTTCAAATATAACTCATTCCTTTCAGGCAGTACATAAAAGAAAACCTAGTGTTTTGTTAGAAACTAAATACTGCAAAATTATAATTTATATTTATTAGCTATCAACAAATGATTAGTTTTCTGCATAAAAAGAAATGAATCTCTTTTTTTCCCCCACTTCAAATAATTACCAAAAATCAGAGGGCATGTTTGAGGGTGAAAAAAGAAAACATGGGATTTTGTTAGTGAAGGTGGTGACATATACAAGTGCAGTCCCTTTCTGTGACCATGTTAAAAACCTATACAAAGTCTGACCCTGAAAATGCAGTTATACACTGAAACATGAGAGGGTAGGGTTCCAAGCTATTTTTCAATTACTTCAGGATCAATTTTTGCTCAGTTTACAAGTAAGAAAAGTTTGCTTAAAAATATTGCTCTTTTTGACTCCTTCAAATTCAAGCTAGGAATTGAAAGTCAAGTTGTGTTCTACACAACAGGAGTAACAACAGAGATTCTACAAATTGAAATAAACTACCTATTCTGATGATGGTACATGAGCTAGAATAGAATCCAGCTATACCATGCTAGCAGGAGTATAAAATAGCAAAACGTTACACGAAATCCTGCTCTTTCTGAAGTCAATAGGGACTTTGCCATTGTGAACCCCTTGTCTCCGCAGCTGAGCAGTTAATCCCATGAGTTCAATGGAATGATCTATGGTTATAACTGCCCATCAATATTAATAAAGGACCCACAATCTAGTCCAAAGTAGGCAGAATCATGACATAAAGTCAGGGTACGACTGGAATTTGACAGATATTCACAGGCAGAATGATGAAAAGGGATAGGATTGTTGTTGTTATTGTTTTGGATGAAGACAAAGAGGAGGGAAAGCTGGTTTTACTCATAAAAATTCCCTTTTGTTAATATGAAGAATTAAGACAACACAATAAATCATATATATAGTAGCCCAGTGTCTGAGAGTCTGTAACGCTGAAATGCTGGCTGTTCCCTCTGGGGGGCGCTGTTGCCTAAAATGCTGGCTGTTCCCTCTGGGGGGCGCTGTTGCCTGAAATGCTGGCTGTTCCCTCTGAGGGGTGCTGTTGCTGAAATGCTGGCTGTTCCCTCTGGGCGGCCCGTGCTGCATAGGGAGTGCAGGGCCCAAATGGCTGCTTGCGCTGCTTGCTCCCCCGCAGCAGCCTGGCTGAGCAGTGCAGAAGTCAGCCGAGTGCCACGGCAGGAGAGGAAGAGGGGTGGGGCAGTGACGCACATGGCCAGGGAGTGGGGCCTGGCCGTGTACATCACCGTCCCGCCCCCCTTCGCCACCTGCCATGGCGCTCAGCTGACTTCTGCGCCGCTCAGCCGGGCCACCATGGGGGAGCCCAAAGGGATGCTTCCTCCCCCATGGCGGCCCAGCTGAGCGGCGCAAAAGTCAGCCGAGCACCATCGTAGGAGGCAAAAGGTGGGCGGGGCGGTGATGTGCGGTGTGACAGCGGCTCCAGGCCCTGTCCCCTGGTCGTGGACGTCACCGCCCCGCACCCCTTTGCCTCCCGCTGTGGCACTTGGCTGACTTCTGCGCTGCTCAGCCAGGCTACCACGCAGGAGCAAGTGGCGCAAGCGACGGTTCGGGCTCCGCGGTCCTCCGAGTGAGAGGCAGGAGGGGAGGAGAAGAGAGAGAGACAGAGAGAGAGGCAGGAGGCGAAGGAGAGCTGAGAGGGGGGAGGCAGTAGGAGGAGGAGAGAAAGACAGCGAGATTCTTTTCCTGGGTTTAACTCAGCCCTTCAACCTTGTAAGTTAAATTGAACCCCATGGAATTTACTTACTGTGACACTCTGTGCCTCAAAGAGAAATCCTGGATCTCCCATACTCATCATTGGCATATAATCCTATGTTTTGTACAATGGATGCTTTGTGAGGTATCATTTTAAAAACCATAATCTGCTGAAACCCATTGTTCTGTCAAAATATGTATATCATTAGTGTTTATGAAGAAATGTTGCTGTATGATTGTTATTGAAATACATCGTAAGTTTTGGAGTCATTCATTGTTAGTTCTCCAGTGACAACAAAGGAAGTGATGAAACCCAGGAGGATATTAAACGACCATTCATCAACAGGGGAGCTGTAAACAAAGGATTTACAACTCTGTAGAAGAAACACCACACAATGAGGATTGCTCAAGTCTATCACTCATCAAGGCCTACTACCAGGCATGCCTGGGCTAGTTTCTTTCCAGGGACAAGGAGTAAAAGTATAAAATAAGAGTCAATGGCATCATGAGAGCACTCTTCTCCTCTCCCACCCACATTGGAAGGAACAAGAATGCTGGGGAAACTAATACCTGAACTGAGGAGACTGGTCCCAGGCTTAAAGGGAAAACCTGCAACATCTAGTGGGGTGAGAAAAACTGTTTGAACCAGTTTTGGTCAGGGGGTTGGACTCAATGACCTCCTGAGGTCTCTTCCAACTCTATGATTCTAACCAAATATTGTTCAATCTAATAAAGTCTAGGATTTAGACTGCGCACTTACTATTTATTTTCTTTGGTAACTATCTCTGACTTTGTGTCTTCAAACTTAAAATCATCTTTCTGTAGTTAATAAATCTGTTTTACGTTTTACATAAAATGGTGTATTTTGTCAGAAAGGCTTGGAGAATCTCAGATCAGGTTGCAAAGGCTAGTGTGTGTCCTCTCTGCATTAAGGCAGGTGCAGTCTGGGTAATGAACTTATACTATAAACTTAAAAAACAACCAATAGTCTGGTAGCACTTTAAAGACTAACAAAACACGTAGATGGTATCATGAACTTCCGTGGGCACAGCCCACTTCTTCAGATTACCAGAGTGTCGGATGTCCAGAACTAAAATAAATAAAGGAGAAGTGGGGGCAGGGGGAGAAGCAAGAAAGAAATGGGAGGGGAGGGGGACAAGAAGAGGCAGTGGGTATACAAAAAATCAAGGGGAAAGCCGAGCTGGAATGTAATAGGAAAAACAAATAGTCTATAAACACCTAAAGACTGGATTGTCAAAAGAGGCAGATAAGAACCACTACTCAGCTACCCGCTGAAGCTTTTGAACTTATACTAGTCAGGCTCCTAACCAGGTCAAGACAATGCAGTTCTGACCAGAGTGCAATGCTGGGGGCTTGCAAGATATGCTGGTGCCTTTCTCAGTGTGATTTGTGAATGTTGCAGGGAGAAGTCACACACCGTAGTTGCATGTGGGACTCCCATGTGCTGTTCTACTGAGTGATAATAGCACTGAGAGGTGGGAGAAGGGAGGTTATAGGTAGTCACTTGTAAAGCATTGTGAGAGACAGTTTGGGCTGGAGAGATAAAGGGGATACATCAGTACTCCAGTTCCAGGTTGTATTCCAGGGATCCTGTCACAATTAAATAAGGATATTTCAGCTGATCACTGAACATGGTCAGCTATTCCAAAATTAGTTCTTTTTGTTCTCATTAGACATTAATGAGCCCATCATACTTTTCATTACAATAGGACCTTGTCTTGGCATCTCACCATCAGAGTCTCTCTTGCTACTAGTGTGTGCCAGTTGACTACAATATTTCACCCCAGAAGTGACTGCATTTCATCAGTTACAAGTAGGTAGATGGGGTTACACTGGGGGATCCCTCAGGATCAAAGGCAGCTATTGGAGTACTAGGTGTTTAAAGTATTTTCTTACAGTTTGATGTGTAAAAAAAATTAAGTGCAAATCACATCTTGCACCAGACACAGGGAGTTCTAAATAGAGTTTTATGTAGACCACAGATTACCCAACAAAGTCTGAAGTACTCTACCTCCAAATATGAGGCTAACCACACTAGTGTATTTTGCTAGCAATATAATTATTAATAATCTTTAATAACCCCCATATGTCCCTCAACATATGCATTCCAAAGAGAGCCTACACCCATGCATCTGAGCTTGTAGGGTACCAACTGCATAATATTCTCCTTCCTTTTCACTAATTTTGTGGAATCTGCTCTACATGGTGAACATAAAATTTCACTTCTGAATGTTTGACAGGGCAAGCAGAGGAAGATGGTGAGGGTTCACTGGTCTGCACTGCATTCTCCCCATCCCCACACCCCATCTGCATCTTTCTACACTAATTTACAGGACCTTCCCCATACAGTATGGAACAACCCTGAAAGGAGTTTCAGGGGAATCCACAGGACAAGTGAACCCATTGTAGCACAATTCATAGAGGAAGCATGCTGTTCAGGGAATGCAAAATGCTGGAATGGTCTTCTGAGCATATTTGTGAGATTCCCTTACATAGACTGGGAGAGACAGGGAGAGAGGAATCTGAAACCCATGGCTTCTGCAGGTAGCAAAAGCTACTCCCCACTTACAAAAGAATCTGAAGGAAATTCTGCAAGGTGCCAACAACCAGTTGCTGCTCCTCTTTATAGCAGACACCCGATAATGTAGGGGGGATGGCAAGTACTGAACTATCTATTTATCTGAAGCAAAAACAGCAAAAATGTAAGAGTGGCAACTGCTTATTCTACAGAACTGTACAATGAGGAATGAATCAGTGGCAGGATTGGCATTTAAATCCAGGTCTCCTGACTGCCTCCTCATTTTAGTGAAAATCTGTCAAACATCGTCAGGTTGTCATTCTCGGCGGCAAAAGGATTAAAACTCACCTGTCCCTTTAACACACAGCCTGCAGCAGGGGTAGCTTGGAAGCACCCTGCCTCTGCAGCAGTTCCCAGAGAAACACAGCTTGTGCATCACGCTTTTACAGAGTGCAAGATGTGCTTTCCTCTATAGAAGCCAAAGTCTATCATCCATACAGGGCAAGAAAGGCCATAACCCACCGTTTCCACAGCCCTTCTGGGGAGGTTACCAATACTGGACTGAAGCAATCCTGAATCCTGGCATCCTCTGTCCCTCAGCCCACACATGCATGCAGACATACACACATTCTACCCTGGAATGGGCTTGAAAATGTAACTATCTTCTTACCCCTGGAGGGTGGCCTCTCCAGAACAGGTCTACAGAAAGGGCAGGGTTAGTAAGCTTTCACAGCCACAGCTCAATCTGTTGTCTGCTTTTCAGACAAACAGAAGACTTCATCCTTCAAGGCTGTCAATCCAGCACATTTCAAGTACTGGACACTTTTTTTTTTTTTTGCTTTGTTTAAAAAAAAAGGAAAAATAAAAGCATGAAAAAATTCTTCTCTTGCAATAAACACATCAGTGCTCATTTTCCCTATATTCTACTTTGGGCCATTTTGTGTAAAATCTTTAATTAAAGTTTTTCTTTGAAATTGTCATCATCAAACCAGAAGAAAGAAAGTAAAAAACGGAAGGACACAGCTGTGCATATATGAAGTGCTATTCAGTACCAAATGAATTGGAACAAAATAAGTATCGTGACTGTTATGCTCTTAGTTTTGGCTCTGTATTCTCAGTAGCACAGTCTAACTTGTCACTTTATATTGATTCCATCTGTTTACACTCTGCAGAGTATTGGCTTCCTACGGTGAACATTTCCTATTTACCAGCTGGTAGAGATAGGCCAAACCAGATAGAAAAGAATTAGACTATTTTCAGAGCCTCATAAACATAAAATCAAAAATTTGTGGGGGAAGGGATGTAGAAAAGTGGGGAGTGGGGAAGAAATACTGGGCTTAATTCTCATTTATTTTAAGGCCTTATATATACTCTAGCTATTTAGAGGGACCCTAAAAGTCCGTGTAATATATTTATGTGCACTTTAAGGCCTCTTTGTACCACACTTTACTGGAGTGTAGAGGCATCTTAGTGTAATTGAGAATCAGACTCAGTATGTTGCTTACCTTGAAGGAGACACTAGCAGTTTAGGTCCAAAACTAAGGATCAGTTAGTATGAATACTTATGCACATACATCTCTATATAGCATCTAGCAGTGAGACGCTTAAATGTAAACATGATGCATAAATGCATATGGAGCCATCATTGTACCCTCACATGCCTTCTTAGAAAGTTGCTTTTTCTAGTGGTTGGTTCATGTCTTTTTCTTTCTTTCTTTCTTTCTTTTTCCTGGAATTTAACTTTTTTTTAATCCCTTTTTTTTCCCTTTACCCTTTGAATCAATATTTCCTCCCTTGTGCTTTTGGATGAGTAAGGAGAAAATCCTGCCCCTGACTTTGAGGCTATGGAGCTCTCTTGGCAGCTAACCTGGTGAACCTCCATTGTGCAAAGGGACCTCTTTCACTTTATGCAGTGCCTTGACATTCTATTCCCAGGATTGGGGTACAGGAAGTGGGCACCACTGTGTGGCACAAAACCCTGTTCTGCAGGAGCACCCAATGAAATATCACAGGGGTGGGCAAAAGGGCCTCTGTGGGCCGGATCCAGCCTGCCAAGTGGGTGGATCCGGTCTACGGGAGCCCTGCTGCTTCCCCACCCATAGGCCAATTAGGATTTGGGGGCAGAGGGAGCGCGCAAAGTTTCCTCCACCTTGCCAGGACCACGTAGTGCTTGGAAGCGCCAGGTGCTCCTGACAGGGCTGGAGGAGGCTTCATGCACTCCCCCGCCCCTAGGCCAATCAGGGCCTGGGGGCGGGGGAGCGTGCAAAGTTTCCTCCACTCTGTCTCCACCCTGCAAGCAGCGCACAGCGCTTAAAAGTGCCATGCACTCCTGGCAGGGCTGAAAGAGGCTTTGCACGCTCCTTTGCCCCCAGGCCAATCAGGGCCTAGGGGCAGAGGAGTACACAAAGTTTCCTCCATGCTGGTCCTGCCCTGTGAGGAGCACATGGCACTTAGAAGTGCCACGCACTCCTGGCAGGGCGGGAGGAGACTTCCCACGCTCCCCCACCCCAGGCCAATCAGGGCCTGGAGACAAGGGAGCACAGCACGCGAAGCCTCCTCCCAGCCAGGGGCATGGGCACCTAGGGGGAAGGAGGTGTGGGCAGGCAAAGGCGCTCTCCTACCCTCAGACCAATCATAAAAGTGGTTATTATTGTGTCACCAAATTGCTTAGATTAGATAGAATATCCAATCGGTCCTGGGGTATGTCTACACTACCACCCTAGTTACACTACCACCCTACACTACCGTTACTCCTCGTTTCGGAATAGGAAGCCTAGTCCAAACTACGAAGTCTGTGCCGCGTGTAGCCGCGCGGCACGGAGTCCGAACTAGCGGACATTTAAAAATGGTGGCGCCCGGCAACATGCAAATGAAGTCCAGGAAATTCAAATCCCGGGCTTCATTTGCAACTCCGGTTGACTACATTACCACCCTAGTTCGAACTAGGGTGATAGTGTAGACATACCCATGTAGTCCACCCTCTTGCACTGTCTGCAGCAACATGTATTTCGTTATAACAACACTGTCTATAGAACCTTCCATCTGAGGATCTCAACGTGTTTTCCAAGCATGCATGTGTTTACCATCAAAGTACCTTGGTCAGGTGAGAATTATTATCCTCGGTTTTACAGATAAAGAAAAATGGCATTAAAGACACAATTTTTAGAAATATGTGTGCTCAATTTCCCATAAACCACAGTAAGTGATACAGATGTGTCTCTGAATGATGGACACCTATACAGGAGCAGAATAAAGTTTGGTTTGGGAATAATCAATGTGCCATTTTACAAGTGAATAATTGATTAAAAGGTTGTATGAATTCTAAGTGTATCTGAACATTTATCTGTTTCCCTAATTAGTTCCCATATTTTGAAATGCTTGGGATTATTAACTAAAATTGTCCTGGAATATATATGTAGCCATAACCTTACTTTTAAGTAGCCTTTTCTATTACTGTATTTGAATATACATATCACCTCTGTTTCAGAATGTTCTTAAAATATAGCACAGAACTTGGTAAATTAAGTGTACCAGAACACTAATTAGGACTTTGGGGGATATTTTCAATTCATAAATTTTGTAATAAGAAGATATCTAATCTGTTTCTTTTGTGAAATGACATACTCTACATGAAAATGTAAATGTTACTCTCCAGTTAGTTGCATATAGCCAAATGAATAAAAGCTATGACATTAATAATAACTATATTCAGCTATGATTGATGGGCTTTTCTGCAGTGAGGAAAGATTGTCTTGGGTACAATCTGTCCTAACAGCTCTGCGATATGTTAATATTTTACTCAAGACTGGAGAAAATATATGTATTCATATGTCCACCATATAAAAGGGGTGCATGGGGTGACGATGCTACTGCAGCCTTGAGATTGCAATAGAAGTTATAAAACAGGAAGGATTTAATTGTACCCTCCCAACATATGTGCCATGACTGTGCCAAGTAGTGCAGGGGGCAGGATCTGCATAAGGCTATGTTTGGGGATGCTTTTTGTTTACATGAAAATCTTTGGGTGGGACGAGACACAACACATGATGCTCCAAAGGGCACAGAATACTCTTCTGTTGAGCTCTGTGACAGGACAAATATTTGCTACTATCGGGTATCTCTGATTGGCTTTATTGATGTCCAATTATAATAAAAAGAATGCTACACTGATTTGGACTTTCCTTCCATCAGAGAAAAATCTAATTTACACATAGCCATTCAAAACTATTACCATCAAAAGAAGGTACCAGACTTTTTTTCCATATGACATGGTTCCAGAGATCTTAGGCTGGATTATCCACACCATGTATTTACTTTCATACAAAGTAAATGCTGTTGTTCTAATTTGGTAGCCTTTTTTTTTTTTTTTTTTTTACAACTTTCCACAAATTTAATTACCCATGACACACTACAGTGAAGAATCAGGCCCCTTAAATAAATCCAACTCTTAAATGAATCCAGCAACCCAGCAACATCTAGAATTGAGAGTATCAGTACCATTTATATAATGTCACAACTTAACTTATAAAGTAGATAACGATTTTAGCAATTAGTTTGTTACTATCCACTGCAACGGTACCTTTTCCTTTAAGAGGGACTCCAGCTGACTTAATGTCATGGTTTGGTCGCCTTGGCTACCATTCCATCTAAAATAAATAATAGTAGCAAAAGGATTAGACATAAGGAAAATGCACAGCATTACTGTTATAGACAAACAATGGTCCCTTGGTGAGGGTTTTGTCTAAATATGGAATGAGTAAAGACAGCAGGAATGGACCTCCACAGTGATCCTATACAGGGCTCCAGGCCTGGCTGCACAACACTGCTCCACTGGCACGAGGTAGCACTAAATCTGGCGGTCCAGCTCTCAGATGATCTCCCTGTGCAAGTGGATTCTTGAACAATGTACAGACGCTCTAGCTCCTACACTCTGGCTGACAATGTGGAGGATGTGGCTGGAGGACAACTGTATAGTTTTCTGGTGCCTAAGCAATCCCAGCTGTTATAACAGTCCTGTGGTGCCACTGGCAGCATGGCTGGGCCAGGGAACAAGAGTGACACCCACAAGAATCCTAGAAACAGGTGAGCACCAAGGACAAGTCTGTACCTCAATGCCCAGCTGCATCAAGTACTCGTCAGCCTAAATGAGGATCTAGCCCAGCGGTGGGCAATGAAACAGCAGCGGTTCACTAGAGTTAGCCCCTGGTGGGCCGCTGCCATTATATTTGCCTGTGCTTCTGCTCCCATTGGCCGGGAACGGTGGTCCACAGCCAACAGGAGCTGCTATCCCCTGTACCTGCGGAAGAGCAGGTAAATACGGTGGTGTTGGGACCTACCAGGAGCTAACCTGATCTAACCCTTTGTACTTAAAGAATCATTGTCAATTATCTTTTAACATGCAAGGTCTTTTAGAAAAAGAATAACCCTACTTTCACTTTTACTTCCCCCATTACTTACATCCAAAGCACAGAGAACAACGTTTTCACAGTTAACAATTAACAAGTTTTATTTTTCTCATTGAATATGACATTCTAAATTCCTGTTTTCCCAGGCTCTTCCCCTAACAACTAGACCCTACAAAACCTTATACAAGAAAGTATTCATGTCTGTATTTCAAGGACTGATTGCTAAACATCAAATTCCGCCCTAACTTACACCTATTGGGTTCGCTAAGATTACATAGGCTTTAAATCAGGGCAGAAACAGACCCTAAGCTCCCTCTTAAAACATTTTCTATGTAAAAACAGCACCTGTACTGCCCCCCAGTGGCAAACTCTTGTAAGTTAAGCTACAACTGTCCCACATTTATTTTTGCTTCACATTTTCTGACATACATTGCATATAGTTATAATACACCTTTACAAGTAATTGGTCAAAATGCAGCATTTTCTAATCATAGGCTTTATTCTCTGTTTTCTTTCACAAGTATAAACCAAGAGTTTATGAACAAAAATCATTCAGATTCCACATGAAATTAATAGGCCCCACATATAGCCTATTTGTTATTTTTTCCATGATGTGAAAAAGGATTAACCCTTCATTTTGTGCGTGATGGTTTACTCTCTAATTATTTTTTTCTAATTAATCACATTTTTTGTAAAGCTCCTTTATTTCTCTGAAGACAGCATCCCTACATTCCCTCTTTCTATTTTCTGCCTCTTCCTCTCCTCCTCTGCCTTCCTCCTGCCTCCTTTCAACTACTCCCATTGTTGCTTCTCCCTCTTTCTCTGGGAGGTTTGTTAACTTTACACTTGATTGTAAAAGCTGTGTCAGAATCTGTAGAATAAGGCAACTGTTTCTCAGAGCCTGAATAATCTGGCCTCACAATCAAACCTGCAGGAGAGGGAATATTTAAAAGGAAATCTCCATAAGGATCCCATAGCAGAGTCATTCCTCTGTCACTTTTGGAGGAAAGCTACTAGGATTTGTTTTAAAATATAATATACAGTATGGTACTGAGAGAAGGGGACTGGACTCGATGACCTCTCAAGGTTTCTTCCAGTCCTAGTATTCTCCTATTCTATGATTATACCTCTCAAACGTGCTTCATGTGAAAGGAAGGCACTCATTTTAATGCCCAAATTGCCTATCTACCCCACAAAACTGGTACCTCCACACACCTTTATAAGTGAAAGTGATTTATATCAGAAATAAAGAAGGCTGAAAGTGAAGCTCCAGAGAGTTTTATTTACACTGAAGGCATGAATCCTACCACATTTTAACTTTCCTGGCAGAATAATGCTTATGAGTGCCCCAGACTGCGTCTTGGACATACACTGAATCCTGCAAGTTGAGTGATATTTTTTGAGTATCCCTAAAAAAGTTTTAGCCTCAATTCACATCTAACTTCTCTTATACTCAATTATACCTTCTGCTAGTTCACAGAATATACCAATTAGGCTTGAAGCGCTACATGTTTGCATTACAAGAGCAATGCAGACTACTGACAGACTACTTCCTCTCCCTTTAGTGGTCATATAACCAATTGTTTATGTGGAAAAGCAATATTTGGAAAATACTTAATGTACCTGGATCTGTTTGTAACACAATGTAACAGATAGATAGAAACAGAGAGCTAGAGCTATTTAACCAGTGTGCTCTCTGCAGATGCTAGCAAATGATCTATGATCACAGTTTGCAAATAACGGGATTACATAATAAGAAGCTCTTACCTTCTTTGCATGCTGTTACTTTTGGCAACCCTAGTAAACTTGGCCAGGAAGTCAAGATATGGTATGGTAACTTTGCTAGTCATCGGAATCTACATTTCAATAAAAAGTGTGTTAAATGAACGGATTTCTAGATAAATCCTATAATGAAATCTCATGAACTAAAAAAAGAATTATTCACTAGCATTATTAGTTAACTATTTAAATGCAAAAATCCCTTCTGAGACCCTCTCTTTTGTTGCATGTACTGTATGTCATTTCTTTTCACCTTTTGTCTAGGCTCAAATAAAGTATCAATTTATATCTGATAAAAGCTCCAGCAAGAGGATATATTCTATGCTTACAAGAGACCAAGTTTTGAGGATCATGTGGGTCTTTCTCTGACACTAACTCTATGATCTTCTGTGATGATGTGTGAAAATATATCCTGTCTAATCCAACTGATGAAACAATCTTTCTATTGTACCACATGCATACGTAAGGTGTTTCACATACATATGTGATCCACCTATTGCTTATTTGGTATCATCAAGGACCCTAATTACTTACTTTTTAACTGAAATTGGTGCTCTCTTTTCAGAGAGCTATATTTTTATAATGTGAAAACAATACCTTCTAACAACTCAATATATATGAAAATCAACAAACAAGCATGTTTGGAAAGGATATAAAACCTAAAATCTGTGAAACCTTAGGACAGAACTTCATGGCTACAGGAAATGGGTCAGGACTGGAACTCCAGAAGACTAAAAAATCCATCTTCTACTCATTATAAGCAGTGGGGGGAAATGGTAGCTATGTTGAAAGCAACTATAAACAGGGGCTTGAATGTGCATGCAGTTCACTGCATGTTTCTAAATGTTGCTGTAGCACAATAAAGTTACTGACATTGGTTTTACAATATATAAGAACTTTATAGATCTAATACTAGAAAACAGACCCCCACGGACAAAGAAGTTAAGATTTTCAAAGTCGTCAAGAGGAGTTAGCCTCACAATTCCATTTGAACTTAATGGGTGTTGCATAGCTAAATCCCCTATTGGGTTTTGAAATCTCAAACGGTGTGTACAACCAGTGGTCTGTAAAGGATATAAACCACTATAGCTATGGCTTAAAAGAGGTGAACAGACAACAATTCTTCATCCAATTACTCATTATTTTACACTGCTCAAATGTGTACTAAGTTCCTTACAATACAAATAAGAAAGTTCCACCATCACTCAAAAGGTTTCCGATCTGATCTTTCTCCAGGAATAAGATTGTATTCATTTTACATTATATTAAAATTGTATTTATTATCACAAAATCTAGTAAAGAATTGCAACTTCTTCAGTCAGTGAGGGAAAGAATGCAGACAGAATCCTTTAAAAGAAATACAAATGGCCATATCTAGTTTATTTTTCTCATAAAGGTAATTTTATCGTTGTCACTAGAACGACTCACTTAAAGCCAAAAGGGTTTGGGCCCATCTATCATCATTTTGATAATACCAGACTTGCTTGCTCCCATTGAAATTGAGAGGAAATTCTGCCATTGACATGGATAAGAACAGCCCCCAAGTGATTATACACATAGCGTACCTGTGCCAGCACGGCATCAAACTGTGCTTGTGTCAGAGGGAAAAGAAAGGTTTCAATCACTCTTCTGAATTCACCTTTTGTGACTGTTTGGGCCTGATCAATGTCAATTGTCTGAAATGCTTTTTTAAGTTCACCTTCTTTTTCAGCTGTCTTTTGAAGTAAAATCTGTTCGATGTCTGAGGAGGACAGTGTGGGATCTGGGACAGAGCGCACAGATGTAGCTGTAAAACATATCAGACAGTTACCATACACTCTGAAACCTGGCAAAATATTTTTTTTTTAAATTCAACATAAATTATTCCATCTTCAGAGCTATCACTCTAAATTAATTAACATTTGTGCAGCATTTTGAAGATCTACAGCAATATAAAAGTGCTAAGTGTCATTAAGAAAATTGTTAACTCTTTCTTTATAACATTATGATTAAGACACTGTTTAACTTGGAAGATACTATAAAAGAGCAGTTAAAATTACAAAGTAAAACAGACGTAAAGTAACTCACAATATATTTGTCCATCCCTTCCCCACTAACATTCTCCCTACAGATGAATACCACACTAAAAAGACCTTGAATGTCCTTGCTTTGTATCATTTAGGCTTTATTCAGTTATTAAACTTCTTAGTTAGTCATCTGCCACTGGTGTCAGCACCAATTGTTAGTGTGCTGACTCTTTTGCAGATATGACACACAATAGACATCTTGCTCTTACTCTTTTAACACACAATAGACATCTTGCTGTAAAAAAACCCCAGGGAAGGAGGGCGGGAGAACTGGACAGCATGGTGACAAATAGCGTAATCCCTACTTGAGTATGTTCCCCTGGACTTCAGTAAGAGCTTTGACTGAGGGTACGTATACACTGCAGTACTATTTCGGGATACCATAAATAGCTACCCCGTGTCTTTTGAATGCGTCCGCTATTGTGAAATAGCAGACGTGCTATTTCAGCATCCCAGTAAACCTCATTGCATGAGAACCAGGGATGTCTCGAAATAGTGTTTTATTTCAAAATTTGGCGCTGTGTAGATGAACCAAATTTCAAAATAGCCTATTTCTAAAAGAATCAAAATAAGATACGCAATTTGCGTAGTGCAAATTGCATATCTTATTTCAAGCTAAGGGTGCAGTGTGGACGCACCCTGACTAAGAAATGAATAAGGACCACAGGATTTGGCTTCATGTTTCTACTGGATTTACAGGACCAAAGTCAATCATCTATACAAATATAATATACTTCCTTTTGACATCAATAGGAGCTGAGCATACAATAATTTAACACAAGTCCTGCCATCAATTTGTACACAATATTTCAGTTGCCTTCAATGGCAGGTATGTATTTGAAAAGATGACAGAATACGGCCCTTTATATTATTTACACTTCACTGCAGGTTCTCCTCTGTGACAGAGGGCTGAGAACCTACAGCTGAACTAGCACTCTGGTCACTGTAAATGCAATTAGTTCCCCAGAAGAGGATCTGATTAAGAGATTTCTTATGCCAAGAGTGAATTTACCCATTAAACTAAGACTTCTTGGCAGGGAAAAAGGAAAGGCATGAACTGTGAATCAGGAAGCCTTAAACACCAGTAACTCACAGACTGTGTCTACATTGGCACCCTTTTCCGGAAAAGGGATGCTAATGAGACCAGTCGGAATTCCAAATGCCGCGGAGGATTTAAATATCCCTCGCAGCATTTGCATGAACATGGCTGCCGCTTTTTTCCGGCTCGGGGCTTTGCTGGAGAAAAGCGCCAGTCTAGACGGGATCCCTTATTCCTGATTTTAAGAGGAATAAGGGATCTTCCGGAAAAGGCTTTATTTTCCGAAAGATCCCGTCTAGACTGGCACTCTTCTCCGGCAAAGCCCGGAGCCAGAAAAAAGTGGCAGCCATGTTCATGCAAATGCCGCGGGGGATATTTAAATCCCCCGTGGCATTTGCAATTCCGACTAGTCTCATTAGCATCCCTTTTCCAGAAAAGGGTGCCAATGTAGACACAGCCACCGTGTTTAATTCTTGCAAATGAACTATTCACAACTGTATTGCCAATTATTATTTAATTAAAATGATTCATAAATCTTAATAATATAAAATATGCATCTGCTCTTTCACAAGCAAGCATACAATAATTCCAAGTAAGTTCCTATGGGATAACAGGATTTACATCATATCTCTCTCACTGTAAATAGTACATACAGGCAGTCCCCGGGTTACGTACAAGATAGGGACTGTAGGTTTGTTCTTAAGTTGAATCTGTATGTAAGTTGGAACTGGCGTCAGCCGCTGCTGAAACTGATCAGTTTCAACCGCGGCTGAATCTGGACACCAGTTCTGACTTACATACAGATTCAACTTAAGAAACCCAGGCGTCCCCAAGTCAGCTGCTGCTGAAACTGATCAGTGGCTGATTCCAGGAAGCCTGAGGCAGAGCAACTCTGGCTCGGGCTTCCTGTGGTCAGCGCTGGTCAGTTTCAGCAGCGGCTGACTTGGGGACGCCTGGGGCAAAGCAGCTGGGGTGCTGCTGGGTTGCTCCAGTAGCATGGCTCCTCGGCGCCACTGGAGCAACCCAGCAGCACCCCAGCTGCTCTGCCTCAGGCGTCCTGATTCAGCCGCTGCTGAAACTGACCAGCAGCGGTTGAATCAGGACTCCTGGGGCAGAGCAGCTGGGGTGCTGCCGGGTTGGTCCGGAGCGGCGCTGCGGGACCAACCCGGCAGCCCCCAGCTGCTCTACCCCAGGAGTAGGCAAGAAAAGCCTAGTCTGCTGGGGGGGCACTAGCTGCACCCCGTCCCCCAGCAGACCAGGGAGACGGGGGTGGGGACGCCCAAGTCCTCCACGGCTTTGCTTCGTCTCCCTGGTCTGCTGACCTGGGAGACGCGGAGCAAAGCCGCAGAGCGCGCGGGCAGCGGGACAGTCCAGGCGCGCTGCGCTGTCCCACTGCTGGTGTGCTCCGAGGCTTTGCTCCCCATCTCCCTGGTCTGCTGGTCTTTGCAAAGCCTCGGGGGAAGCCGGCGGCAGGACAGCCCAGGCGCGCCTGGGCTGCCCGGCTGCCCGAGCCCCTCCGCGGCTTTGCTCTGCGGCTTCCTGGTCTGCAGACCAGGGAGACGCGGAGCAGCTTTTCTCGCCCTGGAGTACACGGGCGTCGGGACCGCGAGGTCCCGCAGTCCGTGTCCTCCTGGCAAGAAAAGCCCCGTTCGTAACTGCGGATCCGACATAAGTCGGATCCGCGTAAGTCGGGGACTGCCTGTATATCCAGCAGCTTTAATATTGAGGGCTAAATGGTTGCCCAGAATAGTGGGGAGAAAGACCCTGTCCTCCAAATGCCTGTGTAATTGCAATAAACCTGCATCCTGATACCCCCTTCCTTCTCTACACGTAAGTGGTGGGAAGGGGACTAGACAAGAAAGAGCCATGACCCCATCCCTCCTACATATCAGCTAGTGCAGCTGGACAGATGCAGCTTGTGTGTGTGAGTATAGGGAATGGAATGGAGGGATATGATGCATTCTGTAAAAAGTTCTTAAGAGCATAAGAAGGGAACACTGGAGATATGGTGTATCAGCCAAACCTCTGCAGCACTGTATGTCTTGAACAGTGCAGCTTGGTCAGGGCTGAGTCAAAACATTAGTTTAGGGCAGGCCTAAGTGAATAACTAAACAGAGGTGGCCAAGAAGTCAATGCCAAATGCAGCTTGAGCTGCATCTGTACTGTTGATAAAATGGAGATTTCAGTTTAAAGTCCTGCTGCTTTTAAAACTTCGAACTCGACAATCTCTACATACATGAGGCTGATTTAATTGAGCTTTGTCTGCTTCTGCATGATGATGCTCTGCTTGGTGTGGACGATGGTCTTGCAGTAAATATGATTCCTTGAGAGTAGGGACGTAAGCCACTGAAATCTTCTGCACTCACCACTCTGGCCATGGTCCCTGGGGAATTTAAAAACACAATTACAACACCACTATAGAGGCTACGACACAAAAGGAAACAATTTGACTAATCAGAGTATCAAGAAGCATAAAAGTTGACTTAATGAAAAGAGGTCCAAGTTGCTGTGGAAGATTCTGACTGACAAAGAATCAAATCTGGCCATACAGATGCAAAACTCTTTTGAACTGTTTTTTGGACATTTAAGTTTGCTCTATTTGGGCACTTTCAAATCAGTGTTTCAGAGCAGAAGACTAAATCATGCCTCAAATAATAAACAATTAGCTATTTGAATTTTTTTAAATGGCATTAAATTATCTTGAGGAGATGTTTATTAAAAGATTTAAAAAAACATTTGCTTGCTTCTTTTTAACTCTTTTCTAAAAGCAATAATATACTTCAAGATGAACTGTGTTAAATAATTACAGTTCTTGCAGATTGCTATAGGTATTGCAGGAAGACAATGCAAAAACTGTACATTTTACAGTTCCTCAATGACTGCTTTATTTACAATGTGTTGTTAGATTTTTCTGGTGAGAAAATCAGGGCAAACTACATGCAAAACCAGCAAAGTGGAGTTCTGAAAAGATAATGGTGTTTTTGTCTCTGAGGCAGTGTCTAAACCAAGTGGTCAAGATCTACACTCTTCCATGATATTAATGGAGGAGGTACGGGGTCTGGGATGGAGGTTGGGTGCAGAAGGGAACTTGGGGTAAAGGATTGGGGTACAGAGGGAGAGAGGTGTCTGGGAGGAAATTTGGGTGGAGGAGGCAGTTGTGACCTAGGGTAGGGGATTAGGATGCAGGAGTTTGGGTTGTAACCTGGGGTAGGAGGGGATTCTGATCTGGGGCAGGGAAGTGGAGTTCCTGGGAGGGGATAAGGGTGCAGGAGGGGGGCAGAGTGTTTGGGTATGTTGTGGGGGGGTAGAGGGTAGGGGAAGAGAAGGGGTGGGGTGCCAAAAGCAGGCTCTGGCCAGGAGACTTACTAGACAGCAGCCCAAACAGCCTGCCTGCAGAACTAAATGCTTCCAGAGATTAAAAAGCTTCTCAGCCTGCCTGCCCCATGCCTGTACAGACTGCACGGCCACATGCTTGTGTGAATAACTGAGCAGGCGGGGAGGGGAGCGTGGTGCTTTATGTGCTGCCTGTTTCAACAGGCAGCTCCCATTGGCCAGTTTCCGGCCAGAAGCCAGCCAATGGGATTGTGCTGGGGGCAGGCATTATGCCTGAAGCCTCCTCCCCTCCCCACCTGGGCTCATAGATTTTAAAGAGGAACGGCCCCACAGCCACTTTTCTGAGCAATGTGCAGGGCTGTGGGGCAAGCAAAGGAGCCTGCCTGGGACTCCCCACTGTGTCTGCTGGTTGGATCTGGCGGCTTGGTGGGTCAGATCTGGCCCACAGACCGTATTTTGTCCAGACTTGGTCTAAACTGTAATGATATAATGTTACATATTATATATATTCTTTTTCTCTAAAACATACTGGGACATTTGGCTCCATCTATCAGAAATAGCTATATGTTTTCAGTGCCAATAGAATTGAAGATTCTAAAACAACACCATCCAAACACTTTCAGCACTGTTTCTTAATAATTTTTTTACAAAATGTAGGCTATTCTCCCCTCAGATATTGGACCACATTTATCTCTACTGGAATTCTACTGTTATTAGAGAAGAATGAACTTGATCTCTAGGATACATTTTCAAAGACCCTATCTCCCCACTTTTTTTTTTTTTCAAGAATAGTTTGCACTGTTATGGTATGTCTACACAGCAGCATTATTTTGGAATAACTGTCTTTATTCCAAAATAACACAGTCTGCGTCTACCCCACAAGCAATTATTTCCAGAGCTCGACAAATCAGGCAATCTACTCTCCCGTGGCGAGTAGATTTTAGCCTGGTGTTGCCGCTCAGCATGGTCAGCGCATGCACAGAGTGTACTTCCGTGTGGCTGCCGAACAGGGCTCGCTGCCGCTTGGCGAGCCCTGATTATTTCGACATAATGTCAAGCTGGAGGACTTCTTACTCGAACTCCTGTAACCCTCATTGTATGAGGAGTAAGGGAAGTCGAAGGAAGAGTGTTCTACCTTTGACTTCCTGCTGTATACACAGCACCTAAAGCCGAGTTAAGCTATTTTGACTTAAGCTACGCAATTGACAAAGCTGATGTTTTGTAGCTTAATTTGACTAGCCCTGCTGTGTAGGCATACCCAGAAAGTTTGCATTCTACAAAGATGAATGACAAGCACAAACTGGAACATTCATGCCTCTGGCTTCCTGATCTGTGTCCACAGTTAGCTTATTTGAAGGCAAAAATTTCCTTCTTATGCCTGCAAATGGCACCTGAACTTCCAATAACAGATGCAACATGCGGGTGCAAATTTTGGAAATGCAAATACTATTTATAATGAAGGAGGATGCCTTTTTGAAAACATAGCCCATTATGAACAAATAACTACTGGCATATACCTAGATCTAGGCTAAGCCATCCTTATGTACAATGAAGCAGAAATGACAGAGCAAGTATAAGATGTTACTCTTATAGGGGAAAAAAAAGAGTACTGTACATCATTTCACTAAATAGGGGAATTGGAAATAACACAAAAGGGTTAAGGCTTGCATGGCCTACAGCCTAAGATTATTAGGAAAAAAATTAATAATTGGGTGAATTTATTTCCATGTTTCATAACAGAAATTAAACACACCATTTCCTGAGCAGACAAGCCCCACAATGTCCAAGGCAGCAAAACTAGTAGTCTGTACTTTACAGGTGCACTTTTTGGCTGGTATCCTGCCTCTGTAGCCATCAAAAAAAGAAAAATTAGCCCCAAGCAAAACATTGCTTCTTTCTTCATCTTTTATGTAGAAAACATCTTTCCTCTGCATTTGCACAGAGTCCTAATGTCACCACCTGAGCAACCAAATGTCTGACATACTTCCAGCAGTTGATATGACATCTCCACTCTTTAAACTGTAGATAAGTATGATCTGATTCCCAGGAGGTCGTGGAGCTCAATAAACACATTCCTAAACTGCAAGGCCTATTTTTCGACAAATACTAGCAGGCAATGGAGCAAACAAATGTGAACTCACTAACATTTCTGTCTCAAGGTGTTAGTCGGTGTGGATGTTTGTTTTGAGATGAGACTCTCTAAGTTAGAGATGTCATTCTTGATGTTTTTCTGTTTCTTGTATAAAATACTTATCAGGTGGTTCCTTAATTTCTTAGATAGTGTGAGGCAGAGTCTCTCTCTGTAGTCAGTACAGTATGTTGATCTTAATGGATTGTTCACTTTCAGTCCTTTGGGTATGATGTCCATCTTCTTGCACTTGGATAGAAAGAGATCTGTCTGTATCTGTGCAAGTTTTTTCATATGGTTGATGGATTTCCATTCCAAACGGCTAAATGTAGTGCCTGTGTAGCACTGCGGCTTTGAAACCCAAAGGCAGCATTTTAAAGGGGCAGTGCCACACAGCTGAGCCAGAGATCAGCTGTGCGGCAGCTGCCCCTTTGAAACGCCGCCTCGGCGTTTCAGAGGGTCAGCCATGGAGCCCGGGGTCAGCTGGGACTCCCCAGCTGATCCTGGGTATGTGCCACACGGAACGTGCCACGGGGACATGCAACGCGTGCCCAGCGGGGGCTCTTGTACATTTTAAAGAAGGAATACAGAAGTGCCTATCGACTAGTCAAGTAGGAATTCCATGGAATTTCCATCGACTACTCAACTAGTCGATAGGTACTTCCGCATTCCTCCTTTGAAATTAACCTCTTAGTCATTAACCTCAGTTTAACATCCCTAGTGTATATAACCAGGCCCACAGAGGAATTTTTAAATACATTATCAATAACCTCATGGCCAGATCTTCAGATGGTGTAGACCAGAATAGATCCATTGATGCTGATGACTTCAGGGGAGCTAGAGCAATTTATATTCACTGAAGATCTGGCTCTCTGTTTCAATTTAAATATATTTATTGGTATGACAATAGAGATGAATGTGTTCCCTAAATCCATACCTCAAATTTCTATGTGATGGGTACATTTCACAGTGACAGGAACGCCAACAGAATTTCTAGGCCCCTGAGTAAGTGGGAGGGGGAGTGGTTCCACATTCCCAGAAGGGGCAGGACCTTGGGCAAGGTAAGGGGCAATGCAGCCAGGCCTCAGCCACCAACTGAACTGCGCCATGCTTTCCCCTCCCTCCGGCCAACCCATCACGCCACCCGGACTGTGCTGCCCTGGGCTCTGGCAGCAATTTGCAGTAGCAGCAATGACAACTGAGAGCCCCAGGCTGTTCTGATTTGCCAGGCCCTAGGGGCTGCACTGTGGTTATGGGACAGATGGGTTTTACACAACAGTTCCATTTCGTATTCCATTTCTGGTTTGGTGGAGGATTGCAGAAACAGCCTGATGATATGTGGCATTCTTTTTCTTTTCTCGCAAATATAAATTGATTTCCTGACTTTTTAGGTTATTGTACTGCTGCTATTTCCTCATACTGTTTTTGTATTTATTATATTGTGTATTGTGAGACAGAAAAATGTTTTGGCTGCATTTTATTTTTTTCAAAACTCCCAGTCTTCTTACAAAACTCCCAGCCTTCTTCTTTTCATACACAGATTGGGGATCAGAGTACTGTATACTTATTTATCCCTTGCTTTATCCTCTCGCTTGCTTGCTTGATAGCCTTTTATCACCATAATCGACAAAGAAGTAGTAAGGATACAAACTACACCTCATAACTGAGCTTTCACAATCTTTCTTGACATATCTGCCTCTCTGAAATTAATCCTGAAGCCTTGAATTAACATACTGCTACTCTATGTCTATTACCCCACCTCATTCTTTTTCCAGGACTTGATGGGGAGAAGCTGATTCTTGACAGCTTGCGTATTTAAATCTGGATTATGCTTTATCCTTGAACTAAAGCAAAAGTTTAAGGTGCCATTTTCCCAACATTGTGAGGCCCTCCAAACCCAAGCAAAATAGGAACTCTAGCTCTTAGCATAATGAAGCAGCTGCAACTTTCTGACTTCTAGTAGGGGAACACAGCACCTCAAAAAGCTCAGGGATAAGGTGAAACAACAGGTCTACACTCTCTCCTAGCAGCAATCATACACAGCTGGCAGTGTGCCGTATAAAGGATGGTAGTATTAGGGGTGGTGGTGGCAAGTATGCTGCCTCTGAGCACCTGGGAGTTGTCATAATAGCTGGATTTACAAATGTACTCTGTCAGTTTCACTGTGAACATTCACGAAGGGTTACAATAACCTATAATAATACATGTTAATGGTGAAAAGTTGCCAAAGGGAAACAGAAAAACTGGATGAGTGCACAGAAAAAGGACTACTGCAGTAATTCAACAGGTGTATGAAAGTCAGGCATGGTAAACAAGAGCAGCGTGAGGGATTGCCTAACTGTGGCCTGAGTTTGCAGAAGGATGGCTGGGTTAGAGTCAGGCACAGTGCTAATATCTGCCTAAAGACATAGAGGCTGGGATGCAGGGGTAGGATGGGTGGGCAAGCCCTGCCCTCCCCAGCTGAAAGGAGACTGAACACTGAAACTGACAATAGAGACAACGGGGGGGGGGGGGGGGGGAATTGTCTTGAAGTATGAAGGAGAAGCTGCAACTGATGAGGAATAGTGTAAGACCAGGAAAAAGAAAAAAAAATACCAGCTATATCAGGATTAGAAGGAGGAATGCATAGAAATGAGAAACAAACCAGGACTAAAGGCACTATTTCATAATTGTTCAATCAGTGCCAGAAGATGTAAATATAGGAAATATTAGTCCTCTGAAAATGGTGGAATGGCTAAAGTAAAAGTGATTGTGCAGATCTATCGATAGAATGTACACATAAGGAGAAAGCTGAAAAACTTCTTAAAACTATAACCCTCGGGAAAATGAAAGATAATTCTCAACTGCCTATATTCCTGACACAATCCAGATGGGCTATGTATGGAGTGCCAATAAGATTCTCAGAGAATGGTAGTGAGAAGAATATATATGAAGATTAAGTATAGTTCGTTAAACAGCTACTTATAAAAGAGAAGGAGAAAACTAGCCATCTATGGTGGCATACATATCACTGAAAAGTGGGACACTTCTGTACAAGATCCAAATAGGGTATCATTCTTTCTGGGTTAAGCCATATATCCCCTTCTCTGCCCCTCCGAGTGATTTATTTGTCAACAATTTCGACACATGGCAATCATTTGAAAGGGAACAATGAGTATATGTGGAGGAAATCACTCACATGAAAACTGTGTAAAAGGAACAGAACCTAAATGCAGCAATTGTGGGAGAAATCACAGTGTGGCATATAAATGATGTGCAGCAGCAGAACAAGCTACAAAAATACACAAGATTAAAATCATTAATATAGTAAATCACATGTGGAGACTAGCAAAAAAGTGCCCACTGAAGAAAAGAGCAAAATACTCAGAAGGTAGAGGGGCAACAGAACATATATCTGATCAGGAAAGAGAATATGAGAGGAATGGGAAAGCATGTATTACTTGTAGATAAAGATACGTTTATAGTATTTATTACAGAAATAATTGAGTGCAACTTGCAGATGGGGATAAAAACTGAAAGGATTTAAATTATAGCAAAACAGCAGAAAAAAAATCTAAAAATAGACAGCCTCTCCATAAACTGCATTTATGTGATTTTACATTAAGGCAATAATACAGCTTAAATAACATGGTCTTAACTATCCTTAGCTAAAATGTACATAATAGTTTAATAAGGCAGGGATGGAAATTTTCCATCTTTGACATGGGAAAAAAGTCTGAGATGTAGGTGTGCAAGAAATGTGACTAATAAGGAAATCTATGTCAATCTATAAGGAAAGGATCTCCAGAGGGACTGAGAGGCTACCAGACAAGGGGTGGCTCTGTATATATGCAAAAGAGGGATTTGTTTATATAGAAATCAATCTGCAAAAACTAAGTTTTTAATGTAATGCTATTGAGATTCCCATACTGAACAAAACACATATATAGATTTATGTTTATGATCCATGAAAATATTACCTGTTTTAGAATCAGAAAAATTAGTTAATGTTAAAAACCCTTTCATACTTTGCAAAGACTTTAATAGTTATAAGGAGCTATGCAGAAGTAAGAAAACTGGCCTAAATGGTAAGTGCATAGAACAATGTATTGTTTTGCATAACCTGGTAATATTGAGTACAGGAGCACCTGCTAGGTTTAATTCAGATGATGGATCCTTTTCTGTTTTAGATTTGTTAAATGCAAAAAAAATATAGCCAGTAAACGCAACTGGAAATTCATGAAAGCGATGGAATGGGAAGTAATCACTAAGTACTAAGGCCAAGGAACTATTAAAAGCATTCCTAGAGCAGACTTTTCAAGATTGACTGTGTTGAATATTTATGTAGTATCCATACAAGTGACAACTTAAGGGAATTCTACAACAATGTAATAAAAGGAATTATAGCGGAAGCTGATCAGGCCATCTACAAAACATCAAATTGCCCCAGACTTAGAAATCCAGTTCCCTGGTGGAATGAAGTTTGCAAATTAGCAATTAAGGAAAGAAATAAGGCATACAAGCAAGCAAAGCACACCATGAATAGTAAAAACAACAAATTATAAATAAATTGTAATGCAGTGGTGCGAAGCATTGTCAAAAGAGGGAGGGGAGAAATTGTGAGAAATTGAACAAAGATTTTAACCCCTTAAAATATATTAGTAAATTCAAAGAATGAATGGAATTCAAAGTAAAAATAAATGTATACCAGGTCTTATTGTAAACAATGAAACGGAGGTCTCAAGTTTAAGAAAGGAAGGTAAACATTTTAGCAAATGAGTTCCAAAAGGTCAGTAGTGACAAACCAAAGTAATACATTTCGTGAAGGGGAAAAAGAGGTTTGTTGAGGAAAACTATGAACTATTAAATAGCTGGTGAGAGTATACTGATGATGTGCTCAAGAAAAAATGTAGTCGCAACCATTAGAAAAATGAAAAATACAGCTCCAGGTAAAGAAAATACAAGTAATAAGACGCTTCAACACTTGTCACTAGGGAGGCCAAAGATTCGATTGAGGTTATATAATGGTACAGTATATGGGAGAAAGGACTACTAGCAATTGAAATGGAAACAAGCATTGTTGATACCAATTATGAAAGCAAGCAAAGTAGCAGAATACTTGCAGGAAAATTATATTATAACTGAGCGACAAAGTGGTTTCAGAAAAGGAAGGTGCACAGTTGACCATATAATGACACTAGAAATGGAGGTACAAAAAAGCATAAGGACTAAAATCTTCATGATCACAGTTGTCTGAGAAATTGAAAAAGCATATGACATGCTATGGAGTAAATGCCTCATAGAAACTAGCAAAAAAATTGGATAAAAGGGACTTTAGGTGACAGAGCTATATATAATGTCAAAGTGGGAACAAATTTAGCAAAAACCTACAAGCTTACCAATGGAACTCCATAAAGGAACTTTATCAGCCCTACTTTGTTTTCCATTATGATAAATGACCTCCCAGAAAGCGTATGGCTAGGAATAGGATTTCCCTTTTCAAAGATGATTGTGCTACGTGTACAAAAGATTTAAAGTAGTCATGGAAAAGACAAATGAGGCACTGAAGAGAATTTCCAAATGGGGGACTGAGTAGGAAATTTAAATTCTCTCTTGCAAAACTATGGGTATTTCTACTCCACAGTTAAACAGCCATGGCTGACCCATGTCAGCTGACTTGGACTCACAAATTTCAGGTTATGGAGCTATAAAACTGCAGTGTAGACATTTGGGCTTAGGCTGGAGCACGAGCTCTAGGACCCTGCAAGGGGGAAGGTCTCAGAGCCTGGGCTCCAGCCCAAGCTTCAACAATAACATTGCAGTTTTACACTCCCACAGTCCAGGCTCCACTAGCCCAAGCCAGCTGACAGGGACATACAGACATACTCTATTGGCAGGCCCAACAATGGGGCAGAGGGAGGACAAAGGTGGCAGTTGCCCCAGGATCCAGCTATTCAAAGCGGTTTGGGGCTGGAGCCCCAGGTGTTTTCAATCACCACTGGAGTGCCGCACCATATACTCCATGTGGTTTTGAAGGCTGGGGAAAAGGGCACACCATGCTCTGGGTGGTACTGAGGGCTGGCTGCTCTAGCCCCGTCCTTTTCGCATGTGGAGCTGGGCTCCCAACACACCTTGTCCAGGGGCCCACAGGAGCTGTCAGCTCCCCTGCCAATGGGAATGCTTTTCACTGGAAAGAAAATTAGGGGCAACTGGGACTTACTTCTTTATGGTGAAAAAAATTCAGATAGTTCAAAAGTTAATGTTCCTAAAAGAAGTGTGTGATAATAAAATGTATTTGGGAAGGTCATATGCATGGTATACAAAACTGTAAAAGCAGGATGAATGTACTAAAAAATGTAGTTGGAAACAAATGGAGTGCAGATAAAGAAGTTCTGATGATGCTGTATAGAATTTACAATCTGAAGTTCCAGATAACAAACTTTCAATTCAGCCTCAAATGCAGGCCCAACCTCTGCAACTGGCATGTAGTAAAATAATAACAATACTAGAGATGTTAAAAATCATTTAATACAGTAACCGTGTATCCACTAAAAATCTTAGCAGTTACACAGTTACACGGGCTGTGGGCTCTTCAGTATAAAGCTTAGCTTAGCTTTATACTGCAGATCCTACAGCAAAATCTCCCTGGGAGTGGGGCCGCCAGCCCTTCCCTGGGGAGGAAGCTTTGCTGTCACAGCGAAGCCACCTCCCTAGTAGCAGAGGCAGCAGGTCTTGCCCAATGGGCTCCTAGTGGAGCAAAGCTGGTAGCCCTTGCCCACCAAGGTCCCCAGGAGCCGGCTGAATTTAACCGATACCATTCATCCATAAGCATCAGCTTATTGGTTAAACAGTTAATCGGTTAAACTCTAATATCTGTAAACAATACCAGTGTGTGTTCTGCAAATAGCCACTGGAATGGCACCTATAAATTGAAGAATGAAACTATTAGAGCTAACCTTTTGGGCAAAAGGGAAAGGAAATCATGAAAACAGAAATACACAATAAATGTATAAGAATTGCCAAGAGTTATTAGACAAAAATATATGGTTTGTCACAGACTTCCTCATCTTATCAAGGTCAAAAATGGTAAAGGAGAGGTATTAAAAAGAAAAATTGAGAAAGCTAAACATTTTAGTCATGGGAAATCAAACTATACCTAGACAGCTTCTTCTCCATTTTTATATTTGGTGTTATGTGAAAAAACTGAGGGAAGGGGAAAAAAATACTTCATGACCAATGACATTTCTAAATTTATTTAGAAAAATGGTGACAGCTTTATCAAATCTATACAAATGGATCAAAAGATGACAGCAGTGGTAGATTGGAATGGCATTCTATCTTCCTAGGAATCTAGAGATCTAAAAGGCTATTCAATTATGTGACTGTTCTGATGGCTGAATTAATGGGGATAATATTGGCACTAACCTGGATTAGAGATGCACGTCTGTCTGGCTGCTGCAGCTCTAATTTTATCTAACGCCTTGTCTGGTATTATAGTGATTAGAACAGGGATTTCAGAAAGCATAATCAGTGAAATAAAGTTCCTAACTACCGAAATAATGCAAGGAGGTATCTGTGTAACAACTGCATGAATGCTGGCATATAACCTGGAAATGAAATGGATGACAAAGCAACAAAACATGTTCAGAAATACCCTTATCTTGAAAAAGTGTGTAAGTGTGGTCACAAAGGAGCTTGCGAAGGCATGGCAAGAACCCTGGTCTAAGGAAACAAAAGAACCAAATCTTATGAAACATGCTCAAAAATCAAAGATAATACTATATTCCACAGCCATGCTAGAAAACGTGAAGGACTCATTTACAGCGTGTTAACAGTTCATTGTGCCATAAGTGATAAGTTAAACTTATTAAAAAGACATAAAAATGAGCAGTTTAATGTGTGCCAAACCAAAGAAACTGTTGATCATGTTCCATGCCTTTGTGGACAATATTCTATGGAAAGAAAGTTTCTTTATGAACTTAGTTGGCTTGGAATCAAAGATTTTTTTCCCCAAAGGGACTGGTGAGAATGTCAGAAAAATGGAACAAGTGCAAAAAAGAGAAGAAGAAAAAAAGAAGCCTGGCTGTATTTCTTTAAGATTGCTAGACTGAATAAAAGGATACTTTAAAAAAACACTTAGCTAAAAATAAATAAAGTGGCCGTCATAGCCTCATATGATAAGGCTGCTGCGCCAAAAAAACAAAGGCAAAGAACAGCGTGGGATCAGAACTAAATTAATCTTGTAATAATTTAGCTAATGGATAAAATAATGGGAGGATGGGCTATTCCAGAAAGAGACTTTAAAAGGAAAATTGATGAACAGACTGAGGCTACCACAATGCTGGTTTACTAAAATAAGAACGTAAGAACGGCCGTACTGGGTGAGACCAACAGTCCGTCTAGCCCAGTATCCTGTCTGCCAACAGTGGTCAATATCAGATGCCCCAGAGGGAGGAAACGCAACAGGTAATCCTCACATGATCTCTCCCGTCATCCATTTCCAGACAAATATACTAGACAAAAATACTAGAGAAAGGAAAGGAGCAAGCTTCACTATCACGGGTGCTACCCCTACAATCTCCTAGGACCCCAGTCCTTCTTTATCCCAATCCTAAGAGACATCCTGAGCGACTGGGCTAGAGAGAGAAACCAAGATGGCAATGCTATCTCCCCTGCTCTAGCTGAATCCCAGATATTACCTGGCATGAGAGACTGCATGTGTTCCTCCCACCCTCTATGGATACATCTACACTGCAACATTATTTCAGGGTACCAGAGTATTCCAAAATAGCTATCCTGCGTCTTCACAGCAAGCCCGTTATTTTGGGCTCGCTATTCTGACATCCCTGTAAATCTCATTCTACGAGGAGTAAGGGACGTTTCAGAATAGCACTTTATTTCGAAATGTGGTGCTGTGTAGTCAGTGCCAAATGATAAAAAATGCTTTTTAGAAATAAAATCGAAATAAGATATGCAATTTGCGTAGCTCAAATTGAGTATCTTATTTCGAGTCACGGTTCTGTGTAGATGCACCCTATGTGTCCTTTCTTTGCTCTACCTTATTTCTTGTCTTTCCTATTGCTCTCCTCATTCCTTCTGTCTGACAGAAGTCTGGCTTAGCCAGCCAAGATTATATATTTTGCAACAGCGCTATTAGCCTGTGACCAAGAAGAGGCAGCAAAAAGCAACGTCCTAAAAAGCCCAACGTTGGTAATTCAAGTTTGTCTCAGAGTGGCTGATAAGACCTTGTGCTGTGCCTCTATTTCTCCAGCTCTCAGAGTCAACACCAGAAACAAAAGCTACTTTCTTTGTTGTTTTTTGTTTGTTTGATTTGTTTTCCCCAGAAAAACACTAGTTACTAACTCATAAGGGCATGCATACACTGAGGAGTTATTTCGAAATAACTCCCCTTATTTTGAAATAACAAGGCAAGTGCCCACACTACCAAGCCTGTTATTTTGAAATAATAATTCCTGCTTGTGAAGAGGAATAAGCTTATTTCGACATAATTTATTCTGAAATAATTTCAAAATAACTCCAGAAATAACTATCTGGTAGGATAGACATAGCCTCAGAGACTGTCAGACAAGGGATTGTTTTCCTTGTAAAAACTCTCTCTAAAGGAAAGGGAACACATGATAACATTAAAAAGAAAGTCTTACTTAATATTTTACATTTCTACTGTTTTTCCTCTATCTTTAATAAAGGGGTAAAATAATTGTTAAAGATCTATTTGCCATGATGCTAGGCAGACTAAAGTTTCTGTACAACAAACCTCAAGTCTTGTTTAAAACTGTTTGGATTATGTTAACGCCTGTTACTCTTTTGGCCCACATATTCCAGTTAAAGTAATACAACAAAGCTTATCAGGGACAAAATGGATAGTTATGGAATAATCTGCACATAGAGAACATTTCTTTCTAAACCAGGGCAATTAGAAGAGATCTTATTTCCTAAAGTACGAATATTTATATTCATTTGTTTAAAAAAAATCAGTACGATCCATTGCAATTGTGGATGCTGCCATTAGCCATGTACATTTTTAATTTTTTTCAGTCCTGCAAAAATCCTGGCGCCACATACTCAGCCCCAGAAGTGCAGGAGAAGACAGCTACCTTTCCGTCCTTTTTTGCTGAACTGACAAGTTGCTGAGGGAATTCTGTGCCAAAAAACAAATAATTCTGCACACAACATTTTAAAATTCTGCAAAAATGTACATATTTTATTTGCCAGGAAAACAAAATAACAAAATATAATCACACTATTTTCATTTATGTTTGTAATTTATTTCAAAATACTTGCCAGCAAATGATTGTTACAATGTAGACAGCAAAAAAAGAGTCAAGAAATTTTTTGACAGATTCTTTACTAGGCATACTACTTTGCATAGAACTACATGGAACTTTGAATAATAAAATTAATTTAAACTACAATTCAGAAATGTATTTTTCACAGAAGCAGTGCAAAAGGGTTGGGATAACAGAGGAACTGAGAGAAAGGAAACTATTTGCAGGAGTGAACCTGTGCGGTTTTGGGTGCGGATGGGAGTACAGAACAGATGCTTTTTTATTTGGGGGGTTGCTAGGACATCCTGCTGACTGGGTGCTCTCTCGTCTGCTGTCACAGCAGCCCCTAGAGGGTGAAATATATAATTGCAGCACCTACCTACAGAATCTGTTTTCTGAAGGGGAAAAATCTGCAGGAAACACGAATTCTCCCTATGCACTGTGGTGCAGAATACCCTCAGGAATAAACTGTATTGAGTTTAAACTGGCTAGGTGAGGGGCTGGCCTGGGCCTCAATGGTATCTAGTGAAGATGAATTGTGCAGGCTAGTATATGTTGTGCATAGAAATGATTTCTTTGTATCATTTTTTTTTAATCTGCTGCCTTTTAATTTCACATTCATGTTTAGGCTCCAAGCATACATACCGCTAAGTGCATGCTAACTTGAGTTCATCCCAGTAGTAGATGAGCCTGCTCCGGTACTTAAAGTGTTTGCAAAATTAGAGCAGTAGGCACCTAAGTGGCCTAAAGTCCATGCCAAGTGTCCCTTGTCTTGTTATAATTAAAGAGAGAGGAGGGAAAGATGGAGTATAAAACCCCAACTCACTTGAACTTACTTTCTGTTCCAGAAATATCCCCGATCCAGCACCCCTGCCTGAAAACCAGTGGCACGAGAGCCCTGGGGAGAGAAGCCAGTCTTTGGTCGGAAGTACAGCGGGAGATTTCCCCCCCTGGCACAATCTTCACTTACAGATCAACCTGCAGCTCCTGGAGAAGGGGGGGGGGCTGCCGGTGAGCAGCCCGAGTGAGGCTCCACCTGGCCCCGCTTTGTGCCGTTCCCCGGGACACACACCCGCCGCCGCCCTCCAGCAGCCCTTGGGGGCTCCCCCCCCCCCCCTCCGGCAGGCGCGAGGGGGCGGCGCTCTCCCGGGGCCAGTTACCTGCTTGGGCCTGCGCCCGCGGAGGGCTGGGGACCAGCTGGGCTTGCGGGGTGGGAGGGGCACGTTCCACTCCCCCCCAAGCTTCTCTCCCGCTCTCACCTGTTTCTATGACGCTGTTACTGTAGCAACCGGTTTAGCTTCTGATTGGCCGGGAGGCCGCGGCTGCGTAGCAACCATAAGCCAGGCCCCCATTGGAGCCCCCGCTTGGAAGGCGGCGGGGGAGGAGGGGGCGTGCGCGAGGGAGGCAGGCGGGGGCGGGATCGGGGCGCGTGAGGCGGAGCCCTGCTGGGGCTCTGGCTGCCAGGGCATGTCTCTGGCGGGAGAGGCGGCGCGTGGAGCTGTGCGCCTGCCCAATCCGGAGCGCGCGCGCGGCGTTGCAGTGACCGCCCCCCCCCCCCATACTCCGTGCAAATGAGGGGACGCGCTTGGCAATGAATCCTGCCTGGGGAGAGGCGCGCGGGCTCGTGTCCTCCTGTGCACAGGTGCCGCCGCAACCAGGGGTGCTGGGAATGTGGCCGCCCCCCCCCCCCGTGGCTTGTCGCGGTTTGCACTGCAGACCTACCGCATGTACAGTGTCAGTGGCTCTCATCAGCACCCCTCTGTACGCATCATTCCAGTGCCTCTGGGCCGGGCTCTCTTGCAAACATTATACCAGTCGTTATGCACGTACCTCCAACAGACCCATAGTCTCCTGTAGACAACCACCTAACCTCAAGATGATTCTTACCAACCACCACAGGACATACCACACTAATACCAACCCTGGTACTTTCCCTCGCAACAAACCCCGTTGCCAGCTTTGTCCACATATTCATTCTGCTGACACCATTATTGGACCTAACCAAGTGAGTTATAAGATCAAGAACACATATTCCTGCGCATCCAGAAATATAATCTACGCTATCATGTGCCGAAAGTGTCCGTCTGCTATGTACATTGGACAAACATCTCAGACACTTCGCCAAAGGATTAATGCCCACAAAACAGATATCAGACAGGATCACAAAGAAAAAACAGTTTCTTGCCATTTAAACCAGAAAGGACACTCTCTAAATGACTTAACCACCTGCATTCTGCTACAAAGACCTTTTACATCTGCACTTGAAAGGGAATCCTCTGAACTGTCATTCATGTTAAAATTTGACACTCTCCAGGAAGGAATGAACAAACACTCAAACTATCTTACCCATTACCAAGATAGCTTCCCCAATTATCACCTCTAATACCATTAGCTCACAGACATCCCACTCTCCCCACCTCTAATATCATCAATTCACAGACACTTACCTTCCTTCCCCCCCCCCCCCCGTATCCCTCTCCTGTTCTGAAATGTGATTTGTCCTTGTCATATGTGTTCACTTGTTTTTAATTGTATCCTTTGGTATATATGGTTGTGACTATTTTCTTCCACTATTTGATCTGAGGAAGTGGGTCTGGCCCACGAAAGTTCATCATCTAATAAACCATCTTGTTAGTCTTTAAAGTGCTACATTGTCTTGCATTTTGCTCCAACAGACTCACTGCTGAGCCATGTGCATTTTGCCTCCATCTCGGAGTGTTGTCATATCAACAGCCTCCTAGCTAATTTTGGGTGGTGTTAGGGACAATAGTGAGGGGGCAGTTAAACAGCCTGGGCAGAGTAGGTAGCACTTTGCAAACGTGCTGTGCATCCGTTTCTAATAGATGGGCAAATGGGAACATCTTTTGAATTCAAGTTACCAACCAGAAAAGGACTTTTATAGACAAAAGCTTCAGTTCAATAGGAAAACTTTAAAAACAAATAGTCTTGCAGCACCTTAAAGACTAACAAAACAAGTAGATGATATCATGAGCTTTCGTGGGCATCTGAGCAAGTGGGTTGCGCCTACAAAAGCTCATAATACCATCCACGTTTTGTTAGTCTTCAAGGTGCTGCTAGTCTATTTGTTGTTTTTTTAAGTTTTTATAGACAAATTATGACCCCCACCTTGGTCCCTATACGTTGCTCTGATGGGATATAAAGGCTGTTAATGCACAGAAACTAGTTAGAGGAGTATTTCTCCAGCACAGGCATTGTTTAGGGCCACTGTAAGCAGCCCTGTACTGCTCTACTCACAATCCCTGGGATGGGATGGGCTGGTACAAGAGCGGTCCCATCCATAGGCAGCAAGTTCTATAGGCCCTTGGTGCCCAGGCACCAGGAATATTCCACTCAAGTTCATGGCCCTGTCTCTCCTCTGGCCCTGAGTCCCACACCACATACTCCCCTACTCTCCTCCCTGCCCTCCAAGTGTCCTCTGGCATGTCCCTGTGCCTCTCTGACTCCTAGGGGCTTGTCTCCACATGCTCCCCCTGCCCTGAACACCCCTGAAGCCAATGGGATGTTGCAAGGGTGGTGCATGCAGGCTACAGCATGCAGAAATTCCCGCAGCCCCGCCTAGGGACTGCTACTAGATTAGGGTGCCCCATGTTAGCACTGCACTCCACCCCAGAGATTTTCCCCTGCATCCCTTCCTCGCACCCTCAAACTCTCTCCTGCACCTTCTCCAGCCTCCAAACTCCCTCCCAGAGCCTGGACCCCTCATCTCCTCCTGCACCCCTACATCCTGCCCCAGCCTAAAGCTTGCATCCAACACCCAGACCCTCTCCCCACATTCCCTCCCAAACCCAACTCCTCACCTGGTCCTGCACCCCAATCCCCTGCCCAAGCCCACATCACTCCTTCACCCACGCTTCCGCTCAGAGCCTTAGGCAAGTGGGGACTACAGAATTTAGGAAGGGTGCAGGCACTGAGCACCACCAAAATTTCTGCAAACATGCCACCCCTGTCCCAGCTACTCTTATGCAGCTTCTGCAGAACAACATAGAAGAATCACAGCAGGGAGAGAGAGAGAGAGAGACTGCCAGGGCTCACCTGCTCTTCCTAATGGCATTATTATTAACCAAACTGCAGACTTGGTACCTACATCATTGTTTACACATCTTCAGGAATAGGGATGGGCTCAACATAATATCTTGTGGTAAGGATTTGATTTAAAGCTCATTGAAGTCATTTTAAAGGCTCCATTAATTTCAGTGAACCCTGTATCATGCATATAATCTGGAATTCCACTTAATTCTGACTAATGAATTCTGATTTAGGCATTCTAGTGCATTGCAATCAGTGATGAGTCACAGACCATGGACTACATGTGTTAGGGAGTATGTATTAGCAGCAGATCGTTAAAATCCCTTTTTACTAAGGAATAATGAAGGCAGTAGTGTTTGTTTTAAATATGCCCCTGCCCCAAGAGTTCATTAACAAGAACAAGTACAGTATAATAGTAAAGATTACTAGAGAATATGGTACTTTCGATATAGACATGCAGCCATGAAGCCATGACAGGAACTGTCCCTGTGATTTTGTGGAATAGGGACACTTGTATGTGTACAGAAGCTACTCTCCAGAGTAAACTTTGCACAATAGAACCCTAAAAAACAAATTCAGTTTAAAGTCAGCCTACCACCCACCTAGTCCTTTCATATATGCAAAAAGATAGAATGTGCATCACTAGCACTACTGAAGAAGCGTAGAACAGTTTCTATTAAATCCTAACACTGCATGAAATTAATGAAGTAGATAAACATTTCAGTACCCACAGTTTCATCACTAAAGAGGTATTCTGATAATAGGATATCATTTTGGAGCCTGATCCGGCAAGCCATTGTCTGAATACCATTTAATTCACTTCAAGCACGCTTTTTCCCATGAGCACAAACTGTAAGACAGGATTCAGTCTATCTGTCATACAGGTAACATGAAGTGTCCAGTTTTCACATTGCAGAAACCTACATAAGACAAAGGAAGCATCAGAGGGGATTTTTTCTCTTATTAGCTTGAACAGAAATGAAGTCTGTCTCAATAAATTCCTCCTCACTGTCATAACAGAAATCCATTTTCTGTGACCTTGCGCAAACCTGGAATTTTTTTGGTATAAATTGAACCACCTTTTTTGACAGTTGCATTGCAGCAGTTGTGTCTTGCGGAAATAAATCTAGGCACATACACACATTAACCTCTTATTTATGTTCTTTATTTTCAGATTCCCACCAATCTACTTAACATTCCATTTGTTCATGCTCTAGGCCTTTTCTATACTTAAGTGGAGATCGACACTCCAGATAGAGAGGCAGCAGCACAGAGCCTGAGGGGGACAGTCTGGAGCCAATACGCACAGGGAGCTGGGCTTCAAGCCAACTCCCTGTGCTTAGGGGCTCCCGCAGACTCACCTGCCCCCAACTTGTTGCCTCCTATAGAGGCAGTGTGTGCGGGGGGAGGAAGGACAGGAGCTGGTGCCTCTATCAGAGGCAGCAACTTGGGTAAGGGGGCACAGGAGGATGCTGCAAAGCAATCTCAGTCCATGGCAGCCCAGGTTCATCGTGGACAGAGGCTGATCCACGTCAGCAGACCCTGTCTATGGGGGGGTCTGAGTGCACCACAGACAAAGGCTGGTCTGCATCTCACAGAGCAGCCTCTGTCTGCGGTGAGCCTGGGCCCATCACAGACAGCGGCTGATCTGCAGAAGCAGTCTGAGTCCGAGCTCCCTGTACACAGAGGCTGCTGTCGCAGACCAGCCTTTTTCCACAGGGAGCTCAGACCATGGTGGACGGGGCCGCTGCCACCCCGTGCTGTTGCCTCAGTGTCTGAGGCAGCAGTGCAGGGCAGCAGGCAGCCAGTCTGCATGGGGAGCTGGTTTTTAAACTGGCTCCCCTCATGGACTGGCTCCCACCTGCCACCCCATGTTGCTGCCTCTGATAAAGGCTCCCTGGGGGTGGTGCCGGAGTGCACTGGCTGCCAGCCCCACCCCCAGGGACTATTGACTAGTCACGTAACCACTATCATGCAATTACACAACTATTCAATTATACAATATCTAACATCCCTAGGGTTGTCCTCTGAACTGTCATTCATGCTTAAATTCGACACTTTACACTCAAATTTGAATAAAGGTGCTAATTATCTTACCCATTACAAAGATAGCTTCCCCAATTATCACCTCTAATATCATTAGCTCACAGACATTTATCTCCCCCCCCTTCCCCCTCCTCCATCCCCCTTCTGTTCTGAAATTTGATTTGTCCTTTTCATGTGTTCATTTTTTTTAATTGTAACCTTTGGTATATATGGTTGTGACAATTTTCTTCCACTATTTGATCTGAGGAAGTGGGTCTGGCCCACGAAAGCTCATCACTTATTAAACCATCTTGTTAGTCTTTAAAGTGCTACATAGTCCTGTTTTTTGTTTCAGCTGCACCAGACTAACATGGCTACATTTCTACCACTATTTAACATCCCTAGAGGCTAACTTCTAGCAGTTGCAGCCTAAGGCCATGATTCTACAAATACTCAAGTAACTTTACCTATACTTGAAATCCCTTTGAGTTCAATGGGACTGGTGAAAAGTGTGGAATTACTCATATGCATATTTGCAGACTTGCAGCTGCACCATGGCCTTAAAGGGATGTAATATCCCAGTCATCTTTTTTAAAAATTAAGGCAGTTGAAAAACATGGCCTGAAGATGAACAATGGCTTCTGATTGCTGAGTGCAACTCAAAAGCTGAAGCAGAATGGGCCAATTTGCCTTGAATGAAATCCATTCCATTTTGTAGTTAGCTGTGACACACTCAGTGGCTGTGTCTAGACTGGCAAGTTTTTCCGCAAAAGCATTAGTTCAAATGACGCCCCCATGCACCCTTGCTTGGGCCAAAACTTCGAAAGGTCTCAATTCTCTGGGTCCTAGTGGCACCCCCCCCCCCTCACAGTCTGGCACCTGAGGCAGCCGCCTCAGTTCACCTCATGGTAAGGCCAGCCTTGCCCTGATACTCATCCAGTCTACCCCACTACCTACCACTTACTCATCTTGGCCTGTGCACCAATCGACGGAGGGCTCCTCCCCACCTCTGGGCCTTAGTAGTGGACTTCTCTCTGCCTCCTGGCTGACCAACCAGTGCACCTTGAGATCCAGGCAGTCTCTGCTTCCCACCATCTATGGGGGCCCCACCAGTCTCCGTGGAGCTGAGCCACTGAATCCCGATGGAGCCTTGCTAATGGCAGGCCCTGGCTTAGCTGGTCTCACCACTCGCAGGAGGCCAGGGCAATTCCCTGTTCTGGGACCAGCCTTGGCTGCACTGGCAGCTCAGCCCAGCAGACACAATCACCTCTCAGCAGGGCCGGTGAGTGCAGCCAGGAGGCTGGACATTGGGGAATGGGTCTCTGAAGGGCCTGAGTGGCAGTTGCGAGGGGGTGGGAAAGATGTGTGTGTGTGTGTTGGGGCACTGGGGAGTGGGGCAGTTGGGGTGGGCAGTGGGCAAGGGGATGCTGGGCAGGGTGATGGTGTGCAGGGCACTGTGCATTTGTGAAGGTCTGGGAGGGCACGGGCCATTGCAGGTCTAGGGGAGGCTCGGCCATAGACTCACAGAACACTAGAACTGGAAGGGGCCTCGAGAGGTCATCAAGGGTACGTCTAGACTACATGCCTCTGGCGACAGAGGCATGTAGATTAGGCTACCCAGCATAGGAAAATGAAGCGGCAATTTAAATAATCGCCGCTTCATTTAAATTTACATGGCTGCCGCGCTGAGCCGATCAGCTGTTTGTCGGCTCAGCATGGTAGTCTGGACGCTCCGCGGTCGACATCAAAGGCATTTGTCGACCTCCCAGGTATGCCTCATCCCACTTAAGTTTCAGCCCTCGGCATGCGCCTCATCCCAGGAGGCATACCTGGGCCGCGGAATGTCCAGACTAGCGTGCTGAGCCGACAAACAGCTGATCGGCTCAGCGCGGCAGCCATGTAAATTTAAATGAAGCGGCGATTATTTAAATCGCCGCTTCATTTTCCTATGCCGGGTAGCCTAATCTACATGCCTCTGTCGCCAGAGGCATGTAGTCTAGACATACCCCTAGTCCAGTCCCCTGCCCTCACAGCAGGACACAGTACCATCCAGACCAAGGCTATTCAACATGCGGTCCATGGCCCCTCTGTTTGCGGCCCATGGTGCAGTTTGCATTTATGTGGGGCTCAACATGTGTCCCACGGGTGAGGTCCTTGAACGTGGCCTCCACTGGAAACACTCCACAACAGCGAGAAGTCTCCCAGGTGAGGTGGGCACTGAAAGACGCAAGTAGACGAGCTGGCTAGAACAAACAGCTACAGGGTGTTGGTGTCTCTAGCTCCCAGGCAGGAGGTGCTGGGAGCACTGGGGCATTATGGGAAGTGCTGGATGCTTAGCCGTGTGGACAGAACCTGAGAGGTGCTGACTGGCTCACACTGGCCATGTTTGAGTCCGGCACCGCAACTTAAAGCTTAATCTTTGTATTCATGCCTGTCAGTGTAAAAAAAAACTATTTGCATATATATTTGCATGAATATGCAACCACACTTAAGTTGCAGCCCTTGGCATGCGCTGTGAGTATCATTGTGGCCCCTGGGGCTTCCAAAATTGAGAAACCTTGGTCTAGACCATCCCTGATAGACATTTATCTACCCTACACTTACATATTTCCAGAGATGAAGATTCCACAGCCTCCCTAGGCAATTTATTCCAGTGTTTAACCACCCTGCCAGTTAGGATGTTTTTTTCTAATGTCCAGCCTAAACCTCTCTTGCTGCAGTTTAAGCCCATTGCTTCTTGTCCTATCCTTTGAGGCCAAGGAGAACAATTTTTCTCCCTCCTCCTTGTGACACCCTTTTAGATACCTGAAAACCGCTATCATGTCCCCTCTGTCTTCTCCTTTCCAAACTAAACAAGCCCAATTCTTTCAGTCTTCCTTCATAGGTCATGTTCTCTAGACCTTTAATCATTCTTGCTGCTTTTCTCTGGACCTTCTCCAATTTCTCCACATCTTTCTTGAATGTGGTGCCCAGAACTGGACACGATACTCCAATTAAGGCCTGATCAGCACAGAGTAGAGAGGAAGAATGACTTCTCCTGTCTTGCTCATCCTATTAATGCATCCCGGAATCATGTTTGTTCTTTTTTGCAACATTGTCACACCGTTGACTCATATTTAGCTTGTGATCCACTATGACCCCTACATCCCTTTCTGCAGTACTCCTTCCTAGACAGTCGCTTCCCAATCTGTATGTGTGAAATGGATTGTTCCTTGCTAAGTGGAGCACTTTGCATTTGTCCTTATTAAACTTCATCCTATTTACCTCAGACCATTTCTCCAGTTTGTCCAGATCATTTTGAATTATGACCCTATCCTCCAAAACAGTTGTGACCCCTCCCAGCTTGGTATCATCTGAAAACTTGATAAGCGTACTCTCTGTGCTGATATCTAAATTGTTGATGAAGATATTTAACAGAACCAGTCCCAAAACAGACATCTGCGGAACCTCACTTGTTATGCCTTTCCAGCAGGTTTGTGAACCATTAATAACTATTCTCTGGGAATGGTTATCCAGCCAGTCATGCACCCACCTTATAGTAGCCCCATCTAAGTTGTATTTGCCTAGTTTATTGATAAAATAATCATGCAAGACCATATCAAATGCCTTACTAAAGTCTAGGTATACCACGTCCACTGCTTCTCCCTTATCCACAAGACTCGTTATCTTACCAAAGAAAGCTATCAGATTGGTTTGACAGGATTTGTCCTTTACAAATCCATGCTGGCTCTTACCAGTCACCTCATTGTCTTCCAGGTGTTTGCGGATGAATTCCTTAATTGCTCCATTATCTTTCCTAACACAGAAGTTAGAATCAGGGGGTTGTTCGAGTGCTGGGCGGGGGATGCATGGTGCAGCACGGGGCATGCTGGCAGCACAGGACTAAGAGGGCCATTGTGCATCTGGCAACTGCTGGTTTGCAAATAGTGTCCTCTGACTGGGAGGGGTGGAGAGCAGCCACTTCTGCCATGCCCTTGGGCAGTCCCTCATTCCAGGAGCCATTTCCCCCATAAGGGCCCACAAATATGGCTGGTGCCAGGTCCACGAAAGGTTAATCCATCCCTGAGAACTAACAAAAGTATTTAGTTAATTCATTTCGCAATAACACATTTAGAACTTTCGTTGGCCTTTATCTGGGTTTATAAAATTGGATCTTTTCCCCCCATCAACTTGAGCATGTGTGTGTGTTCTAACATGCATCCATGGGTGAGATCCTTAGTAGGGAAAGGTTTGCTTCAAAGGGATTTAATCTAGGTCTGTGCAGCACCAGCTGAACCCTTCTCACACTCAAGCCCAAAGGGTGAAGGTTTGAGTAGCTTTAAATGTTTAGCTGAACTAACTGAAACCTTGCAAGCTTGCAGAATTGGACTGATCTCCTGAAAGTAGGCCCCCACTGATGAGGGGGCAAAATGGGCAGTTACTCCAGGTCCTTTAAGTCATCCCATGCTCCATGTGGCTCTGAGGGCTTCCTGGGATGGCGCGGGCATCACACTGCACCCTCCAGGCAATTCTAAGAGATGGGGGGAGGGCGCAGTGCGGTCCAAGTGGGGCGGAGGTCTGGCTGCTCCCATCCCCACCCCTTCTGCCCAAAGCCCCACCCTTTCTGGGGCACAGAGCTGGGTCCCTACACACCTTGCCCTGGGGCCCATGGAGGCTGCTAGCTCCCCTGCCTGAAAGTCTCTCATGACACTGCTTGCACTTCTCTTTCCAACAGGTAGAACAGCCTTTCATCCTTTTGCAGCTGTAGATCTAATCAGAGCCAGCAACTCATAGATGTGCAGGAATCAAAAATATTTTTTAGAAGTGTGATTTGGGAAAAGTTAATTTCTGCTTCAGTTCAAGTTTTGGGCAGAGGGTGGCCCTTGTTTGTTGTTATACTGTATTATTTAGTATATTTTCATGCATATGTAATGGACAAGTGGATTAGGTCCTATGCAAACATAAATAAAATAAGAGTCTGCCTCTGGAAGAACACTCACACTAAAAGCTTAGCTGGTTCACTCACATGGAGCTCTCACATATTCTCTCTTGTCCATGGTTATGAGAAAGCAGCTATAAGGCCCATGAGGCCTGGAGTCTTAACACATGGTTATGCCAGCTGGGTTATGATTATCCAAGTGTGAGGATTATGTTCAGACTTGGCAAAGGCACAGTATGTCCCGCAGATGGTGACTGTGGATTCAGACTGTGCGCAGAAAGTGCTTCAATACCGTTTCCATCAGACAAACCTATGGTATGGAGGGGCTGGTGCTAGGGAATTTGCTTAGCTGCCTCCTTAAGTGCATCTGCATTTTGTTGTTGTTGTTGTTGAAGTTTATGAAGATGCTATTAGATACAGCCATTTGATGCCAGGGCTATAGCCACTCTGGCCCTCGTTGGCACAAAGCTTGAGTAGCCCTCTTCTTGCCTATCATTACTGCATTAACATTGCTTCTATACCTTGCATGCTATCATAAATAATTCCTTTCTACAGCAGGGATAGAATCCCATTTTCCGGAATCCATTTCCCTTCTAAAGATAGGTTTTACCCTATTCTGTTCCCTAAAGCACGAGCCTGTCTCTCCCCCTACTCCCTCCACTACCCAAGATCTCATAGACTAGAGGACATCATTCCCTTTGTGTCTATACATGTTGGCCATCTTCCATAAGTGGATCTTGTTTAGATGTTATCCACAGAGCAACTTCTGCCAGTCTCGGACACCACAAAAAAAGGCTGCTGCATGCCCTCAAGGTCAGCTGACTGGTGAGTTGGGACAGCCAGCTAGAATCCCCACAATAACAAACTCAGTTTAACAACTGAACCCAGATCTGTTTCCACAGGCAGCAAGTACAGAGGCAGCTCTCTTCTTGCTTCTGTGTTGTCGGTATAAACCCTTTCAATGTTCCCCCTAAAGCAGAAAACACATAGCACACTTTCATTAGCATTACTTCCCGAGACTAGGCCTTTCTCAGCTGTGAGGAGCCGCACACTGCACCTTGTAGGGGTTAGCTGTGGTTGTCTCAAAAAAAACCACACCACTCAGCCAAAATAGCAGCTTTTTACAAAGTGATATAACTCATCCCCAGGCCCTCTCCGATCAATGAAATTCTCCCTCTTGGGGGCCTGGTTGTAACTATTTGTGAGCAAAGTCCAGGGAGCGCAGCTCCAGTGGTACTGCCCTCCATAGAAGGGAGAGGTTTTCAACCAGACTCAGCTCTCTACACCAGCATGCATTTCACCTATCGCTTAAAATCTAACTTTCTCTAGCTAACTATATTTTTCCCTACAACAGTGTGTTTTGAGTGAAGTATGTGGGGGAAAAAAAATCTCAGCTCGGTTAAAGAATTTGAGCATATTTCTCTCCGCATTGAGGGAAGGGTGGACTGGGTAACAAATTCATACTAGTCAAGCTTTTGACCAGAGCAGGACAGTACAGTTCTGAGGTCCTAAGTTGGGGGGTATTTTGGCTCTTTTGTTGGTTGTCAGAGCATTCATGTACACAGCTAGATGCAGGCCTTACCTGTGGGTGTTAGCGTGAGGGCAAGCTTAGAGAGCTTGTCACAACAGCACAGTGTAAAATTAAACCCAGACTGGTAAAGCAGATGGCTCGGCTGTGCCCCAGTTCCAGGTGGCACCCATTATATACCTTTCACTTTTAAGTGTGGTCAGACCTTGCATTGCTAAGGACACAATTCTGCAGAAGCATCATTATGTGGGTCCACCCAGAGCAACTTTCTGCAACCAGCTATGGTACCCTAGGTTCACATGCCTCAGTTCCTCCCTCCCCCCCCCCCCCCCCCCGAAGTAACCCAAAGCCTGTCAGGCTCTCTTAATTCCATAGGAGCCCTTTGTGGGGCTCGCTTATTACAGAAACATTCTACAAGTGTCCAGTATCTGTACATAGTCTATTTGTCAACTCCACACCATAAGTAAGCATTAAAATTGCCAGGCCTCAGCACCCCACATATCACACATTGGCACCTTCTGCCACATGCAGACTTTTTGTCAGTCGTCTTCTGCCAGGATAGCTACCCCAGCCATTTCCACTGGAGTGCAGCACCTTCCTTCCCAGCACAATCCCAGCCTCCCTGTTAGATCTGATCATCCTCACCAGGGAAGCATCTCTCTTCTGCTGGCCCTCCCCTGGTTCTAGTTTGCTGGTGTGGCAATATCCACAGCTAACCCCCTTGACTGTTCCTCTGCCTTCAACCATTTCCAGTCCTGAGCTTAGTTTAGAAATCAGCAGCCAACTCCCCCTCTCCATCCCTCCGCCCTCTCCAGGCCTGGCTTAGGGACACCAGAGAATACATCCCTTTCACTGCTCTTCTGCCTTCCCCCATGAATCACATTCAATTTCCTAGCTCTGGTAAAAGTCAGGCACCTGCCCCCTTCTTTTTCAACTCTCACTCATGCAGATGATTCACCAAAATTCCCTCTCTCATGCTCCCGGATCTTTATAGCCCCAGGTGCTGCCTCCCCTCTTAATTGGCTTAATAAGCACCCTTGTTCTGGCATCGGATCTGCTTCATTTGCAGGGGCCAGGCACATGATGATAGAGATTCTCTCATTCTTAAATGAAACAGTCTGTTTTCACAGACTTCCTCTCCCACCAGCACAGCCAGGTGTCCTCTGCTTATGTGAAGTTAGTTGTGCCTTCTGCTTTGCATCATCTACCCTGCATCAAGTGATCAGTACCAGAAATCTGTGTACATGCGTGCTTTGACCACTAGAGGTCAACAGTCTATGCATTCTACACTAAAGCAACTGAGTGGATGACTGAGTAAGAGAAAGTGCAGTATTACTATTTTTAACAGCTCTGCTCTGCGTCCCCCAGCAATGACTTATATTTCCTGATTTACGAGCACCTTCTTTTCCATTAATGGTCATTGTTGTGTTTTTTTTAAATGCTGATGAGTGTCTTTTTAGCTTTTCTCCTTTCAGTACAGAGGGCAGGGCTGTTATTTAAAGCCATCTCCCAAAATCTTTACATATGGCTCCTAAGGGGAGCTATTTTTAACATTGGTGAGGGAAAAATCTGAGCAGCTGATGATAATAATAATAATGAGATGAGCATATAAATCTTCATAATTATAGTCTGACGTATTGAGCTCCTATAATCTCTGTCGTATTACTAGCTCACAAATGAGGCTGAGGACCATTAGGGTAAGACTGTTTAGTGATGTCTCACTAGCTTCCTTTCTGTCTAATACTTAAAGTACATTGCCTGGCCATTTAAGCCTCTCTCGCCAATGCTAATACACTCCCAGAAAGATGGTGTTTGCACTGCTGGGAGCTCTAGTTTGGCAGGCTGCTGGCAGTTTAAGCACAGTATTGATTAAATCTTCTATGAGCAGGGTTAGATGAGGGTTGGATCCTCAGATATGCTGAAATCACACTCTGCAACGCTGGGGGGGCTTTCTGAGGGATACCTCAACCCCTGCCAGAATGTAAATCTACCTCAGGGTGGCTCCAATTTACATCAGTTTGTCATGCCCCCCTGCGGCAGCTAGGGAGGGACTCTAGAGCCTTTTCTCCCACTAACCATGAATGTCAGGCTCTCTCTTTGAGCCTTCTTGTTTTGAGAATTATACCAGGATGAATCAGAGCCCTCAAGTATAATACCTACTGCATGTCTGCACATCAAAGGACTGGTTCTATAAAATGTTGAGTGCCTGAACATCTCTCAGTTGTGTTCAGCAACTCATAAGACATGGGTCACAAGCAGCGTTCCCTGTAGGCTGAGCACTTGGGCAGCCTCCCAGGTGAGATTCAAGTGCCACCCTGCTGATTAGCAGAGTGCCCAGAGCCAGCAGTATGTGTTTCTTCTGGTGGTGCACATCTGCACATGCCTCAGTGCACTTAAATTTTATTCTGCACATGAATGGAAAAAATTAGAGGGAATATTGGTCACAAGCCCAGTAGCCTCTGTATGGTAACAGACCATTTTTAGTTAGGTTGTGATCAGCAACACGAGCCATCCAGTTCTTCCTCTTGTATTCTGGAACGTCATAACATGGTATCTGAGTTGAGTAACTACAAAACTCTCCCTCAAGGCCTCCATGATGAGCACAGCCCTTTGATATGCTCTTGATGGTGCTGCTGTCCGGCTGCTCGAATACTCTGGCCAGCCGTTCAGCCTCTGCCTCCGCCTCCCACCCCAGCAGAAAGTCTCCTCCTTGCTTTCACAAAGGTTGTGGAGGCCACCCCCACAAAGTGGATGTTGTTACTCACTGAGGTCAGATGGGTGAGGAGACTCCTGAACATCCCCTTTAATTGGCTGACTGCACATTCAATGACCATGCGGCACCTGCTCAGCCTGGCATTATAGGGCTCTTTGCTAGAGTCCAGACTGCCTGTGTAGGGCTTCCTAAGCCGGGGGAGCCAGGAGTAGGTTGTCTCACCTAGGATCACTATGGGCATCATCACCTCCCGAACTCTGATGGTGCAGTGGGGGAAAAGAGTGCAGGTGTGCATCTTTTAGAATAGGCAGGAGCTCCGGAAGATGTGCTACTTTCCTGACCAGCCAACGTTGATGTCAGGCCCTTGTGAGTCACGAGGGCCTGCAGCACCATGGAGAAGTAACCCTTCCTGGTGACGTAGTTTGAGGTCTGGTGGTCAGGGACGTGTGTGCCATCTGTGTCCTCTCCTGCCCCCGCTGTTGGGGAAGCCCATGGTGGCAAAACCATCAACAATGCTGTCCACATTGCACAGAGTGACAACTCTCTGCAGCAGCAACTGGTTGATGGCCTTGGCTACCCGCAGGAACATAAGAACATAATGGCCAGTCTGGGTCAGAACAAAGTTCCATCTAGCCCAGTATCCTGTCTTCCAACAGTGGCCAATGCCAGATGCCTCAGAGGGAGTGAACAGAAACAGGTCATCATCACATGATCCCTCTCCTGTCATCCATTTCCAGCCTCTGACAAACAGAGACTAGGGACACCACTACTACCAATCTTGGCTAATAGCCATTGATGGACCAAGTTTCCATGAAGGAGCATAGCCCCATCTGTGGATTTCCCCACACCGAACTGGCTCCTGACAGAGCAGTAGCTGGCCGGTGTGGTGAGCTTTCAGAGTGCGATGGCCACACGTTTCTTCACAGGGATGGTGGGTCGCATGCGGATATCCTGTTGCCTGGTGGCAGGGGTGAGTCACTCACAGAGCTCCAGATAGGTTGTCCTTCCACATGAGGAAGTTCTGCTGCCACTGCTGGTGATCCCATAGCTACAGGACGATGCGGTCCCACCAGTCTGAACTCATCTGCTGCTGCCAGAAGTGGCATTCCACAGTAACAAGGAGTACCAGTAGCAGGAGTACTAGGACTTGGGTGATCAGGGCCTGCAGTCCATGCTAGGGTTCATCCTGCAGGCCCTGCTCCTCATCCTGCAGGAGCAACATACAGGCAGTCTGGACGTACGGTGCCATGAGGCACAGCACAAAGCCCATGAGCCTAGAACTGCTTTGCAGCAGCTCTGGCTCCACGGTGTGGGTGCTGTGGTGTCTGCAAGGGCAACCAGAGCGCATTGCGTCCCTTTTGTGTCCCACAAGGGGAGAAGTGGTACGTGAGATGCTATAGAGAGGAGCCCCTGTAAGCACACGTCACAGCTTGCCTGACCAAGCAGCCACAGGATGTCTCCATCCTCCTGATACCCTACCCAGGGTGCTTCTGGAGGCTCTAAGTCTGAGGCAGGCTCCAATCAGTGAGGACGTGCTATTTCACAATAAGTCAGAAATCGCTGCTTTCCCCTCCTTCAGTGTCCTACGAACACTCATACATTTTTTACTGTCACTGTCGACAAAAAATTAAGGATTTCATTCTTTTGCTTCTTTAAATCATACTCTGTAGATGACACATACCAATGTGCCCTTTTCAAATTTCTGCTACAATTTCACCTTTTGCTGTATTGATATTGACATATGTTTATGTTTAGCAGCATTACCACCACTGCCGCTGCTTGTTGGTCTCAGAAAACTTCTGGTGGTAGCTTAGAGCAGCAGCGCGCAACCCATGGGTCGCGACCCTTTTAGGCTGGCCACCATTTTGTTTTCCCAGCTCGGTGCCCGATGTACAAGCAGCAGGGGTGGGGGGAGTGGCAGGGGAGAAGACCGGCACTTGAAATTAAAGGGGCCACAACAAAATGTTTGTTTGTTTTATGCTCAACCATAATTTTCCTAGTCCTGGGAGTACAGAACACTAAGCGCTAGGACTGGCAGGACTTTGCCAGGCCTCAGGAAATTTGGCCCCACGCATGATAAGTGGACCTATGGCTAATTAAAATCATGCCACATCATGGGTGTTGCCAGAATCCTGAGTGCTGGATTAGAGAGGTTCAACCTGCACCAACATGTTGTTTCAACATACAAAGGATCACATTTTAAATGATCTGGTGTAATTATCAAGAATATTTCATGTGAATTTTCTAATGTCCCCTCCTTCCTTCTCTCTGTTCTAGTTTTAGTAATTTTTATTATAGTGCATCTCGGGGGAAAATTTCAGAGGGCACCACAAGATCTATGTAATATACCCATTCGGATTAGTAAAAGTGAATCTGTCTCAAACTCTCATGATGAAGCTTTCCATGGGTATGAATAATTAAATATGCATTTGGCTAGAGTGAGACTCACTCTACAGTCCAGTGGTCAGAGTGTCACCTAGGAGGTGGGAAACCCAAGTTCCCGTGGCCCAGCTTAGAACACATACCATAGGGCTAGCAGTTATAAGGGGTTAGGAAATGGTATCTCCAGTTTGCCACCGTTTGATATGGCACGCGTTAGTAAGGTTAAGCTGTTGTCATGGTTATTTTTAGTAAAAGTCACAGACAGACCATGGGCAATAAACAAAAAATTAATGGACGCCTATGACCTGTCTGTGATGGTCACTAAAATAAAGGGGGTGGAGGGGAAAACTGACCACTGGGAGGAGACCAGCAGCACCAGAATCTGCTGCTCACTGTGGTCCAGGGCTCAGGGATTGGCAGCTCAGGGCTCCATGGCCCTGCAGTACCCAGGGGCTGACAATTCTAGCCCCACTATCGACATGGAGTTGAAGCTGAAATACAGGCAGTCCCCGAGTTACGTGGATCTGACTTATGTCGGATCCGCAGTTACGAACGGGGTTTTTCTCGCCCCCGACGGAGCGGCGGGACGCCCAGATGTGCCGCGGTCCCGCCGCCCGCATCCTCCGGGGTGAGAAAATTTGCTCCGTGTCTCCCTGGTCTGCTGGGGGGGGGGGAGCCCCCCACAGCAGACCTGGGAGACGCTGAGCAAAGCCGCGGAGCACACGGGCAGCAGGACAGCCCAGATGCGCCGCGGCTGTCCAGGGACACTGGGAGCAAAGCCGCAGAGCACGGGGGCAGCGGGACAGCCGCGGGGGGTCTGGGCTGTCCCGCTGCCCCCGTGCTCCGCGGCTTTGCTCCGCATCTTCCTGGTCTGCTGGAGACCAGCAGACCAGGGAAATGGGGAACAAAGCCGTGGAGGACCCAGCGGCGGGACCGCGGTGCGTCTCGGTCCGCCGCCCGCATCTCCCTGGTCTGCTGGGGGGGGGGGGCGCAGCTAGTGCGCCCCCCTCAGCAGGCTAGGCTTTTCTCCAGACATCTGTGGTAGAGCAGCTGGGGCACTGCCGGTTGGTCCCGTAGCGCTGGTCTGGGCGCTACTGGACCAACCCGGCAGCACCCCAGCTGCTCTGCCCCAGGCATCCTGATTCAGCCGCTGCTGGTCAGTTTCAGCAGCGGCTGAATCAGGATGCCTGGGGCAGAGCAGCTGGGGTGCTGCTAGGTTGGTCCAGTAGCGCCGAGGAGCGGTGCTACTGGAGCAACCCAGCAGCACCCCAGCTGCTCTGCCCCAGGCGTCCCCAAGTCAGCCGCTGCTGAAACTGACCAGCGCTGACTGCAGGAAGCCCGAGGCAGAGTTGCTCTGCCCCGGGCTTCCTGGAATCAGCCGATGATCAGTTTCAGCAGCAGCTGACTTGGGGACGCCTGAGGTTCTTAAGTTGAATCTGTATGTAAGAACTGGCATCCAGATTCAGCCTGTTGAAACTGATCAGTGGCTGATTCCAGGAAGCCTGGGGCAGAGCAACTCTGCCTCGGGCTTCCTGTAGTCAGCACTGGTCAGTTTCAGCAGCAGCTGAATCTGGATGCCAGTTCCGACTTGCATACAGATTCAACTTAAGAACAAACCTACAGTCCTTATCTTGTACGTAACCCGGGGACTGCCTGTATGGAAGTCTCAGAATCCATGATCTCCATGACAAAAATCTTACCATTAGACACGTGCTGCTCCACTTCTTGCACAAAATGCTTTAAGTGCCTAACTCCAGGAGAGGGTTCATGGCTAAGAATCCCAAATGGTGACAGGTGCCTCTATCCAGCCCCAGCTAAGGTGCCTACATCCCTGAGAAGTAGGAATGTTAGCTATCAGACTATAGAATAGTCGACCAATTGCATTAATTCGTAGAAGATAGTCGTGATGATGCAGGCAAGAGTAGGTGTAGCCATGAGTGACCCACCTTATTCCTAGTCTTGGAGGCAAAAATATAACACGCAGGAGCTATTTTGCATGCGTATCTGGACTTGTGATACTTGACAACGTCAAAATGAATAAAAAAGGCGACACTTTTCAGTTTGCAAATATTAAAGAACCAAATGATCAAACCCCCATGCATGAATCATGTCTTTATTAAATAGGCAAGCAAGCACAGAAGTATAGTGTGTAGTGCTTAATAGTCATACAGTACTAAAATATAAAAATAAATAAAATTTCACTGAAAGCAGTTTCACTCACAAATATACCAGGAAAGGTCTGTCAAGCCACATCATGCCACACCACTTGCCAACTGCTGTACTGACAGGTTATTTTCCAACAGAAGCAAAATGTTAAAATCTGCTAGTCCTTCCTCACAGCATTTGGTGAGATGTAATATAGGGCCAGCAAAATGGGCCTCCAGCAGCTGAGAAACTAAAAATACAGGTGTAATTAACTAAAGGATCAAAGGTACAACAATTCGGTAAGATCTCATTATTATGATAGCCTGGGCTAGGTTATATATGTAAATGCCCAGAGGCAAGTTAAGAAAATAAAAAGACTTAAAAAAGTAAACTCAAATTCTGATTATAATTCAAAGTAAACTCAAATTCGGATTATAATTATAATTCAGATTATTAGTGGCTGACAGTCAATTACAGTGACTGTATAGTGCATAAATACTATCAGTTGTGTAATACTCCCATCTGCTGGAGTATCCTTAAAGTCTCTTCTTCAAGATCTGATATTTCATTCATGTATTTGTACCAGCTTGTATCTCCATCTTCAATTTATGTCAAAGTGCGTCTAAATGTCCTAAAAATACTAAGTTCCCTCAACTCCTATGGTCTCAGTAACACTTGAGGGTGCTCAGAATCCAGCAGAAAGCCCTCGTTACCTAAGAACAGGGGTGGGCAGAAGGGACTCTGTGGGCCGGGGCCGGCCCGCTGAGCAGGAGGATCCAGCCCACAGAGGCCCTGCTGCTTCCCCGCCTCCAGGCCAATTAGGGCCTAGGGGCAGGGTAGCGCGCGAAGCCTCCTCCCGCTCTGCCAGGAGCACGCGGCGCTTTGAAGCATTGCGCACTGCTCGCAAGGAGGGGGCAGAGCGGAGAAGGCTTCACACGCTCCCCCACCCCCAGGCCCTAATTGGTCTGTGCGCAAAGCCTCCTCCCGCCCTGCCAGGAGCAGTTGCGCTTTGAAGCACTGGGTGCCACTCGCAGGTCGGGGGGAAGAGCAGAGGAGGTTTTGTGTGCTCTGCCACCCCCAGCCCTAAGCAGCCTAGGGGCAGAGGAGCGAGGGAAGTCTCCTCCCACACCAGGGACATGGACACCTCAGGGGAACATGGGCTGGGGGCAAAGGCACTCCCTCACCCCCAGACCAATTATTGTCTGGGGTGGCGAACCCAGAAATACCCCTCTCCTTGGCCCCCTCCCCTTCCACTTGATGCCCTGCCCCTTCCTCTATGGCTCGGGGCCACTTCAAATATTTCCAAAGTGGCACCCGGCAAAAAATTATTGCCCACCCCTGCCTAAGAGGATCATTCTTCAGTGGGTGAAACTCATATCTGTGCAGAAGACCAGCACTTATTACAAAAATGTCCCTTACTCCTTGAGGAAGGAGGTTTACAGGGACGTTGGAATAGTGAGCCCATTATATTTCAAAATAACAGGAGCACTCAAAAGATGCGGAATGGCTATTTTGGGATACCTCCAATATCCGAAATAGCGCTGCAGTATGGACGTAGCCTTAAACCCTATGGTGAGGGCTTGAGTGAGACTTAGGGTACGTCTACACTTGCTCCCTAGTTTGAATTAGGGCTGCATTTGCATTTGCATCCCTAGTTCAGACTAGGGAGCAAGTGTAGACGTACCCTTAGTGGTGAACAGTCCCTTGTGAAGGCCAGCCCTCTTCACAGAGATGAATTTCATTCACTATTAACACAATCACCTCTTATCAGACATAAGAGCATGTGTGTGTGTGGAGTGACAATGAGTAAGATTTCATAACAGAGCTTGTCTTGCAAAGCATTCCAGCAAATTGTATTCACTCAGAAATCATACAAATAATGAAAGTGATAACCCCCATAGTTATCCATTGTTAATTTGAGAGAGGATTGTTTTGTCCTTGACATTCCAACTATAAAAATAAATGTGACAGCTAACCCCTGAGATCATTCTAGCATACAGTTTTGCCTGTTACTGATTTCCTTCGGACATACATTTTTATTTGATCTATTGAATGGTATTTAGGTTTCTAGTGAAAAGCATCTATAAAATACATTAAATCAATGTGGGGCTGAAAAAGTGTACATTCTAGTTGCATATATGATACATACCTTATACTTATATAATACATTACATAACAGCTGAATATTCTTGTATTGTCTAGTCAATTCTTGCATGTTGACCTAGGATTAAAATGCTGAAGGATAAACAGCTGTTTAGGATCAAGAACAATAGTGTTTCCTATGGTTTACTTATATTTTGTTTGTTTTTAAGTTGTGTTACACATAATAGCTGCAATATTTTGTCCAGCAGGTAATAAATGAATGCATAAAGCACTTCTAGCTAGTATTTGGATATTGTATTCATGCATTTTTTTTATAAATAAAAGTCAAATGTGAGGTCACACTTCCCCATCTTCTGCTTATACACTAAATCAAATTTCTCATTCATTGACACAGTGAAGATGTCTTTCCATAGCCCGACTCGTCCTGAAATACAGAGAAGGAGCATAAGTCAGATTGGTGACATGAAAGCACACCAGCTTGTCTAAAATTAGGTGTCTGATCAGATAAGGAACCAACCACCTCCTGTGAACTGACAATCAACCTCTATTTTCACTTACTTCAATGAGAGTTGGGGTGCTCAGACTTTGCAGGAGGTGTGATTCATTCACATAGCCCAATAAATCCCACTGAAGCCCTAAAAAAGTGCCACGTTCCTTGTACTGGCCATCTGCACAGGGGTGAATTTCATCCAACAAACATATATTCCTTGCAGGATTTGGCCCCGCTAGCTTTAAATCATAATAATGGTTACCACATTTGTTTTGAATATCATCACAGTGGAGCCCCAATTTTACGAACTAATTGGAGACTGAGGAGTTCATAACTGAGCCTCTCAAAATTACTCTAGGGCTGGTGCCTACATTGCAGCAGTGAGAGCACAGCCTTGCTCTCTGCTTGTCCTTCAAACCACTACATATGGGATTTCCAGTGTACTGAATGCAGCAAAATATGAAGGGATATTCAATGTTTTTCATCAACACAACTTTTATTATGCGATATTTTATTTCCTGTCAGGAAAAATGGTTCTTCCAAAGGGTAGTTCATATGATTGATGTTCATAAAATAGAGGTTCCACTACATGGTGGATTTCAGCTCTCACTGCAGATGATGGGGGTTTAATTATCCTCTTTTCAATAGAGGAAGCATTTACACGGTTGCTGAAACGTCATCACACGTTAGTGTAAAGACACACGCAGAAGACAATAAAATAACACTGACGATAATTAAATGCCTTTATTTTATGTTCAGTAGATGTATAAAATTGCCTCATTGTACAAATATAATGAGGCAGTTTTTCAAAGATGAGTGAGTACCTAAATGATGCCTACAAAACTGTGCATTCAGGCACTCAATTTGCACCTAAAATGTGAATTGTGTATACACACTGAGTGCATACACATTTTCTGTGGGTATAATTTAGCTATTCATGTTTGAAAACTTCGCTCCTCATACAAAATATTTTTACTTTCCTACTGAATCCAACTAATGAAATGACCTGAAAACAACATCAAAACTGCTAATATAACATTCTGAGCCTGATTCACCACTGCATCATTCTGGTTTTATGCCACTTGAACTCAGTCAAAATCAACTGGAGCAACACAGTGTTGAATTAGGCTCATATACATTTCATTACTGTGTTGGGCCTTAGTTGGCCTGATTCTACTCTCACTTTCAGGCTACGTCTAGACTGGCAAGATTTAGTGCAAATACTCTAAACGCAAGAGTTTTTGCGTTACAGTATTTGAGTAAGAGAGCGTCTATACTGGCATGTGTCTTTGCGCAAAAGATTTGCTTTTGCACAAAAGCATCCGTGCTAGTGTAGACGCTCTCTTTCGCAAGAAAGCTCCGATGGCCATTTTAGCCATCGACCTTTACTTGCGCAAGAAATTGATGTTACCTGTCTACACTGGCCACGTATTTGCGCAAGTATCTAGCATTGATTTCATACAGTAGAACGTCAGTGTTCTTGTGCAAATACTCGTGGCCAGTGTAGACAGGCAGCAAGATGTAGACAGGTACTAAATCTTGCCAGTGTAGACGCAGCCTCAGAGTTTAAGTGAAAACTAGCCCTATTAAAATCAAGGCTGTTACACTGCTGTGTAGAGTCAGGACTGTGAACTTAATCACTGAACTTAATCAGATTAATAAGACCAAAAGTTACACACAGGAGTCTTAATAATGCATTTGATGGATGTGAGAAACTCCTGGTTAATTTACTGAAAGTTGCTCATATGCAGTAACTACATAATTGGGTTCAAGGACATAATTATACATGAGCTCTGTCAAAAAGTTTGCAACGATTGTCCCACCAACTGCACAGTGACTTGAAGTTAAATTAGTTATTATACACGACAATTGTGATTCTGTGAAATAATCATTTTCCTAATATCCCTAAAGATATAATTCACTACAAGAGGGTTTTTTCCCCAGTCTCCCAAAGATTAAGGCTTTGAAATTGACTGAAAACACTTAATCTGACACCTTTTGACAAATAAATGCTGCTACTAGCTTTCCTGTGTCAAATGGATCAGTTAATACTATTAATAAAAACATTCTTGCAATCATAAAAGTCAGGCATTGATTTCAGTTGGCTCTAGCAATACTTATGGGACAAATACAGTACACTGTGCAACATAAAATCATACATTATCCTTTAGGTAATAAAAAAGATTTCTTTCTTTCTCTCAAATAGAAAAGCAAAGAACCTTGTTATTCCCGAATCTCTCTAATGATAACATAGGGACAAATACAAGTTTTATATATGGAATTACTATAATATATTTTTCTAGCATCTATTTCTCAACCATATAGATTGATAGGTTGTCAAAAAGTCACCCACCTGGTTTATCATTTGAATCATGCAACTGTGTAATTTATGATGTGATATGAAGCAAACATAAGTAATATAGCTAATCAAAATGCTCTGCTTTCATAGCAGCTCAGGGTTTTCTTCAGAGTAAAGATGAATGTGCTAAAAGAAAAAAAAAGTAAAGAACCAAAATAAAGCAAAATAATAAAGTAAATGTAGTTGATAAATTAAAAATATTTGGAACAAATTACAGAAAGTTATGGTGTTATTGCTATCATTCTGTACCACATAAATGAACAGGGAAGGACAAAACTGCCATTAATGAAGTTGAACTTTAGAGGAACAAAACATTGCAGTAATAGCCAAAGACAGCAAACAAAATGATTTCAAAATAAGGAATTTTAATAAAAAGCAGACAGCAAATAAATGACCAGGTATTTAGCTGACTACTGTAGCTCCCTTCTCCACTACAAAATAAGAGCGTACAAACATACCTAGCACAAAGGGATACTGATCCCTGCCTGGAGCATCTAGACTCTAATGTAGAACAATATATGATAATATCAACAGGAATGGGGGTACAAAGAAAAGACCATCACCTGTACTTCTGGATGCCAGAAACACAGGTTGGTTTACAAAGAAGCTGCTTTGCACTGTGGCCTCCAGTTGAGAGCAGGCAGGCTGCCATGTGCCAAGGCCTGCTCTCTTTCCCCAGTTTCTGTTCAAAAAGCCAGCAAAACTTCTTTCCATAAGAACCAATCAGGGAGTGAGGAAGCAGCTGTACCAATGCCATGGCTTCATCCTTTGCCCTTGCTGACTGGACTTGATGACCTCCTGAGGACTCTTCCAGCTCTATGATTCTGAGATACAGCTGGGGATTACTGCTGCCTTTGTCTCTCTCTTCCCCAATCCTGGGAAAATTGAACAGCCAAGCCAAACACTTAAATTCACAGTCCTATTGTACTGAAAGCCAGCACAGGAACTAGCACAGGACCTGATGGTGTCTGCTCTGATTTCCCTCCAGGAGAGAGGTCATAGTGGTAAATCCCAAGCATTCCTTTGAGGAGCAGAGCTTAGACCACACCCTTCCTTTTGCCATTTCCAAATGGCTAGTTTAGGTGGCTCCTCACAATATGCTGGCTTTTGGACTCTCATTCTTAGGCTCCTGACTGTCCCTATGTGCTGTAGGGGAGCCTGGGTCATGGCTGAGGATTGCATTAGGTGTCAGGGAGACTAAAAGTAAGGCATTGGAATGCTGAGCTAAAATCTCTTTTGTGGCTCTAGCCCAGTGTATTTTTATTGAGCTATCTCATCATGAGACACAGAATCTGGAGGTGTGGGGTGTGCTAGTCCTTTACTTCAACCTGCTAATTATATGGAGCTATAACTCTCTCATAGAACTGGAAGGGACTTTGAGAGGTCATCAAGTCCAGTCCCCTACCCTCACAGCAGGACCAAGTACCATCTCTGACAGATTTACCCAAGATCCCTAAATGGCCCCCTCATGCAAAACAATGAACCGGGCTTGTCTTCATTAGAATTTTACCTCATTAGTTATCTTGAGTGAAGAATGCCCCTTCTTCCCCAGTGAACACAGTCTATGACAAAGGTGGGCAATAATTTTTGAAGGGGGGGAGGCACTCAATTTTGGAAGTGGTCATGGGCCACCCCTGAAGGGGTGGAGCCTTAGGTGGTAAGGGGTTGTTCCCTTTACGTGTGGCCCACCCCTGGCAGGGAGAGGAGACTTTGCGTGTTCCCTCGCCTCCAGACCTTGACTGGCCTGGGGATGGGAGCCTGGGGAGAGATTGGCTTGGGGGTGTTTTGAACAGCTAGAAGTTCACTCTAAGTTCCGCGCATCCCTGGCAGCAGGAGGAAACTGTGTGTGTTCCCCCATCCCCAGGTCTTGATTGGCCTGGGAGTGGAGAAGCGAAAGGGAAGCCACAGGCCAGATCAAAAGGCTTGGCAGACCGGATTTAGCCTGCGGACCCATCTTGCTCACCTGTGGTCTAGGAGGTAGGCAAGAATTATTATACCTCTTTTGAGATAGGAGAACGAGGGCACAGAAAGGCTCAAGGTCACCGAGTAAGTCAAGTACAGACCAGGGAATACTGAGTCTCTTCAGTATATAGACTATCCATTCCATTCCAGCTTTGCAGAGTAACAGATTTTTTTGATGAAAATAAGGAGCTGCCTTATAAAGACTGATCGCATGCTAATGTCATGACAAAAAAGGCAAAATGGGTTGACCCAGATAATTGTAGATCAGTTATCCTGATGTCAGTCCTGAGCAAAATTATGCTGACACAGGATTCAAACAATACAGAAACAAAGAGGGGAATTAATGCCACACAGCATGGTTTTATAAAAACAGATCCTATCAAAATAGCCTGTTTTCATTCTATGATGAAACTGCATGTGTGGTTGATAAAGGTAACTATGTAGATACAATACACTTATTCTAAGTCAAATGCCTTACAAAAGTGTGACAACATTCTGTTTTAAAAAAATAGCACTACACAATATCCCTAGAGTGTACAATAAATGGACTAAGAACAGGTTAACAGACAGATCTGAAAAAATGCTTTTAGGGGGTATGTCTACACAGCAAAGTTATTCTGAAATAACTTTCCTAGCGTCTACACAAGCCAACTACTATTTCAAAATTAATTCATAATAGCGGAGCGCTTATTTTGAAATTGGTAAACCTCATTCCACGAGGAATAGCGCCAATTTCAAAATTGCTATTTCTAAATAAGCGCTGTGTAGACGCTTATTTCAAAATAGGGGGCCTCCAGCCCTTCCCAGGGTGCCCTGCTGGCCTCCCTGGCCACAAGGTAACTTCTGATCTGATGCCCTGCCGGAACCAGATCATGATTTAAGTTCTGGCTGGCCTTAAATGCGATTCAGCATCCAATCAGTGTGGACATTGTGTGTGCAGACGCGTTATTTCAAAATTAGATATTTCGAAATAACACTGTAGTGTAGACATACCCAGGGAGATTCTACAAGGACCATACTATGCCCAATCCTGTTCAGTAAGTTTATCGATGATTAGGAAGTAAAAATAAAATCTATGCTTACAAAAACTGTGGATGATATAAAGACTTGACAGAGTGGTAAATAATGATGAGGACAGGCAGTCATAAGACTAATCTGAATCACTTGGTGAACTGGGCCCATGCAAACAAAATGCAAAAATCACACATCCGGGAATAAGGAATGCAGGCTGTACCTATAGGATGGAGGATAGTACCTAGGAAGCAGCGACTCTGAAAAGTATTTAGGGATCATAATGGTTAAATAACATGAATTCCCAGTATGATGCTATGGCAAAAAGGGCTAACACTATTCTTGTAAGTAGAAATTGGGAAGTGGAAATTAGGAGTAAGAAGGTGAGACCAGTACTGGGATACTATGTACAGTTTTGGTGTTTATGTTTTTAAAAGATTCTGAAAAGGGTAAAGAAAAGCCACAGATATGATGTGAGGGCTGGAGAGAAAAACATACAGTCCGAGACTTACAGAACTCATTCTGTTTAGCTTATCAAAAAGAAGATTGAAAGGTAAATTGATTACTGCATATAAGTACTATCACAGAAAGAAAGTACTGACTACTAAAGAGCTATTTAACCTGGCAGATAAAGGCATAACAAGAACTAGTGACTGAAAGTTAAAGCCAGACAAATTCAAATTAGAAATAACGCGCACGTGTTTAACAATGAGGGGGATTAACCATTGGAACAAGCTTCCGAGGTTCTCAGCTTTTCTTGTCTTCTAATCAAGGTACAATGCCATTCTGTAAGAGATACTTTAGTCAAACCCAAGTTACTGCAGCAGTAACTGGGTGAAATTCTATGGCCTGTGTTATACAAGAGTTCAGACTAAATGGTCCAAAGTCACTTCTTGCCTTAAAATGTATGCAATGGGTCACTCTGCAGCTGTGCAGTGTACCACTCCCACTTACAGCCAGGTTGTGGTGGTGATGTTTATTGTTTTTCAGTTGAATGCCTCTGTTAGGGCCAAATTTATCACTCTCATAAGAAGATACAGAACATTTAAAGTTAATGGTGCTGCACCCACTTACACCAATGCTGAAGTTGGCCTATTCCTTTAAAATATTTGTAAATATGAAATGTTCATCCTGTATGTTTTTATTTTCTTTTAAACCACCTTCACTCCTTTTTTGTCCCAATACCAAACAGTCAAAGTTCCTATGATACAAATGATAATTTTTCCTGTGTTACTTCAAAAACATTTTAGATTTAACTTAAGACAGTAAATTGCAAACACAGCCTGGACGTGATCAATCCATCACTTATCCTTTTGTGACACCCCCCTTATGAAGTTACTGTGTTTATGGAACATACCTCTGCCGACAGGAAGGGCTTCTGCATTACAGCACTGATCAATGAGTTGGTGGCAATGTTCCACCATGGATTCCAGCTGTGCTTTGTCATAAGAAACTCCCAAGAATCTCACCAGCTGCTCAACCATTGTTGCAAGGTCCTGCAAGAAAATGTTTAAAAACAAATACAAGTTAATAGATTAATATTAAATATAGAATAGTTAAATATTAAATATAGAATAGTAATAGAGATGTAGTCGTGCTAGTTTGGTCTTGCTGAAACAAAAGACAGGACTATGCAGCACTTCAAAGACTAACAAGATAGTTTATTAGGTGATGAGCTTTCGTGGGCCAGACCCACTTCCTCAGATCAAATTGTGGAAGAAAATTGGCATGACCATATATACCAAAGGGATACAATAAAAAAAGTGAACACAAACTTGACAATATATGTGTTCACAATTTTACATGTGTTCACTTTTTTTGATTGTATCCCGTTGGTATATATGGTCATGCCAATTTTCTTCCACAATTTGATCTGAGGAAGTTGGTCTAGCCCACGAAAGCTCATCACCTAATAAACCATCTTGTTAGTCTTTGAAGTGCTGCATAGTCCTGTCTTTTGTTTCAATTTTAAATATAGAAATGCTAAATAGATGTTGAAGCAGAGTTAAGGTTGCAACCACAAACTGCTCCCTGACCTGCTTGTGCCCTTCCTGAATGTGAAAGTTGAACCCCCAAACTCAGATGTTGGCAAATCAGCAAATGCCAAGGGCAGAAACACAGATGCCTAGGAAACCTTAGGTGCGTGTGAGTTTTGTGGATCATAATGGAGCCAAAACTGAGATTTCAGTGCCTAAACCTATGATTTAAGTATCCACATCTAGTGTTTAAGCACCTAAGTATCATGGATCTGGCCTTAAATCCTTATTAAAGCTCTTAAATTACCTGATGTTCATAAAGTGGTGAGCTACTTCACAGTTTACATGGAAGTTGGTAAATGTTGTGGGTGACCAATGCTTTGAAACATTAGGCCACACATTTAGGAATTTAAGTATGGACTTAGGAGCCTGACTTTAGACTCCTAATTTGATTAACTGAGTCTCAATCTCAAGCAAGGGAACATTTTTTATAATATCTAGTTTACCTTGTGCATATCTTCATACTTGAGGAAAAGAACATTGGAGTCCATATGATGTTCCCAGAATTCCTGCACATGATCAAACCATGAACCATATCCCACTGCAGAGACAGAGAACTTTATAACTGACAAAGAATATGATTGAGGAAAATAAATACATTTGGATGGCTAAATCACTTCATACTTCCAAGGGAATTTGTGTGCATGTGTTTCTGCACAGTATCGATTCCTAAAAAGAAACACCATTGAAACAGAGTATACTCTCCACCGGTATTGGTGAGATCTTAACACATTCACAGAGAGCTGATTTGTTCTACAGGCATGTTATTATGGCTATGCACTCAATGCACAAGGCTACTGTGTTGCATGACAAGAAGTCTTTGAGTTCAATAATATAGATACATTGCTCATGAGTTGAAAGGGAGCCAGCAGACAAAATGTGCATGCGGCTTCTAAATCACTAGGCATATTACTGAATGGGAAGGAGAGGATATTCCTGCAGTTTACATCCTTTTCACTTGGTTACACTCAGCAGAATGTGGCTATAGCTTGGAGGGAGAGGAATGGTAGATGATCTAAGAAATCATTAGCTACATTTGATAAAAGATTCCCTCTCCCTGCATTCTTATATGTAATGCAATTTCTAGGGAAGATCACCATATTTTTTCTTACTTAAGAATGTATTGAGAAAAAAGCCCTATACATCCAAGTTTTGTTCTGGAAACAATAGTTAAAATAAAAAATGTAAAGCCAGGAAATTCCCCCATCCACATACACACACACCCACAGCCCCCAAATCTAAATTTACTGTGTTGTTTCTGTGGCTTTTAAATTGTCTAGGAGTACTTCTGCTCATCCAAAGGAATATCAGTTTTTAGGGCCAGAGCTTCATCTCAGTTATACTGGTGTAAATCCACAATACATCCACTGACTTCAAGTTACACCAATATAAGATCAGACACTGGTCCCTACTATCTGGGAAAAAAAGTCCTTTGTTGCTAATATTACCAAAAGAAAATATATTAGGGTAAATAATCCAGGCAAAAGTATCTTCTGAACTTTTATTAATTTGTTATCAGTTTGTCTTCTATGCTAATTTCTAATGAGTAATTCACATCATCAAGATGTAGGGTCTGTGCAAAATCGGGGAACATTTTTCCACTACATTTTACACCAAACTTCTTGTCATCTGCAATTTTCTTTACAAATTGTATTTTCCCATGAAATTCAGCAAATCAGCTGTACAAAATGAGAAAACACTCCACTTCTGAACTTTGCATTTTGAAGCCACCATATATTTGGAAAGGACCCATTTTAATTTGATAAAAGACTTATTTTTTACTTCACAAAAAGGCCTGTTTTCATATAAAAATTCAAGGAACAAAGTTATTTTTTCAGCAAAACAGAACCATTTTTAATGTATTTAGTGGTATATTAAAAAAACTGGCATTTTGAACACTTTATTATTATTATTATTATTATTATTATTCCACATACTTCTAAATAAGCATTTACATGAGGGTTACAAATTGGTTAAGCAAAATGTGTCATACAGAACAGTTTGGCTGCTCCTAACCCAAAACATTAGCTTATGTGAGGAAAGCCCTTCAGATCTTCAGAGCACAATGCCACAGAATGAAGCTGCTCTCTGACTTCATCCCCATGCCTAGAAACTAAAAGAGCCATCATGAAGAGAATGCGTGAGGAGGGGTTGCCACAGAGTTAGGAGGTAAGAGGGATGGAGGGAGAATGTCATGTGGGCTCAGGCCTATTCATTCTGCAATACTTTGGCCAAAGCATCAGATTTTCTGCTCCTTTCATTCCCCCTCAGGTAAACAAACAGCAGACATGACATGGTTCTTAGTTAAAAGTATTGCACTGCAAAAGGCCCCATTAGCACAGTTATAGGAACACAGAAAGTGATGTCATATTTTACTGACTCTGATACTGGGATTTTGGGATAAATCACATGCCTGGGTCATGACTCCTGAACTGGTGTAGGAAGGTATCTATTACACATAACACCTGCCTATATGAGAGGAGAGATGCACCTTTGTGGAATGCTCTCCTTATGCTTCTTGCCCCTACATCTACATTGAAACCCCTTCACGAGGCCCCAACACTCAGGGTGAGAGTACGGCAAGTTGGAGATAAATGGCATGGACACAGGGTGATTTTCCCCCATACTGCAAACCCACAGAAGAAAACAGTTTATAAAGCCTGTTATTAACCTCCACTGACTCATTCTTCCTTCCTATGGAAGCATTCATGAATCTTACAGGGAGATGGCATGCAATGACTACTCAAAATTCATCTCCAATGGAAGCTTGCTGCCTGGGATCCGCCAGTTGCTACACAGCGATTTGATTAACAGCCAATGAGTGGTTTTACCTGAAGATGCTGCATGACGCATCCCTGCTGCATTACTAACCTGCCCGTCAGCAGCACTGAGTTTTAACCTACCCTGGGCTAGGTTGCGTTTAAAGTACTAGTTGCCTACAGCTACATATTTGTGAGTGTGAAACAGTTAAGTCATAGCTGGAGCTAAAAATACACAATTGACAACTGCCTATAGAAACTTCCATCATGGAACAGATCTATAGTCCATCTTGTCTAGTATCTTCTTTCCCATAGTGGCCAGAACAATATATTTCAGAGAAAAGCATAAAACACCCTAAAACACCCTTAATTTTATAATACTTAATGCCCTTGATTTTAAAATACTGGATCCCTTCTGCTTCACTATGACAAAAACTTTCACTCTTCACTTGGGTCCAGAGCAAATCCAAGCAATGAAATCCATGAAGCAACGGAAACATCACCAAAAATAAAATCCTGTACCCCCACAAGCCGACAGACTCGCTGGGGCCCAGGGCAAAGGAGGGGGCTGGGGCAGCCAGCTTTTAGCGCCAGTCCGATTGTTTCCCTACCCCGCGCTGTCCAGAGTGCACTGCCTGGGGCTCTGGAGTGTGCCATAAAGTTATCTGACAGCAATGTAAAGGGCCCAGGGCTCCACAATAGCACTGGCAGCAGCTAGAAGCTCTGGGCCCCTTCAAATCACTGGGACCGAGGGCAGTTGCCTCCTTTTCCCGTGTACCCCCAGCAGTGGGCTTGCATATACCAGTACTATATTAATAAATGGAATGCAGAGGTAAAAACAAATGGATAACAGATTGCATCATACACCAAGAAAAGTTCCTTACACTTGTCATTCATAAACCTTCGACAAAATTCTTGAAATGTTCCTCTGTAGCTCATGGTTCTTAAGGAGCGGTGAAACTGGTAATAGGATACTACCAGGTCTTTGGGGTTGCGAGCCATGTATATTACCTGTGAAAATGCAAACAACCCATCTTAATAAAAGTGTATTTCCTTCACTTCGCAAGCTATCCAAGCACTAGCTAATCAAACACTAATTCATTTTTACCTTAGAATCGCCATTATGGAGGTCTGAAGGCAAAAATCGATAGGGTAAGTGGCTTTTTATGAGGCGAGGAGATGTGAGCTCCTAAAAAAATTGAAGAAGAAAACATTTCTCAGTGCATATAAATTGACTGGCATTTTTCCTAAATTGTCAAACTTAAGGTATCCTTACTGCACTGCTTTACATTCACAAACTCATTGCTCAATCAAATGAGGATTCTGGACTAAGAATTTAATCACTGGTTCGCATTTGTTTCCAAAGATCACAAGAGAACAAGGTTTTCCAGCAATTGGTCATTTGCAACCCTCTTGCATTTCTTTTGCTATGGGTTGTTCAAGATGAGGAGAGGGATTTTCAAAAATACTCTGGAACCACCTAATTCTGCTTCCATTTAAGCTAAGGTGCAGAATTAGCTGGATGTGGAGCACTTTTGCAAATCCTACTCTAAATGTCTTTACCAACTTTAACTTAAGTAACTTCTCTCCCTCCCTGGTATTTATCCCTCTCATGTGTTTAGAGAGAACAACCCTATCTCCCCTCAGCCTTCCTTTGGTTGGGCTAAACTACCCAAGTTTTTTGATTCCCATCTCACATAGTAGGCTTTCCATTCTTCTGATCATTCTAGTAGCCCTTGTCTGGACCTGTTCCAGTTTGAATTAATCTTTCATAGACATGGGAGACCAGAATTGCACATAGCATTCCAGATGAGATCTTACCAATGCCTTGTATAATGGCAACAACAGATCCCTATCTCTACTGGAAGTACTTCGCCAGAGGCTTCCCAGAATTGCATTAGTCTTTTTCACGTCACATCACCTTGCAGACTCACAGATCAACCTCTGATCAACTTTCTTCTGTACTGTTGCTTCTAGACTGATAAGTCTCCAGCTTATAGCAAAAATCCTGTTGTTGTCCCTAAGTGCACCTTGCACTTTGCATTATTAAATATCATCCTGTTTTTATTACTCTAGTTTACAGGGTTGTCCAGATATTCATATATGATATTCTGGTCCTCATCCACAATGGCAATACTTCCCAACTTTGTATTTTCTGCAGATTTTATTAGCACACTCCAACTTTTTGTGCAAAAGTCATTAAATAAGATTATCCCCAAGACTGATCTCTGAAGATATTCCACTAGTAGGTGAAAGTCACTAATCCTCATGACCACTTTTCGACAGTGCAGATGGCATCTTGTGCAGAATATTTTATACTCCCCAAATCACCTTAGAGACATCCATGTTTTATCTCTCACCTCCTGGCAGAAACTTCTATGCAGATTCAGCCAGGAAAGGCGAAGCTAATGAAAAATCCAGAGCTACCTGATTTGAATCACCTCTACTTAGCTAAGCAAAAGAAAGAAGGGTGGCTTTTATATTCAGAGCACTTCCATCAAAGTGCTTAGATCTCAGATTAACATATGCAAAACCAAAACAAAATACAATAAATTATAATATTTTAAAAATAATAAACCAATAACATTCTGAATCATGAAAACAAACTGAACAAGTTGAGTAACAAAAAGGACAAAAATGGTGTGGAAGGGAATAGTAATACATAAAGCAAATGAATGCTGAAAGGCTTTCAGTGAGATCAACTGTACCTTGATGATGTCCAGACCAGGCTGAGGATACTCTAGGACGGGAAGTTGTTCATCTATATTCATTAATCCAATCTCATCTGGGTCAGCTCCTTGACTCACCAGATATACCACTTCCTGTAACAAGCCTGTGCCTCCAAATATAAACCAAGTATCAGAAAAGTGTATTGCAGTCCTTATTTTAAAAGAAACATCTGAAAGGAAACACCTACACATTCAAATAGCAACTAAGTCTTTGAAAGTATTCTGAAAGCTAATGTCTAGAGCGTCTGTAAGAGTTAGAGATAACATAAGAACATAAGAACGGCTGTACTGGGTCAGACCATAGGTCCATCTAGCCCAGTATCCTGTCTACCGACAGTGGCCAGCACCAGGTGCCCCAGAGAGTGTGGACCAAGACAATGATCAAGTGATTTGTCTCCTGCCATCCCTCTCCAGCCTCTGAAACAGATATTGTTACTATCCCTCAAGCTGCTTTTTATATATAAGATCTCCTCTATAAAATGTCCAAGTTATTTCCTTGAGTAATTTAAATTTAAATATAAATAGAATTCCTAACACCTTAAATATGAGAATCTCACAGTATTTTACCCATTTTTGTGAAAATTCACAACATAAATGTGAGATTGGTAAATATTATCATACCCATTGTAGAGATACAGAGCTAAGGTGCACAGAAATTATCCAGGGTCACAACACATCCGTAGCAGTAATGGGAATAGAACTCAGGAGAACTGACACCCTACCCAGTTCTAAACATTAGGTAACATTATTGCTTGGTATGCACCCTGAGGTCATACTGAGAGCAGTTTTGTTGTTTTAATTTGAGAATTTATTAATTGTCAATAAACTGATTAACTACACAGGAACAACCTGTTCCCAGCCACAAAGGTTTCTTGCTTTGGTGTTCACCTTATTCAATTAACTTGAGTTACAGCAGGACCAAAATCACTAGTCTAGACAAGAGTTGAAAGCACTGGTCCTTCCTCTTTCAATTCTAACCTCAGAGTGTCTCATCTGTAATGGTGTCTGAAAATTGCAAAACTGGATGCCCTTAAACCTTATCTTCTGGTGTTTTATCAAACAGAACGGAACCTGTCATTTTCAATGTAGCAGGAAAATTAGTTAATTTTCAGTGAGGATTTTTTAATCCCAAATTAGGTGAAAAAAAAAATCTCAAACCAACAGTGCTGTACTTTAAGAGAATGTTTAGTACATACAGGAATTCAGGTGGCATGAAACCACAGCCTGGGACACACATATCTGGGAGCTGCTTTCCAGAACGAGTCCAGTAAACGTTAAGACTTATGATGAGACCCATTTAACCTATTTTCTTGCCAAGTAGGGATAAAATCGGTATTAGACACGGGAGAGGGGGGTATTCCGGGCTGACCTGGACACGGGAGAGGGGGAGGTATTCTGGGCTGACACGAGAGGGGGGTATTCCAGGCTGACCTGCACCCCGGCCCACCACAGCTGGGCTGTAGCACTTCCCCCCCACACACATACCTGACCTCTTTAATTGGTTAACAGGATGACCAGAGCAGCCCTTGATGTGGCAGTGGAGCAGCCCCCTGTGCCCGGCAGGCGGGGAGCTGCTCCAGCCCCCACTGGTTAACCAGAACTGGGAAGCATTACCTGTTAAGGGCAATGCTTGCCAGTTAACCTTTCACATTCCTACTGTCAGCTGAGTTCAGGGTAATTAGAGTAACTCACAAGAAGCTCCTTTTATATTATGAACACCCATGTCAGAGACCAGTCTCATCCCTTCGAACTCTTCAATCCATTCTCCACTCTAAAGCAGAACAGGTAGCTTTAGTTATTAAAATTAACATATATGTGGCACTTCAGTATTAGTCCTTCTTACTCCACCAGCACTACACTTCTCCTTAAACATTTACATCAAGAGACAGCCTGATCAGCCACCTCAGTCCGTAAGAAGAAAATGCATACCGGTTCGGGGACAAACATTAACACTAGAGCCATAGTGTGCAACCAGTTCTGAAACAATAGCCACAATAGTGGCTACTGCTATAGTGAACTAGCCACACTCAACTGGCCAAAGAGCCACATGTGGGGTTGGTGACAGGGACAGATAGAAGCTTAAAGTCTGCAATATGCTACCTGTTAACCTTGTGGTTAACCAATCAGGTAACTCAAGGAAAATACCTCCCATTAGGTACCATCTGGTGCTGCTGTTGTATAGCCACAAGGAGAAACAGCCACTGGAAATGGCTCGTCCGACATGTTGCTATGGGAGAAGAGGACCAACAAGCCACTTAGCCATCATAGCACTCGAGTTCTATATAGATCTTGTGCCATCCACTAGTGTAGGAAGTTATGTTTCCTGCCTGTTTCTTGATGGGATGTGTCTGCAAACTACACTCTACTATGGAACAATGAAAAGGGAAATCTGATTTTTTTTTTAAAGTCAGTGTTTTCTGCCCCCCCCCCCCCCATGCATTATATGGGCTTTCCATCCCCCTCTAAGTAGAAAAAAATATGCACTTAGCAACTCACAGGCCCTCAGATTGTCTACTTGGATTCTGCAAGAAATGTAGGAGAAGTAGTTAGCTGCTTAGAGAGATTGTTCTAGATACCACAGGAGGGTAGTGATCGTGTGCACTGCAGACGCATAACAGTGCTTAAGATAAAAATGAGAAAGTGAATCAAAGGTCTTTTTCATAGATCAGTTGACAGTACTATTTATCTTCATACCACTCTTCACACACCAAGGCTATGTCTACACTGGTGGGTTCTTGTGCAAGAACCCGCAGAGTGTCCACACTGCCCGCCCGCTCTTGCTCAAGAAGATTTACAGTACAGTGTTGGATGACAGGGCTTCCTGCGCAAGAGCTACGCTCTTTTCTAACAAGTGTAAGCCCTTTTGTGCAAGAGCTCTTGTGCAAGAGGGCAGTATGGATGCTTGGCAGGGGTTTCTTGCGCAAGAAAGTCCTATGGCTAAAATGGCCATCAGAGCTTTCTTGCGCAAGAGAGCGTCCACACTGCCATGGATGCTCCTGTGCAAAAGCACATGGCCGTGTGGATGTGTTCTTGTGCAAGAGTTCTTGCGCAAGAACCCACCAGTGTAGACATAGCCCAACTGTCTTTATGGCATACTTGACCCAGTCTCACAAATGAAAAAAATGCAGATAAAGAGGTTGAGTAGTTTGTCGCCAGCCAACCATAAAACTCAGATGTTTCTAGCCCCCAGGTTTACATTAAGAATGCTAAACCATGCTTCTTTCAGTCTAACATTTTGCTGTTTTTCATTTTACTTTTCCAGATGGTGGGCCCCAGTCTCACTCATATTCTCTGGGCTTTCGGCTTCCTCTCCTTCAGCTCTCATCTAGCAATCCCTTTCCTCTTCACACCCAAACACTCTCAGGTACTACTCCTGGGGGAATTCTGCACGGAAATATTAAAAATTCTATGCACAATTTTTTTCAAATTCTGCATCCACATGTGGTATTTGTCAGAATAACACAATATAATCACATCAGTTTCAATTATTTTTGGTAGTTTTATTTTAAAATATCTGTCAGCAAGGATGTCCGTAACAGCACAAACAAAGAAATTCAGGAAACGTTTTTTGAGAAACAGATTCCTTACTAGGCATATTAATACAACACTAAGTAATAATTAATTTAAACTACAATACAGAACCATATTGCCTGCATCCATCAGAAGCAGCACAAAGGCTTGAGGAAGATGTGGTACTGGAGAAGCTGAGGGAGAGGAAAGCAACCGCTGGGAAGGAGCGTGGGTGTGTTCTTGAAAGGACTGTTGGATATGAGTGGAAAAATATGAAATGGGGGTGGGTTTTTTTTTGGAGGGGGTTCAGAGTGCGAGGAGGGATTCTTAGGGAGCTTTCCACATGAAGACCATAGTTGACTCCTAGCCACTCCCATTCAATCAGGCTCATCTGCCCCTCTCCCCATGTGTCTTTGCACCCCTATCCACATGTCCCTCCACTCCCACTTAGACACCAATTCCCATGAGAGTGCTGCACCCCCTTTCTGCCCCCATATGGCCCTGCACCTCCCTTGCCACTTGATCTTGTGCCTCCACTCCCACTCGACCTTGTGCCTCCACTCCCACTCAGCCTCAGTCTGTCCTCCCCCACTAGTCCTTATAAGCCCCTGTCTCACCCCCGCAACAACCCAAAGCTGTTTCCCCATATCTTCTGAGCCCTGACCTGGCTCAACAGGCACTATAAAGAAAGCAGGCTCTTTTTTCTCCCCTAGCTGGCTGGGAGCTGCTGCTCTGTTCTATCGCCACAATGGGATGTTCATGGAATGAGATTGTTTCTCATTAAACAGAAAGGAAGGGACGTGATAGCAGGGTCAGTTATACTGATAAATGGTCACAGAGGAGCAGCAAGTGCCCCAGGCCCAGAGAGCAGCTGCCGGCCATCCCATCCCCTGTCCTGAATCCCCCAATCTCTCCCTGGAGCCTCCCCACACCTCCTAACCCCCTGCCCTGATGTCTGCACACACACCCCCGCACTGTGTTCCCCACCATCTGTCCTGAGCAGCTCCTCATCCCCCAGCCTCCTGCTGTGAGCTCTTCATCCCCTCAACCCTGACTCCTCCACCCCAATCCTCCCAGCCTTCTGCACTGAAGCCCCCGCATATCGCTAGGCCCTGACTCCTGCACTCTTCACACGCTCAGCCTCCTGCCCTCCAGGGGCTCAAGCAACTCCAGGTAAGTCTTCTAGTATTTATATAAAACCAAAAACTTCCTTACATATTTAGAATTTATTGTATTCACAAAACAAAGTTAATAGCATATTTTTAAATATTTTAGTATAGAATTTATGGTTTAATCTGCTGTGTGTACAGATGTAAGAGGAAAACCAGGTCAAGTAGAGGAAGTTCGAGTAATAATCTGCTAAAATTCCAGAAATAGTGAAGGCTGGGATTTCCACAGGAGACTAAAGGAATTAGGTGCATAGCTCTGACTGAATCTCAATTTCCTGTAAGAATCCTAATCTACAGGAAAACTTGGCCAGATCTTTTGGTAAAGGAGGATCAGTTCCTAGACTATGAGCAAGGAATACCCCATGAGATTTTTTTTTTTTTTTAAGGATAAAGCAGAGGGCTGGGAGAGGGAAATAATTGCAAAGATGATACAAATCTCACCTTTGCACTGTGTAGTTCTGGGCCCCTGATACATGGAGGGTCAATTCCCAGCCATAACTTAGGGCAACTGCAGTATTACTCATATCCTTCCCTTGGTGCAATGAAAGAAAGGGGCCATTAGGAAAGCAAATGTGTACGCACCACAAAGGTTTCCTTAGGTGCAACTGGATGGACCATTTGTATCTGCTGGGTTATAAAACATCTTTTCCCACTAGCACTGTGAGTTTCACTCATGGTTTTGTATACAGTGTCAATACTCAGTGACAGAGAATCTCTTAGCCTTTAGGAACGAGACACTATGTGTACTGGATATTAATACCCACTTCAGCCATCCTTCCCCCATCCAGCAGCTGTCTGAAAACCAACATTACATCCTGGAGGAAGACTGTCAGCTGCAAGATCATATGCTCCAATGGACTTGCACTACATCTATATTTTATTCAACACCAATTACATCAAAGCCAATAGTCAGCCAGTATCTGGGATACTGCAGCACACTGTTCTTTAAATAGTCCTCACTGACCTGCTCTCTTTAGTTCCAACTTATATTCCAAGGGAAATGTGCAGCTATTGAACTGTGGCTTTCTAGGCAGCTCATACAAATTCTAGCAGAACCTATATTCTCCTCCTGAGTACCAGCACAGATAGGGTGCATCCATACCAGTGTTTCTCAACTTTTTTTTTTTTTTTAATAAAGTACCCCTTTAAAAAATAATAAATAAATAGCCCCAGTACCTACAGTTTTCAGACACGCAAACATTTTTTCTACCATTGCAACACATTTGTTTAAACAACCTAATCATAGCCGGGAGGGCGATGAAATTTCTGGGAGTAAAAAGTACAAAAATAATAAAGTGCTGTAAAACTTAAAACAAAAATTCAGTTTTCCCCAAATTTCAGTTGTGTTGATGTATCACACAAACTTCTCGAGTACCCCTGAGGGTACTCGTACCACTGGTTGAGAAACACTGGTCTACACTACAGGGCTTTACTTGAAATAAGCTACACAAATTGAGCTACGTCAATTGCGTAATTACTTCGAAATTGGGAGCCTCTACACAGCATTTATTTCGAAACAGAGCACTCTACCTCCCACTTCCCTTACTCCTCATACAATAAGGGTTACAGGAGTCAGAGTAAGAAGTCCTCCAGCTTCACAGTATTTTCATGCAATTTCGAAATAACTGCCTGCTGCGTAGACACGGACTAAGTTATTTCAAAATAGTATTGCAGTGTAGATATACCCTAAGAGGTAGAAAATAAGCCACAATCACAGCCATTTTAAAGTTTGGCAGTGGGGATGTACTCTCCCTTCTGGCTGTTGCGCATGGGTCAGGGTGGGTTTCTGAATCCATGCTCTAGCCCAAGCTTGCACATCACCATTGTTTTTTTGTAACCCTGCAACAAGCCAGCAGACCAGCAACTAGGGATCTACAAGAAACCCTAGCCATGGCTTCCCAAGGCAATCCTCCCTTAGTCATGATCCTTTCCAAACCAGCACCCCAGAAACAGCAACACAACTAGCTTAAAGCCATGCTGCCATTGCTAACTGGGCGCACACTGTGATCCACTCCAGAGGGAGTCACAGAATGCTGATGTTAATTATGTTTCAAGAATGCTTCATGCGATTTCATTTTTTTTAAAGACAGAATTTAATCTGTGTGGCTACATCTACCCTGCAGGCTTCTTGTGCAAGAAGCCTTTTGCTCAAGAGTTTTTACGCAAAAACGTATTGCGCAAGAGCACGTCCACACCTTAAAGCACATCGCAAAAGCGATGTGCTTTTGTGCAAAAGAGCGTCCACATTGCATGGACGCTCTTGCGCAAGAAAGCTCTGATGGCCATTCACAGAACGGCCATCAGAGCACCTGTGCTTTTTCCCATAGGGGTTTCTTGCGCATCCACACTTGCCTTTTTGAGCAATAGCTTTAGCGCAAAAAGGAGTTATTCCTTGTAAAAGGAGGTTTACCTACACCGGCAAAAGTGCTCTGTTCTGCTGTTTAACAATTGATTTACTTGCACAAAAGTGCATTTGAGGTGTGAATGCTCCATGCGTTTTTGCGCAAAAACAGCTGGTTGTGCACAAAAAGCTTGCAGTGTAGATGTAGCCTGTAAGATAGTGAAAATATATTTGAGAGCAGCTGTACCATGGCTCCTCCCACTGTTCTCTAGCCAGTCTCTCTTTTTCCAATATGGCCATCGAGCTGCATACATTTTTGTGGAAGGGAAAAACAGCAGCTGTAAAGAAGAGAAACATCTTTTATCTTCTTTCCTCCCCAGAGAGCTAACTGTAGCATTTTCCATAACTTTGTTTCCCTCCAAATCACATAAGGGACAAAGCAGTCCTGAAACTCTTGATATGTTCCTTTCTTAACCCCCATTTTGGGAAATGTTATGGAAAAAATACAATAAAGCTAGGCATATTTTTTCAAGGGATTCATAATGTTAACATTAGCAGTTACCCAGTACAGCCTGTTTGTCTTGTCTCTATTGATCCAGTAATGCTTGGTCAGATTTCAGCTAATATAATGCAATGGTAACATTAAAACTCAGATTTTTTTATAGCTTCAATAAATGTAAGTGCTTATTAAAATGAGAGATTCTAAAGCTATTATAAACTAACAGCAAATGCTGTAAACAATTTATCTGCACAGTTCTATTAATTGCTTGCAAGCAGATTTTCCTTTCCTCCCAAATGTTCAAGCAATGGGAGTTTGCCTGAAAGAACAAAGGTAACACTGCATAAGGGCTTGTGAATCCTGTGTTAAATAGTTTGGCCTAACAATAAAATAAAGCTGTAGTGGATGCAATATTTCCCTATTTCTTCGGGAGTGCTGCACACTCATTGTCTGAAAACCAGACACATTTACAGTGACATAACTTGGACACTAAAAAATTAATCACTTTAAAATTCAAGACAAAGAGTCTTGAACAGGAAGGTTGTGAAAGAGCGGAAAACTGAAACTACATCTTCCTTTAGCCAAGGCTAGTATCTTAACTATCAGACCAACTTTAACAAATATGATAAATGCTTAATTTCAGATACAAGGTGGGTGAGATAATATCTTTTTATTGAATGAACATCTATGGTGAGAGTGACAAGATTTTGAGCTTCCACAGAGTTCTTCTTTGGGCCAGGTGTCATCGTGTATCATAGCTAAGGTAACTATGCTAAATAGGGAAGTTAACAGATGTTGTGAAAGACAATTCAAGGTGAAAAGAGGAATTAACACCTCTTCAGCTGTTGGACAAAGGAGAGTGAACGGGTTATAGAATGATGTAATGAGTCATAAATCCAGTGTCTTGATTTTTAGTGTCCAGCAAAGTTACGAATTGAAGCTCCCAGGCTCATCTTTTGAACATGTTGTGCAGGTTTCGAGGCGGAGAACAGAGTGGTCGGATATGGAGTGATCATTCTGTGAAAAGTGTTCATCCACAGGTGGTAGGGTGGTTTTGTTTGTTATGGTTCATCTGTGTGAGCTAGTTAGAGACCATATTAATGGTTTCATTTCACCCACACACATTACTGGGGCATTTATTGCACTGGATGAGGTTCCACATGTCATGACAGATGTGTATAGGACCTATGGATCTTGACAGGTGCATTGTAGTGGGTATTATCATTGTAGCAGTGGAGATATATAGGTCTGCAGAAGTTGCATCTCTCACTGCAGACAAGTCTGGTGCCACTTTGAATTGCAGTGTCTTGGTCTGTGTGGAGCTTGTTTCTGATGAGCTTGACAAGGTTGAAGGATTGTTTAAAAGTCAAAAGTGGTGGTGTGAGATTTCTCTCAGGGTATGGGCCGCACTGAGTATGGGTTGTAACTGCTTAATGATGCACCACATAGGTTCCAGTGTGAGGTGGCAGATGACAACTAAGGGTGCACAGTCAGTTAATTTTTGGTGGTTTTTTTGGTCCTCAAGCAGGTTGTCTCAAGGTATTTCAGTGTCCTTTTCAGGATACAATCTAATTTACAATCTGATTTACTGGTGAAGGGCCCCTTGTTTGGTTAAGGTAGTGTTGAATGACCAATTTAAATGGTGTTTTCAGTTATTTCACTTTTATTTTAAAAAGAAAGCCAGTGAGCCAGATTCTGCTTTCCAGTACAGATATTCCGCCTGTAGGAGTGGGCAGGGAAGGCTCCTGAGAAATGTGCTGGGTTGCTGGCCTAGACTCTCACTGGTAAGTCTGCCGGGCAGAGCCTGCCTCTAACACCCCAGCCCTCTGCCCCGCCCCCCCCCCCGACTCCTACCCCCTATTCCACTTAAGCCAAGCCCTCTATCCCCCTCCTGAGCCTATACTCCCTCCCAGATCTTGCACCCCAATTTTCTTCCCCAGATCACAATCCCCTCCTGCCCTAGGTCACAATCCAAACACTTGCACCCCAATCTCATGCTTCAGCTCACAACTGCCTCCTTCACCCAAATTCAGTGGCTCCTGACCCAAAAAAGGTTCCCCACTCCTGCCATAAATAAAGTCAATGTTGAAACCTTTTGTGTTGGACATAATACTTTACTTTATTTAAAAATGAAGCCTGGCCAACAAGCCCCCAATTGGGGCCCAGCCCCCATCTGGCCTGCACCTTTCCCCCACCAACCCTGAGCCCATCTGTAATGGGGTCCACCCTTCATGCGAGTGCCCCTTGATGGCTGAAGGGAGGTTTAGGCTACTATGTCTACACTCGCGGCTTCTTGCGGCAGAAATATGCAAATGAGGCTATGCTTGGAATATCGCGGAGCCTCATTTGCATACCTAATGAGCCGCCATTTTAGCTGAAGAGGCACTTGCGCCAGAAGGAGCTGTCTACACTGCCCTTTCTTGCACAAGAAAAACCCTCTTGTGCAATGCCGTTATTCCTAAAAATAATCAGCATAACGGCATTGTGCAAGAGGGGTTTTCTTGCACAAGAAGGGGCAGTGTAGACAGCTCCTTCTGGTGCAAGTGCCTCTTCTGCTAAAATGGTGGCTCATTAGGTATGCAAATGAGGCTCCATGATATTCCACGCTTAGCCTCATTTGCATATTTCTGCCACAAGAAGCCGCGAGTGTAGACATAGCCTTAGAGTCTCTACTCACCTGTCTGCGGGTGAGGCAGCATCAACCAAATGGCTGGAGATCAGGCCTTTTCTTTACATCCCCCCAGGTGAGGCTTGCAGGGGTATTGTGGGAGACCCAAGCCCGCCCACTCTTCTGGGTCTCGGGCCAGGGACCCTATAAGTAGCAGTTACCCACTGAGTTTCAAAGTACTTAGTTGCTGTCACATCCCTGGACCACTTTCCCGGGACGCTGTCCCACCCAGCCCTTTCTGTAGGTCATGGGTTCCCAAACTGGGGGGGTATGAGGCGATCCAGCCTCCTCCCCTCCCCCCCCAATCAAGTTTTGCTGCCCTGTTCAGTTCCTTTTTTGCTAAACAAGTTTTGCTGCTATTTGGGGGGGGGGGAGCGTAAGGGTTTTTCAAAAATCAAAAAGGGGGGTGTGATGCAAAAAAGTTTGGGAACCACTGCTCTAGGCCCTTGTGGTTGAGTTCCTCTTGTCTGGGGTTCTGCAGGGTTGTCTTTGGCTTCTTGGCTAGCGCTCGGCTGCAGGACCTGGCTCTGACCAGGTATGATGCCCAGCTCCCACTCGGACCTGTCCAGAGTGCTACTGTTCCCCAATCAGTCCTGAGGTCTACCTGGGTCGAGCTCCAGGAAAGAACTACAGGCAGTCCCCGGGTTACATGGATCCGACTTACATCGGATCCCTACTTACAAATGGGGTGAGGCAACCCAGCACTAGCTGCTTCCCCCCAGCAGACCAGGGAGACGCGAAGCTAGCGTCTCCTCCTCCCCCAGCAGACCAGGGAGACGTGGAGCGGCTTTTCTCAGCAGACACCTCAGCTTGAGAATAAAGGACTGAGGGAAGTGAGGTGTGGGAGAATAAAACTGAGCTCTGGAGAAATGTTTGGCTAGAGTTTCCCCTACAATATGTACCAGTTCCGACTTACATACAAATTCAACTTAAGAACAAACCTACAGTCTCTATCTTGTACGTAACCCGGGGACTGTCTGTAACAGGCTCTGGCCTAGAAGCTCCTTTTATATCAGCCTGCTGCAGTCTGATTGAGTAGAACAGACTGGCAGCCCCTGCTGCAGCCAGTCTGTTCTACTCAGAGGACCTCTCTACTGCTCCTGTTGCTGGCCAGGGTGCTGAAAGGCCTCCAGCAGGGATGTCAGGATTTGTCCACCCATTACACCATCATACACCTGAACCCCCAGCCCTGAGGCCTTCACTCCCACAACCCCAGACTCCTGCATAACACTCCTGCACCACCCACACACCCAAACCCACTGCCCTGAGCCCCTCATACTCTCCAACCCAGACTCCTGCACCCCCACATCTCCAACTTCCTACCGTAAGATTGACAGAAGACAGTCTGAATCCAGCATGAAGCTGGATTTGATCAGTTATGATGTAAACTTCAAAGAAATGAATGAAAAGATGCAGCAGCAGAAGTCCTATTGAGTAAAGTCTGTGAGAACAATGGTTCATTTATGCTATTAATCATTATATCAATTATCAATAATAAGTTGTATGTTTTCAGTAATGCAAACGGGAACTCTGATACAGCTCTTTGTTGACCACTTGTTCTGAATTTTAATGTAGTTTGGCTCTTTGGTTTGAAAAGGCTGCCGACCCCTGCCCTATGCTAAAGTGCATCTCAGGTAAGAGTTTGGCTGAAAAGGCTTTCCCAGTTTCATACAGCAATGGAGAAGTAGTGATAAATACCACTTGGAGGAATAGAGGAAGCTCAGCAAAGAGTACCCATCCACACCTCAGTTTTGTGCACACTAGAAAAACTAACAGCCAGAACTCCTGTTCTCATGATTTTAAACTCTGCAAATTGGGGGGCATTATTCTCTCATTTATTTCCTGATTATCTGTCCTCAGCCTTGGTGCAGGTTAAAGCAACAGCTGGTCTAACGCGCAAGGAAAAGCTGAAGCACTGAGTGTTTCAGCCACACTTTTTGCTTGGCCTTTCCCAGCCTCAGCACACTCTCTGTACGAGGCATTGTGGCAGAGGAAGTCAAGCAAAAACCCATTAAATTATGCTTTAAAATTATGAGATTTATAAAAACAATACATTTGGGTTTCATTTCATTTGCTTTCTGAATTATAAGTCTCATGGGGATCATATTTTCAAGCTTTTCACCACAACCCCGAGGGACAGAAAAACAACTTTTGGTAAATGAGAGAGGAGATTCTCACATAATTCCCTGAGTACCGCAGCTTTGTGAATAAATGCCATCTATTACAAGACTTGTGATAAAACTGTGAGAATTGGCAACACTGCATAAAAGCCCCAATTGTGGTCTTTGCCATTGACAGGAAATTCCTCTACTGGGAAGATGTGGGTGATTTTCACTTCTTTTTTGCTGCTGAACCAGAGAAGGAGAGAGAATATACCCCTGGGACTACACTCTTTAGAATATACCCCTGGGACTACAGCAATTAGATACCAGATTAATAGTATTTTAGAAATTAGATGAAGGGAAGTAAATATTACAGATTAAATAGTTGACCTGGTCAGTGTGACCCAGGTAAAAATCACTGCTAAACCAGGACAGAAGATAATTTTCTAGACTAGTTTCTCAGTCAAGATTAATCAGTCTAGAAAATAGTTGTCTAATATAGTTTTTATACCATTTTGCCTGGTCCATCTGAACAGGAAATCCATATTAACGTGTGTTTGAAGAAATCATTTTTATCCTTACACGGGTAAAAGTCCAGCAAAAATGGAACAAAAGATGCAGTCAAATAATAAGGAAATTAGGAAATTTGAAGAGCATTGTGATTATGGTATATACTCGTTCATAAGCTGAATTTTTTTGGAAAAAAATCCCACTGTGAAGATGGGGATCGGCTTATGAACAGGTTCTTCCTGAGCCATGGGAAGCAACACAGGCTGAAGGACAAACTGGCTGCCAGTGAGGCTCTGTGCCAGCAGCCAGCACATCTTTCAGCCCGCATTGCTTCCTGAGGCAAATATTTTCCACTGTTAAACCTTTGTGAGTGGAAACTGCTCATTCCACTTTACAACTGTGCAGACCTGGAAAGGAAGCCATCTGACATTTGCCGCTTTACAAATGCCAGCCTTTGTCTACCGCCAGTGCTTTTTTTTGTTTGTTTGTTTAAACAAAAATAGTGCCAGTACTCCAGGGGAAAAGTTGTTGAGCTCTGACTTGAGGTGCCGGTACTGCGTACCAGGCAGTACCATCACAAAAAAGCACTGCCTACCACACAGAGAGTGGGAAGGAGCAGGGTCTGAGGGACATGCAGGCTACAAGCACGGAGCTTCTCAGCTCCCACTGGCTGGGAACAACGAACAGAAGCCAATGGGAGCTGAAAGGCTTTGTGCCTGCAGCCTGCACGTCTATCAGCCCACACTGACAAGCTGAGACTGGAAGTCTACCCTGGAGTCGGCTTATAAACGGGTCAGTGACTTTTTACCATTTTTTCTCTAAGTTTGGGGGGTCAGCTTATAAACGAATGGGTTTATGTTCAAGTACAGGCAGTCCCCGGGTTACATGGATCCGACTTACATCGGATCCCTACTTACAAACGGGGTGAGGCAACCCCGCACTAGCTGCTTCCCCCCAGCAGACCAGGGAGATGCGAAGCTAGCGCCCCCTCCCCAATAGACCAGGGAGACGTGGAGCGGCTTTTCTCAGCAGACACCTCAGCTTGAGAATAAAGGACTGAGGGAAGTGAGGTGTGGGAGAATAAAACTGAGCTCTGGAGAAATGTTTGGCTAGAGTTTCCCCTACAATATGTACCAGTTCCAACTTACATACAAATTCAACTTAAGAACAAACCTACAGTCCCTATCTTGTACGTAACCCGGGGACTGTCTGTATATATGGTGTACTTCTTCTAAGTATTTTACTATCAACAGTCACTCAGATTTTCATGTGTGTAGTTAACTGGGACACAAAGAGGGGCAGAGCATGGCAGGGAACTCATCTCCTTCAGTCTCAATTATCTAAACGTTACACTCTGCCATTGTGTAGATATACACAAGACCTATGTCATCAAAATAATTAGGGAAAAATAGCATAAGGGGCTCTGAAAAGAAAAAGAACAATATAAGCAAGGTACATGAAAACAATAAATAGATGAGCTAAAATTCAAATTTGTTTTGCTGTTTACATAATAACTTCAAGAAAAAATTAAATTCCTTCCTACTACTTCCAAAGAGTGGACTGTGTTTACAGGTAATCCAGTTCTTCAAATAATTACTGGCATTTCCAGACTTCTCTCCCTCCAGGGCTTCCTTCTGGTGAAAACATTGCCTCTGTGATTCAGTGCAATTCAGAAACACCACCTAATATTAGAAGGTTGGATCAGGGACCAATGTTGAAAAGGCAGAAAACCTGCCATCACAATGAGGGGAAGTTCAACAGGACAGTAACAAGCTGTGGGGGAAACATGCTCTCTACACTGTTCAGGGCAGCATCTGTTGTCTTATATATATGAAAAAACGCCTCGAATATTCTGGGCATATAAAAAATCACATATCGTTGCCTGCAGATGCACATTAGACTAACTGAATCAGCTGATTCCCAGCTCACGTCCCGCCTCCCGCTGCGCTTCTGCCTCCCCATGGAGCCTGTGCTGGGGGGAACCAGCTTTTAAACCGGCTTCCCTCCAGCACTGATTCCTGCTTCCCTCCTCCCTCTGGCAAGAGGGGGAAGCAACTCCACTACCCGATAAACAAATGTTTATCGGGTAGTTGACTACTCAACTAACCGCTTACATCCTTATTCAGCACCATTTATTTGAGGGAGATGGAATCAGTGTTTTTATTCTGGTATACAGAGAGCCTTAACATGGCCCCCTTAATCATGGCCTCACAGTGTGTGCTGGAACTCACAAGCAGAGGATCAGAAGACAGGAGATGTTATCACATCCAATATAGAAGCCTGCATTGAGGCAGTTCTCACAGTCTTTGCTAAGAAACCTGTCATTTCCCACGTGCTAGGAATCATGCTGGTCAGCTCTGAACGTGCTCTTTTGGCATTCAAACTCATACTGCTTCCTTTTGTAGTCAGAAGGGAATTTCCATGCCCCAGTTTGGAATCTGCTTCAGGAAAGTCATCAGCAAAAACCTACCCACCCTGGTGTACATTTGCATATACTTTTGAGGATGAATAACATGAAGCTAGTGAACCCACAGCACCGTGTGAAGCGCTACAGGCAAGAGCCATATGTGCAAAGAATAGGAAATAAGCACCTCAGCATTTTAAACATTTAACAAATGTTGCTCCCCTCCAGGCATGGCACTACTTCACAATCACCTAGCAATAAGTATTACTGTATTGAATCATATACGGAGAAAATGGTAAAACATTTTTGTATCAAACAGTACTTTTTCCAGAAAGAGTTATAATCATATGCCACAAGAGTTGTCTTAAGTGATTTCAATGTTTGCAAGATACCTGCACTCCTATTCATGTGTGTGTGTGTGTGTGTGTGTGTGTGTGTGTGTGTGTGATTTTTGCAACAATCATTTTCTCAGAACTGTATATTCCTTATAATCAGAAGGTGATGATAATTCAAGCAACGTTCTGACGGGAACATCATTAAGGGAAGTTTGAGCAGTAGACACTCTGAATGAGCTAATTTCAATGGTTCATTACAGCTGCTTCTTGCCTCCCTGGCAACACAAAGCAGCCATAAACCTGACTTCTAACTGGCTGGCTAGCCTGGGTTTATGGCTGCTTTGTATCATCAGTGCACTGCAAAGCAGTCAGAGCATGCTGGTGAATCTTTACCACTGCATTTATAACTTACAGGAGATGAGCTAAACTTGATTCTAATCTTGCCTGTTTCAAATTGATATCATTTCATTGGCTTAAATGAATTTATACTCATTTACAGCAGTGTAGCTAAAAGCTGAATCAGGACTATTATCTATTGATCTAATTTCATGAGGCAGAAACCCTCGGCCTTTTAAATGATGAATCTGACATCTCATTTGCTGCCCATCTCTCCCACTGGGAATGGGGGAGCGATGGATACAGGGTTTGGAACTAGCTCTCACTTTCTATATAACTAGAAGATTTACCCAGTGTTGCTTGAGACTGTAACTTAAATAAGTTTTGATTTTCTTCAGTTAAAACATTGCTCTGGGTGGGGCTGCAAGCGTTCAGTATGCAGGCTGCTCTGGTGAGAGAGGACAACCCTAGCCCTTTCTCGTTGCAGTCTTCAGCAGCTTGAGGTCAGGTGAGAAGCACGTGTCCATGGCCGCTGCAGCTGGCACAGCCGGGGAAGGGGTGCATGTCCCTCGGCTGGGCAACTGACAAACAGACACACTCAAATATATAGTAGATATATAGATTTATAGTAGATCGCTGTCATTTTCTCCAGACCTGCCCCCTGCTGGCCCAATGGGGTAATAACTGTCCCGGTCCCCATCTCTGGCCCTTTGCTTCCCCCTATGGTCATTATACAATAAAACTGTCCCTGAAATATAACTGTCCTTCTTTTCCATTTTATGAGAAACAACTGAATTCCAGTCACATCCCACTGTCCTGGCACAATCAAAACCTGACCTTGCTTTAAGTTAGGAGAAGAGGAAGCTATGTAACAAATTTGGTGGCCCTAGTTCTTTAGGAATTCTTGAACAAACGAACTCGCAGACGACGGGACAGAGTCACACAGACAGATAGATGCACAAACTCTCTCAAATAGATAGTAGATAGAGGTTTTACCAATTACACCAAAATCTACCTAATTCAGGGGTGGGGAACCTTTTTTGGGTTGGGGGGGTCGCTGACCCATAGAAAAATCAGTCAGGGGCTGCACACAAGTGAAAAGCAAAAAAAACAAGCCCTCACAGACATGGCTCCTGACTGAGGAGGAAGACACCCCCTACACTTCCCTCATACACCAGAACCTAGGGGGGCCCAGGCTATTAGATATTGTGTGCTTTAGCCCCGAGGTGGGATGGCGGGGAGGCTGGAGCACCAGCACGGGCTCCCCAATGCTGGGGGTGAGCCCTCAGTCTCGCCACATCTAGCCCCCGGAGCCTGAGATTCCCCACCCCTGCTCTGATTAGCTACCCAATTAACATCCTACCAGCTCCTTTCATGATGGCTACGTCTAGACTATATGGCTCCATCGACGGAGCCATGTAAAGTAGTTTACTGGCACAGTCAAAGAAGTGGGGATATAAATAATCCCCACTTCAATAAAATAAAAATGGCCACCACGCTGTGCCGACCATCAGCTGATCCGGCACAGCAGGGCAGTCTAGACACGGCGCAGTCGACAAGGGAAGTTCCAGTAGGGCAGTACAGCCAGTAGGGCAGCCAGTAGGGCAGGGGAAGCACACCAGGCTTGTACATATCTCAGTCTTGAAGAATTATGGGCTGAGGCAGTCTGCTGGCCCAACACAATTGTTATAAGGGGAGCGATGATAAGGTTAAGGTAAAGAGATCGGGTACGTCTAGACTACATGGCTCCGTCAACGGAGCCATGTAAAGTAGTTTACTCGGCATAGTCAAAGAAGCGGGGATTTAAATAATCCCCACTTCATTAAAATAAAAATGGTCGCCGTGCTGTGCCGACAATCAGCTGTTCTTGTCACATCTCTTTGCTGGTTTGAGGGGATATGCTGAAGAGAGGGACCGCTATACTGACACCAAGTAAATTGATTCTTCATCTACAAGTAGCAATGCTTCCTGCTCGACCAGCTTAGGGTCTGATCTTGCTCCCCCTGAAATCAAGGGCAAAATTCCCAATGTCTACAATTATTATAATTAGTTTTTACTACTTTGGTATTGTGATAGTGCCTAGGAGCACCAGTCATACACCAGGACCCCAGGAGACTCAAGGAGAATTTAAAAAGTCAGAACATAGCAGAAATGGGCTAATTATCTGGCAATGGAGTCAGAGCAGTACAAGAGACAGGAAAAAAAACAACAGGTGACAATCACTCTCACCACTGCAGAGACAATGGGAGCTCAGGAACAGGGTCTAAAGCAGACAGACAGGGGAGACCATTGGATTCCAAGTCTGTCTTTCTGACAGCATGTCTCATTTGTGGCCAGACTGGGGCTGCTACTGCCACCACGAGGAACAAACACTGCAGTCTGCTGCAGCCTCGGCTGACTCATCCCACTTTGTCAGATACTGCTCCTGGCAGGCCAGCCAACCAGATTTCCATATGCCTCCCAGCAGCCTGACTCTCTCCTCTCATTTAATGTCTGCAAATCAGGGCGCTCAGTGGAGTTATACCAGTGCTAAGCTGGTGCACGCGAGAAAAGAATCATTCCCATTGTGTTTGTGCTTATCAATCACTACTGTCATGCAAAGGCTGCTGGCATGTACTAGCCAGTTAGGCAGCAAGCCAGGAGGCAGAGCAAAAGTGCAACATACCAAGCAGCAACCAAGAGAATGTGTACGAGCAAGTAAGGAAAAGAATGATCCACTCATACAGGAATATAATATTTAAGATCTTTTAAACTCTGCACAAATATTAACCACTTAATCAGACAGGACTGTAATTGAGTAATTGCAGGTGATGTTTTAGTTGGTGAGTCAGTGTGTACAGACCACAGATTCATGGGAAGATTGGTCCTATGCAACTGTGCACCGTTACATGTACAATTATATCATTATTATTTAATATTTATATGAATAGCAACCAGAGGTTCCATTCATTCCCCCTTGTGTTAAGTGCCACAGAAACATCCAAGTCCTACCCAAAAAGCTTATGATCTGAGAAGAAACATGAAACAGAGACCAGAAGGGTACAGTAGGAGTGTAGCCATGGGTGGGCCTGAGTGAGTCGTGGCCCACTCACTTAGCCTCCAGGCCCATCCAATTAGATCTAGAGCTTCCCAAATCCACAGGCTGGGACTTCCAATCCTGGCTCAGTGTCCATCAGCCCAGCCACATTCCCCTTCCCTCCCCCTGCTCTTGTCACCAACAGCTGCTGCACTTTCCAGCGCTGGCGCTAGCCCAGCAGGAGCATACCTTGTGGGGGAGGGTGGTATTCTGAGGAGGGCCAGTGCTGGGGTTGGAGACCAAGGAAACTGTGTACAATGCAAGCAAGAGTGAGACAGGTCCAGGCTGATAGATATCAAGCTGGGGTCGGGAGAGATGGGTGGATCTCAAGCCCCTGCAGGTGTCTGCTGAGTGGTAAGCAGGGCTGTGGGAAGGTGGGCCCACCCTTACTTTCTGCTCCGCTCCCCAGGGCCTCCTGTCCTATCTCGCCACCCCATTATCATTGCCCAGCCACCTAAATGCTGGGTCCCATCTAGTTTTCCTGTTCTAGCTACGCCACATAAACATATAATTTTCATTGGCAAAGTGTGGCAAGATCTCCCACCGAACCTGAGGGCATTTCTCTGTATCCACTCAACCCCTGTATTTCAGAGATGGAAGGGTACAGAGTCCACACCACGGTGGGAAAAGGGCACAACGGGTTCTGTGGGAGGGATGGAGGAATGAGACGGCAGATGGGGCCCCTGGAATGTATCAAAGGTGTAAATGGAGGACTGTAACAGTGTTTGACTCACCGCTGCAGCGCCTCCTGCTTGTCACTCAAGGAATCAGCTCATTTCAGCCCTAGAGCTCCCCCTATCAGCCGATGCCACACCTGCTGTTACCTTTTATCCTCTACTGTTTTACGTTAGGACCTGCGTCCTCCCAGACTATGGCATCCTCCCCTCTGAGTACCACCCTGCTGCAGTGCCCCAACACTCTGGGGTCCTCCCCCACAGGGAACTCCACAACCCCCATGCCCACTTTGCCTAGGTGACCCTACTGCCAGTCTTCATCTAGCCTCTACCCTAGGGACAAACTGCAGTCTGAAATGGCCACTCATTGCCAAAGGGGTGTGGACCTGCTGCCTTCTGCTGCCCTCCCTGCAGCCCTAGTACCCTCAGGCCTTGTCTCAGACCCTGCAGCTTGAGGGCATGCCTGACCAGAGCTTCCCCAACTCTGCCTGCCTTTCCCCAGCCCAGCTCTGTGTCAGGAAGCCTCTAGCTTCCCTGTCAACTAGATCCCTCCTGCTCTACTGCTGGAGCAAGAGTGAGTAAGTCTTTCTTCCCCTTCAGCAGCCTTTATTGATATTGCCTTCAGCTGAGCCCTAATTGGCTAATATCTGCCACAGCTACTTGCTCCACTGCCCCAGCCCTCAACCAGGCTGGGTTTCAACCTTTAAAGGGCCAGTACAGGGCAGACACCCAATCACAGGGACACAAAGAGTCCTTGCTATAAAGGAGGGAGTGGGGAAGTTGCAGAAATGAAGGGAGATGGGAGAGTGACACCTGAAGGACTACATGAAGAATAGAGGAATCCCAGAAAGTTCCTGGCACGTACAGTGCACTCATCGCACAAAAGCAATGAAGTCTGGAACCCGCTAGGATTCATTTGTAAGGTTTTGTTTTTAGATATTTGTAAATAAACTAAGGGGTAACTAGCTCATCTCTCCCACCTTCAGAGGCTGATTTCTTAAAGATACATGCCAGAGACAAGGAGAAGGGATTTGATGAAGGAGCATAGGCAACTTACAGCTCAGTTCAAGAAGGGCTTTGCTATTTGTAAGTGTCCTGTCCTGTTGGTGCTTATTTAAACAGAAGGAGCAGGGCTAACCTTCATGTTCCTGGGGAATAAACTTAACTGTGGGGCCACAAAAAGAGTCCAGTGTTGGAGGAAAAAAAGCTCAAGCTGTAATAATACAGATGATGTAGGAATTATCTGATTGTGACAGCAACTGCCACTTGTATCCATAACAATGCAGAGAAGCATGGACCACTTGGGCAGTAACCTGATGCTGATATTTGCCCAATGCTGACATTTTCCCAGAGAAAATTCTAGCTAATTATTTGGCAGAACAGCCAAGTTGGGAAGACAGCTTCTTTATTCACTTGAATAACCTGCTTTCCCAGGCTACCAATATTGAAAAGTGAAGGGGGAGGGGAATGCATTAATGTGTAGGTTTTGCCCCGTGAACGTTAAATACACAGTCATTTGGAATAGGTGCCGTACCAATACTCATCAAGATGGGCATTGTATAACACCTTCAAAGTGAGGCAAAAAATAGCTCTAATACAGTTAGGGTGTACAGCTGACTAGCATCATGGAAGCATAGCTGCTGGATGACTAAACAGGTGAGCTACACCATACTTTAGGGACCAACTGCATCCCTGATTTAACTCCACTGAAGTTAATAGAGTTTACACAGGAATGGATATGGCCCTAGGCATAGTGTCCGCTGAAATATCTCACAAGAATCCCATTATTAATTTTGAAATAAAGTTTATTAAATTTATAGATGGTAATTTTATGTTTCTGAGACAGGAGCATAAAAGGACACTGAATGAGTGAGTGTATCACAATGAGTTTTGACAGGCTGTAGTATAACAATAGTCTTTCTGCAAAGTATTATATACCTTATCTCATCTGTAAAGCAATCTGCTGTGCAGATTCCAGTTATTTAATCATATACAGAATGATATTCCATTTTGCATTCTCAGTTACTGCACAACATAGCGGCAAAGGGTCACATTTCTCTTTGGTATACCTCCACTGAAGTCAATGGAGTTACATAAGGGTAGATGTTAGTGACCCCATTTCTTTAATAAGACTGCAAGATGCCTGACTGGTATTAACATTACAGAAGTAACATGTAGTTCCCTTGTAACTATATGAAAAAATGTGCCTTTTGGGCTGCATGCCTGACTATTTCCAAGATCAGGGATTCCGGAACTTTAGTTCCAACATCGGACTCCAATAAATAACTTAATTAGGGATAAAGTGTATTTATTTAGGCTGCTATCAGTAGCAATCACATTAAAGTAGGATCTTTTTCTTTTCAGTTTATTACATTATACCCAGCATGGCCACTAATATATTAATTTTTCTACTGTGTTATAGCACCCTTTATCTTGGGTAACTCCCAAAAATCTCTACCCACTGCTAAGTACTCTCACCATCACAGGTCCAGTATTGTATTACCAAACCTGTGTGAGGTGAAATTATTTCTGTACAAGCTAAATAATTTTGGTCTACCAATATGCATATTCAGACCCTCATAAGAAATATGGATTTGTAGCCATGTGTTTCTTTTATTGGCCAAATCAACAATCATATGAGGAACAACTAGAATAACTCTTTCTGTCACCTGGCTGCAGCGTGAGACTGTGGAAATATAACAGCTGGAAGCACTGACCTCTGTCATTTGACTAATTTGGTTGTTGTTTATTTTCTCTTTTGAGTGATTACCACTAGACACAAACAATAAAAACAAATTTTCCCAATAAATAAATAAATAAATAAACAAATTTTTGGGGGGGAAAAAATTAAAATGACACTAAATTTTTCATGAAAAATGTTGACAGTGTTGATAGTATTTTGTGTGAAATTGCTTTTTTTTTTTTTAAGGCCACATTTTTTATTTAAAAAGTCTGACTAGCTATAATTAGAGCCTTTTCCAGACATAAACATATGAATCTGCAACTAATCCACATCCGCTGAAAACAATGTGCATCAGATCCACAATCCGCTCCCTGCCTTTTGTGTGTAATTGCATCCCCATCTCAGCAGCAGTAAGCAATCTCTCAGTGCCTCGCTCTCAAGAGGAGCATCCATCTAGGTGGGTGGGTGTCCTAGGGGTGCTTGTCTTGCTCTGCTCTGCCAGATGCTCCTACCAGGGAGTGGGACAAGCACCCTGCCCTGACCACACTCCTCCACAGGAATGCCTCAATCCTGTTCCCCAGTAAGCACCCGGCAGGACAGAGGGGGCAGGCACTCTAATAGAGTCCTTTAGTAGTATCTGCATCTAATCCAATAGCCGCAAAAATTAATCATGGATACAGAGCACAAATCCACAGATTTGCAGGGCTCCAGCTTTAATTACCAGTGAGGTCTTTATCAATGCTTTTTATGGCAAGAGGGAAAGTGGTAGTATGGATTGGAAGTCAGAAGGTCTGGGTTCTAGCCCCATTTCTGCTTTGGGCAAGTCACTTTTTCATTTTCTTCTGGTTATTAGTGATTCAAACACAGGTAGTGCCACTGTTGACAAAGAATGCCACTCCCTCATTTGCCCACACAGTGCTTCCTATCTAGGTTATGACCATAGATTTTACCATTCCAATAATGGGAATCATTCCACCAAGTTTCCGCTATATCCAAAAAATTGAATTTATACTCATAAATAGGCAATTCCAGTTCCTTCGCCACTCACTGCCTCAGTTTCCCAATCTGTGAAAATGGACATAATGATATTGATCTCCTTTGTAAAGTGCTTTAAGATCTGCAGGTGAAATGCTGTAAGAATAAGGCATTGTGTATACATGACACTTAGCACAAAGGGGCCCTGCTCTCACTGGGGCCTCTACAATGGTACTACTTCTAAAAACAATAATGATAATTGTGAGTTGGGTTACTAAACATAACTACTTATGATTCCATGGTGCTAAAGTTATGGGGACTAACCAGTTATCTCGTGACGCCTTATATTGTTCTCATATGCATTATGGGGCGACACAGGGTAGTAAAGCTTATTTTAAGTCTCACCCAAATAAATCAACATGGGGTTTTCTAATGAACTGCTTTAGGTTCAGAAACAGTAACACCATACAAAACTGAAACCTTAATAAGCTGAAATAATTAAGTAGAACTTTTAGTGCTTTCTGCAAGTCACAGATTTTTAAAGAGACAGCTTAAAAAGCAATCACTGACAGCTGCTAATCCTAGCATTTTTGGCCCACTGGTCTGTCTACAGTGCAAACATCTGCTAAACAATGGTCAGAATCATTAAAAGACTCATTATTAGTTAACTATAAAGAAACAGCAGCTGCAAAAGACACTTAGAAGTCCAGTGGACGATAACAGGATTTTTCATTATGGAACTCTGTGGTTTTTTACACTGGTACATCAAGAAAATCTGGAGAAGCATAAAAACACGTTGAAAAAATATATAGGCAAATGAAAGGAGTCACTCAGTAATCTTTTTACCCATCATGTAAAACAACATGATTTTGCTATTGTACAGAAAGAGCTAACATCTGTTATCTCAGTACAATGGACTTTGGATTTGCCAGGAAGAGATCATCTTATTACCAGGGGAAAAGTCATTCACCAATGTGATTAAAGAGTCCATCCATTTCTGTTTGTTTCCAGTTTTATCAAGTGGGTTATGAAGCTACCATATTGTCTGCCTTTTTGGCAGCAGCACTGTATCCATATTAATCATTCTATGCACTTGTTTGAAAAAGGAGAGAATAATAAAATAGCATACTGTTAAAAACATAGATACTAGACTAAAACTGAAACAGCTGAAGGACATGTTTACTGCAAAAACACCTACTTATATAATATTAATAAAGATAATTTTTCTCTTTTTCTATCCAAACAGCTCCATGCACATGTCCTCACTGAATACTCTGGCTTGTAACATAATGAGAGTGGTGATGGAGTGCTGTCACTACAGCTGCTTCAACATGTACCCTAGGTTATATATTTCTTTTGGGCCAGATTATGATACACTTGCTTTCACTGACTAGTATCTTTCTCCTGCAGTCCAGCTGGAGTCAATGGAGTAAGGTGCTCCAAAAAGAAAGGTAGCAGTAACTGGTCCCTTACTTTCTATGCAGTCAAATAACCCATGGAAAGGGGACATATATTCCCCAATCACTCTCCCCAACCCAGTAGTAAAGTGTACTGGCCACAGCTCCCCTTAATTTCAATGGGTTTTGATGGATGTCAATGAATGTTTGAAGGAGGGCAATCCATCATCCCAGGACCTAATGTATTGCTTTCCAAAGTGATTTCAAATCCACCTAGACTATCAAAGGTCCTATCCTAAAGCAAATTCTTGTCTCTAACAGGCTGACTGAGCACCACAGCCATTGCCAAAACAATTCCGTGTATAATTGAGCATTTAGTTGTTGTTGCATTACATACCTTTGTGCAACACGTTGACAATGCCCAATTCAATACAAGGTACTTTATGTAGGTAGGCTCATGAGTGCACATCTTCTGCGGTGCAGAGCCGGCTAAGGCGAGGCAACCCGATATAAAATAGCATGGCTCCTGCTTGGTATGGTGCTCACCTCAGGCTGGGTTATCCCGTATGTTACCCAGTTAGAGACGCCATAGGGAGGGACCAGAGCCTGGAACTTGGTCAAAGCCCAAGCCCCCAGGTTCAACGGGGAAAGAGGCAGCCCCCTCCGCTGTGCCCAGGGGACTCACAAACCTGCCATGGCTAACTCGGGCGCCCCTTCCTTGCCCCCCTGGGCGCCCTCCCCACGCACGGGGCAGTCAGAGGCGGGGCGGGGCCGGGAAGGCCGCTCGGAGAGCACCAGTCTGTACCTGATTTGGGATAGGTGACAATCCAGACATCACTGTCCCTCACCGGGAAATTGGCGATCTCCTCCATCTTGCCCCGGCAGAAGGGGGGGAGCCGCACGCCATTGTACTCGAAGTATTTGCTCTCGAACTCCCCCGGGGTGCTGGGGGTCTCGGCTTCGCTCTCCGCCATCCTCCTTCCTGCCAGGGGCGGGCCCGGCGCGCAGGGGCCCCGGGGAGGCGCGGCCCGGAGCCGGGGGCTGGGCTGGGCTGGGCTGGGCGGGCGGCGCAGCGGGCTCGGCAGCCCCCACGCGGCCGGGGGGCGGGGGGCGCAGCGGGCTGGGCGAGGCGGCCGGGCGGCAGCGAATGGGCTCTGGCGGCGGTGATGTCATGCGGCGCCGGCGGCCCGATGCAGCAGCAGCTCAGCGCGGAGCAGCCCGCTCGCCTCTACCCCCCGCTGCTGCCAGGCAGCCCCCGCCCCGCCCTACACACACACAGCGCCCCCCCCCCCACACACACTAATGGGGGGGGGCACATATGTGCGCGCCGGGCGTGTGGCAGGAGGAAGGGGGCTGCGAGTTGCAAAGAAGTGGGGGGAGGTGGAAGAAGGGGTTAGTGGTTTGATTTGCCAGCCCCCCTCCAGCCCCTACATCGGCCCTCCTCCCCCACGGTTGAAAGGAGGCACCTGCAACCCTTCCAGCTATACACGGGCCCCTAGAGAAATCACCGGAGCAGCCCTCCACCCACACACACGCTGCAGGGTGACCCTAAAGTATCGTGGGGGGGGGGGAGCTTTCTATAGCTTCATAATCAGCCCCTGATCCTGCTTCCCCACTGACCCACCCAGGCATTGGAGGTCACCCCTGTGCAGTTTGTGGGATGGGCTAAATGTGCCCTTCGCAGCAGCACTGCAAGGGCAGTTGGCAAAGCAGGGTGGTAATATGAGGACTCTGACTCAGTCCCTTATGTCAATAAGGGTGTGTCTACACTGCAGTGGTATTTGGAGATAGCTAGCATTATTTCGAAATAACAATGTGAGCATCTACACAGCCATTCTGTTATTTCAAAATAACAGACAGCTTTTTCCGAACTCTGTAGACCTCTGTCTACGAGGAATAATGCCTATTCGGAAGTAGCTATTTCAAAATAAGACGGGTAGACACTCCACTGCTGTTATTTCGAACTAGCCCCTCACCAGGGCCAATCTAAATTATTCAACCACAGTGCCTCCTGGGGCTCTAAATCAAGGTAGCGCATTTACATTAGGGAAGGCTGCCTCGGACTAATTTTGAGGCTTCCCTGCAATGTAGACATGCTACTTCAAAATAAGCTATTTCAGAATAACCAGGGCTTGACAAATACACTCGCCCGCTCGCCTGTGGCGAGTGGATTTTACCAGCTGGCGAGTGCAGGGGTGGACTGCCCGGTGGGCCGTTGTGACAGGCTGGCCGAAGCCCGCACTACCAAAGGCGCAGCCCCATCCGATCCGCCGGCCGGTGGAGGAGCAGAGCGCCGCCGGAAAGGGGGAAGTGTGGTGATTCTCAGTGCCAGGCTGCCTGCGTGCAGCTCTGGCACGAGGAAGCGGGGCGCGAGCCAGAGGGCGGGACGCCGGCGACGCCAGGAAGCTGGCGTGATGTGACGTCCTGACGTAACGGCCGGCGACCGCAGGATTAAAAAAGGCTCCAGCAACCCCGCAAAGTGGAAGGCAGAAGCCAGGTAGGGGAGGGGCTTGGGCTTGGGCTTGGACTGTACTGTGTGGAGGGAAGGGAAGAGGAAAAATATGGGGAAGAGGCTTGTGCTGTGGAGAGGGGAGGAGGTCAGGAGAAGTAGAAGAAGAAAGGGGAAAGCACCAAAGAACAGGGGTGCAGGAGAGACAAATGCCAGGGGGCCAAGTGCAGACAATGAGGAAAAGGGCAGGAGGGGAGGTGCCAATCGGAGGGGGGCCAGGGTGATGCTGGGAGAGGAGAGGGAAAGGGCATTGGAGGCTAGAGGAGGGAGAAGGAGGTGCTGGGAGAAGGCTTGAAAGAAGGAGTGGGCATGAGGAAGGCGGGGATGGAGCAAGGCACGTGTGAGGGCACAGAGGGGCATGAGGGGAACGGGGGCAGAGGGTGGTGAGGGGGTGGGTATTAGGGAAAAAGAGGGCAAAGGGAGCAGGGGCAGTGAGGGAAGGGGGAGGCACCAGGAGGGTGCAGGTGTCAGAGGATTCTGGGGGTGAAGCAGAAGGGCAGACACCTGCAGGGGAGGGACCAGCACCAGAGGAGAGAGACAGGTTAAGTGTGTAGAGAGGGTGGTGTTAGGAGAGGGGATGAGGAGGGTTAGCTCACATGATCAGAATGGGGCTACTGGAGGAGTGGGCACAGGGAGGAGAGAAGGGCTGGTGGAAGGGGGCTGGCCTCAGGAAGGCTGAGGGCAGTGAGAAGGGCAGGAATCAGGACAGCAGAGGAGGGTGAGGGGTTGGGGGGCAGCAGGCACCAGGGGAGCTGATGGAGCAAAGGGAGGAGACATGGCAGCAGAGGGAAAAGGTAAAGGTTTATAAGATATTTATTAATAACTTGAGTGATATTTATTAGTAACTTATTAGTAATTACTGTTTTTATTCTTATTAGGAATTTATGCCATTAAAAACACTTTTTTGGGGGGTGGCGAATCCCTTTTTTGTCTGGCGAGTAGGGTTTTCCAAAATTTGTCGAGCCCTGAGAATAACTATTCTGGAATAGCTTATTTTGAAATAAGTGTGCAGTGTAGGTGTATTCTTAGGCAGCAGAGATCCCTGTAATATCTCTGGGCATGTCCACAAAGCAGGGCTAAACTTGAATAAGCTACTCAACTTGAGCTATGCTAATTGCGTTGCTTAAGTTGAAATAGCTTATTTCGACATTTGGCGCTGCCTACATAACAGTTATTTTAAGAAAGAGCGCTCTTCCCCCGACTTCCCTTACTCCTTGTACAATGAGCATCACAGGAGTCAGAGTAAACAGTCCTCCAGCTCAACATTATTTCGACATGATGTCAAAATAACTGCTTGTGTGTAGACACAGACTGTTATTTCGGAATAACATTAGTTATTCGAAAATAACATTGCTGTGTAGACATAGCCTCTCAGGGCCACAAGCATATTTTAGAGCTAGTGCCATTCTGCAGACAATGTTAGTGAATGGGAGGAAGGATTAAGCCCATCAAAACTGAACCTATCCAAGCAACTCATGGAGGGTTGACAGCACACACTCCAGCTAAGAAGTCCATAGTTGGAATGCTGGAGCCTGGAGGCATCCAGAGGCAGTCCTTACAGCCCAGACCCCCAGGCCTTGTTTACACTGAAGATATTTGTACTGTTAATGTAACCCACACACTTACTGGATATGGTTCACTGTCTCATGTAGTGACACTTAGACCACTTACAGAGAGGGACAATGAATTTGCTTTACAGCAGGCATGTCAAACAGGCCTCTGGAGGGCTGCATATGGCCCAACTGCAATTTTTTGCGGCCTGCCACTACATTCTTATAAAAGAATAAAGTGTGGCCCGCTGGCCTGTCAGAGCACATGGCCGAGTGCAGATCACAGCCGGCTGACCAGCCGCTCTGCGCACAGCACCATGGTGACTGCTCACAGCCAGCCAGGCCGCTGTGTGCTAGCACTCCAGCACGTGCTCATGGCTGGCCGGCTGCTCTGCACAGGCGTTAAGCGCCTGCTCACAGTTGACCACTGTGATCATGCGCCCCTGTGCCTGAGGAAGAAATGTGTGGTGGCAGCTCCGGGACCCAGGCATTAGGTTAGGGGGGGCTGGGAGTGCCTGGCTCTGGGGAGGGAGGAGGCATTAGGTTGGGGGTTCCTGGTTCTGGGGGAGGGAGGAGGCATTAGGTTGGGGGTGTCTGCTTCTGGGGGGGGAGGGAGGAGGCATTAGGTTGGGGGTGCCTGGTTCTGGGGGGTGGAGGGAGGAGGTATTGGGTTAGAGGTCGTGTGTGCCTGGCTCTGGGGTAGGGATGAGGCATGGGTTAGAGTGGGGGGGGGGTGCTCTGGGGGAGTGGAGGAGGATTAGGTTAGAACAGGGGTATGGAGAGTGCCTGGCTCTGGGGGAGAGAAGGGGAATATTTTGTAATTTATTTATTTATTCCCAAATAAAATCACAACATGTAAATTAATTTATATCAATAAATATGTCAGTTTTTTGCAATTGCATGAGTATTATGTTTATGCAAAATCTCAAACTTACAAAGTGTCTGAAATTTTCACAGACGCCTGTTCTATTTGATTAACCATGGTCTATACTTTTTTTTTATTTCAACAAAACAAGTTATGTATCATATAAAAATGTTAAAAGTACCTTAAATTTATATTTAAATTAAAAATTATTTTATATGAGCAAATAATTTTACACATCAAATTATTGTATTAAATTAAAACAAGACCTGAAAAATTATAAAATATACCTAAAACATAATCTACCATCATAAATAATTATGATTTTCCGATAGAAGTACATTTTCTTTGGTGGCCCTGAGAGCTATCCATTTTCGTCTGAGCAGCCCTCAGTAGGCTTCGAGTTTGACTTGCCTGATTTACAGCCTTACCTGAGCACCAGCTAGCTTTTAGCTAAAGTGGTAGAGGCTCATTCATTAGGCTCCAAAGGTCCCAAGTTACACCTGGTGTTACATTAACACCTGCTTGGATGCCCCACTAGGGCCAAAAAAATTTAATGAAATTAGAACATGTGGCTCATTCCTGAGAGATGAAGGCTAAAAGTGTTAATGGGGCTGAAGATAGAAAGATGGTGTTAGAATGAGATGCAGAAAAAAGCCTCACAGATACATATAGATACATGGAACTTACAAAAAGTGGAAACTTGGACAGATGACTAGGGAGGGGTATAAATGTATAGCTCGAGAATGCAGTGGAGTTATCAGGAAGGCAAAAGCGCAATTGGAATTGCGACTCGCAAAAGATGTGAAGAATAACAAGAAAGGTTTCTACAGACATGTTAGCAAGAAGAAGGTGATGAGAGGGGGTGTGAGATGAAGTCAATAATTACTATGGGTATGTCTACACTACCACCCTAGTTCAAACTAGGGTGGTAGTGTAGACATACCCTATGAGTGTTGGATAACATCAGCTTAGTTAATTCTTATCGTATTGTGGCTGACATTATTGTGATGGTAGAACCAGATCAGGTTGCCATTATGCTTGGCACAGTACAAATCCATATTCTAGCTATCTTAAAAATTAATTGGTATATAGGTTAGAAATACATTTCAGTAAAACAATAAAGTACAGTCCTTCTCATCAGTCCCAGTTGAAAAGCAGGGTAGCAGCTGCATATGAAAAACGTTGCTATCTTTACTATGTATAAAATGTTTCTGCAAAACATGCTGTGCCATTCCCTTTGGCTGATGTATAAAATAAACATAAATAATTTTCACTTTATCTTTCAGAGCTACTCTTTTGACAGGAAATAATGCTGTTGTTTCAGAGACCACACAGACAATCTCAACTGTGGTCAGATTACAAATATTTTACCTCCTGCTCCAACTGGGGTTGAGTCCCTATTGTGCTAAGCTCAGTACATACACAAAGGAAAAGACAATCTCTTTCCCAAAACTTGCAGTCTAAAGCAATGGTGGGCAACGTGTGGGCTGCATGATGCCCATCAGGGTTCAATACTCAGAGTTGCCAGATTTCACAGATTTCGGTCTGTGTAATTTTTTTCCTACCAGTATTACTAGAGTGACACGTGGAGATGAACGTAGGAGATAGCCGTGTAGAGAGTCTCTGGGTTAAGCTAAAAGGAGTAAAAAACGAGGGTGATATCATGCTAGGAGTCTACTACAGGCCACCTAGCCAGGTGGAAGAGGTGGATGAGGCCTTTTTTAAACAATTAACAAAACTATCCAAAGCCCAAGATTTGGTGGTGATGGGGGACTTCAACTATCCAGACATATGTTGGGAAATTAACACAGCGAGGCACAGGCTATCCAATAAGTTTCTGGACTGCATTGGAGACAACTTTCTGTTTCAGAAGGTTGAAAAAGCTACCAGAGGAGAAGCTGTTCTGGATTTGGTTTTAACAAATAGGGAGGAACTAGTTGAGAACTTGAAAGTGGAAGACAGTATAGGGGACAGTGATCACGAAATAATAGAGTTCATGATCTTAAGGAAAGGTAGAAGGGAGACCAGCACAATTGAGGTAATGGATTTCAGGAAGGCAGATTTTGATAAGCTCAGAGAACTTGTAGGTAAGGTCCCATGGGAAGCAAGACTGAAGGGAAAAACAACTGAGGAGAGTTGGAAGTATTTCAAAGGGACGTTGTTAAGGGCCCAAAAGCAAACAATTCCGCTGTGTAGGAAAGATAGAAAATATGGCAAAAGACCAGCTTGGCTTAACAAGGAGATCTTGCATGATCTCAAAATAAAAAAGGAGTCATATAAAAAATGGAAACTAGGACAACTAACAAAGGATGAATATAAGCAAGCAACACGGGAATGCAGGGGCAAGATTAGAAAGGCAAAGGCACAAAATGAGATCAAACTAGCTACAGGCATAAAGGGAAACAAGAAGACCTTTTATAAATACATTAAAAGCAAGAGGAAGACCAAGGAGAGGGTAGGCCCACTGCTTAGTGAGGAGGGAGAAGCAGTAACAGGAAACTTGGAAATGGCGGAGATGCTCAATGACTTCTTTGTTTCGGTCTTCACCGAGAAGTCTGGAAGAGTGCCTAACGTAGTGAATACAAGCAGAGAGAGGGTAAGTTTAGAAGATAGGATACACAAAGAACAAGTTAAAAATCACTTAGGAAAGTTAGATGTCAGCAAGTCACCAGGTCCTGATGAAATGCATCCCAGGATACTCAAGGAGCTGATAGAGGAGGTATCTGAGCCTTTAGCTATGATCTTTGAAAAATCATGGCAGACAGGGGAGATTCCAGTAGACTGGAAAAGGGCAAATATTGTACCCATCTATAAAAAGGGGAATAAGAACAACCCAGGAAACTACAGACCGGTCAGTTTAACGTCTGTCCCAGGGAAGATAATGGAGCAGGTAATTAAGGAAATCATATGCAAACACTTGGAAGGTAATAAAGTGATAGGGAATAGCCAGCATGGGTTTATGAAGAACAAGTCATGCCAAACTAATCTGATAGCTTTCTTTGATAAGATAACGAGCCTTGTGGATAAGGGAGAAGCGGTGGATGTCATATACCTAGACTTTAGTAAGGCATTTGATACGGTCTCGCATGATATTCTTATTGATAAACTAGGCAAATCTAACTTAGATAGGGCCACGATAAGGTGGGTGCATAATTGGCTGGATAACCGTAGTCAGAGAGTTGTTGTTAACGGTTCTAAATCCTGCTGGAAAGGGATAGCAAGTGGAGTTCCTCAAGGGTCTGTTTTGGGACCCGTACTGTTCAATATCTTCATCAATGATGTAGATATTGGGATAGAGAGTACGCTTATTAAGTTTGCAGATGATACCAAACTGGGTGGGGTTGTAACTTCTTTGGAGGATAGGGACATAATTCAAAATGACCTTAGAAAGTTAGAGAAATGGTCAGAGGTAAACAGGATGAGGTTTAATAAAGAGAAATGCAAAGTGCTCCACTTAGGAAGGAACAATCGGTTCCATACATACAAGATGGGAAGCGACTGTCTAGGAAGGAGCATGGCGGAAAGGGATCTAGGGGTCATAGTGGACCACAAGTTGAATATGAGTCAACAGTGTGATGCTGTTGCAAAAAAAGCAAATATGATTCTAGGTTGTATCAACAGGTGTGTTGTAAGCAAAACTCGTGAAGTCATTCTGCCGCTCTACTCTGCACTAGTTAGGCCTCAGCTGGAGTACTGTGTCCAGTTCTGGGCGCCACATTTCAAGAAAGATGTGGAGAAATTGGAAAGGGTACAGAGAAGAGCGACAAGAATGATTAAAGGTTTAGAGAACATGACCTATGAAGCCAGGCTTCATGAACTGGGCTTGTTTAGTTTGGAAAAAAGAAGATGAAGGGGGGACATGATAGCGGTTTTCAAATATCTAAAAGGGTGTCACAAGGAGGAAGGCGAAAATTTGTTCCTCTTGGTTTCTGAGGACAGGACAAGGAGTAATGGGCTTAAAGTGCAGCAGGGGAGGTTTAGATTGGACATTAGGAAAAAATTCCTAACTGTCAGGGTGGTCAAATATTGGAATAAATTGCCAAGGGAGGTGGTGGAATCTCCCTCTCTGGAGATATTTAAGAACAGGTTAGATAGACATCTGTCAGGGATGGTGTAGACGGAGCTTGATCCTGCCTTGAGGGCGGGGGGCTGGACTCGATGACCTCTTGAGGTCCCTTCCAGTCCTATTATTCTATGATTCTATGATTCTATGACACGTACGTAAAGCAAGGGCATGTGAAGTGAGGTGTGTGCGGATTGCACACAACACTGATTTTTAGAGTCATGCGCTCCCTGTGTATCCAATCAAGGCACTGCGAAGGTTCAATCAACACACTCTGCAAATTCTAGATACACAAGTGCAGTAAGCAACACTCGATCTCAGACATCTTGGTTACAACAATCTTGCATCCCACTGAGATGAAGGAGGGCTACTCATGCCACCCACTCACTAGCCTAGGTTGTCCCATCACAGATCTAAATAGATAAGACAGAAAGTATTATCCCCAGTTTGCAGATGGAGAATGAAAGCATTTGCCTCAGGTCATCGAGCAATAGAACAAGGAATAGAACCCTTGGATCATAAATCTCAATTCATTGTACTATCCACTAGACCATAGTACTCTGAAGAGAAACTTGTGTAAAATCTTAAAATCTAACAATCTATACCTTCTGATTGTTTTCCACCAGTTTCACAGTAACCCTCAATAAATGACATGCTACAATCATTGCCCCACACATTATGGCCCATTTTTAAATAAAGGTTGCTCTTTGTTATTCAAAATAGTTAAAAGCTGAAATTTTATGTGGGTGGAGTGTAATAGGGAATGTGCTGTTTGTTAATGCAACCCATGGAAAAAAATTACATCGTGGTTAGCTCAGTTTTGCAAGACAAGGCGTGCACTCTTCTTCAATAGAAACATAATTGCATAATTCTAGGGGAAATTATACAGTAGAAGGCTTCTCAGTTCTCCATTTTACAGATGGGGAACTGAGGCACAGCGAGATTAAATAACTTGCCTAAATTAACACAGGAATTCTGTTGCACAGCCAGGAAGTTAGCCAAGATCTCTTGATACTAGTTCAGTGCTTTACCTTTCCTCTCTATTATTAGACAGGTTAGATCAGTGTTTCTCAAACTGTGGTCCGCGGAGCCCCAGTGCTCCGTGAGACATCTGCAGGGGCTCCGCGAGGTTGACAAACTGGAAACATCGATCGGTACAACACATACAATCAGTGGAATGCTGGGGCTCCACATAAATTTTTACACATGTAAAGGGCTCCGGAGCACCAAAAGTTTGAGAACTGCTGGGTTAGATCAAATGTATCAGAATCTGGCCTTATTTAAATAGTTAAATTACATATATAGTCCTAATTTACAGGGTCTTTCTCATATCTCAAGTTCGGACATTTTTAATTAACTTTTATTTTTGGTTTTCTTTCTCTTTTGTTAACTGCCAAGAAATACTTCTGCTTAATCTCGCTGAAATGGGCTTTGGCTCTTAATCAAATAAATCACTGATGGGCCTTCTAAAAGGAAAGATCTCTGCCCTCTTTCAAGGGACTGAGTAAGGTGATTGTGATGAGTACATGTCAAGGACATGGGGAAATCTACATTCTTCCTTCTATTGCAATGTCACAGAAGGGTTGGTGTAAAGTAAAAAAGCAAACAACCGACGGCTACAAGGCACTGCTTCCTGGTTGTATCATGATGTTGGCTATGATGAGATAGCTGTAACATAAATATCACAAGGCGTGGAATGCATTTGTGCGGAAGCTCAGCTACCAGTGTGTTATTTTATGCCCTGTTCTGTCTGTGTTTGCCAAAAGTGGAAAGGTGTGTCCAGGGCTGGCAAACATAAAAATGGAGGCTGAGGTTTCAAAATCTGACCATAAGTGAATTCATAATGAAAGGATATCATCTCTAATAACTGCTTGTTATTGCACAGTCATAATTTTATCCAAATAACCACCTGCAGTATTGCATATATGCTGTAAAATACAAAGGATGTGGCAGGGATTGGTAAAATATGACCTTTGCTGAGAAATTTGTTGAAGGGACAATCTGCAGCATGAGCTCCCAGTAAAGCTGGTTGGGAATTTTCTGTCAGAATTTCCAAGAATACACAATTCATGCAAAGTTTAAATCTTCTGTGGGAAAATTTTGATTTTTCTGGAAAGTGTTGATTTTCTAATTGGAAAAACAAAAAGAAATATTTCATTTATGGTTGATTTAATTTGTACTGGAATATTTCATTTTTTAACTGACCCCAAATTTTTCATTTTGAAGAAGTTCAACAAAACATCAAACTTCAGTTCCCTAACAGCACATTACATTACAGGCAGTCCCCGGGTTACGTACAACATAGGGACTGTAGGTTTGTTCTTAAGTTGAATCTGTATGTAAGTCGGAACTGGCGTCCAGATTCAGCCGCTGCTGAAACTGATCAGTTTCAACAGTGGCTGAATCTGGACGCCAGTTCTGACTTACATACAGATTCAACTTAAGAACCCCAGGCATCCCCAAGTCAGCTGCTGCTGAAACTGATCAGCGGCTGATTCCAGGAAGCCCGGGGCAGGGGCTTCCTGTAGTCAGCCACTGGTCATTTTCAGCAGCTGCTGACTAGGGGACACCTGGGGCAGAGCAGCTGGGGTGCTGCTGGGTTGGTCCAGTGGCACCCAGAGCGGCGCTACGGGACCAACCGGCAGCGCCCCAGCTGCTGTACCACAGGCGTCCGGAGCAAAGCCGCGGAGCACGGGGGCAGCGGGACAGCCCAGACGCGCCGTGGCTATCCTGCTGCCCTCGGGCTCCGTGGCTTTGCTCTGCTTTGCTCCCCGTCCCCCTGGTCTGCAGACCAGGGGGACGGGGAGCAAAGCGGCGGAACACGCGGGCAGCGGGGCAGCCCAGACGCGCCGTGGCTATCCTGCTGCCCTCGGGCTCTGCGGCTTTGCTCTGCTCTGCTCCCCGTCCCCCAGGTCTGCAGACCAGGGGGAGGGGGAGCAGAGTAGAGCAGAGCGGCGGAACGCGCGGCCAGCTGACAGCCCAGACGCGTCTGGGCTGTCAGCTGGCCGCGTGCTCCGCTCTGCTTTCCCCCCCCCCATGGTTTGCAGACCAGGGGGAGGGGAAGCAGAGCGGAGCAGAGCAGAGCGGCAGAACGCGCGGCCAGCTGACAGCCCAGACGCATCTGGGCTGTCAGCTGGCCGCATGCTCCGCTCTGCTCCCCCCCCCCGCAGATCAGGGGGAGGGGGAGCAGAGCGGAGCACAGCAGACGCGTCTGGGCTGTCAGCTGGCCGCGCGTTCCGCCGCCGCTTTGCTTCCTCTCCCTGGTCTCTCGAGACCAGGGAGAGGAAGTGCCCCGTTCGTAACTGCGGATCCGACGTAAGTCGGATCCGCGTAACTCGGGGACTGCCTGTATAGGAGTTGTAGTTCAGATCCACAGTCTTTCCTCTGAGATGGGCTTCCTGGAAGATTACATCTTCTTAAAGTGCAATGCAGATTTTCCACGGAATGAGCTGCATGGTGCATCATGGAAGTGAGTGCAAGAATGCTTTGGGTGCATTGAATGGATGTTAAATATCGGTTAATTGAATAGTCGAGTAACCTCATGAATTCTTATCAGTTACTTGATTATTATATAGTCCCTGGGGGCAAGTCTAGCAGACAGTGCACTCTGGCCTCATTCCTGAGGAGCCCCCTGCCACTCCACACTGCTGCCTCTGTACGAAAGGCAGCAGTGTGAGGTGCCAGGCAGGAGCTGGTCTACGAGGGGAGCCAGTTAAAAAACCAACTCCCTTCGCAGCCCAGCTGCCTGTCACCCTGTCTGATAAAGAGGCAGCAGCGCAGGATGACAGCAGCCCCTGTCTAGGTGGGGTCTTAGTGCCCGTATTTGGCGCAAGTCAGAACTGAGCCAGGCTGCCTGCCCGCCTGGCTCCTAATACACTTTAAATGCAGAGTCGCAGTGGAGGTAGGTCCCAGACCCATCACTGCTGGCTGGGGAGCGGGGAAATGTGTGTAGTCTGTAGCATTAACCTATAAGTTTTTGCTTATCGGTTAATTGGTTAATCACCTACACTATTACATCCCTAGTGCTTTGTAGGATATATAGCCTGGCCTGTGGGGGAGAATTGAGACATCAAGATCCTGAACTACAACTTCCATGATGTAATGTAGCGCTTTGGGAAAATGCAGTTTAATATTGAGATGACTTGAAAAAAATGTTTTTTTGGATCTGTTCAATAAACCAAAGTGAAACATTTCAGTTTTGAGAATGTCAGAATATTCCATAGTGATTGAAAATAATGACATCACATTGATATTTCCAAAGTGATTTTCTAAAGCTTTTCCATTCAGTGAAAAATTACAACTTTTTGTCTTGATTTGTGATTAAATAAATGTTGAAATGTTGCTCCACTCTCACTCCCAGAAATATTTCTTGCTGACTCAGCCAGGTTTCTGTTCCCTCACAATCCTGAGGACAGCACACCAGAATAGTGACTACACCACCTTTTCAAAGTGGAACCATGTGCTCTCACCATGGCTGCCCAGTTCTGTGGGAGATGGCCATGGAGATCACACCAGGGCCTCTCCTTTACCTGCAGGTATACTTGGGGTTAGGGTACTAGCTTGGTACTCAGGAGTTCCATGCTCAGTTCCCTGCTCTGCCAAAGATTCCTAGTCTTTGTGGGCTGCAGTTCCCCATCTATAAACTGTGTGTAATAGAACTTCTCTGCCTCAAAGGGCTATTATAAGGATAAATATGTTGAAGATTTTGAAGTGCTCAAACACTATGTTGAGGGGGACTACAAGGGTATGTCTAGACTACATGACTCCGTCGACGGAGCCATGTAGATTAGGTTTCTAGACATAGGGAAATGAAGAGGCGTTTTAAATATTCGCCACTTCATTTACATCAAAAGGGCTGCTGCGCTGTGCCAGTAAGCTGTTTGGTGGCACAGCACTGTAATCTGGACGCTCCGCAGTCGACAAGGGAAGCCCTTGTCGACCGCCCCGTTATGCCTCGTTATGCCTTGTCGACTGCGGAGTGTCCAGACTACCGCGCTGTGCCGCCAAACAGCTGATCGGTACAGCGCGGCAGCCATTTTGATGTACATGAAGTGGCGATTATTTAAATCGCCGCTTCATTTCCCTTTTTCGAGTACACTAATCTACATGGCTCTGTCAACGGAGCCGTGTAGTCTAGATGTACCCCAAGAGTACTTGGACAGTAGGGAGTAGTGTTTGTGTCTCTAATGGAAATCACAAAGGCTATGTCTAAACTACATGGCTTCATTGACGGAGCTATGTAAAACAGTTCATTCGGCGTAGTCAAAGAAGCGGGGTGTGACAGCGTGACCCCCGTCTACCCCGGTCCAACTCCCAAAGTCCCCGTTCTGTCGCGGTGGTTCCGGGGAAACGGCGGATCCAAATGCCTTTAGCGGCGGGCAGGAGAGGGGAAATAGGGGAGTCCGGGCCCTCCCTCACTCCCGGACCCCAGCCCAGGGCCCTAGGATCAGGGTTAACCCTGCCCTGCTGGGGGGGGGGGTGCTGGCCCGCAACTCACCAGCACGCCGGCTCCTTGCCCTGCCCTGGGCTACTTCCTACTCCCCACTCTCGCGGGCTTCCTTACCCGCCTTGCGGCGCCACTTGCTGCCGCGCTCCCGCAGCGCCTGCCGCTACCCCCGTGCTCCTCCGCCCTGTTCCGCCTCGCCCTGCTCTGCTCTCTCTCCCCCCCCTCCTCTGCGCCGTTCTCTCCTTCTGCTCTCTCCTCTCTCCCCGCTCCCCGTCCCGCCGGCGGCCACCGGCATTTTGAAATCCCTGCCCCTGGCACGCCAACGTGGTTACGCCCCACGCCGCGCACCAGGGCTCCGCCTCCTGGCCCTTCTCCCCGCAGCCAAAGGGGAATCCCTGGTGCCGTCGCCCAGCTGAGCGGCGGCGGCCGAACATACAGCGCACGTCACCCTCGGGGGGGGGGGGGGGCGTCCCGCCGAGGCCGGCCAGGGCGACCGCGGGTTTAGTGCGGGGCGGGCTCGCCTCCCGGGGGGGGGGCGGACCCGCTCCGTCACACGCCTCCCCCTTTAAGTTGCGCCACCCCCTTTCGTCCATCTCTAGCGACTCTTCGAAATTTCTAGAAAAGAAGTCCGCGTTTCCGTGGTCCTTTCCCGCCCTATGGCTGACCTCAAAGTGGTATGGCTGTAAGGCCAGGTACCACCTTAGGATGCGCGGGTTGGAGTCCTTCATAGCCAGGAGCCATCGGAGGGGGGCGTGGTCCGTCACCACCGTGAACGAGCTGCCTAGGAGATAATATCATAAAATATCAATAGCCCATTTAACGGCTAGGGCCTCCTTCTCGATTGTGGAATAACCCTGCTCTCTCGGGAGCAGTTTGCGGCTGACATACACAATCGGGTGTTCCTCCCCCCCTTCCCCTTGAGACAGTACGGCGCCGAGCCCCCGTTCGGAGGCGTCGGTCTGTAAAACAAACGGTCTAGTAAAGTCGGGTTGCGCTAGCATCGGGGCCTGGGTCAATCGTTGTTTCAGTGTCTCAAAAGCGCTGTCACATTCAGGCCCCCACTGTACCTTATTCGGGGCGGCGTTCCGCGTGAGATCCGTCAACGGGGCTGCCAGGCTCGCAAAATCTGGCACAAACCGCCTATAGTAACTGGCGAGGCCCAAAAATTGCCGGACCTGTCGCTTTGTGGTCGGTACGGGGTAGTCCCGCAGGGCCTGGATCTTACTTATCTGCGGCTTAATTTGGCCCACCCCCACTGTGTAGCCCAGATATGAAACCTCTCTCTGGCCAAAGTGGCATTTCGCGGGGTTGACGGTCAACCCGGCGTCCCGCAGTGAGGACAACACTGCCCTTATCCGCTGTAGATGCTCGGTCCAGGTCGGGCTAAATATGATTAGGTAGTCCAGGTAGGCGGCTGCGTAGGGCGCGTGGGGCCGTAGCACTCGATCCATCAGCCGCTGAAACGTCGTGGCCGCTCCGTGGAGCCCGAAGGGCATCCGCCTAAATTGATATAGCCCGAAAGGTGTGGAGAAGGCGGTCTTATGGCGGGCGTCATCCGCTAACGGGATCTGCCAGTATCCTTTCGATAAGTCTATCGTGGACAAGTACCGGGCCGTGCCTAACTTTTCCAACAGTTCGTCGATGCGTGGCATCGGGTAGGCGTCGAACACCGACAAAGCGTTGACCTTCCAGAAATCGATACAGAACCGGATCGTCCCGTCGGTCTTGGGGACCAGCACGATGGGGCTCCGCCAGGCGCTGTGCGACTCCTCGATCACTCCCCAGCGCAGCATTTTGTCCAGCTCCTGTCGCACCGTCCCCCACATCTTCCTCGGAAGTGGTTGGATCGCGTCTCTTACTAAGCGTCCCGGCTCGGTCACGATTGGGTGGCGGGCTAGTTTGGTCTCCCCCGGCGTCTCCGTTAGGAGTTGGGAGAAATCGTCAAGGAGCCCGCGGAGTTCCTCATCCTGTTCGGGGGTCAGCTGCACGCCTAGATGGGGGCCCCTGGCCCTCCCCTGCTCTCTAGGGGCGCCTACCTCTCCCGCCAGTGCCTCCCGCTCTCACCAGGCCTTAAGAAGGTTAATGTGGTAAATATTGGTGGCCTTTCTCCTCCCTGGCATCCTGATTTCGTAGTTGACGTCACCCACCCTCCGGGTCACTTCGAAAGGGCCCTGCCACCGGGCTAACAACTTGGATGACTGCTCTGGCAATAACAGCAGAACCCTGTCCCCCGGCTGGAAGGTGCGCAGGCGGGTGTTTTGGTTATAATGCCGCGCCTGCCGATCCTGCTCCCCCTCTAGATTACGTTTTGCCAGATCCCCTACCCGGCGTAGTGTGTCTCTTAGCTTGAGAATGTACTGGACCGTGCCCTGCACCCGGGTCTCCTGCTCCTCCCAAGTCTCCCTTATTATGTCTAGGAGTCCCCGGGGTTGCCTACCATACCGGAGTTCGAAGGGTGAAAAGCCGGTGGAGGCTTGGGGTACTTCCCTCACGGCGAACATCAGCGTGGGCAGGGCCCGGTCCCACTCTCTGGGTTCTTCTTCCACAAACTTCTGGAGCATTCCCTTGAGCGTTCGGTTGAACCTCTCCACGAGGCCATCGGTCTGGGGATGGTAGACGGATGTCCATAGGGTTCGCACCCGTAGCAGACGGCATAGTTCTTTCATCAGGGCGGAGGTGAAGTTTGTCCCTTGATCGGTAAGGATCTCTCTGGGCAGTCCTACTCGCGAAAAGATCTTAATCAGTTCATTCGCCAGGGTGGGGGCGGTGGTATTCCGGAGTGGAATCGCCTCCGGATAGCGAGTCGCATAGTCCACGACCACCAGTATATACTGGAATTGGTTTTTGGTGCGTTCCAAGGGGCCCACTATGTCCATGGCAATCCTTTGGAAGGGGACATCGATTACCGGCATGGGAACTAGGGGTGCCTTGGGCGTCCGCCCCGGCCCTGTCTTTTGACACTCGGGGCAGGAATCACAAAAGTCTTTCACCATGCGATAAATACCTGGCCAGTAAAACCTTTGCAGTAGGCAGCGCACCGTCTTTTCATATCCGAGGTGCCCGGCCCAGGGGTTGCTATGGGCGAGTTCCATCAGTTGCCGGTGGTATTTAGCCGGGACGATTAGCTGGGTGTTCACCTCCCCGGGTTCCCGCCCCTCCGTGACTCTATATAGACGGTCGTCTTGGATCTCGAAGTACAGATAGGTTAGGTCCCGGTCCACGGTCTCCCCCCCACGCCCGGCTCCGGCCGCATTCTCCCAGGCCCGTTGTAACAGTGGGTCTTCTCTCTGTTCACGCACGAAATCAGGGGGCCATTCGCCCTCGCCTATGGGGGGGTCTGCCCAAGGACCTCTCTCCGGCGCGTCAGCCCCCGCCGCGCCGGCGTAGGTGGCCAGGGCGGCTCTTCTCCCCCCAGCCCGCAGCCGACAGGGAATCCCTGGCGCCGTCGCCCAGCTGAGCGGCGGCGGCCGAACATACAGCGCACGTCACCCTCGGGGGGGGGGCGTCCCGCCGAGGCCGGCCAGGGCGACCGCGGGTTTAGTGCGGGGCGGGCTCGCCTCCCGGGGGGAGAGGGGGGCGGACCCGCTCCGTCACACGGGGATTTAAATAATCCCCACTTCATTAAAATGAAAATGGTCATCGCGCCGTGCCGACAATCAGCTTGTCCAGCACAAAGTGTCAGTCTAGACGCAGCGTGGTCGACAAAGGAAACGAGGCTTCCTTTGTTGACCTCACCGTGTCTACACTGTCGTGCTGTGCCGGATCAGCCGATCATTGGCACGGCGCGGCGGCCATTTTTATTTTAATGAAGCAGGGATTAATTAAATCCCCGCTTCTTTGACTGTGCCGAATAAACTATTTTACATGGCTCCGTCGACGGAGCCATGTAGTCTAGACGTGCCCAAAAGAACAGAGTGGAATCTACTTACATCCTCTCCTTACACACCCAGGGTCAGTCAAGCCTGACAATATCTTATCTTTACTGACTTTAGCAGTGCTTATACTGTTACAATATGGAATACTTCATATTCAGCACAAGTTAAGCCTATGCCGAGATGGTGGGTAAATTTATCAGTCCTTTAATTCCTAGGACTACATTTCCCAGGAGGCTGTGCTGAGAGAGGTTCTTCTGGAGAAACACAGTTTATCTCCACCACACTCTTAGGAATATGAAGATATACACCCGCTTAATTCACTGACACATCACGTGCATTAAGCACGCAACAAAGCAAGCATGCAAAAGGCAGATAACTAAAAATAACCAGCAACCTGCAATATTGCCTTAAAAATTAAAAATAGAAGAGATGCTATAAGGAAGTTAAGTCATAGATTACAAGTAAGGAAGATGAGCAACAAACAACTCAGAAGCATAAGCTAATAACATGGATTTTCTAAAAGGGTCTGAATCATTATCTTGCACTTGTCATTTCTCCTAGGAGTTATGCAATCGTGTTTCTTTCAAAGAAGAGTGCATGCCATGGTTTGCATAATTGATAGTGCATAGTAAGCCATAATGTAAATTTTTCTCCAGTGGCTGCAGTCTGCATTAATGATCAACATATTTTCTATTGTATTCCCACCACATAACGTTTCAGCTTTTATTATTATTTTAATAATAGCAACCTTTCTTTAATAATAGGCTGGGGTGTTCTGCAGTAATTTCCCCAAACTGCTGCAATGTTATTATTATAAGTTGCAGTTTCTGGAACAGTTATTGTGGCACGCTATAGTCTTTGTTAAGGGAGATTGCTTTAGGTGAGAAACTACTTTAGACATATATTTTAGTTTGTTAAATTTAGTCTCTAACAAGCATGTTATACTTTTTCTTTCATATATACCCATTTTTGTTTCCATTTGTGATCCTTACTCACTATCTTTGAATCTTAGCCTTTGCTAATAAACTTATAATTGTTTTCACTATATCTCACTGCTGTGATGTTATAATGGACCTGAACATGAGTTGTGCCAGTCAAGTTGTGTATATACTGTTCTTTTAGATGGTGGTTCTTTACCAGGGTACACATATCCTGGGAGGGGGGGTATGCAGAGATCTTCCAGAAGTACATAAACTCATAGATATTTGCCTAGTTTTAAAACAGGCTACATAAAAAGCACTAGTGAAGTCAATACAAATTAAAATTTCATACAATGACTTGTGTCTCTATATTATACTCTAACATAAGTACAATATTTGTATTCCAGTTTGTTACACCTTGGTTCGAGGATGTGGTGAATGCCCCTGGGCAAGCAGACCCCCGAGTGAAACTCAGGAAGATGTATTCAGTCACTTAACATATCACAAATTGGGAGATAATGAGAGTAATAACCCCTCAATGATTTTTAATATAGAAGTAAGGAACTGGGCAAGCCTTAAAAACATGGGCAGGCCTCCTAACAATGTCTTCTCTGAGGTGTTTGTTAAAGACACACCTCTCTGTCATGTTTTATCCGGAAGAGAAGACAAAAGGCCCTGCCTGTGTAACTACAGGGTTAAAAGGAAACGAAACAGACCTGGCAAAACTTTTGACCGCGGCAGAAAGAGTTTTAAAGAAATCTGATAGCCACGTGTCAGCCACCCTTCCAGCTACCCTTGTTATCCACGGTAGTCCAGGGCACACTCTCTTAATAGAGTTAGTTCAAAAGTTAGAAGAATCCCGAGAGCAAAAGAAATTAAAGCCTGATAAATTTAAACTCGAGAAAGTAGCAGAGGTTTTGTGGGTCATGTTTAAAACGACCCTCTGAAAATTAGACTCAAGCCATGCAGCACTAAGTTTTGCTGCGTGTGAGGATCAGCAAAAAATTGAGGCTAACAATCCCAACCAAGATATAGATGTGTCTCCGGAGAAAAGAGCTAGGCCAGCTAAGCCTCTCTCCTTATCCTTGAGAAGCTCTCGAAAGTTTAAAAAACACACCACACCCCACCTTTAGCAAAAGAACCTGAAGTGGAAGTGTTCCCAGTAGCTGTTACAAAAACAACTTATAATGCAGCAACCGGACTTACTAACCAGGTCACGGTTCTATGCACCCGATCCTGAACCGAATTAAAAGCCCTTTTAGAGGACATGCAGCATAATGCAGGAGAGCTCCCCACAGTATAGTTGGAATGTGTAGCTTTAAATAACGGATCAGAGGTAGTAAATAAAAAGGAAGTAAAACACCAATTTTGAAATAGACTTAACAGCTTGTGAGAAGTGTTCCTCCAAATTCTGAAGGAAGGAATACTTGCCAACCCTCAAGCCATACTGGCCCTAGGCATTTTAGCTGGAAACACACACACAGAGCAGCACGCTGAAGCAGAAAAGGGCTGCCAAGCAACTTCAGGAGATTCTCAAGCCCTTCTTAGCAAATAGATAACTACAGCCTCTCCAGCTGGAATTGCATGCAACCCAAGGATGTTTCACAACACATGAATGGGGGCCTTCCAGAGAAAAAACATAACAAACACTTAAAACCTTTCCCTCACACGCCGTTATAATTAGCTTGAGGGTGTGGGAGAAGGTAACTTAAAAGCCACCCTAATGTCAACTGGTAGAAATTGAATTTGAAGATGTAATCACTAGAAGCTAAATCTGCCTTAACAAGGAGACACATTCTGCAACATAAATTTCCTTACAGAGCATGAGCAAGTGATCCACCCCAGAATCAGCAGCATAAATCAACTGCTGCAGCATAGATGTTATGAAAACCCTATACTGAGAAGTTTAAAATTAGTAATAGCTAACTGCAATAATACACATTCAAATTTACATATTGAAAAGAATTAGGAGGTGTGGGGGCTAATTGGAAAGCCCACCCTCCTTACCAAATTGATACTGAACAAACCTGTGTCATTAGGAAAAGTCATTTAGCAGGAATTAGGACATATCATAAGAAGAAAAAAGCATGTGAAAGGGGAAGACAAAAAGTTTGGAGCCCTATAGGCATAGTTGAAGGAATAAGGAAAGTAATACAAACATTGAAAAGTTACTAGGAATAAGGAACGTTTTCTTTGAAATGACGAAGCAAGTGATTTAACGGAACGTGAAGGTAAAAAGTGAACTCCGTGGGAGTGTGGAAGGAATTAAGCGATTGTTGTAATATGTAAAGGGAAACCTGCTTTAAAAATGATACCTCGTTTCTTTGCAGTCTCTTTCTTAAGCACTGTGCAAACCGTCTAGGCAAAGAAACAATCAAATATAAACATTTGTCTATGGACACTTTTGTTAAATCTGCAAAAGAAAAATTAAGAATTCTACTGAAACTTAATTGGTTAATTGCATAAAAGAATGAGTTCTATATATTGTAACTCTATTTTGTAAGTTTCAAATGAACTAGTTTTATTTTGTTTTGGATAATGTCCTCTTGCTTAAAATTGCAAACAGACAAAGCACAAATTGGTTAGTGCTTGTGTTAGGCATTCAACTTTTAAGGTTAAATTTACTTTCTAAGAAAACCAAGTTATTGTTTTAAGAATCCAAGCCCTGAAACTTCACTGTGTCTCTGTTCAAGGCTGAGTTGATAACACTTTTAGCTTGCTTTCAGATCCGAAATTGTGTGTGTCTGCAAACTGCCTGTCTGTTCTGGAAGGGAGGGGCAGCACTGTCCCCCATAAGTAAGCCTGTAACATTGCATGTGATTCTTTTCAGGAAAAGAAAACCTTTTTGCTTGCTGGAATAGTAACTAGCAAGCATCTTGTTCTAAGAAAGAGTTTCTGTAGTAGTAAATCATTTGAAGCTTTACATTAAAAAAAAACAAAAAGAGTCTGGTCTGCAGAACAAGAAGGAAACTGAGGCATGCCATTGTTAAGGAGGGCTAGCAACTCTAAAGTAATTCAAGGGAGTGGAAGGTCACGAGTACCGATGAAGCACCCTTATTCTCGGAAAGTTGCAGCTCACTCGCACACGAAAATGGTTAAAGAATTAGTTGTAACCAGTTCCCCTAACAGATCTTAAGCAGAAGCAAAATGCAGGACAATGTAGCACTTTAAAGACTAACAAGATGGTTTATTAGATGATGAGCTTTCGTGGGCCAGACCCACTTCCTGAGGAAGTGGGTCTGGCCCACGAAAGCTCATCATCTAATAAACCATCTTGTTAGTCTTTAAAGTGCTACATTGTCCTGCATTTTGCTTCAGCTACCCCAGACTAACACGGCTACATTTCTATCACAGATCATAGGCAGTATTTTAAGTTATAATGAGCCACCCCAATAGGGGTAGAAATGTTTTCTTCTCTTTCAGATCATCAGAAAGCGCTGGTGCCAGCTGAAGAAAAACAACAAACAACAACAAACAACAACAAAAACATGGTTCTGTGTCATGACATAATAAGTTTGTGTTCTGTCTTCTGTCCAAGTTTGTCTTGTGTGTCTTAATTGTAATACATTTTGCAAATATTGTTGTGTGTAGGACATTGATGTTTTTATGAAAGGATATTTTAAGTAATGCAGAAGCATGAATTTAAACAAAAACAAAATTAATAATTGAGCTCAATCAATTGGAAATCAATTAGCAACTTTAAAATTTAGTGAAAAGATAATAGTGTAGTAATTGTTAAGCTAGGAGAATGTTAACAATGTCTCCACAGGTGAACAAAAAGAAACTGGAAAGAAGCAAGAAGTGTGCCACGTGAACAGAAAAACTAGGAGTGAAGTACCAACCCCTCCCCACTGGATTAGCTTTGCTTTAACAGCCACACTAAGTTCCCTTTGATTAACGTCACTTAACAACAATAGTCTGGAATCTAACCAGTATTTTGTATTATGATAAATATCAAGAAAATAATCCAAATGTTACCCCCACCCCTATTCCCTATCCTCTTTTGTTTGCAAACAGGAACTTTATGTGTCAGATGGAAAGTAATCACCACAATGATGGTAGTCTGCGCATAACCCTATTCTAGTCGTTGCCTGGAGCTTATATAACCATCATAGACGTAAACGATGAACCAGCTCCCTGGTGCAGTGACTATCCTCGCCTCCAGTTGTTACATCCAGGACATTTTTAGCTTTGCGGGAATTGAGCCCATTCTCGACTACTCACCAATGCAAAAGGATGCTGCACCTTTGGCCATGTAGCCATTCGAGGAGGAGGCATTTATGTACGGAACTCCTCGCTGTCTCGTTTTGTGGGGCAAAAAAAAAACGCGATTTGTCCTCACTCTGGCAGTCGATAAGCACCTAGTTTAGAAAAGCAGCTATAGCAATATCCACCTGGAATCCTGTTGGAAATCTGATAATGCGAGAACTGCTTGAATTGAATGCCCTGGCTATTAAATGCCTCGGTAACCAAACCGGCAAAGGACTAAAATAGTTATCAGATAAAACTGAAGAAATACATGTATATGTTATGCAAAATAGATTAGCTCTTAATTACTTGTTAGCAGAAGAAAATAGTTTTTGTAGCTGGTTAGATGAGTCATAATATATGGTTCTATGTTTAAAGATAAATGTTGTATGGAAATTAAGTCAACTGAACAAAATGTAAGTGATGTAATTGAAAATATTGAGCAAATTGTAACGAATGTCAGGGAATCGCGCACCTTTTTCGGACTGGGATGGCTAGCCTCATAGTTTAGTTTAGAATGATACAAAGAACTTTTTGTTTCCATTTTTATCACATTCATAACATGTATTGTTTGTCTTGTTCTAGGATGTGCTGTTTTTAAAGCCTGTACAAAACGCATTGTTGCGCAAGTGCTTCTCGTGGAAAGAAAATCTTTACTTGGCGCCGATAAAGGCGATGAGGACGAGGAGGAGGTATAATTGGTGGCGTTTGGGCCACTCGGCCATGGCCACGGGGGCATGTTGGAAAGCAGGCTTTTTCTGTCCATGGCCTTCGCGTATAGCCCATCCTGCTACACAAGGCCCCTCACAGAAAACCCAGACTGTGAGATATTCAGAGAAGCATAGGAAGCACAATGCAGCTTTCTATAAAATGGAATTTGGCCTTGTAGGCATCATAGAACAGGGAGGTGAGCATGAAAAAATAGAATACAAGCTGCAAGAGATAAATAAGACTCTCTTGACCAGTCCTTGAAAGCAGGGAGGTAGGCATAGGGAGATAAGACGCAACTGCCATGCACATTAACCATGCCCACACCCAGCACTGTCCACGGGGCCATCAGGCAGGCATCATGAAAAATCCTATAGGGCAGTATTTCACATTACCTCATTACCAGCCTATCAGGCCCGGCCAAGAAACTAACCCTAATAAGGTACCGGATATCAGGTTATGTTATAAAAGACCCTCAACCCCTTTGTTTGATGGAGGTTCCGTGTATTGAGGGCACGTATCTTTTTTTGCCCGGCTAAAGGATTGATCACCCTAAGGCTGCCTTCCTACCCTTCGAGTCAAATATAGGGGTGCACGAGTCCTGAGCATGCTCCGAGTTCTAGTGTGTCTTTGTGTTATTATCGATGCTGGATTTGTAAGTATTGCTTAAATGTATTAGTTATTGGTTTAATAGTTAAATTGCGTTAATTTCACTGTGTAATTCTGTAAAGTGTATCTAAGTTCTGTTAACCACACTGTGTAAATCGTATAATTTTGTGTTGTGTAGTAGTGTTGTATTTAGGTTAAGTGTAAGTGTTAGAAATAGAAGTCCAAGAGTTGTTAAGTTGTAAAAGTAGATTTATGACTAACTCCACCAGCTGCCCTAAAATAACCATAGAGAGGCTGGCTTTAGACGGAGTTTCATTATCATTATATTGTCTTTGTTTTTGTATTTTTGTTAAGCGAATTAGAGATAGTGATTTAATATAAGTAAATTGTAATCTAAGAATTGTAATCAGTTAGGTATAGTCGAGTTCAAGTTTTCTACCCTGTAAAAGCATTAGGCAATTGTTAGTTAAAAAGACCATTTTCTAATTGTTAGTTTTGATAAAAGAATCATTCCACTTAATAAAACTCATTTGTTTTACACCATCATCCAGTAGTTTTCACTGGGTAATCGGCTTTAACCCTTGAGGCTTCCACCACATCACCGAACCAAGGTATAACTCAGTTGATTTATTTGATAATTGTATGGTAAAAACAAGAAAGTAATCAATTTATCAAAAACAGTGTGCTGTGACTCTTTTGCATTTTTGTCTGATTTTATAAGCAACTAGTTTTTAAGTGAGATGAAACATAGGCTACACGAGGCAAATTGGACTCCTGAAAAGGTTACAATAGTCTGGAAAGGTTGAGAGCCGCTGCTCTTGGAGTTGGAGATAGCAAACCTGGTCATTTCTGCAAGTGTCCAGTGACAGAGGCTAGATACTACAGGACAATATGTTCAGAGAGGCTCAGTAACACCTGTTGTTAACCTGCAAGCTATAGTAAGGGCTGCAGAACACTGAGGGCATTATTTGGATGGTCTCATTGACTGATGATATCAGGGAACTGACACCCCACTAATGGGATAAAGGTATTTTGTGAATGGCTCCCTCATGAAACGGCATCTCTGGGCTCCAAAGTGGGCGTGGGAAGATCAGTCAACTTAGAGGCAGATGGCATGGAGAGAAGCCTTAAACATCCACATCCTCCCACTGGACATCTTGCCGATGAGCAGATGTGCCTGCTGCAGCAAGAGTTTAGAAGGAAAAATCAGGAAACAGTCAGTCCCTGAGTGATGCAGGCTAGGGCTGGAGCACTCCACTTCCCACAGCCATGATGAAGCAGAGTGCAGTGGGCTAGGAGATGGGCAGGAGAGCAGAGCAGGCTGCTTTGTCATGGTGAGTGTGGGGGCACTGGACCCCTGATGCCACCCCACCCCTAGACTGTGTTAGGGATGGGAGCGACTAGTCAACTATTGGATAAGCAAAAGCTTATTGGATAGTTGACACACTAGTCAACGAGGCGCTTCCTCTCCCTTGCTGCCTCTGTCAGAAAGCAAAGAGGAGGGAGTGCTGGGGGAAGAAGAGGGAGTACTGGGGGGGGAGGGCAGCTTAAAAGCTGGTTCCCTCCAGCTCCAGCTCTGTGGGAGGGGGCAGGAGTGCAGGGGTGGTGTTCCACCTTTGAAATGTACAGGAGTCCCTGCTGGGGCTCTTGTATATTTCAAAGCAGAAGCAGTGCAAGGAGCCTGGAGTCAGCGGGACACTCAGAGTCCCCCACTGGCCCCAAGCTCCATGCAGCGTTTCAGTCTGTGAAATGCACAAGAGCCCCTGTTGGAGAGGGCCACGTGGCACTTCTGCCTTTGAAATGTAGCAACAGCTGGGTGGGCTCTGGCTACATTTCAAAGCGGAAGTGCCCTTATCGACTAATTGAATAGTCAATGGAATTCCATTGACTATTCAATTAGTGGATTAATCTAATTTGAACATCCCTAGTTTGCATAGCTCAGGGAAGGGAGCTTCAAGGAAAGGATGAAATGGGGAAGGAGCAGGGACAGAAGGAGGTAGGTGGGATGAGCACAGGTGGGTTTTGGGAGAAGGGGTGGAGTGGTGATGTGGCAGGGGCAAGAAGAAGAGGGGAGGGCAGGTCCTGGTGGGAAGTTGCCTCGGGTTCCATGCTGCAGGCCCCATGACCCCTAGGGATGGCTGTGGGCATGGTCACGTCTCTGTAGGACTCCTATAGCCATTCTTCTGGGACTGACCTGCAAGTTCCCAGTAAGACTAAGTTATTTTACAATCCATTATCTCTCACTAATGGGCCATCAGCACAATCCTGTTCATTGTTGTACTTGAAGGGCAGGTTCTAGGCTTCTCCCAAGATGGACACATTGGTATTATAAATCTACAGTCCATGTTCCTAGCTCCAGAAACAAAAGCAATGCATGCATGCAAACGGGGTAATCATATTCAGTAAATCATACCCTTTCCAAAGATATCTCACATGAGCCATTTTACACAAAGCACACTTCAGTTATGACATTCATAGTAGCATATTTTCATAAAGCATATGGAATGCCACGTCACAGTCCACATGGTGAGAATCTGAACTGATGAGGTAAATAGGTGGAGAGTGCCCACTGAAACCCCCTCTTACCTCATGCAATTCCCTCATGTGCAGCTTCTCAAGGCTCTCAATAGTTGAACATCGCAAGTGCTGTAATACTTGGATCTAATTATAATCGCTGGGTTTAGTGTACAGTTGCTCAGTGTTGTCAGATGTTTGTGGTATACAAAAGGTCAAACTTGATGATCTCTTCTGGCCTTTATCCCTTTGGGGACACCTACATTTGAGCTGGAGATGTGATTCCCAACTTGTACATGTTTTTGCACTAGCTTTGCTCAGGCTAATGTGTTTGTGATCCAAAGGACCCCTCATTACCGACTGGTAAAGGGTTCACTGTGATGTAACAGCATCTCCTATCAGGCCTGATAAACGTATTACACTCAACACACTGCTTTCATAGTATTTATCCAAAAAGGGTCAGTAAGGTGTCTAAAAATTCTTATAGCATACTAATTTTCATAATCACAGAGAGTTGTATATACAGATGATATTAAGCAATTGCGTGTGTGTGTGTGTGTGTGTGTGTGTGTGTGTGTGTGTGTGTGTGTGTGTGTAAATTAAACTTCCTTGTTAAAGCCAGTGTTGCAGAGAGAGCTGACAAACAGGTTTCTTCCACTGAGGAGACAAGCTGTGTTTCTTTCTGTCACATGCAAATTAAACATTGTGAGTCAACACAACATTCATGCATTTGCATACAGAACAAACAGGAGTACAGGAAAGATATCTGAATCTTAGGCACCCCTGAGGAAAGAAAACATAGGGGTCATCCTGACTTTGGAGACTAAACCAATGGATTTTGGGGTATATGTAGATAGCAAAAAGGACACCAGTTTATCCTTCACTGAGATTGCAAAAAGGACACAGTTTTCTGCACGCCTGAAAATTGGAACCTGGCCATGTAAGCTAGTGATGTTGGCAGATTGCTTTAGGTGAGAAACTGCTTTAGAGAAGGATTTTGATCTGTGCAAGCTAAGATTAGACCCTAAGAAGCATGCTATACCTTTTTGATGTGTTACCATTTCTTTTTCTATTTAGTCTTAGCTTTCTATTACCCTTACTCAGTATCTCTTAAAACTTAACCTTAGATAATAAACTGCCATAATAGTAAATTGACATGATAATAAATCACTTTGGGCCAGGTTTTCAAAGGGAATTAGATGCTTAATAAATAAACTGCCATAAAATAAACTGGCACTGAAAGTGTTAAGGAGCAGTTCCGATCCCAGGTTACTAGGACACACAGACACAGAAACCTGCAGAGCCTGCACCAGTGGGAGGAGGAGCCCAAAAGGGAGCCACACGGGCCAAACGGGGATTAACTCCATGCTAAGAGCTACAGGTCAGGGGCCTATAGAAGTCTTTACTGGCAGGAAGGGGCTGAGTCATGCGGGTCTGCAAGTTCCGTTATTTTCTTTTTGCTGTCTTATACAGGATTTTGATGGGAAGGTGAGTGGTAGCAAGTGGCCCAGGGAAGCAGCCTGGAGGCACTCCAGGGTGTTTGATACTATTCATAGAATCATAAAACTGGAAGGGACCATGAGAGGTCATCAAATCCAGTCCCTGCCCTCATGGCAGGACCAAGCACCGTAGACTATCCCTGACAAATGTGTGTCTGTTTAATCGCCTCCTAAATATCTCCAGTGATGGAGATTCTGCAACCTCCCGAGGAAATTTATTCCAGTGTTTAATCACCCTGAGAGTTAGGAAGTTTTTCCTAATGTCCAACCTAATATTGCCTTTCACTGGGCTCTGGATTGGAGTCTGGTTGAGTACGATGGTTCAGTCTCCCCTACCAACCATGTGATTACCAATTGTCTCTGATCATACTTGGATGAGGGCATTGGTTTGCCTTTGTCTGGGGAAAAAAAGTGTTTCCCATCCCACAACTTGGGTTCAAATATATTTTAGTAACACCCTATAGAAGGAATTCATAACTTCTCATATACAGTAGTGTTAATTTATGGATTTTTACAATTATTGATAACCAGCATAGTGGTGGTTTTCAGATGATACCTCACAAGGCATATTTTGTATAAACGGTTGCAGTAGGATGTGACTACAGGGGTTCCTAAGATCACAGATGCTCAATGAGCTGATCATTAGGTGATGCCAGGGGTAAGCTCCATGCCAAAGTCCAGACGTCAGAGAAGTATCTGCCTTTGCAAGAGATCCATGAATGGGAACCAGCAGTCTAAGCTGCTTGCAGGAATGAGGTAGGTGCTGGCCTCACTCCCCACAAAACAGCCAGAGGTGGCCACCTTATAATTTTGAGCTCAGTGCTAGAGCATTCATCATGGATGTTGGACCACAGGTGAAATTCCCACTGTCTTCCAGAGTGGGGAGGAGGATTTGACCAGGGATGTCTCATCTGCCAACAGAGTGTTCTGACCACTGGGCTTGACTATATTCCATGGGGCTCCCCCCAGCTCTCCTGTTGAAGTTGCCACACTGTGATTAATAATGAAGACTGGAGAAGAGAGGCTGGCCCTGGGATCTCCCATGTGGGTATCCTACCCATGGGACTGTACTTGCTCTCTGGCCCAATGATTGTTCAACAGTGGATAAATACTTAAACAGGCATTGTTGAGTTATTTCAAAACTACCTGATAAATTCTAACAAACTAGGTTTCACAAAAGGCTTGATAAGTAGGTATAATTATCCTCATTTTACATATCAGCTGTGTCTAGACTGGCCAGTTTTTCTGGAAAATCAGCCGCTTTTCCGGAAAAACTTGCCAGCTGTCTACACTGGCCGCTTGAATTTCCGCAAAAGCACTGACTTCCTACTGTCAGAAATCAGTGCTTCTTGCGGAAATACTATTCTGCTCCCGTTCAGGCAAAAGTCCCTTTTGCGCAAAGCCAGTGTAGACAGCTCAGATTTGTTTTCCGCAAAAAAGCCCTGATCGTGAAAATGGTGATCGGGGCTTTTTTGTGGAAAAGCGCGTCTATATTGGTACGGACACTTTTCCGCAAAAAGTGCTTTTGTGGAAAAGTATCCGTGCCAATCTAGATGCTCTGTTCTGAAACTTTTCCGTTAAAAGCATTTCTGGAAAATCATGCCAATCTAGATGCAGCCATCAGGTAACTGAGGCACACTTTTCTGCAGTTTGAACAAGATCTGAAGCAGAGCAAGAATCAAATCTCTTCATATCCAGTAATGCCTTATCCACAAGACTGTCCTGCTTCTCCTACAACTTTTTATTCATTTGCTCCCCTTCCTGTCTCAGGTGCTTGCTCTAGGTGGTCAGTTTTAATCTAAGAGACCTTAATCCTGCAAGCATATATGCAACTACTTTGATCTGAGAATGTGAATAGCCCTATTGACTAACCCTCATGCTTAAGCTAAAGCACATGCATAAGTGTGTGCAAGACTGAGGCCAAAGTATTTCCACAAAATATTCCTTCAAGATCCCTGATTGTCACCTTACAGGCTAATGATCTACTTTTAAATATAGTTGATGAGAAAAATAATGCAAGTAAGACTGACCAGCTAGAAAATACTGAAGACTTTGTATTAATATTTGTTTGGAAAAAAATAAGGCAATACTTCAAAAAAATTAGGATGTTTATCATCCAGATTTAGTGATGGAAGTTTGTATGAAAAGAATCAACTAATTAATGAATAGTGATAGAAATGCAGCCGTGTTAGACTGGTCTAGCTGAAACAAAAAACAGGACTACGTAGCACTTTAAAGACTAACAAGATGGTTTATTAGGTGATGAGCTTTCGTGGAATAGTGGAAGAAAATTGGCATGACCATATATACCAAAGGATACAATCGAAAAAATGAACACATATGAAAAGGACAAATCAAATTTCAGAACAGAGGGGGGATGAGGGGAGGAGGTAAATGTCTGTGAACTAATGATATTACAGGTGATAAATGGGGAAGCTATTTTTGTAATGGGTAAGGTAACTAGTGTCCTTGTTAAGACCTAGATGTAAAGTGTCAAATTTAAGCATGAATGACAGTTCAGAGGATTCTCTTTCAAGTCGGGTGTTAAAATGTCTTTGAAGCAGGATGCAGGTAATCAAGTCGTTGAGACAATGCCCTTTCTGGTTCAAATGGCAAGAAACTGTTTTTTCTTTGTGATCCTGTCTAATATCTGTTTTGTGGGTATTGATCCTTTGGTGAAGTGTCTGAGACGTTTGTCCAATGTACATAGCAGACGGACACTTTTGGCACATGATAGCATAAATTATATTTCTGGATGAGCAGGAATATGTGTTCTTGATCTTATAACTCACTTGGTTAGGCCCAATAATGGTGTCAGCAGAGTGAATATGTGGACAAAGCTGGCAACGGGGTTTGTTGCAAGGGAAAGTTCCAGGGTTAATATTAGTGTGGTATGTCCTGTGGTTGTTGGTAAGAATCATCTTGAGGTTAGGTGGTTGTCTATAGGAGACTATGGGTCTGTCTCCCAGAGCCTTTCGGAGTTTAGTATCCTGTTCCAGTATAGGTTGTAGTTTATTGATAATGTGTTGGACAAGTTTAAGTTGGGGGCTGTAGGTGATGACAAGTGGTGTTCTGTTGTTGGTTTTCTTGGGTCTGTCTTGAAGTAGATGTTTTCTGGGTATTCGTCTGGCTCTTTCAATTTGCTCTTTTATTTCTCCGGGTGGGTAGTTGAGATTTATAAATGCTTGGCAGAGATCCTGAAGTTTCTGGTCTCTGTCAGTGGGATTAGAACAGATGCGGTTGTATCGAAGGACTTGGCTATAGACGATGGATCGTATGGTGTGTTCTGGATGGGAGCTGGAGGCATGTAGGTAACTGTATGAGTCTGTGGGTTTTCTGTAGAGAATGATGTCTAATTTTCCATTGGTGATTTGTACTGTGGTGTCCAGGAAATGGATCTCTCGTGTACAGTGGTCCAGGCTGAGATTCATAGTGGGGTGTAGGTTTTTAAAATCTCTGTGGAATGTCACCAGTGTTTCTTGGCCAGGCATCCAGATCATAAAGATGTCATCGATGTAGCGAAAGTAGAGAAGGAGTAAGAGGGGACAGGAGCTGAAGACTGTCAACTTATTGTTATAATGTCAGAACAAAGTGAGGAGGTAGAAAAGGACTGGAGAAAAGCAATTGTGCCACTAACTTTCAAAAATGGAATGAAGGGTGATTCTGATCATTCTAAATTCAAGCCAAAGAATAATACTGAAGTGCCATTCTCCTGAAAAATGACTATATATAAACAGCACCATATGAGCCAACTAGTCTGCTTCCCAGTGTAACTAGTTATATTTTAACTTAATCAGTGTCAAAAATAAGATGTTGTCTTTTGAAGGTGGAGAGTTATTGCATATCATCAGCGTAAGTGTTAATGAAGCTGCAAGTCCAAATTCTGCCCTAGGTTATACTTGTGTAACAATTGTGACGTTAAGTAGCTATGCCAGAGCAGCCTCGTTAATGACAATAGAATTGCACAGGTATAAAAAAGAGCATAATCAGATAATGGGATTGCCCAAGTGAATGTGTTCATTTGTACTGTGCTAGCAGCTAATGACACAAGTCAAGGGTCCCATTGTGCCACACGTCATACAGAGGGACAATAAAAAGGCAGCTACTACCACAAATAATTTAGCATCTAGGCAGATGCAACAAATGGACTCGACAGACAAATGAGCATACATGAGAGGGGAAAGATGAAGTAACAAAAGAAAGCAAATTATATTATAGGAAGAAGTTTGTCTTGTGTCTATCTAATTTTTTTTATAGCACCTATTACTACAGTAGCTAAGCCTCACTTCTTAAGCAAATTAGATAGTTATAGCAAGGAATTAGAGGATTTCATGGATTCTTCTGCTCTTCTCCCACCCCAACAGCTGCATTGTTCTGGGACAATACTGTTTGTTACTGTTTGAAGTAAACGGTGGCAGAGGAGAGATATTTAAAAATCATTCTGATTATGATGGGAAAGCTTTATCAAAGAGGAAGACCTTACATTGTGTCCTAAATGTTGCTTAGATTAATCCAGAATGTAATCTCCTCTAGAAATTCATTCATTCCATAGCTGAATCCTCTGGACTGAAATAGCTTGATCTCCAGCTTTCATGCACTTGCTGTACTTCGTAAACTGCATTGTCTCAGAACAGAGCAGCTGGCTTGGCAGGTTCTGAGTTCAGAGACATCAGGGATATAGCTTGGATATTTCAAACAGAAATATGACCTAAACATTAATCACTAACATGTAAACTGGGGCTTAAGATCCAAGCACTTAACCATGTGCTTAACCACACTCGTGATTAGTTCTATTGAACTGAATGGGGCTACTCACATGCTTAAAGTTAAAAACATGCTTAAATGCTAGCTAGGTTGATGCCTAATTACTTAAGTGCTTTAAAAAATTACAAAATTGTGGGGAGGTGACAGCAACAGTGCAGGGAATTCTTAAGATATGCATCACATTCCGACACACTCATTCTATCATCAAGAACTTAGAAGCCTGTCCACAACTATCATAGCTGTGAATAAGTCATTGTTGATCTATAGTGTGAGCCTGCCTCTATGAATCACCGTGATGTTGCATCACTCTATATTTTGCCTGCATACAACCGTATATTTGTGGTCAAGTCAAAATTAACTCACCCTAAATCTCACATGCTATTTTCCCCCACAGTACAACCATGTGAGATGCTTTCTCAGTATCTCAAAACCAGGAAATATGATGAGCAAATCTTTGTCTCAAGTAGTTATATTGTCCCCTTACCATAGTGTCTGAGTGCCTTTGAATTTATCCTCCAATAAATCTTGTAATATAGGAGGTGCTATTATCCCCATTTTTGCAAATGGAGATCGGAAGCCAGATTTACAATGGGATTTAGACATTGTGGTGCTCATCTTTTAGGTACATAGAAAATCATTGGGACAATAGTGGGCTTTATAAATCCAAAGTTAGGTATCTAGACACAGATCCACAAAAGTATTTAGATTCTTTGCTTCCACTGAAATCAATGGAACATAGAAGCCTAATACCTTTTGTGGATCTAGGTCTTCGGTGCCTCAGAATGGCCTCCACAAAAGCTAGCACATTAGTGAGGGTGGAGTGGGCTAGTTCTCACCTTTGACCTATTTTTTTCTATCCTACTAATGGTCAGCATTTAAGGGCATCATTAAACCTTCCTCTACACTCTACTCTTTCCTAATTATTGAGTAAACATTTATACACCTGGGAATTTTGGTAAGATATGTAGTTACTTACAGAGGATGGTGAGTCCTTGGTTTAATTCTCCCATAAATTGTAATCCTCTCTCAATTTCAGAGAACACAGAAATGAACTGTTTATTTGAAAGCAGGACACTTGTGTAGACACAAAAAAATAAAATCTAACCATGGAAGACTTTGAAGCTGAGTTAAACCTCTTTCTAAGTATATCATTCATTATAAAAGGAGTTTTGTATGGAAGGGTGCATCCATATAGCACCCTAAACTCGCAATAAGATACGCAATTTGCATTATGCAAATTGCATATCTTACTTTGAAAGTATTTTGAAATTTTTGAAATTTGGCACGTCTACACAGTGCCAAACTTTGAAATAAAGCATTATTTCTAGCCATCCCTTATTCCTTGTGCAATGAGGTTTACTGGGATGGTGAAATAGTATGCCCGTTATTTAAAAAAATATTTTGAAATAACAGGCAGCTTGTGTAGATGCAGGGTAGCTATTTCGGGATACCAGAGGTATCCCGAAATAGCTGTGCAGTATAGACATAGCCTAGCAGTCCCTATTTGAATCAATAACCATCTAGGCCCCTTCCATAGTCCCATTGATTTAACTTTACACACTACAAATAGGAATTAAGCAAGTGTATGTATCTATGAAGGATGAAGGTCTCCGAATTTCCCAGTTTGTCCTGTTGTTTTGGTGTCTCTCACAGTAGGAAATGGTGATGAGGTTTTTGGAAACTACACATTCACTACAGGCAGTCCCCGGGTTACGTACAAGATAGGGACTGTAGGTTTATTCTTAAGTTGAATTTGTATGTAAGTCGGAACTGGCGTCCAGATTCAGCTGCTGCTGAAACGACCAGCGGCTGACTACAGGAAGCCCGAGGCAGAGTTGCTCTGCCCTGGGCTTCCTGGAATCAGCTGCTGATCAGTTTCAAGAATGGCTGAATTTGGACGCCTGGGACAGAGCAGCTGGGGCGCTGCCGGGTAGGTCCCCGCAGCGCCGCACCTCAGAGCTGCGGGGACCAACCCGGCAGCACCCCAGCTGCTCTACCCCAGGTGTCCGCAAGTCAGCCACTGCTGAAACTGATCAGCGGCTGATTCCTGGAAGCCCGGGGCAGAGCAACTCTGCCTCGGGCTTCCTGTAGTCAGCCGCTGGTCAGTTTCAGCAGCGGCTGACTTGGGGACGCCTGGGGCAGAGCAGCTGGGGTGCTGCCGGATTGGTCCAGTAGCGCCGAGGAGCGGCTCTGCGGGACCAACCCGGCAGCGCTCCAGCTGCTCTACCCCACCCCAGGCGTCGTAGGCGAGAAAAGCCTGGTCTGCTGGGGGGGGGGGGCGCACTAGCTGCACTCCCCCCCCAGCAGACCAGGGAGACGCGGGTGGCGGGACCGCCGAGACGCACCGCGGTCCCGCCCGCATCCTCCGCGGCTTTGCTCCGCATTTCCCTGGTCTGCTGGGGGGTGCACCCCCCAGCAGACCAGGGAGACGCGGAGCAAAGCCGCGGAGGACGCGGGCAGCGGGACAGCCCAGACGCGACACGGCTGTCCCGCGGCCGGCGTCCTCCGAGGCTTTGCTCCCCGTCTCCCTGGTCTGCTGGGGGGGACTGCCCCCCCAGCAGACCAGGGAGACGCAGAGCAACTTTTCTCGCCCCGGAAGACGCGGGCGGCGGGACCGCGGCGCATCTGGGCGTCCCGCCACTCCCGTCCTCCAGGGTGAGAAAAGCCCCATTCGTAACTGCGGATCCGACATAAGTCGGATCCGCGTAACTCGGGGACTGCCTGTATTTCTTTCACTGAAATGTTGAATAAAATCAAAGAGGAAAGTTTGGAGATACAGTGAAGTTCTTTAAAACAGGGACTTGTCACTAGATCTTATTTTTAAAATTAATCATCTAATTTTCATCTTGAAAAGGAAGAGAAGGGCACTTGCAGCTGCTTTTGTATATTAATCTGAATTTTCATTGGGATGGAAATGAAAGGCAGGGACTCGGCCAATACATGATTAAAATGAATATGCAACCTGTGGGCCACATGTGGCCCATTGAGGTTCTGTGTATGGCCCATGAAACATTTTGTTTACCACTGCTCACGTTCAGGATTGCTAGATTCTGTTGGTTTCTGTCCTTGCAGTTTTGTCCTTACCGGTATTTCTAAAGTGGCATGCATGTGAAGTGAGGTGTGTGCTGATCGCACACAACATTGTGAGAGCCATGCACTCCCTCTGGATCCAATCAAAGCACTGCTACTATGGTTCAATCAGCACAACTGCAAATTCTAGGTACACAAGCGCAGTTAGCAAAATTACCACAGTCTTGGTTACAATGAAGGAGGGCCCCTCAAGAGGTTCACTCACTAGCCTATGTCAGTGTATCAACCTTTAAAAAAAAATTATAAGTACCCCCAGTACCTACAGTTTTCAGACACACAATTTTTTTTTCTACTGTTGCAACTATGATTCTATGATTCTAACACATTTGTTTAAACAACTTAATGGTAGCTGGGTGAAGGTGAATTAAATTTTTGGGTGTAAAAAGTACAAAAATAATTAAACACTGTAAAACTTAAAACTTAAACACAAAAATTCAGTTTTCTCCAAATTTCAGTTGTGTTGACGTACCCTCCAGACTTCTCTTGAGTACCACTAAGGGTACTCGTCCCACTTGTTGAGAAACACTGGCCTAGGTTACCCATTGCTGCTTTTCAGTCTAGTAATTCAGGCTTCTTCAAGACACAACCTCAGAGAACCATAAACAAAGGAAGGGAGAAAGAAAAGGGACCAGTTCCCCTAAAAAGGTTTAATTTGGGGTTCAAAACAAACATATATGAAGCATGAATATTAGACTCAATGTAGCGCTATCTTCTGTTGGCATTTTAGGGAACCAGTAGTCCAGCTAACTCCCTGCAAAGGAAAGAGAACAATGGGATCTGGGAAGTTTTTTCATTTCAGATTCAGCCTTCAAATAAATTTTCCAACGGATAGAAAGTATTCATAGGCTTAATAGTCACTTAAAGGAATATTTATCTCAGCATGAAGATCCAACATCCATCAAAGACTTTATTCTGATTCTGGGACAGAGTTATCTGGGATGGAGGAAAGTATAAGCAAGAGAGAGGAAGTGACCTGGTTCAGCTCTCTGCTCTGGAACAGACATCTTACATGGCCAGAGTCAAATCACTTCATGGCTCTGTGCCTCAGTTTCCTAGCTGTAAAATGAGACTCATAATACTTCATTTGTCAGTTTTCAGAATGAGGAGAGGTAACTCAGGGTGCATCTACACAGCAGAGCTTAACTCGAAATAAGCTACGCAAATTGAGCTACGTTGATTATGTATCTTAAATAACTTATTTAGAAATTGGGAGCATCTAGTTATTTCCGACTTCCCTTACTCTTTGTACAATGAGGGTTACAGGAGTCAGAGTAAGAAGTCTTCCAACTTGACAGTATTTTGACATTATTTCAAAATAACTGCCTGCTGTGTAGACACGGACTAAGTTATTTCGAAATAACACTAGTTATTTAAAATAATGTTGCTGTGTAGACGTACCCTCAGTTATACATTTCTTTCCCTATGAACCTTGTGAGTTTGTTCTTTGTTCTGGAGGAATGCTTGAATGATATTGCTAGATGGATACATCAGGCTTAGCTTATTCTCAGCATTGGGAAGACAAGTGGAGAAAGAATATTTTTACATGATGCCTTGCTCCTTTTCAATACCTCCTCCAATGGGATTCCTACAGAGGCTGAGCCAGTTTATTAATTTGGCATCACTTTGTATTGCTCTCTATTCATGGAAAGCCATGCACTGGACACATCTTGGAAATGTGGTTTTCCGCTACACTGTTTGTGTAGATGATGCCCTTATTTATCTTGTGACAACCTGGCAATAGCAATATAACTTCAAGGCTTGCTTATTGTAATACTCTCTTCGCTGGATTATTGGTGACACTGATCCACCAATTGCTGCTCGTTCAGAATGCAGGAGGTTGATTGTTCATGAGTTTGAGGTACCAAAATCCTATCAGTCTGCTTTACATTCTTGACACAGGCTGACTAGTAAGGGGCAGATTGATCTTTAATTAGCTTTCCTGGTTTATAAAGCTCTGAATGGGACTGGCCCTATTTAAATTCAAGGCCTGTTTCCTGAGTTTCCATGTGATTTCCCTCCTCCCCCCTTTTCCCCTTGCACACTACCTGTGCTAAGTAGTTCTTTCATTTCAATTAAAATCATAGGTGATTGACTTTGCACTGTGGCGGTCCCACTCATGAGGAACTGTCACCTTTCAGAAATGTGTCACATTTAATTTCTCCCTCCTTTTAAAATAACATTAAAAACTGTTTTCAGAAGTGTTTTTAAATTACCACCATTGTTGCTGCTGTTTTATTGTGTTTAGTCACTTTGTCTGTAATTTTGCTGAGACTGAAGTGTTCTTTTTATAAATTGAGCACCCCAGGCACTCTTGTGAACTATTTAATGGCCATAATACAGACATGACCAATTCCATCAAAAACACTATGGGGAACTGGGGGAATGGTGACAAATTATTTTTGTTCTTTCAGGAAGACAGAAACCTAATCAATTCAAAAAGAAAGAATTAAAATCGTTGCAGTTTTCAAGTATCCAAAAGGGTGTTAAAAGGAAGAGGAAGAAAAATTGTTCTCCTTGGCCTCTGAGGACAGGATAAGAAGCAATGGGCTTAAATTGCAGCAAGAGAGGCTTAGGTTGGACATTAGGAAAAAGTTCCTAACTGTCAGGGTGGTTAAACACTGGAATCAATTTCCTAGGAAGATTGTGGAATCTCCATCACTGCAAATATTTAAGAGCAGTTTGGATAGACATGTATCAATGATGATCTTCTAGTAATGCTTGGTCCTGCTGTGAGGGCAGGGGACTGGACTTGATGATCTCTCAAGGTCCCTTCCCGGTCCAGTGTTCTATGAAAACTTTCTAAATTAACTGATTCGGCCTTCCACGGTATTTGTGGATTTTTCTTTCTTTCTTATTATCTGCATGGAATCTGGAGTTTGGTTTATTAACGCTCATGGTTCATTTGTTTAGCATCATGTCCACCGGTTCACATGTGGGGAAACAATTTACAAAATCTCAAGTCATTGATTTTTTTTAAAAAAGGCAAATCCATAGCTCAAGGCTAATCTACATCTCAGGGTATGTCTACACAGCAAAGTTATTTAAAAATAACAGCCGTTATTTCGAAATAACTTTACTAGCATCTACACAGCCAAATCACTATTTCAAAATTAATTCAAAATAGCAGAGTGATTATTTCGAATTTGGTAAACCTATTTCCACAAGGAATAACACCAAATTCAAAATAGCTATTTCGAAATAAGTGCTGTGTAGACACTTATATTGAAATAGGGGGCCTCTAGCTTTCCCAGGGTGCCCTGGTGGCCACTCCAGCCTCAACCAAGAACACTCCTCTCCCTCCCCACTCCCCAGAGCCCTTAAAGGGGTTGACTCTGACCACAGTGCCTGTTCCAGCTCCAAGCCTGCGAGCCCAGAGCCATCAGTCACTGCGCCTGACCCAGTGGCCCCAAAACATGAGCCAGCAAGCCACTGGCAGCCAGACCTCCACCGCTCCCCAGGAGAAGTCTGTCAGTTCCCAGAAGCCTGCCAGGGTCTGGAGAAGGTGGGCGCCTTCCTGGTTCAGGGTGGAGATCATGGACCTTATTCAGGTTGGGGGGGATGCCCCCAACGTCCATGATCTCTGCACTAGACGGAGGAATGCGGCCGTCTATGGCAGGATACTTTCCAGCCTGGCCACAAAAGGCCACATGTGAACCCAGGAGCAGGTTTGCACAAAAATCAAGTTGGTCCGGCGAGTCTCCCCAGCCCTGAGCCCTGAGCTTCCCCTCCCCCTTTTCCCCCTTGATTCCCCCTTCCAGCTCCCTCCTCCCAGGTTTCCCCCTCTCCTCTCCCACCCTCTCTTCTCCCCTCTCCCACCTCCTTTCCCCAGTCTCACCAGAGTTTCCTTCCTCCCCTCCCCCCAGTTTTGTTCAATAAACCCAGTTTCTGTTTTTGAACATACATGCCTTTTATTTGACATCAGGAAGGGGGATTAGAGAGGGATAAATGGAAGGACGTGAGGGAGAAATGAGGCACAAGCCCCCAGTGGGGCAGACCAGGGAGGCTGTTAGTGCTCTTCAGGTTGGAAGGTCTCCCGCAGGGCCTCCTGGATAGTGACAGGCCTCCGATAGACCTCCCGGATGACAGCCTGCAGAAAGTGCAGCCAGGCTCGCAGCAACACATCCATGAGAAGCTCCAGAGTGCCCAGGAGCAGCTCTGGCTCCCTGCTGCAGAGTGCTGTGGTGTCCCGAGTGAGGGCAACTAGAGCACGCAGAGACAAAATGCTTTGCTGCTCCTCATTGAGGTAGACAAGGAAGCAGGGAAAGCTGAGAAGTGGCTATCCGGGGGGGGGGGGGGGTCGCTTTAAGCATAGGCCTCAGATAGCCTCAGGCAGCAGCCACACAAAGTAACTCCTGACCTGATGCCCTGCCAGACCTGGTTCCGGCCGGCCTTAAATGCAATTCAATGTCTGCTCAGTGTGGACGCACTATTTTGAAATAGCAAAACGCTATATTGAAATACATTTTGTGTGTAGACGCAGTATTTCAAAATAAGCTATTTCGAAATAACTATTTCAAAATAAGATATTTTGAAATAACACTGTGGTGTAGACATACCCTCAATGTGCACAGCATGTATCTACACTTCATATCCTTATCTGCACTCAGATCACTTTCTTTCAGAGACTTAATCTAACAATGCAAATGTCTGAGCAGAGTCAAAAAGTTTTTATTTATTTAATTTATTTATTTATTTTGAGAAAACAACCTGCCAGAGAAATGTCTTTACATTTAAAAAAATTTCCCCCAAATTACACTATTCCTGGCTCAGAAGGAAACATATTCAGTCCTGGAGAAGTGGGGCGTTTTAATATGGGATGGAAATGAGTATTTAATACCACATTTGGAAACTGGACATCTATCTTATCTATCAGTATAAAATGTTTATTATTCGGCATGAGTAATCCAAAACCTTAAAAACAGACATTTGTCTCCAAAAAGTTATTTAACATTTTAATTTATTTTCAAAATGTATTGGGTATAATTGGTTTAGATACATAGTTTAGTATAGGCAACAAATTGCTACAGCCAATTGAAATTGAAGGAGAGAGAGTGTAGGTTTTCATGTGAAATGAGATTTTGAAATATCTAAACCACCATGACAACCCAAATTCCCTCCTGTATTTTCAATTAGCTATGAGCAATTTCTCTTCTTTACCTGTCCTAAACTATTACATATCTAATTAACTTTTAAACATCTGCATTCCACACCAGTGATGACTGCAAAGTGTGATTCCTGTCTATCATTTGCAGGATCCTAAAGGATTAATGAAGCAATGTAAATGTCAGGTAATGATTATTGAGATTAAAATTTCATTCTTATTCAACTATCATTTTGTAGTGATTAGTGTCCTTTTATCATGGCCATTCTTTTAAAGAAAACGTCACAGAGGCTGTAAAAATGCAAAATCAGTCTGACTATAATAAACTACAATGTCAAGTGTCATGGACAATAATTGATACTCTAAATATGCTTTATTTACCATATTCATGTAAACAATATCTGCTTGTTCTGCAATATGGTTTTAATGTAGTACATGTGGTCTGAGAACTGACCTTTGTAAACCTATTGTAACTTTCCACATTTATTTATTTGACTTTGAGAATAAAGCAGAGTGATAACCCATTTCCCGTGCCTATTTTAATTGCCAGTACACTCCTGCCTGCTATATTTAGTTACAATTTTTAGAATAACATATCAAGAGGATGAAAATAGCATTCACATTTAGGTTTATTTTCCATATATATATATATATATAATTTCTAATTTAACAATTGTCATTTTGTCTCAGTTTACATAACAGTGACCAGATTATTGCCACTAGCCCTGCACTGGGGTTGGCTGCTGGCTCCCAGCCCTGCTCTGGGGCTGGAATTGGGGCTGCCACTGGCTCCCAGATTCTGTGCTGAGGCTGGGGCTGGCTCTGCCAGCCCACCAGCTCCCAGCACCTCCCAGAGCAGCCCCATCCTGTCCCCTCTATGGGGCTAGAGCTTTCTTTTTACCCTTAGGCAGGGGTGGGCAAAAGGGCCTCCAATTAAGGCCTGAGAGTAGGGGGAGCGTGCAAAGTTTCCTCTGCTCTGTCCCTGCCCTGCGAGCAGTGTGCAACACTTAAAAGCGCCAAACGCTCCTGACAGGGCGGGAGGAGGCTTCATGTGCTCCTCTGCCCCCAAGCCAATCAGGGTCCTGGGGTAGGGTTGCCAGATGGTTTAACCAAAAATACTGAATCCCTCCCCCCTGTAAAAAAAAACACAGCGGGGAAAAAATTCTGTTGAGGAAAAAAAAATGGGGAGACCAAAGTTGTTGAGGAAAAAAAAAAGGACTCTGACAGCAGTTATTAAGCAAAAAAAAAAAAAAAAAAAAAAATATGCATGGCCCCTTTAAGAAGAGGCTTTTTTGCCAGTGGCCATTTTGTTTTTCTTTCTAGCCACAAGACAAGCCCCCTGAGGAACCAGGTAAGCGGGGTAGGGAGCATCCGGGGTGGCCCTGGGAACTGGGCCCGGTTGCTGACTGTGTCGTAGGGTTGCCAGGTGTCTGGTATTTTCACCTCCTGGCGGAGAAAAAAATCTGAAAATACCGGACATTTTAGGTGTCTGGTATTTTCTGAATTTTTTTTACTGGACATGAGGCAAAAATACCGGACTGTCTGGGTCAATACCAGACACCTGGCAACCTTATCTGGGGGCCTGGGAGCGTGTGAAGTTTCCTCCTCTCTGCCCCTACCCTGTGAGCAGCATGTGGTGCTTGGAAGCACCATGTGCTCCTGGCAGGGCGGGAGGAGACTTTGTGTGCTCCTCTGCCCTCAGGCCCTGATTGTTCTGGGGGTGGGGGAGCATGGGAAGTCTCCTCCCAGCCAGGGGCATGGGCATTTGGGGGAAACTTGGGGGAGGTGGAAAATGTGCTCTCCCACCTGCAGACCAATCATGATCTGAGGGTGGGGAACCCACATTTGCCACAGCCCTGCCCCTTCTACTCGAGGCCCTGCCCCTTCTGGTGCGGCCCAGGGCCACTTCAGAAATTTTTGAAGTGGCCCCCAGCAAAAAATTATTGCCCACCCCTGCCCATAGGTGCTTAAAGATGCAGATATAGTTCTAGTGGACTGAAAACTGGGCCTTTACCCTTCCTATGCTTGTTTCTCCATGTCAAATGTGGCTAATACATGCTTAACTTCACATGGAATTGAGATCCTCAGAAGAAAGATATTACAGGAGTACAAAGTATTATGAGTGTCATACCTTACTATAACTTAAGTTTTTCTAATGCTTTGTACAATGCCTGTTCTTAAAGCAATTCATGCAATACAAATTAATACATAAAGTAGCACATCGTGTTCCTTTGAGCATCTGATAACCAGGATAATTGCTAAATTGGCACTTTCCTGTTTACTCAGGAGGTATTTGTTAATAGGTTCTGCTGCAGTTTGGCAGGGTTTGCCTTTTCTATGCAGCTTTCCCTAACAATCTTTAAAAATATCTGAACAGCTCGCCCTTTCTTTTGGCTTAACATTAACAGTCTATAAAATTATTCTACTGTCCTTTGTTATCCAAATATTAGACCAAATCAAATTCGTATTAGGATTTATACCTCTCCTTATTACTAATCTATATCAAATTCCCATTTATTATTTATATTATCTGCATGCTCATCATGGACAATGGCTATAATAGGTATGGGAAGGCCAGTTTTTTATTTATAATTCCTGTACAGGTTCTGTGGCAGCCAAGAAGATAGTATGTGCTATTTATCTCTCTGGTCATGATGATAGTGGTGCTCAGGAGATCTAGTCATGTACTTTTGCGATGCGCTTTGAGGTGTGGACATGCTCTTGTGCAAGAAGTTTTTGCTCAAAAACACTTGCGCAAAACGCTTCTTGTGCAAGAAGCCTACAGTGTAGTAGCTGTTCAGTTTGGCTATGGCTGTTGTTTTGTTTCCAGGATGAAAAGTGCACAACAGCTTGTGTCTTCATTTGCCATATGGGTTCAAATTTGCAAATATGCCCATTTTCATACCCTAGGATGATCTATTTTTGAAAAAGTGTGAGGTTTTGGATATATTTTCTGTGATAACTTTTGTATTCTGCCTTTGCTGCTATGCTGGAATAATTATTAAATTAAACAGCAATGTATGCATGCAAAAGTAAGTATATAGTTCTTACCTCAAAAAATGTACAGTCTAAAGTCCTGTTCCTGAAATCCATACTCAACTGGTCAATCCCATTGATTTCTCCCTGTAAACATGTTGCAGAACTGGGCCCTAAATATATACATGAGTGCTGACAATAAAGGAAGGGAATGTGCTTATAAGAACTGAGTACAAGGATTTATTGTGATTATTCACTTTAGCTATGCGTCTCACTGGTTCATGACTAAAACGTGTGTTGTGAGTTTATAAACTAAAGGTTTTAGCCACTAACACTCATGGAGAAGGCCCTGTGACACTCCACCCCATAGTCTTCATAATGATGTTATGATATTATCACATAGTGATGCGTTTTATTCAAGACGTGAGATGTCATTGAAAAGGTTATATTTTGCTGAATATTCTATTTGTATGCACGTACCATTATTTGTGCCTGAAATTATGAATATTGATTTGGTATCTACATTTCAAATGTATTTTAAAGCCCACTAAATAGGAGCTCGGAGTACAGGAGGGGGTATGGTGTGCTAGCTCTGGTAGGGGGCTCAGGGGTGGGGCAGAGGCTTGAAGTACATGAGGGAGTCTGGGCTGCTGCCTTGGTGCTGGGGTTAGGGATAGGGGTGGGGCCTCTTGCCAGGCAGCACTCATTGTGGGGGCTCCTGGTTCGCAATACAGGAAGGCTATGGCAGGCTTCCTGCCTGCCCCAAACCTATGTAGTTCGTGGAAGAGGCCAATGTGCCCTGTGGCCTCTGAGGCTATGTCTAGAATGCAGGCTTCTTTCGGAAGAAGCTTTTCCGGAAGAGATCTTCTGAAAAAACTTCTTCCGAAACAGAGCATCTACATAGCAGAAGCACAACGAAAAGGTGATCTGCTTTTTTGAAAGAGAGCGTCCAGACTGATTGGACACTATCTCGCATATAAGGCCACCCCGAACCACTTCAGCCAGGGCTTTAGGTCACCAGTTGCTTCCGAGTGCTGATGCCGGAGTCTAGCTGAGACACACACTTAAAGGGACCCCCCTGGACAGCCATTTCTCTGCTTTTGATGAGTGCTTGTCTACCTCTCTGAGGGACAGCAAAGCTCTTGCAGCGCATGCTGTGGTTGCCCAGCTTTTCTGGATGCCACAGCTTTTGTCTTTGTGCCATGGAGCCGGAGCTGCCTCTGGGCATGCGATGGCCTGACATGGGCAGGCAGCAATTTCTGCAGCATTTTAGGCAGGCTGCCTTCCTGGTCCTGCACAAGCTCGACTCAGAGCTCATTCTTGGGACCCTCTCCCTGTGTGCAGAAGCAACACCCGTGCAACTGCAACCCACAGTGGAGCGGTGTTTCTGGAGGCTGGACACTAGTTCTGACTGATGGGACTGGTTGGTTATGGAGTGGTGGGACGACCAGCAGTGGTTCCAAAACTTCCGCATGCAGAAGGCCACCTTTTTGCAGCTCTGTGCCTAGCTCGCCCCTGCCCTCCAACGACGTGACACCCATCTGCAGCCTGCCATCCCACTGGAGAAGCGGGTCGCCATCACTGTCTGGAAACTCACCACCCCAGTTACTGTTCGGTGGGCAACCAGTTCAGCGTAGGGAGGTCCACCGTTGGGGCCCTCTTCATGGAGGTAAGGCACTCTGGGGCTACAATCCCTGCATGGGGCGGGACGGGGGAGTCCTGAAAAAGGGGACCCTACAGAAATGGGGGTTAGGAGGTGGGGGGGGGGTGGAAGCCCCATCCTCAGGGGGTTGTGTCATCCTGCCCTCACACAGCCCTGCTGCTGGGGGCGCGGCCTCATAGAGGGTGGCTCCTGGGATGTCTGAGGGAGGGAAGGGTAGGAGAGGGGGGGCGGGCACCTCCCAAGGGCTCAGACACTCCCTCTCTCATTCTCTGTTTTGTGTGTTTGTTTGTTTGTCTCCCTCTGCAGGTGGTGAGGGCCATCAACTCCATCCTGCTGCGCAGGGTCATCCGCCTGGGAGACCTGGACCCTGTCGTCACCAGAATTGCTGCCCTGGGGTTCCCGAACTGTGGTGGAGTGATTGATGGGACCCACATCCCGATCTGAGCACCAGAACACCAAGCAGCCCAGTATATTAATAGGAAAGGCTACTTCTCGACGGTCCTGCAAGCCCTGGTCGACCACCGTGGACAGTTCATGGACATTTCTGCCAGGTGGCTGGGTAGAGCACACGATGCCCGCATCTTCAGGAACTCTAGCTTGTACGGGAAGCTGGAGGCGGGCACATTCAGGTGCTGCTCTCATGGCCGGCTTCCTGCCACAAGGTTGCCCAGGGTTTCTGCAGCTTTAAGAGGGGCCAGGAGACAGGAACTATAGACTTGTGATTACTTTGGACAGAGTGGCCACCAGGGCACCTGTGTTATTTCCTGGAGGCCTCTTCTTTCTAAAGAAAACACTCTTCCCAGTCCCCACACACTTTTTTTTTCCTTCAAAAAAAGCTCTTTTGGAAAAAGGCTTCTTCCTCATAGAAAGAGGATTACTACTGTCCAAAAAAAACCCCTCTGTTCTTTCAATTTTCTTTCAAAAGAATGTGATTGCAGTGTGGATGTTACTCAAGTTTTTTCAGAAAAACAGACATTTTTCTGAAAAAACTCTGCAGTGTAGACATACCATCAGGTTGGGGAAAGGGGACAAGTGTCTCCAGCACTAACGTTTCAGCTCGCACTGGCCACAGTTCCCCATTCCTGGTCAATAGGAATGGCAGGGGCTGTGCTTGCAGGCATGAACAGTGTGCTGAGACCCATGTCCCCCAAACAAATAGGAACATGGTGGTCACTTCTGGGAGCGACATGGGGCCTGAACAGGCAGACAGCAAGCCTATGTTAGTGTAAGCCTTGCTGCATCACTGGAAACCACAATTGACTGGAAGAGTACCTAGGATCAACCAGTTCATCCTGATTGACTGGTGATGATTTAGGAGAAGCAGTAGGAGAAGCTACTACCTGGGGAGCCTTCCTGAGAATGCTACAGACAACATCCAAATATTGGCTGCTATGACTCTACAAAGAGAGGTACTGAGATGTGATCACATCTCCAGCCTCCATCTTGGGATGTCAGTGTTTTTCCACAGAACGGTCTAGGGAACAAGCTTTGAAATAAAGGGTTTCTGCCATGTGAAAAAAGCTATATGAGGCAGGGAGTGACATAATCTGATGTTCTTTGCTCCCCATGCAAGAGGACTCCTGGAAACAACTGAGGAACAAAGACTGAACTGCTGGAAAGTACTGGACCTAGGCTAAAGGGATTTTTAGCCTGTGAATGGTACACCTGGGGATTCCAAGCTGTAAACAAGTGCAGCTGGTCCCTTAAGAATCTGCAGCCTGCTTGTATCATCTATTTGGATACGAATAGCAGATTCTCATCCTATCTGTTGAGTATATTAAACCTAATTTCCGTGTTTTGTTTATTTGCTAAATATTCTGCTTTGATTTACTTGCTATCCCTTATCACTTAAAATCTATCTCTTGAAGTTAATAAACTTGTTTTTGCTTTATTTAAATCAGTGTGAGAGAATCATAACGTGGGGGCAAAAGACTATTGCACCTTTCTCTTCACACTGAAGGAGGGGGTAAAATTTATGAGTTTACACAGTACAGTTCCTTATGTAGCAGCAAGATAGGAGAAAGACATGACAACTGTTTCCAGGAGCTGCTGCAGGTATGCAGTCCCCAGCCCCTCACATCCTCCTGCACCCCAACCCTTTCCTTCTGCACTCTAAGCTCCCCACCCCTACCCCAGAGCCTGCACACCTGGCTCCCGGGTGGCTGAAAGTGGGGATAGGTAGGGTTGCCAAATGTCTGGTTTTGAACTAGACAGTCCAGTAGTTGAGCGTTCTGTTCGGGAAACAAATTGAGAAAATAGAAATGTCTGGTATCTTCTAAATAAGATGCAATGTAGATTGTGATGGAATGTCAAGGTGTCTGGTATTTTTGTTGAAATCATCTGGCAACCTAGGGGTAGGCCCAGGGAGAAGGGATGGAGTGAGCAGGGACAGGAGCCTGGGCAAGATGCTGGGGTTTGTGTGGGGTTAGAAAGTTACCCACACAGGGTGTGGGAGGCTACAGAGTCCCGGGGCTGGCGGCTGCAGGGAGCGAGAGCAGCAGACGCGCGTGGGTGGAAGCGGGAGGCGCTGGGGGGGGGGGCGGGAGGCAGCGGGTCGGGCTGACACAGGGCGAGCAGACACCAGACAGCCCCGCCCGCCCGGGAAAGCCCCGCCCGCCCGGGAGCTCCGGCGGGTGGGGAAAGCAGCGCGCGTGCTCCGACTAGCGTCTTTCCCTCTCCACGTTGGCTGGAGGGGGTGGGAGGGGGAAGTGTTTTCATTTGCATATCGCCGCTGATTGGCTCAGGCGCCTGGTGCCGTCCCTGCCGCTCCCCGGCTGTCGCGAGGTCCCTTTTAAGTAACCGGCCGGCTCGGGCGCCTCAGCCCGTCATTGTGACCCGCGCGCTCGGGCCGCTGCCTCGTCCGCGCTCCGGTCCAGCCCAGCCCCTGGCCGCGCGCGCAGGGATGTTTGACCGCGAGCGCGGCTGGAGCGTCTCCTTCGCCGGCTGCGGCTTCCTGGGCGTCTATCACATCGGGGCGGCCACCTGCCTGCAGGAGCGCGCGCCGCACCTCATCCGCGGCGCCCGCCACATCTGCGGCGCCTCGGCCGGGGCGCTGGCCGGCGCCGTGCTGGTCGGAGGCGGCTCTCTGGGTGCGTCATCCCGCCTCTCGGCCCCGCGACCTGGGGGGGCTGACGGGCAGGAGCGGCGCCCCCCATCCGGGGCTGGGCGAGTGGGCGCTGGGTCCGTGCGGGGGTGGCCCCTGTACCGGGGGGGGGGGGGGGTTGGTCGGTTGGCGCCTCCGTGTGTCGCCGCAGTGGCCCAAAGCGCGGGGGAGGGATGGAAACGTCTGTTCAGTTGCTCGGGCCAGCGCCTGGTTTGGGGTCAGGGTGCCGCGCTCTGCGGGGCTGTTGCGCGGGTGCCCCTGGCGTCAGCGGGGAGCAGCGGCCGGAGCTGCCCTGGCTCAGACCCACCCCACGGTCGGGCATCTCTCTGCTGCTTGCCCGTGTCAGCCGGTGGTATGGCGAGAGGTAGCAGTTGGCTGCAGAAACAGCGCCTTTCCGAACGTACAACTAAGAAAGTGCTGCCGGTAGCACATTCCTACCCAGGGAGCAGCTGTCTCCGTGCCACCAGCCAGTCTGCGTTTAAGGATCACATCGGTGCAGGCAGCTACAGCCAAGTATGTAGCGTTACTCAGCAGCACTTGCATCCACCAATTTAATTGGTGGGAGGAGGGAGGCTAACACAGATGACGTGGTTCAGAGAGGTGACCAAGTTAGTCTGTAACTGGAAAAACTTAAAAACCAAGAAATAGTGTTCCACTGCTACCTGTATAAACAGCCACACATCTTTCAGTCGCAGCATAATGCTTCAGACATAAATCAGCACAACCACCCACAAGGTACAAGGGGAGACCATAACATCACAGACTGTAGCTGCAACAGCAGCAGCACATATCTCTGTATTTGCTGCACAGATCTGCACAGATTTCCCACTTTAAAGCAACCCATGCACAATCACTCCAAACATCATTTTGAGGCATTAAATATGTGTAGAGTCAGTGTGAAGCAATGCTGAAAGTTACAAGTATGGTTGAGAGCTGTTTTTGTTTAGAATATTTCCATTTTCAGTCATAATTGGGGTTTGTGCTCTGCTTTGCAGGTTGTCTTTTTGGAAGCCGTGTAAGCTAAGTTTTGGAGGGGTAGTTTTGTTAGACTGTTTATGCAAAAATAAAGAGGGCTCCTCTGGCATCTGAGGGTGTGTCTAGACTACATCCTGCTGTCTGCAGAGGGATGTAAATTAGGCACTCTGAAAGTGCAAATGAAGTCGGGATTTAAATATCCCATGCTTCATTTGCATAATCACGTAATGGCACTCTTTCAAAAATGTGCTATTTCAAAATTGAAACCGCAGTCTAGACGCAGTTCTTTCGAAAATAGAAACCTTTTTTGTAAGATCCTGAAACTTCATTTTTGAGGAGTACAGGATCTTTCGAAAAAGGCTTCTATTTTTGAAAGAACTGCATCTAGACTGTGGTTTCAATTTAGAAATAGCGCTTTTTCAAAAGAGCATCATTATGTGATTATGCAAATGAAGTGCAGGATATTTAAATCCTGGCTTCATTTGCGCTTTCAAAGTGCTTCATTTACATCCCTCTGCGGACAGAGGGATATAATCTAGACACACCCTAAGTGTATGTCTACACTTGCACCCTCTTTCGAGAGAGGGATGCAAATGAAGACATTCAAAATGGCAAATGAAGCCGGGATTTAAATATCCCGTGCTTCGTTTGCTTAATCGCGTTCGGGAGCTATTTCGCAATGCCCTATTTTGAAAAAAGAAACGCTGTTAAGACGCTTTTGAGAGAAAACCCTTTTCTCGAAATAACTGGTAAGCCTCATTGTATGAGGAATATTGGTTATTTCAAAAGAAGGGTTTTCTTTCAAAATAACCGTGTCTAGACAATGTTTCTTTTTTCAAAATAGGGTATTTCAAAATAGTGCCCAGATGCGAGTATGCAAATGAAGCATGGGAAATTCAAATCCCTGCTTCATTTGCAATTTCACTGGTTTGCATTCCTCTCTCAGAAGAGGAAGCAAGTATAGACATACCCTTAAAGACTAACAGATTTATTTGTTAATGTTTACAGTGCCACAGAACTCATTGTTTTTAGTGTAAGCTAACTAAACTGGGAAAGACACTCTTATTCCAGAATAGAAGCATTCATTTGTTGAGTCATGATAGTATAATTAGAGGTATAACTATATCAATATAACTGCCTGTGAATTTATCTATGTATTCACTGCCTATGTGTGTGCATGTGTTTTTATATTCTAACACACATTTCAGTGGGAGAAAATTTTAAATCAAGTTTTCAGACTAATTTTAAGGGAGAGGATTCTCATTGAAAGAATGAGACCTGCAAGGATGGTAAAACTTTCTACTCTTCTCCCCGCCCCCTTTTAAGGGTTAGAAGAATTTTGAGTCCATGTATCCTGCAGAGAGGAAAAAGTCAGCTGAAAGTAGGATATTTCAGTGAGAACCTCCCAGCTTTGGAGAATGTTCTTATCATCTATTTTGTCTATACACACCATTCTGCAGTTGCATATTTTCAGTTGCTAAATATATTGTGACACAATGAGCTGTGCTGTGAGTAGGACCTAAATAGAGCAGTGGCTATAAAAATGAGAGGATTTTTTTATGCATGTGTATATGGCTTTCATGTACGTCTCCATACTCTTGTTCCTCCTTTTGACTTAAATCCTATAGTTGTCATTATTTTCAGTTACAAGACACTCCAGTGACTTAAGGGAGAACAGTAGTCAAGGGCTCTTATTCCTTAACCCTGCAATAATATTTAATAATAAACAACATAGAAAAATTGAATACTGTAGGAAGAGAAAGAGATAGCTGAAACCCTAATTCTGTTCCCTCCACTTTTCTCTCATCCACCTGTCAGTCAAAGCAAGAATTATTGAGAGTTTGAATTCTCATCTATTCCTTTTGTCTTAATTAGAAGTGACTCATTTTTCTTATAATTCTCTTTGACTCTGTGTAAGAGTTCCACTTACCTTTAACGTGCTTGCTCTAAAGCGTTTCCTTTCTTAGGGGTAGGGACCTGGTTTACAGAGGGTTAAGATTAGGGCTTAGACTAGCTTTAACATGCTTTTCAGCCTTACTCAACTCGCAGCACTCAAATCGCATATGGTGACTAGGAGGAGCACATGCTTAGAAATACTTTTTTAAAGTATGCATCCACGTTTAGGTTGAACATACACATAAAGCCAGGGTAGATACCAATAAATGATTTTTCTGAAGAAAAAAACCTAATTTTAAAATGTATATGAAATACAGATTTGTTTTTAAAGTTAAATTTGAAATTACAATGTACATTACAGCTTTAACTTAATATAATCTATGAAGCCATTTACTTTTAAATAAAAAATATCAAGCGGTACATTTTTTAGCTGAAGATTTTAAGAAAGCACTGAATTAATGGAAGTCACAGTCTGAGTGCTAAGAATGTCACAGTGTAAATGAATAAACGGTTAACAGATGATCATCAATTAACCTTCATGCATCCCTACCTCCCTGCTGCTGCCTCTATATCAGAGGCAGCAGCGGGAGTGGGAGCAGGTAAAAGCCAGCCTCCTGTGAGCACTGGCTCCCATCTGCCCCACCCCACGTGCTGCTGCCTCTGATACAGGTGCAGTAGTGTGCAGCGGGAAGAGGAGCAAGCAGCTCTATGGGAACTGGTACGCATGAGAAGCCAGGTTAAAAACTGGCTCCCCATGCATCTCCCCCCTCACATGTAAATGTGTACATACTGAAAATTTTAGCAGGTACACATTTACCAAGCTAAACAGATTTTCATATCCATACTAAGTATACGGAATCAGAGTTTGTTGAAGTGCTAAATCAACTTTTGGACACCAGTAGCCCGTTCTGCAGACGCAGAGAATAGTTTCTTCATTTCAGTTTATTCAATGACTTTAGTTCAACATTAGTTCATTCAAAGTTGAGAAACCAAGTGAGAGTTGACAAGCACAAGAGCTTGTTTTTCTTTTGTGATAGGTGAATAAAAGCTTGGTCTTGAGAGGATGAGATCTGTTAGTCCTAAAAATCTTGAAGGGATCTAGAAACCATCCAGCCAATTCACTAATAAATATATTAGTTTTATATTAGTTTTATATGCAAAACATGCTATTGTTTTTAACCAAATAAAAATGTAAATGCTGATTTTGTTTTTTTAATTGACTTCAGATTTCCATGCAAATATAGCTTGACACAAGTCACAAATCAAAAAAATTAATCAAGTAAATAAGAAAGCCATCAGCTGCCATTTTCTAACAGAATAGCACTAAATTTTATATAAAAGCCATATTTAGTTGCAAATCAGCATTTTAATTATTACCAACTAATGAGACTCATCCTTTCTTAAGGACAATAATTAAAAAGTACAAATGCAAAACAAATTTAAAAGTGACTTCCTGCTTGGTGATTTTAAGTTGTTTATTTTAAGACAATCCATCCTGAGGAAGTGGGTCTGGCCCATGAAAGCTCGTCAACTATTAAACCATCTTGTTAGTCTTTAAAGTGCTGCATAGTCCTGTCTTTTGTTTCATCCTGCTTAAAGCAGTCTGGGAAAACGGGCTGACTTTAGAAAAAGCTATTGGAAGTAGCTTATAAACAAATGAAACTTATACATCTTTTTTACCCCATGTCAAATTTCTGGCTAACCCTTGTAAAATGGAATACTGATTTCAGAATCCATTAGCTTTAACATGATCTGGTATGATCATTTACTAAAATACTTCTTATATACAAATGCTTTTGATTGTTCTGTTTGAAAAGTATCTTTCACGTTTGACTAGAAATATTAATTATAATGAATAGGTGACAGGTTTCTAATTCCTTTTTAGAACAATTAATAATTATTAGTCGTTAAGATGAGGAGACGCTTCTGATTGCATATAGTCAGGTGCTTATTACAGTACAAACTCTGTTATTCGGCACTTAGTTAACCAGAAAGCTGGCATTTCTGATATCTCATAATTCAAATTTTCAGTCTAGTAACCAGAACTAATATATTGCCCCGCACATTATTCCTCACTCGACTTTTATGCAGAAGAGGCAGCAGCATGGGGCATCATAATCTTCAGAAGTTAGGCATCTACTTTTATATCTAGGGTTATGAATGTTCACAAGAAAATGAGGTGGAATGTAGCCTGGTCCTCAGGACTCAACTATGTCAGTGAAAGTGGGAAAAGGAAAATTTATGGCATAAATGAACTGAGCAATCCTTTCATCTGTAGTGTCTTGTTAGTATTTGCTGGTCTAAACCCATACAAGGTTGTGGTTTTACAGGACGATTGACATCTTTTGCTGGCTATTGACACTTTGTTGTGTGAAACAGTTGCAGTATTGCTGCTAAAAGTACCAGTGGATGACTCAATTTATTGCATATAGACAGTCTAAATCTTTACGCGTAAATGACTTCCTGAACAAAATTAAAAAATGATTTTGAATAGTCGCTCTCACTCTATTATTCAATTAATCATTTACATTTTTTTTTTTAGCAAGGATGCAGATTCAAACATAATTCCTATTCAGCCTCAAAATTTACCAAACACCTACTTGCTAAAATACTAAACTCGTTAGCAAAAGGTAGACACACTTCTGAAAGTGAGTGGGGGTTAGTTCTGATGAAAATAGGATTGTCAGCCAGTCTTGAACTACAGTGGCCACCATGAACAGAGGCTACTTGGCGTCAACAGCCCTTGTCCATGGTGGGGCCCAGCTCCCATTGGGACCCCTGTGGACAGGGGTGTCTGCCAGAGCAGTCTCAGCCTGTAGCGAGCTTTGGCCTGCTGTGGGCAGAGGCCACTTCACAGCAGCCTCCCCAATCCCCATTCCCCACTGTCTCTGATAGAGGCAGCGGGGGCAGGCAGGCGGCACTATAGAGACAGTGCTGGGGTAGCTGGCTTTTAAGTTGGCTCCCCCTAGCACCAGCTTCCTCCCACACCTTGCTGCCTCTCATACCAAGGCAGCAAGGCAGGGGGAAGTGAATAGTCATCTACTCGCTAACATCCCTACTCTATAAGTCACTGACTTCTGTAAACTTGAAGTTCCATTTTTATTAGATATTGAGAGGGAGAAGAAGCTCTATCTCTTCTTGTCCTCAGGATTCTCCTGTTTGCTGTGAGGGAGATTGTCTTTACTACCTCATTCATCTGGCTCTTGGTTGCTGCCAGAGGATAACAGAGAGGAGGGTTCCACTGCTCTTGTCTATGTGTTTTTTTTAAATGTGTGTGGAAGAGGGGTTATCCTCCTCCCACTCAGGTGAACTATTGTGCCTACTCATAGCATTGCCAAACAGCAGTGATATGGAATAGAAATGGTGCTTGATAGTTTCACCACTGTCCCAGGTTTTTTGAATAGCAGCAGAAAAACTGATCAGAAATCGTTGTAATGTCTTGCTGCTAGTGCTTGGCAAAACTGAAACTGTTTGCAAATTCAGGTAGGTGACACTACATTAGTTAATATTTAAAAGGCTTTATTTGTGACTATAACGGTTGGAAACTTAATTTATTTCCTCCTTCAACAGAAGTTTTTTCCACAGCTTGATGGATTTTTCATTGCTTGGATTTACATAGGCTAAAATAAAACAGGAGTAAATGTGTTGTAGGTGACAAGAAAGGACAAAGTCATCCAGAGTATGTCTTTTTCAAAGCTGTTGTGAAAGGGTATGTCTTCACTAGCTCATTAATTCGAGCTAGGTAGGCAAATCAGGCAACCGGAGTTGCAAATGAAGCCCGGGATTTAAATGTCCCAGGCTTTATTTGCATGTTCCCGTTCAGCCGCCATTTTTAAATCCCCCTTAGTTCGAACGAACTGCCTGCAGCTACACGCAGCAGTTTAAAGTTAATCTGAACTAAATCTTTAGTTCAGATTAACTGTTACTCCTCATAGAATGAGGTGTAACAGTTAATCCGAACTAAGGACTTAGTTCGGATTAACTTTAAACTGCCGCGGGCAGTTCGTTCGAACTAAGGGGTGTTTAAAAATGGTGGTCTGACGGGAACATGCAAATAAAGCACGGGATATTTAATTCCTGGGCTTCATTTGCACCTATGGTTGTCTGATTTGCCTACCTAGCTCGAATTAACGAGCTAGTATAGACATACCCTAACTTACGGAGTTTGAGTTAATAAAAGATGGAAGAGAGTGATTTTCAAGTACTCTTAAGTGTTGGCATAACATGTCTCCAGTTGATGTTAATAGTAAAATCTGCTATGGCTTCATTGAAAGTAGGGTAAAGTCAATGTTGTGTGCTTTAAAAAAATCACATAGTATACTGTGCAGTTCTGTACTCTTGTTACAAGTAATCAGCTATTAGTTTGACTTTTTTGTACTGTAACTAACATTTATTTTGAGTAAAGTTCTCATTTGGAAAGGTGCATGAGATTCTCTGCATATTGAATGGTGCATGAAAATCCTAGCTGGGGATCTTAGAGAATTAAGTTCTTATCTATTAAAATAGTTGTCTCACTTAATTGGTACACTAATTAAAAATTAAAAAGAACATCCTTTCCAAATGGCAACAGAGTCCTTTAAGTCAAATTGGCCTTTGAAATTTCTCTTCTACAGATTTAAAAATACTCTTCTGTCGTCGTTGGGTGTCTTAACTGGCTTTCTTCACACAGTTTAAAATGTACCTACAACATTCTACGCATATAGACAAAGACTTTCAAAGTGGACTTCAAATAAATCCCACGTACCCTGGTAGAAATTTCATTCTCCTCCTCCTCCTCAAAGATCTGGGAAAATAGATAAGTTGTGAAGCATGCTTTGATTATATTTTCTAAACAACTCCTTTGAGGAAGTACGTTCTAGAGATTAGGCCCCTTTCCTGACAACTGTCTGCAATTGGGATATAAACGAGTAGTCGAGTATACAATTAAGCCTAGGCTTGGTTAATCCTCTCAACTATTCGTGTTTCTCTCTCCCCCTCCCCTGCTGCCTCTATATCAGAGGCAGCAAGGCAGGGGAGCAGGAGCTGGTGCTGGGGGGAGCCAGCTTAAAAGCCGGTTCCTCCCAGCACTGGCTCCGCGGTGCATGTGTCCTGTCCCCCCCTCCCCTTTGCACCTCCATGGGCGGCGGAGCACCTCTGTCTGCGGGGATCTCGGATCCCCATGGACAGAGGTTGCTACCGTGAAGCAGCCTTCCTCCTCTCCAGCAGCCTCTGTCCGTGGGGAGTTCAGACCCCTGGCAGACAGGGGCTGCTGCTACTCCACACGGGGTGACAGGCATCCAGTTTGTGAGGGGATCTGGTTTTTAAACTGGCTTCCCTCGCCCAACCGGCTCCCGCCTGTCACCTCGCACTGTTGCCTCTGATACAGGAGGGAGGTCAGATTGCACTGGCTGCCGGCCACAGGGACTATAGAATAGTCAAGTAAACACTAAGAATTAATGCTGTTACCCTATTCAGTTACCCGATAGCTAACATCTCTAGTCTGTAACCAGGCTTGTGCCATTTAAACCACTTACAAGAGAGTGGGGGAAGGCGGGAGTAACATTAGCCTGAATGTGACAGCTTTCGGTAAGTGTAAAAGCAAACTTGTCATTGTGAATGTCTTTGACACAGTTCTACCAATTTTAACCTAAGATTTCTAGAGGGCGAAGTGAAGAAGATGCATCTAGAATGGAGGAGCAAATAGGTCTGTCATACTTCTCTCTATAGATATGCTGTGAATGCAGAACTCCATGGATCTAGAGAGGGTGAGTTCAGAGGAAGGCCTCTTTCTGACACAGTATTCACCTTCCATACTCTAGGAATAGTGAAGCATATGTTTGTTAGTGCAGCTTTTGCAATGGAAAGCTTCAGTTAATAATCTTATGGGAACTCTGCTTTTGACATAGGTTTGGAAAATAATGTAGAGGCCCAATAATAGTGCAACATTTGTAGAATTTCTCTTTGGTTTTTGGACCATTTGTATGTGTGTAGAGATCTAAATATCATTGTTATTTTTTTTTTACTTATTTTTCTGTGGAATCTGGCCCTTATTGTACCTTGACCAAGAGATTTGGGCATCCACAAAATATATTTAACTATCTGGAGCCATAGGAATCTTCATGTTTCCGTTTCCAGTCTGCAGAAAATAACTTAATTGCTTTTAATTGAGGCCAAGATTTGAAAACTAGAAACTATCAAAATTTAGAACAGATCAATGTTAAAAAAACCAAAACTTTGAATGAACCTTTCCCCTTTCCAAAAAAACCTGTCCCCACTCTTGAGCCATGGTGATTAATTTTAATCAGTTTCTTAACTCTGTACTACTGAGTTGAGAAATACAGCAGTTATTAAATGGTAAAATACTTATTTATAGGTTTCCCAATGTTTACTACTTATGTTTAAGTAGTGCAAACTTTTTGTACATAAGTTGAGTAAACTTTTATTTATTTAAATTTCTAGGTTAAATTCCATTCTGATGGGTAGTTTAACTTCCTTTGTGGAAGTTAAGCCAGGGAGAAGGGCAAATGTTCAATCTGATATTGATGAAAAGCAGCCCTAATAAACTGTTGGAGGTTTTCAGCCCTGTGATTGGACAAGAAGGGTTAGCTGAGCCTCAGGTGACTTGTAGTATGATGAGTTACTTTACACTATAGGAAGGGTTACTACAGGCCATTGACCTGCTCAAATTTCTGGTCTATAGGGGCAAAATGGGAGAGGAAACACAGATCAAAGATATTAGCAAATAATTTCAGAAGTGCAAGGATTTAAATGAAAAATTGAATGCTGCTTTGAATTTAGAATACTCCAGAAAGACCAGAAATCCAAGTTAATATGTTTGTTTAGAAACTTTTCATTTGCAAAGAAGTATTTGTTTTTCAAATACTTGAAGTGTACTACAAGTATACAAATACTAAGTTCCTGAAGAACCTTTTCTGACAACTGTTTTTCTGTGCAATGTGGGTTGTTTGTATTTTGTACAACAGAATTCAGTGTTTAGTTAACAATAAGAATATTATTACTGGCAAAACTGTCTGGTAATTTAATTGGAGTCTCTCTGCATTTAGGCCAATTTTCAAAAGTCAGTAATGGTTTTGGATCCCAGATTTAAATGGGTCAGATTTTCAGATATCAAAGAGGGCAAAAGACTCAACTTCAGAAAAACTAAGATGGCTAATACTAAATACACAAATTGAGTTGCCTAAAATCACTAATTGCTTCTGATCATATATAGTGTGAATCCTATAGCTCATTACTTTAAACAATATATTAAGTTCCACTTTTCCTAATACTCAACATACATGTTTGTGTCGGGTAATGTACATCTACCCTTGAATGCAAAAAAAGTCTGGAGATTGTATTCTCCTGTCATTTCTGTTGTGGGTTAGCCAGGTCAGTTAGGACCTAATTTTCAGAGGTACATCACAAACTTTACTATGAAGGTTTGAATGCTTAGAACCTCTGCAAAATCAGAATTCAACTTTATTCTGCTGTTCCACTTGCAAAATGTCATTTGCTTAATTTGGATCTTGGAACTGTACCTTTGTAGTTGGATCCCTGGGCACATGGGAAGCCTGGTTTACTACAGCATGTCTGAACACACTCAGTAAGTTGTGTGCCCATGAATTCAAGATGAATAGTATGTCATTAATGTGTTTTGAATTGACTGGCTTTGCTGCCTTTGTGATATGAAACTTCAGTCAAACATTTCATTACATTATAGGTTAAAATCCGGATGTCAGTAAGAAACAGAGAACTATTTTATTTTCAGAGTTGTGAAATTTGTGTGTAGTGTAACCAGGAATACTTTTGTTCAATGCATTAGAAAATTTCCTTGCTGTGTATTTGTTTAGAAGCTTGCAATTTGCAGTTCTGAAGGAACACACCATTTGATACATAATATACTTTCACGCTGGATAAAATAATTATTTAGATATGCTTCTATGCATGCAGTATTTGAAAACTAAGCCACTCAGCTATGTAGATACAACAAAAATTAACATCCTTCCTTAAAACACGAAAAAGCACTTGTTTGTTGTCTTTGCTTACAACTTCATCATTTTTACCTTTTTAAGAATAAATACATAAAGATGAAAGCTCTAACTCTTTTGAAAAAACTTTTAATATGAAAGTACCTCTGAACCATAGACTTTTTCTGTATTGTGTAGCATCATTGACATGCAATAGTGACCAAAAATGAATAATCTCTATCTTAAAATTTTTTTGATTTTCAACATGAGAGAGTATTTACCTCCAAAAGCAGTTCCTGGAAACAAATATAGAAGCAATAGCAGTTGTGCTAAAAATCTGAGTTTAAAACAACACTGAACTGTGAAGTTCTAAGCATATCTATGACTTGTATCTAGAGAGGGGAATAAAACAGGCTTGACTCTTGAATAGAATATCAGTGTTCTTGGTGAATCCAATCTGTAGGGCGTCTTCAAAATAACTTTTTAGTATCAGGATTGGCTATATTGGGCCAGGAGTAAGTAAATTTCAAACTTCAGCATATCAGATGCAATAAGTGTAAGCAAAAAGCAATTACTTTCTAGAGATGTTAGATGGCGTGTAATTTAATAGTCATGTAACCGCACAACATTTTAGCCAGTGCTCTCCTGACCCCACTGCCACCCCATGCTGCTGCCTCTCCATCAGAGGCAGCAGCGCTGGGTGGCAGACAGGTAGGTCCGGCCACAACATTTTGACACTTGAGGCGGGGAGCTCAAATGACGTCTCCATGTCCCCTCGCTTGGGCCAAAACTTTGAAAGGTCTCAATTCTCTGGGTCCTAGTGGTGTCCCCCTCCCCCCCCCCCCCACAGACTGGCACCTGAGGCAGCCGCGTCAGTTTGCCTCATGGTGAGGCCAGCCCTGCAGACAGGAGCCTGTCCATGAGGGGAGCCGATTTAAAGACTGGCTTCCCGTGGGGAGCTTGAACCCCTGCAGACAGAGGCTGCTCCACAGCAGCCTCCCCTACCCTGTCTCTGCACTGCTGCCTCTGATAGAGGTGGCAGAGTACGAGTCAGGTGGCTCCTTGGACCTGATAGTGGAGGGAACCGGCTTTTAAGCCAACTCCTGCCTTCTCCCCCTGCCTCTGTGGGAGGCAGCAATGGGGGGGAGGATGCAGGGGGGGTCTGTGGAGCTGACATGCATGGAGAGCTGGCTTGAAAGGCAGCTCCTTCTGCGTATCGGCTCTTGCCTGCCCCCCTCACCCGCTGCGCTGCTGCCTCTCTATTAGAGGCAGCAGCGTAGGAGTGGTGGAGCAAGCGGAGCCGGTACTCATGGGGAGCTGACTTAAAAGCTGGCCCCCCACAGGCACCGGCTCCCACCTCCCCCACTTGCTGACTCTGTATCATGTTGACATCCTGTTACTTTCATAAATCAGCTGACCCCTCAGGGTAGAAGAGTAAATGTTGTTGAGAGTTGAGAACAGTTGGCACATACTTTTATTATTTCAGTAAGTCAATTCTTGTATACTTTTGTTCAATAGCTCACTTCTAAAATAGTTCTGAAAAACATTTCCAGATAACCTTAGAGAATGTCAATTTGAGAATAATAGCCTGTTATTTGTGAACTTGTCATTCATTTTCTAGAACCAAGCAAATCTGCCTGATTAGCCCTGGGAAGCTCCTTAAACTAGGGGTGTAAGCGACTAATTGACTAGTCGACTATCCGATAAGCAAAAGCTTATCAGAGTTGACACAGTAGTCGACGAGTCAGTCCCCCCACCCTCTGCTGCATCTATCAGAAAGAGGTAGCAAGAGGGGGGAGAGGAAGACGGTGCTGGGGAGAGCCGGCTTAAAAATCATTTCCCTCAGCTCCAGCTCTGTGGGAGAGGGCAGGGGCTCAGTGGCAGCGTTCCAACTTTGAAATGTACAAGACTCCCCTCTGGCTCTGGGTTCCATGTGGAGTTTCAATCTGTGAGATGCACTAGAGCCCCTGCTGGGGCTCTTGTACATTTCAAAGTGGAAGCGCCAGCATAGAGCTCAGAGTCAGAGGGGGTCTCCCTGCTGGCCCCCGGCCTCAGTGTGGGGCTCTTGTACATTTCATCGGTGGAATGCACTTTAGTCCTTATCAACTAATTGAATAGTCGATGGAAATCCCATCGACTTCAGTTAATTAATTGAAATTTAACATCCCTACCTTCAGCCATTTGTAAATGACAGACAAAAGATTCAGGAGAAGAACTTTAAATATTTACCATAATTTGAGAATGGTGTATCTGAATGGGATGCCATCCAGGGTAATTTCTAACCAGTTTTGAATCTGTTGGGCTGATGTGTTTGTAAATATAGTCTTTCCTGCCATGGTTTGAGCTATCTCGTACAGCTAAATGCGTTCCCATTTCACTATGCTATAAATTATTGTGTGCAATGACTGAAATAAGGATGAAATGGCAAGACAAATGAAAGCAAAAATTCAAGGAGTGGTAATAAGTCTTTCTGTAAAACATTTGTCAAGAAGGTATACTATCGGCTTGAAGATACTAGAGAGAAGTAGCTGTCAGTCAGGTCTGTGCACTTGCTTTTCTCACTGATGGGAATTTCTCCTACATTTCCCTAATAAATACATGTCTCTAGTTAATACACCATCTTAGAACAAATCAGATATGAAAGACGCAGTTCAGATGCTAGTCTCTTGAATGTGGTATAAGATGAGAATTGCTCCTTTGTGCTCTGATTGGGTATGGAAACAACACCTTTGCAGCAGGTTGTCTGTTGGTAGAGATAAGTAAAGGTATGATTAGGGATGTAAAAATTCATTCGAAAATGTGATTATGTAACTGCTAAAAACCATAGCAGTTACATAAGCTGTGAGCTCTGCAATATAAAGCTGCTGCAGCAAAACCACCTCCCTGGGAGTGGGGCCAACAGGGGCTCTGGCCCCACTCTTGGGGAATCAGTGTGTAACCTGTGGTGGGAAGGAAGGGCCAGCCATGCCCACCACAGACAGGGGCTGCTCCAGTGGGCCCCATGTTGCTGGAGCAGCCCCCTGCCCAGGGTGGGCGGGGAGCTGCTCCAGCCCTCACCTGTTCACTGGAACCAATAAGCCTCGCCTGTTAAAGGTGAGATTTACCAATTAACCATTTACCTCCCTAGTTATGATTATGTCATGGAAGTCACAGATTTCCCAACTTGTGTGACCTCTATGACATTTTCTGTCCTGGGGCTAGAGCTCCCATTTCTGCAGCAGGGCGTATACCCCTCTCCATTTTGTCACAGACCTTTTATTTTATTTGAAAATCGGGAACAAATCACAGGCTTTTGTGAATTTTTGTTTGTGACTTGTCTCTGATTTGCACTGAAAAAAAGTCAAACACACAATCTTAGCCTTAATTATAAGCAATAAAAACATAAGGCTATAAAGCAGACAATTTCAAATTACATTTAATAGAGATGTTTAAATGGTTAATCAATTTAAACAATAGCCATTAGCCATTTTAACTTAGGTCCTGCCATGGCCATGAGATCCTGCTGCCATTCCCTTTGTGGCCAGGGTTGCTCCAGCCCAGCACAGCTGGTTGCTGTTGGAGTTCACTGCCAAGGGATGGTTAACTGTTTAACATGCCTAATTCAGAGATTCATAGTAGGACGCTAATATTGGCTACCAACGTTCTATTACAAGGTGACAATATTTATGGTTTTTAAATACCATATTTTGAATTCTGCTTAAATCTAAGGATGTTGATTAGAAAAAGGCAAATGTAGTGCCCATCTTTAAAAAATGGAAGGACAATCCAGGAAACTACAGAAAAGTCAGCCTCACCTCAGTCCCTGGAAAAATCATGGAGGGGATTCTCAAGGAATCCATTTTGAAGCACTTGGAAGAGAGGAAATTGATCAGGAATAGTCAAAATGGATTCTCCAAGGGCAAGTCATGTCTGACCAACCTGATTGCCTTCTATGACAAGGTACAGTAAAACTCCACTGGTCCGGCATCCAATGCTCCGGCACTTCTGATGGTCCGGCACGATCGGGAACCCGGTAGTGCTCTGGACTGCCGGACAATTGGAGCTGCTCTGCCCCCGGCTTCCCCGGAGGCAGAGCAGCTGGGGTGCTGCCGGGTTGGTCCCGTAGCGCTGCTCCTCGGGGCTGCGGGACCAACCCGGCAGCACCCCAGCTGCTCTGCCGCAGGCATCCCGGATTCAGCCGCTGCTGAAACTGACCAGCAGCGGCTGAATCGGGGATGCCTGGGGCAGAGACTATCGGAAGGGGGGGCTATGAGGGGTCTGGGGTGGCATCTCCACCCCACCCCAAACCCCTCATAGCCCCCACTTCCAATAGTCCAGCATATCTGATAATCCGGCACCCCCTGGGTCCTAAAGGTGCCAGATTATCAGAAGTTTACTGTAACTGGTTCTGACTGGTTGGCGGTCAGTGTCAAATGGAGTGCCCCAGGGATCGGTTCTGGGGACAGTTTTGTTCAATATCTTTATTAATAACTTGGATGAGGGGATGGATTGCACCCCCAGCAAGTTTGCAGATGACGCTAAGCTGGGGGAGACACAGATATGTTGGAGGGTAAGGATAGGATCTAGAGTGACCTAGACAAATTGGTTGGTTTGGGCCAAAAGAAATCTGATGAGGTCAACAAGGACAAGTGCAGAGTCTTGCAGTTAGGACGGAAGAATCCCAAGCACTGTTACAGGCTGGAGTCCAACTTGCTAAGTAGAAGTTCAGTGGAAAAGAACCCGGGGATTACAGTGGATGAGAAGCTGGATATGAATCAACAGTGTGCTCTTGTAGCCAAGAAGGCTAATGGCATATTAAGGTGCATTAGGAAGGGCATTGCCAGCAGATCTAGATAAGTGATTATTTCCGTTTATTTTGCACTGGTGAGGCCATGTCTGGAGTTTTGCTTCTAATTCTGGGCCCCTTGTTACAGAAAAGATGTGGATACATTGGAAAAAGTCTAGTGGAGGGCAATAAAAATGATTAAGGGACTGGAATACATGACTTAAGAGGAGAGGCTGAGGGATTTGGGCTTATATTTAGTCTACAAAAGAGGTGAGTGAGAGGGGATTTGATAGCAGCCTTTAACTACCTGAAAGGGGTTTCTAAAGAGGATGGAGAGAGGTTGTTCTCAGTGGTGACAGATGACAGAATAAGGAGCAATGGTCTCAAGTGGCAGTGGAGGAGGTCTAGGTTGGATATTAGGAAAAACTATTTTACTAAGTGGGTGGTGAATTACCGGAATGGGTTTCGTAGGGAGATGGTGGAATCTCCATCCCTAAGAGGTTTTTAAGTCCCAGCTCGACAAAACCCTGACTGGGATGTTATGTTGGGGTTTTTCCTTCTTGAGCAGTGGGTTGGACTTGATGACCTCCTGAGGTTTCTTCCAATCCTATGATTCTATGTCATCTTGATTCAGAGTTAGTAACATAGCCCTCCTATTCACTAAATGTGATATTCCAGAACTGGTGCAGGATGCAGAAATATAATTGCTTTCTGTTGATCGTGGTAATTGCAGGGAGTGTGTTGCACTTGTGTTTTTACTAGCTAATTACTTCTGGGTCCTGTTCATGTTACTGTCTCGTTTATAAAACCATATATGATTTAGGGCTTAGGTAGTCTTCCTGTGTGCTCTGGTTACAGTTGGGATCTCGGGGCCTGAACTAATAAACTTCTGATGGCAGGAATTCCCTCAATGGAAGAGCCCAGACTCTGGAATTAGCTTCCATCACTGACAATATGTTAACAAAAATAAATGTCTGTGAACATGCCTTTAAACCCCCAGTATTACAGAAGGCAAGATGTATTTCAGGTATCTAAAAGGGTGTCATAAGGAGGAGGGAGAAAACTTGTTCATCTTGGCCTCTGAGGCTAGAACAAGAAGCAATGGGCTTAAACTGCAGCAAGGGAGGTTTAGGTTGGACATTAGGAAAAAGTTCCTAACTGTCAGGGTGGTCAAACGCTGGAATGAATTGCCCAGGGAGGTTGTGGAATCCCTATCTCTGGAGATATTTAAGAGTAGGTTAGATAAATGTCTATCAGGGATGGTCTAGACCAGTGGTCCCCAACCTTTTCAGGTTGGCGGGCGCCAGGGGGCGTGGCCATTTGCCCGCCGGGCGCCAGGGGGTGGGGACACTTGCCCGCCCGGGGGCGGCCCCCCCCAGCCACATGCCCGGGGGCGGGGCCCCTTCCATAGCCGCGCGCCCGGGGAAGGCGTCCCCTGGCAAGCGCCGCACGCCCGGCGCCCCCCCATGTAAGCGCCGCGTGCCCCCCCCCGTAAGCGCCGCGCACCCGGCGCCCCCCCCTGTAAGCGCCGCGGGGCCGGGGCACGCGCGGCGCCAGAGCCAGCAAGGGCACGCGCGGTGCTCCTGGGGGTGGGGTCAAGGCCGGCGCCGGAGCCGGCAAGGGTACGCGCGGCGCCCCCGGGGCCGGGACCGGCCATGCGCCCGGGGCTGGCACCTGCCAGCCCAGATTGCTCTGCGGGCGCATGTAAAGAGCCCGGCGGGCGCCATGGCGCCCGCGGGCACCGGGTTGGGGACCACGGGTCTAGACAGTATTTGGTCCTGCTATGAGGGCAGAGGACTGGACTCAATGACCTCTTGAGGTCCCTTCCAGTCCTGGTATTCTATGATTCAATGATTCAATAAGTATTAGCTGGTTGAGGTGAACCCTAGATTTTCTGGTATCTTCATTTATGTTGTGGAACAATCACTTTAAAATGTGTGTGCCATGTATGTTATAAACTTTATTTCCATACTAGTATTAGAAAACACTCAATTGGGGTATGTCTACACTACCCCCCTAGTTCGAACTAGGGGGGTAGTGTAGACATACCCTTGTAGATTTCCTAGTTGTTGTAAACTAGACATGATGAGGAATCCTAATATTCATGAATGCTTTTGATATAAATCATATGTTTAAAATTCATCTTGTACTACAGTAAACAATAACATATTTAAATAATCTAGTGGCAGTATTCAAAATTAGAGGCTTAGTAACTTGAACTTGAAATTTTAGACTTATTACTATTTAACCCTAACCCTAACTCTTTTAGTTTTATCCCTGTATCTTTATAAAATGTTTTTTTGTGGTAGTACTCTTAACAAGCATGAAAAAAATCTAGACACTTGAGACACTGTCACTGGGGAATTACTCTTAATGCTTTTAGTCTCTATAGAAATTGTGTCTGGTCTCAAAAGAAGCATACTCTGTTTTTCAGCTGAAGCCTGTGCAGATGTTCTGGTGTTAGCCAAAGAAGCCAGAAAGCGAAGTCTTGGCCCTCTTCATCCTTCTTTTAACGTGATTAAGATAATAAGAGATGGACTATTCAAAAACCTTCCAGAAAACACTCACAAGTTGTCATCAGGCAAGCTGTGTATTTCACTGACCAGAGTATCAGATGGCAAAAACGTGTTGGTATCCAATTTTAACTCTAAAGAAGAAATTGTTCAGGTATGCATATCTGATCTTCATTATGGAATCTTTTAAAAGTTGCAACAATTTAGCTTTGCAAGTTTTAAATCCAAGTGTAGATGGATCCTTGGAATTTCATTGTGCTTAGCTGTGGAATAATCATGGAGTAACCTCAAAAAAGGAATGGTAGCCTCAGATTTGTCATGAAGTGTATTCTTGAGGAAGTGTTTATTGGGGAAACTAAATATAAAAAATATCATACATGTTCTCTTTTGAGAGATTAATATTGTAGAATGAATATTTGCTGGAAAACTCTGCATATCCAGTCAAGATGCAACTGTTTGTAAAAACTGAAAGTCAGCTAAGTATACTGAAAACCAACTAAGAATACTGCTATTTTTGAGCTCTTTATTTCCTCCATAATGAAAGAACAAGTGTGTAATGACTATAATTGTTTGGATATGTATCTAATACATCTATTATACTCAGAATAACTTTGTGGAGATGGAATCATTAATTTTTTGCTTTCTGGTTTGTAAAGACATCTTTTGATAAATAGTAGGGTACAAAGGGTTTATCTGGAGACCTACATTCATTTTACTTAGAGGAACACTTAAAAAAACCATTTCTGCCTGGAAACTGTTCACCTCCTATTGTTAAAATAATACTTTCTCTCTTCTAATTTCAATTATTTTCTTTTTTTAGTTTAGTTTATGCATTTGACCGCACTGCCTCTGGGATAGCCAATAGTTTCCACTAGTTTGGTATTTTCATAGAGCAATAAGAGAAACCCATTTAAAAAAAAGTCAAATGATTGCAGAACTGCAAATCACCATACGTACTCTGGAGAGTGGGAAGGGACAGCAATATTTTTAAAGTAATTCAAAAACTGAGTGGTAGAAATCTACTTGAAATAAAGTTGACAATGTGCCTTTAATATTATCACCAGCTTTAACATTAAATGGAGACATGAGTGTATTGTTATTATACAGTAGTTTTCAGTACTAGAGAAATTTGCTGTGTAACTTACATATATGATCTCATTTCTCCATAGGCTTTAATTTGTAGCTCGTTTGTCCCTATTTATTGTGGCCTAATTCCACCATCATTCAGAGGTGTGGTAAGTCTGCATTGTTTTCCTGATAAATGCCTAAAGCTTGATAACCATGTAGAAATTTTGAAAGGTAATGCACAAACACATTTTTGGCTACTCTACTAAAATGAGTTCATGGTTCTGAAGTTATCCGGCTTTAACTTTTGCATATAGTAAAGTAGTTTATATGTAAGAAGATATGAAAGGGAAGATAGTGAGTGGCTGGTTTAGAGCAGTTTTTCCCCCTTAAATTTCTAAGCAAAGCTAGGTGTCATGCTTGCTATAACTCAGTCTTATTTAAACTAGCACTTAGCAATTGTAGAAAAGCTCAAGAAAAATATTTAGTGCAGACATAGCCATTGTGACCATCCATGTGAGTAAGGGTGGATGGCTGGGCTTTTAAAGACTTGTCAGAAAATATGTATCCTAATAACAGACCACATTGCACTTATAAATATTTCACAACGGAGATACTTAATATGCAGTAACATGAATGCAAATAAGTTATTTAATGCAAATGTAAAGTTGCATATTTAAACAGGATACAGCATTTTCAATTTAACTGCAGTATGGAGAGATTGTTTCAAAGGTGAACTGTTAATTGTTCTCTTTCAGCACATCTCAAAGAGTAATGTTTACAAGGCTGCTTTTAAAGGCACATATTTCAAAGTCATCCTTTGAATTTAGAAATCTCCTATTATTGAATGACTGTCCTTTACATCAAAGCAAGTTGTCTTGTCTGTCACTCTCCTGATTTGTTTTGTTTTGTTTTGTAAAAAGGGACGTTGGAAACCAAACAATTTATTGCTACATTATGATTTAACACAAAGAGGTCAGGGATGTCTATGCATTGGGGGAAGTTAATCCTACTAACTTAACATTTTTGGTGTTACACCATAATGTGGCATCAACTTGGTTGTTTTGCTTTCATTAGCCTTTTTTAGTAAAAACAGGGAGAAGGAAGAGAGTAAAATGTTGAAAGAAAACTGAAGACATTCCAAATAGTGGTTCATTGCACACTTGGTTCAAAAGCTTTAATTGGGATGTCTCTCATTTCTAAGAATGCCCTTGAAATATATGATAGAAATGTAGCCGTGTTAGTCTGGTGTAGCTGAAAAAAAATACAGGACTATGTAGCACTTTAAAGACTAACAAGATGGTTTATTAGATGATGAGCTTTCGTGGGCCAGACCCACTTCCTCAAATCAAATAGTGGAAGAAAATAGTCACAGCCATATATACCAAAGGATACAATTAAAAAAATGAACGCATATGAAAAGGACAAATCACATTTCAGAACAGAAGGGGGATGCGGGGGGTGGGGGAAGGAAGGTGAATGCCTGTGAGTTAATGATATTAGAGGTGGGGAAGGGTAGATGTCTGTGAGTTAATAGTATTAGAGGTGATAATTGGGGAAGCTATCTTTGTAATGGGTAAGATATCTGGGGTCTTTGTTCAGCCCCCTGTGGAGAGTGTCGAATTTTAGCATGAATGCCAGTTCAGAGGATTCCCTTTCAAGTGCAGATTTGAAAGTCTTCTGAAGTAGGATGCAGGTGAGTAGGTCATTGAGACAGTGTCCTTTCTGGTTGAAATGGCAAGCAACTGTTTTTTCTTTGTGATCCTTTCTAATGTCTGTTTTGTGGGCATTGATTCTTTGGCGAAGTGTCTGAGATGTTTGTCCAATGTACATAGCAGACGGACACTTTCGGCACATGATAGCATAGATTATATTTCTGGAGGCGCAGGAATATGTGTTCTTGATCTTATAGCTCACTTGGTTAGGCCCAATAATGGTGTCAGCAGAGTGAATATGTGGACAAAGCTGGCAATGGGGTTTGTTGCGAGGGAAAGTACCAGAGTTGGTATTAGTGTGGTATGTCCTGTGGTTGTTGGTAAGAATCATCTTGAGGTTAGGTGGTTGTCTATAGGAGACTATGGGTCTGTCTCCCAGAGCTTCTTGGAGTTTAGTGTCCTGTTCCAGTATAGGCTGTAATTTATTGATAATGTGTTGGACAGGTTTAAGTTGGGAGCTGTAGGTGATGACAAGTGGTGTTTTATTGTTGGTTTTCTTGGGTCTGTCTTGTAGTAGATGGTTTCTAGGTATTCGTTTGGCTCTTTCAATTTGCTTTTTTATTTCTCCGGGTGGGTAGTTGAGGTTTATAAATGCTTGGTAGAGATCCTGAAGTTTCTAGTCTCTGTCAGTGGGATTAGAGCAGATGCGGTTGTATCGAAGGGCTTGGCTATAGATGATGGATCGTATGGTGTGTGCTGGATGGGAGCTGGAAGCATGTAGGTAACTATGAATCAGTGGGTTTTCTGTAGAGGGTGGTGAAATAAAAAAGCAAATTGAAAGAGCCAAACGAATACCTAGAAACCATCTACTACAAGATATCATTAACTCACAGGCATTCACCTTCCTTCCTTCCTTCCCTCCCCCCCCCCCCCCCCCCCCCCGCATCCCCCTTCTGTTCTGAAATGTGATTTGTCCTTTTCATATGTGTTCATTTTTTTAATTGTATCCTTTGGTATATACGGCTGTGACTATTTTCTTCCACTATTTGATCTGAGGAAGTGGGTCTGGCCCACGAAAGCTCATCATCTAATAAACCATCTTGTTAGTCTTTAAAGTGCTACATAGTCCTGTATTTTGCTTGAAATATATTGCCTTGCAAATGTTGTTCCTTAGGAGTTGCTGAATGATAGCAGATAACATCTGTTAAAACATTGTCTCTCCTTCATGTTTAAATAAAAGCAGAGAGCAGCAATGTTCAAGTTGACTCAAAAGCATTTTTAAAAGCTGCCTTTTGCATGTTTCTAAAGCTTTCCTATATCCTTAGCTCTTTAAGCTGGAGCAAAGTGTTATGAAATAGGACATTGGACTGGATCCAAGGTTTAGGTGGATCCAGGTTAATCTGGCTATTCACTTCTCGTTGGTTGTACATTATCTGAAAGGGCTTAGTTCAGACTACAAAAACACAGAAGTATTGATTCTTTGAATATCCTTCCTTTATTAAATGGGGTCTGCCTCCTTTTGACCTCTCCTGCCCAATAAAGATTCTATAACAGGCTCATGGATTCTTGTTTGTAGGGAATATGAAATGAAAAATTAAATGTGCCTGTATCCAGATGGAAACTTCCTTGAGGACTCCAACTATTTTGGAAACTGACATTTCATTCCATATAGAGAAGAGAAATAGGAACTGTGTTTCTGCCAGGAAGAGGAGACTTTACTTGCTAATTTGTGTTAGCTAATTTGTGAAGTCAAAGATTTTATAATTAAGAACCTGATTCTACAGATACTTATGCACATCCCTAAGTGTTTTCCAGTGTTGGACCTGAGGCTTTAAGACTGTTACTATATAAGTTTCATTAAACACATTCATGGTACAGAAATTTCTCTTTGCCTGAAACTTTGTGAATGTGCTGTTTTGTGGGAAGGCGATTGGTAATCAAGCAAGACCTCCTTCTAGAATTCTGGGTAGGCATGAGGAGACTTTTCACATCTTGAAAAGCTGGTTTTTTGGGGGGGGAAGGGGGTTTACATCCTATCAAATATGGGATATTGTAGAAATTCCCAAATGATTTATTTTATGAGCTATTGCATAGGAATCTTTTAAGAAGGCTTAGTGGTGCATTTTATAGTAATTTGTCTTGAATATGTTAAACTTGGTCTTGAGTGGTCTTGGCAGAGCTTTTAAATTTAAATACAGGCAGTCCCCGGGTTACGTACAAGATAGGGACTGTAGGTTTGTTCTTAAGTTGAATTTGTATGTAAGTCGGAACTGGTACATATTGTAGGGGAAACTCTAGCCAAACATTTCTCCAGAGCTCAGTTTTATTCTCCCACACCTCACTTCCCTCAATCCTTTATTCTCAAGCTGAGGTGTCTGCTGAGAAAAGCCGCTCCGCGTCTCCCTAGTCTGCTGGGGGGGGAGCGCTAGCTTCGCGTCTCCCTGGTCTGCTGGGGGGAAGCAGCTAGTGCGGGGTTGCCTCACCCCGTTTGTAAGTAGGGATCCGATGTAAGTCGGATCCATGTAACCCGGGGACTGCCTGTAGTGTGAAGGTTAAACACAGCAGGCTGCCAGATTTTTAAAGGCCATAAGTATTGTAATCTGGCTCAGAAGAATTTAGCAGCATCACGTACACCTGACATTCCAAACCAATAAGCAGTATGTCCTAAACAAAATTTCTGAGAACATTTTTTAATATTGCAACACTATTTGCCAATCTGCAGCATTAGTTATGTTTTCTAAAAATGTACATCAGGAAATATGAAGTTACGGTTTTTACAGCATGTTAGCTTGAATGTGCTTCATCCTTTGTGAGTAATATATTAAACTCTAAGATTATAAGACATTACATATGTAGGACATGGCTAAGTATGACGTGCAGTGATTTGCCAAAATACCAAAACTGGCAGTTGGACTTAGTGGGATCAGGAGTAGAACCAGAAACCACGTCTAAATTCAAATTTTGAAAATGACTAGATCACAAAATGGTGTAATTTTCTGTTAAAGGTTTCCAGAGTATTAACATTTACTTGCAACTTTTTCCTTTCCAGATGTTTGTAGAACTTTTGTTTATAATATTCTCAAATAACTTTTTCTAACATCTTTTATAATTGTCTAAGCAATTACTTTATTGCCAAGGAACTCAGTTTGAGTGTCCAATATTTAGAATTTCTTTTTTGAAAAGATGATTTCATCTCATATTTTTTGTGGGAGAAAGTCCTGGGTAATTCTTGGATTGTGTCCTGTTCTGGTGAAGTGAAGCCTGCTCTTTCCATGCCTGGAGCAGAGTTATGATCCAAAGAATGAAGCAATTTCTTCTTCATTACAAAATGTTGAGCAAATTTACTACCAGTATTCTAGTTTTTCAAAGAATTAGGAAATATGCTTCCTTCCTTACTGCAGTTTTAACGCATATACAGTAAAACCCTTGTTATCTGACACACTCGGGGATTAGAGCGTTCCGGTTATCTAAAAAGTCCGGTTATCTGAGGGTCAACAAAGGTCAAGCACAGTGGTATGCAACCATTTGGAGCTGCGAGCCCCGCCTCGCAGGGGTCACCAGCTGTCCAGCCCAGCCTCGTGCCAGCCAGATCAAAGTGCCGCACCGCACGGTCACGACCGGCCTCACTCTGGCCAGATCAAAGTGCCGCGCAGCCATGACCAGCCCCCGTTCATCCGGATCAAAGTGCCGCCCAGCCGCACCAAGCGCCTAGGAAATTTGCCGGTTTCTAAAGTTTTCTAGCTAGTTAAGTGCCAGATAGCAGAGGTTTTACTGTATTTATAAAAATGTTAAAAAATTGGCCTTGGCTCATATGCAGACACACACCGATTTTATGGTCTATTTTAAAATCTTAGGTGCTGTTTAACTAACACAGGGAGTTTCATTTTTGTAGGAATCGTTTGTTTGGCATTAAACTCTCCCTTTTTTATTGTTCTTTACAGCGTTATGTCGATGGTGGAATCAGTGACAACTTACCACAGTATGATTCTAAGAATACCATCACAATTTCTCCTTTCTCTGGGGAGAGTGATATCTGTCCAAAGGGGAACTCTGCAAACTTCCATGAAATGAATGTTACTAATACCAGCATTCAGTTCAGCTTAGGAAATCTTTACCGTCTAACACAAGCACTCTTTCCACCAGAACCCAAGGTAATACATTTTCCCTACAAAGTTCATAATAGGTATTTGAAGGCCAAAGTTTTTGCAGAAGCAATTAGAGTGACCAGGATCTTAGTTTAATATCTAGCAAGATAAACTTTTCTTATGACATCTGGTATTGCTGCTTTTCTTTCATCACTTCTATGAATACTTAATTCTTTTTATGTTAGTTTTGCTTTCTAAGACTAAAATATTTTGCTTTTGAGTTCCTGTGTTTACCTTTCTAGCACTGCAAGTTACTCTATAAGCAGCAGTGTATACAAGTCTAAAGTAGTGTGCAAAGCTGCAGCCCCGTTCATGCCCAGCCGCCAACCAGCACAGGCTTTGAAAGTGGTACAATTAAAGCTGAAGGTTTTCAAAAATCTATTGGTGCATCTATGATGCAGTCAGAACATCTCAAAAGTAATTATTGATCACCACTGAACTTGAGGGGAAATTCTTTCTGAATGGAGACTGCTGAAGGTGACTGGTCATGGGAGATACTAGGAAAAAATACAGTGTTTTAAATAACCAAATACCTGAAAACTTTGGATGCTTTAAAAGCAGATTTATTTTTCTTCTGGCTAGTTGTGAGCAAACACACTCTTGTAAGTGATAATTTTCTTTGTACTTTATTCTTACACTTTTCTGTTTACGTGGGCTTTAAATATTCTGTTTTTTTGTTTGTTTGTTTGTCTAGGACTTTGAAAATGTGCATTTCTAGGTGGCCTGGTGGTTCAGCTGGTAACACCGGTTATCTGGGAGACCCAAGTTTGGGATTAATCATGAAATTCATCCTTCCTGGGAGATTTGCACAGCTGGCTCTCCCTAGTTTTCAGAAATGGCAAAGGGGAGGATGTTAAGGGGGTGATCTGTTTATTTGTGTGTCTGATAAAAAAAAAACCATATTTGGGGAGACAGTAAGGAAGAGAGTTCCTACAAACTAATTTGATGCTCTAGTACAATTGGAAAAGCACAGTTATAAGTTCAGTAATTTTGATGAATGCCATATGTTTACAAGTTAAAAAAGGTTTTCATTTAGGTATTATGACAGCAGATGTAAATTCATCACTTGAAAACTTTTATTATAGTTTGACAGTTGTAAGGTTATGGGAATTATCTTCCTTATATGACTAGTATAAGTGAATTTAGCAGCCATTTGTTCTGTAAACTGGTGGTTTTCATTTTGAACCTTTCTACTGATAGCTCATTGACATAGTATACCCTGTGTGTTTGCAGGTACTAGGAGAGATCTGTGAACAAGGATATTCAGATGCACTTAGATTTTTAAAAGAAAATGGTATGTTAAATTTGTCTTTATCAATACTTATTATAACTCTATACCTATGCTTTTTTTTTTTTGGCAACTTAAAACCTTTAAGACAAAGTGAATATCAGCATGAAAAGATAAGAAGTTTAGTTCAGTTGTTCTGTGGGCAATAATCTTTTCATACTAATAATTTATTTGATCAATCTTACTGAGTTGGTTAAATTGCTGTCGTCATGCTGTCATGTGAGGTCCTACCTTAAGTCTGATTTCCTACTGTCTTTTGCTCAGGATGTTAAAATGTAGTTACTTTCCTAATCGAGTAGTCGATAAGGATCAGCAGTTATAGCGCTTAGTCTGGCTCATGCCAGGTCGCAGCATAACTTCCCCCACTGCTGCTCTGCATTACAAGGAACCAGGGCAGCAGATGCACGATGCCTGCTCAATCCCTAGTCCTGGGACTCTCATTAGTCATCATTCAGAGAGACATTGGGGAGTCCTGGGACCGGGGCTGAGACAACATCTTCATGTGCTGACTCCCCTGTCTCTTAATATTGCAGAGCTGCAGCAGGGGAAATGGGGGGATGCAACTAGTCGATAGTGCTAACCAATAAGCTCCTGCTTATTGGTTAATCAACTAGTCGCTTGTACCCTTATCTTTTACCTTGCACAGTCACTTAAGCCTGTGCAAAAGGGGTATGTAAAATGCCATCAGCTCAGAGAGAGAGAGAGAGAGAGAGACTGTTATACAAATTTTGCAGATATAAATGATTCTTCTTCTTCGAGTGGTTGCTCATGTCCATTCGAAGTAGGTGTGTGCACCGTGTGCACCACGTCTTCCAGAGCGTTTTCCCTAGCGGTACCCGTAGCGCCGGCAGGGCGCCCTCTGGAGTGGCGCCGCCATGGCGGGGCATACGTACCCCTGCCGGCGCTGCCCCACCTCAGTTCCTTCTTACCGCAGCGACGGTCGTTGGAGCGTCTCCATATTTCCTAGCTATTTAGTTAGTTAATGGTTCCCGTTCTCACATTCGTTGTAAATAGTTTTCACAGTTAGATAGTTAGGTTAGTTGCTTTGTTCCTTCCCCCTTGCGGGTAAGGAATGCCAGGGCCGCAAGGCTTTAAGACGTGCGCTGACTGCGGGAAATTTATGCCCAGGGGCGACCCTCACGACAGCTGTCTTAAGTGCCTGGGTGAGGCTCATCTGGCTATTGCCTGTAAAATCTGTAAGTCCTTCAAGCCCCGTACCAGAAAAGAAAGGGTTTCCCGCTTGAAACTTCTCCTCATGGAGACAGCGCTTCAGCCAGTGCCGCTGGATCAGCCTGCGGTGCGCAGTGCACCGGCCTCTACGCGGGGCATCCCTCATCGACACCGCGCGTTGGCGTCGACATCTTGGCACCGATCACACTCTCCCCCAGCTAAGAGAGTGAAGAAATCCTGGGGAAGGTCCCCTTCGAAGAAGACAACGTCCGCGGGGCACCGCACCATAAGCTCTCCAGTGCGCGTATCGTCACCTCTGCACCGTCGACACCGAGGAGGCGTAGGTAGTCCTGGTCGCCTTCCTCTGCACCGCCCGTCCACGCCGGATACGTTCGAGGCGGCGCAGGACTGTATCAGCCTCACGACCTCCCCTCCATCCTCGGTGGACTCGGAAGGGTCGAGGTCACCGTTGTCGGAGGCTCGGCTGGCTGCGGCCTCGCCACAGCATGGCCCAGATCGGCATGCTAAAGTGGCTTATGCGTCGGGACCACCCCATGTGGGGTCAGTACGATCGCTGCCTCGGCTCTCCCATTGTCGCTGAGTCATCACTCCTTGGGAATTTCTAGCCATGCCCGTCCTGAGATGCAGCTGAGCTCCTTGCCACCTCCCCGCGTGGCGGTATCGGTGCCGTATCTGAGCAGCCATATGGCTTCCACTCAGACATCTCTCTCCTCCATGGAGATCGCCCAGGAGCCAGCATCCGTCTCCGTGCCGTCATCGGCACAGGCATTGACCCAGTGGTCTTGCCAGGCACCGGGCTTGGGTACCCCGGTGCCGCAACCGCCGGACACAACTCAACCGGCACCAGGCCTGAGCACCTCGGTGCCACATCCTTGGGCACAGTCTCAACCGGCACCGAGACTGAGCACCTCGGTGCCGCAACTGCTGGCGACGCAGCCGGCACCGGGCCTGAGCACCCCGGGGCCGCAGCTGCTGGCGACTCAACCGGGCCCGGGCACCCCGGTGCCGCAACTGCTGGCAACTCAACCGGCACCGGGCCCGGGCACCCCGGTGCCGCAATTGCTGGCGACTCAAGCGGCACTGGGACTGGGCACCCCGGTGCCGCAACTGCTGGCGGCTCAGCTGGCGTCAGGCCTGGGCACCCCGGTGCTGCAACTGCGGGCGGTCAGCTGGCGTCGGGCCTGGGCACCCCGGTGCCGCAACTGCTGGCGACTCAGTCGGCACCGGGCCTGGGCACCCCGGTGCCGCAACTGGGGGCCGTCAATCATTCGGCACCGGGTCTGGGTTCTCCGGTGCCGCAACTGTCAGTGGGTCTTCCGGCACAAGCCATGGGTCCCCCGGCCCCAAACGTAGTGCGGCCACGGCGCACTCATGTGGGCAAGCCCGAATTGATGGCAAGGTTTGCCCCGTTATCTTCATCAGCTCCACCCTGGCCGGAGTCCGACTACTCCTCGGACTCGGATGCTTCCTCCTTCCATTCGGGCTCCTCGAGGGCATCCTCGACCCATAGATCGAGGTCCAGACATAGGGGGGACCACACTCAACAAACGTGGCCTCCTTACCCACAGTGGCCTTTCTGGACCCCTTGGGCCTACCACCAGTGGCAGGGTCAGATGCCCCCTTCTTTGGGGTCGGGGTCGTCAGGGCACTGTTCCCGTCCGTCTGCGTGCCTGTCTCGAGCCTCTCCCTCCCCTCTCTGGGCACCCCAACCCGATCCAGCGGCACCGCAACCGTCAGCACTGGAGGTGGTCCCATCGGAAGCGCAAGCTGCCCAGCCGGCACCGCAGCTGACGACAACGGTTCCTGTGCCATCTCAGGAGTCCTCATCGTCATCATCACCGGACGAGGCACTGGCAGACCCTGCATCGAGTCTGCCGTCAATGGATGCCCGCACGCACCAAGACCTCCTCCGCCGTATGGCTGCCAACTTGGCTGTGCCGGTGGAACCTGTTATTGAGGACACAGATCCAATGGTGGATATACTCACGGACGATGTGCCAGTGCGACTAGCCTTGCCACTTAACAAAACGGTATTGAAGACAACCAGTGCCTTGTGGCAAACACCGGCAACCTTGACCCCTACCTTAAAAGGGGCCGAGAGGCGCTACTACGTCCCAAACTTAGGGCATGACCACCTGTACTCACAACCCACCCCTGGGTCCTTGGTTGTGCAGGCCGCGGCCCAAAAGGAAAGGCTTCCCCAGCCAGGGCCCTCTCCAAAGGCTAGGGAGCCTAAGAGGATGGATCTATTGGGCCGTAAGGTTTATGCCACAGGGGCGTTACAGCTCCGCATCGCTAATCAGCAGGCGATGCTGAGCAGGTATGCTTTTAACACCTGGCAGGCCGTCGAGAACTTCCGAGACAGGCTCCCTGTGGAGGACCGTCAGGAGTTCATGGCGGTTACCTCGGAAGGAAAGGTCATCTCGTGAACCACGCTCCTGGTGGCTCTGGACACGGTGGACTCAGCGGTCCGCACGATGGCGACCGGTGTCGTTATGCGTCAGAGGGCATGGCTCCATGTCTCGGGAATTCCCCCGGACGTGCAGCATACTATTCAGGACTTGCCTTCGAGGGCAAAGCTTTATTCTCGGAGCACACTGACTCTAGGCTCCATACTCTGAAGGACACTAGGTCCACTCTGAAGTCATTGGGCATACACACGCCAGCTCCGCAGCGGCGGCAGCTGCCCTATAGGCAGCAGGGAAGGGTGCAGCCACAGGACCCCCGTGGGGATTTCTGGAGGCGCCATCCCCGGGCCTCCGGTGGGGGTTCCAGGATGGCTGCGCACCCTCAAGGGGCTAGGGGCCGACGTCATCGCCCCAGGGCTGATACCCAGCGTGGAGGCCCTCACGGCCCTTCCCATCAGGGAAAACCCCAGTTTTGATGCCTCGCTCGTACCAATCTCCTACTCGGGGCCCCTGTTTGGGTCCAGGCTTTCCCTTTTTGCCCATGCATGGGCCATTATAACGTCGGATCCCTGGGTTCTCAACATAGTAAAGGGAGGGTATTCTATCCCGTTTCTAGGCCCACCGCCCTCAAAACCCCCTTCTGCGCCCTTCGTAAGGGACATCCCTCACGAACGCATCCTGTACCAGGAGGTGTCTACGCTTCTCGAAAAAGGAGCGATAGAGGAGGTTCCTCCTCAGCTGGGAGGAAGGGGTTTTTATTCCCGTTATTTTGTTGTCCCCAAACCAAAGGGGGGGGGGTCCGTCCCATATTAGACCTTCGAGACCTAAACAGTGCAGTAGTAAAACACAAATTCAGAATGGTGACCCTGGCATCGGTCATCCCAGTGCTGCAATTAGGAGACTGGTACACGACTCTCGACCTCAGGGACGCGTACTTCCACGTGGCAATCAGACCCAGCCACAGGAGGTTCCTCAGGTTTATGGTGGGCCAACACCATTTTCAATTTACGGTGCTCCCTTTTGGTTTATGTACGGCACCGAGGGTCTTCACGAAATGCATGGCAGTGGTTGCATATCTTCGCAAACAAGGGGTGCATGTCTTCCCGTATCTCGACGACTGGTTAATCCGAGGTCGCTCGTACGGGCAAGTAGAAGCTCACGTGGCACTCACAAGAGCCCTCTTCCTAAGGTTAGGACTCCTCATAAATATCGAGAAGTCGTCCCTAACCCCCTCGCAACACATGGAGTTCGTGGGGGCCCTCCTCAATTCGAGGGTGGCCAGGGCGTTCCTGCCCAAAAGCAGGTTTCTCTCCATAATGGAACTGATCTCAGGGCTCTATCGGTCCCCAATAACGACCCCTCGGGTCTGCTCCAGGCTCCTGGGCCATATGGCGGCGTGTACGTATACGGTCCGCCATGCTCGGTTGCGGATGAGACCCATGCAGGCGTGGTTGGCGAAGGCCTTCAGCCAGTCCAGGGGTCTTTGGGACTCGGTAGTTACGGTGTCCAAAGTAGTTCTGGACTCCCTACTATGGTGGACTCAGGAACCAGTGGTTCGCAGTGGGGTCCCGTTCAATCCCCTTCCCACCTCCCTGACACTGGTCACCGATGCGTCCGATCTGGGCTGGGGAGCGCACCTGGGACGTCACAGGACGCAGGGCCTTTGGTCCCCCTTGGAGCGAGCCTTGCACATAAACGTCAGGGAATTGCGGGCAGTGAGGCGAGCCTGCGAAGCCTTCCTGCCAAGGCTCGCCCACCGCTCGATCCTGGTCCGTATGGACAACACAGCGGCTGTTTTTTATCTCAACAAGCAGGGTGGGGTGCATTCACCTCCACTCTGCAAAGAGGCCCTACAACTTTGGCATTTGTGTGTCACACACGACATCACTCCTCAAGCGGAATACCTCCCGGGGTGCAAGAACCTCCTAGTGGACACTCTGAGCAGATCCTTTGGAGCCCACGAGTGGACCCTCAAGGACTCTGCTCTCCGCCAGGTTTTCCGCAGGTGGGGTTATCCCCACCTAGACCTGTTCGCCTCGGCAAGCAATGCCAAGTGCAGGAGCTACTGCTCCCTGCTGGGGCTGGGGAAATATTCCCAGGGGGATGCCCTGTCGACCGTGTGGCTGAGGGGCATCCTGTACGCCTTTCCCCCATTTCCCTTGATCTCCAGGGTACTGACCAGGGCGAGAACATTTCGGTCCTCGATCATCCTCATAGCCCCCAGGTGGCCCAGACAGTTCTGGTTCCCCATCCTGGTGGACATGCTGGTCCAGGACCCAATACCTCTCCCTCCAGTCTGGGATCTGCTGGCCCAACCCTGGGGTGAGGGAGTCATGGTTCACCCGGATCTCCGGTCTCTCCACCTAACGGCATGGTTTATCCATGGTTGAACCAACCAGAAAGGGAATGTTCCCGAGAGGTTCAGATGGTTCTCCTCAGTAGTAGGAAACCCTCTACCAGGCGGTCGTACGCGGCCAAGTGGCGGCGCTTCTCATCTTGGGTGTCCCGAAGAGGAGTGCACCTGTCCTCGGCTCCTATCCCAACTATCCTTGACTATCTTTTCCAGCTTCGGTCTAGTGGCCTATCTTTCTCTTTTATCAAAGTCCATGTGGCATCTCTCTCCGCCTTCCATGTTGGTACGGCAGGAGTCTCCCTTTTTTCTAACCCAGTGGTTAAACGGTTTCTTACTGGCCTGGAAAAGCTGTACCCCTCGGTGAGGGCCCCACTTCCCGCCTGGGACCTTAACGTGGTCCTCCACAGGCTTATGCTACCCCCCTTTGAACCGTTGGCCACGTGTTCCCTGTTGCACCTTTCATTGAAGGTTGCCTTTATCGTGGCCATTACATCGGCTTGAAGGGTGTCGGAACTAAGGGCGTTAACTATAGCTCTGCCCTACCTTGTGTTTTCCAGTGACAATGTGAGGTTACGACCTCATCCGGCCTTCCTTCTGAAGGTAGTTTCTCCATTCCACCTGTCCCAGGAGATTTATCTCCCGGTTTTTTTCCCAAAGCCCCATGCCTCCTCTAAGGAGCGGGCTCTGCACTCCTTGGACGCTAAGCGAGTGCTGGCATTCTACATTGATAGGACTAGACCATTCCGTAAATCTCAACAGTTGTTTATTGCATTCAGGGATAGGGTGAAAGGGTCTCATATCTCCATGCAAAGACTGTCAAGATGGGTGGTGCAATGCATCAAAGAATGCTACCAACTGGCTGGTAAAACCCCTCCCAGGGTGAAGGCACGCTCCACCAGGGCTCAGGCGTCCTCGGTGGCCTTTGGTGCCCAGGTCCTGATTACAGAAATTTGCAGGGCAGCCACCTGGTCTTCCCTCCACACATTTACAACACATTATGCGCTACCTCAGCAGGCCAGGGAGGATGCGAGGGTAGGCTCCGCAGTCCTTGGAAGACACGTTATCTTTATTTTGTACATCAAGAAGAGGGGCTAGGGAAGGGTAAGTGGAAGGAGGTGAGGGAGGAATGGGGCACGAGCCCCCGATGGGGAGTACTGGGCTTCTGGGGGTGGAAGCTCTCCTGCAGCCCCCCAATTGCCCCTTCTCCCCAGATGGCAGCTTGCGGCAAGTGCAGCCGGGCTGATGGCCGAGTGCTGTGATGTGCCCAGTGTGGGCACTCAGGGCACTCCAAGCCAGGACTGCTTTGCAAGCGGGGCACCCCTGAGAACTGTCTGTCCGGAGTGGGGGTCGGGACCCTTTAAGCACAGCCCTCGGCTAGCCTGAGACAGCAGCTCCACGCTCTAAGTCCTCCTCTGATGCCCTGCCGGCACTGCTTCTGGCCATCCTTAAGCCTGGTTCAGGGTCCACTTAATGTGGACGCGCTAGTTTGAATTAGCAAAACGCTAATTCAAACTAGTTTTTAGTTCTAGATGCGTTAGTTCAAATTAGCTTAGTTTGAATTAACTAATTCGAACTAAGTTAGTTTGAATTAACGTTGTAGTGTAGACGTACCCTAAGCGATTAGTTGACTAGTTGACTCAACTAGTCACTTCCCCTTTCCCCCCCCGCCCCGCTGCCTCTATCAGACCGAGTTAGCAAGGGGGGAGCAGGAGTTGGTGCTGGGGAGAGCTGGCTTAAAAGCCAGTTTCTCTCCCCTCCCCTCCCAAGCACCATCTTCGGGGGGGCAGGGAGGCAGAGGCATAGCACGGGATGGGGCACACAGTCAATAAGCTTCTGACGTTTGTATAATTAATGTAGTTCTAAATGTAGAGGTAGAGTATTAAAACAAGTTGCTACAAGCGACAAGTTCAAAATCTGTCATTCTGTGTTCATAAAAAGATGGAAAAATCTAGATTCTGGTAGGAGAGTTCCAAAATAATAATAGCTTGATGGGGCGGCCGGGTGACATTGCTGCATCCCTGCCACCTCTTTCCGTGGGGTCCTAAGACCTGCCAGTTTTGGCTGCGCATGCGCAGCAAACCCAGCATGACATCCGTTCCCCAGACCGCCAAAGTGGTGCTCCTTCGCTCACGCCCCCGGAGGATCGCGCCAGTCTGGACGCTCTTTTCCGGCTTTTCCCCAAGCCGGAAAAAAAGCGGCGGCCATGTTTATTTAAATCCCGCGGGGGATATTTAAATCCCCCGCGCATTTCCCTATTCCAAAGTTAGAAATTAGCATGCCTCTTCCGAAAAAGGGGCCAGTGTAGACACAGCCCCAGTGTATGAGAGCTCAGCCCTCCTCCCCCTTAGATAGGGACTGCTGCCACTCCGCACTGCTGCATACTGTATCAGAGGCAGCAGCACAGAGTGACAGGCAGCCCGTGCACAAGGAGAGCTGGTTTTTAAACTTGCTCCCCTTGCAGACCAGCTCCCACCTGGCACTCTGTGCTGCTGCCTCTGATACAGTGGCTGCCAGCCCTGCCCCTGGGGACTACAGAATAGTTGACTAATCGATAAAATTTCATGAGGATACTTGACTATTCAATTAACTGATACTTAACATCCCTAGGGTGGGGAACATTTCCAGCAGATCCAGAGAAGTTATTATTCCCCTTTATTCGGCACTGGTGAGGCCACATCTGGAGTATTGTGTCCAGTTCTGGGCTCTCCAATCTAGAAAGGATGTGGACACACGGAAGAGGGTCCAGGGGAGGGGAACGAAAATGATCAGGGGGCTGAAACACATGACTTACGAGGAGAGGCTGAGGTATTTGGGCATATTTAGTCTGCAGAAGAGAAGGGGGGGGTTGATAGCAGTCTTCAGCTTCCTGAAGGGGATGGAGAGAGGCTGTTCTCACTAGTGACGGATGGCAGAACAAGGAGCAATGGTCTCAGGTTGCAGTGGGGGAGGTCTAGGTTGGGAATTAGGAAAAAGTATTTCACTAGGAGGCACTGGAATGTGTTACCTACGGAGGTGGTGGAATCTCTATCCCTAGAGGTGGCTGTCTGTGCTAGGGCAGCCATACCGAGGCCCTGGTGTGAGCTCCGGCGGCTGCTATGCAGGCCGGCTGGTAGGGCTGCATGGAGAGCGGCTGCGATGCTCAGCCAGGGCCAAGTGCTGCATGATGGGCAGCTGCCCCTGTGATCCCGTTCTCCTCCCTCCCTGCTCAGCAGGAGCCTTCCCCTGGCCTCCAGCTGCTCCCAGCCAGCATGCACTGTTAAGTGCATAGGAAAATATGAATGTCCAGAATGTGTCAGCACTATCACACCTGTTAACTGCTGCCTCTTTAATTCTGGTGCAATTGCAGCAAAAGATTTGGACCGGAGAATATTCTTGAACAAGTAGTAGCAATTATTTTATTGTTTTTTTTTAAATGTGTGTGCAGTAGTTTTTCAAATTCTTGTTAACCATCATGTCCCCCTACTTTGATTTGCCTAATATGCCATGGGCTAAAATTACTGTAATGAATATGCAAATAAATTAATCACCATAATAAATATGTTAGTATTTCAGTGTTGGTCCACTAAGAGTTTTTGAATGAGTTTGCCAGCCCGTGGTATAAAAAAGGTTGGGAACCACTGTGTTAACTCACTTTTTTCTCTCCTAAATGTGTCGTCTTCTCTAATGTGAACATTGACCTATGCAGAAGTGTCACAACATTAAAAAGCTAATTTCTAGAATATTTCAAAGGGTACTATTGCATGCTTAGGCAATTCCTTCTACCAGGCAGACTAATGCTACAGTGAATAGAGAAACATTACGTTAGGAATTCACATAAATTCATTATCTTCCAACTATGCAGTATAAACAGTAATCACACAATTTTGACTGCTACTCGTGTACAACTTCAGTGTGAAACTGATCTGGTCAGCAAATTTTACTTAACTATTAAAAGGGCTATCAGTTGTGATACTTCGATGGTTAAGAATGTCTGATGTGAAAACATTTCAAGTTAGTATATGAAAAAATGTTGTATTGCCACTTTTGCACTGCTAAACAGCTTCATTTGGTGGGGGGAAGAGCGGGACAACTCGCCTTTGCAAAAGCAATACATATCTTTTAATTCCGTGGTCCCCAACCCGGTGCCCGCGGGCGCCATGGCGCCCGCCGGGCACTTTACATGCGCCCGCGGAGCAATCTGGGCTGGCAGGTGCCAGCCCCGGGCGCATGGCCGGTCCCGGCCCCGGGGGCGCCGCGCGTGCCCTTGCCGGCTCCGGCCTTGGCCCCGCCCCCGGGGGCACCGCGCGTGCCCTGGCCCCGGCCCCGGCCTTGGCCCCGCGGCGCTTACGGGGGGAGGGCACGCCGGCCCCGGGCACGTGGCTATGGGTGGGGGGCCCCCGGCCCCGGGTGCGTGGCTATGGGGGGGGGGCGGCCCCGCCCCCCTGGCATGCGGCTGGGGGGAGCCACCCCCGGGCGGGCAAGTGTCCCCGCCCCCTGGCGCCCGGCGGGCGAACGGCCACGCCCCCTGGCGCCCGCCAACCTGAAAAGGTTGGGGACCACTGATTTAATACATTGTTTGGCAGCTTTGACCAAGAAATACCACCTTAAGGTGTGGAACTAAACTAATACTGTAAAAACGTAGTCATGTTTCAGTGTTTCTAGAATGCAAAAAATGGCATTTTCTCATTTTGAGTACCATTTATTTTACCTTGCCTGCAGGCTTACTACACCACTTGACAACTCCATATAGGGCCTCGTTTAAATGGACATAAAATAAACTTGAAAATTATTTATGATGTGGGTGTCTGTTGCATGGGTACATTAAATTCCAAAAATAAGGCCCCCTTTTTTTTCAGGATTGCCACACGCTTCTAATGGCACCTTACCAGGTTATGACTTCAGTGATTGACTACATCTATTCCCTATGTTGATTGAGTTGACAACTTTCATTTTTTCTTCAGCTCCTATTCTAAAATGGTACTTGATTCTGCAAGGGTTCTAAGGGTTTCATGTGAGTAAAGATTTTAAAGATCAGACCCTGAACCAGGGAAGGCTGGACCAGGGGAGGTCAGTGCCTTTGCTGCTTCTGGCTGTGAGGCTCCTCTCCACTCCACTCCAGCAGCAACAAGGGACTGGCATTGACTGAGCAGGATCTGGGTGAGGGGGAGGGAGGAAAGGGTGATTGGGGGAAGAGGCAGGGTGGCTGCAGAGCCCCGTTGGGCAGTGCTCCTGGCTGTGGGTTTCCACAACCACCCTTCTTCTTTTCATGAGTTTCCTCCTTATCTCCCTGAGCCAGACCAGACTTCTGTAGTCAAGCAATATTCTGTAGAGGCTAAACTGGTATCTTCTTTTAGAGACGTGCATTTCACCTCTGGTAGATGAAGTATTGGCTCTTTTTAAAACAGTGTTTCTTAGCCAGAGGTCTGCGGCCCCATGGGGGGCAGCGAGCAGGTTTTAAGGGAGGCGGGGTCTGGCAAAAAAACAAAACAGAGAGCAGGGCTGGCATTAGTCACTGAGGCCTGGGGAACAAAGCTGAAGTCTCAATCTTGCCATATGGGGTTGAAATCAACTTAGTTTTGTGAAGCTCCCTGTGGCATGGGCTTAGGCAGTTGCCCTGCTTGCTATCCCTAAACACTGGCCCTGACTTGGATATGCAGAAAAACATTTTTTGTCGTGCAGGTGGGCCAAATAGTTTTTATAGCATGTTGGGGGTAGGGCTCAGAGAGGACAATGGTTGAAAATACCTGTTCTAAAGGATTCTGGAATCTTTTCAGTGACAGCTGTCATAAATATAAGTTCTTTCTTTCTTATTTCCTCAGATATTCTTAATGAATCACTTTATGTCGACTTGTCCTTAACAAAGAATAATGCTCAGGAGCTCATAGAAGACACTGACTTTATAAATAAGAAAACTATTCAAGAGAGAAAGTGCCCAGAGGAGATGTTAAAGGAAGAAATATTTGGTAACCAGCTAAAGCTAAACACGTGGCCGTTGGATGAAAGGATTTTTGAGCATCTACCTCCTAGACTTCGTAAAGGTATAGGTTTAAGAATATCTTCTAATAACTTTGAATGACAGGAATGTTTTTATAAATGACTTGAACTAGTTCTCATCTTGACAGTACCTTCTGGTAAGAGAAAATATAAAACTATCTTGCATAAGATAAAATCTGCTGGAGATTTTAATCAAAGAAAGTAATTGAGAGCAGTTCTTTAAATACAGTTCAAGGTATGATTACATGAGCCAAATACAGTTTTATTTTTCTTCAGAAACTGGTAAAATGGAAAAACAAGAAATCCTGGGGCACCTTGTAGACTAACAGATTTATTGGAGCATAAGTTTTTGTAGGCAAAGACCCACTTTGTCAGATGCATCATTGCAAAATGGAAGCTGGTTTAATGAGAGATAAAACTGTAGTTTAGTAAAGCATAAGGGAAGTGCAGTGCCATAAACTGAACACTGTTTTTTGTGGATATATTTATAATTATAGCAATAATGTGGTAAGAACAATCCTGTGTGAAGTATTTCAAAGATACTGTAAATTCAATCTTTAATCACTAATAATTTAATTATAATTTATTAACTAAAATTGGATAAATAAGAATGTGGTGAAATTGTCGTTAAAACACTTTTTCTGCTTAATAAATAAAAATATGAGAATAAAACGTAACAGGTATACACTAAACATTTCTGGGATACTGTCCTTCAATTTACCTTAGATTAGCTAGGTGCCTATAGACCATGACCAGTAATTTAAAGCCTGAAACTTGTGACTTAGGGAAACAAGTCAATTATATGAAGAAATACGAAAATTGTGAAAGCAGAGTTGTTTGAGAGATAAAACACAAAATTGGAATTTGGAGAAACCTGGATGCTCTTCTCAGCTCTACTGATGAGTTATTTATGTGACTTGTCCGTGCTTACATAACCAATGTGCCAGACTTTTATCAATTAGTAAAATAGAAATGCTGATGTTCACCTATATTTGTAATATAGTTTGAGGTCTAGAGCTTAAAAACATAATGGAAGGGCTAAGTACTATTATAATTTTCCTCTTTAGAAAATAGAAAAACTTATTCTAGCATTAATATGTTATGACTTTAGGGCTTGTCCAAATAAACATGTTAGTTAATGGTAAACTAGGGAGTAAATGTATACGACACTCGTGTGCCACCCATTAAATGTCTTTAGACCTAATTTCTGTGATCTAAAAGTTCTCTAAAACAGGAGTAGATCAAAGCACATTAGAAAACCTTTAGTGCGTGACAGGTAGGTATACGTACACACATAGTGCACAGCATGTCATAGATTTACATCCTAGCTTGCCACAAACTAAGTGTTCATTTAGTTAATGTTCCTTATTAATTGTGTTTCAGTGTTAAATATTCATATAGAACACTAAAAGACATCACCACACTTTGAATAACTTGTTTGAACAGTAAATTAAAAACAAACATGTATTCTAAAAAATCCTTATTTTCTAGCCTTACAGGAAGCCTGTAAAGAGAAGAGTGGGTTCTATGCCCAGCTCTCTAAACTCTTACCAATGCGAGTGATGTCTTATCTGATACTGCCGTATACACTGCCAGTGGAGTCTGCCTATTCTGTTGCTTTAAGGTGAAGTTCTATTTAAAAACCATTATAGAACCCATATTTTTGGCTCATTAAGACTTTTTTTTAAATTTTTTCATTATCTTTATAGTCATGAGTAAAAAGCTATCAGTGTATAAGTGTTCTCAAACACACTGAAGACTCAACTTAGAGTTCTAGAACTCTCTCTAGCATATATGTAAATTGTAGGTTATGTTCTCTTCTCCATAGTGCTGCATTTTGCAGATGCTTTCTGTGCACAACAGCCTCTAATAAAAGCTTGTTAACTGAAAGAAGGAAAGACAAATGGAGAAATGGAATCCTAGAAATACATAGGGGAAGATTTCATCTTTTTTTAACATACAAAATATCATTTAATTAACTGATTTTTAAAAAATTCTGATTTCTCAACAACATCTACAAAAAAGACTTTTGAAGAATGGAGAATTTCCTTTGCCCTGTTTATAAGAGTCTTCTAAAACAAGGGAGAAACTGATTATGCATAAAATAGATCAGAAAGGCTTTATTTACACTGCAGGGTTTTTGCATAAGAAGATTTTTGCAGAAGAGATCTTCCACAAAAACTTTTCGCGCAAAAGCGCGTCCACACCTCAAAAGCGCATTGCGAAAGCAATCTGGTTTTGTGCAAGAGAGCGTCCACGCTGCATGGACTCTCTTACGCAAGAAAGCTCTGATTGCCATTAACAGAATGGCCATAAGAGCACCTGTGCTTTTTCTGATTGATTCTTTTTGCGCAAGAAACCCCTGTGGAGCGTCCACACATGCTTTTTTGCGCAGGAGCTATAGCACAAAAAAGGAATTATTCTTTGTGGGGAGAGGAATAACTGTACTGCAAAAAGCCCTCTGCTCCGTCGATTTACTTGCGCAAAAATGCACTTGAGGTGTGGATGCTCTGCCCTGTAGTGTAGACATAGCCAAAGGATTAGGTTTCTTTTGTTTGCTAACATTTTCAGATATAATAATAAGCTATAGCAGTTACAATGCTTTCAGACAGATTTATTTTATAATGCGCCACTCAGAGCAAAATATAACAATTTCATTTACACTGCTTCATTCTCTGGTGATGGTTAACTTGTATACAAGTGTCACTTGGTTATAATCATGTAATAACAATATAAAAAATCCTTATAGAAATGAAGTGAGAGTTGCACTGAGTATTTGTTTGGTGCATACCAAATGGGGTGTAAATGTTAGTGGACACACTAGCATGTCATGCAGCAAAAGTTATCTAAGGCACAAGGATACTGTCCTATTTCAAACAGTGCTATATCAGTGTTCACTAGAGAGCTTTCAGGCTGTGTCTACATTGGCACCCCTTTCCGGAAAAGGGATGCTAATGTAGACTTCGGAATTGCAAATTCCGCGGGGGATTTAAATATCCCCCGCGGCATTTGCATTTACATGTCTGACGCTTTTTTCCGGCTTGGGGATAAGCCGGAGAAAAGCGCCAGTCTAGACGTGATTCTCCGGAAAATAAGCCCTTTTCTGGAGGATTTCTTATTCCTACTTTCAAGTTTCATCTCCCCCCTCCCCCTCCAGTTTTATTAAATAAAGAGAATTTGTGTTCATGAAAATATATGTATTTTATTTGACATCAGGAAGGGGGGTTAGGGACGGGTAAGTGGAAGGATGTGAGGGAGGAATGAGGCACGAGCCCCCAGTGGGGCACACCAGGGAGACTCCTCAGGGTGGAAGTTCTCCCGCAGACTCTAGGATACTGACAGCCCCCTAGTGGACCTCCCGGATGGCAGCCTGCAGAAAGTGCATTCAGGCTCGCAGCAACGCATCCACGAGAAGCACCAGAGTGCCCAGGGGCAGTTCTGGCTCCATGTTGCAGAGTGCTATGGTGTCCCGAGTAAGGGCAACCAGAGCACGCAGAGAAAAAAAAATGCTTTGCTGTTCCTAATCGAGGTAGGCAATCAGGCAGGGAAACCTGAGAACCAGCTGTCCGGGGGGGGGGGGGGTGTCCCCTTAAGCACAGGCCTCAGATAGCCTCAGGCAGCAGCCACACAAAGTAACTCCTGACCCAATGCTCTCCCGAAACTGGTTCCGGGCAGCCTTAAATATGATTGTGTCTGTTCAGTGTGGACGCGCTATTTGGAAATAGCCAAATGCTATTTCGAAATATTTTTTGTGTGTAGACACGTTATTTTGAAATATCTTATTTCAAATAATTCTGTACTGTAGACATACCCTTACTGTGTGACACACTAGTGTGCATTAGAATTTACATCCTCATATGAGCTTTAGAGCTCATAAAGACTTGCTTATTGGGGCAGGATTATTCCCCTGGAGTCAACACAAATTACTATTCATAATCTGTGTGCTTCGGACATAAGACAAAGAAGTTAAATTGTCCTAAAGCCCTAAATTCTGTACTGTGATGGAGAGCATCCCAGTGCATAAACATCAGAACCATATCACAATAGCTCTCTACAGAAAATACTGAAAGGGATTAGGAAGAAAATATACAGCCAAAAATTCTTTGAGTAATGATCTGTATATGTAATCCACACTGAGATATGCTTGCAAGCTATATGCCAGGGTCTGGAAATTCTTCAAAGCAGTGTCCATTGGTCTGCACATGTGCAGTTGTTGTCCTAGAGGTGGTGTGACACTTTTCCATGTCTTTCTTACTATCCTGAGTCACAATTGTGTCCTTCATGTCATTACTTTATCTATCAAGAAAATACTTGTAAATAATTATATTCGTAGATTAATAGCTAGTAGTTAAAAAGTTCTATAGTGTAGTTTGTTTACCTGGTTGGAGAACCCCTCCGCAGTTCTGGGACCATTTCATGAAATGTGTCCTCTGTCTGTGATCTTTCTTTATCGGTGATGAACACGAATGCTGCTTGGGGCATCACGTATCTCTGTAAATGATAGCATCTGTTACTCTTTCCCACCCAGAACTCAAGCAGAGGCATCAACATATAAGCCCAAGAACTCTTTTTTTCAGGGCTCCCCATGAGTAAAAGACACTGTCACCATTTAGGACTGTCCATAAGAACCATGCTTTCTTCTCCTTCAAGTGGTGTCCCTGTGGTGCTCCCCTCAGGTGTCAATGTGTCCTTGCACCAGCAATTGGAGATTTTTAGCCGTGCCGCGTATGCGTAGTTGCTGCCTCATGCTGTTCCATCTGTTAGCTGCGCACATGGTGCTGGTTCCCTTAGTTCCTTTTCTACCATCCTTGGCAGAAAAGGAGTCTCTGAGCAGTGTGTTCTCTGGGGAGGAGAGAGAAAGTTTTAGCAGTTGTTTTTAGTCCTAGCATATTTTTCTTCAAACCTACAGTTTAAAAAAAAAGTTACACCCTATTTTTTCCTTCAAATTCGTTGACCCCAAGTTCAAGATGCCAAGTTCCCCTCGTTTTAAAAAATTTAACTCACGCAGGGACCCCATGTCCATTTCGGATGGGACTGCCTCTTGCACAAAATCTTCAGCGGGGTAGCTGAGTTAGTCTGTAACAGGAAAGACTATTTGTTGTTTTTTAAGTTTAGTATTACCTTAAAGACTAACAAAACATGTAGATGGTATGATCTTTTGTAGGCACAGCCCACTTCTTCAGATGACAGGAGTGTTGGAAGCCTGGGGCCAGTTGACCCCAGGTTGCACGCGAGTTCCTCATTTCTCCTTTGAAATGTACAAGAGCCACTTCAGGGGCTCTTGTACATTTCAAAGGAGGAATACAAAAGGGCTCATCAACTACTTGACTAGGAAAATAACCGATAGTTAACATCCCTGCTCCACATTAGCTTGGGGTGTATTTGTCTTAAAGTTTGCATTCGAAAACTTCTATGGAACTTTCAGCAAAACTGAATTTATTTTAAAAACACTTTATTTTTTGATGACTACAGGTTAGTGGACTGGTTTCCTGATATTCCTGATGATGTTCGATGGATGCAGGGACAACTACGTCGTATTGTTAGTACAGTTTATTCTCGGGCAAGAAATAAACTACTTAGTACATCCAGGTAAATCATTGAACTGCTATGTGAAAACTGCTGATACATCTTCTATACTTATTTTTCCAGCCAAAACAAAAATTAGTGCAATTATTAATATTGTGTTGCAATCATTTAGTAGAAGGGTTTTTTTCCATTTCTACCAAAGTACTGTTCTTTTGGCATTATAGCATATTAAGGGTTGTTTTCCTGCTCTCTCTTCATTAGACCTGATATTAATCATCTTGTTGGTGATCAGAACTTTCTTTAGTAAATGACTTCATACTCTTTCCTTAGGACTGTTGAAGCAGTTGCAGCAGGGACTTCTAGACCCATTTTTCTAGATTCACCACTTTTTCCTGCTTCTAACACCCCAGCTTCTTTCTTCTCTATCTTTTCTCTGATTCCAAAGATAGATTCCTTCAGTGTCTTGCTTTCTCCTGTACTGTGATGAACATCAGAATATTGGGAGTATCTTGAACTCCTTCATACTGTCTTTAGAGGCGTGGACAGCTCAGCGAGTGTGGCCCTTTTTTATTCTGTCCAACACTAGTGGACTGGAAACATCAGACCAAGTAACCTCATCTATGCACAGGGATAAGGACTATTATCTGGGAAGCAGGATGCTCATGGGAAAGAACAGGAAAATCTTGTCCTCGGAGGAACTGGGAGCTACTAAGAGATTCTGAGAGCAAGTGGGGAAGTATGTTGTGTTCTTGAAAAGCAACCCACTACAGACAGCTTCTAGAGCTGGGAGGGAGGGTCATACTCAACCGGGGCTTTCTCAGGATACTTGCTCCTGGATAGTTTACTTGTTGGTTCTACCTCTCCAGTTTTTCTGTACAGACCATCACACCACACCTTTTCCTCACAGTGATCTTTAGTCTCAAGCTTTCTAATTCTTTTTTAAGCACACTATAGAGGAGGATTTATATGAGGCATCCAGTGGCTCCATCAGATATCAATTCTGTTGCTCCCATCTTTAAAATAATTAAAAAAAGAACAATCTGGTCTTGCTCCTCCTCTACTTCGGCTGACTCTGTGTTCTGGTGATGATTTCTTAAAATTTCTAGGTCCTGTTTAGAGCCTTTCCTTGTATTCTGGGGTAACTTTCTTTCGTGGGATTCTCTTTTCCTGTTTTTAATTGGTGGCTTTTCTGCCTCACACTGACTGAAGGTATTTCTTCTATTAAGTTATTTTTTTTAATTTCTCCTCTTCCTCCTTAAGATAGTAGTTCCTATCTCTCAATTCTGAGTGAGAGTGAGAATTCAGATTTCCTTGGCAATTTGTGCTGTGAGGAAACTTAATAAGGTCACCAAATCTTAACTGTGTGGTTAGTGTGTTTTGGCTCATCCAGATTTCACCTAAGGAAGTAGTAATCAAAGTTAAGAATCTCCAGGAGAGGGATGGAATTGAAAAGAAAATAGTGTTAACTATCTCTTGATGGTTGGCTCTTTCCTGTGTCTGAGGAAAGAGGAATAACTTACTAATTGTAAACTATTGTTCTGAAACATAGGAAACTATCCAATAGGTAAAGACACTTTTGTTATGTTCGAATTTTTAATATATTAAGTAATGCCTATGTAAGGCATAGGAATCATGTATGTAACACATACAACATTTTTAATGTATGTAAATTCAGACTATGTAAATTATTTATAGGAAATTCATTTAAAATAACTATGCTGTACACCAATTCATACTGGTACTTTTTATAATAGAAGTAGGTAAGAGACTCAGCATTTAATCACTGCAGATTCTCCTCAGTTAACTGTGGAGGAGACTTGGTCACCTAGGGTACGTCTAGACTACATGCCTATTTAAATAATTGCTGCTCCATTTAAATTTAAATGGCTGCCACGCTGAGCCGATCTAGCTGTTTGTTAGCTCAGTGCAGTAGTCTGGATGCTCCGGGGTCGACATCAAAGGCATTTGTTGACCTCCCGGGTATGCTTACTGGGATGAGGTTTACCTGAGAGGTCGCCAAATGCCTTTGATGTCGACCGCGGAGCGTCCAGACTACTGCGCTGAGCCGACAAACAGCTGATCGGCCCAACACGGCAGCCATTTAAATTTAAATGAAGCGGTGATTATTTAAATCGCCGTTTCATTTTCCTATGCCGGGTAGCCTAATCTACATGCCTCTGTTGCCAGAGGCATGTAGTCTAGACGTACCCCTACTGATCACATACCCCTTTTGTTCAGTACCATTGGAGAGGAATTGTATACATTTAGCCTTGCTAGCTGAGGCTTATCAGATCATTATACTAACTTTCTTCACATAACAATTCCATACTTAAGGTGTATCACACTTCAAAACTATACAGGTACCCTCAGTAGAATGTGATCCATTCAAGTTTAGACTGTTGATGCCTTATTTTCTGTTACCTCATTATTTAGAATTCACATTTATTTTTCCTGAGAGATGCTGTAGTGTCATTTAAGTTCCCTTGTGCATGTAGGAAGAACTCTATTCCATCATGACTTGAACGGAAATAAAAACTTCATTAAAATATTGCTAATGGATATTTGGTTTTGTTTTTCCTCCTTACAGTAAAGAAAGCTATGCATCACTAAGAAAATGTCAGACTGTTCCACCTAATGTAGAGTTATATTCGCCCTACTGCCATTCTAAAGTGCCACACTCTGCTGCAGACCTTGAAGGCTGGCTCTGGGATTTTCCATACTGCAGAGACTTATCAGGGAAGCAAATTTCTGATGGCATAAAGGGACTCACAGACTCTGATTCTCATCATATTTTCTTCTTGAATTCTGAAGAATCTGGCTTGGAAATGGATTTTGACTCCTCTTCAGACACAAGTTTCCTAACTGCCTCGGAAGATTAATTTTGTAAACTCTGAAATCCATTTGACAGAGAAGCTTAAATCTTGTGGAGTGAACTCATTCTTCCAACTAGCCAATAAGTATTGGAAGACTGTTTTGTTTACGACTCAATGACTAATTGCCTTTGAGACCTTGACAATGCTAAGGATTATATAAAATAGTTGTCACTGTACTATGTAAAAGTCATTCTTAATCTATTAAATCACTGCCTTCATTTCAAAATTACAGTAGAACAATATATAAAAAAAGATTTCACTCTAAGCAACCTGTAATTAAAAAGCTACATAAAATCAAATCCTATAAATGGCTTATTCTAAACTGAAACAAGCCTTTATAGAACAGTTGTATTTTAAAAGCCATACTTTTATACAATACATAAGTATAGTGTTCTTAGATTAATTTTAGCACTTGCATGAAATCAGACAACCTGTACTTTATAAAGGGAAATGTACATAAAAACTTTAAGGCCCTCTTGTATCTCTCTGTTTGCCTTTTCATTTAAATGTACTGTTTTGTGAGGAAAAGGCACATTATACTGTATGTATACTGTATACTGTACCATACAATTCATACTGTAATCCAAGTTCTCCATTCCTAACACGTTTTATGAAGTGCCTCTTATCCTTAACTATTGAGAAGGAAAAGGTCACAAGAACCAGGCTGCCTCTAGCCCTAAATGTTATGGGACACAAATCTATTGACTCCGATGAAATTGTGCATGCTTAGCATGGGCTTAATTTGAACTAATGTTTTTAGAGCAGTGATCTTTTGAAAAGACAGTATCTTTGAGTAGAGCTGTATAAAGTAACAATGAAGTTGCTGTAACAGACATTGAAAAACATCTTTTAATGTTGTAATGTCCGAGTGTCATGTTTGTGCTTTGATTTGTGGATTATATACATCATCTTCTGTAAAATGGAAAAGGAGGCCCTGTTAGGGTGGGTGGGTTGTGGGTTTTTTTTTTTTTTTTTGAAGAGCAGGAAGAAGATCACAATGATTCCATTCTGTTTTTAAATACTTCTTGTGCTAACTTATCTTAAACAGTGCAGGGAAATTTCTTAGCATGTTTCCTTCCTGAGATCAGAATGAATAATTCAAGCTTAAAATAAATGTGTTGATATTGTTAGCCTCATGTTGTACCTAAAAGACTGCATGCAGGTCTAAGTCCACTGTTAAAAAAAAATCTCTGCCTCCTCTCCTCAAAACCTCAAATCCTGTCCACAATGAAAACTATAAAAACTAGTCTCAATAAAAGTTCCAGCGAGGTGTCAAATCTCAGTATAAAATACTTTACGTTAAGTATTTTATGAGTTCATCTGACAAAACTCTGGTAGTTATGAAAATAATTATTAAACTACTTTTTAATGATAAAATAAAGGGTTTTTAGCAACATGTTTTGAGATAATGATTTTTTTTAAATATCATAGATACAGATAACATCTTGTGGCTTGTTTGTAAAAGATGTGGCATTTAAGGGGTAAATGCTATTTCTAATACAATGGTGTACATTTGGAATAAAATCAGCTGTATTGCAGGGAGAAGGAAACTCTCAAGCATTTATTGTAAGTCTAAAGAAAACTGAGTGGAGATGGGGAGGAGGAGAAAATGTATTTTTTGATAATAGTATAGTGTAACTTTTAAATATTTACAGGTCTTTGTCAAAACCTTTACATTCCCAACTTAGACTAAATGTTAACTATTTCTTAGGTTTTCAAAGAAAATTCACAAGTCAAAGTGCTACATCTTAAGAATAAACTTAAAATGTTATAAACTATTGTTAACATGTTGTAAAGCTATAATGTTATTCCCCCCCTAAACTTTTGAAGGATTTTTCTTATATATCTTTGGTGCTATTTCTTTTGGAAAAAATGATACTTGATTTATGTTGGTGCACTCTTGGACATTGTTGATTCTGCACAGTGACCTGTTTAAAAATATTGGTATAACTATTAATTTAAAAATAAAATAAAATACAAATTGTGATTTTTTTTGTATGATCTTCCTTCTAATAGCAAACTGAGGTTATGGGGTGTTTTTTCTTATCATGTTTTAGAAAATACTGTTGTAATAAATTACTAGCAAACTCACCCAGCCTTCAGTTTTCCCTTTAAGCAAGTGTTTCTTAAACTGTGTCCCGTGGCACACTGGTGTGCCATGGAGAACAGATTTTTTTTTTTGCTCAATAACTTTCCCCCAGACCCTTTTTCTCTCAACCCTTTTTTTTCTCTCAACAAAAAATCCTTGGTGTTCCTCATAAAAAAAGTGATAGAAATGTAGCCGTGTTAGTCTGGGGTAGCTGAAGCAAAATGCAGGACAATGTAGCACTTTAAAGACTAACAAGATGGTTTATTAGATGATGAGCTTTCGTGGGCCAGACCCACTTCCTCAGATCAAATAGTGGAAGAAAATAGTCACAACCATATATACCAAAGGATACAATTAAAAAAAATGAACACATATGAAAAGGACAAATCACATTTCAGAACAGGAAGGGAATGCAGGGGGGAGGGAAAGGAAGGAAGGTAAGTGTCTGTGAATTGATGATATTAGAGGTGGGGAGAGTGGGATGTTTGTGAGCTAATGGTATTAGAGGTGATAATTGGGGAAACTATCTTGGTAATGGGGGTGAGAGTTCAAATGTTTGTTGAGTCCTTTTTGGAAAGTGTCGAATATTAACATGAATGACAGTTCAGAGGATTCCCTTTCAAGTGCAGATGTAAAAGGTCTTTGTAGCAGAATGCAGGTGGTTAAGTCATTGAGAAAGTGTCCTTTCTGGTTAAAATGGCAAGAAACTGTTTTCTCTTTGTGATCTTGTCTGATATCTGTTTTGTGGGCATTAATCCTTTGGCGAAGTGTCTGAGATGTTTGTCCAATGTACATAGCAGACGGACACTTTCGGCACATGATAGCATAAATTATATTTCTGGATGCGCAGGAATATGTGTTCTAGATCTTATCACTCACTTGGTTAGGTCCAATAATGGTATCAGCAGAATGAATATGTGGACATTTCTTGACATTTCCTGTCACTGAAGCGGGAGGCAGAGCTGCACCACTGCTTGACTTCCCCACGCAAGAGAAGGGGACAGGAGTTGCTCCTCACACAAATCTGCCAGGGCAAAAGATTCTCTAAGGAAAAGAAGGCTGTACTATAAACTCTTGTGACTCAGGCACCATTGAGTCCAACACTGGACAGCTCCCTCATCGATCATGAATAGGTGTAATTGGTCAAGTCTACAATGGCCAATACCTTTCAGACAGTCAGAGACTTAATCAAACTCACAGCATCCTGCCTTAAGCAGACATTTCTGAGCCTCTGGCACTGACCAGGCAATTGTCAGGGACAGCCTGCTATAATAAGGCATTCCCGTCTGTGGACCAGCACCTCCCAAGGCACTGTTCTAGTTTGCTGGATTCCCAGCACCATTCACTGGCACACCATCGTTCCCACTCTGCTAGTAACAGGCACCAACCTCATACTCAGGGCTCCTCACTACCACCCTGGTCCTCCCCATCGGAATCATCAATGTCTGAGGCTGAGTCAGTCCTATATAGGGAGACCAGGCACATATCCTACAGTCACTGAAGGAACCAGTACACATCATGGCAACCTCAATGGCCTCTGCCACCTCCGTGGCCTTTTTGGACTCCCTGTGTGTACCATCAAGCCAATAACACTCCCTCTATGATTCTTGGACCACAATCTTGTACTCCACTCCCCCAGGTTACCAGGGCTTACATCCACACCTTGCTCATCTGAAGCCACGATGTCTAAGCCTCCAGGCAACAAGGACCCTGTGGCTACTATTGCTCATCAGCAGCCTCCTAGAGCCTTTAGCCCTGTCGGGGCATAGATCGCCAGAGCCATTGTGGGGACATACAGCAGGCAGACCCTGAAGACTTTCACAGGGACCCGGTTCCACCCTTAGCGGCTGCTGCTTTTTCATCCCTGGATGAAGCGGTGGTAGGTGCTTCGACCTTTATTCCCATCCACCCTTGTGTTCTCTGGTAGTCTCAGTGGCAAAAAGGGAGCACCAGAATCAGCAGGTACCTGCACCCAAGGCCAAATAAGCCAGGGATCTAGACCTATTCAGTAGAAAGGTCTATGCTGCTGGGGGTTTGCAGCTGAGGATAGCAAACCAACAAGCTGTCTTAAGCAGGCATAATTTTACTATATGGGACATCACACTAAAATTCAAAGAACTATTGCATTGGTGGATAAGGGTAAAGCAGGAGCCATGTTGGCTCTTTAAGCCTCCTTAGATTCAGCAGACTCAGCAGCCCGCTCTGTTTCCACCAGTGTGATCATGTGTTGTTCAGTATAGCTTCAGTCATCAGGGTTCCCTCCAGAGGTCCAGCATTCCCTTCAAGACCTGTTTAAGGACTCTGGGCTATTTTCCAAGCAAACTGACTCGAGGCTCCATAGTTTAAATCACACCCGGTCAACCATTCACTCCTTAGGGATACATATCCCATTTACTCAAGGTGTTTTAAGCCTCAACTCCAACATCAGTGCCTGTTCTAATTGGACTCCAGCCAGGAGTCCTTCTGCTGTAGAGGCCAGAATAACAGGTGCAGGACACCTTCTTGGTCCATGAACCGGGACCAAGGGCCTGCAAAATCCTAATCCACATTGATGCAAGGGCTTTGATGGGACTCTTAAGGGCTGCATGCCAATTCACATCCCAGATTCCCCCCTTTTCCACAACCACCTGTCTCACTTCCTCCATGTTTGGGCCTTTTTAACCTCAAATCCTCTGCACAGTTGAGGTGAGATACACACTCCAATTCTGCTCCTTTCCCCATCCCTCTGTAGGGACTTTTCTCACAAGCAACTCTTTCGTTAGGAGGTGCAGTTGCTCTTCAGACATTGAGAATGGTAACATTAAAAAACCAATAAGAGAGGACTTAGACCTCCCTGGACACTCAAGTAACAGACCTGAAAGTTGCCATACTTGAGAAAAAAAAGTAAAAAACAGACTAAAGTGAGAATTCATATGCAAACTTTACATTATCAGACCAGGTCTGAATAGAGACTAAGAATAGATAGCTCACTACAAAAGGTAATTTTCACCCTTTTGGTATTCTCATCTTATTAACTGTTGGGCTACGTCTACACTGGCCCCTTTTATGAAAGGGGCATGCTAATTTTAAACTTTGTAATAGGGAAATCGGTGGGGGATTTAAATATCCCCTGCGGGATTTAAATAAAGATGTCCGCCGCTTTTTTCCGGCTTGGGGAAAAGCCGGAAAAAAGCGTCTAGACTGGCCCGATCCTCCGGAATAAAGCCCTTTTCCGGAGGATCTCTTATTCCTACTTTGAAGGATTGGGCCAGTCTAGATGCTTTTTTCCGGCTTTTCCCCAAGCCGGAAAAAGTGGCGGACATCTTTATTTAAATCCCGCGGGGGATATTTAAATCCCCCGCGGATTTCCCTATTACGAAGTTTAAAATTAGCATGCCCCTTTCGTAAAAGGGGCCAGTGTAGAGGTAGCCTTGGGAAATAGGCCAAATCCACTCTGACTGAATTAGTTTTGTTAGTACTCATCCTCCGTGTAGTAATGGAACACTCCCATTTTTGTAGAAATATCTGCGAAACTAAAGCTTCCACTTCATGCCTCTGATGAAGCCCACGAGAGTTTAAGCCCAAAATAATTTAAGTCTCTAACATGCCATGGAACTCCTCCTTGTCTTTGCTAAAACGGAATAACGGGGCTACTCCTCTGAAACTTGCATTCAAGTAAGTCCTCAAAGAAATGTATACATTTTCGGTGCTTCTGTGGTCTATTTTCTCTATGGATTACATTTAATTACATTAGCTGTCACATAACTTAATAGATTTCCTGTACAGGCAGTCCCCGGGTAACGTACAAGATAGGGACTGTAGCTTTGTTCTTAAGTTGAATTTGTATGTAAGTTGGAGCTGGTACATATTGTACCCCAGGTGTCCCCGATTCAGCCGCTGCTGAAACTGACCAGCGGCTGACTACAGGAAGCCTGAGGCAGAGCTGCTTTGCCCCGGGCTTCCTGGAATCAGCTGCTGATCAGTTTCAGCAGCAGCTGACTTGGGGACACCTGGGGTAGAGCAGCTGGGGTGCTGCCGGGTTGGTCCCCGCAATGCCGAGGTGCGGTGCTGTGGGGACCAACCCGGCAGTACTCCAGCTGCTCTGTCCCAGGCGTCCAGATTCAGCTGCTGTTGAAACTGACCAGCAGCGGCTGAATCAGACACGCCTGGGGCAGAGCAGCTGGAGTGCTGCTGGGTTGGTCTGGTAGCGCCGACCCTTGGCGCGGCGGGACCAACCCAGCAGCACCCCAGCTGCTCTGCCCCAGGCGTCCCCAAGTCAGCTGCTGCTGAAACTGACCAGCGGCTGACTACAGGAAGCCCGAGGCAGAGCTGCTCTGCCCTGGGCTTCCTGGAATCAGCCGCTGATCAGTTTCAGCAGCGGCAGACTTGGGGACACCTGGGGCAGAGCAGCTGGGGTGCTGCTGGGTTGGTCCAGTAGTGCCACACCTCGGCGCTGTGGGACCAACCTGGCAGCCCCCCAGCTGCTCTACCCCAGGCGTCGGCGAGAAAAGCCTGGTCTGCTGGTGGGGGGGAGGGCGCACTAGCTGCACCCCCCTCCAGCAGACCAGGGAGACGCGGAGCAGGCAGCGGGACCGCCGAGACGCGCCGCAGTCCCGCCGCCCGCATCCTCTGGGGCGAGAAAAGCCGCTCCGCGTCTCCCTGGTCTGCTGGCGGGAAGCGCTCCCCGTGCCGCCGGAGGCAGCGACAGTGGGGGGAGGCACCCCGTACTAGGGACGCCCCCCCCCCCCCCGTTCATAACTAGGGGTCTGACTTAAGTCGGATTGACGTAACCCGGGGACTGCCTGTAATATGCCTCCTGGTATAGGATGTAGTACCAAAAGTAGAGTATTCAACTGCATTTTTTTTTTTTAAGCAAACCTACTAATCTGCTATTACAGTTGGCCATTGCTCATTCCCAGGGCTCGCTGAACCACGGCGAGCCCCGCCTGCCACTGCTCCAGCCCCATGGAGGGGGGGAGGGGCAGGGAGGACTGAGGTTCAAGGCCTGAGGCCAGATTAACTCTTCTGGAGTTCTGGGGTTAGTGGATTTTGTGAGCACCGCTCCCCCTAAGGCACTTGGGGCAGGGCCAAAAATGAGGAGTCTAATGTGCAGGACAGAGCTGCCTGTGACTGGGATAGGGGTACAGACTCTGGATGGGAGGTAGGGTCCAGGAGCAAGCTGGGGAGAAGTGTCTGGCCGAGGGCAGGAGCGGGATCCTGGCCAGGGGAGAGAGGGCAGTAGCCGCACAGCTTTTAGCCGTGTTAAAAAAAATGTGGTTTAAAAAAAGGTGGTGAGCGAGCCCCGGGGCTTATGCCTGTGGGGAATGAGGAAAGGACAGAAAAGCTGAATCGTGTCACCGCGGCGCTGCAGCGAGGCGGGTCACTGAGATGGAGGCTCCGTCGTGTGTCTAAGGTCGCTTTTGCCCCATGGCGCTGAGGCAGGCGCAGGGCTCGACAAAGAACCCGCAAGCGCTGGGGGCGGGCGCGCTACACGCGCTCAGCCACGGCAACGGGCGATCCCTCAGGGCTCTTCGGCGGCCACTTGCTCGGCGTTTGGACGGGCCCTGGCGCCCGCCGCTCGCTCGTTTGAATTCGCGCGGCGCTGCGGCGGCCTGTGTCCCCCCGCCCGGCAGCGGCGCCGCGGCGGAGGGATCGGAGCTGATGCTACCGGCCCCTTCTCCGAGTCACTTCTAGCCCCGCCCTGCGGCCGCTGCTTTCCGCCCTCCCGGCCCCGCCCCGCGTGGGGGCGGGGCTTCCTAGCGCCTTCCCGCCCGCCGCATACGGGCCCTTTCCCGCCTCCCCGCCCCCGTTCAGCGCTGCTGGCCAATGAGAGCAGGAGCAGGAGGGGGCGGGGCTGGGCGCCGGGGGTGTCATGGCCGCCTCCGAGACGCGGCTCTTGCTGTGAGCGCTCGCGCCGCTGACCTCGCCCGTGGAGCGCTGCTCTCCCCCCTCCCCCTCCGGCAGCGGCGCGGCCATGGGGACGGTGCACGCGCGGGTGAGGCCCCTGCTGGCGCGCGGAGCCCCGGGGCAGAGGGGAAAGGAACCGCGCGCGCGCAGCCGCGACCTTCGGGAGCCTTGTGCCCCGGGGCCTCCCGCGGGCTGCGGCTCTGTCCCCTCCCCCCCGCCCAGCCCCGCCGGCAGCGAGCCCGGGCGGCTCCCGCTGCGAGCGTGGCCTTGGGGCGGCGGGACTCCGCCCCCTCCCCCACGCGAGTCAGTGACCGACTGCAGCAGCTCCGGTCCCTGCCCGGGGGGAGGCAGAGCCCGTGCGGCAGGGGCAATACCCGGTACGTTCCCCGCTCGCCCTGCGCGGGGCTGCGGACGGGACGCGAACCCGCGGGGGTGGGGACGGGGTGTTTCAGCGGCACCCGCGCTGCGGGGCAGGGCCTCTTGCGGCACTGGCGACATTTGGCTGCGCTAGGAAGAGGTAGAGACTGTTTTGGTGCAAGGGCGCCCGAGGGCTGGTTTTACTTTCCACACTGATTTCCTCAGGAAGGGGTTAACTCTCACTCAAGTGCCTTTTGGTTGTGGCTGCTACTGTTTTCAAAGGACCATCCAGCTTTCTGTAACCTGAAACTGGGAAGTGGAAACTTTCCTCTGATTCCCCTAATATTTGTCTTTAGAGACAAGATACTGAACTAGTTGGCTCTTGGCTCTGGTGTAGTAAGGCATTTCTTATGTTGCAAAAGAATAGCTTTTCCCAGAAGTGATGCAGCGTATACTCTGCTGGTGACTTTGCCATTAAGATTGTTACAGTAGAAGTCTGATCTCAACAGTAACATTAAGAGGCTACTCCGTGGTGGTGTGAAGTTTTCAGTGTTCTTATTTCATAATCCTGTAAGTTATAACAAACTAACCCATTTTAGTTGGAAAACTGAACTGACTCTTCTCATCTAGACAGCAGACTCCCAACATGAGCGAGTTATGTTCTTAGAATGATGTTTGGAGGACAGATGATGGAAAGAGAACTTCTGTTCACAAATCTAGAAAGATTTCAGCCACACAATAAAGTAACAGATACCTGTGTTGTTTCTTTGAATGATTGCTCATGTGCATTCCAATACATGTGAATGTGTACATTCAGTCTCTGGAAAGCTTTTATCCCAGTGGTATCTGTAGAGTTGACTGTGGTGGCCCCTGGAGTAGTGCCTCTGTGGCACCGTTTGCTGGCATGCACAGGCAGGCCACATCAGAAAAGTTAAATACTTGAAATTTTACAAAGGAAGGAAGGAAACTTGTTCTCCTGCAAAACTGTACTGTACTTTCTAGACTTTACTTTATATCCTGTCTTATTAAAGAAAACAGATTATTCAGTATATAGTAAAATTTTCAGCAAACATATACTGTACAAATGCATAAATGTAATTCCCAGTATTTTCTCTCTTCTGTTGGTATTGTCATTCATCATAATATTATGGGCAGAATGTCGAGAACTTTCTTCACTAGAAAAGTGGAACAAAATGTTTAATGTGTTATATGCACAAAGTAATCTTATTTCTATTTATTTATTTTATTCAGAGTCTGGAGCCTCTTCCAGTGAGTGGGTCTGATTTTGGTGCTTTAGGAGATGAACCAGAACTAGTTGAAGTTGAACCTGAAGCCAAGCAGGAAGTCCTTGAAAACAAAAATGTAAGTCCCTAAACAATGGGTCTGAATGTTTATTTACTACTTTATTTGTAGGAAATATCCCAAACTAATATGTGTGGAACAAAAGAATAAAACCAACCCAGTAATGTCTGGTTTCCTTTGAGATTCATTACAGTGGATTGAGTTCAATCAAAATAATTTTTTTCATGATTAAAATTAGCAATTACTAATTAAAGTGATTTTAAATAATTGATTTTAATGTTTTGCATTTTACTTTTTAGTTTTTTTCCTAATCAAAAGTTAATTCTTAGAAGTTGGTAACCATTAAAACATGTTGAATTGCAACTAAATACAACTCTCATACTAAATGTGGTGTTGCTTTGAGCTGATCAGGAGATATGTTATGTAATTGTAGTAAGTTAGATTTATTCAGATTCTTAATTTTTACATTTTATGTTAAAAATAGTGACTTATGCATTTAGATAATTTTTTACTTGTGATTTGTGTCGAGGTATATTTAGATAGAAATTCAATTAAATGCACAAACATATGTGGGATACATAAGAAATTGTTCTAAATTTAGCAAAACACATATTGCGTTTTAAATTGATGTATTAAACAAAATATCAGTAAGACTAAGATTTTGTCAGATGATTTTAGTCAAGGTCAGAGACAAGTCATGGGCAATAAAGAAAAATTCACAGAAGATATGACCCATCTATGACTTTTACTAAAAATATCTGAGTGTCCCCACGCTACCTACTGTGGAGCACCTGCACAGCAGCGAGGAGTTCTGGTGATCTCCAGAGCTGGTGCGCCTCCACTTTGAACAGCTGGTAGCTGTGGGGCCTCATGTTTGCCTGCAGCAGTTGGGGACTGCATGATACCACTGCCACCTTCAGCTCTGGGGGTCCGCCTGCAGGGGGGCTAGGAGCTTTATGCTGCTCCTTTGGAGGCTGCAGCAGCTTGGAGCTTCAGGGCCCTCTATAGACAGCCGGGGTACCCTGCACCTCTAACCACTGCAGGCTGAAGTCATGAAGGTTGCTGGAAGTCATGATTTCTGAGATCTCTGTGACTAAATCATGGCCTTAATTATCTGTAGTTAGTGAATTGAAGTGATTGTGTTTGGCCACCCTTTTCTTCAAGCTTTTGGAACTACTGTAGTAGATTTCATCCCCCTCATACCTAGCTTTATTTATGGATTAGAAGAGGAAAACAAGCTTTCCTCCTTTTTCAGTTACCAATTGGTTTCTTATTTTTTGAATGAACTAGTCATTCAAATGAACTATTCTGTGGACCAGCAGAAGAGGCTGCTATGGTCAGAAGTTGATTAAGTTCATCAATACATTATTTTAGCATTTTAAATTATTTCAGTGGATTATATTAAATTAAGGGGTTGAGGTTTTTTATTGGTTTATTATTGAACATCAATTTCACTGTACACACACAAACCAACCAGAAATATTTCCACCAGTGATGATAAATGACAGAGAGGCATAATAAGAAAAATGCTGCTTATTTTTTTAAATGACAGATTTAAATAACATTCAATTAAAATAAAAGGTAATTTTTACCAACCTTGTTTTTCCTACGAGAGCTGTTAACTACATTCAATATATTTAGCAACAGGACAAAGAAGAGACATCTCATATGCTTTCCTTTTTAAAGATGTTTCCCTTGCTTGATTTTGTTCATAGTCACTCTCAGTAGAAGCTTGGTAATGAAATCTTTTTCCTTAATAAAAAAAAGTGTTAAACTGATATGCATGTATAGTGGAATTATTATTGTCATGTTTTCAGTGACGGTAGGTGCTATTATCTTCTGTTTCTTTAGAAAAAGGAGCATATAATCATTTGGGGGCTTTTTTTTTTTCCTGCAGAGAGTAATAATCCTAGGTTTGTATACTGAAAAGGCATATTTTCACTGAAAATAAGGCAAATTTAATAGTGCATTAGAACCAGAATTTAGAAATTCTATACTCTGATATATAGACAAAGAATTTGAGTTTTTTAAAAAAGTCCTTTGGTATCTTGTAGATGTATAGACATTTTTTGTGTTTTGGTTTATAATATGAAGCATTCCATCACCATTTAATTTGAGACTTATTTTGGACTCTGTATTTAAGTTCTTTGCTTATGTGTAAATGGTAAAGGAAGTACTCTGAGAACTGCAAGTTTCAGGTCTTACGTGTTCAGAATTGTTATATGATTTTAGCCAGTGACTTATTTGTTCATAAGGATCTGTGACTAAAATTCTAGTAGCTATGGACTCTTACTCTTGACCTTTCCTGTAGTCTGCTCTCAGTTTGGAGTTAGGATACTTGCTTTTTGATATTATTATTTCCATTAACAAGAGTTAACTACAATCGTGGATTGATGCTTTGTTGGTCCCTGTTACTATAAATTAATAGTAAATCTCAAATAAATCCTGTACCTTCGGTCAGATTATAATATTATTTTATATTTAGGTGGTTTTAATGTTGTTAACTCCTCTTACCTTTAGGTGGTGGTTCAACATGTACATTTTGATGGACTTGGAAGGACTAAAGATGACATTATCATGTATGAAATTGGTGACCTTTTCAAGGCTAAAAATCTCATTGATGTGAGTATTGTAGTGAATGACACATGCTCTGCAAAACACTCCAGTCTTGAAAAATGTGTCCGGCATTGACAGTTACTAGTTAGATGAGTAAACCTACAAGCCAAATATAGTGTTTTTAAAAAAAAATTAGGTTATATTTAGGGATATCCCATCAGCCTAGCCTCTTCTCACTTGTGTTGTTGGTTTACAATATCTTTGTTACCACTGATGATTACCAGAAAAGAAAAACTTAGTTTGACTTTCAGATTAGGATAAATGTGGAGAACTGATAAAAAAAATTTGTTTTCTTATAAATCAAGATACCATCCAGAACACCGTAACATGTTTTTCAATCACTTTCAGGGTGGAATCATACTTTGTGTTTATTACATTTATAGGTGTGTTTATTTTGTGTAGTTGCATTCAGTTCTTTCAAAAGAAATGAAATTATCTCTCAGGCTACGTCTAGACTACATGCCTCTGGCGACAGAGGCATGTAGATGAGGCTACCCGGCATAGGAAAATGAAGCGGCGATTTAAATAATCGCCGCTTCATTTAAATTTACATGGCTGCCGCGCTGAGCCGATCAGCTGTTTGTCGGCTCAGCGCGGTAGTCTGGACGCGCGGGTGTCGACATCAAAGGCATTTGTCGACCACCCAGGTAAACCTCATTCCAGGAGGCTTACCTGGGTGGTAGACAAATGCCTTTGATGTCGACACCCGCGCGTCCAGACTACCGCGGTGAGCCGACAAACAGCTGATCGGTTCAGCGCGGCAGCCATGTAAATTTAAATGAAGCGGCGATTATTTAAATCGCCGCTTCATTTTCCTATGCCGGGTAGCCTCATCTACATGCCTCTGTCGCTAGAGGCATGTAGTCTAGACGTAGCCTCAGAGTTAGCACCTTGCTAGCAATGCAAACTGGGATCAAAATCTGAATCAGTAGGGATATTCTTACACTTGGCAGACCAGACTTTCATTGTTGCTGCCCACCTTAATACTTCTAGAGTTTTGCTGAGGTATTTCTCTTTTTGGACTAGCTGCTGTTGGTGAGAGAGGCATGGTTTTGAATTGTCACAAAGAGAATTAGTATAATAAAAGATACATCGCCCACCTTGTGTGTCTAATATCTTGGGACCAATATGGCTACAATACTTTATACAATAGTTCTGCTGATTGTTTCCTGTTGTAGACAAGCCTTTATTTATGCTGGAGGCAGAAGTTCTTTGTACTCTACTCCTTTTGTAAGTACGGGTTAGACCATCCTGATCCAGCACCCTTGGGATCTGACTGGTCCTGGATGAGGGATTTTGCCAGACCAGAGGAGGTCATTTCTGGCCTGCCAGCCCTGGCCCAGCCTGCTGGCCTCCCAGCCAGCTCCTCGCCTGCTGCTGGCCCCACTGCACTGCTGTTGTGTGGTTCGATTTATTTTAGAGCTAAGGAAATCCACTACACTCCAGAGAGACTTACCCACTTATTTATTGCAAGCTTTAAGTAATTAATATAGCTGTATAAGTTTTATAAGCCTTGAAAACAAATATCATACAATTTAAACCTTAAATACTAGGAATTTTGAAAACAATTAGTACAACACAAAAAATACAAAAGCAATGAATAGGAGATTTATTATAATACAGTATTTACTCACTTACACTTCATCTGTATGCTGCCTACAGTACTAAGCAGGAGGTTCATGGTCCCTTTGACTCCCATGATTTGGGATGCCATGCACTGCTGTAGCTGGTGTGAAGTCTATTTACTTCTAGTTACAAGGAGCAGGACCTGTGGGTCAATCCTGCTCACTACCTCCCATCGTTTCTTCTTACTAAGCCCGTTTTATAACAAAATGAGACTTGGTCGTTTTAATAATATCTACAAATTGATTGTGTTGTGTAAGATACCTAAAATGTCCAATGCCCTTGTTTGGGGTACATCCTGCTACTCAGGATGTTGCAAAAATTATGTGCTTGGTTAATAGTTTTATGGCAGTATCTTGAATTTTTGCTTATCAGGAATAGAATGTACCAGTACAAGGTTCCTCCCAATATTCTTGGAGTGATCTCACTTTACAATGCTGAATCTGCATGATTGTGCAAAAAACATTCCTGCCTCTCAAAGCTCCCTTCCTCCCACAGCCTCAGCCTTGCCTGCATGCTCGATGATCGCGGAGAAAACCACTCGCCAGCACCGCACTGCGCATGTGCGAATTGCCGGTGAACGGGGTGGCCAGCTGAAATCTACTCGCCACGCGCGAGTAGATAAGTGGATTTGTCGAGCCCTACTTATGTGCATCAGACTTTAGACAGGCCTAGGTTTTGCTTTGTTAGAGAGCTGTACTTTGGGCAAGGCAGATGTTATTATTTTAATCAAGGCAGGGCTGTCCAGGCTCCCCTACACCTGCCATCACTGCTGGGCAGCTGCAGCTGCCATGGGCTCTCAGCTCCCCATGGCAGTCACCAGACACTGGCAGTCTCCCAGCCCTGCTGAGCAGCCCCACCAGCAGCTCTTTGCAGGCAGCCCACTGCCCTGCCAGTCCCGCAGGGCTCCCTGCTGTTGGCCCGCCACTGGGACTCTCCGGTCCTGCAGTAGCCATGCCGGACCACAGATGTTGCTGGACCAGAGAGTCCCGGTTTAGAGCATTTCAACCTGTACTCAATTCAATAATTAATTAAAGGGATTTTTATCTGCACTTTTGAGTTTAACTTGTAGTCAGTTGATAAACATAAGTCTTACCATTTCAACTCTGATATGGTTCAGAAGGCTTTTTTTCCCTTTAAAACTGTTTGAAAGATGATGGATACATGAGGATATTTCAGTATTATAAAGTTTGTCATGCAAATTAACAAAATCAGGAAATTGAGGTGGATGCCTTTTATTTAACTTACCTTCTTGCATCTCAGTATTGAAGTAGATCCTGAATCAATTTGTTGCAATTTGTATTAAAAGCCCTTCATATGTTGTTCACAAACTTTGAATCTTGTGCTGTTTAGCCATTGTACTAGTTATTCCCTGGTAAAGTGCAATCCAAAGTTATTCTCTTATCCTGTAGGTAATGAGAAAATCGCATGAAGCTCGTGAAAAGTTGCTGCGTCTAGGAATTTTTAGACAGGTGGAAGTTCTGATTGATACATGTCAAGGTGAGAACTGGATTCTATTATTTTCTCTGCCATTGAGTTCCTGCATGTTGCCATGCAAGTCACTTAAACCAGATTCTTCATAGATGTTCACTAAGTATGTGTACCTCATTTTCTGGCAGCTGATGTGAAACTGCTGGAGCTAGATTTGCAAGAGTGTTCAGTGTTCACAATTGCAACTGAAGTGGGTAGAAGAGTGATGTGAATATATAAAGGACTATAAAAAATAACTGTACTTTGAAAAATCACACCCTAGATTTCTTCATATAGCACCCAAAGTTAGTGAACACTTTCCCGTTTTGTGTGTTACCTCAGTTCTCCATGTGTAAAATGAATGTTAATGTCATGGATGGATTGGATAGATAAATATATTCATGCTTGAAGTAGTCTGATTTTTATAGTGAGATCACTGTAGTAATGTCCTTGAGGAAATTATTTGTGTTTAGTGCAGGTTTTGTGCTTCTACATGTTGAACAAGAGGTCTAATAAGAAATAACTAGGGGCCTGTGCACCCTGCTTGCCATCCGACCCTCTTTCTAGGGGTAAGCAGCCCTGGCTCTTCTCCTGGTTGCCAGGGAAGTCCAGGCTGCTGCATGGCATTCCTGGCCTGCCCCCTTTGCCTCGCCCCCAGCTACCGGGCTGAGGCTGGCCCAGCCCTGGCTCTCCCCTTCACCCCCAGGTGCCAGGCAGGGCCAAGGCTGTGCTAGCCCCGGCTCTACCTCCTTTCTCCCCCACCCTCCTCCCCCGCATCTGTCCTGGCACTCTCCCTCCTAACCACCAGGGCCAAGGCAATAGCACGGCAGCCCTGCCCCCCCTACTCCTCTGAGCACTGGGGAGGAGGGAGGCTGGGGTGCAGCAGCCCCAGCTCCCAAGCACTGGGGGGGGGGGGGGGGGAGGGGGGAGGGGGAAGGAGGCAGGCAAGCAATATGCAGTGACGTGATGACATCTCTCTGTCGTCATGTAGGAAATATTTTTTATATAGAGAGAGATGAATAACTATTATTCACTGAATATGGAAGAGGTCTGGAAAAACGTGATCATCCTGTAATTAAAGACTTTCATAATCCATATGCAGAAGGGAGCTGAATTAAGAAATTGCCTGTGCAATCTTAACTTTTGAGTGCTTGATCTTGCAGCCTGGACATTATTTTACCTTTTTGTTTGTTTGTTTTTGTAAATCAGTATGCTGTCTGACTTAGTCTCTGATATGGTATCAGTTTTGCATCGTTTTCAGTTATTCTCCTTAACATCACTTCAAAAACATTTGCCAATGCAGAGGAAAAAGCTTTCCCTAGGAGAGACTCCCATTTACCATCAGAAGAATAGTAGTTAGGCTTTTTTTTAAAAAATGTCCAGGCCTTAGGATAAACTAAGATACCAAATATGACAGAGGAAGAGGTGCCTGCCTTAAATTGCAGATAACTTGAGGAGAAATATGTGAACTGTTAAAGGCCAAAATTCTCATATCTATAGTAGGAAGAATCTTTTGGTGAGGGATTGGGTCTCAGAAATCCCTTTGAGACTGTCACCTAATGGGCTAATACTATTGAGCCGACCTAACTGCCCTGTGGGGCTTCCCACCACTCTCTTCTGCTGGACCAGAACCTCTGGTTTTCTCCAGGCAAAGGCACAGAGTTAGGGTAAGAGAACTCAGCAAAGTTGCTGAGAACAGCTCAACTCTAGGAGGGCTAAGTTACAGGGACTTGACGACATCCAGGAACATAGCCCCATTGAGACCTAAACCCCAAGTAAATCTGTCTTACTCTGTAAATTTTTTTAAACAGATAAAGCTCGTTAAGGTTCACTCCCTTTATTAATGAAAGAGAGATGCAAAGCTACTGTTCTTTCCTACCCCGATAACAGTTGTTTGCACTGGGTTTGATGATAATCAAAAATGATTTTATTAAGAATAGAAGATTTACCTGGCATTGCTCCAGGCCCTTAACTCAATATATATATTTTTTTTAATAAAGTGAAAATGTACATGCTTCATTTGAATCATTGCTTTGGGGTGGGGCTTGAGAGGAGGGGGTCAGTATGCAGGCTGCCCCAGGGAGAGAGGACCGCCCCAGGGAGAGAGGACCGCCCCAGGGAGAGAGGACTGCCCCAGATCTCCTTCACTGTAGCAGCTTGGGGCCAGATGAGACCATGACCACTGCAGCTCCCTCTGCCAGCTGTCCCTGCTGGGTGCCAGGTCACTTTTCAGTGCAGTCCCCTTCCAAGGTAACTAAAAGAAATAAGTCCAAATGAAAACCCTAAGTCCCAATGGCCCCAAAGCAGGCCTTTAGTCCTGTCTTGGTTTCTGTAATCCTTGTTCCGTTCCAGAGACTGACACCATCCCGCTTGCAAAGGTGTAATATCAGATCACAGGCTTGCCTACTTCTCTGGTTCCAGCTCTGGGCCCATGTGATGATTGAGGGTCTGTTTCTACAGGTCAACAAATGAAATGACTAGGTAGCAGGTTTTAAACCAATATAAGGAAGTATTTCTTCACACAGCACACGGTAAACCCGTGGAACTCCTTGACAGAGGATGTTTGTGAACACCAGGACTTTAATAGGTTTAAAAAAAAACCCAACTAGATACATTTATGGATGATGGGCCCACCAATGGCTGTTAGCTAGGATGAGCAGGAATGGTGTCCGTAGCCTCTGTTTGTCAGTGATGGGATGGATCACTTGGTGATTAGCTTTTTTGTTCATTCTCTCTGGGGCAGTTGTCATTAGCCATTATCAGAAGGAGGATACTGGGCTAAATGAGCCTTTGGTCTGACCCAATATGGCCATTCTTAGGTTCTTATGATCCTTCCCTGGTTACCTGAGATGATTCCTACCTTTACCTGCGTGCAGGTGTCTGCTGTGGAGCTGCACTCCCCAGTCCTCTCTCGGGATTTTATCTTACGGCGTAGCACTTGGCTAAAACATTTTCTCAGGGTGCATGCTTGTCTAGCAGTGCCTGGAACCCCATCACCCTTCCTGCCCTCTTCCTTCAGTCCTCGAGTGTCATTTCCTTACTGTAGCTCTGCTGTCTCGGTCCTCGTTTGTTGGCTCCACAGTCCTTCCTTTATAGGTGCTGCTTAGACTGATTTTTTTTTTTTCCTAATTGGAGCTAATTCTTAATTAGTTGTTCCCCTCCATGTGCCACAGAATGGGCTAACTGGGCTCTCAGATTCCCTGTTAATCTTTTATGTCATCGTGGTGCATGTGCCAGGTCATATCCATGCTTACCACTTGCCATCCCAGGGTCTGAAAAATGCTTTGCAAAGGTTGGTGTGTTACTTACATAACAGCGAAGGAAACTGAGGCACATAAAAATCAAGTAGTTTGCTTAAGTTTCCTAGCAAGTATTCATGATAGTCTGGCCTCCTAACTCCTATCCTTGGCGCTAACTACTAGTTCACACTACTTTAAATCAAAACAAAGCTTGTCGTTTCAAAAGAGGACCCAAAGATTGAAAAGGCATACTGAATGAACTATTCTACTCCTAGGGTATGTCTAGACACGTGACTCTGCTGACAGGCATGTAAATTAGACATACTGACATAGTCAATGAAGCGGGGATTTAAATATCCCCTGCTTCATTAGAATAAAAATGGCTGCTGCGTTGTGCCAGCTCAGCTGTTTGTCGACACAAAGCAGCAGTCAAGACCGGGATCAGTCGGCAAGGAAAGCCTTTGCCGACCGATCCCTTATGCCTCGTGCAACGAGGTTTACAGGATCAGTTAGCAAAGGCTTTCCTTGCCGACAGATCCCCGTCTTGACTACCACTTTGTGCTGACAAACAGCTGAGCCGGCACTAGGCGGCAGCCATTTTTATTCTAATGAAGCGGAGGATATTTAAATCCCCGCTTCATTGACTATGTTGGTATGTCTAGTTTACATGCCTCTGTTGGCAGAGGCATGTAATCTAGACATACCCCTAGTGACAGCCTCCACAAGTCAGGGCTAAGCCATCTAGTCAAGGAAAGCCAAGTGGAGAAACTTGTGTGCTATACCTGTTCTGTGACTATACAGAGCAATTCATTTTCTGGTGCTGAGAGTCAGTATTAGCATCTCAGAAATGTGGAAAAAACCCACTTTTTAAATTGTCAGGTTTTTTAAACAATAAGTGTGTATTTAGTGACTTGGTAGATATAAAAATGAATGATATGAGTATTTTAATGCAATTATGTTTTATTCTTTTGCTGCAATATGTGTTAGTAAGAAGAATCTGCATTTCCTCTTATCAAAACTGTGCTACTGTTGAAATGGCTTGCTGTTGCCAAGAGACTGCTTAATTTGGGAAATAATCTGTTATTGAAAATAAAAGGTCTCTGTGACATGACAAATGGCCCTAAGCAATCAGGCAGCAAGCTTTTGTGGGACAAAGGCAAATGCTCTCTACCATCACAGTTCAGAGCAGTTGAGTGCAAAGCTAGAAAATACTTTATTTTTTAGGAGGGGGGAGAAAATGAGTGGTATAACTATCTTCTAAAATAAAATTTTGAGTACATCTCTTTTCACAGGATAGGTTCCAAACATATGTTTAACTAGATTTACCCACCATTACTCAGGTTCCTAAAAAGTTTAGTTTTTCTTCATTTAAATCATTGTTCTGGGTTGAGGCTAAGCAGGGGGGATTCAGTATGCAGGCTGTCCTGGGGGGGTAGAGGACACCCCCAGCCCCCTCTCTCTGCAGCAGCTTGGGGCCAGATGAGAAGTGCCTGTCTATGGCTGCTACAGGGAGTATAGCTGGGGGAACGGCGGGGGACAGGACATCAAGATGCACAGAGAAACTCTCTGAAATATGTAGTAGATAGCTGTCCTTTTCTTCACCCTTTCCCCCTCCTGGCTAAGTGGGGTTATAGCCTTCCCAGTCCTCGTCTCTGACCCCTTACTGCTCCCATGTGGGCATTCTACAGCATAATTGTCCCTCTTACAAGATCCCCCCCCCCCCCTTCCATTTTATGAGAAATAATTGAAATTCCAGGCACATCCTATTGTTCTGGCACATCCTATTGTTCTGGCACATCCTATTGTTCTGGCACAACCAAATCCTGCCCTTGCTTTAAGCTATGATAAGAGGAATCTGCATACCAAATTTAGTGGTACTAGCTCTTCCCATTTAGGAGGAACAAGCAGACTCACAGATAGATACAAACTCTTTCAAATATATAGTAGACTAGTTCATAACTAAAGGACAGATGCTTGAGAAGCCAGGTATGATGGAATTAAACGGTTGTGTGCAATTCCTCAGGTTCTGTTTAGGACTTCTGCTTTTGCGAGGTTTCTGTTCTGTATAATTTAGCCATACATGAAGATTTAAGCCAACTAATTTTTGCTTTCTAAAAAAATATTTTCTAAACAACTCAAGTTGCCTTTTGTACAAATACAAAACAATACTGAATTCATTACTCTTACAAATGTATTATACATACAGCATTCACTAATAAATGTATGTGTTTGTTTAGGAGATGATGCCCTTCCAAATGGCTTAGATGTAACATTTGAAGTGACAGAATTGAGACGACTAACTGGAAGTTATAACACTATGGTTGGCAATAATGAAGGCAGTATGGTATGGCTGATTTTACAATGTTCCAAATTTCATTTCTTGTGGCACAATTTACTAATTTAAGAGTGAATTTCATGTGAAGACTTGATCCTCACACATTTACTTCCACAATATAGCTTTCCCAAAAGACTTTCATCCTAACCTACAGATGTCTTCATTGTTCTGATTCTAGGATTGTATTAGGCACCTCTGAGAGACTTGACTCAAATTAGTGTATCTTTATTGTGCCCAAATAGGTAGTAGGCTGAGATCATATCTTAGTTTCACTTGCAGTTTAGGCCTGTAGCTAGATTTTCAGAAATTTGTCTAGGATGCTAAGGCCTTCATTCAGGAAAACACTTAAACATATGCTTATGTAACCCCCACACCTACTGGGTATGGTTCACTTTCCCATCTAGTGGCACTTAGAAAGAATGAGCTTCTTCTTCAGCCTTAGCTGAGAGCCAGCTTGACTTTTAGCTCAAGCTTATGCATTAAGCTCCAGAGGTCCGAGGTTCAGTTCTGCTGTCAGCATTACGCTTACACTTGTTTTGAATTTGGGCTTAATACACAGTGCTCAAGCCCAATAATTTGTGTATTATAATGTTCAAATTAGTCACAAATGTATAATGTAAATATAAAAGTCACAAATGTATGGATTCTCATTTGTGATACTTTGTGTGCTAGTGTTGGAAACCCTATCAGTAATTTGTTCTCTGGAATATTAGTTTATACTTGGCTTTTCTTGGAGGAGTATGAGGGATTTGACCACCAAATTACATTTATTTTGTTCTTAGTTTCAAAGACCAATTCAACTGTTCTGGGCTGAAATCTATAGGACTTTTGGGGACCTAAATATTATAAAATGTATTTGCATTACAGTCACCTTTTTATAGCGAAGTATGATTAAAAGCATATATCAACTTGACCTCAGTTTGGGAAGGAACATAAGAATGGCCATACTGGGTCAGACCAACGGTCCGTCTAGCCCAGTATCCTGTCTGCTGACAGTGGCCAATACTAGATGCCCCAGAGAAAGGGATCACAACAGGTAATCTTCACGTGATCTCTCCCCTGTCCCTAGAAATAGAGGCCAGGGATACCATTCCTACCCATCCTGGATAATAGCCATTGATGGACCTAACCTCCATGAATCTATCTAGCTCTTTTTTTGAACCCTGTTAAAGTTCAAGCCTTCACCACATCCTCTGGCAAGGAGTTCCATAGGTGGTGTGCTGAGTGATGGAAAAACTTCCTTTTGTTCGTTTTAAACCTGCTGCCTATTAATTTAATTTGGTGACCCCTAGTTCTTTTATTGTGGGAATAAGTAAATAACTTTTCCTTATTCATTTTTTCCATACCAGTCATGATTTTATAGACCTCTCTCATATCCCTGAGTCTCCTCTTTTCTAAGCTGAAAAGTCCAAGCTTTTTTTAAATCTTTCTTCATATGGGACCCGTTCCAAACCCCTAATAATTTTGTTGCCCTTTTTTTGAACTTTTTGCCAATGCCAGTATATCTTTTTTGAGATGAGATGACCATGTCTATACCCAGTATTCAAGATGTGGGCATACAATGGCTTTATATAGAGGCAATATGATATTTTCTGTCTTATTCGCTAGCTCTTTTTTTAATGACTCCTAATATTCTGTTTGCTTTTTTTGACTGCCTCTGCACGCTGAGTGGATGTTTTCAGAGAACTATCCACAGTGACTCCAAGAGCTTTCTCTTGAGTAGTTGTAGCCAAATTAGTCTCCATCATATTGTGTATATATAGTTGGGATTATTTTTTTCCAATCTGCATTACTTCACATTTATCAACATTAAATTTCATTTGCCATTTTGTTGCCCAATCACTTAGTTTGGTGAGATGTTTTTGAAGCGCTTCACAGTCTGCTTTGGTCTTAACTATTTTAAGCAGTTTGGTATCATCTACAAATTTTGCCATCTCACTGTTTACCCCTTTCTCCAGGTCATTTATAAAAAAGTTGAATAGGATGGGTCCCAGGACAGACCTTTGGGGGACCCCACTAGATACCTCTTCCCCACTTGGAAAACTTACCATTTATTCCTACCTTTTGTTTCTTGTCTTTTAGCCAGTTATCAATCCATGAGAGGACCTTCCCTCTTATCCGCTTAAATTTATAACTTTCTCTGAAATGGGGATGTTAGCATATAGTTGTTGAAATGATTAACTGATAAGCCTAAGCTTGGAGGGGGGGAGGGAGATCTGTTTCAGTTCTAGTGCATTTGACAAAACTCCAGTTGCCCTTTTATCTCAGTTTTTTCTCTTAGTCATGTTCCCCTTCTGTTTGTTTGTATTTCACACACAGCAGTGGAGGAGAGGAACATTTTTTAAATGATTGTAAAATGTGACTTGTAAGACCACAAATTAGCTGTGAGACTATAATTATATTTTAGTCTTTTTAAGAAGTAACTAGATTTCACATTGATTCTTTCTTTTTAAATTTGGAATATATAGAAGTAGAAATTTGTATCAATATCCTTTTATATTAGTAATTTATAGTTAGTTGGAAAATGTGCTAGGTAATAATCTTAATTATGAAGAATAAATGAAGCCTGGTAGGATTGCCAATTTTCTAATTGCACAAAACTGAATGCTCTGGCTCTTCCCTGCCCCCACTTACTTCACCCCACCCCCATGTCGCTCACTCTTCCCTACCTTCATTCACTTTCACCAGGATGGGGTGCAGGCCATGGGAGGGCATTGGGGCGTGGGAGGGGATTCCAGTCCAGAGCATGCGATTGGGGTGAAGGCTCCAGCCAGGTGGTGCTTATCTCAGGTGGCTCCCAGAAGATAGAAGAGCCAGGGTCTCTGTGCTCTGCACCTGTCCACAGGAACCACCCTCACAGCTCCCATTAGCCAACTGCAAAGTGAGCATTTGGGGTGGGGACAGCACATGAAGCCTGCATGACCACTCCTGCGCTCAAGAGCCGGATATGCCAGCTGCTTCTCTGAGCCATGTGGAACCAGGGCAGGCAAAGAGCCTGCCTTTGTCCCATTGTACCACCAATTGGACTTTTAGCAGCCTGGTCAGAAGGGCTGACCACAGCTGCCAAGGTCCCTTTTCAACTTGGCATTCCAGTCGTAAACCGGCTTCTGGCAACTCTCATTGTTACACTCAACAGCTGTTAGACCCAGGCAAGCTGGATTTGGTGGATCTCATGCCTGGATCTGTGGATCTCATGCCTTTCACATGCTTGGAATTAAAGACTTTCCTAAGCACACCACAATGAAACAGTAGTGATAACAGCTCTGGCTGAGAGAGGCCCTCTTCCTTCTCCCAGCCAAAGGAGAGCCACTAGCATGAAAAGAATGCAGGTAGCATATAAGGAGGCTGGGGAAATTAACTGTAATACTTGAAATACCTTGTAATATTCTGACTTTGGGGTAGAGCAGGGCATTAGAAAAAGTGATTTCATTATGGAAGATATCTTAAATCTTTCATGTTACTACATTGTCAGTTGGTAAAGACTATGCACTTTATGGACTTTTTTTAGTGGAAAAAAGGGCATTATCAACTCAAATCAAGTGGGTAGTTTACATGTTGTAAAAACAAATAATATAGTGATGGCTTAAAATTCTAATAATGATTGCTTTTAAACAGTCAAAAATCAAAAGCATATAATACCATGCTGAGAAAAAGTGATACTGGCTATAAACAAAAATAAAATTGAGGGAATTAATTTTCATTGTCAGTGCTGTGAGAATCGCCAAAAAAAAAAGCATAAATAGTGATAAGTAAATTGGCTTTTTAAAATGCTTATATGTCTAGCCCTGGATCATAAATATATTTTCCGACATCATATAATTGTTTGCCAATATCTTTTTAATTATTCTATCAAACTCAAATTTTCCCATTTTTCCTAGGTGCTTGGGCTCAAATTTCCTAATCTCTTTGGACGTGCAGAGAAAGTGACCTTCCAGTTTTCCTATGGAACAAAGGAAACTTCATATGGCCTGTCATTCTTCAAACCACAACCTGGAAACTTTGAAAGAAAGTAGGAAACACACAATTTCTGAATTCAGTAATATTTCTACATAATAAAAGAAATATTTTAAAGTGAGATTTTTTTGAAAAATAAAAAAGGGCAAAATGGGGTCCCACACTTTATTTTTCATTGACTCAGGTTCACTTTGTGAAAGTGACATCTCCTGTTTGAAGTTAATGAAGTACTGTTTGTTTATGCCACTGGGCCCATTATCTTAATATCTATGTGTAAAGATGTTTTTCTTGGTGCCAGCACTGTGAAGTCAATTTGGAATCTGAAACTGGATTCTTTATGGCTAATGCTTAATTACCAGCTTCACATCTTTATCTTTGCTTCTCATACTTGTGATATGATAATCTGAAAGAGACATCATGGCAGATTAATTTATAGGTAATAAAAAGGTAGTAACATTACAATTGTTTTGTTTTGAAATGTTTGCCTATATAAATATAAATAAATACAATTTAAAAATATAATTTCATTAATAAAATCTCAGAGGGATGACACTTTCTCTGTCATTCATGTAGAACTAATAGAATACAATTCACAGTTTTTCCTACCCTGATACGTTAAGCAGTGAAAATTGACCTTCTGTTAGAGGGATGTTAAATATTGTGTAATTGAATAGTCATGTAACCGCATGAAATCTTAGTGGTTACATAACTATTTGATAATCCCTGAGCACGGAGCCCCTGGTCCCACTCCTGGGGAGTTCCTTGTCACCCTGTAGGGCAGAGGCAGCAGCACGAGGTGACAGGCGGGAACCAGTCTTCCAGGGTGCCATTTTAAAAACCAGATACCCACGGATAGAGGTTGCTTTGTGGCAACAGTCTCTGTCCGCAGAGGGTCTGAGCAGCCCCTATCTGTGGGGAGCTAGGACCTGATGGACAGGGGCTGCTCCCATGGACAAGTCTCTCTGTGGTGAGCCCAGGCCACCATGGACTGAGGCTACTTGGCAGCAGTCTTCCCATTCCCCCGCCCTCCCCCCCGATAGAGGCAGCAGGGTGGGGGCAGGTGGTACCTCAGTGTTGGTGCTGGGTGGAACCAGCTTTTAAGCTGGCTTCCCCCCTGCACCGGCTCCTGCCTGTCCTCCCTCGCTGCCGCTGTAAGTGGCTGTAAGGGGGAGGGGGGGCAGGTGAGTTCACGGAGCCGGCACGCGCGTGTATCTGCTCCAGCCTGTCGTGTTGTGTATCGTTCCCTTCCACCCCCCTGCCAGTGCTGCCTCTCTGAGACAGCTGCATGGGGATGGGGACAGGCAGATCTGGTGTTTTTGGAGAGTCAGTTCCTCATGGGCACCAGCTCCCGCTCTTCCCCCTGCCTTGCTGCCTCTGATACAGGCTCATCTGTTAATCGTGTAGTTGACTACACGTTGACATCCCTACCTTCCATTTCAGTGGCTTTCAACCAGGAGTACACAGACTCTGGGTATATAGAGATCTTCTAGGGGTACCAGCTCATCTAGATGTTTGTCTAGTTTTACAGCAAGCTACATAAAAAGCATTAGCAAAGACAGTAGAAACTCAAATTTCCTACAGACCGTGATTTGTTTATATGAAAATTTAAGGACAATATTTATATTCCAAATGATTTATTTTATTATAATATTAGAAGATTTACCAGTTTTGCCTGGGTCCTTAACTCAGTGTTTTGTGTATTAGAAAATAAAATGGAAAATGTACATGCTTCGTTTAGATCATTGTTCTGGGGTAGGTAGGGCAGGGGATAAGGGGGTCAGTATGCAGGCTATCCCTGGGAAAACCCCAGTTCTCTCATATCTCAGCTGCTTGAGGTCAGGTGAGAGAAATGTGTCTCCATGGCCGCTGCAGCTCCAGTGGGCACTGCTAGGGGAGGGTGCGTGTCCAGGTTCGTCTGCCCCCTGCACTCCCCAGGCAGAGTGAAGAATGCTGCATACTGTGCACTTCCCCTTCATCAGGGAGTGAGAGGAAAGTGGTGCTTGTCTACCTAAAGGGCATCTGGGTGTAGAAAGCTCGGGGCGGGGGCAGTCCTGGGCAGGCTTCCGGCCTCCTCGCCCCCTCTCCCCGGCTGCTTTCACCTGCCTAGTGATTCTGTGTCTCTTCGGCATAGTTTTCTAAAAAGCAATCCCGTTCCAGGTACATCCCATTTTCCCAGCACAAACAAAACCTTAATTTGCTTTAAGTTACCATAAGAGAAAGCGCTGTACTGAATTTGGTAGTCCTAGCTCTTCCTGTTTAGGAGGAGTTCTTGAATAGATGGACAGGCATACCACACAGACAAACTCTCTCAAATACATAATGGATGGTAAAAATGAGAAAATAAGCTGTTTTTCAGTAACAGTGTGCTATGACATTTTTGTGTCTGATTTTGTAAATAAGTAGTTTTTAAGAGAGATGAAACTTGTGGTTTGCAAGACAAATCAAATTCCTGAAGAGGAGTACAGTAGTCTGGAAAAGTTATGAGCCACTGTACTATTTCACATATCTATAACAATGCAACAGTTTCCTGCAAACAGAAGGACCTCTCAATTGAAAGGACAACTTGTTCTAAATAAATGTTAGTCGCTCTTCACTGTAGCTTTTTTGTTTCTAACAAATAAGGTTCTAAATTGAGCCACAATTCTATACTCAAGGCAGATTTCTTTGATGTAGACAGCTGCCTGCCACAGCCTTAGATAATGTAGGGATGTGAAATTACTGATGAGAGTTAGCTTGAGAGCTAGAGTAACTGACTCAGTTTATCTTTCAGTTTTGATAAGCAAATAAAACAGTTAATAAGATCTGTTTATAGCACAGATTGACTTGAAATCTGTGCTTTTATGGCTCATTCCAATATGGCTCATTCCATCTGCTTTGCTACTGCTCTGTTATGTTAATGTCCCAAAAACGCATCTTCTTTTTAAACTTGTTATAACACTTTTTTCTTCAAATCATCGTGTATTTTTGTTTAGTTTTTCAGTTAACATGTATAAAGTAACTGGGCAGTTTCCTTGGAGCTCCCTTCGTGAGACTGACAGGGGAATATCCACAGAATTTAATGTAAGTACAATTCTATCTCCCTTTTCCTGTATTGCTGCAAGAACAAATGGAATTGAATCCTCATTTAAATATAATTTAGTTCAAGATGTACTTGTATAGCGCTTTTTTCTAGATTTCTGAAATACATGACAGTGATTGTTTTGCGTTAAAAAGAAATATGGCAATTCTGAGACTCTTTAATCCTGTTGAAAGACTGTAGTACACGGAATCAAATCTAATTTCACCTTTAGCAAAAACAAATTCGCATTATCAGCTTACAAAACTGGTAGTGCTAAATATGTCCTGATTTCAAAGAGGTATCTGTCTGCCACACTGGATTCACAGTTCAGAATGTGTTTTGCATGGGAGGCTATTCAGTAATGTTTTCCCATTCATAAAGAGATGGATTACCTTGGCTTGTAGAATTACGCTATTTTGGCAGGGAGGAATGAGTTGTTTTTTCAGAGCCAGTACAGGAACTTGGAAAGAGAAATGAGGCATTAGAAATGCAAATTTGTGAGGAAAAAGTTATACTTGTACCTTATAAAACTTCCCGATTGTTCAAATGTCTTTATTTGTAGTTTCCCATATGGAAGACCAATCACACATTGAAGTGGGAAGGTGTTTGGAGAGAGCTTGGCTCACTTGCAAGAACAGCGTCCTTTTCTGTTCGAGAAGAAAGTGGACATTCTCTTAAATCTTCTCTCTCTGTAAGGTTTTTTCATACTGTAAATGGTATATGTATGCTTTTGAATACCATAGGAATTGTGAATATTGCCAAAAGAGCGCACTCTTTTTTTGCTTATTACCAAAACATTAGTAATTACAGACCATGTGTTTAGTGTTCAGACACCTACTGCATAGTGTGACTTTTCTCAACAAATCACATAGCAGGTCACTAGACAAAGTACTTAGCCTTAGTGACTGCTAGTTTTTGTTTGGCTGGAGGGAAGCTTAGCTCCCCTCCTCCTTCATCCTTCAGAGCTCCAAGTGGGAGATTCCTATGCCTTCTTCCCATATCTTTTTTTTTTCTGCAAAGCTGCTGAACACAGTACAAGATATGGTTTCTCCCTCGATCCTACAAAGGGCCCTTTACCCAGCCCCACCTAGGAAGACAGAGCTCTTGTGTTACTTGTATACATTTTATCACTGTAGCACTTTGCAATCTTTGATTTTAACTCACAAAATACAAGTCCATGAGTGAATTTTAGGAGGGTTGCCATATGTTAAAACAGAATTGGGTTCTCCTCTGTAGATGCATAATCTTCTCTTGGCTCTTCAATATATGTAGGTGATTTAGCCTTAGCCTGAGTGTGCTACTTGTCTCCTAACATGTGCCCAGTTTCTAATGGCAAATAATTCATCCTTTGCTTGTATGGCTAGCTCCTTTTACCATTTAAATAACTCTGTCTTTTTAGCATGCCATGGTAATCGATTCTCGGAACTCTTCAATCTTGCCAAGACGAGGTGCTTTGCTGAAAATTAATCAGGTAATGTTGACTCCAGTAATAGGTGTTAGTTTTTTTAAGTTGATATTGCTCATTTCTGCATATGCATTTTAAGCAAGAACAAATTGAATACAATCAAATACACTCAAACTAGTTTTGTTTTCACTTTTCCACACCAGTGTGTGTATTTAAATCACTAATTCTCTTTACAAATACGATATAAATATGAAGATAAACAATATTATTGCAAAACAGTCTTCAATTACTGACATTGAATACTTTAGTTAAAAATACTTTCAGCTGCCAAGACTGTCAGTGGCAAAATTAACACCCAGAACACATTTTGTATCATTACATCCTAATGTTGTCAGACTATATAGATGTTTAAGTTCATTGCACTAAGTTGTTTTTATAAAACTAACTTTCAAAATGTGCATGAGTTTAGAAAATGGTTTCCACTATCCACTCACCCTTCAAATATCTTAAACAATTAGCTTCTCAGATGTATGCGTTAACAGTTAGATCACATGGTGGATTGAAATGTCATTCTCCCTTCCAGCAGAGTTTGGAAGAACTGCAGTAGCAATTGAGATGAAATAAGAGCAAGTAGCAACTTAGATCAAATGAACAACTTTCTGTTTATTCCTTCTACGCAAAGTTGGTGGCTGTGATTTGGGGACTTAATAAGGAAAGAAGTAGAGGGTATATAGTGGAGGAAATGAGGCATCTTTCAAGATATATATGTGATAAAATGCAAACTGTGAATAAGATTTGCAATCATCAGCAGTTTAGTATTTGTTAGATGGTCAAAACAAAATATCATGTGTTGTTGCTTGTATTCTGTACATTTGCCCATATTTTAGTAAAATGCAACTCGACTTGCATAGTTTTCAGTTAGTAACATTTGAACTAGTAATATACATCTCATGGAAATGGAGCACTGCCACCCCTTCCCATCAAGCTCTTGACAACAATCGGTGCATAAAGGGGTGTCCGTATTTTACAACTGTGGTAAGAAAGTGTGGTTGACCTTTCATTTCTGTAGGACTCAGCTGCACTTTTCCCACAGGTGTTGAATTTGCTTGCCCATCCATGCCAATGTGGAAAGTTCTGTTGCCTACATAGAGAACCCTGCTGGTAGTGACACAGCCTTAGATTAATTATGTTGAGAAGAGGAGGTCTCCAAAATGTCTGTGTTCTTCAGTGTCTTAAAGTTTGTTTTTTCCAGGAGCTAGCTGGCTACTCAGGTGGCGATGTGGCCTTTCTAAAAGAGGACTTCGAGCTTCAACTGAATAAGAAACTTTTATGGGATTCAGTAAGTATTTACACATTTTCAGTTCAATTACTAACGTAACAAATGGGATAGTTTTAATGTTTATCATGATCCATTTTCACCATGCCTTCAAAAAGGCATGACTAATGCTAAATGTATGGATTCCTTAATTTGCCTTAGAATTAATATGTAATATTTTATCATTGGATTAATCTCTGTCTGTGACATTTCTGTATGTCATAGAAATTTGGGAGGTAAACATTTTTGAAGAGAAGGGACAACTCAAATAATTAGGGGTGAGAAACGTTTTCTCTTAAAGGAATTTAGTTTGATGTATCTATTATGTGGAACTTCTGTTGATTGATAATGGTTGCTGTTACCAGCTTCCTTGATATTTGGATTCCTTCACTCTTATTTCTTCTGCCCTTGATTAAAAATCCTCTGTCAATCTTGTCTTCCTGAATTTTAGTTATACATTGTTTTTATTTGATGTTAATAGTACTATGAATTCAAGATTATGCACCTATTATCATCGTTATTATCTTTGTTTTATTTCTCTTTGATATAAAACTATTGATGGTGAACTGGAAAGCTAACCTCAAAATGGAGCTAACAACATTATATGCTAAAGTGCCCACAAACCAAGCTGTGGAGAGCATTAAATACATGAATACATTTGCATTTATCTGTTTAAAAACCTCTCTTAGGCTCTCTAGTTTTCTTCTCTTGGGTCCATTGCAAATGTCCCAGAATATGATGAATAGATACCAGAAGTTTCATGCAAATATTGTTTTGTTTTTTTCCTTATATCTAGCACCTTGGAATTCATTATTTTGTGGTGTCTTTGGTGGATAAATATCAAGGTGTTCTTCAAGGCTCCCTATTTTTAATAACTTTAGCACAATATTGTGCTCTAATGCTTTTTTCATACTTTAACTTGTATGAGAGAAACAAATACTTTTAACATGAAATACCAAACACTTTAATATATGAAGGGAATGGTGGCAGAAAAACAGTACCTGCTCATCCTGTGGATAGAGGATAGCTCATTGCATCATTCTCCATTGATCCACTGGTGGTCTTAAGTGGAGCAATATTACTGGTTTGGAAAGAGGTTCCTCCCTGGTTTTAAAAAAAAAAAAATCTGAGGTCAGGCATGTTGGGTGGGAAGGAGATAATATACCATGAAATACAAATGAGGACATCTTCTGTGCTTCAAACGTGTCAGTACAAGAGGGGGTCCTTGATTTGGGGAAGCAAAATGAAGTTCTATTAAATCGCATACTGTTTTGATTATGAGAGAGCACCATTTGATTTACTTTAGCAGTGCTAATATATAATCAGTTTGCTTTCTGTATCAATGTGTAACTGAAAGCAAATGAGCCGTGGAAGGAAAATGGTATTATTTGTGTTCAATCTTTAATTTGTGCCTCCTGTTAACTAAGATATTAAAAGGCAATACATAACAAGGGGGAAATAGAGAGCAATCAATATCCAGAGCTTATGAACTGCAGAAAACTGATTAGAGAAGCTTAACTTATCAGGAAAATAACAATGGGGTGGCAGGGCTCAGGACAAGAGAAGATGATGTTTTAAGTATATGAGGAACAGAAGAAACCTAGCAGTGATGTAAACACAATAATAGACTGATATGGTAAAATTACCAAGATAGTAAAATAATAGACCGAGATGGTAATAGTGCAGAAAAGGCGAAGTGCTTTGTACTTAGAAATAATTAAGGTGATATACTTGTATCATCTGAGAATGAAGTTCTCTCTAGTTCATTAGAAACTGAAGGGGATGTTTAAAAAATATTTATCCCTAATAGATTATAATTAGCTGGCCTGGATAATTTGCCAATCTCTGAAGCACCGATGTTAATTTTTAATACATTTTTGGATACCAAAGGCATTTCAGATGACTGGAACAATGTTAATGTTGTGCCAATATTTAAAAATGGGAAATCAGGATAACCCAGGTAGCTTTAGGCCTGTAGTCCTAGGGGAAATAATGGAAACGCTGAAATGGCAGTCAGTTGATAGAGAAGAAAGGAATATAATTAAAAGAAAGGAATATAATTAATGTCAGTCAGCACGGCTTTATGGAAAAAAGGAATTGTCAAGCAAACCTGGTTTCATTCTTTGTTGAGATTACAAATTTAGCTGATGAAAGTAACTGCGTAGATGTAATATGCTTAGGCTTTTGTAAAGTGTTTGACTTGGTATCCCATAACAGTCTGATTTTAAAAATTAGCCTTCTGTAATGATTAAAACACTAACATATACAGTATCAATAGACTCCTTGTTAAATAGATTAAAAAAACTGACTGGCTGACAGATTTCAAACAGTTTCTGTCAGAGGGGAATCATAATAGAATATAGCTGCAGGTGTTCCACAGAGAACCATACCTGGCCTGAGGGTATTCAATCCTTTTATCAATGATCTGGAAATGTAAATTTGAAGTCACTGCTGATAAAAATTTGTGACTGACACCCAGATTGGCAGACTGGTAAATAATGATGGGAGCCGAGAAATCTGGATTGCTTGGTAAGATGGGCTGATGCAAGCAAAATGCATTTTAATATGGTTAAGCGCGAAGTTACACATCCATAAACTAGAAATGCAATGCATACATGCAGTGTTGTGGCAACAGGAGCAAATGTAATCTTTGCATATATAAACAGGAGCATAGTGACTAGGAATAGGGAGGTGATTTTTACCTGTGTATATGGAATTGGTGAGACCTGATACTATACTTTATACAGTGTTAGTGTCCATATTTTTCAAACCATGTTGAAAATTGGAGAGGGTGCAGAAAGGAACCATAAAAATAAGAGGGCTGGAGAAAATAACTTGGATTGAGAGACTTTAAAGAGCTCAGTTTTATCTCAACAAAAAAGATTGAGGGGAAACTTGATTATAAAGTACAGGCAGTCCCCGAGTTACGCGGATCCGACTTATGTCGGATCCGCAGTTACGAACGGGGCCGTTCCTCTCCCTGGTCTCCAGCAGACCAGGGAGAGGAAGCAAAGCGGCGGAACACGTGGGCAGCGGACAGGGTTGTCCGCTGCCCACGCGCTCCGCGGCTTGGCTCTGCTTGCGCCCCCCCCCCCCCCCCGGTCTGCAGACCAGGGAGACAGGGGGCAAAGCAGAGCCAAGCCGCGGAGCGCGCACAGCTGTCAGCTGGCCGCGTCCTCCGCGGCTTGGCTCTGCTTCCCCCGTCCCCCCTGTCCCCCTGGTCTGCAGACCAGGGGGATGGGGGGCAAAGCAGAGCAAAGCCACGGAGCCCGAGGGCAGCAGGACAGCCACGGCGCGTCTGGGCTGTCCTGCTGCCCCCGTGCTCCGTGGCTTTGCTCCGGACACCTGTGGTACAGCAGCTGGGGCGCTGCCAGTTGGTCCCGTAGCGCCGCTCTGGGCGCTACTGGACCAACCGGGCAGCACCCCAGCTGTTCTGCCCCAGGCGTCCTGATTCAGCCACTGCTGGTCGGATTCAGTAGCGGCTGAATCAGGACACCTGGGGCAGAGCAGCTTGGGTGCTGCTGGGTTGGTCCAGTAGCGCCGAGGAGCGGCGGCGCTGCTACTGGACCAACCCAGCAGCACCCCAGCTGCTCTGCCCCAGGTGTCCCCAAGTCAGCTGCTGCTGAAACTGACCAGTGGCTGACTACAGGAAGCCCCTGCCCCGGGCTTCCTGGAATCAGCCACTGATCAGTTTCAGCAGCAGCTGACTTGGGGATGCCTGGGGTTCTTAAGTTGAATCTGTATGTAAGTCAGAACTGGCGTCCAGATTCAGCCGCTGTTGAAACTGATCAGTTTCAGCAGCGGCTGAATCTGGACGCCAGTTCCGACTTACATATTCAACTTAAGAACAAACCTACAGTCCCTATTTTGTATGTAACCCGGGGACTGCCTGTATAAGTTAGGAATGTGAAACTGTAACCATGTACACACTTAATTGATGATGAGCCCATGCTCATCAGTTAATGTTCATCATTATATCGGCTCCAGAGGAGTCGTTCTCAACTTCTCTTCCACCCCCTGCACAAGTAACCATTGAAATTTTTCAGCAGTAACATAGTTTCTTAATTAAATGCATTTAAACATCCCTAGTACGGTATAAGTATTTTTATAGGGATGAAATACCAGGTACTAACAGGCTCTTTAATCTAGTGGAGAAAAACATAACAAGAACCAGTGTCTAGTAGTAGAAACCAGACAAATTCAAATTAGAAATAAGACACGTTTTTAACATTTGGTGTGAACAACCACTGAGACAAACTACCAAGTGAAATGGTGAATTCTTCTTTTCTTGATGTCTTCAGATCAAAACAGAATGCTTTTCTGGAAGATACGCTTTAGCCATACAGAAGTTGTAGAGATTGAACATGGCTGCTTTGTTGCTGTTTGTTACATTCTGCTCATCCACTGGCTTGCAGGAAGTTAAACTTTTGAGGAGGTTTAACATAAAGTGCATTACAACCGCACACATGGCTCTGGATTGCTGTGTGCTTACTACTTCCGTTAATAATGCTTGGCCAGATTCTGTCACCAGAGCAGTACTTTACAAGCAGTGCCACTGAAGAATATGGTTAAAGTGTTATTCAGTGTAAGTGAACATGTAAGAATTTGGCTTCCTATATTTAGATTTCATATGTGCAATAAAACTATAACTTTTTATAGTCTAAACTACCTATAGATTTTTATAGTCTTTTGGAAGACCCAGCTACACAACAGTATTTTCCTTCTATTTTGTACATAGTGTAGGCGCTATCTGCAGTTTATAATTATGATTTGTTTACCTGTAAACTTACTTGATATATAGGCTGGGAGATTAAATTATAGGGGCCTTATGGCTTGCAGTCTTATTTGATGTTCTCTGGGGATGAAACCTGTCCTCATGTTGAAGTCACAGGTGGCAACTGATGTTGAAGTGATGGTTTAGTTTATTTTGCAGAGAAGCTGAAGAGGCAGCATCTGAGTGGCTGCGAGAGCAGGACTTGGATTTTAGACTTTGCTATTTTTCAATTTGATTTATTTTAAGTGTGTATTAACTTTTTTTTGATGATGTAACACTGCATATTTTAGAAAGAGGGCAGCACTGGCCAACAGTTTGTCTGAAAATACATTTGTTAGAGAATAGAAGAGATTTAAATCTTTTATTAAAGCTAATATTAAAAAAATGTGCATGGTACACATCTTAAGGAAAAGGCAGTTCTATTCATCTTACTACATGTAAAACATATCTTGATCTCATGTAGCTCTAGATAACCCAGTAGGAGCTCTGCATGTGTGTTGAATGGCAGAATTTGACCAGCACTGTTGTACAGTATCTGAGTAATACAGAATTTTAAAAGACAGATTTGCTTTTTCCTAAGGTTTTTTCAGCATCTCTCTGGGGTGGAATGTTGGTTCCTCTAGGAGATAAGCCCTCCAGTATTGCTGATAGGCAAGTAATGCATTTAATTCTCATTGTCCTGTTGATTTTGTTTTCTGTAAACTCAGACAACACACTGTGAAAGCGCTCTAGTTGGTGTTTCTTTTGCATTATGAAGGGGAAGGAGATTTATTTATTTTTAGTTAAGGGTACTATAGGAGGCAGGATCCCATTTAATTTGAACACCACATTAATATTTCTAGCATACCTCATTTATCATTTCCATTATAAAGGTTAAAAAACAACAAATAGTCTAGCATCACCTTAAAGACTAACAAAACATGTAGATGGTATGATGAGCTTTCATGGGTAGCTCATGATACCATCTACATGTTTTGTTAGCTTTAAGGTGCTGCTAGACTATTCATTATTTTTAATTTTTTTCCAGTTATGGACTCGGCTACCCCTCTGAAGTAGGGATGTTAAGGACTAGTCGACAGACTGATAAGCAAATGCTTATCAGATAATCGGATAGACTGTCGACTAGTCGATTTCTCCTGTCCATCCCGCTCCCCCTGATGCCTCTACTATATAGAGGCAGCAAAGGGGAGGGAGGGGGTACTTCAAAACGGCAGTGCCGCACAGCTGAGCTGTGAATCAGCTGTGTGGTGCTGTCCCTTTAAAAGGCCAAAGCGCCATGGAGCCCAGGGTCAGCTGGGGACTCCCCAGCTAACCTGGTTCCGAATGGCATTTCCCCAGAACCTGGGATCAGCTGATTCCTGGGGGCTCTTGTACATTTCAAAGGAGGAATGCAGAAGTGCCTATAGACTAGTCAATTAACTGCAATTTAACATCCCTACTCTGAAGATTATTAAGGTTGTTATGGACTTGCTGTGGTTGCCACTAAATAGCAAATAGGTGTCACCTCCAGTGTCTAAATTTACCATAATATTTACAAAATTTTCCATTGTAAGTTTAGGGGAAATACTGCAGAGAAGTTATATACCATTGAGTGGTAAACCCATCGAGTGATATTATATTCTAGCTGTGCTTTAAAATACAAAAGTTTGTTAAAGATCTGTAAAAGTAAATATTTAAACTTTATTTTTAAATAATATTGCTGTAAACTGCATTTCTTACACTGATTGTGACATCAGACCTAGCAAAGAAAATGCAGACCCCCTGTATTTTGGTTTTGGTAAGTAAAGATTAATTTTCCCTCCTCCCCAAATACTTAAATTAAAAGGTAAACACATTTTAAAATTGTCTAAATATTTCCTCAATGAATTGGGTTGATTACATCTCTTCTGTATTTTTAAAAGCACCTTTTTCCTGCAATTCTGAATATAAATGTCAAAGAATTGATAAGTATATATTTTAAAATGTAACTAGAAGACTTTAAATAAGGATGATGTATCTGACTAAAAATTACTTTGTTCATTAGGTTTTATCTTGGTGGACCAACAAGTGTGCGTGGATTCAGTATGTACAGCATTGGACCTCAAAGCGAAGGTCTGAGACTCTTGCATCCCAGTCTGATATCAATACAATGTTAATCATGTTAATGTTAGGTTTATATCTTTGTTATACATATTGCAGATTTTAAATAAGTGGAAACTGCTTTATCTGCCTCTGGCATTTTCTCTTAGAATGGGTGGGTATAATGGATGAGAAGTTTTAGGTATCTTTGATCTCCTAGTGTTAGTTCACAGTAGAACAAAGCCAGTCTCCAGCAGTATTTCTAGAGTGCCTAATACTTCTCTAAACTGATTAATGTAGTCTTGTTTAGGTTTTTGTACCGTTACTCCATTCACATTCTTCTCTAAACTTTCTCATTTCTAAAGGAATATCTAAAACTTCCCTATATCCTTCAAAGGGTATTAAGATATTGGGTATGTGGCTAGTACTAAAACTAGTTGAGGATGAGGCAGAATTAATACTGCTTAAATAGCCCTGCTCCTTTTTAAGGCACCATTGCAAGAGACAAGGCTAGCAAAATATCTTTGACTTTCAAGAGCCTCATCCTAATTTACTGACTCTTATTCACAGGAGTGACCTAAATTTCAGTCTCCAGTGAGTCACCTTGATTTTTCACTCTTTTCCAAAATTAAAAAAAAAGTGGTTATAGTAGTGATCATACTGAATCTGTATTTGGAACAGCGTATGGTCATGTAGTTTATATATAAACCATGGGGTTTTGTATAGGAGATAGGCAGAGTAAGCTGAGAGAGGGATTTGGGAGCCAGGAGCTTCCTCCATTCTAATCCTTGCTGTTCTACTGACTTAATGTTACAGCAAATTAGTCACATAACCATATATTTTTCCTTGCTTTAAAATGGGGATACCTGTTTGAGAAGTGTACAGTAGGTGCTATGCCAAATACCTAAAAGGTCTCCACTCCAAATGGCTTGTCAGAAGGCAGAGATAAAAAGGGAAGAGCACTTAGGAGAATAAGAGTGTTAGGAAAGTATTAATTTATCCTCATGTGAGGTGGTGATGTGGAGAGTTCGGAACCTTTGGTAAGTGGGTTGTTGGTATATAAAGCAATTTAGGAAGATTTTTCCTGGACCATATGTAGAAAAGTTTTCCTTCTGGAATATTCATTAAATGTCATTTTGATAATCTTTTCCCCCATGTAGGTGATTACTTGGGAGGAGAAGCCTATTGGGCTGGAGGCCTGCATATGTACACACCTCTCCCTTTCCGGCCAGGTCGTGGGGGATTTGGAGACCTCTTTAGAACACACTTTTTCCTCAATGCTGGAAACCTCTGCAATCTTAACTATGGTAAGAAGAAGGTGCTTCTAAACCATGACAACCTGATCCTCCAAGTCCACAGAACCTAACAGCTTTGAGTAAACAACTCTATTCTGCTATTAGTTTGCACCATATAATTTAGTGGGCCAATAAAAGGCAACTGTTGGTAGTCTACATATTTGACAGAATGATAACTTCACTAGACCTGTATCTGCAGTACAGGCAGTCCCCAGGTTACGTACAAGATAGGGACTGTAGGTTTGTTCTTAAGTAGAATTTGTATGTAAGTCGGAACTGGTACATATGGTAGGGGAAACTCTAGCCAAACATTTCTCCAGAGCTCAGTTTTATTCTCCCACACCTCACTTCCCTCAGTCGTTTATTCTCAAGCTGAGGTGTCTGCTGAGAAAATCCGCTCCGCGTCTCCCTGGTCTGCTGGGGGAGGGAGGCGCTAGCTTCGCGTCTCCCTGGTCTGCTGGGGGGAAGCAGCTAGTGCGGGGTTGCCTCACCCCGTTTGTAAGTAGGGATCCGATGTAATTCGGATCCATGTAACCCGGGGACTGCCTGTATTTGATTTTAAAACTTGTTAGGCCAGGGATTTTTCAAGTTGCAGAAGGGATGGGTGGAAGTCTGTGCTATTTCCACATACTTATTTGTGCTTACTTAGGGTTGGTCAGCACTATGCTTTTAGGTTGATGTAAGGCAACTTACATTGACCTAATTATGTCAGTGACTACACTACAGCCTTCCTGCTCCTGATATTCTTGCAGGACTACACTGTCATAATAACTCCATCATAACTCCACGTCCAAAAGAGGTATATGGGTCAGGATGGTATAGTTACGGCAGGGTTTCCCACCCTATGGGTTGGGACCAAAATATGGGTCACCATTACATTTCAAAAGGGTCACCAAGTGTCTCCCCAGGTGGCTCTGCCTCCTCTTCTCCCCCTGTTTTTGAATTGCCTTGGGTCACCAAGTCTTCCTGAATTGTCAAAATGAGTACCCATCTAGAAAAGGTTGGGAACTGCTGAGTTAGGGTGACACTGCATCTGGGTAGACATTGCTTTATTTACATTGCTGTTGGCTCTCTTGTCGGTTTTGTAGTTGGAGTCATGAAATTGACAAGACTGCCTGGTTCCTGGGGTGGGATGCAGAGAAGCTGGGGCAGCTGGATCCACTCCCAAAAGGCGAGAAGCCTCAGGTGGTTTCCCATCTCCCCTTCCCCGGAACAAGGAGCAGAGCAGCCTATGGAGCATCCAGGGAGCTTTCAGCTGAGCTGAGTGACCAGACTCCCAGCTCCCCACACTGCACCTCATAGGTTGATGGAAGCACTTCTGGTGAGGTTGTGCACCACTGACCCAAGAGGATAGAGTGGACAAGCATCAGCACAGTAATTACTGCAGTGGCTGTAAGTCCACCTAATATAGGTGGACTTAATTTTCTAGGGTCCATCTACACTACAGAGGAAGATTTAAGCTGCTACTGTCAATCTTCCAGGGTTCAAATGAAATAAGACTGCTAATTCAAACTGAGAGGGGCACTCCATTCAATGCTGGTAACTCTGCTTTCATGAAGAGTAAGGGAAGTCAAAGGAAGCGTGCTCCTCCTTCAACTTCCTGCTGTGTACACAGCACCAAAAGTTGAGTTAAGCTACTTTGACTTCAGCTATTCAATTAACATAGCTGAAGTTGCATAGCTTAACTTGACTTTGTCCCATAGCATAGACATACCCCTAGTGTAGATATAACCTTAATGCCCACTGTCCTAGACAGACTGCTCTGAAGGAGGTTTGGAGGTAAACGTAAAAATCAAAAAAACTATTCTGTGCTCAACTGGATTAAAAAGTATACCATAACCTCTTTTGAGGGTTCGCTAACTAGTTTGATTCTTTTCTCCATTACTCCTTAAGCTTACTTTTCAAGTCTCTTCAGCAGTTTTGCTGGAAATAGTGGGTGAGCAGTTACTGTAGTGACATTTGTCACCCATGCAGTTTGAAAGAGGTGAGTTAACTCATGCAGTCAGTAAAGGTGCTCTGTATATGCAATTGAACAGCCTAGGAATCTTATTTAAAATTAGTAAAACTTACTGAAGATATTAAATGCGCTTTCTAATGCTGGGTACCATAGCTGTGGAAATTCAGAAGTGGCTCTTGAACACCACATAGGCAGTACAGAGTAGTGATTCCTTATTGTGAGATGCTGAGGATCCCTGGGAGTTGTAGGTACTTTGTTTATACCAGGCTTAGTCTCTTTGTAGTGGATGTTCTATAGCGCTAGGTGTACTAGGCCTGGAAATGTAGTCAGCCCTTGAACTTCTTGATGGTGTTGTTTGATTTCCATTCTCCAAATGTTTCATTTCACTTAGGTGAAGGTCCCAAAGCTCATCTCCGGAAGCTGGCTGAGTTCATCCGATGGTCTTATGGTGCTGGAATAGTGCTCAGACTTGGAAACATTGCTAGATTGGAACTTAACTACTGTTTCCCTATGGGAGTACAGAGTGGTGACAGGTTTGTATTTTTATAGTGTATTTTAGAATATTGACTAATTTGTGTACCTGGAATCTTATTTGTCTGCTTCAGTGAGAATATTAGTCTTTTGTTTGTTCTTTATCTATTTATTTATTTGTAGATTTCTCAGCACCGAAGCACTTTTTTTTTTTTTCCAGCCAACTTTTTTCCACATCGGTTTCAGAAGCCCTTCTCAATTTAGAACTATTAATATTTCCGGTTTCAGAACTCACTGAACTTTGAGTTTAGTTATTGAAACTATATGAATAAAAGCATAGCTGATTGTATTTTTTGTTTACAATAAGGACACAGACTCCAATAGCTGATAGCGTTTTCCTTATCCATTCAAACTTTTTTAAAGAGTACCAAACATGGAATTTCATACCTGAAAAGTGATTTTTTTTTTTTTAAAAGTTAGGCATTGATAATGGGAGGGGAGGGTTATGTTTGCATTTTGCAGCCAGGTATGACATTATCTAGCATGCAAATGATATAATACACAATGGGAAAGATTCAGTGGGAATACAGATAGGTTTTTGCTCTCCTCAAGTTTTATTTTCTGAGGAATTGACATATAATGCCACATTGTTGCCCCTTTTGGGCTAAGGGTGATGTGAAAGAGTGGGGAATTTGCCCTATAATCTTCCATTACTGATAGGCCAAAAAGGGTGGAACATTTTTAGGATAGGTTTTTTGTTTCATTTTTAAAGTAACCGTTGTCAGCTCAACGGTCTCAAAATATATTTGGATTGTAACTTTTCAAGGATTTAAAAGTGAAAATCTTGAGTAGGAGGGAACTGTCAAAAGAGGGAAAATATCTTATGTATCATACTAATACTGTGCAATGTATTGCCTTTATCTTTCAGGATATGTGATGGTGTCCAGTTTGGAGCTGGAATAAGATTCCTGTAATATTACAGAAACACTTCATGCTGCTGTCAAAAAAGAGAGCACTTGATTAAACTATGGCACTCTTGTGATTCCAGCTTTTTTCTTGAAGTATAAATATGCCTTTTGAGTGATTAATCTCTCAGACTTCACAGGAAACTACATTAAAATTATGTTGGAAAGATGCAGTGTACCTCTGATTTTTATCAAAGACAGACGGACTTTTTCATGGAATTTTAAAGCTATTTTAACTTTTACTGATGCTGATCCTTACAATAAAACAAATAAATGCATTGGAAACTAATGCTGGGATAATTCCACAGCATTATAATTGTCATTGGACTGCTTGTCTCATAAAACCCTAACCTTTCAATTGCAAGCAGATGTTTAGGATGGCCCTACTATGCACACACATACGATTTAAATATTAATACATTGGGATATTTTTGTACTTGCATTATGCCAGGTTGGATGAATAGGGACGATGCCTACTGTAGAATGAGCTGTACTGAAAATTGAACCCTAAAAAACGTTGACTGCCCTTTTAAAAAAATTGAACCCAACTGTCTTGAATGAATAAATAGTAAAATTTCAAGAATATCTACTATTTTGTTCAGAAACCGCTAATCCTTCAGACTATCAGTGAAGCAGGCAGTTAAAATAACGTGTCCTATTGAAATCTCAACAAGTCTTGCAGTGCCTGATTTAAAAGGTACATTTTGTTCTTCAATGCTTTCTGCAACAGTTGCAAAACAGAGCTGTCGACTTCTATATTTGAGATGATAGTTATCCTATTCCTTGGCTGTATATCAGAGACCACTTTTGACCTTGTTTTCTGTAATATCCATTTTACTTTAAAATTGTACCCTGCTAGAATGGCTAACCGTATTTTTCATTTGAAAGCATTCTTATAAGATGCTACTGTAAATCACTTGCTCTATTTTAATGACTGCTTTCAAAATACTTCAGTAGATGCCAGCTGGTTAAATTATCATAAAATGTACCCGCAAAGGCATAAAATCTGCTTGCCTTATATCAAAATCTATTCCTTTTGTGAGTCGTCATTAGTCATTGTAGAAATTAACAATAAGTAATAAAATGACTCTTCCTTGAGAAGTAGAGTCTTTCATGTCGATTAATGCAGCTCAACTCTTTCTTTGTTCAATTGGTTTTCCTGCTGTCAAGTCACTTTAAGCCATTGTCCAGAACTGATCCTCAATCAGGTGCTGCAATGCCCAGGAGTCAAATCTTTGTCCAAGTAAGCTTAATGGCAAAACTCCCATTGACTTTAATCAGGCCATATGTTTTGGTGTTTGGTGAAAGTTGCTGCTCCACTAGTGATAACCCACTTAAAATTATATTGATTTGCATGATTGTGTTAAGTTCTAGCTGTCTGTTTTAAAACATTGCATCAGCAAGACAACAAACTTGAAACGAACTGCATAGATTGTGAGGAACAGTATAGTTTTAAAGAATCTTCTGATTGAAGATTAGCAGCATATTGAAAAGCAAATGCAATTTACTTCTTGAAATTAAAATTGACCACATGATAAATTCATATTTAACAAAGCAATTATGGTGGACAACTTTTTATTGCTAAGTTTTATTACATTAAGGCAGTGTTTCCTAATTTTATTTGGTCACAATACCCTTTTAAACTCAAAATAATTTTGTGGAACCCCTAATTACAGTCTTATAGATGGAGCTGAAAAAGTAGTAGTGACATCGTCCCCATTCTCTGGCTAAGCTGGCATTACATAGGGACACTTATTGTGACAAACACAAATGAAAATTGTTTTCAATAAAATTAATAAATGCTTAAATATTATTTATTAATCATAAAAATGTTATTGTAATGGAATTTTCTCGCAGAACCCTTATTTTTACTTTGCAGAACCCCAGGGTTCTGCAGAACACCATTTGGGAAACACTGCATTAAGGGATTCAATAAATGAGTGTTTCCTTGGAGTGTTTATGCATTTTTACATAAGACCTTTTTAGTGTGAGTGGGAATATTTGCATAATAAAAGTTAACATAAGTATTCTTCCATGGGAGTTAAGTATAATTTGTCCAAGTTCTTCAAGCTTCTAAATTAGATGAATTTCTTCTGTCTTTATCACTCTCTCGAGATATGAAAAGCTCTTATATGCACATGAGGCTTGTTGCCAGATGGAAAAACAAGCCAATTAAAATCTTTTTACTTTCCAGGGCTAGTGAATACCAAGGTTATAACTGTAATTTTAAAGGAAAGGCAAGTGCCTGAATTGAGACCCAAATACCTATACAAATTGCTTCAGTTTTCACATTAAGAAAGTACAGCTAATCCCAATCTTGATTTCCAGAAATTTCTGATCTGATATTGAACTATTGATGGATAATGAAATAGTAATTTGGGAATTTATTCCCTTTATAAGCTTTGATGTGATGCATGTGGAAGTATTTCCCTGGAGCAGTCATATAAATCAAACACTTTTACTTCCATGGATCATACTAAGCTAGTATGGTTTTATCTGACACATCTTCAGTTGAAACTTACTGCTGAAACCTCTGTGGGTATGTCTATATTGCAATGTAAGTTGAGAGTTAATGGGACTTAGGCTTCTTTAGCAGAGGGTCAGATGACTGTGTTGTCTCCACTAATTGTCAACCTAAGGTTAAGAATTTTCTAACCTGAACCTGTGGGCTACGTCTACACTGGCACCCTTTTCTGGAAATGCTTAAAACGGAACAGTTTTTCTCTTATAAGTATTTCCGGAAAAGCGCATCTACATTGGCAGGATGCTTTTCCAGAAAAACACTTTTTCGGAAAAGCATCCGTGCAAATGTAGACGCGCTTTTCTGCAAAAAAGCCCCAATCGTCATTTTTGCGATCGGGACTTTTTTGCGGAAAAGACTACTGTGCTGTCTACACTGGCCCTTTTCTGGAACAGTTTTTTCGGAAAAGGGCTTTTGTCCGAACGGGAGCAGCATAGTTTTTCCGGAAAAACTATGACGATTTTACATTAGATCATCATTGCTTTTCCAGAAAAGCAAGCGGCCAGTGTAGACAGCTCGCAGCTTATTCCGGAAAAGTGGCTGCTTTTCCAGAATAAGTGGCCCAGTGTAGACACAGCCGTGGTGTTTACGCTGTTGCACACATCAGTCAATCCAACATTATTCCAGACTCCCTACTGCCCTGCCAAAATGTGGCCACTCTAGGTCTTTGACTGTGGTGCAGGGTTGGAAAACTTGACTGTTCATCCTGCCTGCTACTGGAAAGCTAAACAACCAGGTTGATACATTCTGCTGAGCAGTCGGGCCTGTGCACGCCCAGCAGCTGACATGAGCAATGTGCAGGAGATGCCTTTGGAAGAACTATACTTGCTTGCATTTCTAATTCTGTATCAGAAATGGTCTGAGCTTCTGAGAAACTGGTGGACATTTTGGGTATGTTTTCTGATCCACTGGAGAGTACCTGATTGTTTGATAGAGGACACAGATGTAGTAAAGTCCAATTAGCTGATGCTGCTCATGACACTTGGTACAACTGCTGATGCCTCTTGACACATACTGGAGCAGAGTGGTGGGACCACATCACCACGCAGGCCTGAGGTGACCAGATTGAGATCCAGAGCCTTTGCATAAAGAGAGCCACATTTCTGGAACTTTGAGCAGTTTGCCCCAATCCTCCAGCATAAAGACATGCATGATGTGGGACTGCATGTTCCAGAAGTGGATTGCAATAATCATCGGCCCAAGATTGCTATAGGTCTGTTGCTAAAGAATCTGTCATTGGAAAGTAATGTGGTGGCAAAAGTTTGAGGCAATTGTGCATCTGGTTTCTCCTAATGTGGCTTGGATAAAAGATATGTCCTGAGGTAATTTCTGGCTTTGAGAGAATGTAGCTTTCAAATTTTGCCAGGGCCATTGATGTGATTTTTGACCTCTAAAAGCACGTGAATATTTAAACACAAAATTCTGCAGGCCTACATGTATTGCAGACAATGATCTTTGAATGTCAAGGTGGTAATACAAGAAAATGTCATGTTTTGCTGATCAGGAGTCTGCATTCAAGGACAGCGTGGGACCTTACCACCAAATGGTGCTGTTACTATCCCCAGTTATTCTGGGGGACTTGATTTCTGCCTTGGCTTATAAAACTCTACCCTGAGAAGGTGTACAATAGTGGTTGAATGTGCATTTGGTGGATTGAAATCCCCCTGGAGGTGGGTTAGGGCTGCTTGCAAATATGCAGAACTCCACTGCAGTCCTAACACCACTCTTTCCCAGTACATTTCTGGAGAAAACTCAAACCCCACTCTGGGATAAATGACTCTCGCCTAAAGATTGTGTTCAACTAAAATGTACTAGATTTATAAATATAATACAGTTCCTCCTGTCCCTTCCCTAGTTCATTGTTTTTGGTGGCTTGTTAGACCACAGAGTGGTCACAGAGCAGCATACGTACAACAGCTGCAAGGTAAGGTTTTTTTTGAACTCCCACTGTTGGGGTTTGGGGGTGAGTTAAGGCACTAGCATGCTGCCCATCATTAATGGACTCCCCCTGGTAACCAAGGCTTCTGGTAATTTGCATTTGGTTCATTGAACAGAAGTCTCCCATTCCCATCTTACTAAACACTGAAGCAGACAAATTGCAGGCTGTGGGGCTGCTTCTGCCTGTTACTTGTCTTCTGCAGGTGCCATAGTTGGCTGATCTGGGAGGGGGAGTATGGAAAAGCTCTTCCTAGTACAGAACTTGGCACTAGAGCTGCTGCTCCTGTGGGACCAATTTCAGTAGCAGTCATTTTGCTGGCCTCTTGGTACATGCTGCTTGCTCCCATCAGTCCCCATGCTGGCTTCTGAAATTGTGTTTGCTGCTGGGTAGGTCAGAAAACAATGGAAGGGTTAATGCTGACTCACTGAACAGTAAGGAAGCAGTGTTGGAGCATGTAAACTGCTGCTTTGTGTGTCGCTTCAGCTGGGGGCAGTGTGAGAGACTTTTCCCTTGTAATCATGCACAGATGTTTAGCACAGGAATAGAAAAATAACACAGCTAGTTAGTCAACTTTAGATTGGGCCAGACACTTATTTTTGGTGAAAATCCTTTGGGACTGTTAGTTGTATGTGACTGGATTCATTTTGCATATATTATCTGAAACACTGCCTCCACACCACGGCAGGGGCAGCAGTATCGGTGGTCAGTGATAATGCTGGAAGATGGGTATTGCCTCATGAGCCACCAACCCTGATTTCTATAGCAGTGAGACCTGGCTTGAAGCTCTTCCTTCCAAGCAAAAACCCACCCCGCTGCTTTTACAATTGTGCTATGATTCTGCCAGATGCCACAATCTATGGCTAAAGAATAAACTGTAAGGGAGGGTATATTTTGTAGAAAAAGATTTCACAGCTTGGGAAGCATGTTTACTGACACTATTGGGACACTCGCTTCTTGTCAGCATCTCCCATTGGTTACCTTAGGCAACCCCTCACTGAGCAGGCTGTCTGGCTGGATCACATTCTAATGCACCCACCTGTGCCCTTGCCATCAGACAGAGGCCTAACTCAGAATCGCAATGTTGTTTCTGTGATTTTTCTAGACCCCTAAAAGTTAGGAGTAGTGATTCTAAGCACCGTGCCACCTAAGTCCCTTTGTGACTCTAGCCTAATGTGCCTGACAAAGGAGATCAGTATTGTTATCCAAACAAACACAATGGCCAGCAGTCACTTCATATCTGTCAGTCCCCCCCAGTGACATATAGGACAACATGCAGGACTAACTGCGCTACAAGTGCTGTCTTCACAAAAGTCACCACTGTGTGGGTATTCAAAAGCATCAGAGGGGTAGCCGAGTTAGTCTAACAGTAAAATCTTAAACAACAAATAGTTTAGTAGCACCTTAAAGACTAACAAAACAGGTAGATGGAATCATGAGCTTTCATGGGCAAAACCCTCTTCTTCAGATGATGGGAGTAACAGCCTCTTGTAACTATTTGTACACCCTGTCTCTCTTTTTCTTCCTCCCTTATTTATTCTTGGATCTGAATTTATTATACTCCTGTCATCTGAAGAAGTGGGTTTTGCCCATGAAAGCTCAAGATACCATCTACATGTTTGGTTAGTCTTTAAGGTGCTATTAGACTATTTATTGTTTAAGTTTTTGCTGTGTGGGTAGTTACTACTAGCAGGGCTGTATCATGACTTCTCTCAGCAGAGCACGAGGACAGTTTTTCTTTCAAACTTTGCAATCATGTCTATAACAGTGTTGCCACACTGTCCCGAGGGGTCTATGCAAGCATCCTATTAGTTACCTCTGTGCTTTCAGCAACATTCCCCGCATATTGGGGATTGCCTAATTGTGCAAAATACATGTTGTGCAAGTCAGAGTAGTAGAAAATAATGTCCAGGAACTGTGTGGTGGGGAGGAGAGAGGGGTGGAAAATCCACTTGCAATCTATTTAGCGTATATAAAAATAAAATAATCTTTACTTCTATGCATAAGCCAGTCTCTAATTTATTAAATTATACAATTTGTTCTTTATTCTGAAGCAAATCGGTAGCATTAATTAGCTAACACAATCCTAACTCAATAAAACCTCAAAGGGATAGCCGTGTTAGTCTATAGATGAAAAAAACAATGATCCTACAGCACCTTACAGACTAACACAAAATGTAGATAGAATAATGAGCTTTTAAGGGCACAACCCATGAGTGGAGCAGCTCCATTCATCTGAAGAAGACGGTTGTGCTCACAAAAGCTCATGGTACTATCTATGTTTTTTGTTCATCTGTAAAGTGTTGCAGAACCACTCGTTTAAGTTTTTTCAGTAAAGCCTGTCAGTCACTTGGTACAGTGAACAAAAGTATTGAAACTGTAATATTGTCTACTTCAGTGGTTCTCAACATTTCCAGACAATTGTACCCCTTTCTAGAGTCTGATTTGTCGTGAGGACCACTCCCTTCCCTAAGTTCCATCTCACTTTAAAACTAGTTGCTCACAAAAAGGAACAAAAAAGGGTCACAGCACACTATTACTGAAAAATTGCTTACTTTCTCATTTGAACCATGTAATTCTAAAATAAATCAAATGGAATATAATTTCAAACACCATTCGACTGAGATTCAATTATAATGACCATGTCCCACGCTTTAAATATTGAACTCAGTACAAAACACTGCATGCAACTTATAATTAAATGGAAAACCCATGGGGCAAGAACTTTGGCAACATTCAAATGACTCTGCATTGTTAAAGCTACATCACCTACTTCTCCAGTGCCAAAAACAACATGGGCTGAAATTAAAAGCAGGTCAGCACTAAGTTCTAAGTGTAACCCTTTATTCCTAATAGGACATGTATGAGATTACATAGAGTTCCATATATTCTTTTATTGGATCAATTTCTGTTGATGAGAGAGAAGCTTTCAGGCTTTCCAGAGCTTTTCATACATGTGCTGGCAGATTCCCTAATGAATGCTCAGTCAAGGGAATTGCAGGGCCAGTAAGCAAGATAACACTGGAGATATGAGTTTTCTAGAATACTGATGTACAGTGTTTGCTCTAATTTTTCCCATCCTGAGCACAATGAATGTTCTTATTTGCACTTCATTTGCATAGGCTTTTGCACCAGAGAGGTGCAGTGTAGACGTCACCTAAATGTTCAGAGTGCTGGTTTGGGTGTTGTTGCCTACCACTCCAGCACACCTTCCCTATCCTATCCCCCCCTAAGTCTACCTTTCCTTCTTTCATAAATGCTTCAGCTATTTAGTTAGGGCTGGCCCACAACATTTTGGCACCTGAGGTGGGGAACTCAAATGACGCCCCCACTGGCCTCGCTTGGGCCAAAACTTTGAAAGGTCTCAATTCTGCCTTCTTCCTGTTCTACTCCTCTCATGGTACTGCAGGGATCATACATGTGCACCAGCAACAGACAATTTTCTACACTCTGGGTCCTAGTGGCACTCCCCTCCTCCCCCCCGTCTGGCACCTGAGGTGGCTGCCTCAGTTTGCCTCATGGTAAGGCCAGCCCTGTATTTAGTCCATTTTTGCTTGTTCCCTAAATTTTACTAATTCTATTTGTAAATATTACTCCTCTCCTCCCCCAAAAAGAAACACAACTTACTTAGAAGATGTTTGTATATGGTACTTTTATATCACAAGTGTTGTATTTTTCTGATTTGCTAGCATGTCAGTGAAGTTTTATAGCCCTTTGGACTTCATGTTTAGCTCATGAGCTTTACTGAGTTTCATACTTTAGTACTTCACTGATTCACCCACATAATCTACTCTGCCAGCTGCAAACTCATTTATTTCAATGGTTGAGTAGCATGTTGCAGTGATTAGTTTCCCATGCTGCTAAAAATGAATAATATCATAACACGTCAATGGAAACTTTAGCAAGTGAACTATGCACTCTGCTCACCAATATTTGTTTAGCAGTTTCTAGTATTACTTTTCTGGATTCAGTTACCTTATTTCAGTGTATTCAAAGATTGAAAACATCAGTTTGGAAAGGTGCCTCATTTGCTCTATGCAACTAAGATGCAATTAGTTCCTTTACTAATTGCATGTTTTCCCCAAAGCTTTATGTATATCTAAAACTGTGTTTATATATACACCTAAAATTCTCTATACCTCCTTAAATTTTATAAAACTATTACCATATTTGCCTCTTCTTGCAAATTGTCTCCCCCCTCAAAATATTACAGTAATATGAAAGATAGAAAAATACTGAAGAGTGACTAGAATTCTTTCTAAGCCTTGGTCTACTGTACATCTTTATTTTGAAATAACCCCCCTTAGATCAAATTTATAAGTGGAGTGTCCACACTACCAAGCCCGTTCTTTCAAAATAAGGGGCTGCTTATTTCGAAATCCGAACTCCTGCTTTGCTCGGGGAAGAATGCTAATTTCAAAACAGTTATTTCGAAATAACTACTCCCCAGAGAGATTTGAACTTATGACTCCCCAGTGCTTCCTGGGGCTCTAAGGCTCCACATTAATGGAGCCTGCCTCTGAGTAATTTCGAGGCTTCTCTATAGTGGGGACATGCAATTTTGATTTTGTAAAATTGGGAGTTAAGTTGAATTTAGTTATTTCAAAATACAGTAAAACTCCATTGGTCCGGTATCTGATGGTCCGGCACTCCTGATGGTCCGGCACCATCAGGAACCCGGACGTGCTCTGCAGCCGGACCATTGGAGCTGCTCTGCCCCCAGCTTCCCCTATTCAGCCGCTGCTAAAACTGACCAGCAGCTGAATCAGGGAAGCCGGAGGCAGAGCAGCTGGGGCGCTGCCGGGTAGGTCCCCTAGCGCTGCCCCTGGGGGCTGCGGGACCAACCCGGCAGCACCCCAGGCGTTCTGATTCAGCCGCTGCTGAAATTGACCAGCGGCTGATCCCAGGAAGCCCGAGGCAGAGCTGCTCTGCCTCAGGCTTCCTGGAGTCAGCTCTTGGTCAATTACAGCAGCGGCTGGCTTGGGGACGCCTGGGGCAGAGCAGCTGGGGTGCTGCCGAGTTGATCCAGTAGCGCCAGCAGCGGCTGAATCAGGGACGCCTAGTGCAGAGCCGGACTATAGGAAGGGGGGGCTATGAGGGGTCTGGGGTGGCATCCCCACCACCCAGACCCCTCATAGCCCCACCTTCCGATAGTCCAGCATATCTGATAATCTGGCATCCCCAGGGTCCCAAAGGTGCCGAAGTTTACTGTAGTTTCCTAGTGTAGACATGGGTAAAATTCCTCTTTGTGTAGACCGCTCATACATCACTTGGCTCCCAACTTTAGGGCTACGTCTACACTGGCATGATTTTCCGAAAATGCTTTTAACGGAAAAGTTTTCCGTTAAAAGCATTTTTGGAAAAGCGCATCTAGATTGGCAGGATGCTTTTCCGCAAAAGCACTTTTTGCAGAAAAGCGTCCGTGGCAAATCTAGACGCGCTCTTCCGCAAAAAAGCCCCGATTGCCATTTTTGCGATCGGGGCTTTTTTGCGGAAAACAATACTGTGCTGTCTATACTGGCCCTTTTGCGCAAAAGTCTTTCGGAAAAAGACTTCTGCCCGAACGGGAGCAGCATAGTATTTCCGGAAAAGCACTGACAATCTTACATGAGCTCATCAGTGCTTTTCTGGAAATTCAAGCTGCCAGTGTAGACAGCTAGCAAGTTTTTCCAGAAAAGCGGCTGATTTTCCGGAAAAACTTGCCAGTCTAGACACAGCCAAGGGGTATAGAGGCCTCGTGATTACTTGTAAATATTTGGATTGCACACAGCCTCATAGGGATATATATTTAGTAAAGTGAAGCCTGATTGCCAAAGCACATCTACAAAGTGTTTAAATCTTCTTATTACAATAGCTAAGTCACAGAATTATGCAACCCCCATTCCAATATTATAGAAATACTTCTGCTAAAATACGCTTGAGTAATAAAGCTTATTAGGAATCTAACCCAGTGTAATATTTCTGTGCATACACTGCTATCTATGAAACACAGGAAAGTTTCAAGAGATGTGTTTTTATTAATGCAATATGCAAACCCAGACAGCAAGGTAGGCATTTTGGTTACAGTTCAAAGAAGAGCAACATTCATCAGTAAAATTTAACATTTAGTGAGGTCTAATTATATATGCATGTGAGCAAAATTAAATGCTTTCAGTGCACTTTCTGAATGATTGCCTAACAGATCACACACAGTTAAATCTCTGGGCAGAAAGCCAGCGTGAGACCTTACATCACTTAAGTCCTATTTTGAGTGTTTAAGTGGGACTTAAGTGATGCATAAGCCTTTTATGGATCCTTTATATAGTGGTTAGAACATGGAAGTGGGAGTTCTGGTTATTGTCTCATTGTAGCACTGTGGGCAAATCATTTAGGTCCAGCTTCACAAAGGTATTTAGGCACCTAATTCCCAATTATTTAAATGAGTGTTAGGTACCAAAGTACCTTTGTGAATTTGGGCCTTATTCCCTCTGTGCCTGAGTTTCCTTTTCTGTAAAATGGGAATAATAGTTCCCTGGCTCACCAGGAGACAGAAAATATGGCAGTAAAGGGAGTAAATATTAAAGTGTTAATGGTACCCACTGCACTGTGCTATCCAGCCAAATCTTTCAGAAGCACTAATAAATTAAGCTGAAAAGTGCCTTAGTGGACATTATTCACATTTTAACAGATGACACTGAAACAAAGTATGGTGAATTGTCCTGCATAAAGAAAGGAACAAAAAACAGGTCTCCCGTTGTAAGTCAAATTCCTTAAACACAACTTTTCTTCCTTGCTAGGAAGAAAAATGGATTGAAATACCATGTAATATATTTGTTAAATGTTAACAACCAAAACATATAACCAATGTAATGCAAGTTTGTGTACTTTTATCAGTAAAGGCCAAATTAAATTAAATATTTTGTTCACTGACCAACTCAGCTCACATCTGTTAATAAGTGCAAGGGCATACAAACAAGTAGCAAGCCAGGAGGGCCACAGTTCTAGAATTTACTGAGCAGGATACATGAGAAGGAGATGGCAAGTGTGAAATTCCAGCATTTTCATTTTGCTGAATAGAGAGAAAACTAGCTAAAGACCAGGAAGCTCATTGCAAGCCAAATGCTGCATCTGGAACGGAGGTTATGACTTAGCACTTACCCCTTGCCACTGTAAGTGTGGAGCCCTGCAAATCTGCAGATATCTGCTTTATATCCATGGGCAGATGGGAATGCGGATATTCGTGGCTCATTTTTGTGGATACAGATACAGCTGTAGATACAACGTTTTGTATCCGCACTGGGCTCTAACCACTGATCATTCCCAGATTTCACAGGGACTCCCAGCTAGATCTTGGCCTCCATCATGCCATGACACTGGCATATGTAAGTAAGCATTTTTTTTTACAATATGATTCAAATATTTTGACAGCTTGGTTTTCTAGAACACATATTTCCTGTCTGCCTTCAAGATAATTCTCATCTGGCAACCACATTGTTCAGTACCTGGACTGTAAGATGAACTATTTTAGTAGATTCTGCTAGCATTTAGGCCCTGATCCTGCAAAGACTAATATGCTTGCAGTGTGACCGGTCAGAGGGACTGCTCATGGGGGCACAATGATGTACATGCTTATGTTTTTGCAAGAGGCGAGATTTTGTAGCCATGCTTTTCCTATGGAGGTCACAGGCAAATGTAATTAAGTTTATTACAAAATTCCCAAACAAAAGTATTTACTAAATTGAAAACCTAACAAATTCATTATGATTGCAACATTTATAGTGCAATATTAAAAAGCAAAGATATTTATCTTAATCTGTTCTAGAGATTTATGCATCTGTCCATGTGTCTGAGTTCATTTGTTCAAGAACTCCTAAACGGGAAGAGTTAAGACCAGCAAATTTGGTATGCAGCTTCTTTGTCTTCCCCCACTGATAGCCCATCCTCAACCTTCATTCTCACCCCCTCCACCACTGCTTTGTGCACTGTTCCCCTCTCCCACCCATCCTGAAGGCCCTGTCCTGACTCCTGTATCCCTCAAATCATCAGCTTCTCGCTCTGAAGAACCCAGGCAATGCTGTGTAAGTCTTCTAGTTTTATTATATTGCAGTATTGACTTTGAGTTGTTGCCTATATTCAGAATGTATAACAGTAAAATATTAACTCTTGATTACACCCACTAACTGAGATGATTGAAACCCAGATTGAAAAGACAACTTGATTCAAGGACAGTAGAAAGCTTAAATAAAGAGGCACTACAAACTTGAAATCTTGTCAGTTTTTTTTTTTTTTTTAAAGTTAAGGATAGGCTGAGAACCAGAAGCTAGTCGAGACCTGCTGCCAGTTTTGGTGCTTCATAGACAGGAGCAGCCTGAGGCGGGCTGTGGCAGCTGGCACCCCAGGCAGAACGCGTAATCAGCGCCCCCGCCTGCACGTCCGTCAATGGAGTGATGACATCATCAGGCGCCCTGGGCACCAAATGATGTCATAATTGGGCGCCTGGCGCCCCGCTGAAGGCAGCACCCTAGGCGATGGCCAAGTTGGCCTATAGTCACGGGCCGCCCCTGTTCATAGAAAACGTTAAAATGTTTCTCCCCTCTGTTGATTTCTGGAAAAAAGTCACACAAATAATAGGGCAGGTGACTAAAGTTGTTGTGAAAGTAACACCATGAAACTGACTATACACAAACTGCTTAAATCCATAAAGAAAACAAGACAAAGCAATAGGGGAATTAAAAAAAAAACCTCTCTCATTTTCAGTTAGATGTTACTTGTAACCATAGCAGGTAAGCCATTTTCAGACAGAAGAGGGATTTTTAATTTAACAACAATTATATTTGTAAACTGCTCTGAGTTACTTCAGAGAAAGTTGCTATAGAAACACAAAATACTGAGCCAGTGCACCCCCTAATAGCATAATCTCCTTCCATAACTTGTAAAAGGTTAAAAACAAACAGAAACAAACACCACCTAATTTCCTTATCTGTAAAGAGTCATGCTCTTTGTCCTTGCTTTGACATAGCGTCTGCATATATCTGATTTGATTTCCATTTTGTATCCCCCCCCAAGGCCGGCTCAAGCCATTCCTGAGCTCCGGGTGCGCGATGCATGCATGGCTCCATCCCCAGGCACAGGGCACATGCACGGCTCCACCCTCGGCACACCTTACAGCTGCAATTGGGCACACAGTGGCCGACTGCAGGTCTAAGGGGCGCCGTGCGGCCCCTTGCCCCGGGCACATGGCACCTGATGGCAGCTCTAAGGGGTGCTGCGCGGCCGGGCGTGCAACACCCCTTACAGCTGCCATCAAGCGCCCCCCCATAGGTTGGCGCCCCCTAATCCGACCCTGATCCCCCGTACCATTTAGTCAGTGAGGATAGATAGCCGTGACACCCCTTTCGTCTCTTGCTCTGACATATGCCTTCAGGCTTTCTTCCCTGCTGCCCTGGCCTGTCGGAAAGCCCTTCCGCCATCTCCTAGTTCCCTCCATCCTCTCAGGATTCAAACTGCTCCTGAAAAGCTCACTTCTGCTTTATCACCTATAAAAAACACAAGTGTTCCATTTGAAATCATTGTATGTAAACCACCAAGGATTATGCTGTCTGCCTCAAGTGAGTCACCACCCAGTCATATATCGGAAACATGCCACCTCCCTTTCCTCCCCACTCTCTTGGTTTTTCACTTCTCTGTATATACCCCTCTGAGACTTCTCGGTCTGTATCCAGGCCTGGCTTTTGGGCAAGGTGGTCGCCGTGGGCCCCGCATATTCAGGGCCCTGCAGCTCCACGCACTCAGGGCCCTGCGCTGCCCAACTCCTGCCCCTGCCCACCCCACACACGCTTTGGCCAGGCCTGTCTGTGTCTCTCTGTATAGTTCATCTTAAGGTCTCAATATTGCAAGTTGTTCTGCATGGGTGACTACCAGTGAAGAGCCCTATTGACTTCTGTGAGGCTCTGTCATGGTTGTTCCCCACTCTGGCATTACAAATGCAGAAGGTGTGTGTGTGTGTGTGTGTGTGTGTAGGGAGGGGGGAGGGAGGAGGAGGAGGAGGAGGGAAGCGAGCAGAATAAACACAGCAAAACCTGTCTCTGTGATTCCTAGAGACAAATTTACTCAATCTTAGTCCCCCTGTGATCCAAAAAAAGACAAGACTAGTTCCGTGCTACTACCTCCCAAGTGATTAAAAGAAAATATAAAATAAAAACCCTTTTCCAGGGAAGAGATCATTTGGGAATCTCCTCCCGAAGGTAAAGCTCTCCCCCTTACCCCCAATCTCTGTTTTGCTTGGAGTTGGGAAAACAAACAGGGAATCCACAGAGAACAATGGACTCTGCCCTTGTAACTAGGCACTTAATCCTAAGGATACAACAATCAACCAATGCTGGTTAATCAAAATAAAAAGAAAACTCTTTTATTATCGAAGCAAAACTACCATTGCAAGCATAGTAAATTGATCAGGTGGTAAGTAGCCATAATTGACACAGATTCAGCGAAAGTCCCTGGGTTGTAATCCTTAATTACAAAAGAGAAAAACAATTAGCCAGCTCAGACATGATTTCCAAACAAGGAACAGACCCTGATGAACTATCTAAACTTTTCCCTACTTACACAATTCAAGAAGTCCATTCTTGGAGAGAGAAAGCATCTCTCCCTCAATACCTGGGAGAAACTGCTCTGCTCTTAAACAAAAAAGAGAGAGAGGGAAAACCCCCCTGTCCGAGTTCGAAATTCCTACCTGCATTTTTATTGGCTGACTGCCCGAACCCTCCTCCCTCTCCCCTCCCCTTGCTAGGTACCTGAGTTAACGCCTTAGTCACCAGGTGCTGGTCAGCACTCCTGTTCATGACAGGCTCCCTGGAGGGGAAATGTCTGCTATGTCTCATTGCCCAGGGTACAATCTGGACTGTTGAACAGCTGTGTACCCTGAATTCTCTAACCTGGGTACTTTTTACACTGCTGTGTTGTCAGAACATCCACTCTTGACTTGCACATACAGCCTTCAATGTGCAAATTCATTTCCAGCTAAATACATGGGCCTCTAATGACCAGTCACTTGTGAATTACACATACGGCAAGAGCCACAAATTCTTAGGCCCAGCCTTGTTGCCCCACAAAAATGTGCACCCTGTACTGTCCAGCACATTACTAAACAATGCAAGCTCATAAAAAGTCCATCATTTCATCAAAGGAAAATAATGCACCAGCCTTTTTATCCCTAATAGGGGGTCCCCACACACTTTTCAAATATTCCTTTGTACAACATTTTTCTTAGTTTGATAAAGGTATAATAGTACAGACCTGTCATGCTTACATCCTCACCTGGAATAACATGGGGGATCTCAGTCTAAGGCTGATGCTTAATGTTAAGCACCTGAGCAGTTCCACTGAACTCAATAGAATTATTAAATTAAACATGAGCATAAGAGTTGTTAGGATTAGAGCCTAAGATTTGTAACCTCTTTGGGATCTGTATTTATTTGTGTTCAGTGAAGCATCTGTTCACACTCATGGGGGCTTATAAAATGCGGCCCCTACAGTAAGCATCAGAGAGGTCAATGGGGCTCTGCACTCAGATGTGCTCTTGCAGAACAACTTACAATATCCAGATCTTAATGATGATATATACAGAGAAATGAGAAATAAAATAAATATTTCAGCTGGATCATGAGTTACTTTGCCTTGTAGTCTTTCTTTATTGGGATTGAATAGTTATATAGAAGTAGTGCTCAGAGATCCCCAGAGAGACCGTGATTCCCTTGTGCTAGGTGCTACACTATTATACAACACAGCACGATTCCTGTTCCAGAGTCAGTGACCTCAGTCCTATAATGAACTTTGCACATCTGTGCCCAGGAGGAGTCCCTCTGCAACAATGGGGTCCCAGTAGGCACAGGCATCTAGCCTCTTGAAGCTCATTGCAGGACTGCTGCCCCCGGGGAATGAGAGACACACAGGGCTCGTCTACACTGGCCCCTTTTCCGGAAGGGGCATGTAAATTTCACCAGTCGTCGTAGGGAAATCCGCGGGGGATTTAAATATCCCCCGCGGCATTTAAATAAAGTAGGAAATAAGACCCTCCGGAAAAGGGCACTTTTTCCGGAGGATCGGGGCCAGTGTAGATGCTCTTTTCCGGCTTTTTTAAAAGCCGGAAAAAAGCGGCGGACATTTTTATTTAAATGCCGCGGGGGATATTTAAATCCCCCGCGGATTTCCCTACGACGACTGGTGAAATTTACATGCCCCTTCCGGAAAAGGGGCCAGTGTAGACGTAGCCACAGAGTGGGAGAGAGGACAATAACATATACACTGTTTAAGAGGCAGGGGGGGGGGGGGCTAATAGGCCAGGTACTGCCTTGGGGAATCTGAGTTTTGGGACAGACCCTCAACTAGTGGACGCTGCCATTGCTCCCTTGTGGGACAACTGACACCCACTGAGGTGCTGCTCGAAGCTGGATTCCCAATTCTTCCACCCACTTTGGGCAAAGGCACACACCTCCGTGCCTGCCACCGCCTCTCCAGCCCTGGGGCTTGTCTCTTGCCATGCCCAGCAGGGCTGGCCCGTCCGCGGGTGTGCCCTGCGATGCCTAGCTCTCAGCAGGGCTTCCCAGCTCCTGTCTCACACATGCTGCAAGTAACTTAACTTTTCCTACAGTTACTGTCCTGTTGCCACCAGGATCCGTGCCAGCTCTCCCAGTGGCTCCCTGCTGCCGTCTGTAGTTCCGCCAGCTCCCCCGGAGCTGCGCACCAGGGCGCACCGCTTCCTTTCACCTCCGCACGACACCGCATGTGAACCACGGCACGTTTGCACTGTGGACCCGCTTCCCCCCCTGCTCTTGGCGCTACGGGCAGCCCGAGCAGTGGCGGCCCCCCTGGATCTTTGCATGGCGCTGGTCGGGCGAATTCGGGGCTCCCGCGCACGAGCGGCGTGGCCGTGTCTCGGCCCCAGGCTCGCAGCGCACGTGTGGGGCTGACACTGGCCCGCTCTCCTTAACACCCCCCCTCCCGCAAGGCTCCTGGTCATCAGCATGGGGGGGGGGGTATAGGCTGTAGGAGGGAGCCCGCTGGCCGCCCGAGGGGGCTTCCCTGGACTTCCACGCCAGGGCAGGGCGCTGTGACAGGCTGGGAAGCGGCCGATCCGTGCCGCTCCCAGCCCGCCCCTTTCCCGGCGTGTGGGGCTCGCACCCGCCCGGCCGGCCCTCCCCCTAGCGCCCTGCCTTCCTCCGCTGGCTGAGGCAGCGCGGGCTGCTGCTTCCCTGCCGCTCCTGCCCCCGGGGCTCTGCCAGCCCGTGGCCCTCTCCTCCGCCTGCCCAGCCCAGCCCGCCAGATGTCCTCGGCCCCCGTCCGCTCCCCCACGCTGCGGCCCCACAGGATGAAGAAGGACGAGTCTTTCCTGGGCAAGCTCGGCGGGACGCTGGCGAGGAAGAAGAAGGCGAAGGAGGGTGAGGCTGCCCGCACGGGGAGTCGGAGCAAAGTGACTTGCAGCGGCTGCCCCCCGGCCAGGGGACATGTGGGAGGGAGGGAAACTTGGGAGCCCCCCTTGTGGGACTCCCATGGGCCCGGAGGCAGCTGAGCCTGGGCTGGGGTGTGGCCGGGTTTGGCCCTCAGGGCTGGGAGACTTTAGGGATCCGAGCAGCCGCGCTGGCTGTGCAGGAGGGGAGGCGCCCGGGCAGCCCGATCAGCTCCGCGTGGCTGCGAGGGCACCGCTCATTAAATGCCGTAAAGCTCATTCCCCCTTTCGCCGGCGCCAGGCTGCAGGGTAGTGCACAAATATAAACAGTGGCGGGAGCCCGCTGGAGTCGCCTCGAGCTGGCCGCCTGCTGGGCCCATCCCCGTTGCTCCTTGCTGTGGGCTGCTCTTCCTTTGTGGACTCCCTCTTCGCTTAGGCAGGAGGGACAATTTTCACTGTTTCTGTGGAGTTTTACTTTCCATCGCCCCTGATGTTCTTGTACCTGAACTGTCAGGGGGAATAACCCTAACACTTTTTTCTCTTGGAAAAGGACAGAGTCTGGAAAATGCCAGGGGCCACTGTTTCAGCACAATGCTGGGGAGTTTGGGTTGGAAACACTGCAAGAGACCCTTTTAAAGCCAGCCAGTTTTTCAGGGCTGGGGTTCTACATGCTGTTTTGTTACAGGTATATCTGTTTTGGGTGGGTGTGTGGGGGGGGGAGAATGACTTTTGGAATCCCTTCCCTCACTATAGTGAGTGTCTGCACTAGGGGTGTGAGCCTGAGATCATCTGCTAACTTTCATGGTTACAGGCAGAGACATCCTCTCCCACATGCTGCTACCTGTTCTTTTAAGCAGGCTCCCTGTGAGCACCAGCACCAGAGGCAGCAATGCAGAGTGGGGAGGGGGGGGGGAGCAGGTGGCTCCGTGGGAGCCCCCTCTGCCCATTTGTAAATGTGTACCTGCTGAAAATTTCAGCAGGTACACATTTTCCCAAATAAATACATTTTAACATTCCTAGTCTACACCAGGGCAGGCAAGGTGCTGGCCGGTCAAGTCACTGTATCCGGCCTGTGGGCACGTCCTCAGGCAGGAAGCAGCCCCACACCACTTTAAGCTCTCTGTGGTGCTCTCTGTTCCAGATGCCTAGGGTAGGGAGAGGCTTCGTACACTGCCCCTGCCCTCAGCAAAATTTTTTGGCTCAACCGGCCGATAGGAGTGGAGAAATTATGATGGAGGCGGAAGCAGGGTGTGAAGCCTTCCTCCACACCTCAGTGCCTGGGGCAGAGAGCCACAGGGGAGCAGCCTGGAGCTTCTGGGAGGCAAGGAGCCTGCTTCAGGGTCCTGCAGGGCTGCTGGCTGGGAGCCTCCGACATAAGCACCTCTCAACCAAAGCCTGCCTCTCGTGGCATCCCAACCCCCTGCCCTAGTCTCCACTCAAATCCTCTGCATCTTCACTCCATGTCACAACTCCCTCCAAGACTCTGCATCCCCTCCTACAGTCCTCACTCAGGCCAGAATCCGATCCTGCACCTATATTCCCTTCTGGATCCTGTACCCCAATCCCTTGCCCCAGATCACAATCCCCTCCTTTACCCAAACTCCCTCTCAGACCTCACATCCACTCCTGCACCCCAGTTCCCTGCTCCCAGCTCCTATCTGCATCCAACTTCCATCCCAGATCCTGTACCCCTTTCATGGAAAAGTGTGGCCCAGGACCACTTAAGAAATCTTGGTGTGGCCTCACCATTGAAAATTATTGCCCATCTCTGATCAACATTGAAGTGCTACCATGGTGTAGCTGCAGTGTTGTAGTTATGCCATTGTGGTCATTTACAGTTATACTAAGCGAGGTCTACACTGTATAGTTTTTTGGCATAGCTATTTTGGTTATTTATCAGTATAGTTTATTTCTCTTGGAGTGAAGGGAAACTGGAATAAACTATGCCGGTTAAAATCACAGTTTTGCTGGTATAAATTGCATATATGCTAAGGCCTGGTCTATACTAAAAAGTCAGGTTGGCTTAATTATATCAGTCACAGCTGGAAAAAATCTGCACTTCTGAACAGTGTATCTTGGTTAGCTTAAGTCCCCCTCCATTGACAGAAGGATTCTTCATCCACCTAGCTACTGCCTCTTAGGGAGGTTAATTACCTATGCTGACAGATTAAACCCTCCCATCAGCACAGCTGCCCCCCTGTAGCATTTTAACTGTAGACAGGCCCTCCGGGTAGTTATACTGCTTAAACTATACCAGTACGTTAAAATTATGCAACTTTTGTGTAAATAAGAAGATACTGAAGTTAGATTTTGTAGCGCTAGTTTTAATTCTTTATAAACTAAACTTAATCCTCCCCAAAACTACTTGCCAATGTCCCTTTTAAGGATAACTCACTTTCTTGCCCTCTGATTCTTTGACTCTGAATGCATGGTGAGTCCTACACAGGAAGTATCCCTCATCATCATCATCCTTACTCATAAACAATTGACATCTGGTAGCAGGAAACCTGAGTGTTATTTCTTTATGTTTGAATCTAATTTTGACCTTGCTGATCAGAGACATTTTTGGTTTGGTCTCTAGATTAAGATTGTGGGTGAGGGAGAAGAGATAAGTCACTTCATTTGAAGCTCCTTTCAATTGGCTATTGAAATTGTGTGTTTTAATTACACTTAATTACCCTATGAACAGCAGTTAACTTCTGCAGTAAAACACCAGTTGTTCAGCATCCCATGGTCCTGATAGTCCGGCATCAACTGGAATCCAGAAGTGCTCTGGCCAGCCAGACAATTGGAGCTGTTCTGCCCCCAACTTTCCCAAGTCCGACACTGGTCACTTTCAGCAGCGGCGGACTTGAAGAAGCCGGGGCAAAGCAGATGGGGTGCTGCCGGGTTGGTCCCGCAGCTTCGCCCCTCACCTGAGCAGTCCTGCAGGACCAATCTGGCAGCACTCCAGCTGTTCTGCCCCTGGCTTCCCCAAATCCGCTGCTGCTGAAACTGACGAGCGGCGGACTTGGGGATACCGGGGGCAGAGCAGCTGGAGTGCTGCCCACATTACCCAGTTCCCTGCTGACCGTTTCCCCCCCCACCCCCGATCCCTCATAGCGCCCCTTCCGGTACTCTGGCATATCCAATAATCCAGCACCCCCTGGGTCCCAAAGGTGCTGGATTATCGGAAGTTTACTGAATGGCTACGTCTAGACTGGCATGATTTTCCGCAAATGCTTTTAATGGAAAAGTTTTCCGTTAAAAGCATTTGCGGAAAAGAGCGTCTAGATTGGCACAGACGTTTTTCCGCAAAAGCACTTTTTGCTGAAAAGCGTCCGTGGCCAATCTAGACGTGCTTTTGCGCAAAAAAGCCCCGATCGCTATTTTTGCAATTGGGGCTTTTTTGTGCAAAACAAATCTGAGCTGTCTACACTGGCCCTTTTGCGCAAAATGACTTTTGCCCGAACGGGAGCAGCATAGTATTTCCGCAAGAAGCACTGATTTCTTACATGAGATCATCAGTGTTCTTGCGGAAATTCAAGCACTCAGTGTAGACAGCTGGCAAGTTTTTCCACAGAAGCAGCTTGCCAGACTAGACACAGTCTATATGGGTTTTTTTTTATATAAATATTTGGCTTCCAAACTTGATGAAAGGATATGTTGGTAGGCCACACCAAACTGCAACCAGGGAGAAGAAAAGCAATTTCTTTGATTAGCATCCTTTTTTAAAAGTCAAAGTTCCGCAAAGTTTGGCCCACTATTCTATTTCTGAGGCAATGATTCCTCACATAGTCACAACATCCCCTGATATAAGTCAGTTTGAAAAGAATGGGATGGAGGAATCAGTCTCTGGATAGGGACCCCAAATCTTGAAATATACAACTGTTTTTGGTTGTTGAAGGTGACTCTCATGCCTCAATAGCTTGCCAGCATCCAGTGTTCATGTAAGCTGTGTGCTTGTGCGGCCACTCAGAAGAGATTCAGATGCCGTCCAACCGATTAGCAGAGCACCCACACAGCTAAGTTTCGTGTTTCTACTGGTAGTGCACATTCACACTAGGAATGTAAAATCCCGTTTCATTGGTTAACTGCTTCAGTATGATGTTTAACCAGTTAATTGATAAAAGTGGGGAAGCATGGCACTCCAGTCTGGTTGGGCCGGAGTAGCCTCTTTGTCGCAGGCAGGGACTGCTCCAGCCCAACCAGAGCAGTCCTTGCCCATGATGTGCCTGTCCGCACAGGCCCCACAGGGCTGGAGCAGCCTCCTGCTCTTGGTGGATGGGGAACTGCTTCAGTGTTAACTGGAACTGGTAATCACCACCCAGTAAAGATGATGCTTACTGGTTAACCGGTTAATCTTTCACATCCTTAATTCACATGTGCCTCTGTGCACGTAAAAATGTATTCTACACAGGGATGGAAAAGATTACATGGAGCACTGCCAGCATCCCTTTTAAACAAACAATTTCCACATTGTAAGATTATGTTTTTCAAGACATCCGCTGCTGCAGTTGGTTTTAGTTGAAGTCAAACACATGTTTTGCTGAGCTTGCCTATTATTTTGCCAACTCCTGTTGTGGCCACAGCTCCCACTGGCTTTAGAATTCCTATTTTTAATTATTGTCTTTTGTATTGAGATGGAAACTGCTTGAGTTGTATTCTTCTTCTTGAGAGGAAGGAAATTCAAATTTGTGACTTTTTCCTTTTAAATGGGATGACTGGAAATTAGAAAAATATATTTCCAGATACCTATGCTGTTACCAAACAATTTGTTTATTGCAACTTACATACTGGCAGGGTCAGCATTATGACTTTGAATGCATGGAGGTTATTAACCATAAGGGGAAGTGGCTTCAATTCCTTTAGCTTCTTTTGCCTTCTTCCCTATGCCAGCCAGTCATTCCTTTCAATCTGCCAAGGCACTAATGCAGCATGCAACAAAGAGCCAAAATGAAAGCCCCAAAAATGCACATATAGAAAATTTAAACCAAATGGTGGATTTCATATCTTCAACATAAACAGCCTTCTCTCAACTCTTAGTTTAATGATTCCAATATTGTGAGCTCCAAGCATTTAAAAATCACGAGTTGCATTTAAACAATTCATGAGATTGGCTACAGAATCAGGGGATTTTTAAAAACAGTGTTGGATTCTTTTTCTTTGTCTCCTGGTTTTTGAGCCTTTGGGGAGCACATTTTCAAGCTTTGCATAGTAAACCTCAGGCCTAGAAACTGCCTTTCCTAAAATAAAAGTAACAGCTGGGATTCTGTACTAGTGATACACCTCCAGGAGTTACAGATTTACACACACAGAAATTGTGAGGCTCAAGATAAAGTTGCCAGAATTCACAGACATGGAGAAATGTAAGACTAGGAGACTACGACTAGACTGCAGGGTTTTTTTGGGGGAAAAGATATGCAAATTGCAAACCACAATTTGCATACCTTTTTCTGCTTTTTTTGTTTCAGAAGAGGCTTTTCCAAAATTTGGCCTGTCTACATGGGGCTAAATTTCGGAAAAACCTCCTCTTTTGGAAGAGCCCTTATTCCTCTCACCGAGAGGAATACAGGGATGCCAAAAGAATGCGCCTGCTTTTTGGAAACTGTTCCAAAAAAGCGGACGCGTTCCCTAGACATGGCAGAGTTTTTCTGGGATACCTTAGGTATCCCGGGAAAGCTCTGCAGTCTAGACATAGCCGGAGGGACCTTGAGAGGTCATCTACATTGGCAGTACTCTATTTCTGGATAGTTCTGGTCTACATTTTCATCAATAATGTGAGAGGGCATGGATTAGAGGGAATTTAGAGACTAAAATTAGTGGCATCCCTTGAAATTAGATGTTTGAGAACATGGTCAATCCCTTTCCTCTATGGTTAGAAACATGGGAAATTGCTCTCTTATCTCAGCTGTCAGTTGAAGGAATACACTATAGGGCAGGGGTGGGCAAAAGGGACTCCGTGGGCCGGATCCGGCCCGCCAAGCGGGTTGATCTGGCCCGCGGCGGCCTTGCAGGACCATGCAGTGCTGTGAAGCGCCTTGTGCTCCTCGCAGGGCGGGAAGAGACATCATGCGCTCCCCCACCCCCAAGTCCTGATTGGCCTGGGGGCGCGAGGAGCACTCGAAGTTTCCTCCACCCTCCCCCCTGCCCTGTGAGGAGTGCACAGCTCTTCAAAGTGCCATATGTTCATGCAGGGCGGGGGCAAGGCAAAGGAAGCTTTGCGCAGCTCGCTTGCCCTCAGGTCCAAATTGGCCTGGGGGCAGGGGGAGCGCGTGAAGCCTTCTCCTGCCCTGTGAGGAGCACGTAGCACTTTGCATGTAGCACTTTGAAGTGCTGTGTGCTCCTCGCAGGGCCGGGGTAGGGTGGAAGGAGGCTTTGCACTCTCTGTCCGCCCCCAGGCCAATCAGGGCCTGGAGGTAGGGGAGCTGCACGAAGCTTCCTTTGCCCTACCCCAGCCCTGAGAGAAGTCCGTGGTACTTCTCGCATGGCTGGAGGAGGCTTTGTGCGCTACCCCACCCCCATGCCCTGGTTGGCCTGGGAGTGGGGGAGCGTGCAAAGCTTCTTCCTGCAGTGCTACGGGCACGGGTGCCTAGTGGGAATGGGAGGGCAAAGGGACTCCCCCACCTTTTGACCAATTATGGTCTGTGGGTGGGGTAGCCCAGAAATACCTTGGCCCTGCCCCTTCTCGGGCAAAAATTTTTGAAGTGAGCGTAACATAAGAATGGTCGTACTGGGTCAGACCAAAGGTCCATCTAGCCCAGTAGCCTGTCTACCGACAGTGGCCAGCACCAGGTGCCCCAGAGAGGGTGGACCGAAGACAATGATCAAGCGATTTGTCTCTTGCTATCCCTCTCCAGCCTCTGACAAACAGAGGTCAAGGACACCATTTTATCCCCTGGCTAATAGCCTTTTATGGACCTAACATCCATGAAATTATCTAGCTTCTCTTTAAACTCTATTATAGTCCTGGCCTTCACAGCCTCCTCTGGCAAGGAGTTCCACAGGTTGACTACACGCTGTGTGAAGAAGAACTTTCTTTTATTAGTTTTAAACCTGCTCCCCATTAATTTCATTTGGTGTCCTCTAGTTCTTCTATTTAGGGAACTAATAAATAACTTTTCTTTATCGGCCCTCTCCACACCACTCATGATTTTATAGACCTCTATCGTATCCCCCCTCAGTCTCCTCTTTTCTAAACTGAAAAATCCCAGTCTCTTTAACCTCTCCTCATATGGGACCCGTTCCAAACCCCTAATCATTTTAGTTGCCCTTTTCTGAACCCTTTCCAAGGCCAAAATATCTTTTTTGAGGTGAGGAGACCACATCTGTACACAGTATTCAAGATGTGGGCGTACCATAGTTTTATACAGGGGCAGTAAGATATTCTGGGTCTTATTTTCTATCCCTTTCCTAATAATTCCTAGCATCCTATTTGCCTTTTTGACCGCCGCTGCACTCTGAGTGGAAGTTTTCAGAGAACTGTCCATGATAACTCCAAGATCTCTTTCCTGATTTGTCGTAGCCAAATTAGCCCCCATCATACTGTACGTATAGTTGGGGTTATTTCTCCCGATGTGCATTACTTTACACTTATCCACATTAAATTTCATTTGCCATTTTGTTGCCCAATCACTCAGTTTGGTGAGAGCTTCTTGGAGTCCCTCACAGTCTGCTTCTGTCTTGACTATCCTAAACAGTTTTGTATCATCTACAAACTTTACTACCTCACTGCTTACCCCTTTCTCCAGATCATTTATGAACAAGTTGAAAAGGATTGGTCCCAGGACTGACCTTTGCGGTACACCACTAGTTACCCCGCTCCAATCTGAAAATTTACCATTTATTCCTACCCTTTGTTTCCTGTCTTTTAACCAGTTCTCAATCCAAGAAAGGACCTTCCCTCTTATCCCATGGCCATGTAATTTACACAAGAGCCTTTGGTGAGGGACCTTGTCAAAGGCTTTCTGAAAATCCAGGTATACTATATTTACTGGATCCCCCTTGTCCACATGTTTGTTAACCCCTTCAAAGAACTCTAAGGGTATGTCTACACTACCCCCCTAGTTCGAACTAGGGGGGGTAATGTAGTCATACGAAGTTGCAAATGAAGCCCGGGATTTGAATTTCCCGGGCTTCATTTGCATAAAGCTGGCCGGCGCCATTTTTAAATGCCGGCTAGGTCGGACCCCGTGCCGCGCGACTACACGCGGCACAGACTAGCTAGTTCGGATTAGGCTTCCTAATCTGAACTAGCTGTACGCCTCGTTCCACACCGGCCGTTCCACAAGGAGTACAGCTAGTTCAGATAGGAAGCCTAATCTGAACTAGCTAGTCCGTGCCGCGTGTAGCTGCGCGGCACGGGGTCCGACCTAGCCGGCATTTAAAAATGGCGCCGGCCAGTTTTATGCAAATGAAGCCTGGGAAATTCAAATCCCGGGCTTCATTTGCAACTCCGTATGACTACATTACCCCCCCTAGTTCGAACTATGGGGGTAGTGTAGACATACCCTAACAGATTAGTAAGACAGGATTTCCCTTTACAGAAACCATGTTGACTTTTGTCCAACAAATTATGTTCTTCTACATGCTTCACAATTTTATTCTTTACTATTGTTTCGACTAATTTGCCCGGTACTGAAGTTAGAAGTGGCCCCCAGCCAAAAGTTATTGCCCACCCCTGCTATAGGGGCAATAGTTGGTGGATGTTTTTCCAGAGCAGGCCACAAGAGGACCCAGTGGTCTATCATTGTCAAGAGGCTGTTGCTTAAAGAACTCTTGGAAACAGTAAATTAAAATATCCCTTATTAATTCCTTCTTCTACATTGTCACAGGTTCCAAAATCTGTGTATGGCTATGTTAGGATTAAAAAAATTCAGCAGTCACAACCAATGTTCCCTCTAATCTTTTTCATCCACGTGTGGATTTTTTTCTCTCAATCTGCAGAATTATGTGCATGAACACTGAGGTGTATGCAGAGGTGCACCAACAAAGGAGTAAGAGCTGCAGGTCTGATCCCTTCCCTAGCTATATCCGGCTCCACTCATGGACTAGCTCCCACCTGCGACCCCACGCTGCTGCCGCTGATACAGAGTCAGCAGTGAAGGGTGGCAGGGGGATCCCAGAGCACACTGGCTGCTGGCACGCCCCGGGGCAGGCACATCACGTAATTGTGTAACCGCTAAGAAATTTAGCGGTTACGAGATTATTGTAATAAACTATTTCTAACATCCCTGTTTCAGGCAAACCATCATGATAAACAGCTCTATCCACTGACTAATGCACCCTATAGCCACTTCACTGCTCTGGGTAGCTCATTTTGTTGCACAGATCTCCACACAAATTAAAATCCAAACATCTAAATCCCACTATGATTCATCCAGGCAAAGACTTTTCCACCACGTTCTCCATTCTCATTGCCAGGAGGGATGGGGGAAATTGGGGGAAAGGAATGCGCTTTAGAGCAAAGCTAATGTGGGGGTCAGAATTCCTAAGTCTCTTGGTAATCAGTGGGACTAGTTGTGTGAGTATGGAACAAAGTGTTCAGAATCAAGTCCACTAGGCCTCCTTGCTCCATCTTCCAACATAGCCCTACCCTGTGAGTAGTGGCATTGCAGTCAAGAGGATAGCTGAATTGGACCCACAAGAGAAACCAACTTCCCTTTTTTAAAATGTGGAATATGGTTTGTAAAAGCGGTTGTTGGTTTTTTTTAACAGTATCTTCCATGTAGACAGGTTGCAAAAATTATTATTTTTAGTTTTTAATTTTTAAAAACACAACATATATACTAAAATACCAGATTCTTCTTCATCATCATCTCTACAAATGAAGAGGGTTAGGCTTAAAGGAAGGAAGGAAAAGTGACATATCTGAGCCAGGCATCAGTATTTGGTTGGGAGTCACTTTTCCTTTTTTTCCAGGTTAATTTTTTTAGTGACTAAAGCTGCACATTGGACTCACACTGCCTAGTTATTAGGTAATCTCCAGCTGTCAGAAACCTATCCAAGAATGAAACTTAATGGGGAGTGCTCAATTTAGCATCCAGTATCAAATTAGTCCTTTGGCCAACCTTGTGCCAGAAACTCAGGTGGGGAGCAGACTGACATACAAACAGATAAACTCTCTCTTTAAAATAGATAGCTGTCCCTTTCTCCACCCCTGCTAGGCCAATGGGATTATAGCTGTTCTTCCACTTAAAGTTGCACATAATGGCTATGGCATTTCAATTGTGTGGCAGCAGTGAAACATGATCCTCCAAACAAACCCGGGACTGGATTATTGTTGTCTGGGTCCCTATATCTGGCCTCTTGCTGTCTCCCTGTGTGTAACTGTCCCTCCTACCAGACTCTACCCTTTCCATTTTATGAGAAACCATCAAATTCAAGGCACATCCCATTGTCCTGGTACAACCAAACCCTGACCTTGCTTTAAATTATCATTAGAGGAAGCTGCATATCAAATTAGCTTAGGAGAAGTTCTTGAACAAATAGACTCATGGATGAATGGACAGACAGGCACATAAGATATAACAACCAGATCCCTCTATTTAACGACATGTTCTGTTACATTTTACTTCCCATGGCATGAAATGTTCCAGTATTTAAAACAAAACAAATAGTCCCAGTGAAGGTAAGTGGACTGCTTGGATTGCTGCTTTTTAGATGTAAGAGCTGCAGGACTGATCCCTTCCTTAGCTACAACTCTGAGCCTCTTCCTCAGTGGTGCTCTGCCTTTCTGTGTCAGAACTGGCTCCTCTGTCTTGTTGACTTTGGTAGTCCCTCCCATCCGTGTTCCATGGAGCCATGTTTCATAGCAGGAAACAACTAACACCATAGCTCTTCTTGTATTCTCCTTATCTTGTTAACAAGGCACTCTGTGTCCCTTTTGTTTCCTGCACGGCCGGATGTTTGCGCCTCTCCTTCTGTTTCTAACTTCTTCCCCTCTTGGCCACCGTTATGTCCCATGTGGAAATAATGAGTAAAAAATTTCTGCCGCAAGGCTCTGCAATGACATTTCTGACAAATGATCACTAACCTCACAGCCAGTTTGGAGGATCATGTTTCACTGCTGCCATACAATTGAAATGCCATAGCCATGAAATGCAACGTTAAGTGGAAGACCAGACAGACAATTCTTACATCATTTCAATCAATGGGTCTGCAGCACTGGTATTCTTAAATATAGAGCAAAATTAATAATAAGGTGGAAAATGTTCTAGGTATTAAATGCCATATTTCATCATTGTTATGTATTCGATAACCCCTCGTTTGTTCAGGATACTTCCAGTTCCAATATCTACTGAAGAAAAGCATTGCTACCCCAATGTGTCCTTGTTGATCAAACACTAGACTGTGAAACTTGAAACATAAATTCTGTCCCAGGCTCTGCTACCAACCTGCCTTGTGACAGCACTTCACCTCTCTGTGCTTTGTTTTCCTCCTACATAAAGCAGGGAGAATGATACTTAGTTTGCTTCTTGTAACTTCATCTCATGAGATCTGTGGATGAAAAGCACTGTGAGAGCCAAGTGTAATTTATTATTGATGTATGCCCAGTAGCTATTTTGGGGTAATGGAAAAGAGGCACGCAGCTTTCAGGGTCAGGGTCAGAAACATTGATTCCTAGTTGATTTGCATATAAAAGGGTAATATGTTAACAAAACAAGAGTGTCTGAAAGAAACAGCGCAGAGTCTTTGGTATGCACTTGGTTAGCTTTTATGCAGCATCACTGCTGCTTGTGCCAGTGTAAAGTTAAATAAGTAGATCAGTGATAGAATGAAAGCTGGTTAGGCAGCATTGTTTTTAGAAGGGGAATTTGCATATTTTATGTTGTTAGAATAGGGATGTTAGATAGCCAGTAATGGAATAATCAACTAACCTCATGAACTCTTAGTGGTTAGTTGACTATTCTATAGTCCCTCAGGGTGGGGCTAGCAGCCAGTACAATCCAACCCCGCTCCCGGGGAGCCCCCTGCCACCCCGTGCTGCTGCCTCTATATCAGAGGCAGCACCATGGGGTGCCAGGTGGGAACTGGTCTGCGAGGGGAACGGGTTTAAAAACCAGCTCCCCTCACAGACCGGCTATCTGCCAACCCCCGCTACTGCCGCTGATACAGAGGCAGCAGCATGAGGTGGCAGCAACCCCTCTCCATGGGGAGTCCGAGCTCCCCATGGACAGAGGCTGCTTGAGAGGGAGAGGGCAGGTGGCACAGGCTGGCTGTGGACAGCCTGTTCTGGAAGCAGCCCCTGTCTGCGTTGCAGTCTGAGCTCCTCGTGGACAGAGGGTGCTCCAGCCTCTGTCTGCAGGGAGCTTGGACCCCCCCCTACAGACAGGGGCTGCTGCTGCGAAGCAGCCTCCCCTGCCACCCCACCCACACTGCTGCCTCTCATAGAGGCAGCAGCACAGGGGAGGGGGCAGGTGCTGGGGGAACCGGCTTTTAAGGCAGTATGGGTGGGGCGGAAATGCGAGTAGTTGACTAGACAAACAGATAAACCTAGGCTTATCAGTTAATCGTCTACTCGACTACTGGTTCAAATCCCTAGTTAGAATTCTATTTTAAAAATGATACATGTACCAGTATAGAGGCAGGTAACATTCCTACCTTACAGAACACACACTGGACTGAGTCCAACTTATTCCCCCTCCTTGTGTATCCTTAAATGACAACAAACACAAACTTGCTTTTGAGCTTGGCTGTTCATAGGATTCTCCCCTGCAGGGCTGCTCTGCCACAAGTTCCCTCTGCATCGGGCCAGGTCTACACTTAAAAGTTTTGCTGGCATAGCAGTGTCAGGAGTGCAATTTTGTTGTTGCTTTTTTAAAGTGACATACCCTGTCCTGTCAATGCATAAGGTTCTAATCTCACAAAAGTGAATACCATTTCCCCAACCCCTTCTCTGTCTGTTCCTCAAGGCCCTGTCCTCCACTCCATCCATTCCCTGTCCTCTATTGCTTGCTCTTCCCCGCCCTTCTTCACATGCTCATTTTCACCAGGCTGGGGCAGGGGTTGGAGTATGGGGGGGATGGCTCTGACTGGGAGTGCGGGATCTGGGTTGGGGCCAGGTTTGAGGGGTTGATGGGCACAGCTCCAGTCTGGGGTAAGAGGGATCGGGTGCAGTCTCCATCTGGGGGTGCAGGCTTTGGGATGTGGCCAGGGATGAATGGTTTGGGGTGTAACGGGGGGCTCCAGGCTGTGGGTTATGGGCAACAGGTTCAGAAGAGGAGGAGGCTCTCAACTGAGGCAGGGGTTTGGGTGTGGGAGATGGTACAGGCTGTGGGCTCCAGGGTAGAACCAGAAATTAAGAGTTCATGGTGGAGGAGGGGGCTCCAGTTGGGGATGCAAGCTCTGGGATGGGGCTGTGCATGTGGGGTTTGGGAAACAGGAGATGTGAGCTCTGGGCAGTATTTACCTTGGCTGGCTCCCAAGACTTTGGAAGCAGCAGCTCCTAGGTGGAGGTGCAGCCAGGCAGCTCTGCACACTGCCCTCACCTGGAGGTGCCATTCCCATTGCTTCCACTGGCCACGATTCCTGATCAATGGGAGCTGTGGAGCTGGCGCTCGGGGTGGGGACAGTGTGCAGAGCCCTCCTGGCCACCCCTCTGCCTAGGAGCTGAGGGACCACGTTGCTGCTTTGGGGAGCCTTGTGGAGTCGGGTAAAAAGCATGCCAGCACGTGTACCAACTAGACTTTTAATGGCCCAGTCAGCAGTGCTGACTGGAGCCAGTAGGGTCATTTTTCAACCAGGTGTTCTGATTAACAAAACCAGATGTCTGGCAGCTCTAGCAATGCTGTGTACAGGCAGTTATATTGGCAAAATAACTTAGTTTTTTTCACTCAGGTAATTTGTCTAAGCTATTCTAGCAAAAGCAATTTTTTTGCTGGTTCACCTGTGTCTACAGTAGGAGGGCTTTGCAGGTATAGACAATACGTCTGAGAGAAATAGTGTATCTGAATATATCCTCTGTGGGGTTGTAGCTAAAAGCCTTCATCTTATCTGGCAGCAGCAAGAGTCAGCAGAATAGCTCTGCATTTGTTAGAGCAGGTTGAAAAACCAAAAAACATTTAAAATCGAAATACTGCAGTTGTTTTCATTTCAGAGGGGGTGTCTGCACAGCACCCTTAGCTCAAAATAAACTATGCAATTTGTGCTACACAAATTGCGTAGCTTATTTTGAATGTATTTCGTAATAGTTTATTTCATAATTTGGTGCTGTCTATACAGCTGCCTATCCGAAATGTCCCTTAATCCTCGAAAGATATTTTGAAATGAAGGGCATGCTGTCAAGATGCGGAATATCTGTTTCACGATACTGGAAGAATCTCGAAATAGTGCCATAGAGCCGATATACCCAGTGTTTTGAAGTAGTTTTATTTTAAAAAATTTTCACAAATGTTTTTATTTAAAAACACTTGCAAAATAGTTATCAAAATACTTCATTTACAGAAAATTTGTTTTCACTACTGTTTTTAAAAATATTGTTGGAGAAGAAAAGGGCATTCATTTTATAGACTTTTCAGTTCCTTTGTGGTAGTTGACTTGTGGTGGTTAGGCTGGACTATAGCTGCAGTGCATGAAATCATACCTACTTCTGTTGCTTTTTATAGATTGTACTATTTCAGTGCTCTTTATTAATGCAAATTGTATTCGAGTGATTCACAGCTCAGTAATGTGGGAGTACAGAGGGCTTATTCAATACATATACATGAGGAGTATTGTAGAATTAAATCTTTTTGGCATATTTTAAAGCAACTGCCTAGGCCAAACATTGGAGTATGATTTAAGTTTATTCTGTCATCTTTCTACTCTCTTCATCAAACCAAAATTGCCCTCCATCATTCTTCATGCAAGAGAATATTATGTCTGTGGTCCTGAATGTTCTAATTTTAAGACTTGATCCAATGTTCATTGAAGTGAATGGGAGTCTTTCAACTTACTTCACTGGGTGTTGGATCATGTCTTTATTTCATAAGATTTGGGATCTCAGTTAGTGAATTCCTTCCATTGCCAAAAGGCATCAGGACAGTTTCTAGATAAAGGTTCAAGAGTCAGGTGATCTGGGTAGAGAGCTAGGTGTGGCAGACTCTGCTTGCTGTAAGGTTCAGGGTTTTGGCAGCTACAGGCTTGCTGCTCAGCCCATGTGATAACTTTATCCATGGTACAGAGAGCTTTCCTGACACAGGTATGCATATGGTCAGTATCGTGAACACAGAAGTCCAGAGTTTCAAATTTGAGGACATGGAGGGTAAGTAAAAATATATGATTAAGATTTTCTAAGTTGTCTAGGGGGATTTGGATATCCAATTCCAATTTATTCTAAAGATGATTTGGTTTCCAAATCCCTTGGGCACGTTTGAAAATCTTAGCTTGTGTTTATGAATTTGAAAGTGTGGGTTATGATGTGAGGATACACGGGACATAGAAAATCCTCAATGACTACTTGTTAAGCACCTCAGAAAAGCTAAGGGCTCAGTAAACTGACAATGGCATGTGTCATAAGAGGGACACACTACTTTCATATATCAGTGACTCGTTGGGATCGACCATGATTACAGCTATGAGAGCTTGTAACAGAAACTGCATTATGCTTCTCCTGTTAGCCCAAGAGTTGTTCATTGCTGTTTCACATTTCCAAGCCTATCATGTTCCTGTTTAAATTGTTCATCTTCCTCAGCACATCAAAAATGAAGAGGTGTCCCTCACACCCGTAACTTTTTTTTGTTTTTAAGAAAACTTCAGACACAGCAGGAAGTAGGGAAAACAAAAGCTGGTTCCCCGCAGAGTTTCCCTTGTACTGACCTCAAGTCATCAAAGCAGTCATGACTCTGACAGAATTTGTTATCGGCTATCTCGGGCTAACTGGATGTAGTTATTTATAATTTACTGCAGAAGCCAGTGACTTAAAAGTCAGTTTGCTGTATCTAAAACTGAAAAACTGACCTGCTAATCAACCTGAATATGTGTCTGTTGGGACCTGTTTGATGTAACAGGCTACGTCTAGTCAGCTATCATTGGGTCATTTCTATAGATGCCTTACTAGGAATGATTCTCTAATGGAACTCTTGTGTTTTGATTAGCATCTGACACATCCCTCCTCGCTCAGTATATTCTCTATCCAGTTTTTATTGTTGCCTGAGGCCTCAATGGCTGAATAATGTCGTGATTGGTGACCAATTGTGGCAGTAATCCTGCAACCCATCACATGGTTTTCTGACAGAGGATGGTGGCAACTGGAAGGGTTGCATAGTTACTTTGGGTGGGGTTAGTCTTTGAAATATGATAAATACATTAGTTGTTCGTGCTGGAGGTTACTGATTCCCACAGGGGCTCTGTTATGTCTGTTGATGGAATAGATTGACTTACATGCTTAATACACAAAATATGGAATTTGTGAGGGGTTTTCCTGGACATGTGTGGTGGATATGGAATATCTCTTGCTTCACATGCTGTTTTTGTTATTTTCTCTAATTATCACTTCTGAGAGGGATAATCCCAGTGTGTGTGCATGCACATGTGTGTACATACTACTAACCTCTCGTAGACGGAATGTGTCCAGCCTTCCCATATATGTACTTCCGGATTTGGGGCACATCTACATGAAGAGTGACTTGTGAATCTACATTACACCATCTTAATGTGTAATGACTCACTATGGACCTTGCTACAGTTAGTCTTGGAATGTGAACGTAGAAGTACACTAGGACTTTCACTATGCTGTAGCAATGTCAGCATAGTATCAGAGGAGTAGATGTGTTAGTTTGTATCTGCAAAAACAAAGAGTCCTGGGGTACCTTAAAGACTAACAGGTTTATTTGGGCATAAGCTTTTGTGGGCAAAGACCCACTTCGTATAGGTGCATAGACTAATGTCTGCATATGAAGTTGTTGCACTCCTCATTCACAATAAGTCACCATGCAGACAAGCCTGGGGCTTCATCTTAGCCGTGAAAAAACCTGTACCTCTGTAGCCAGAAGTCCTGGATTCTGTGCTGCATGTAATTAATTGGAAAACTTGTGTGTGCAGCATGGTTCCAGTTCTGTCTTGCCTTAAGGATTTGGTTGTCAGAGTGTTTGTTTTTTATTTATGTATGTGTTGGAGGAGTGGGTTAAGGGGGGAGGCATTGGAGAAAGGGCCCTGACCTCAGTTTTATTTCTGGCCCTGCTGTTGCCTGGCATGGTGACCTTGAGCAAGTTTATCTGTCAGTGACAGTTTTCCAGACTTTAAGAAGAGGATAATGATACTTGCCTTTTCTGTAAAACACTTGAAGATCTCTATAAGAAGTGGTGGTTGTTATTATGATTAAAACAGTTTTCAACATCGAATAAACATATTTTCAAGTGACCATAAAACAGGCCAGCTCTTCAGGCTTTAATGACTAATTAGTATTTCTTATTTAAAATGTCTGAGATGTAATACAAATACATACTGAAAGTATCGCAGTGTAGCTGCCATATGCTGGCACTGAAATATTTTAATTAGCTGTGAGAGAGATGTACACCAGTTATTTTGAGTGGTAAATAAACTCTTGGTGTCAGAAATGTGGGAGTTATAGGAGATGGAAAACAATTATAATCTCTGTATAAAGCATGTTGTCTGTTTTTCACTATCTTTAAATAAAAACAGTTTGTGATTCTCAAAACACATCACCTCAGTTAGCCAGCTTGGCAAGTGTTTGAAGACTTGTTATTAAATAGATTGCTGCCTTCTTCATTTTAAAATAGAACGGCACTAACATACGGTGGTCTTTGACTGGCATAGTGACATGGATGTAGTACATATTTCTGGCACACAATGAGGACTGAATCTTCTTTTCTTCTGGGGCGGTGGACTTGTGGAAGGCTTTCAAGGCATCTGGTTGCAGACCTTCCCTTTAATGCGCCTCTTCTAATTCACTCTCCATTGGGCTTCATTCTCATGCCATCTTGTTGGAATCACCAATTGCCTCCCTTCCTGCACATGCTCCAGAGATCTGCTCTACAGTGACACTAAATCACTAGGATGCTGGGCAGAGAAGGAATGGCTGGGACTATATCTTTAATCACCTGTGCTGCGTCCAACCTTTTAAGGATCTCTACCACTATTGACTCACGGGTAAGGCTGTTCACTTCCATCATGGAACCTTGTCATATTGAAGCCATTTAACTTCACTCTACTCAGAACTGCAATATACAGGGCTTGACGAACTGTGGCGAAAGCCGCTCAGCAGCCCTGCACTGTGCATGCGCAAGAGCCGCATTGCGCATGCGCGCGCCGCCGGTAAACGGGGCGCCAGGCTGAAATCTACTCGGGTGAGTAGATTCAATAGATTGTCGAGCCCATGCAATATACATACACACCAAAGTGCTTGGAAGTAACATGGGACTTCCTAGTTCATGGTGAAAGGAGTTTCATTGCACCTGGAAATTTTGGCACTGAGGGCAAAACCAGTCTTGAAAGTGATAATGAATATAACAAGAATTTATCCTGATTGAGAAATTTCATTTTTGTAATGGACTGGACTGCACAAATGACAGAGACTGTTGTTCCAAGGATGCTGGTATTTTGGTGCGTCCCAATGTGAGTGGTGCTGTGACTCTGGCGTTGGGAGTGAAGGAGGAGTTCTCCTGGGAGAACAGAGCCCACATACTCAGGCTTCTACTCTCTGTATGGCTTGAGCAGGATGTGGAGAGGGAAAGAATCCCATGTTAACCTAGAGCAGTCTTATGGTGATGATTCTTGGCTGCTGGCTATATGCAAGTGTGGGTCAAGGGGGCGGTTTTTACACTGGGTGAATTTCATGGGGCATGGATTGTCTTTGTGTACAACTTTCTGTGCTGTGCCTAGAGCAATGGAGCCCTGATTCCTGGTTGGGGTCCTTGCACTATTGCCTTAGAAACAGGAAATAATAGGAAAGTGGCTTCTCTTTCCTGGCATAGTGGGAGCTGGCTTTGAGGCAACTGTCTGAGTGAGAAGGCAGGTGTGTGTTTCACTGGGCTGTTGTTCTGCCCACTTCTCTTCACCAGACCAAGTCGGGGTCTGGGAGGCTAAAATGACAGACCAGGGGAAATTTGTAGCCTAATGCCCCCCAAACTCTGTTCCTTCTGTTCAGTGAAATACTTGTATTCTTGAATGCTCACCCAACTCTATAATCCAAACATTTGGATGCTTTCCCAAAACTCTGAGCCTCTTTTGGTTGGTACTTAGGCTGATATTTCTCATGCTTGAGTTTTCTCCTGAAATGCCAAGGATAGTTATGTGGTTGAAATGCTGGTCTGGATTATGACTCAAAGACCTGAGTCTGTTCTGAACTTCTCATGTGACTTTGGGCAGGTCAGAGTCTTTTAGTGCTTCTGATCCCCATTTGTAAAATGGGGATAGAAGTACTTTCTATTTCCCATCTTTTGTTTGATTGGACTGCAACTCATTGGGGGCATGAGATATCTCTTGCTCTGGGTATGTTTAGCAGCCAGCACAGTGGGGCCCTGATCTTGGTGGGACCCCTAGGCTCTTTCAGTACAAATAATATAGAAGAACTGGAAACAATTAGAAAAACTCCCTCACAGTAACTCATGTGGAGTAATATCCGACCCCGCAAATAGCTCTCCTAAATTGACTGAATGCAGTCACAGAGTGAAGGCCCTATCAGGGCTAGCTATAAGTGGTAGAATCGGGTTGCTCCGTTTTGCTGCTTTGGGGCAGGACGAGATGGTAAACACTTTGAAAGCTTTGGTTGAGCTTTTGGATGTGGGTTCCAACCTTGTGAAATAGTCTCCCTAGCTCTAGGCTGGATCCTATTTACATTGTACTGGGTTCAGATCCACTATTTGCTAACATTTGTTGAGCTAAATGTTTGAATTGCAAGATTTGTTTGTTTGTTTGTTCTAGGAGAAAGGACTCCTTTTCCTTTTTTGTTGATGTTTGTGCATCTAGAGTGATTGGTAACAGTTCAGAGAGAACTTCTATTTGTGGTTTGCAGCATCTGTTATCTTGGGTGTATTTTTTCTGCAGAGGCATTTTGCTGCCCCAAAAAGTTCCTTTGCTTAAATTGCAAGTCATAGCTGTAGATGTGAATGTTCATATATAGCACACGCCTTTTTGTTGACTTCCATATTACAGGCTAGATTGGAGAGTGCCATTATTCTGCTACTACCTGGGTTTATCTGATGTCATCATCCTAATTAGTGAGTCCTCTTACCTTACATTTCTCTTGACATAATTCAGAAAAAAATTGACATGCAAATATTTACACATAGGTATGCTTAATATAAAATTCTGTAAAATACTTAATATCAGTTAGAACACATAAGAGATAAAAAGCAATAAGCAGAAGCATGTAAAAGTACTTTTGATGGTCCATTTCCAACCGAGAAGGCTGGAGAAATATTTATCCTCGATCCTGTTTCTGCAAATACTGATCATCGAAATATTTATTTCCTTGTGGAATCACATTAACTTCAGTGGGAATTGCTAATGGTAGCAAGTGCTGTGCTTAATAGTGTTTGCAGCATTGAGCCCTTATTTGGGGTCAGTTTTAAAGTGTACAGAAGTTATTTTTTTGAGGAGAAGGGGGACAATGCTGTGTGGTGGGAGAGATTAAAATGAATGGCTTGTGTTAGAATTCTTTAGCTACATTCCTGACTCTGCTGTTTAACTGTCTGATTTGTCCTTCGCAAGTCACTTTGTCCGAAGTTTTTTGATACTTGGATTCTCACATCAGCAGCCTGATTTTTAGAGGTGCTCAGCACTCAGTGCTCAATAGGCATTGGGGTGTCTGCACATCTGAAAATGAGCTCCTTATTTAGGTGGCTAATTTGGGTTCCCAAACTTTGCCCTCAGCCTCTCCAGGTCTATTCTCTCTCTCTCTTTTTTTTATAAATTTGAGATAATATGGTAATAAAAGTGTCTGTGAAGATTAATTCATTCTGATAAATCTCTTTGAACTTTTCTTTGGTGTAGAGGTCCAAAGTAGTATTGTGGACTACATAGTAATATACAATGGTTACGGAGAATTTACTGTACTAAATTTAAAATGACTTCTTTATTAACCATATAGCAAGGCACTGGGGGTGAGGAGTGGGGAGGGATGAAGAACAAGTATTTCCAAAGGGAGTACTGTGGTTGTTGAAGGCTAGTGCGTGGTAAACTGAAGTATGACAGTTTTATTTCAGTAGATCTTCCCACATAGATTTCCTCTGCACATTAGACTCTCTCTTTCCTTAATGTTTTAACAGGCAGCTTTCAGACTTCACCTCCCCCTCTCAAATGCAAGATTCCTGTTATTCATGCAGGAGGTTGTGGGAAACAATCCACCACCCCCTGACTCTTATTTCATGAGTGGAAAATCCCTTCTGCTTTTTATGGCAGAACTGTAACTGAGCAAGGATGAAAGGAATACATGTCCTCACCTTCAAACAGAAATGTATTTGGCGACTTGCTGTCGGTGTAATTTCCGAGTGAAATTCATCCCTGTGCTGGCAGCCAGCACAAGTCCTAGGCATTGCTTCAAAAAACCCTCTATTAGTCTGCCTGCAAATTCATGAACTATGGCAATCGGTTTGTAGGTTCAGGATACTTCGTTGGATTCATTCTGTTCACATCTTGAAGGAGAGAAGCTTTATTATTTGTATTATGATAGTACTTAGGAACCCCACTCATGGGTCCTCATCCGTTTGTTCTAGTTACTGTACAAATACACTTTGCTCCTTTTAAAAATGTCCATGCATTCTAGAACTGAGTGGTCTTCATTTGCGTGGGAGAGTTTCCCCTCTTTTAGCTAGTGGTGAATAGGTAAGTGGAGAAGATGACTAGGTGTCAGTCATCCTTTAATAATAGCCCATGATCTCTAAGTGGTATACATTCAGAACTGGGGACAAAAAGCAGGAAACCTAGGAGGAAGGTCCTATAGTGTAGAACAATTAGTATGGGATGTTAGTAGGACATTCCTGACCCATGTTCTTTTGTTCCCTTGCCAAACTTGAATAACTTTTTGTTTTATCTGATGAAATGGGTTTTACCCACAAATGCTTGTGATGATAATATATTTGGTAGTCTCAAAGGTGCTATAGGACTGCTTTTTTTTTCTGTCTGGGAAGAGTTAAATGTATTCTAAATGCAGGAGCTGAGATTGTTGAGGTGTGATAACTCTTGTTTCTCTCTCTTCTTGAGTTAGGGTATGTCTACACTTGCACCCTAGTTCGAACAGGGATGCAAGTGTAGGCATTCGAAAGAGTCAATGAAGTGTGGATTTAAATATCCCACGCTTCATTAGCATGATCTCACCAGCGCGTTACGCCGATCAACAGCTGTTTCTAAAGTGAAAGTGCACGTTAGTTCGAAGCAAACCCCTTGGTTACTTGTGAGCAGTAATGTTAGTTCGAACCAAGGGGTTTGGTTTGAACTAACGCGTCCTAGTGTGCACTTTCACTTTCGAAACAGCTGTTGATCGGAGTAACGCGCCAGTGAGATCATGCTAATCAAGTGCAGGATATTTAAATCCCCGCTTCACTGACTCTTTCGAATGCCTACATTTGCATCCCTGTTCGAACTAGGGTGCAAGTGTAGACATACCCTTAGGGAAGAACCATTAAGTGTCTGGGACCTATGTTTGCTTTTCCTTTGTAATGTAGGAAGGTGGCTCTTTCTTTTCTATAATTGAAATGGCCACTGATGCACAAAAAAGAAAACAAAAAACCAGTGATTAATGGCCCAGTAGAATATGAGCCCTTGTATTTAACTAGATACACATTTTCTTCCACTGTCATCCACATGCCGATGCTCAGGGCTTGACAAACGGCTGCAAAAGCCACTCGCCAGCCCCACACTGTGCATGCGCAAGAGCCGCATTGCGCATGCGTGCGCCGCCAGTAAACAGGGTGCGTGGCTGAAATCTACTCGCCACAGGCAAGTAGATTCTATAGTTTGTTGAGCCTTGCTGATCCTCATTAAGCCCCATAGCTACATAAGGGCCAGAGCACTGTTCATTTCATCAGTAACTTTCCAGTTGTCCTGGTCCTATCCTGCTTAGTTCAGGTAATAAGTTTAATATCTTTTTAGTATATTTAAAAGGATTCATAACTGCTGCATCCTTAAAAGCAGATTCTGTTAGGGAAAAGAGCAGGACTCATATTTTTATTTGAGTGGAGATATCTGTTTATGGACTAAAAATAGAAATCAGATTTGAGTCTTCATTGATCTGTCCTGAGTTCCTGTTTCTTTAACATAGTGCGTCAGTGGACATTTCAACTATAGAAAAGAAACAGATGCTTAACTACATTGCAAAGGAAAAGCATACATGAGCCCCAAACTGTGACTGAGTCTTCCTTCTCCCATCATGACTGGGCTCTGGAATAGGGATGTAAAAAAGCCTTAAATCAGTAACTGTAACCATTAAAAATCCTAGTGGTTACACAGTTAACTATTTTTGGGAATTACATCTGGGTGGGGCTAGGGAGGGAAAGATGGTGAGAAATATTTCCCGTGGTTCCCAGGGAGCTGGCTGCTCCATGCTGTGGGCTCTGCAGTAGAGCTGGCAGGCTCCTTGTGCATACCGGCTCCCAGCCTAGCTCCTGGGGAGCCGCTGGTTGCTGTCCTATGCTGCCATATGGTTCCCCAGGAGCGGGGACAGCAGCAGGAGCTGGTACACACCTGGAGCCAGTACACACTTGCAGGTCAGAGTTTAACCAGTTAAACTTTTACATCCCAACCTTGGAATGGTCCCAGAGCTCATGTTCCAGGCCAAGCCCAAGACCAGATGTCTGCACTGCAGTTTTTATATCCCTGCCACCAGAATGAGTCAATAGGGGTCAGTTGGAGGTGTTTTACTGCAGGGTAGATGTATCTTTTGGGCTCTGTCACATCACAATCATAGGGAATGTTATAGTAATACATCCTGAATGCTTCTAGTCTAAATTATTATTTTTTTCAATAGCAGTTTTCAACAAAAATTGTTAAATAGATTTTTCTTAGAAAATTTTCCTGGAAAATTTTGAGTTTTGGAGTTTTCACGTACAGTTTTAGTGAAAAATTGGAATATTTTGTGGGAAGCAGGCAGTTTTTGTGGAAAATCTTGGCAGACACAATGTTCCACTAAAACATTGTTTTGATGGAAAATATTTGGTGACCCCCTAATCCAGAATGTGCTGTTTCCATCTGGGTGTGTATGTGTGTGTGTGTGTGTTTGTTTGTTTAAATTCTTTTAGGGAGAAATAAGGAGGACCTTCTGTTCAGTACCTTCTAGTCTCTGATGGGACTATCTGTCACAGTCAGTTTCACTCAAGCCCATAGAAGACAATGTGACCCACTTCTCTCAACTAAAAAAGAAGCACGATCAAAACTCTGTCCCAAAAGCAGTTGTTTTGCATTTGCCTTTTTTCTGACCTTCCTGTCTCTAGTGACTTTGACTTTCCTGTCTCTAGTGGCACTGTGAGTCTGCCCTTTCATCTGGCTACTGTGAGTGTGCGCGCACGCATGTGTGTTTATTGTCTGCCTAATCAGGGTTACTAATCATTTCCTTTTATTCCAGTACTTCTGTTTTGGACATAATTCTTAACACTGTGCCTTCCTATGAATGTGATCAACTCAGTGCCTATCACTGTGACTGAAGTAACGGCCTAGCATTGTTGCTATTTTTGCATCCTAACTGATAAATATTTTGCACTGCTCTCTCATTTTTTATCCAGAGATCGCATCAGATTTTATAAACATTAACATGTTAATAATGCAGTAGTAGGCTTGTCAGTTTCTGTGAGTCTGCTAGAGGAAGACAATGAACCACACTATGGGTGTGTCTAGACTACATGCCTCCTTCGACGGAGGCATGTAGATTAGCCAGATCGGAAGAGGGAAATGAAGCCGCGATTAAAATAATCGCGGCTTCATTTAAATTTAAATGGCTGCCCCGATCTGCCGATCAGCTGTTTGTCGGCAGATCGGGGGAGTCTGGACGCGATGCCCCGACAAAGAAGCCTTTCTTCATCGACACAGGTAAGCCTGGTTTCACGAGGCTTACCTGTGTCGATGAAGAAAGGCTTCTTTGTCGGGGCATCGCGTCCAGACTCCCCCGATCTGCCGACAAACAGCTGATCGGCAGATCGGGGCAGCCATTTAAATTTAAATGAAGCCGCGATTATTTTAATCGCGGCTTCATTTCCCTCTTCCGATCTGGCTAATCTACATGCCTCCGTCGAAGGAGGCATGTAGTCTAGACACACCCTATGTTAGCATATAGTACTCAAGTATCACATCTGCACTATCTTTGAGGCAGAGAGGTGAAGTGATGTACAGTAAAACTCCACTGGTCCGGCATCCAGTGCTCCGGCACTCCTGATGGTCCGGCACCATCAGGAACCCGGAAGTGCTCCGGCTGCCGGACCATTGGAGCTGCTCTGCACCCGTCTTCCCCAATTCAGCCGCTGCTGAAACTGACCAGCAGCTGAATCAGGGAAGCCCGGGGCAGAACAGCTGGGGTGCTGCCAGGTTGGTCCCATAGCGCTGCCCCTCGGGGCTGCGGGACCAACCCGGCAGCACCCCAGCTACTCTTGGGGACGCCTGGGGAAGAGCAGCTGGAGTGCTGCTGGGTTGGTCCCGCAGCACCAAGGGGCAGCGCTATGGGACCAACCCGGCAGTACCCCAGCTGCTCTGCCCCCGGCTTCCCTGATTCAGCTGCTGCTGAAACGGACCGGCGGCTGATTCCAGGAAGCAGCTCTGCCCCAGGCTTCCTGGAATCAGCTGCTGATCAGTTTCAGCAGTGGCTGACTTGGGGATGCCTGGGGCAGAGCATCTGGGGTGCTGCCGGGTCGGTCTCGCAGTGCCCAGCTGCTCTCCCCCAGGTGTCTCCGATTCAGCCGCTGCTGAAACTGACCAGCAGCGGCTGAATTGGGGATGTCTGGGGCAGAGCCGGACTATTGGAAGGGGGGACTATGAGGGGTATGGGGTGGCATCCCCCCCACCCCACCCCAGACCGCTCATAGCCCCCCCTTCCGATAGTCCGTCATATCTGATAATCCAGCACCCCCTGGGTCCTAAAGGTGCCGGATTATTGGAAGTTTACTGTACTCAGTTGACTTGTATGTGATGTAGCCTAGCATAGAGTCCCAGTTTCCTGGTTTCTAGGCCTGTGGTTTAAGCCACAAGACCAATTTTTTATTCCATAAAAGCTTGTGTTGTGACTTTTTCACAAGCACAGTTTTGAACAAGTGAAATAGAGGATGAAATTAGCCAACTATATGAATTAAGTGGAAGGCACATAATGTCCAAAAGTCCCATGATTAGCATTGTGACAGCTGCTGCTTTTCTACAGGGTGAAGTCAACCCTGGGTCAGAAATAACTGTAGCTAAAATTAACTAGCAGTGATGACTCTGTTTTGTTTATAATATTTGAGAGCTACTGACAGGGCTGATGACAGACTTCACTGGACCTTGGGCGATATGGGGGCAGGACTCTTGGCTCCTGGCCCCCACAAGGGGTGGGGCCTTGTGTGGAAGGGGCAGGGCTATGGGCAGCCATCCCTCAGACCTGCTGTGGGCAACAATGAAGATTTAAGGGGCCCAGAGCCGCAGGCCCTTTTAAATCATCAGGCCCTGGGGCAACTTCCCCCTTTGCCTTCCCCTGTTGGTGGTCCTGGGTATTGACGGCTCTTTATAACAAGAACATTAAAGGTGGCCTGCACAATATTCTAAAACACTCACAGTGTTAATGATGCTGAAGTTATCGAGGACACAGATAATCAAATACCTCATGTTGAAACCAAATTGTTCTCACCTACATGCATAGTCTAATTTGCCTAGTTTGTGTTTGTTTTTAACTGGGATCCAAGTTCACCTTCATGCCCTTTGAGAAAAATCCCATTGGGGCTGACGCTTTCCTGCTACTGATCACTTTCATTCTGTGCAGTTGTATGCATTCCCATACACTGAAACAGCTGGCTGTTTGGAACTGAAGTGTCTTTTATAGTGCAGCGTATTATTGTGGATATAAACTGTGCTGCACATCATGTAGAGAGACAGTCGAGGCACTATATTTGAGTCTGTATGGCCAATCAGTCAGCACAACCAAACATGGTCCCTTCATGGGTATTGAGAGAGGGGTGTGGCTTATGGCCTCATGCTACTGTGGGAATTTGTTGCCTAATACTTTAGGGCAGCTTCCATGGTGTCTGACAAACCCACTGGCCCCTTGATGACCCTGTGTTGTCATTTACTATTTCTGTTGGGCCACTATAATGCCTGCCTGAGGTGATGACAGAAGTGAGGTCCCTGCTGTGAAGAGTAGAAAATGTAAGGGCTAAATTCTGCCATTCTTACTTGCATCAAGATAGTTGTACCTCGATCCGATTTCACTGGCGCTACTGAAGAAGCAAGGCACAACTCCAAGTCAGTTGGGGGAGGAGGATTGGGCTCTGTGTTAGACAATGGGTGAGTGAAGGGAATTCAGCAGAGGAAGCAATTGATTCAGTGCAGAGTCTTTAGGACTGAGTCTGATCTTGCTTATGCCTATTTTATGGCAGTGACCATCGCTGTTTGATTTATAGAGATGATTTCCTGGAGCCTCTGCTCTTTCCATGGAAATCTCACAGGATGTGTGTCCTGGGAGACTAAGTATGTACCTGTCCTAATTTCCCTTTTCAAATCCCAGCCTGTGCTGTTTAATTTTCCTTATCTCATGACTGACTCTTGGTGCCTGAGCAGAGGCACAATGCCTGCCAAAGAAAGGAGGGGAGAGTCCTGCTGCTGTCTAAATGTCTTCTGCTAAGAGCATGAGAGTGTAGATCAGGGCACTGATGTTTAAAACCATAATAAGTTCAGATAGTTCAGGTGCTGCAGGACTATTTGTTGTTTTTTAAATAAGTTCAGACTGAACAGGTGTGAGTCTGTATGACTCCCTAAGTACATAACTGGAGTTCTGGAGTTGAGGACTTCTGCTGCTTTCTGTCTGTCTGTCTGTCTGTGTTTTGCCCCGTACGTTACAGGGAACTGGGTTAGAATAGCAGGTATATTATTTTTTAAATGCTATGGCGGGTATGTCCTTTTTGTCAACTCTGCTGACTTATCTCAGTCCTCATGATCTCGTCTCACTCACATTGTTGTTCTTAATTCCCCACCTCCTGAAGTCAGGGGATTACAGAAGAATCTCAGCGTTAATTTCCTTTACTAATTATTTATTTCATTATTTTACAAACAAGCCTTTTCTCTCCTGATTGCAGAGAAAAATCTGAAAACATGATTAGAGTGCAGCAAAAAGGCACAGAAGTGGGAGGGCAATGGAGTCTGCATTTATTAAAATGTATTACAAAAGTGTCTACATTCTGTTTTCAAAATGATGTCAGCATTTAGGACTCAACACCTCCCTTGACTTTCAATGAGACCTTAGGGTAGAATTCTTAAGTACTTACGTCCCATTGACTGTCAGTGATATGTCGGCTCCTAAATCATTTTTGTAAATAGGACTTAAGCCTTGTCTCCACTGGAAAGTTTTGCTGTATTAACCAACACTAGTAAAAGACAGCCCCTCTTTGGCCAGTGCAAGGTCCATTTCTATTTCCATTGCTGGTATAGCTATGTGTGCAAGCCCTTTTAAGTGTGAAGATGGCCTCTGTTATCTGGAGAGTTGTGAAACTTGTCCCAGCTAGACTGAATGTTTTTGCATAAATGTTGTGGAGCTTTATTAAAACATCTGTTGGGTTCTTCCCAGAACTGGATACATTACTCAGTCCTGACTCTCTCTAGTCTAGAGTATGTTTGTGAATTGTCTTGGTCTTTTCTTTGTGTGTGTTTGCTTTAGGTTATTTTCCACCTCCTGCTTCTGGTTTTGTATCTCCAATTAATAGGATGTTGGGGAAGGAAGGGAATGACAAAGACTATTACCATGAAACCCTATGAGTACGCTTAACAGTTCACCATGTTAAGAACACCCCAGCAAATGCAAGTTCAGCTAGTATGTTGATAGACCTGCCCCTTCTACCCAAGGCCCCATCCCTTGTGCACCCCCTCTTGCCAGTGCCGTGGCAGAATGGCCCATCCTTTCCAGTGCCAGGAGGGTAGGAGGCACAGCCTGAGTCAGGGTCACGGCACAGGGGAAGTTGCAGGACAGGAAGCAGAAGGGGCCTGCTGAGGTCAGAGCATGGGCAGGGTCACTCCTGGTCGGTTGTTGAGGAACAGCCTCTCCAGCCTATGTCACCTGCTGCCCAAGCCTGTGCTCCAGAATTGTGATCGCCACTTTGCAGCTTCATGTTTAGTTGCTTTCACGGGGAGCTTCTTATTTTCACAAACTCTGGCGTGTGAAATATTATGATAAATCTGAAGCTTAAACTTCAAAGCAAACCGAGCCACACAGGGGAATGGAAGAAATAAGACCTGATGCTAGGTGTCTCTGACTACCTGCATAATTGATGCGTGCCTTTTGAACATCTTATTCCTCTCTACACTTCAGTATTTTCTTTCATAAGGCACCTTGATTGCTTGGTGGTAGGGGAATGTGGCAGTGCTCTGCCTAATGAGCAAAGATAACTGGCACCAGGGGCTCCTTGTGGGCTAAGTGCCACCTCTAAATATTGTGTGTCAGCTGTTACCCTGAACTAACCGCGATGGACTTGTGGCTTTTTTGTCTCTTTTGCAGAACATGAACTATGCTGCGGATTCCATGCAGGGAGTTCACTCTTCTCGAATTTCATGCTACTGAGCAAAATACTTCTCTCCCTCTCTTTCCTTTAACTGTTGCTCCCTCCTCCCAAGTCACCATGATCAAATTAACCCAAGTTTGGCCATGCACGTCAGTCCAGCTGCCACCCTTTCTTTAACATTTGCACTGCCCTTACTGGATTGCAGAAGTACACTCCAGACCATTGCTTACGGTAGGGAGCCAAAATGGCAGGGCTGCTTTGTAAAAAGCGCAAAAAAGGAGGTACGAAAGTGCACAAAACTCTTAAGGCTTGTGTGCTACCTGTGTGGAGCAGAGTACTTGCTGGGCGCTTGTGACTTTTTGTAAATGAAGCTCTGTCTGCACGACTGCCCTTTAGAGTTTGCTATATTGAAATGGCAGCACTTTGCTCTGATTAGACACTTGGCTCTTGCCATTAGGAGGACAGAACTTTTTGCTTTTAAGGAATTCAGCTCATCAAACTGGATTTTAAGACTAAACTTTTTTTTTCAGTTGTGTGTAAGAGAGGAGCTGGGTGCATAATGCATGATTGTATTTATTTCCATCTTTAACTTTTTCTTTATCTGTGGTGTTGTAGAAAGGTGGCAGTTATATTTGTTAAAAATACCTTACTTTTTTACTTCAAAATATAATTTTTTCATTTAAAATTGCCTCCTTCCTTATCTACTTTGATCAGAGAGTTATCTTTTTGAATCAAACTCCTGGGAGGAATAAAAGCAACTGAATTTTTAAAAGTAGGTTTGGCAGTATTTGATTTTTAATTTTTGATAATTTTGATAAAAAATGCTTACAAATAAACATTGCTATTATCCATTAATTTAAATTGTCATACTTATGGGAAAGTATAGCAGGATCAGATGACAGGGAGGTCAGACAATAATGCTTTAATGGAAGCAGGTGTGAAAAACATTAAAGCTTTATAACCGATATAACACAAATTATTTGTCAGTTGTCAAAATATAGAAAGTGGATATCCTTAAATCAAACTCTATTAAGTTCTCAAAGAACATTTTTCTTATTTTGCTTTTCTGTAAATTATAATGGTTAATAATGGAAATATTTTTTCTGAAGCTTGTATGTGTAGTCTGAAGTCAACATTTGCTGACATTTACTGTTTAATAAATCTAATCCTTCCAATTCTATGTAAAAGAAATCTTGTTTAAGTGCAATTTTGTGAAAGCATCTTAAGTATTTATTTAACACAAAGTGGGTACCAGGTACTTTAAAATAAATGCAGTGACGCCAAGCAATAATTGTCTCATTATCTATCTTTTTCCAACATTGAGTGCAGGAGGCTCTGATCCTGAGTGGAAACTTTGGGTGCTACAGTAATGATGTAAATGCTACTAATAATGAAGATAAAACTTTGCCATGAAGGGTTAATAATTTAGGCTGGGATTTTTAAAGGCAACTAAGTTGAATGGGATATAGGTGTCCAAATTTCTTGGAAAACTTTGAAAATCCACACTTTATGATCCAAGATTGCAAAACTTTATTTGTGTTACTACTTGCATGAGTATTTCCATTGACTTCTCAATGTAAGAAATACGTGGGGGAGTAAGGGTTTGCAGGATTGAGACTTACGCGGGCAGAATACAGCATGGAGAAGATGTCATGCTATCAAAAGACACATTCAAAACATTTGAATTAATGCAAAAATGAATAAAATCCAGAAATCCTTAGTGTTTTTTAAAATTGAATATGTTTAGGTAAAAAGCTACAGTGTATACATTACATAGCATATATAGTAGAGGATGAAATTTTGTTTCTATCCTTTTGCAAGAAGTATACAATACAATACAATACAATGAGCTTGATCTTATTACAGGCACGTCACACTCTTGTTGCATGTTAGCTTTAGCAAGTCATTTTAATATGGATCTTAATCCACAGGCCCTGAAAATATGAAACTGGCATTTGCTGCCTATGGGGACATTAGGAAAACATGTAGCAGTCAGGGAGTTTATACTTGCTTGATAGCCTGCCAGAAAGCAGAAACTAGCTCACCTCTTGGAATTTTCATTAGGAAACATGATAAATGGTTTTAAATGCCTTTTCTTTAGATGCCAGTGAAATGTTGCATGGAGATTGTCACCTGTGTGTCTCAGGTTTTCTAATTCTCTGTTAATCTCTTTCTATATGGGAGGGAGGTGGAGACTTAAAAAAAAAAGACTCCCCTTTCCTGTAGTGAGATCAACCCAGTATATATATTATAAAGAACTGCTAGATGAGAGACCTGCAGGGTTTAGATAGCCTTTTTCCCCAGGAAAGGACAGCTCTGCTGAACTTGCAGTTATTTCCTGCTTTATATGGAAATTTTTGCTTTGCCCTAAAGGGGCCTCAAAGACTTTGGGTTCTCGTGAAGTCTCCTGCACTGAGTATGAAAAACATTTTGTTGTTTCTGAAGTCATGTAGCTCTTTTTTGGTAAGTTGGAGGACTGCTTACCTGCAAATTGGAAGTTCTGCTTTTACTATGCTTGGGAACCTAGGTTTTTGTATCCCTTTCCACCACACTCTTCCTTAGTGGCAATTGCTACACGAAGCTTGTGATGGGCAAGCCCCAAAAGATTGGGAGATGCATCCACAAAATACCTGCTTATCTACTCACCCTAATGTATCCTAATTTCTTTTGGTCTGTTAATCTCATGAGAACAGGAGGTTTCTAGCATTTCCTGGTAAAATCAGATTAAGGTTAAATAGAACCAGGATCCACCATAATTTTGAGATTTCCCCCCTTACAAAGGTCCTTTCTTGTTTCTGTTTCCTAGTCCCTTGCTGCCTCTCACTATTCCTGATAATTTTCTCTTTTCCACTCCTGAGTTCTTCATCCTCTTTCAAAGTGTGATAGCTCAGGGAGACTAGATCCTAAGGATTGTATCATAACTCACCTCTATTCCTGCCTTCAGATAGATCCCAAATACTGCAAGAGCAGCTTCCTTGTGATATTTTGGCATTTTCACTTTCACACCTTGCCGTGGCCATGCAGTGCAGAAGGATGTGAAAACTGAAAATGACAGCAGCGACAAAAGTTATCCAACCTTCAAGCTGACAGGTGAAGATGGATGTTGGGTTTTTATTTCTTCCTGGATTTTATCCATCCCTAAGTACAATGTAGCATCTCTAAGCCCATAGGTGGGTTGTTGTCAGGAGAGACTGAGCATGGTACCTCCAAATCTAGACTCCTGAAACTCTACTGCTTGAGCTAAAAAATTCCAGCTCTGAAAGTCAAGGTTGTAGCAGGCTCATCAATCTCTTTGTGTCCCATCCACTATTAGAGATCAACAGAACACTGCACTGAGTTGGTGTAGGATACAGTAGCCTACAGTTTCCTTGCACAGTGCTTTTGTGTTATTTCATACCCAACTGTTCCTTTAATTTAAAATAAGCGTTTGAGTTTGCTATTCTTGGAAGCTTTAAGGTACGTATCTGTTAATAATGTGCGATGATGCTAATAGCACATACATTCCTATGCTTTTTTGCAACTATGCACAGATGCTGTTACTTCATCCAACCACGGTGAAAGTTAGGGATTTAAATAGTGAGGCCATGCTGCTGCAACAGTGTAATTTGTAAAGTCATATGTGTTCTAATAAAAGCTCTCAGTGGTTGAAAATCCCAGTGGTGCTTGACTCTGAGGATATGCTAAATAAAAAGGGCAACACCTGTAGCTGTTTCCATTGGTTCACACTGGCTCAACAGACGTGCTGGGCTTCAGAGAGATGGTCGGGGTTAATATATGTGTCAGCTGTGTTGATTTGTTTGTAGGAGGATTGTGCTGGGAGATGTGTTGAATTGTGTAGGTGGCACATGGGCTGGGGAGGTAGTTGCTATGTGGGGTTATGGGGCACGCGTCACGTGCGGGAGGATTCTCTGCATCTAGAGGTCTTTAAACCATCGTTTGAGGTCTTCAATATCTGAGATATGGGTGAGAGGATTATTCTAGGAGTGAGAGGGTGAGATTCTGTGGCCTGCATTGTGCAGGGGGTCAGACTAGATGATCATAATGGTCTCTTCTGGTCTATGAGTCTATGTTTTGGTCATAGCACAAGCTGATAATGTTGTGGTGGGTGGTTTTGAGGAACTATCAGAGCTGAACCAAAAAATCCCCTATCTATTCAGTCTCCCTCATACAACCAATGAAATTGTTGGTGTATGAAAATTAACTGTAAAGAAAGGGTTGCAATTGGTTGATTTATGTCTGGTATCTCAATGATGTAGGACTCTTGACCTAGCATACAGACATACATGAGGTACCAAGGTTCCCTAAGCTGTGTGGCAGCACAGCCCCACAGCTGCTTAATGAGTCCTGACTAAGGGATTGAGGCTGCCGTGCGTGGAGTTGCTTGGCTGGCAGTCGACTTGTTTCTCTGTCCTCAGCAGGGAGCTGCTGCTGTAGATGAGGGAGAAGTGCCCCTCCCCCAGCCAGGCAGCTCCGTGAATGTCAGCCCTGAGCCCTTGGGTGGGGCTCATTAAGATGTGGCGGGGCTGTGCTGCTGTGCAGCTTAGAGGGAACCTTGTGCCTTACTGTCACATGGGTGTAGTTCATCAAGTCAAAATGGAGGAGAACTTAAAAATTGGATAGTAACAGACTATGAATGCCAGTGTGATTGAACCGTGTGGTTTTCTGGGCAAAAATAACTCTTAGCCATGCTCATATCTATATCCATCACTTCACCCTGATTCATTAGATGGTCTAAGGGCTTCATAGGGACATTCAGAGTGACGATCGTGGAATCCTGTTCTATAGATCCATTTTATGGAGGGCTGCACGGAGATGCAGATTAGAGAGCAACTTGTTCAAGATCCTACTAGTGAGGTTCATAGCAGCTTTGGGTTGACAGCTGGAGTTCAAAAATTCCAGTGTCACGCTTAGTCCCCAGCCCACGCTAGGACTCTTTACAGTGCCAATACCCGTGTTGGACAAAAATTGTTTCTCAGATCTTCCTTGGGGGTCTTTCACGCATTTTATTCATTACAGTTGCATGTAGCGATCCTTGGTACTTTACAGGTGGAAAAGGTTGTTGACATTGTCATAGAAGTCTAGTCAACTAGTATTTAGCTCTCCCTTCTATCTCACGGGCAGCCCCCATGAAGTGCACCAAAGGAACAATCTTTACTTCAGAATGAGAGAGAGGCCACAGAGCTCTAAATGCTTCCCAGAGAGGGAAATGGAAATTCTGAATTGGGCTTAGGTGCAAGGTTGAGATGCCTGCATAATAACTTCTACTAAATAATCAGGCTATTCATTTGTTTACTATGAAACTACAAAATGTTTTGACTCTCTGATTCTTTTCTACAGCAGCTGCATTTCTTATTTCCATAAACTGAAAATGGGCTTGCCTGATGCATTCTCTCACTGTATCTAAAAGCTGTGTAAATGTACAAAATTCTGCATCTACAAATGTTGTTTTTTTCTTTTTCCTTTCTTTTCTTCAGTGAGTGACCTGCAGGAAGAAGGCAAAAATGCAATCAATGCGCCAATGTCTCCCACTACCATCGACATCCACCCTGAAGATACCCTATTAGGTACAGTATTAATGTTATAGGCATAACTGAATGTATGTTAAATGAGGCCAGCATGTATGTAGGCATTGAAAATTGAAGTCAATTGAAGCCAACAGAAATGAGCATGAATGTAAGATAAAAATGAGAAGTACTAAGGAAATTTGAACAACAGTGAGGCCCCTGCCCATGTATGTTAGATCCAGGAACCTAGCAAGAGTATTGGATTGTCCACTCAACTATCAGCAGGACAAGGACTTTTCAGAGTTTTTTTGCATCATTCCACATCACAAAGGATATTGGGGAAATATCTAACTTAGAACTAGTCTTTTCAAGTAATGAGGATGAGACGTTTTCAGAGACTGAGATATTTGAAGAGGAGGCCTTGGAACAAATAGCTGAATTAAAGTGCAGCAGGCCACCAACGGTGTTTATTACAAGACTTCTGAAAGAATCAGTTGACTGAACACTTAATATAAATGTTGAAACTTCCCATCAATATCACTTACTCTCCAAGCTTTGGTGTAGTCAATAAATACTGTACCAATCTTTAACATAGGTGCTGGTGGCGATCCTAAGAATTACAGACCAATGAGCTTTACTTAAGTAGCCGATAAATTGTCAGCAATGGTAATTTAAAAATAGAATTAATAATCCTAGATGACAGTGAAAAGATGGACAAGCATAACCTCTTCAAAGAAAAGTTGTACTTTGCCAAACTCTGAGAATGTCTATGGAACAGTGGATAAAAAAGGAACTCCTAAATATAATTTTATTTGAACTTGCACAAAGCCTTTGTCAAAACATCATTTAAAGAGGAATTAAGGAAACCAAGGGCAGGTCTCCACTAGAAGTGCTACGTCGGTGCAACTTAGGGATGTCAAAATGCAGTTGATGCAGTTAATTGGAAATTCCATCAACTAGTCAATTAACTGCATTTTAACTAGTTGATAGGCACTTCCGATTCCTCCTTTGAAATGTACAAGAGCCCCTGATGGTGCTCTTGTACATTTCAAAGAAGGAATGTGGAACTCCGTGTACAGCTCGGGACCAGAGGGAAGTTCTGCTGACTCCGGGCTGCACCCAGGTGCCTGCTCTGAAATGCACAAGAGTCCCCAGTGGGGAATAGAGGCACAGATACTAAGGTTCAGTCTACACTAGCACTTTTGTTGGGCAAACTTTGGCAGGAGTGGGGGAAAAAATATACCCCTGACTGACAGAAGCTTCACAGACAGAAGAAACGGTGTGGACAGTGCTGAGGTCAGCAGGTGATGCTCACCCACTGATACAGCTACAACTACTCGTTGGGAGTAGGTTTCATTATGCTGGCAAGAGAGCTCACTTTTGCTGGCATGAAGTGACTACATGAAAGATTTTACAGTGGTATAGCAGAGCTGTTGTAAGGTCCATAGTATGCAGACATAGTCTAAATTACTTGTTCAAACTCTCTTAGGGTACGTCTACACTGTGGTGCTATGTTGGGATACTTTCGGTATCCCGAAATAGCTATTCCGGACCTTAATAGCATGCCCATTATTTCAAAATATCTTTCAAAATAACGGGCACACTATTCTGATGTTTCTCTAAACCTTGTTTCATGAGGAGTAAGGGATGTTTCATAATAGCGGTTTATTTTGAAATTTGGCACTGTGTAGACAACGCCAAATTATGAAATAAGCTATTTTGAAATATACTGTAAATAAACTAAGCAATTTGCGTAACTCAAATTGCATAGCGTACGTTAAGATAAGGGTGCAGTGTAGACACACCTATAGAGTCTGGGGCAGAGTTGGGAATTGAACATGGGTATCCCAGCTCCTTGTCTCTGCGTCAAATGGTTAGATCATTGTTTCTCTCAAAGTAAATAAGACTGTGCCATTAAATAAATGGATATACAGCCACTCTCCAACTTACGAACACACCGACTTTCGACCAATCATGCTTACGACCAACCTCCCATTAACCCCATTATATGTATTTTCGAGTTGAGAACCATGTATGTCAAGTTTTTCTAACAGCTCGGACAGCACGTTTAAGGATATTTCCGATTTACGACCAAATTGAGTTATGACCAGGTGTTCGGAACATAGCCCGTTTGTAAGTCAGGGACTGCCTGTATACATTCTAGCTTTGAATGCTGTATAGGGTTTTGGTCATCCCAATTCATAAATGATATTATGGAAAAAATAGAAGAGGACAAAATATGGATATAGAGATTGAACACAGAGAGGGAGAAATTGAAAAGATGATGAATACTTCATTTGACAAAGAGACAAATAAGAGGAGCTACACTAGAGCTATGTAAAATTAATTAATGCTATAGAGGAGGTTAATTAAGAACCTTTCTGAAATGAGAACAAGGAAGCGCACATCGCAATTAAAAGCCACAAGTCTAGGATAAAAGAAGATGTACCCCTCTTCCCCCAATATATAATTTAACCTGGGGAACGCATTGGCACAGGTTGTCATTGAAGTAAATAATTTTGAGCAGTTATAAAAAGGCGTAGCTATTTCTATGGATAATGAGAAAATCCAGTTATATTAAATATGCAAAGGAAGCCAGGGAGACAGACCTGCATTCTTTTGGGCATATAAGCCACTGGTTGAGGAAGAAACCTAACTTATGTAGAGGTTATTCCATAATTGACCATTATGGAGATCTAATAACTTCCTCTTTTGCATCTAGTATTGACTGTTTTCAAAAATGGCATACTAGATTAGATGGAATGTTGGTTTGATATAGCTAAGGCCTTCAAGCAAATAACAATTCACCATGTGGCCTTCATATAAAAAGAAACAGAAAGAGCTTCTTTAATCCTTTCCTCTGTTAACTATTAAAGGGGGGTGAGACAGACTGAGCAAGATGAGGGCCTAGCCCAGGAAAGACATGATTGCTCGGTGGCCCACGGCATGATGGTGGTATCCTTGAAAAGTCGGGTGTTGCACAAACATGGGTGAGCCCTCTATGCACAGTTCAAGCTCACCACTTCATGGGCTGGGTGTGTAACTTCCTCAGTGTTAAAATGCTTGACTCATCTCAGTAGCCAGGAAGAAGTAAAGAACCAAAAGAAACTGGAAATCTTACAGAATCAGAAGCTCTTCCTAGGTTTGTGGAAAATTTGGCAAATGTTTTCAAATTTCAGTTTGGGTTTTTTTAAAATAGATTATGGGCTCAGTACTTTCCAGTGTCCACAATCTATTTAATCTATTAAAAAACTTACTATATTTTGGTGCCTGAATAGTAGTGATGGTCAGAAAGGCTCTCTGTGGGAGTGAGGCCATCAGAATGCCTTTTTGGGACCATGATATTGCTTGTGTGGTGGGCCCCATTGTACCACAGTGTGCTGGCACCTCTGCCCGTTTTTTATTCACATGCATGTCAAGTCAATGCAAAGGGAAAGTCCACGCAGCAGCTGGGTGTGAATCTTTCAGCCTGTGTAAATGGGCTTATACTGGATCTGCTCAAGCTAGAGTGTAGACCACCTCGGTGGCAGCTCATGGGATCGGGTGAAGCTGATGCCTGGGCCACCGTTTGCACACAGCTCTTTTTAGTGTATTAGTTTGAGCGAAGCTAGTGTCAGTCAGTCTGCCGAGGCAAGGCAGGCTTGCTTGCAGCCTCAGCATAGACCGACTCAGACAGGCCTGGCTTCTTATGTGGATACAGTGAGATGTGAGCCAGGTGTGTCATGTATCAAAGGCTGCTGCCTCATGAACCTTAAGCAGGGGTATGCTATGGGTGTAATTCTGGCTCATGGAAGTCAATGGAAGCTTTGCCATTGACTTCCAAGGGGCTTGGATTCCATCCTGTATGTCTCTGTGCACAGCTCAAGTTAAACCCTCCAGTTCTGTTTTAGCTGCAGAGAAGTAGATCACGAAGCAAGGTGACGATACTGCATTCCTGTTACAATGTGGCAGCTGTGCTTTCCTTTCCCCTCACAGTTCTGAACTAAATCAAATGGTCATTTCAACCTGAAAGAGATTAAAATGAGGAAAGGTTGGGGAGGCTGTGTTTGCTAGTTGAAACTGAGCACCAAAATTTACAAGTCAGTAACAAAAAATGAGAAGAAAACAAAACAAAACCCCCTCACTGATGTGACTCCTGACTGAGAAGGAGAAAGACATGCCCCACATTTCCCTTGTGCACCAGCACCTAGGGGGCCCCAGCCTAGTAGGTTTTGTGTGCTCCAGCCCCACGGTGGGGCAATGTGGGGCTGGAGCACCAGGCGAGCTCCCCAATGCTGGGGGGAGGGGAAGAAGAGAGGGAACGACCCTGAGTCTTGAAGGCCCCACCCCTGTTCTAAGATTAATCTTTACTCCTCCCTCTCCTCTTCTGTTCCTTTATCTCCTCCCTTCCTTTGGATTTTTTTCTTTCACCTCCCTTCTCTGATCGTCTTCCTCTTTTTTTGTTTGATCTGTCTTCCCTCTTCTCTTTTCTTCCCTTGACTCATGTATTATGGAGATCCTCACTCCTACACCTCAAAACTGAGAAGAACTGAATAAGTCTTTCCTCAGAGTCTGGCTTGGCTCTAGAACCTGTGGAAAGACACCTTCCAAGAAGCTGTGTAGGCTTTAGCTATGGTACTCTGAGCTACTGCTAACACCGACAGATTAAACTGAGTGCCCAGTTCTGATACACCCAGCCACCCCTTAATGTCTCTTTACTGTCTCTTCCCCCACTCTACTTCCCATTTGTATGTCTTCCCCAATTTTTTCCAACTGTCCCACTCTGCTTCCTGTTCTGTGCCCCTCTTCCATTTCTGCCTCCTTTCTGTGTCTTTCCTCTTCTCCGCCTTCTCCTGTTCCTTCCACATTATGTCTGTCTGACTGCTCTTTGGAGGTAGAAGGAAAATTTTTTCTCTTCTTCTCACCCTTCTGCTCCATCACAATGGAGCAGGTTGCACTACTGCTAGACTTGCTCTAGGCACTTTCCCCCAGGCACAACTGAATTTGGGCTAAATTCTTGTTGGTTTTACTCTTCAGCTTTGACTGAGCACTGTGTGCAGTCACAGCAGAGCAAGCATAGTCCTCACTAGCTAGAACATGCTACCGTGGAATTTGAAAAGGCAGGGAGTAGGAGAAAACAGGATAACCCATAATCTCATGTCACCCCTGTTACAAAGAGAGCTTGCTGGGTTCCTTAGAATACTGCAGTCTGGTGATGTAGCTTAAAAGGAAAATTAAATAACTGAGAAAAGGATAAAATGATCATCATTATTAGCTGAGTGCTACTAATGTGCCCTGGAGAAAGATGCAGCCCTGCCCCAAGGAGCCTACACAGTACTGGAGACTAAATGATACACATGCATGATGCTGCATGAGCTGATGAAGGCTAACTGAATCTTCTTTTAGGGAAGTTAGTACTGTGTAATCCCTTCAGTGTATCACTAAAGAATTCCTCATGCCTTGATCACTTGATGTTCCCTCACTAGTATGATGACTAGAGTTTGCCATTTCTCAATCAACTTCCAGCCTGCTTTATAAATAAGAGCTCCTGCAATATTTTTGGCAGTGTGTTCATGTCATGGCTCTAACTAGAGTTTCTCCTTCTCAACGGGCAGAGGAAAATGAGGAACGTACCATGATCGATCCCAACTCCAAAGAAGACTCCAAATTCAAAGAACTGATCAAGGTAGGAAGTAAATACTTGTCTTGTTTTTCTTTCATGAGAAAATTCTTTAGAAAGCTATAAGTAATCCTTTGCAAACTGGAGATGCGACCGAGGTCCCTGTACCTCTGATAGCAGCCAGCGGGGGAAACAGTTTTGGAAGGTATGAGTTTGGGTTACAGAAAAGGAGTGCAGATGGATGAAATGATCAGAAGGGGAGGAATATTTCACTGTGTGTGAAATTCAGCCCTGCTGAAGGTGGGCCTATGCTCTGTGTTACGGAGCCCCAGGAAAAAGCGCCCCTGTTTCAGTAAAGGTGCAGATGAAATGGTTATGCAGTGTAGTCTTCATATTTGCATACAAGGGGAGTGGGCTCCAGGCCAGGTCCAAGTGGAGAGCGGGTTTGAGAGTATCGGAACATAGGCACTGCCATAATGAATAGACCTGAAGTATGTCTGGTCCTACATGCTGTCTTCTGTGATGGCTAGAGCTGGATGCTTTAGAGGAAGATGTAAGAATCCTATAGTAGACGGATGTGGCAAAATCTATCCTCCGTATTAATGTCTCATAGAATACTAGAACTGGGAGAGACCTTGAGAGATCATCATGTCCAGTCCCCTGCCCTGGCAGGACCAAGCACCATTTAGATCATCCCTGATCGATAAAAAAGTAGCTGTGTTAGTTTGTAACTATATAAATGAATAGACCTGTGGCACCTTAAAGATTAACAAAAAAAATATTTTTGTTAACCCTAAGGTGTGTTAGAACTATTCATTATCCCTGGTAGATGTTTATTTAACTTGCTTTTAAATATCACCAATGATGGAGATTCTACAACCTCCCTAGGTATTTTATTTCAATGCTTAATCATCCTGAGAGTTAGGAAGTTTTTCCTAATGTCCAACATAAACCTCTCTTGCTGCAATTTAAGCCCACTGCTTCTTGTCCTATCATCAGAGGTCAAGGAGAATAGTTTTTCTCTTCTTTGTAACACCTTTTAGGTACTTGAAAACTGCCATCATGTCTCCCCTCAGTCTTTTCCAAACTCAGTTCTTTCAGTCTTTCCTCATAGGTCTTGTTTTCTAGACCTTTAATAATTTTTGTTGCTTTTCTCTGAACCTTCTTCAATTTCTCTACATTTTTCCTGAAATGTGGTGCCCAGAACTAGATACAATACTCCAGCTGAAGACTAAGTAGAGTAGAGTGGAAGAATAACTTCTTGCATCTTGCTTACAGTACTACTGTTAATGCATCCCAACATGATGTTTACTTTTTTTTTGTAACAGTGTCACACTGACTCACATTTAGCTTGTGGTTCACTCTAATCGTTCCATTCCTTTCTGCAGTACTCTTCCTAGTCAGTCACTTCCCATTTTGTACGTGTTCAATTGATTGTTCTTCCCTAAGTGGAGTATTTTGCACTTGCCCCTATTGAACGTCATCCTATTTATCTCAGACTATTTCTTCAGTTTGTCCAGATCATTTTGTATTACAACCCTATCTTCCAAAACACTTGCATCTCCTCCCAGCTTGGTATCATCTACAAACTTTATAAGTGTACTCTCTATGCCATTATCTAAATCATTAATGAAGATATCGAACAGAACTGGTCCCAAAACTCATCCGTGTGAAACTCCACTTGTTATGCCCTTCCAGCATTACTGTGAACTGTTAACTACTCTCTGAGAATGGTTATATAGCCAATTATGCACCCACCTTATAGTAGCCCCGTCTATGTATATTTCCCTAGTTTATTGATAAGATAATATGAGACTGTATCAAATGCTTTACTAAAGACTAGGTATACCATGTCTGCTGCTTCCTCCTTATCTGCAAGGCTTGTTATCCCATAAGAGAAAGCTATCAGGCTGTTTTGACATGGACTTGTTCTTTACAAATCCATGGTGACTACTACTTATCACTTTATCATCTTCCAGATATTTACAGATGGATTCCTTAATTATCTGCTCCATTATCTTCCCTGGTCAGTACTTTCCTTGGTTGTTCTTATTTCCCTTTTTATAGATGGGCACTGTATTTGCTCTTTTCCAGTCTTCTGGAATCTCTTTTCTCTTCCATGACTTTTCAAAGATTATAGCCAATAATCAGACACCTTCTTAGTCAACTCCATAAGTATTCTAGGATGCATTTCATCGGGCCCTGGTGACTTGAAGACATCTAACTTTTCAAAATAATTTTTATCTATTTTAACTTCTGAACCTACCCCATTTCCACTAGCACTCACTACTGTGGGCAATCACCACTAACCTTGTTGGTGAAAACTGAAACAAAGAAGTCAGTAAGAACCTCTGTCATTTCACATTTTCTGTTATTGTTTCATTGAACAGTGGATTTGTAGAATGTTTTCTCGTTACTCTTTATGTCTCTAGCTACATTGAGCTTGTTTTGTGCCTTCGTCTTTCTAATCTTCCCCTTGTATATTTGTCTTATTTGTTTTATATTCATGCTTTGTACTTTGACCTAGTTTCCACTTTTTATGAGACTCCTTTTTGATTTTTATAGATCATTCAAGATCTCCTGGTTAAGCCAGGGTGGTCTCTCCCCATACTTCCTATATTTTCTAGAGAGTAGTGTAAGACCTAAAGCTTGAGGTTCAACATCCCTTCCAATATATTTTTGTTATTTATTATAATAACTCTGGATATTCTTGGTATCCATATAAATATCCAATCCCTTTTGAAACTTGCTATGTTCTTGGCCTCAGTGACCTCCTGTGGCAGTGTGTTCCACAGTATAATTGTGTGAAAATTACTTTCTTTTGCTGGTCTTGAATTTTCCTTCTTTCAGTTTCATTGAATGTCCTTTTGCTTTTGTATTATGAGATAGGGAGAACAGAAGCTTCTGATCTTCCTGTGTGATAGAGGATGGACTAGATCTGTGATTATCATGTATCCATTTTCTGGGAACCTCCACACTAATGGTGTGGAGGAGCAACAGCTTTTATTTCAACTCAGGATATTAAATGCTGCCCCACTGCCTGTCCTGTAGGGTTGTAGACTCTGTTCCACTCCAGCCCCAACAAAATCCCCTACATAATTCTCATTTGCTCATGCTCCATGTCAGATGGAGGAATCTAACCCAGCGTGTATAGTATTTAGGAAGGTTTGTTTAAGGGTTAGAATATAACAGAGAGAAGGTTGGAGCAGAGAGAGAAGCGTTGGCAGGTTTGTACCCTAATGCATCCTTTCTTTCCAGAAGCTTTCATCCTTATATTACTTTCTTACTACATTTCCTGTACTGGCCTCTCTGTGTGTGAGGCTTTTGATTTATATTGCTTAAACCACAGTGCAATAATGGTTAGCAGTGTCAGAAAAAAACTTGATGATGTAATCTGACGGAAGAGGAAAGGACGTGTACTTTGATGCACTCTTGTCACGGTATTTTTACTTGGTACATCACTGGAGTGAATGCATGCCTCAAAGAATAACCCCAGCAGCCTTTGTTATGGACTTATAACACACCCATCATAGTATTCTTAGCACTGCAATGGCAGGGCATCACTAGAGGAACATAAAACCAGCTTCCTATCCATCTGAGGTTAGGGATGTCAACGTGTAGATAACTACATGATTCACCAATAAACATAGGCTTTTTGGTTAATCCTGTCGACAACATGCATTTCCACCACTCCCCCACCCGCTTGCTGCCTCTGTTTCAGAGGCAGCAAGTGGGGGAGGCGGGAGTCAGCTTTAAGATGGCTCTCCACCAGCACTGGATCCATCTGCCCCTCCCACCTCCGTGATGCTGCCTCTTATAGAGAGGCAACAGTGGGAACGGTGAGGGGGCAGGTGGGAGCTGACACACATGGGGAACTGTCTTTTAAGCTGGCTCTCCAGGCATATCAACTCCACAGACCCTCCTGTCCCCCCCTTGCTGCTTCCTGCAGAGGTAGCAGAGGGGAGGAGGCATGCAGGAGTTGGAATCAACGCTGGGGGGAGCTGGCTTATACATTTTTAAAAGTGTTAACATTTTAACACCTCTACTTCTCACCTCAAAATCTGCCTAGAGTGAGCATGAAGACCTGAGCCCTAATACTGTAATGAGCTCCTCATGGGCACAGGGATCTCTGTATGTATGGTCTACAGTGTTTCATTGCAGGATCAGGGCTCGTGTCTCAGCACTGTCGCTTACAAACTGGACTGGTAACATTTTACTCCCGCTATACCCAGTTGCACATGACTGTACAATATTCAGTGCAATGGAAAACTGAGCCCTATGTCCTGAAAGTCACTAGGGGTTGTCTCTTGGTAGGGTCCAGAGGAGAGCGTTGTGTTTCTTCTTGTGAGGCTACTGCAGGTAGGAGAGCCATATATTAATGTAAATACAGGCAGTCCCCGAGTTACGCGGATCCGAATTATGTTGGATCCGCAGTTACGAACGGGGTTCCTCTCCCTGGTCTCCAGCAGACCAAGGACAGGAAGCAAAGCAGCGGAACACTTGGGCAGCGGACAGGGTTGTCCGCTGCCCACGCGCTCTGAGGCTTGGCTCTGCTTTGCCCCCCCGCCCCCCCCCAGTCTGCAGACCAGGGGGACGGGGGGGGGGCAAAGCAGAGCCAAGTCGCGGAGCGCGCGGTCAGCTGACAGCCCAGACGCGTCTGGGCTGTCAGCTGGCAGCGCGCTCCGCGGCTTGGCTCTGCTTTGTCCCCCCCCCCCCCATCCCCCTGGTCTGCAGACCAGGAGGACGGAGGGGGGGGGGGGCAAAGCAGAGCAAAGCCGCGGAGCACGCGGGCAGCGGACAGCCACGGTGCGTCTGGGCTGTCCCGCTGCCCCCGTGCTCCGTGGCTTTGCTCCAGACACCTGTGGTACAGCAGCTGGGGCGCTGCCTGTTGGTCCCGTAGCGCCGCTCTGGGCGCTACTGG